>NC_054842.1:24311983-25546671 GCF_018345385.1 Vulpes lagopus | reverse complement strand
TTTGTGTTTTTCTTATTGATTTATGAAAGTGTTTTTGTATATTTTAAATACTGATGCTTTCCTATCTATTTAGATCATGTGTGTGTTTGTATGTGTGTGTTGACAGTCCATTGCTTTTTGTTTGTTTTGTGTATAATGACTTTCATTGGGCAGCATTTAACAACTTTTAACATAGTAAAAACATATGGATTTTTTCCTTTAGGATTCATGTATTTTTCATTCTTTTTTTTTTTTTTTGTATTTTTCATTCTGCTTAAAGAAATACCCCTTATACCACATTGCAACTAAATCCTCTCATGTTTTCTTCTAAATGTTGATGTGCTATTTTTCATACTCAGATTTTTATTCTATCTAGAATTTGCAGTTTACCTCTTTCAATTGATACACAGGCCTATTTACCTCAGTGCGTACTACAGCAACGGGGTGAATCAATCAGAATGGTATCTGGTGTAAATTAAAGGCTACATTTGAAACCAGATTTACTGCTCACCCTTAGCCCTGAGGAAAAAGAAGTTCAGGGGCTACATAATCATCCAAAAGGAGAATTGGAGGAGAGGTCACAGACTCCTTCACTGAGGATAAAACGTGGCATTGATCTCTGAAGAATAAGTAGGTAAAAAGGCCAAGGCATGCACAAAGCCCCCGAGGCAAGTAGGAGCATACCCTTTGGAGGACGTGAGAAGAGGCAAACATTTTCAGGAGTTGACCAGGTCAAGAACAAGGCAAGTGTGGTTAAAGCAAGAGGTCAAGAGGTCAAGGGGAATGTAGTAAAGGTGATACCTGTCCTGATTTTGCAGGCCTTTGTATCTAGACCATGTTAGAGACTGGCATGTTTTCCTCAGAGACATGAAAATGTTTAAAGAACTTTCAGTAAAAGGGTAGACATCTGATTTCATCTGCATAAAATAGCCCTGGCTGCTAGGGTAGAACAAATGAAAGGTGGGTAAGGGACCATATGGGGTGATCAATGAGGAAGATATGCCAGGTGAGATGTGAAAGAAGCTAAGATGAGGGTTGTGGCAGTGGGGACAGAGAAGAGAAAAACCACAGTAACATTTAGAAAAAGTAGATGGATAACAAGGAAGAGGCATGTTTATAGTCTGTGCAGCTATCTAGATGGAGATGTCACTGCCTGAGATCAGAAATATGGGAACAAGGTTAAGGATGAGGGATCAGACCATGAGTTTTGCCTCAGACATGTTTATAATGAGTGCCTTTGAGATGTCACAGCAGAGACTGGAAGACATCTGGGCTAGAGATAGAAGTTAGAGTCACAGATCTGTAGAGAATAACTGAAACCATGAACATCAGTAGATTCCCCCAGGAAGAAAACTGGGAGTGAGATGGCAAACAGCTCTAGAAACAACTCTTCAGAACCTCTAAAACACACATTTGGACAAAAGAAGATTGGAAGATATTATTGAGAAGTGTCTAGATAGCTAGGAAGAAAATCAGGAGAGCGTGTTGTCATGGAATTCAAGGGAAGTGATGCTTCCAAGGGTCCACATTGTTGATTATTACTGAAGAAAAGAGCCCGCTGGATTCAGTGATATGGAAGTCCCTGTCGCTTTACTGAGAGTGGTGTGGGTACTAAAAAGTGGAAAGTATGGGGAAAGAAAATGAACAGAAAGAGCCTTCCAAATGCCACGCTGGTGGTTTGTTTCAGTGGATCCACCTTTGAAATTTAAGGAGAAATCTTGAGATAATCTCCCAGGATTGCCTGGTCTACCATCTTTCTCTAAAGCTTGGCGGGACAAACTTTTTATAGGATTTTAAATTTGGCAGTATAGTATGGGCGGGGTGGGGGTGGGGGAAGGCTGGGAAATGCTTAGCAAAGAAGGTGAGTGAGACAATTTTTGCATTTGTGGATCTGTTCTCTTGGTGATACCTGGAATTTATGTCCTTTTCTATACTTACCCAGTGAACTGCTAAGGGTGAGTAAATATCCCAGGGAACTGCTGACCAATTTTTCAACTAATTTTCCACCTTAGTAATTTAGGATTTACAACTCCTCATAGTTTGAGTTGCCTTTCTTATGAACTCTTTGAGATCTCAAAGTTACTCCAAGTGCTATATTGTTCCCGCCCAATAGTTAAGAGGAAGGTAAAGCCATTGTCCTTATAATATTAACATACAGTTCCTGGGCTTTACTTTTTTGCCAAAGCTATAATTTTGTTTCTACTTCTACTTATCTCAGCTCTTCTCTCATTGCATGGACATAAATTCTTATCAAGGCTTTTGCTTTTCTCACTCTTGAGAGTTTTCTTTACTTCTCTTACTACAGTGATTTTCAATGATTCCTCTTTATATTTCACATAAGCAGTATTATATTTTTCTCATGTTTTCTCTGATCTAACAATATGTCCCAAATGTTGCCAATTGTTTCCTTGGACAAATTGCCACTACTAAGAATAGTGACAGGGAGGTGCAATAAGTGATCTCTATTTACTAGGTGGATTTCTAAAAATGCTTTAATAAACGACTTGAGAATGCTTAGTGAAGAAAAACCCACTAACAAGGAAGCTCATTCTTATTTAAATCTCTTGCTAAAACCTGGGGTTTTCGTTTTTTCTCCGAACTTTTCTGCCTTGCCCCGGTGACCTCATCATCAGTCACATGTCACCAAACAGGAGAAATTAAATCTGTACCTTGGTGGCAATACTAGTTCTGGTACATTGACAGACAGCTCCTTTGTCCTTTGGCTGTCCTTTGGCTGTGGGGAGGTCCTATTAAGCCATCAAAGCCCACAGCTAGCATGCAGGCAGGTCTTGAACAAAACAGAGCTCTCTTTTTTCGGACAAGATTTCCTTTCCTTGTTACTTTATCCTTTTTCATTCATGAGACATGGTATGCCTCATCAAAGAGAACGCTAAATGTAAGAGACGAAAGTTGAATAAAATGAGTCATGGGAGATCAGGGCTCTCTATTTGGGGATGTTTATCTCCTTAAGTCTCTTCAAGCACATGTTTCTGTTTGTTGCTAGAATCGTGATCATTGACAATGTGCCTTCTATTTTATTTGCATTTGGCTGTGCTTTTCTGGAGAATAGATTGGCATCCAGTAGTCACTTAAGTTCACGTGGAAACCAGACAAAGCAGGGAAGAGAGAGCGGAGATCTGTAGTTGGAGGCTGTGTTGGGGGAGCGGAGTGCTGAGCATAGTCCCTGCCGATGGAGGGTGAGTCCCGCTCCCCCTTCTCCGGCTCTGTAGCCTCCCCTCCCCTCCCTTCCCCTTCCCCTTCTCCGCACGCTGTACATCAGAGCTGGTGATACTACTTACCTCACAGACTGGTGACTGCTACATCAGTGCCACAGGAGTGTTCTGCTAAATAGCATACTGCTCTGTCACTAAGACTGTCCTAGCAGTGATGGTTTACTGACAAATTTCCTTGGGCCAGGTACTGTGGTTTACATGCTTTATTTTTTTTTTCACTTGATCTTTACAGCAATTCCTAGGAAAGGTACTGCAATATAGTATCCTCATTGTATGGAAGAGAATATCGAGGTTTAGAGGCAGTAACTCCACATTACTAGGTGTAGATGGATATAGCTGGAAAGTGGAAGAACTTCCAACCCTGTGGTCCTAACCACTACCCCACACTACCCCTGCTAGGAACCTTGCAGGGAGCCCTCCTTCCACCCTGCAGTGTGCTTTTACTCTCAAAAACCTCCCACACAAGGATGAACACTTAAACCAGAAAATTCAGCTTTGTGGGCTCTACTCCCGGAGCTGAGGGGACTACTTTAAGTGGTAAACCTTATCTGACTTGGATTTGAGTCCTGTTTCCATTGCCTATTGATTCTGTGCTCTCGAAGGTTATTTGTCACTATTTATTTATCACTGTAACTCAGTTTCCCTCTTTTGGATGATGATGATAGATTCTACTTCCTACGGTGGCTCTGAGGATTGGCTGAGATGCATATTAATAATATTTCACAAATAATGTGCTTCATGCTGTGCAGTGAAATTTGAGTGGGGTTTGGGTAAGGATTATCTCAATGGAACATGTCGTTAGGGATGGTCATGCATGTGTTAAATGAACTATGTCACTACCATAGGAAAACCAACCATTCTAATCTATTCTGCTCTGTCAGCATCCTACAAGTTCAGGCCTAGAGCTTGAAATAAGAAATTATTTGCACTTAGTGTTTTCAAGTAATTGGCCATCACAACTAACAAGAGGGTTTGTTGGAAACGCCAATAGTGATAGACTGAATTTGAAAAAAAAGGGGGGGGCATCTATTGACCAGAGAAAAAACAAGCCAAAGCCTTGGCTAATTTGTGTAATCAGCTTTATCAATTTGCATAAATTGTGCATCAGGCTATATTCCTCTTGGGCATAATAAGCCCAAATTTAGTTTTTCTAATTTTAAAGTCATCAGTTGCTTTTTTTTTTTTTTTTTTTTTTTTGCTTCTTCTGTTCCTTTCTGGGATTTGTGTGGGTCACACCTCCATGCATCTGTCAGGTGGTCTTATGTGTCCCTAATTCTCAGGGCCCCCGTCAGTGCCTTGCTATAGCATCTAGTGCTTATTTTCCAAAATTGGTCCAGCCTCGACCCTCCATCCTTTCTACCATTTCATGCCTTTTTGTCTATACTGCCTCTATCCCTCTTTTTGCTGTATCTTTTGTTCTGATCAAAATCTTCCAAATATTTTTAAATGAACCCCTTCCATTTGGTGTGCTCTCCTACTGCATTCTTTTAAATGACTTTGCTACATTCTAGATTTTTTCCTAACAGGCCTTCTGCCCCAGATTCCACCCATGCTTCCTCTCATTACTTCTTTCTCAACACTCATTATTTCTCCTAGGGAGCTCTAAATAGTTCTAAAGGGTCTCAGAACATTTTGACTCTAAATCTGAGGTTATAAGATGAATTGTGATGATTTGGGGGCTCTAATAACACTTGCCTTGCCCCCTCTTCTCCCACCCTCCTGCTACTCCTCCAGTTTAGCTTGTCTCCATTCTTTTCCTGAGTTGTTTCTAGGTTGTCTTTCCTGGTCTCCTGCTTTTAGTCTTGACACGCATCAATTCATCTTCCACCTTGCCACCAGAGTCTGAGCTTGGCTATGATTAAAATCTATCTAATCAAAAGAGGTGATCATAGAACTCGTTCACCAACTTTAGTAATTAGAGAACTAATGAACCTCCTTGAAACCAGCAAGTGTTCAAGAATACACATGAGAAAATACTATTTTATATAACATGTAGATAGCATACCAAAGGTTATACAAGTTGAGAACATGAATGACTTTAAGAAGGGTTTAAACTTAACAGACAATGTTTTAAACACATCTCCCCTAACCTTGGTGGGTGAGGTCACACAGGGCCCACATCGCAGACTGTCATCAAAGACCAAACCCTGGACTTGTGGACAACTGGTATAACCCAGACGTCATTTCTTATGACTTTATGCTGTCCAGAGGGCTGAACTGCTGACATAAAATCTTTATCTCAGAGATGCAAATGTAAACCTAATGTCCTTTTTAAAGCAGCAGCTAGTTATGGCACTAGAGATGTTTAAGCCTGAGGCTTTACGAACACTTTTGTAATATCATTAGACTGAAGATTGCCCTTGCCTCTACGCCATAACACCAACATTTGCAAATCTGGGCATTTGCAATCCTTTCTATTTCTTTCAGTGTCCCTGGAACTTGAGCATCTGCTTTCAGAAAATAAGCTTTGCTTTCTGCCCTCAGACCCATGGAGGATGACAAACGAGAGGAACACTGAACTTCTTGCATGCCCTTGGTCTCAGTCACGGTCAGCCTGCTTGCATTTCCTTTGGGCTCTGGCTCTATTGGCCAATCATTTTCATGGCTGGGTTTAAAGAGCATGTGCCTAATTTAGAGCTGCTGACACAGGCCGGGGAACAGGCCACCTGGCAAATGCCTTGGGCTCTGACTGATTCCACTAACTTGAAGCCTAGGCCAAGTTCCCCTCAAGTTGTGCTGAGGTTTATAAACCTTTTGGCAATGCCAGACTAGGACTGGACCAGGTAATCAGTGTTTCATGGTCCTCAGCTAGGTGTGAAATTTTAATCAAAGGGATTTTATTTTTGCAAAAATATGATGCACCATCAGAAATGTCACCAAGAATTAAACTTTGGATTCACTGAGGTTCAAGATGAATCAGATGGTTTCTTACAAAATGGCATATCCTGTTCTCTTTGGAGGGGAGGAGGGGATGGAAACAGGGTAGTCCTAGTACTCCCTTTGTCTTCTGGGGAATCATTACAATAACTTTTAGTCCATTCACACTTTTGAACTGGATATTTACTTTTCACTTTAATTACAAGATGGCACAGAAAACACACAAGCTTCAACCCAAAAATACACTCTCTGTATCCAGTAGGTATTGTAGAAATGATTCATTGTTTTATCCAATACGGTCTTCAGCCATGCTCCGGACTCCCACAGTTTGCCCAGAATGGTTTCAAGCGGCCTTACATCTGATGAATAAATACTAGATATAGAAGACGTTTAGCATCAGGCTAAAATGAGAGCAGGCTTTTAGCTGGAAATGTAAAGCCAGAGCCGGCTCCTTTGCAAAGGCAAGAGAAGACTCAGAAAGGAAGCAGCACTGACTGCTAGTGTGGAGAATGGATGAGAAACATCTCTGTGTCTTGGGACACCAAGCTCACTGGAGCTCATCCAGAGAGATCCTAGAGAAGCAGAGTCCTCTGAATATTCTTTGCCAAACCTTTGCCCCAAACACAGACCAAGTCACTAAATGTTGCCTATTACAGAGGTAATTCACATGAATGCTGCAGGAACTGATTTCTCACCATCTCTCCATGACCTAGAGTGTGTCACTAGGTCACCATGGGTTTTGTGGGTTTTGTAGCTTCTTCCTCTCTCTGGTTGGGGTGTGGAAGTCAGTATTGTTAGATAGTATCGGGCACAGAATCCATCCAAAGCATGGATTCTAGAGTCAGACCATTTGGTTCAGGCCCTAGCTGTATACTTCCCAGATGTGTGACACTGGGAAAATTGTTTATCCTTTGTGTACCTTGGTTTTGTCATCTATAAAATGGAGTGGATAGTAGAATTCACTACAAAGCATTGTCTGAAAATTATATGACTTATTAACAGTGAAACCTTTAACATAGTATAGTAATTATTCAATAAATATGATGATGATGATGATGATAATGCCTCAACAAAAAGGGTCATGCTTTGTGTGTGTGTGTGTGTGTATTTGTGTGTGTGTATTTGTGTGTGTGTAAACAGAAAGAGGTGTATGATTAAAGGGCTTTAACAAAGGAGCCTAGGCATAAGATGGCATGAAGCTGTGATAGAAGGATATGACTGATTTCACAGGATAGAGATTTTCAACCTCACATTCCTTGAACCTTGAGAAAGAGCTGCTAGGCCAGTGATAGTCACAAAGCTCCCGGGTCACTGAGGCTCCTTTATTCAGGGGCTGCTGATCTCCAGGTGTCAGAGGCAATGTCTGTTGAGATCACTGCAGATTGTCTAGCTGGAGGTAAGGTAAACACTGAGTGTGACACAAGAACAAGAGCTAAAGGGGACTAGGCTCCTTGGGGGTGACTGAGCAAGATTTTAGCTTTTCTTCTCAGATGAAGATAATAATCAGGACATGGACCACTGGGCTGTGTAAATATTCCTGGAGGTCTCAGAGAGTTCCAAGGTGGTATAGCCTGAATATGGAAGAAATATTCTCATGATAGGCACACTGAGACCCAAAAGCCTTGTAATATGAATATTAAATAAGCCTAACCTCAGTACCCCAAGCTTGCAAAGCTGGATCTATTGTCTACATTTCTTCCTCCTGAGGCTTACATTTTGAGAGGTGAGATTGGCCATGGATGTGGTCATTTCCTTACCTTCCTCTCAGCCATTTTAGGAAGGTTCTTATAGATGCCTAACCGGTAACTTGATACGTGGCTACTCATGATCTACTCATCTGTTTCCTTTTCCCAAGTTTCTTTTACATAATTGACATGAATACCTCCATAAGGAAAGAAGATAAATAAAAGGAAGTAGATGTTATTTCTGTTCACTATGTTACTTGAAATTTGCTCTGAACTGGTCTTCATCAGACAGAGAAAATTACTACACTCAGATTTGGGAGTTTTAGTTGACTACATTTCTTCATCTCCATCTTCTATAGCACAAACAAATAACTTGACCCCAATCATTATATTTTTAAATGAGAAGAATGTTTTAAAAATCCTTAGTTCTTTAAAACATTTCTAGACAAATCATACTGTGCTTCTCTAGGAGCTAAAATGCAATAGTAATCAACCTTTAGTGTCTTTCCTACACATATAAAATGAAACATAACATTTTTCATGAGGTTTCTTTTTTTTTTTAATGGAAATTATACCATGCATTGAATTTGTAGAAAGTCAGGGCAGATTGAAATATATCAGTTGAAGGTAACTCTCATTTGGGACTGCGAGGGGCTAAGCCTTTTTCAAAGAGAAAGCTTTGGGTGGTCTTTGCATTGAGGTTGGATTGGCCCATGTTTTTGAAAAATGTTACCTGAAAGAAACACTTAGACACTGTGAAGAGAGTTTTGAGTTAATTTTATATCTAAATCAATAAAAAACAATGGGAACAACTCTGTTAGGAAAGAGAACATAATTGGGACAAGGTTTTCTAAATCAAATTATCCAGTAAAACCCTATATATTAAGCATATGCAACCAAAACCCAGGCACGTATAGAATTCCTAACGGCAATTAACTTAGGTATATATTGAATTTCAAATATTAACTGGTTTAGTAATTCAACAAGTATTTGAATTCCTATAGCATGGATCCCTGCATTTCTGTGTCTTCCCCCATGTCTGCCCATATATACTCTAGTTTTCTAAACACCAGGAAGTGATTTTCTTGTTTGATGTCATTTATTTAATACACTTGATTTGTCAATATTCTTAATGCTCTTAAATTTTCAACTCATTCAGTAAATATTTTTTCACCATTCACACAAAAAACCTCAAGCTGCCATACTTAAAGATACAGAAACTACAGACTATGCTTGCTCCTGAACTCTAAGAACTTTATAATCTTATTAAGAGGACACACATGCATGAAATTACTAGAATGTAATGATGTTGATTGTATGTGAGAGAGGATTGCCAAGAAGAGAGAGCTCACTGGGTTGTCAAAGAAGGAACTCTGAGGGAGGTCGGGCCCTACCTGGCACTTGAAAGATAAACTGAGGCAAGGGAAAGATCCTAGGCAGGCTGGCATATCCCAAGCCATGTATTATTGCTTGTGCTTTGATCCATTACCTTGCTTGTTTGGGGTATGTTGCCTTATGATGAGTGCTGGGCCCAGAAGGGGCCAAAGTCTTTCATATCCAACCAATTTGAGATTTAACCTTGTGATTTTAGACACCAATCATGGATAGAATCATGAACCTCAGAGTTATTTGAGGATGAAGACCATACCTTTTTTTTATTTCTGTGACCCCAGTGCTGGGCACATAGAAGTTTTCAATGAATATCTATGAATATTGATGGAATGAACTGCAGGATATGGAATTTCCCAAATGTTGCTTGCCCGAGAAGTGACCACTGACCTCTGCTTGGATGGACCCATTGATTTAAAACTCTCTTCTCCCAGAATCCATACATGGTAAGACTCTTGATTTTTAGAAGCCCTTTCCAAATAATGAACTGGAAATTACTTCCAGCAGCCTCTTCCCACTGGTCCTGGCTGTGCTTTCTCTAGCCAATTTGGCAGCCCAGCAGCTCGTTCAGGTGGCAAAACATTTTCGGTCTGGTCCATTTTGGCTCAGGTTGTATAGACACACCCATGCGCTTGACTTCCTCTGGGGATGTTTTGTGAGATTATCAATCAGTATGGTTTAAAACCAGACAGGCTAGCCCAAATGGCTTGCACCTTTTGTTCTCTTTGTGAAGGAAGAGAAAGACACACTGACCTTCTTAAAATTCTCAGAAAACCTGGCAAGTCACTGTTTTTGCTGTGAATACATTGATGGGAGTCATTTTAAGAATCATACCTTGTGAATCCTGAGCATTTCAAAGCCCAGCTGCCTGCTGCCTGCTGCCTGGGGAGAGTAACCTCCCCTCCCCCAAGGGAAAGGACAAGAAAACAGCCCTTTAACATGCTGGCTAATCCATATTTTTATTTTACATTTTTCAAAGTAGATTTCAATCACATCTGTCAGTGTCATCATCCTATTTGGCAGTTTGTGACCTGAGGGGATATCTATCACTTTAGCCAGAATATTTACACAGGGGGAAAGCTCCAGCAAGTTAGGCAAGATAGGACTGCAAGAAGATACTCCTCTTTCTCCACCGTCCCACTATTTTTCTCTAGGAGTTTTTCCTAGGCAACACATCAGCT
This sequence comes from Vulpes lagopus, assembly GCF_018345385.1. Taxonomy (NCBI): domain Eukaryota; kingdom Metazoa; phylum Chordata; class Mammalia; order Carnivora; family Canidae; genus Vulpes; species Vulpes lagopus. The sequence continues at coordinate 25,536,327 of NC_054842.1, read as the reverse complement.
GTAAAAACATGAATCTCTCCTCCTCTGCTTCCCACCTCCCAACACATATGCTATTTATCAAATCTAAGAATCAAAAGAATGTGATTTCAAGAAAGCTTTTAAAGATTTCAATTTCCTTTAAAAAAAAAAAGAGATAAAGAACATGTGATCAGCTGGAGGTGTCATGCTGAGTGTTTGCTGTTTGACACTTAGCTGTCATTAACAGCAAGGCATTATTCCTATTTTGTGGGTAGAAATAATCAGGGTCTTCACATATGTCACATGTCTAATTCAGTGATATTAAGAGTCTCCATTCAGTGAAATTTGCTGACTGCACTGAAATCAGTTTGTGAAGCAGCTTTGTGCTGGTTGAAGGGGAAGAGAGCTCTGGCCACGTCTGGCAGAAAGCAGGTCTTGTTCTCATTACTCTCTGGTGATCACAGGGTGTCGGAGGCAGTGCTGTCCAGTATGGCAGTCACTAACCACCTGTAGCTATGGGGCACTTGAAATGTTCCAAATGTAAGTGAGATATGTTCTAGGTTTCAAAGACTTACTATAGAAAATGTGAATGTAAAATATCTCATTAATAATATTTTATATGTTGAAATAATGACTTTTTTTGTACACTGAGGAAAATAAAGTGTTATTTAAGTTACTTTCACCTGTTTGTTTTTATGTTACAAATGTAGCTCCTAAATAATGTTAAGTGATGAATGCCACACACAGTATTCTATAGGACCAGACTGATATAGAGAGACAGACAAGATGTTGCCCAAACAGAAATCCATGATAAAGTATTGTCACCTTATGAACTTAATTTCTTAAAATGCTAAGCAGCATATTTTCACCTGATTTTAAAAATATCATTTTCATATCTCTCCAAAAATCAATGAACAATACATTCCCTCTTTTGGTATGAGTTAAAAGGCAGTAATCTGTACTAACTATCTAGTCCATGAAATGCAATGTTCTGCTATCTTCAGGGTGCCGTGTTACCAGCGGTGTCCCCCTAATTCTGGAGAACTACACAATGGGGCTCTTTAGTGCACCTTAGATTATATATTTCCAGATTTAGCTTGTTTTGTAAGATTCTAGGGATCTAATATCTGAATGTTACTTAAACTTTCCACCCCACTGGGCTAGAGATGAAGCACAAAGACTTTGTGAAATCATTCAAAATACAGCAGAACTCTCAATGCATTCTACATTACGAGCTATCCCATTATTTAACCTAATACACTAATGTCTGGGTGAACCATCCAACCTCCAAGTTTTCTCCATAGACAGTAATTGAATTATAAACTATGCACTGTGATGTAGATATAAATTATGGGTATTTCTCTTAGAAATGTGTGAATATCAAATTATTCTATTTGCTTATTAATCTTGATGAATTGTAAATTATTTTAATAACATTGATTTACTACTCTATTCATCTTTTACTTGAAAATTATTAGAAGTGAGTAATGGTTGGGAAATATTGCTACTTTTAGATTTTTAAATTAACCCTGGTGCAGGTATTTCTAGAATGGCCATATACACAGACCTAGATATTAACCTTAACTATTCAAATTCCCATGCAAATGATTGTCCACAGGGTCTTTTGTCCTCCTTGTAAACCTCCTGGAAAGAGGGGTTTTTAAAATTCTTTTCTTCATCCTCCTCTCAGACCTCTAGCAGCTAGGAGTCTGTATGCTCTCTGTATAACAACCATCTTTCTAACTCATTTGAAGGCCAGTCAAGGCAGGCCTGGTGGGCTTGTCTGATGGCTCTGAGGAGGGGAAGGAGGGAAGATCTTGGTGTCTAAAGCTGCATGGTCCAATATAGTATCTTCTAGCTACATGTGGTTATTGAGCACTTGAAATGTGGCTAGTGACGTACTCTAAGTGTAAAATGTGCAGCAGATTTCAAAGAAAACATTTCCAATTAACAAAAAAGTAAAATAGCTCATTTCTGCAAACATAAGAATAGGACATAAATCTGGCTTTTAAAAGTAAATTGATTTCTATTTTGAGTCTCCATTCTGGCAGGGTAAGAAAACATAATAAATTTGAAGTCACTTTCCCCTTCTCTCCTTTGCTGAGGGTTGTAACTGTCCTGGGAGCTTACCGGGTCCTGCAACACTGTGGGAAAGAAAGACCTAGCATCTTTCCACCTTGGCAAGGCTCCTTTGTGGCCAGGGGTTACCTCAGTCACTCTTCTCCCCATGCTGGATTCTGGAATCTCAGAGAAGCTGCTCAAGATCCTTTCCAACCGCCATGCTGCTCTCCAGCACATGTGTGATTCTGGGTCTCCTGGAACAGGCTAGGATGTAGGAAGCCCTTGCAGGCTATCTGAAGCTCTGCCATCTTAGACCGGAGGTGCCAAATTTCAGCCCATAGGCCAAATCTGGATTGTTGCCTATTTGTGTAAATAAAGTTTTATTGAAACATAGCCACATTCATTTTTATGCATTGTCTGTGGCTACTTTTGTGCTGATGGCAGAGCTGAGTAGTCGTGGTGGAGTCTATATGGCATGCAAAGGCTAAAATATTTACTATTTGAACCTTTAAGAAAGAGTTTTCCAACTCCTGGCTCAGGAACACCATGTACCCCTATCTTCTCAGGTCTTCCTACCTTCTCAGGTCTTTATTTGGGGCTGAGGCATCGGTTCCCTATGCTGTCACATCCCATCAACTGTTTTTCCCCCATATCCACACCCAGACTCCATGGTAGAGGTGTTAGAATCCAGGCTTATTTTTCCCAGGGGCCTCATCAACTTCTAAGCTCTAATCAATTCCCCCCAGAGAAGGAAGACTTGCTTCTAGTCCCTTCAAGTATTTTTCCAAATCTTTGTCTATGTTAAGTGGCTCCTTTATTTCCTCCAAACCCTAAGGTTTCAAATTCAGCTCTTAGAGTTACTTCTCAAATTTCCCTTGTGTATTCCTTTCCCGAGGCAGTTAACAAAGAATGGCCTAAATCAGCACTTCTTCAAGTGTAGACCACGGGACAGTGGCATCAGCATCACTGGGAACATGCTGTCCAATGCAGAGTCTCTGGTCTTATTCCATGCCTGCTGTACCAGAAACCCTGGGAATGGAATTCCATGCCTAGGAATCTGTATTTGACAAGATCTTCAAGTGATTCTGATGCAGGCTAGAGTTTTCTAAGTCTTGGGTGAGAATGAGTGGTATTGAGAATGGAGATTGGGAGAAAGCATTCCATCTGAAATGCAGACTGTTAACGTAATCTGTCCCTATTTCACCCCATCATTGCTGTGTTTAGATCTACTCTCATGGTCTTCCTTTCCCATGTACCAGTTTGCTTTAACACATCAGGGTCATACTTATGGTGGCCCAGAAGCTGTGATGAAATGTTCATAGAAGCCCAGGGTTCTTTGCTCCTCAAAGATGTTGGTGTCTCTTTTATTCAGTCCTCTGGGTAGGTCAATGCACATTGCTAGTAGAATTCATTTCTTCTCGTCTTATCACTGCCTCTCCAAATTGGACTATGTGTGCTCTGGAATAGTGTGTACTAAGGGATGTGCCAAACTGCATCCTTAATGGGAAATATTGACCTATCTAGACTTGAAAGAAACATGTACTCATAAGTATGGGTAAAATGGGGATTAGAATACAAAATTCTCACTCTTTTTGAAGATAAAACAACAGATTTATAGAATTGCTCCAGGCTATGCCACCAGAGCCTCCAGGGAGGGTATCCGTTCTCTTTTGCCAGTAGGAAAGTTTGAGGAGTCCTGATGTAAGTAACCTGAAGAGAGAGCAGAATATGACTTGGGGACCATTTGGGCACTTAACCAATTTGTAAGTTAGGGACTACTTTAGTTTGTCTCTTTGTCCCATTATTCAGATATTCACCTTATCATTCTTGGGTGTTTATTATTTATTATTCTTAATTATGTACTATCTATACTTGAGCTTGTGTCTTCCTTCATGTTCATTTCCCCCTCCTTCTTTCCCTCTCTTTTATCATGTGACTTCTAAACCCATTGATCATGTTGATACGAAAGCCACTGATGAAGGCAACATTTGGGTAAATGTTTCAGGGGCCCCTCACAGACTCATTTTTGCATTAGTGTTCGGATCACCTACATAATGGATCTGATTTATTTCAGTATAAAAGTAGCTGTACTTTTACCCCTCACTCTCCACTTAAATGTCTCTGTTCAGCTTTCTGCCAAGCACCACATATTGTGGGAATTTGCTGTAGGCTTAGATACCTCCCTGCGAACTCTTTGTCCAGGTTCTCACCATTCACAACCTCTTACTCCCTGTTTATGCAAAGCTCTGTGTACCAAGTGGAGGAGCTGCCTCTGAGGTACATGCCTTGCTCTTTTCCTCACACCAAAATGTGCAGTAGCATATTCACTCACAAGCCATATACTTGTTTTGAAGCCCTTTTAAAAAATGTAACCCTGGAGGTAAATTCCCCATATATTTCTTTTAAGTTGGTTCTTTCTCTATACCTTTTATTATTGTCTTTCCATTTTCAAAAACCAATGAGACAATGAGGAAATTTTATGGCCAAATGTAAATGTGCATTTAAAATTTTCCGATTTTGGGGTTTCTAACAATGCTTGATCATTTTTGCCGTGGGAGCAGGGATATGTCAGATTTATGAAAGGAAATGGACCTGTCTTTTTGCTTTGTTTTGCTAAATAATTCATAGCAAAAATCCACAAATTTTCAAAGATCTTTCTCTATTTCAAATAACACTGAACTACAGAATAGAAGATAAGAAACCACCAGCAATTTGGCTCCCTTTTCTTTTATTATCAGAAATATTCTTCACCAATTTTCTGCCTAAGTCCAGCATTTACTAACCCAAAGAAATTGGTCACACAGCCTCTTCCCCTTTAGTTGCAGGTAAAAAATAATAAATAAAATAGGGAGGCCTTTGTATTAATCTTTTAATGCTAATTATTTTCCAAGATTTCTTTTGGAGGAAATACACCAAACGTTATTAATGTATGATTCCCACCTGAAGATAATAGACACAGGTATTCAACTAAGTTCTGAGTTCTGCTTTCCCATCTCTTCAAGTGTCTTACCACAAGCCCCCCAGATGACTACATCAAGAGAGGGGAAAAAATGATTGCACATAGTGAAGTCTTCTGGCAGGTGTTATGGGATCCCATCACTGGGCTTGATCCCATCTTGATCTGCCATCAGTTCTGATGACAAGAGTTTGGAGCAAAGTATCAACTGGGCAATGTGATTTGAAATGAAAACATCCATTTTCCTCTAAGAAAGAAAAAAATCAGCAATTTGGATTTATGATAAGGAAAACTATCATGAATTTCTGGATTTTTCTGGGTTGAAGGATTCAAAAAATAGTTATCCAAGGAAAGTGGGGGTGATGAAAACCAAATATTCGCCATCAAAAATTGTCTTTTACTTTTTCCTGAGAAAGTGGCTGTACTGGTGCCATGCTATATAACCTAATGTCATCATAAGTACTTTCAGACCAGTTGAGAGACTGCATGATCTCATACACTCAAAGCCATTTGTGCAGCTGGATTGGTGCCCGTCCCCTCCTGGATTGCCAGATTTGGACCTTCTATTGTAAGAGTGGATCCATCATTTCAGCCATATGTTTTCATATCGTGTAGTGTAACATGATAGAATTCTGGTGTTGCTCCTGGAGAAAGAGCACCATTATCCATTTTGCCACCTTGGTTAATATAGGGTAGTGTCACTGTTGGTAGGTTGGAAGAATGCAGAACTATGACTCTTGTGGAGTGGACTTCCATGGATGTTTCTGCATAGAAATCTAGAGAAATTCCCAGAAAACTGTCCCCTGCTTCCCCTTCCTCTACTAGAAAGTTCATGAAACACTGTTTTCCCCATAGACAATGACACATCATATGCCCAATGCCATTAGACTCCAAGGGCCCTGCCCAGATTTAGTCTCTTTATCAAAAGGAACTGAAAATTTTCTCTCATTCAGTATGCTCATTACACTGAGCAGGAACATGAGACTTAATGATTAACCTCATTGGCCCAAGATCTGACTCTGGTCAGGAGTGAAACTGGACCGACCTCTTTCTTCCTATCTACTGACTCAGAGGAAAAACCACTCCTGAGAGGACCTCTCCGAGAACTAGAGAGACAAGAACATGTGCAAAGTTTAGAGAAAGTAAAGGAGCAACTCCAAAGTCAAAATTCACAATTACAAGGCACAGACGTGAGAATGCAAGATTAAAATAAAGCAAAGGAAGAAAGAAACCTAAATCCTGGCATGTATAAAAAGCTCGGGGCAAAATTCTCTCTCTGATGGCACCAAGGAGCTCTCAATTGTGCATTCCAAACTCATTCCAGGAGCAGCACCCCCACTGATGTCAATGGGAGATCTGCACTCAAAAGCATTGAAGCAATGGCAATAAAGATCCACAGTGTACAGAGGGGAAAAAATACCACCACCAACAAACAAACAAACAAACAAACAAGCAAACAAACAGCAACAACAACAAAAAAGAAAAACAAAACCCTGCCTAATGTGGGCACCGAGTGGGGAATTTCTGCCCTTAACAACCAGAACAGGTACGCAGGGTAGGCACCAAGTAAGACCATCTATCCGAGATCTTAGCTTGTGTCCTGCCCCCTAAAATTTAGAGTCTGAATCAATGGATGGAAAATCTGATGGCACATTTGAATCACTTTGGGAGTTTTAAAAACATAATAATATCCCAAACTCACCCCAGAGATTCTGATTTAATTGATCTGAGGAGGAGCTTGGGCATTGGTGTCTTTTAAAAGCTTCCCTGGTGATTCTGATGTGCAGCCAGGTTGAGATCTGTTGCTTACAGTATGAAGCTGCTCCAAAGGTTTTGTGTGTGCCACAGAGAGCAGGATGGTCAGCAGACGTGCCCCTTATCTCTGTCTCAAAGGCTAAGGAATACAGGATGAATTAAATCTTCGTTTATGAAAACTGTTGAGAAAATAAAGTATTGATCTTACTTGAGAGACTTTTATGTTAGTCAATTAAATTAGTACTGTACCTTTCTCCTAGTAAAATAAGAGTACCATTACTATATGGAAATATAATGTTCCATAATATTTTTATTGTGAGACAGGGGACGTGTCTTACTGCACTCAAATGTACAGTTTACGCACGACTGTAAAGTTAGCTGTAATCCATAAACAGGCGATATAGATCTTAGATATCTCTTTTAAGATCAGTTGGAAGGAAAACTCCTTATTCCTTAGCAACACCATAGGAAGTAGGATTGCCTCCAAGAAAAAAAAATCCTTATCTTTCCTAATTATTCCACATGAAAAGGCAATAGAACATTCCATTATTCTAATATATGAAGGGGAATCAATGCTTTTCTGATAATTCTCATATACATTATTCAAGTATTGCAATGGAAACCTGAAAAAAATATTTATTTTGCTTATATTTTTTTTTCAGTGCTACTCACTGCACTCCCCTGAAACAAGAACCAAAAAATATATTTTCCCTGAATTTCATATGCTACAATAGAAAACAACACAATATGTAGGAAGGTTACGTGTTTCCTGGGTTGTTGGGGGAGCTGATAGTTTCAAGCACAGTACAAATAGGCATATTACTTGAGCGTTTTCACTTTAGGCTATTTGGAAATGTGTCATTTAAAATGTGGAATCCTGGCACAAGATTTTCACACTGAAATTTTTTCAAAACTATCTAAAATGTGTCTTATTTGTGAAAATGCATCTTATTAATCCATTGTGATATAAAATAACAGCTGCTAATATGATTTTAAAGTTTGTAATAAAGTGCATCAAAATGTCTATAGAACGGATCATGACAGCACAGCCAACAAGCGATATTTCAGGGACTTTTATATGTGAGTAAAATGCCAACATGGCAGAAAATGAAAAACTCCCAAATGTATCTTTTTTAATTTTGACATTTATTCTTCTAATTGGACCCCACACCCACTTGTCCCAGCCATTTCTATTGTTAGAAAAGGAGTAAGGCAATAGTCATTGAGCTAAAGTAAGTTCTACAACCCCTGGTGTCAGCCTGTATCAGTTAGCTATTGTTACAATAATGCTGTGTAACAAATCACTTTAGCTCAGTTGCTTAAAATCATTTATTCTAGTGTCTGTGGGTCAGTGAGCATTTGGCCAGTTGGGGCTTGGCTCAGTTATGCCTGGCTCCATGTTGTAGATTGGACCCATTTTTGTTCCAAGAGTCTATAATGTTCCTTGGATCAGTGGCTACCCAAGGCATGTCTTCTCATGGCGATGTTTCATATGCAAGAAAGATTAGTGGAAACACATGAAACATCCAAAGGGGTAAACTTGGAATTGGCATATTGTTATGTCTACTTGCATTCCATTAGCCAAAGCAAATCACTTGGCCAAAACTGACATAAATGATGGGGGTAAGGGAAATATATTCTGCCTCTGATGGGAAAAATTGCATCAGTACTAGAATCTACCACATGGCCCATAATATATTTCCTCTCTGGCAAATGCTTATAACTCTCCTTGGAGGAAAGCTTTTGGTGACAAACATTGCAGCTGTTTGTGGTGGTGAGGGAGCAGGAATCTTGCATGGCTGTGACTTTGCTTTCTAAATTAATAATTTGACATCAACATAACCATATTGTCCTGTTAGAGATGGTAGAGTGTAAGAGTGCAGTTTCTGGTGCTAGATTGCTAGGGTTCAAATTCTACCTCCCACAGTTACTGTCTTCGTGATTTTAGCAAGTTACTTAATTGTCTGGTCTTGGTTTTCCTCATGTGTAAATGTGGGAAGCAAGAATACCTAACTCATAAGATTGTTGTAAGGTTTAAATGAGTTAAGGCATCTAAGTATTCACTCAAGAAATGAAGTCGTCCACAGTCAGAGTAGAGTGTGGCCATTCAAGTCTCCCATCTTTTATTCACTACATTGTTTCTGAACTACAGACTTCTGGAAAGCAGGAACCATGCCTGCTTTACCTGCTGTGTGAATTTTTTAGTAAGTCATCATATCTGGTAAGTGGCCTAATACATTTTATGGTGGCTAAACATGAGTAAAGATTGTTTACTTTCCACATCTACTCTGCCAGAATAGGTTTGTGCCAACTTCATAACTATATTTACCTTTCCTTCAGAAACCATGACAAATTAAACCTAACAACACAAAGCAAAGATCCATTCAAAAAATATTTTTAGGCACCTATTGTGGGCAAAGAATCTTGTGAGACAATGGGGTACAGGGTCTGGGAGTTGGGAATTACAAAAATACCTAAAGCATGTCCCTGTTAAAAAGCTTCAACTCAATCAGAAAGATAAGACACGCAGTATGGGTAACAGTGGAGTCAAACAGAAAGGGACGTGCTACTAGAAAGGTATTGGTAAAGCTTTGGATGAGCAGAGTAAAGAGCTTTTTTTTTTCTTTTCTTTTTTTGTTATGTGACTTTACTCATCTGTAGAATGGAGGTAATAATAGTACTTGCCTCATAGAGTTATGAGGATTAACATATAAAATATTTGTAACGTTATTAACCACTAGTTACTATGAGTACCAGCAGGATGCCTCCTGTCTATGGGAAAGACAAGAGGAAAGGGGTACAAAAGACATAATTAAACTCAAAGTCTTTTTGAGATTTGAACATCCAGAGATGGGAGGGACAAAGCACATCAATGGAATGAAGTCAGGTTTTGGACTTGGCAATTTTCTTAACTTCTCTGGCTGACCTATCAGTTTCTGAAAGAGGTGTGTAAAAATCTCTATCTATATTTACAGATTTGTGAATTTCTTAGAATTCATTCTATTTTTGCTTGCATATGTTGAAAATTAGGATAAACATATCTTTCTGGGTGAACTTTTTTTAATATTAAGTAATTACTCTTTAAATCCAATAATGCTTTAGGTTTTGAAGTCTATTTTGTCTCATATTCATTGTTGTAGTAGCTTAGTCAATGTTTTTCTGATATATCTTTTTCTTCTCTGATATTTACAATTTTACAGTATTATTATATTTTAGGTATATCTCTCATAAACAACATATGAGAATATTTTTTATTTATTGTTCATTTACATTTCTTAAAGTTTACTTATATGCTTGGGCATATTTCTACTTCTATTTTTCATTTTATTTTATTTAATTTTTTCAATTTTTTTATTTATTTATGATAGTCACAGAGAGAGAGAGAGAGAGAGAGAGGCAGAGATATAGGCAGAGGGAGAAGCAGGCTCCATGCACCGGGAGCCCAATGTGGGATTCGATCCCGGGCCTCCAGGATCGCGCCCTGGGCCAAAGGCAGGCGCCGAACCGCTGCACCACCCAGGGATCCCTTCTATTTTTCATTTTAAAGTTACCCTGTATCACTTCTACTTCTCTCCCAACCCTTATCATCTTTCCTACCTTAATTGTCAAAATTTTCCTTATCTGTTTGAAATTTTGTTTTATTTTTTAAATAATATCTAAGTGTTTTTATTTAAATTCAATTTTCCAACATATAGTATAACACCCAGTGCATATCACATCACATGCCCTCCTTAGTACCTGTCACCCAATTACCCCACTCCCCACCCCCTCTCCTTCAGCAACCCTCAGTTTGTTTCCCAGAATTAAGAATCTCTCATAGTTTGTCTTTCCCTCTAATTTTTCTTCATTCAGTTTCCATCCCCCTTCTCTTACGGTCTCTTTCACTATTTCTTATATTCCACATATGAATGAAACCATATAATTGTCTTTCTCTGATTGACTTATTTCACTCAGTGTAATACCCTCCAGTTCCATCCATGTCAATGTAAATGGTATATATTCATCCTTTCTGATAGCTAAATAATATTCCATTTTGAGTGTGTGTGTGTGTGTGTGTGTGTGTGTGTGTGTGTGTGTCTCACATCTTCTGTATCCATTCACCTGTGGAAGGACATCTCAGCTTCTTCTACAGTTTGACTATTGTGGACATTGCTGCTATGAACATTGGGGTGCGGGTGTCCTGTCATTTCACTAACATTTTATTTTTTAGAATCTATCTTTATGTTTTAAATGAAAAATTGACTTTAAAAAGGTTGAAATTTATACTTCAATGATAATTTATTATTAAAGTCTGAAGTTAATATCTCTGTCCTTTTCCTAAACAATGAACTTACAAGAATTTTAAAATCCTTTAAATTTTTATTTTTATTTATTTTTTAAACCCTTAAAATTTTTAAAGTCATATTCTCACCTTCCAAACTATTGTCTGTCTTCTAATATTTTAGTTGTACACTTAAACTATTATTGCTATTGCTACAAATATTTTTCATTTTATTGTTGCTCTTCTTACAGCCAATGCTTACTTATACTTACCCACATGTAATTACTTATTTGTTTTCCACTACTTCCTGTGTTCCACTGTTTCTTCTGAGTTTAATTTATTTTCTTGCTGAGGTAGATCCTTCAGTAGTGCTTATACTGAGGATCTGAGGTCTTTAATATGTATTTTTACAATATAAACTTTCTTGTCTTTTATTTTCTGCAAATATATTCAGTTTGCTCTCAAGCTTTAACAATACTTTATTTGGAAATAGAATTCTAAGTTGTTAGTTGTTTTTCCTCAGCACTTTGGAATTATTATTTGGAATTATTATTTTATTATCTTTTAATCTGTATTATTGTGGACAGGCAATATGTGGTCACTTTATTAAAGCAATAGTCATTTCAGCTAGTTGTTTTCATGGTTTAAGATTTTCTGTTGAAATTTTCCACTTGTTTCCTCACTCTTTTATATTTTCCTTTAAATTCCTGGATATATTTATGCTAGCTATTTGAAAGTTTTTACTAACTATTTGAAATTCCATCATTCCTTTCACTTGAGTCTGTATATGACCAATATTTCTTCCAATTATGAGTCAAATGTTGTTTTAATTTCAAATGGCTTGTGATTTTTGATGGCATGCTGTACATTGTCAATTCAACATTTGAATGTTTAGATTTTGTCATTTTCTTTGAAGAATATTGTGATTTTTTTTTCTTTCTGGAAAGCAGTTAATTTACTTGCAGTTCATCTTGATCTATTTAAAGTTTGTTCTAAAATATGAGAGAGGGTTTAGAGTAGACTGTCCTCCAGGGTTAAGTTAACTCTATTCCCAAGGTGTGGTCTTTATGAGTTTGTAAGATGTTCATTTCAGTATCTTCACCCTCACTGGTTGGAACCAAAGCATTTTCAAGCCCTGTGCAGTCTCCAGAATCTTCTAGATTATTAATTTTTTCTAAATAGTTCTTTGCCCAGTCTTTTGGAGTTTCATTTTGCACATGAGAAACTTAATGTTTGACCAAAGGTTCAAAGGAACTTCTATCTAAGTCCTAGAGTCATTTCTCTTTGTAATTATTCTTTTCTGGTACTTTTCTCTGCATATTCTAGTTGCCTCAGTAGCCTTGATTCTAATCTTCAATGGCTTAGCTAAGGAGACTTCAGTTCTCTGCTTGAGCTTCTCCAGCTTGCACCATAGTCCAAAAAGTGCTACTAGACAGTAAACAAAGGTGATAAAAAGCTTACTCCATCACGGGTGGAAGCAGAAGTCCTGTTGTTTCTTTTAAAAATTTTTTCTTTCTACAGTAGCATTTCAAAGTATTGTCTAAGACTAAATGTATTTTATACTCATGCTGTTTTGAAGAACAGAGGACTTCTTCAGTCTTAAACTCGTATCTTTCTTCAATACTGGAAAACTTCATCCATTTTTTTCTTTAAATATTATCTTTTCCTCATTTTCTTTATTTCTTTTTTTGAAGATTCTATTAGAGTTACATTGCATTTTTTTCTACAAGTCTCATAAAGTCTTCCTGATAGCTTACATTTCCTTATTACTCTGTGTTTTATTCTCAATAATTTCTTCATTTTATTCAGTCACCAACTCTTTCTTCAGTCGTATCTATTCTGTTATCTAGCTTACTCTCTGAGTTTTAATCTCACTGACTATAATTTTTATTTCTTTTTTAAAAAAGATTTTATTTACTTATTCATTCATGAGATACACAGAGAGAGAAAGAGGCAGAGACACAGGCAGAGGGCAAAGCAGGCTCCATGCAGGGAGCCAGACTCAATCCAGGGTCTCCAGGATCACACCCTGGGCAGAAGGTGGCCCTAAACTGCTGAGCCACCCCGGCTGCCCTATAATTTTTATTTCTAAATGTTTTATTAGATTTTTTTTATATGTGCTAATTTTGGAAAAGAATCATGGCCTTTTATTATGGTGTATATTTATGCTTTAATTCTTAGTTCTTTTAAATATTCTTATTTTTAAAGTTGCTTTTGGCTCTTTTTTTTGTCATACCTATTTGCTGTACCTTCTGAATCTTTCTAATGGTGAATTGCTTCCTCAAAATGTTTGAATTTTTAAATTATGAGTTTCCCTTTAGCAGAGACATTTTTCCCTTTGTGAGAGTTTCATGTGCTTTTATATAAATGTCCCTGAAGAGTGGTTTTCTTTTTTTTTTTTAAGATTTATTTATTTCAGAGAGAGAGAAATCAGGCAGGGGAGGGGCAGAGGGAGAAGAAGAGAAACAAAATCTCAAACAGACTCAGCTGAGCATAGAGCCTGATGTGGGGCTCAATCTTATGACCATAATATCATGACCTAAGCTGAAACCAAGAGTTGGATGCTCAAGTGACTGAGCCACCAAGGCACCACATTTTTTAAAGATTTATTTATTTATTTGATAGAGAGGGAGAAAGGAAGAGACAGAGAGGAAAAGAGAAAGAGTGGGGGAAGGGCAGAAAGAGGGAGAGAGGAGAATCTCAAGCTGACTGGAGTGGCTTTTTCTTTCTTCCGTCAGGGGCTCAGATATTCAGGGCCAAAGCCATCACCATTTTAGGACAATTATCCATATTGATTGCTTACATTAGGCTTTTCGTCACCATTTATTATGTCTAAATGTATACCCTCTACCTGCATTGGCATAGGTTTGAGGTCTTAAGTTTTCATTGAAGTACTTTATCCCACCAAGATCTCTGAGTAGGTACTAAATTCTTTCTGGGTCAGCAAACAGATTTTCTAATCTCTTTTTTTCCTCAGGGAAACCATTCTTTTTGTGAGTTCAAGGCCACACATTCTATCACCAAATGATAGGGCTGCCATGGCACTGACTAGGTATTTAGACTTTCAAGTCCTTCTTTGTCTAATGCCTTGGTGGTCTCTTTTTCTTATTTACATTTGGCTATTATATTTAGAACATACTATTGCTTATTCAGCATTTCTCTATGTTTGGTGAGGATATGGGGAGAAAGCAGGGGTGGATGGAATGATCTGTTTGAATATCAAGTAGCTGTTGATCCTTAGTGTAAAATGACATAATAATAGTATCTTCATAAAATTTTTGTAAGGATTAAGCAAATAAATATATAAAACAATTAGAATAATGTCTGTCCTAATGTAATATTCACTATTATTTTTAGCCTTAACTTTTCCATATTTTACACTGCTTCATATTGAATTCCAAAAATTTGGATTCTATTAAGTCAACAATCAGAGAGCATTGAATTGTGAGCAGAATTTAAACCCGATTAAGGTTGAACCCTAGGGATATTAATCTGGCGGTAAAGTATAAGATGAATAGGACAAAGAAGAGGCTGGAGATCAGAAGACTATCACAAAAGTGCAAGTGAAAGATAATGCAGGCACAAATCACAAAGGTTGGGTCAATAATAAGGGAGAAAATTGGAACAGACCTAAAATGCTTTATATGTTATGAAGGATGACTGTGGATAGAATAGAAAAGACTTGGCAATTGACTGAATGAAAGTGATGATGGGGTGATGTGTATGTAATTGTATTAATTAGTCCAGCAAATATTTGGTGAATTTTCACAGCCAGAAGCAAGCGATCATGATAAGTGATGATGATAATAATAATAATAATAATAATAATAATAATAATACAGAGTTAAAGTTTTGGACACTTTTCCCATGAAAAACTGAGGTCCAATTCCACTTTCCTTGTATCTAGACTGGCTTTCAAGTATTAGTTGTAACCAATAAAATATGGTGTGAGTGATGAGGTATGACTTCTGAAACTAGGTCAAGAAAGGTAAGGAGTTTATACCTGGGTCTCTGGTAACCTTCACTTTTGGGATGCTCCCTTTCAGAGCCTAACCATCGTGTTGTGAGAAGCCCAAATCATATGAAAATGCCAGGCATGGGTGCTCTGATCAACAGTACCAGCTTCCAGCGCACTGTCTGCCTTGTGAATGAGCCATGTGGGATGTCCAACTCGATTGAGCCTTCAAATGATGACTCTTGGCTCTCACCCAGCTATAACTGCACAACAGATTCCAAGAGAGAGCCACCCAGAAAAGTCATTTCCACAGAAACATGGCTCTTTTAGGTTACTAAGTGTTGGCTAATTTGTTACACAGCAGTGGATGACTGGAATAAACAGTTAACATATTAAATGTTTGCTATGTACCATTTACTGTGATAAACATTTATATTACTTCAACTAACCTTGTCAATAACTTTGTTACTCTTACTCTTATTTCAAAGACCAGGAAACTGAAGTTCAGGGAGTTTTAGTTAACTTGATCCTGATTGTACAGTTAGGAATTGGTAAACCTAGGATTGGAATGAAGTCCAGGTTAATACAGAGCTATACTTTTCAACCACTATACCTGCTTCAGACTACATTTTTCCAAAAGCCAGCCCTGAGACAAGAAGTCAAGTGTAAGTAGTTTTTTTTTTTTTAAGATTTTATTTATTTATTCATGAGAGACACAGAGAAAGAGAGAGGCAGAGACACAGGCAGAGGGAGAAGCAGGCTCCATGCAGGGAGCCTGATGTGGGACCTGATCTCTATCCTGGATCATGCCCTGAGCCGAAGGCAGATGCTCAACCGCTGAGCCACTGGTGCTGCCCAAGTGTAAGTAGTTTATTTGGAAGCTGATTACAGTAAACACTGATAAGGTTGTAAAGAAGGGAAACAGGAAAGGAAAGAAACCCCATAAGGATGGGTTATTAAGTTTACTGTGTTGGTCAACTGGAGCTCAGTCCTACTGGAGAACCAAGGGAGACACTGTAGGACATGCTTCAGAGTTATCTCAGCTGAGGGCTGAAGAAGCTGAAGTAGTTGTCCTCTAAATCCTCATCTGTGATTGGTTGAAGGCTGCTTCCAAGGGTATTAATTCTCCGACATTTCTGGTTTGACCTGAAAATGGACTGAGTATGGCTCCGTGTCCATAAAAGAGCCCAGGCAGAGAGTCACAAGTGTTTGCAGTAAACAGCCTTTGGTGTGTAGATATGAATGTCGAGGTCATACAGTGACAGCATCTGCCTACAATGCTATCACCCTTACAGTCCTCCTGGTCACATGGATATTAATTATAAAATAGAAATATCACAGAAAAGCTGGAAATAACAAAAGAGATTCTTCCTTTAAGTGCTATCATTTCAGAGACTGTGTGGACAGTTGAGGGAATGTGTAGATGTATGTGCATGTGTACCAAATGTACTTAGAAGTCGCAGAAGTAAAGTCAAGGGAATTGTGAGCTACTGCCCCAAATTATAAAGAAAGAGAGAAATAGAATTTGTCTCTCTACTTCTGTCAAGTCGTTCCTCTCCATTTGTGAGCTGATTTGTGTATCTTTCCACCAACTCTGTGATGTACATATATATGGCTTAGATGTGGTCATTTGTGGTCAGGAAAAAAAGTGAGTATTTATTTTATAGGCCATTAATAGACATTCAATTTCACCTACAATGAGCTGAGTATAAGGAGCCTGCTTCACCCTCTGCCTGTGTCTCTGCCTCCCTCTCTCTGTGTGTCTCTCATGAATAAATAAATAAATCTTTAAAAAAAGATTAGAAACAATCATTGTGATCACTCCAAATTTGTTCTTATCTATCTCCCAGTATCCTTTATGTCACAAACACATAATAACACATAAAATACACACTGATTATAATTTTTTTCCACTTCAAGTGGCATTTCAGGATTAGGAGAAGTTGCAGTGTGAGATTGGAACAAAGAAGGATTAAATTAATCATTGATGATTTGTAGTTTGGGTTTAAACCCCTGAATTTTAGAACATGAAGAGGAAAATGAAAGCCAATGACAGTAGCAGTTAGATGAACATTTGGGCATTATCAAATCATCTTTGCCACAGATACACTAATTGTGGAGTGAGATATTAGGGCCAAAGTGAAGATGATGAGGGCACATACGCCAACCCTGATAAATATGGTTCTAGGTCCTAAAAATGAATAGGTGGCAAATTTAATGAAAACAGAAGTCTCTGTTTTTCCAGTCTGTTTTCATTTAGCTATTTCCCTACATATGTATGTGACCATGATATTCAGCCTATGTGTATCCAGCTCCTTGACTGGAAACATTAGAGGTATAATAGTCTATCATGTGCCCTTTTCCAAGGAGAAGCTATATTTTTATCACCTCAGGCTCAGGTGCTAGAAAACAAATGACTGAGATAGCACAAGCAATGGTATTGAAGTGCATAGACCAAGCCAAATGGTATTTGTTCAGGTAAATGGAATCTTGAGGTTTTAATGAATTTGGAAAATTGATAAGGTTCCTGGACAAAGTTGGGCTAATGAGGGAGTTAATGAAAAGGCAAAGAGGAGAATAGGAGTGAATCTTGGACATTTTTCAGAGGCAAATACACAAGTTTGTTTCTAATCCATAAGGCCAAATATTTCCTTTCCCCACACTGGGCCATATGTTTAATCCACCAAGACAAAGACTAGAGCAATGAGTATTAACCACAAGGTCAGGAGAATCTATTATTGATTCCATCACAAACTAGCTGTGTGACCTTGGGCAAATCATACCACTGCCCTGAACCTCACCCCAAAACACAGAACAAAAACAAAAATGTAAAGAGTATGTGGGGTCTTTAAAGTTCTTTCCAGCATCATGGATCTATAAAATGCGACTTAACAGAAGCTTCGGCAGGAACAGAATTAAATCCAAACGGAAAATAGCTTTCGTAATCATATCTGAACATTTAATTTGTCATTTGCTTTATGACATATGCATGAGGCTTGTTTAAAATAACTCTACAAGGTTAATTATCAGTGCAGAATACAACGACTGTGTCGGTAGTACAATATTTTGTTAGGCATGTGTGACAACATTGCAAAGTGGATCAGCTGCAAGACTGTTTGTGATTTGGCATCCCCTTAGTTTAAAATGGCCACAATCCTAAACATGTGTTCCCCCACTCCCCCACCTCTATGGACAAAGTGTGTGCCATAAAAAAATTAACTCAGAAAATAAAGCTTATTGACAATTTGTTGAACTCTTTAGAAGGTATACAAAGGGTGGCAAAACAGGAGACAAAGTTTTCGGGCAGCTCTGATGCTACATGAACAGAAGCCTATGAGTGCTCAGGAGCCATTATTTTATTCAATCACAGGCAGAAAGCTTCTCCCAAACTAAGAGTGATGCTTGAATTGGTGAGAGGATAATGTTGAAAAGTATTGATTAGTTGTTTAAATACCTACAATTATTTCTTACCTTGTAATAAAATTGGTTTCTTAAAAATAACTCTGTAAGCTCACGTTTTGAATAAACCACCTTAATATCTAAGGAGGGATGATTTACAGTTATAGTTACCTGGGTTTTGTCTACATAATGTCAGTTTTCTCTTTCAGAAGGAAATTTGTCACAGCATTTCACTATGCTAAGAAAATAGAGGCACCTATCCACAATAAACACACTATTTCCCCAGGACGATTTCACTTCTATTTCCTCTGGGGAGAGTGAAACCCTCTGTCAGTTGAAGGAATATTGAACAAATGCCATAAAAAGCAAATGCCAATTTTTCTGAGATTGTTAACAATAGTGAATATTATGTTTATTTTTATTACAAAGTATCTCTTCTCATTTATATGACCCTACATAAAATGTGCTATTATATAAGGGCATTTCTGTCAGGTCAAACCCACTAACTCATATATTTTGTCATAATGCAATGGGTTATTTAATCCAACAGAATATTAAGACTTTAATCTATCTTTTTGCAACATAAAATGCCAACAGTTGAGAATTCTCATGATTAGGTAAGGAGTTTAATCTTTGTGGCCTTTTCAAAAAAGCTTCCAGTTAGAAAAGCAATGTAGCTGGTCAGTTCAGGTTGGTACAAAGAACAATTGGAAGCCATTTTGACCTGGGAACTTATAAAGGTCACTGTGACCTAGACTAGAGGGAGTTATCTTTTATTCTCCCTGAAAAGTGACCTGGTTAAGTGGGGTCAAAGTTATTCTCAGCCACGCTGCTGCAGAGATACTGTTTTATATCTGCTATGTACACTTTGCTATCATATTAAGACTTAACTAAAAATTTGACACCTATGTCAGCTGTTGACTCTAAAGAAAACTTGATAGAATACCATAAAGTAGGAGGTAGAAAATAATTAGGCAAACAGAGTAAATGGAAATAGGGCAAGGTGGTGTTTTCTTTATTCTACAACGACTTAAGCTTTATCTGAGGATTGTTTCTAATGCCTGTCCTGAAACATTTTTCTCTGATATCAAATTTATATATTGACTGCCAGGAAGAAAAGGAAATCAAAATTAAACTAGAACTCTGAACCAGGGGCCACTTCTTGATAATATCCACTCTACATTTCTCTGCCTTGCTTTCTGCCACAGACAGCTGGCCCATTTGGACTCCATCAAAAGACCTCCATGATGGCTGGATTTAGCAAGGGAGGGAGAACACTGGCAGAAGGCCAGAGGAGGTGAAGAGTAAGATGGGTCAATATTCCTTCCCAAGTTCCTCCCAGCAGAGTTACCTTCGGTTGGCTCTCTCCCTTGACCCAGATCACAGCTCCTGTCAAAGTGGCCCTCTGCATACGATTTCTCCTTCCACCTTCTGGTGACTGCTCCTTCTCTTCTGCTCTTCAGGTCTGGGGTTGGTAGTAGCCCTGTTGTTCTTACCTCCTGGGTACTTTCAGTTTCCCCACACCTTTTTCCAGACACTCTTCAAAGTGTTCTCATTTGTGTAATCTGTTTCCTGTTGGGACACTGAAACATCAACAGTGTGAACAGTACAGTCACCCTGATGTGTTAGGAAGTGACAATCCTAACAGAAACTAACGTTTTGTTCTTTCATATGTTTTGGGTATGACGTAGTGGTGGTAGTGACATTTTTACCTTCAAAAATATTATGTTCTCAGAAGTATTTTCATGAAGGGATGAAGTGTATTTAGGTAGAATAATAGTTCTCTGAAGTATTAAGTTAAAAAATTATAAATGGCACATTATATATTATGTTGTAATATTTTGTTAAAACTATAGAATACATATAAACATTTCTGGGGAGGTAGATTTTCATTTCAAACTTTAAAAAATTTGATTTTCCCCCTGCATGTGCAAGACTTTCTACAATGAATATGGGTTGTTTTTGTCAATAAATACTTAAAAATTACTAATCAAATGAGCATAATCCCAAAGATACAATAGGTCATGTGCCAGTTCTAGGGAATACAAAGTGTAATGAGCCTTGTTATTTAGGGTGCTGTTTCCATGTGTGCTTTAATGTGTTCTTTTTCTTGTAGAGTTCTACGAAGAAATATTTCTGGCTAGAAGGATTTGCCAAGGTCACATGAGCCCCCAAAGGTCACTAGCATTCCCAGATGAGACCCTGAACCACTTTTCACCCCTCCTAGTTCTCTTCCCTTCCTTTATTCCTCTTTGCCTTTTTTGCTTTCTGGGAAGATCTTCACTCTGGCTTCTTCCTTGGCTGACCATGCCTCTAGCAGTGCCTGGGCCCAGTTGAATGCTTGAATTTGCCTGGTGGATCTTCATTTTGGTTCTGCTTTGTGATTCCTGATCACACTTCTCTCTTCTGCTCTGTGGTTCTGTGAGTGGTCTTCATGGTAACTCCCTTTCCCTGTACTTCATCATGGGTACTCCTCACCAAATTTGTATCATCTTCATTGATAGGGCTTGGGTGGTCTGCTTCATGTTGCTTATGTTGGATGTTACATAAAATCCTGATTTTCGTTGAGAGAGAAACAACTTTGTTGAGTATGATCTATGACAAGTACATTCTATTATAATTTTGCATGTGTCTGAGTGAAGCTATGGGGTTTTACTATTTAATAATTTCATATTTTCAGTACACTAAGTCAATGTACGTTAGCAGTTAAGTGCCTGCCTTCGGCCCAGGGCATGATCCTGGAACCTTGGGATCGAGTCCCACATTGGGCTCCCTGCATGGAATCTGCTTTTCTCTCTGCCTATGTCTCTGCCTCTCTCTCTCTGTGTCTCTCATGAATAAGTAAATAAAATCCTTTTTTTTTTTAAAAAAAAAAAGGAAGTATAGGGAGGTCTTTATTGAAAATCATTAAATCTTGAATCAAATATGGAGGCACAATCAAATTCTAGACTAGTCCTTCTTTCAGCTAGAAAATGTAACCTTTGGAATAACTAAAATGAACTATTTAAAATTGTTATTCTTTAAGAAGGATTCCATCTCATATAATATTTACATAGCAGGTTCTGTCAAAACTCTGCCCATATGCCCTCACAACCATCCACCCTACTGATGCATGCCAGGCTGGCTTCTAAGTTCGGCTCCTGCATATTTGTCAGAGGATTGCCCTTGGGTGGAAAGAACCAACATCGCACAACTGATGTGTATGGAATTAACATATTCTCTGCGTATTCCTTAACCAATGCCTAATGACTATAGAAGTGTAAGTATCCCAATGCCTTTGTCCCTTATCCAATATTTTACACTGTATCCCATTTAATTCCTGGGATTAAACTCCAGTCATTTGTGATAGTAGCTGGCTTAATAACACACTCCCCATTGGTTACCTTTCCTTCCCTGTATTACCTGCCTATTGATATACAAGTGTGACTATACTTCTGAAATAAACCAAGTACACCAATCCTATTTCAGATCTGATTCCTAGGGAACCAAAATATTACTAAAAGGATGTCAGAGCCATAGCTCAACTTTGAAGGATCATGGAAAAACCCATCATGTTGGTCTTTGCTGGTGGAGGCAGCGTTCAGTAAGAAGGGACTGCTAGAACAGCATACTAGTTCTCCTAAGGAATTTGTTGTAATGAAATTCTTCTTGTTAGCAGTCACATTTGAGAAACTACAGATACTAAATTTAGAAACCAAATCTTAACTTCTGATGGGAGGTTTTGGATCTGGTTGGATTCAAAACAGCATGTAACCATCTTTATTTCTATGATAGAAAGACAGTCGGCAGGACTGTCAAACAACAGGCTTTATTAGTTACACAGTCCAGCCTACCACTTAGGAATAAAAGCAAGTTATTTATTAAACATTCACTTGACCAACAATAAAAGAAAAATATCCCTTGATGGAAAAAAAAAAAAAAAGCATTTCACACAACTCCAGAGTTACTTTAAGGTCTACATCTAACAAAAGGCTCCAATTCTGTTTTGCTTTTCCTTCTTTTGTTAATGATAACACTTCATCACATGTTTCACTCTGGACAAAGCATTGTCATTGCAAATGTACTCTATCATGAGCTGCAACTCATGGTTTTGCATGTACATATTGCACTGTATTTATAAACTTGCCCTAATATTTATTTTTGAAAAATGTTATGAGATTGGCCATCATACATTTCCCCCTTTTCTCTCACATTTTTTTTTTCAGAAGCAAATATACATAGCAATAGTAGACACTTCTTTCTTCATGGTGTCTAGTGTTCTGGGGTGTGCATAAGTGATTAGATATGTCTGAGAAGAGAATGAGAGTAATCGAGGAAACAAGGTATGAATGAACTTAAGAAAGAGAAAGATAGAGTGGTTATGCTTAAGAACATGTTAATGTGTGAGATGCAAACTTTAACCTTCAAGGGTCTTATCTTCAGTAAATCAAGTGTAATGTATAAAGTATAAGGTATAGAAAAAAGTGAACTAGAATTCTTAATGCTCATCGAGTGTTGAGAACTGCACTGCCCCATATGGTGGCTACTAGCTACAGATAGCTAAATTTAAATGGCTTAAAATAAAACACAATTAAAAATTCAATTAGTCATTAGACTAGCTACACTTTAAGTGCTCAGTAGATCGATGAAGCTGCTAGAAAGACCTAGTGAGGACACAGAACATTTCCATCTTCGCAGAAAGCTCCGTTGGACAGTGCTGGTCTAGAAAGTGTGAGCCATCATAGATCAACAGACATAACTACATGCTATCATCTGATGAAGCATATGGAAATTTCTCTGTCCTCCACCCCCATTTCCTCTTTCTTCCAGGGACTTGAAATAGGAAGAAAAAAAACAACCCAACAGAACTACAAAAAAAGAGAAAACAGACAAAGAGGACTGTTGTAAAAATAAGAAGCTTTGAAGAATCTGAAGCAGATGTTATGCTGGGAGCTAGTATGTACTATATACCACCTGTGCCCACTTAATTCCGTCCAAAATCATTTCCTCCACAGTTACCACGAAGAGAGATGGAAATTCAGGGATCTAAGAATATTTGGTGGAAGGAAAGGGAGGAAGAAAGTGAGAGTAAGGGTAATTCAGATGTGGAGTTCATCTGCAGATGGGAATAATGATTTACTGCCACTGGGCACTCCTAAACTCTGGGGTAAGGCATGTTTTCTCTGCCTGGAGCTTCATAAGTTGGCTGGACCACCATGCAAAGCCATTCCATATGTACATGTTTTTGAGTAAAAAATTATATGTCAGCTACTGCTGACATATACATATATATGAATATATATATGTGAGTGTGTTCATATATATGTATGTGTGTGTGTATATATATATGTATGTGTATGTATATACTCACATGTATATGTGAGTGTTAAGGATATGGGGTAGAAACAAAAGTTTCACATAAAAATAGTCAAGACCCATTCTTTTAGCTTTCCAACAACTTGTTTTGCTGCATACACTTTATTGTATTTCAATGGTTCTTAGTCTGTATCAGATGGTATTGCTTTAACCCTTTTCTTACAGTGGCCTGCTCATTCTGTGACACAATTACTTTAGTATTCCAGGTGAAAAGGACTGCCAGTTTTAACTAGCTGGTTCTGAGTACTAAAGGTACTCTATTGCTGAACCCATAGAGATGGAGTGAATTATCTGATCAGTAATCTGAACTTCCTCTTCAAAAAAAAATTGCCTGAAAAAGGATACATTCCTCAGAACATGCCATCATTTTTCTTCTGGAAAAGTTACTAGTTTCCATTATTGGGTGTAAATCATAAAATGTGACTGCACCGGAAAAAAGACCATTTTGGAGTTGATGTGGATGACCCAGTATTTTACCAGGCTTGTGACAGTGGGAACTTTCTGGAAATTGAATAGGAAATGTCAGCTGACTGAAAACACATCTCATCTGAAGGCTCAAAGTGCTGTCCCAGCTCTATGATTTGCTAGCATCTTTGATTGTTCTCTTGGCTTGGCATAATTCTTCTCTCTTTGCAGAAAAGGGCTCATTTTTCACATTTTCTCAGCCAAAGTTTTCCCTTCTGACCCATAGAGAGAAACTGGAGATCACCAGCTTCAATTTCTATTTGATTCTCCACATTTGGGACTCCCATAAAGAGAAGATAAACACTTCATATATAGACAGTGAGATGAACTTTTGAATATGAGTCACAAATTTCTTAGTTCATTCATTTAATTTATTTATTCATTCAACAAAAATGTGCTAGTCACTGTGCATGGAGAGATAGTGAAAAAGACAGAAACATTCCCTCTTGAAGATTACATTCTAGTAAAAGACAATGGTCAGGGATATTAGTTGCTTATTGCTGTTGTAACAAATCACCACAAATTTAGTGACTTAAAACTGTACAAGTTTATGATCTTGCAATTCCGTAGGTCAGAAGTCCAACACAGGTCTCACTGAGGCTAAAATCAAAGTGGATTTCTTTCTGGAGGCTATAGGAGAGAATTCCTTTCCTTACTTTTTCCAGCTTCTAGAGGCCACCTGTAATCCTTGACTCATGGCCTCCCTTCCTCTATCATCAAAGCCAACAACATCAGAGCCTGCTCATGTCACATTCCTTTGACCTTTCCTTTGTCATCATATCTCTCTGTGACCACAGCTGGGAAGGGTTCTTGGCTTTTAAGATTTATGTGATTAGATTGGACTCACCAGGATAATCTCCCCATCTCAAGGTCCAGTAGCCTTAATTATATCTACACCGTTCTTTTTTGTCATGTAAGGAAATTTATTCACAGGTTCTGAGGATTAGGACATGGACATCTTTGGGGGAGGGCATTGTTTTGCCTACCGTGTCAGATAAACAAATAAAACTAAAGTAGCTATGTATTATGGTAAGTGCTACAAAAAGAACAGGGTGCTATGAGAGAGGATAAGAGGAGGGCACCCACTGTAGACAGTGTAGTTAGTAGAGACATTTCTGGGAAGGTGGTATTTAAGCTGAGTACTGAGGGATAAGAAGAA
This sequence comes from Vulpes lagopus, assembly GCF_018345385.1. Taxonomy (NCBI): domain Eukaryota; kingdom Metazoa; phylum Chordata; class Mammalia; order Carnivora; family Canidae; genus Vulpes; species Vulpes lagopus. The sequence goes on along the minus strand of NC_054842.1, from coordinate 25,511,003 downwards.
ATCTTCCTCTCATTCAAGCAATAGGACTTGACTTGGTGTCACCATCTTACAGATGCTATCCCTCTGCTTATAGCTGATTAGCCGGGGGATGGGCATCTGACTTAGGCTGGGCCATTCAGAACCTTTCTCTGAGATTTGAAAACTTGGTTGCCAGGGGAAGTGTTTCCAAGCATTTCTCTGTGGTGAAGCTTGGAAATAAGAAGCCCTGGAGTAGTCATCAATAATATTCCTTGTCTTATAGACATTGATATAAAAGTAGAAAGCTAACCCATGGAGTTAAACAGAGGGAAAAGATGGGGAAAGAGTCGTTCAAAGTAAAATTACTAACTGTATTATTTAGGACTCCTTTCACTGTATGCTTAAAAACCTAAAAAACCTATCTTAAGCAAAAAAAGTGAAGTGTAACTTTCTGCTTTATGGTAGAAGTGTGCTCTCTGAGGCTAGCTGCACTCCTACTTTTCTCAGGACCCCATGAATCTTTCAATAAATTTTACTCTACTGCTGAAGATAGTTAGGTTTTTAGGTTTCTCTCATTCACAACCAAAAGAATCCTAAAGAATACAGTGGTAGTTTTACTTTCAGAAACTGTGGCATACCTGGGACTCCTCCACAGAGATGGATAAGCATTTTTGAAATCCATATAAAATGCCATAATATTGTGTTTTTATTTTTTTATTCCCAAACTACAAATACCTATTCACATCACATTATGGGTTGCCTTTACTCATTTGTCCAATTGGAATATAATTGTGATCTCCACAAGTTTTTCCTTTTTGCTTTTTTAAAAATTATGAGATATAACATATATATAGCATATACATGTAAAATGTATAAGCATATTTTAAAGAATGTTAATAAGTAATAAGAAAACAAACTTGCACTGGCCAGCATAAAAACTGGACGATTACAGTGCCTTTGAACCTCCTATGTGCTTTTCCTATATGGATCTCCTTTTCTCCCCTATAAAAGTAATCACTATCCTGAGTTTTCTGTTAATCAGTCTCTCACTTTTCTTTAAAATATTATTATATGGATCACCTGGCTGGCTCAGTCAGTAGAGGATGTAACTCTTGATCTAAGGGTGGTGACTTCGAGCCCTATGTTGGGTATGGAGAGTACTTAAAAAATAAAATCTTAAATAAAACAAAATATTACAACGTATGTATTCCTAATTTATGATTTTTAATTTGAAATTTTAATATTTATGTAAATGGGTTCCTGCAAAGTAAAATTTTTCTACTGCTTGCTCTTTTGTTTGACACTGAATTTCTTTTTTCTATGATTTCATTCAGTCATTCATGAGAGACACAAAGAGAGAGGCAGAGACACAGGCAGAGGGAGAAGCAGACTCCTTTCAGGGAGCCTGATGTGGGACTCCATCTCAGGACCCCGGGATCACACCCTGAGCCAAAGGCAGACACAACCACTGAGCCACCCAGGCATCCCTGTTTGACATTGAATTTGAGACTCATTCACATTAATATGTATAGGCAAAGTTCATTCATGTTCACTATTATATATTTCACTATGCTCTGAGTGTACAGTTTGCTTACACATTCTACTATTGAAGAGCAGTTAGAGTGGTTTCTAGTTTTTTCCTTTATTATAAACAATGTCAGCTGGGGCACATGTGTAAGTTTCTCTGGTGTTTACCTACAAGTGCAATAATTGGGTCACAGGAAAAAAAAATCTGAAGTTTTAGAGGCAATTCTAAGTAAGTTTCCAAAGTAGTTGCAGCATTTTGTAATCCAAACAGTAGTGTAGAAGATATAATATTGCTTCATGTTCTGGCTAAAATTTGGTATTGTGAGACTTTATTCTATTATGTAATTATTATTATTATTATTGTTATTGTTAATCTGATGGGTGTAAAATGCTATCTCCTTGAGATTTTATATTAGGTTTTCCTCATTATTAAGGATATTGGTAATTTTTTGCATGTTTATGGGAAAGGCATGATTTTTCTTTTGTAAAAGCATGTTTATATGAGGACATTATATATTTTGGAATTGAATTCTTTGTCAGTTTATTTGTGTTGCAATATTTTACTCAGCTTGTGAGTTACCTTTATACACTAATATATTTCTTATCAAACAAATTCCTTTTTTGGTGTTACTATTATTATATTTTTTAATTGAGGTAGATTTTACATAACACAAGGGTAACCATTTTAAAATTAACAATTCAGTGACATTTAGTACATTCACCATGTTGTGCAACCACCACCTTTGTCTGGGTCTAGAAGTTTCATCATGCCCAAAGGAAACCCCGCACCCCTTAAGCAGTTGCTCTCTATTCTCCCACCCCCAGGCCTAGCAACCCCCAGTTAGGTGTTTATTCTTAATTTTAATGCAGTAGAATTTGTAGGCTTTGTATTCTTCAGTTTTCTATCTATCCCTTCACCAACACCACCTTGTCTTCATTACTAGAACTCTCTAAAAAGTCTTGCTGTCTGACAGGGTTAGTATTTTTAGTAGTGTCTTGATTATTTGGGGCCATTTCCCATTCCTTATAAATTTTAGAAGTTTCACAAAAATCCTCCTGGGATTCCAATTGGAACTGTATTTTATCTAGAGATCAATTTGGGGACAGTTATCATTTTTAAAATATTATCTTCCTATTGATGAACATGATTGGTTCTTCCATTTATCTGATCTCCTTTATGGCTTTCAAATTTTAAAACTGTCCACATAATAATCTTACACATACTCTGTTGGATATATTTCTGAATATCTTATGTTTTTGTTGATCTTCTAAATTGTATTTTTTAAGTTATGTTTCCTATTTGTTACTGGTATAAAAGTACTGCAACTGGCTTTTGTTAATCTTATATTTAGCAAACTTGCTTAATCCTCTTTTAAGATCGAATATATTACTTGAAGATTCCTTACATTTCTAATGTGTATAGACTTAGACAATATACAATATATGAAAAAATAGGTAAAAATTAGAAACACAATATTTTTCACTTTTCTCAAATGGCTGTTTGTCATAATACCTATGAAATAAGATATTTTTGTTTATTTCCAATTCTTATTTTTTTTAATTAAAAAGTTTTTGTATGCAATCTACTAGATCACCCAACCAATGTATTTTACCTGACATCAAAAGAAATTTTGATGTTGAGCAGATGTTTGCTATATGTCTGTCATTGACATGTTTTATCAAATTTAGGGTAGTTATCTTTCCTGAGAGGCTTCTTAAAATTACTATTATAAATGAAGGTTGAATTTTATTGAATCCCTTTTCTACATCTATGGTGATCATATGATTTTTTAAAGCCTTTTAACATAATAAGTTATATGAATACATTTTCTCCTGTTGAGTCAAACTTGGATTCCTGGAATAAATTTGTGTTAGTCATTGGCTATTATAATCTCTTTTATGCAATGCTAGATTCTGTTTGACAAGGATTTGTTTAGAATTTTCAATATATGTTTATGAATGAGATGACCTATATATTTTCTTCTTTTAAATTTCTAACGACTTATTTATTTATTTGAGAAAGACGCAGAGACAGCAAGCATGAGCAGGAAGATGGGAAGAGGTAGAAGGAGAAGGAAAGAGAATCCACAGCAGATTCCCTGCTCAGCACAGAGCCCACAGAGCTCTATCTCAGAATCCTGGGATCATGACCTGAGCCAAAATCAGGAGTCTGACTTAATAAACTGAGCCACCCAGGTACCCCAAACCTATATATTTTCTTGTTTTTTTTTTTTCTTTTTCTTTCTTGGTGTTTGATAAGTTTATATTAGTCTCATAACACAAGTTGGCAAGTATCAGCTATTGCTGTAGTAATAACTCCATGATTTCAACGGCTTAAATATCATTTATTTTTTGCTCCTGTTACCTGCTATATTGTAATTTTGATTATCTTGGTTGGTTCAGTTGGTCAGTGTTCCAACTTCCCTTTCAATCTAGAAATGAGGCTGAGAAAGCAACTCATATTTGGCATGTGCTATGTTCACAACTGAGGGTAGGATCATTAGAGGCATGAGTCAAACCAAATGTGACAAATGTCATATTTTCTCATTTCTTATGGGCTAAAGCAAGTCACATGGACAAGTCAGTGTCAATGAAGTGAGACTATATTCCTTAGAGAAGTTTGACAATGAGAGAATGGGAATGGGTAATTGTTAATAACAGCCTATTATATTCAACACTTTTCGTAACAAAAATTTTCTTCCTTCTACAAGTAAAATACACTCAGTAAGACATTGAGAGATCTCATTTAATTATGGCATTAGGTTCTATGACTAGGATCTAGTGATTGGCATCATGTCTAGACTCATGTCTCTTACTTCTGGGACCTAAGTACAAAAACACCCATCTTACGTGCATCTCCCTTGCACCATCTATAATGTGGAACAGAGTTACTAGAATCTAAATAAATACCCTCATTGGAAAGAGGAAGAATTGGAAGTTCATCATTTTTACTAATCCATAGGAATTCTGAAATTCTTCTGGGAAAATGCAGTGAGCTCTGCTATTCTGGAGGTGAGAAGCATTTCTTGATTAGATTGTGGTCTTGGAGCACAGCAGCCCCAGTCCACTGTTCACTTTGGCTCTTTTTTTAACTCTTTGGATCATCCGTCCTCCTGGTTTTCCTCAGCCATGTCTGAAGAGGAGCTTTCTCAGTCTACTGCTTGCCTATAAAATGTTTGCAGCCTAGCTCTGTTGAACACAGTCTCTTAATTCATGCTGCAGCAATTTGAAACAAAATTCTTTCAAAAATTTTTTAAAAATGATTCCCTTCACTGTATAAAATAAGGCATCCTATTTTCTTTGTGAGAACTCCCTCTAAACAGAATTATGGTCCTTTGAGCTTATCAGGATTCTTGGCTTTGTCTTAGTCCCTGAATCATTCTATTTGAAGAGGATTTACAGGGAGCCATCTTGATCCACTCAGAGGACTTAACAAAGGTGTAACAATCAGGATTTTTATTTGGTGATTTCTTCCAGACTGTATTTTAGTGGTCACAATCTTAGCCCCGGGACTGTGTACAAATTTCTAACAGGAGATGAGCGATAGTTGTAAGTTTCAACCTTTCAGCTCCTGGAGTTTCTTGATTCTCATTTTCCATTTTGCTTCTGCAATAACTTGAAAAGTATATTAGAAATATACCTTATAAACCTGCAAGCTGGGCAGAGAAGTTTTGAGACAAAGCATGCCTCCAGAAAGAACATTTATGTCAGTTTTGTTTAGTTTTACATGTGGGTGTGTGTATAGAATTTATTCAATTTATTTAAATTTTACATGTATTTTCAAAACATTTTCTTTATGTTCCGTTATATAAGATGTAATCTCTGTAACAATTATGATCATTTTTTACTGCTAATAGTACTTAATTTTGCTTTTTATTACTTTCTCTTAATTAATCTTGCTAGAAGTCTGTCACTTTTTAGTCTTTCCAAAAAGCCAACTTTGGATATATTGTTCTTTTGTAGTGTATCTTTACTTTATATTTCACTAATTTTTGTGCTTATTACAATTTCCTTTTTAAAATTAATTCTGTCATTCTTTCCTTATATCTTAAGTTGAATGTCTTGTCTTTTTTTATTTTTACTAATACACGACTTTAAGCCTATAAATTTTCCTCTAAGTGCTATTGTAGCTGCATGTCACAGTATCACATTCAATTTAAAAAATCTTCTTTTTCTTCCTAATTGCCATTATGGTTTCTCCTTTAATCCATTAATTATTTAGAAATGTATTTAAATGTACAAATGTATATGATTTTAAATTCTTTTCCTTATTGGTTTATATTTTGTTATTCAGAAAATATTTGTGTTTGGCATTGATTCATTGAATATTGTTGAATCTTATTTTGCAGCAAATAATCATTTTTTTGCAAATGTTTCACGTGAGCTGATAAAGAATAAACGTCCACAAAAAGACATGGATAATTGAATTACAATGGTGAGACTTCATTACATTGTACACTTAAGTTTTTCTCATTTTTTTAACATCTGAAAATGTCTTCATTTTACTGTTGCTTTTGAAGCTCAATTTAACTTGATATACAGTTTTGAATCAACAGTTGATTTACATCCAGTACTTTAAAGATATCTTTCTACTTTAATTTTCTTCCACTGTCACCGTTGAGAAGTCATTTGTTATTCTAGTTACCGTATTTCTATAAAATTTATTTGGCTGACTTTATTGCTTTTTCTTTATCTTTAGTGTTTTGTACTTTCAATCTATATTTCTTTTTATTTATTCTGCTGAGAGTCTATGAGCTTCTCAAGTCTGAGTCTGGCATCTTTCATCCATTCTAGAAAATGCTCTGCCATTATTCTTTGTTTTTTTTTTTTTTTTTTTGCCATTATTCTTTGAAGGACTGTCTCTCCTCATTTTCAATACTAGCTCCCCCTTAGAACTCCAGTTAGATTTCATGATACTGTCTTCATTTATTCTTCACTTTGTCTCTGCAACACACTGGACGATATCTTCTAAACTGCCCTACAATTCATTAATTTTCCTCTCATCTCTATCTAAACCACTGTTTAACTGTTTTTAGTTTCAATTATTACATTTTTAGTTTCAATTATTACATTTTTAACTTCAAGGATCTATATTTGGTTTTTGAAAAAAATCAGCTTGGTTATTTTTTGAGAAATCATTATTATTCTGTTATACTTTTGTTACCTTTAAATTTTCTCTAAACAAAAAAAAAAATTTTCTCTAAACATATAAAATAGACTTATTTTATATTGCACAGATGATAACCCCAGTATTTATAGTCTTTGAGTGTCTGATTATACCTTTTTTTTGTTTCTACTTACTTCCACTTGTATTTTGCCTTCTCACGTGTTGTGATATTTGCTTATCAATTTACATTCCTTAGAATATAAGAATTTTTTGACATCTGTTTTTTTAATGTTTTTCATGAAGTATTTGTGTTTGCTTATGCTTGATGCTTAGAGACATTACTTATCAAGGACAACTTTAAATTTTCAGTTTGAGGTTTTAAAAATTATCTCAAGCATGTAAAAATATAGTCTTGTAGTTGACAATTCTTACAAGAGACATTTTTATTTTTCTGTTTAGCAAAAATCCAAAGCCACGACTGACAATCTCCCATGTGCCCTCCTTCTGTGGGGCAGTTTTTCCTAGTTTGAACTTCAGGGGTCTGGACTTTTAAGTGGTGGTTTTCAGGTTTTGTCTTCTCTCTGCCATGCGCTTGGCTCTTTAAGTCCCAGATGATATACACCATCCCTAGGCCATCAGGAATTGGCAGATACATCCAGGGAAACTATTATTTCTTGAACTAACTCTTCTCCCTGGATTTATACAGGTTCTGGATGATGCCCTTTGACAAATTGCAGTTTGTCATTCAAAATAAGTAATGATAGAACTTTCTAACATGAGAGATTTTGTTGTCACTTGAATATCAAGTGATTCCTTTTCTTTAAGTGTTGGAGAAAAAATACCTTATATTTAGGCATGTATGGTAACTTGACTTTTTCATTTAACTTTTTTATTACATACTAGACATAGTTTATAATTAAAAATGGCAGAACTATTTATGTTAGTAATATATTATCATTACTCTACCTTTCATCTTATTTTCAAAGCCAAAGGTTGGCTGAGAAAAGCAGCACTACTGCATCCTCCCGCTACCAAGCACATACACACACCACCACCACCACTACCACCACTACCACTAAACCTACCCTCTCAGCCAATAAAAATAAACATAAATCTAACTAAAAACCATGTGCATACTCTGAAAACACAGCTTCAAGATAAATCTCTTGGCCTCCCCTTTTAGCCAGATTGTCATCTCTAAATATCTTAAACCTTCCTTTATAAAACTTTTGGAGCCTATACAGTTCTTTCTGTTTCTGCCTTTAAATTTTCCAAAACTTTGGTTGTTGGATAGCCCTCCTCTATTGACTTTGGATCAGTTACTTTTGCTTGCATGGAAATCTTAAATTGCTCTTCTCATACATCCACAAATACGAGGAATTTCTTTTGGATTTTCAATTTTTCAGTGAAGTTTCTTCCACATTCAGTTCTGCTGTCATTCCACAGATATTACCTACTTCTAAAGAAATATGTTTGATTTACATTCATTTGATTCATGCCAAATTGATTTTTTTTCATTTCATGTAAAATAACTGATTTTATCTCATTCTTTCCTCAAAATCTAGAGACCATCACTACAAAAGCACCACCAGTAGAGTGACATAGGGGAAAAAGACTTTTAACCGGAGCATTTACACAGAAAGACAATAAGTACCTTTTTTTCCTTATGGTATATTGCACTTGACTAAAACAACAAAACAAATGAACAAACAAAATATAAAGCCCTTTTGCCTAAGCCATATAGATAAGTGGAGGACCAAAGGTCCTTCAAATTTTATGGCTTAAAGAGCGAGTTTATTCACTAGAAAGGTGGAAGCAGGAGAATGTATTCATTAGAAGAGTCAAATTCTCTTTCACTGACCCAGGGCTGGCGGACTTCCTATCAGGGAATAAGGAGAAGTAAGAGGAGGTTAAAAAAGAAATATGTGGAACTTTGGGTCTTTTCCTCCAATTTATGTATATACTACTTCCTACACATTTTTAGAATAAAGATTCTTTAAATTAAAATTTTAAATGTATATAAGGTAAGAAAAATAAGTATCCCTGTTCTTCACCCTTCCTATTTCATTCCCAATGGGTAATCTCTGATAACTATTTAATGAACATTATAGCTATGTTTATGCATTTATCTACCCACTTAATATATTTTAATTCATTTAATCCTCACGTAACTCTGAAGTGGTACTATTATTACCCCCATTTTCCAATAACAAAACTGAGGCACTGTATTTGAAATAACATGCCCAAAACTCAATCTACTAAATGGTAGGGCTGGCATTTTAACTCAGTTTGACTCTGGTCTCTGCTCTTAACTCCTTTGTTAAACTATCTTTGAAATTTATTGTGAAGGTTTGTTATCATCTACATCAAGATTTACAACTGTTGTGGGATGTTGTTGGTTTTTGTTTCTGGTTTTTTGTATTTTTGTTTTTGGGTTTTTTGTTTTTTGTATATTTTACCTGTCAAATAAAATATCCTCTTTATTCTCTTTAATGTTTTTGCATTTCATTTAGTATTTATATTGTCACATTGATTTCTTCTTGCTAGTATTTATCATGGTATATCTATTTCTATTACTTATCTTTCGCCATTTAAAAATTATTTGGTCTTGTTTGTGTCTGTCAGCAGGGAGACAGATTTTCTTTTTACCCAAAAGTAAGAGTCATTATTTATTATTAGAAATTCTGATTCATTTATTGAATAGAGGTTTTAATACATTTATTGCATTATGGACTTCTTCATGAAAATTCTTCTTTTTCCAAGTAACTCTTTCTTGCCATTTCTTTTTTACTTCTTCTCTTTCAAACTGTAAATATTTCTTTATTTCTTTTTTCTCATTGTTTTGAATTTATATATTCTATTTTCTAGGACTTACTTTTAATATTTATAATTTAAGTATGTTGACTTTAAAAATTGATCCTTAGAGTTAAACAGTTTTTCTATACATTTTCCCTCATCTTATTTATTCCCATCTCTCTCTCTCTACACATATTGGGGTCACCCTGTAGAGGTGACATGGATCTCCCACCCAAAATTTTGTTTTGGATATCAAGACTGATGACACCGAACACCCATCAAGATGATATGAAAGGTTTATTCTCATATAATAAAGTCTTCTAGGACAACAAAGTTGACCCTCAAACTGGTTTAAACACAGCTTGAGAAAGCAAGGAAAAGAGATTGGTTTGACTTTTATCATGGCTAGGGGTTGGAGCTTGAGTAAGGGTTCTTGCACATTGCAGTAGCTTATGTGGTTTAAATTTCCTGCCAAAACCAAAGGAGAGATAATCTAAGCTTTCTTATCAGTTTGCCCAGTTGTGGAGCAGAACAGAAAGGGGAAGTGGTGGGACAAATATCAAAAATAAATTCAGATTCCTTATTACAACCCCTCCCATGTTGAGATCACTTGGGACATTAGTTTCAGATTGTTAATAATTATTTTTTCATGTATATTAAAACACCTTTTAAGTAGGAATATGATTGGGTTTTTTTTTCTCATTACCATTTCTGATGGCTGATACCATCTTACTCCTTTTTGATTCATTTTTCATTTTGCTAGAATACACTTTTTTTTTTCCCTGAGGTAGTCTGTAGATGATAAAGTTACTGAATGCTAGTTTTGCAAGATATAGGACTTAAGTATACAAAAATTTCTCTCACAACCTTAATCCTGACTCACCTTCTGGCATCTATTTTTGCCAATGAGAACTCAGACTCTAATCTGATTTTTGTTTCTCTTTTTAGCTTCCCAAATCCCCTCTAAAGGCTTTATTCTTATATTCTAAAGTTTTCCTCTTGGTTTTTTTTTAAATTATTTATTTATTATACATGATAGACACAGAGAGAGAGAGAGAGAGAGAGAGAGAGAGGGAGAGAGAGAGAGGCAGAGACACAGGCAAAGGGAGAAGCAGGCTCCATGCAAGGAGCCCGACACGGGACTCGATCCTAGGACCCCAGGATCATGCACTGGGCCAAAGGCAGGCACTAAACTACTGAGCCACCCAGGGATCCCCTTCCTCTTGTTTTTTAAGTATTTCTAAAAATTACTGTTATTTATCCTATTTCACACTCAGTGAGACATTTAATCTGAAGTCACAATACTTTCTCTAGTTCTAGTCTTACTGCTCATAACCTGCTTTTCATCTATATTAGTACTATTATTCAGTTCATATACTGATATTTTAATTTTGATATTAATGTTTTTAGTTTTTAGAGCTATTTATTTTTCATGTTTGTAACTTTTTGGGGGAATTTCTCCAAGGATATTCAACATATTTATTTTGAAGCTTTTGTGTGTGTACACTCACTTTGTTAGCTTCATTTCCTCAAGAGTTAATTCTTCTGCTCTTCTGAGAGAATTCATTCATCTCTTCTGTGATGATGAATTTCCTTAATGTTTGTGAGTTTTTGATTGCTTTCTTATATTTGTGTTTGAAAATACATCTTTGTTTTTGTAGAGATCCTGGCCTTGATATAAAAGCATATTTTCTATGGTCTTCAAGTATAAGTTGGATGTGCTTCTAGATGAGATATACCTATAACTTATATTTCATGGGTGGAAGCTTCCTCACTTCTCCCTATTCTTTGGCTATTTGAAATATTGTCCTGTCTCTTTGGCCCAAACACCCACACCATCTGCTTTAGTCTGAAGGTATATGACAACCACATATGCTGCTTAGCTTAAGGGAGGGTCAGAGAGAAGCCAGAATTCCATGCTGACTTGGAATATGTTGTCTTGTCTATTTATGCTTATACTTATCACATGACCCAGCTCTTTATTTTTCAGTCTAGTTAAGTATATTTGTAAAAATACATATTTTTTTCTTATTTCTAAGGGTCTGGGCCCAAACTCTCATCTTGAACATTCTCCATTGTTCTACATTTTTAGCCTGTTGCATTTTGGGTTTCTATGTAACAAAAACAAGTGAATTCATACATAAGCCTTTAAAAAATCTCTTTAAATGTGACCCCATATCCATTAATAGTTTCATTCTATGAGCAGCTGCCCGGTGACTTGTATTATGCTTCTTTGTACGTTGCTCCATTCTTATTAATGATGATATTAATATATGTCAAATCACCCGTTTCTGAGAAGCAGTTATTAAGAAGAAAACTTTCAATTAATGCAAGAAAGGGATTTAAGTAGACTTAATGATAATGAGTTGTATTGATAAAGAAATTTTTCTTTAATGAAAACTAACATTAGTTTCTCACATACCTTGATCTAGTGCTGTTATACCTATAAACTTATATATAGTTAGAGTCCTGGGAAAACTCAAAAAGAATCTGAGTGAGTGTAATCCTCCCATCTTGTAAGAGTTTATGTAATAATGCTACAGTAGTTCAGATCAGGTTTAGCAGATAATCACACGTGATACAATGCAACTGCTGGTGTGGCTAAGACATAGAACTTCTTAGGCATGTAAGAACCCATACTTTGTTCAATTTGCAGTGTTCTGCAATGCACCATAAGCAACATTGGACAGGGAGGCGATTTTCTATTATTTGACTGGGGTGGGTGGAATAATTTTAATTGCTAAGAAATTGCATTTTCATTGTAAAGCAATTCAAGTTATAGCAGATTCATAATGCAGCTATTGTAAAAATGACATTTCAGTGACATTTCTGTGAGAAGAACATGGTGATTTTGCAAATGACATGGTGAGGGCATAGCAGTTTCGCGAATAACACATTTTCACAATACGTGTGCTGGGAGCATAAATAATGATGATGGCAATAATATTAATAATAATGGCATTCCATGAGGGAAAACCTTTTATCTCTGCAATTCTGAAGTTCTTTAACTCACACCTATCCACTTTACACTCCTCTCAAATAATTGCTCTTGACTCTTTCTGATGGAAGGGAACTGAGGAGCCAAGTGGTTGCCCAACTCTGTAACAAATTAATGGCAAACATAGAATCAGAACTCTATTTTCTTTTAAAAAGTCTTTGGGGATGACTCACCAGAATGAGTATCATACAGGTACTGGAAATGATATTGCTCTGATTTTATTATAAATGTATTTCCATCGGTTTCTTAGGTGGGTTGTAGGTGAGCAATTATCATCTTCTCTTTTCATATGCATAAAAGAAAATATAGCATTGTTTTATTTCAGGATAAACTGAGTTGCTCATTTCAAATATGTTTATAAAATATTCTAATAAGTTAAACAGGTAAGCTGCTTTTGTTAGCCTGAGGGCATATTATTCCCACAGTAGATATGTCATCACCATTTTATTTTCACAATGTCATTATCATGTCATTAATATAGAAATTTCTCATCTTTTCCTCTACATATATTTTAGGAGAAAAATAGCTCCTTAGCAACTATATTTTCAGTGATGGGAAATAAAAGTTGGAGTGATGGTTGCCTGAAAGCATGATCCATGTGGTCATGGTCATTATGACTGACATAATTTATTAAACACATTACAAGTCAAGGGAAAAAATTTTACTTTTTGACCAAATGCTTTGGCTACTTGTTTTGTTGATTTCATCTCAATGTGTATGAATGAAATGGCTTGAAAGTTAAGAATTTGGAGTCAGAGTTTAATTACATGCTATTGATACTCTGTATTTAATCAATACCTTGTATTTACATTGGATTTATTGTATTTAGCCTAACACAAAACAGGTTGAAACATAAGTTCTCTCCCAGGCTTGAAGGGAGTGAGGTGTAGTGGCAAGAGCAATGTTTGGAAATCCCAGTTCTGATCCATTTGAAAGTTATCTGCCTATAACTAACCATTTACTACGTTATGCATCAGGTTGGCATTGGAAGCATAATATGAATGTTATTTTATCATTATGCCTGGTCTTTGGAAGGGTGGGTAGGCTTAGTAAAATTTAGAGGAAATAAATGTTTTTAAAGATCTCTTTGCTTATCAAATCTCTCGTTTCCTTACAAATCCAATTTCCTTTACCAGGCAAAGAATATATGATTCCAAGCTAATTCCATTACTGATTTGTTGCTACACTGAATACCAGAGAGCTAATGAATTCTTCTATTTCAGAGGCTATGATTTACATCTTGTTTGGATCACTTGGTCCCATGATGTCAAGACTTCAATCAAAAGTCTATGGTCTGACGTCCTCATTTTCACAGTGTGCACACAGTATCTCCCATGTTCTGCCAACACAGGGCTGCCATGCCTCTTGTCAGTGTTCACTCAGATGACTAAATGGCAAGGGGTATCAATGCATGTTAAAACTACAACACAGATTTGCTGCAAAATATCGACGTTTTAACATCTGCAAAGGAGGCATCACTGTGTCAATAACAGTAAGTGATACCACCATTTCTCTCCCGTTGCTTCAGCCAAGAAGGACACTGTTGCAGAGCCAATATGGGAAGGACCATTCTGGTTTTTACCAAGGGTCCTTTGCAAAAGAAAAGTAAGTCTAAGAAAGTATATTCAGATATTTCAAGGTAAACACTCAATATGATCAGCCAAGAGACCCAGAATGGTTGAACCAGAGTTGTCTGGAGCTTGATTGAGAAGCATTCTAAAATTGGGCAGCCTGGGTGGCTCAGCGGTTTGGCACCGCCTTCAGCCCAGGGCGTGATCCTGGAGACCCAGATCGAGTCCCAGGTCGGGCTCCCTGCATGGAGCCTGCTTCTCCCTCTGCCTGTGTCTCTGCCTCTCTCTCTCTCTCTCTCCGTCTCTCTGCCTCTCATGAATAAATAAATAAAGTCTTAAAAAAATAAAATAAAAAAAGAGAAATATTCTAAAATTAACACCATAGGACAATTCCACCCAATCCTTAGGCTCTCTGTGTGGTTGTTAAAGTGATTGATGGTAAGTGAGGGAGAAGACAAAACAGGTCAGACCTTACTGAAAACTACTTTTCTGCTTTTAGTTGGAGAAAAAGAAATGAAACACAAGTCTGTGTCTTCAGGACAACTGGGCCTGTCAGTCTCTTCAAACAATGTAGTGAAGAAGGGCTGTCAAATTGTTTTCCTGATATCGGTGGAGACAAAATCTCTTCACAACGGAGACCATTAACCAGTGCTTGTAGAACATGCACCACCATCTGAAGTGCTTGCCCTCACCTGCTCTCTCCCCACCTAGGGATACTTCAGGGAAGATGGGCATATTGGATTACACTTTCCCTTGGAAGGGAAGGGTTCAGTAATATCTAGTTCAGACATTGTATACCTAGTTCTGAGTAATCCCAAATATTACTAAAAGCAACGCAAGCTCCGCAAAGAAGGCTGAGAGCTGAGTGGGAGTCCCACTCCCACTCTTGAATATAGCTGTTCTAATCCTTACCTAATATTTTATCTGTAAAAGATGTTCTACTGCTAACATTTGTTTAATTTTGCTCCTCATTTCACAGAAAACTAGACCAGCCAGGGGTGTGATATACCCAACGACAAGGTCATGTAACTAAATTCAGGTGATTGATAATATAGGAATTATTTTGCTAAATAGAGAAATAATACATGTTAAATAGAACTCTGGCTGGAAAATTAATAAACTGGATAGTAACCGAAAAAACACATTTTAAAAAATGGTATATATGTCCACTGTCACTCTTGCTTTATTGTTTCTTAGCCAGAAAATATGTTTTTTGTTTGCTAAGAATCTTAGTTACATCACCTAGACAAAACAGAAAATTCCTGTTCTGGTAACAGATTTCTCAATGTGAGATAGCATTAGGGACAATAGAACCATTTCTCATCCCTCAGGTGTTTCATCCAAAGAGCTCATTTTGGTGCCAGAAAAAGAAATCTGCCCTTGGCAGTGTGTTGGCTATGATCCAGGATCCTATGATGCTGATCTCTGACCTTGGCCATCCAGTGTTCAAGACCACTGGACAAAGAGCAAAGGTTCTTATGCTAAACTCCCAGACCCATAAGAGAGGAGAATCTGTATCTCATCAAGCTCCCCCACTTCTGAGCTCAGATTCCTGATGTGGCTATAGGATGCCCGTGACTTCGTTTTGTGCAAACCCCTCCCCTCTGTTGTCTGGCTTCCTTTATTCTTTCAGGGACAGCAGCTGCTGCCAGCCAGCCCACAGCACCATTCTGAGAAGCCTCAGGGAACAGCTGGAACTCTCCCAAGGGCTGATTTTACACCACTGAGTTTGGTACCAAATATTTCTCACTTATAGAAAATATGGAAAATATATTAAGGAAATACCACTTACAATCAGAAGTTCCAAAATTGACCAAATATTGTGAGAATTGCCTGCACTATTTCTTTTTAGTTTATTAAATCAGTTTGTGGGGGTATTTTTTCCTATTAATGTATTGTGATTTTTCTGAAGCTCAAATTGAGGTCACAGATTAGATTCACTCACTGAAAAAATGCAGCTTTCTTGTGTAGGAAGAGGAAATATTCTTGCTTCTCTTTACATCCTAAATTATTTTCTCCACCTAACCTCCCCCCACCCCCACCCCCACTCCTCTGCCTCCCACTTCTTAAAGCTCAGAGATCTAGGGCTGAAGGTTTAAATAAAGGTGCTATGCCTTTAAAACCAGTGAAAGCAAATGGGTTTTAATAACCCAACAGGATCTTGGTCCATCATAACATTTAATCTGCATTATATCTCACTTCCTAATCGCTACTTCCATTCCAATTGTAAGCAGAGAGGGTGGGTGAGTGAGGCATTTCAGATAAGTGCCAGTAAAACAAGTTTGCCTTACAGCTGGTGAGCCCCAAACACACGTTCCCAGTGCCTTATGGCTGTATTCTATCAGATGATCCCATAAACTAAAAATAATCACCCCAATACTAATACCTCTTCTCCTTCATTGTTGCTGGTCGCTATGGCGCTGCATTCGACTGTGAAGAATTCACCGCCATTATTACCCTCAGTGTCTCTCTCTCTGAAATGTGATCTAATTGCAGAATCCACACCTGTTCCACAGTTCAATAGAATTCAGCTTTGATGGAGACAGACTTTCAAATCACACACACACACACACACACACACACACACACAGGCACGTACATCCACACATGCACACTTGTACACACACACAATTACCCAGGAGTTCAATTGGGGTCAAAAAAAAAATCAACTAATAAAGAGGGTGAGTTTATCAGAAAATAATATTCTGGGGAGGAGGAGGGAAAAAAAGGCTGTGTTTTGTGGTCACTGGAAGATTGCTGATGGGTGCATAAATAAGGCATGCTGGAACATCTGTTCTTTGTTGTGCATTCAGCTTTTTAATGTGTTCAAAGAGCAGCTCTGACGCATCGCTGACTACCACTCCCCATCCGAGCAACATTTTACCAGAAAATAATAAACCTTCCTGGTGGGGTGCAGGGAGCCAAGGCATTCGGGCAATGCCATTAATTTGGAAATATCTCTTTTTCTAGGATTTTAAAATCTCTCTCCCTTTGAACATTGCACAAATTTGGGACCCAGCCTAGCATCCCTATCAGCCTAAACATTAAATCAGTCTGAATATCTATTCAACCTTTTTTTTTAAGTCAGTAAAGAAAAGGTGGGGGGCAGTCAAGTCAAAGTTTATGCACATTTTTTCCTGCATTTAATTCTATTAATATGAGCTCCCATCTATTGGGATTATTTTTAACATGTTCCAGTATTTATTTGTACTGATAAAATTCAGAGGCAGCTGAGGCCCCTGACAGTTGAACAATATTGGCTGGTTATTTTGATACAGTGTGGTAGGCAGCAAAAGATTAAAAAATGGAGCATCCTAAACTGAGGAAAACCAGCTTGAATTCTAAAATAAAATTTTAGCAGCATGGATTTCTCTTGCCATAGGCTATGAGGCTACTATGAATTTCAGATGCATTTCCTGAGCTGTCAATGAGGTGGAAAGATGAGATTGGCATTACGAAGATTTGTTGCGGCTCCATTCAGTGTAATTGCAAGTGAAGGTATAGCAACATTAAACCGCCACCCAAGAAGAGCTGTTTATGTACATACAGTATGGAAATAGCTCGCCAGACAACCCTAGGGCCAGGATGGGAATTTCTTTATGTCATTTATTTGGCTTTTACATCATCTCCTTTTTAGGTCACAGCTCAGAAGCTCTACAATACCAATTAGTTGCCAAAGGTCACTTCCGTAATGAGCCGGACTAAATCTTGGGAAAGGGAGACAGGACCTTTTAGGTACAGGGTTGTCATTTAAACTCTCTCTTTCCAACATTCTCTCTTAATAATCTTGTGTCTAGACTCTGTTCTTCATACCCTTGGCTCAATTGTTCCTTGTCCATGAGATAGTGACATCTGTCCTATGTCCAGGAGAGTGGTT
The DNA here is from genome assembly GCF_018345385.1 of Vulpes lagopus. Taxonomy (NCBI): domain Eukaryota; kingdom Metazoa; phylum Chordata; class Mammalia; order Carnivora; family Canidae; genus Vulpes; species Vulpes lagopus. Next base: position 25,493,169 of record NC_054842.1, on the reverse strand, counting down.
CACCAAGTGGGCTCTGCTTCTGGGAAGCATGTTGGGTATAGTTAGTGGGTCACCCAGAACTCGAGTCTATTCTAGAAGAGAATGTGGCTAGATGGGTGACTTTTTAAAATTCTATGCTTCTGTTGGCTTAGCGTGGTCCTCTTTTTAGATAATTGGTTGGCGGGGGCGGAGGGGGTTTACAATGTTCAGTATCAAGATAATGTAATCTAAAGATACTGGGTTTGTCACAGATTAAATCTAATTATGTTATATTTGAATGTATCTTTGCTGCTTAAAAATCCCATAGAATGACAACTTTCTAAATGGTCAAATAAAATGACCATTTCCAAGGGAGTGCTCTACTCTGTACTTTTAACACCATCAGCAAGGAGGTAAATGATGATATACGGATAGCTAGAGAAAATTTAACAAAATTTAATTATCTTAAAATTGGAAGGCATATTTTGTGGATGTGTAGTTAGGATATATTGTTATATACAGACTTACTACATATAACAATTGTCCAGTTAATGAATTTTCACTATGATAAGACTATTTCTCAAACAACACAAAAAAATTTTGTGTGTGTGTATCAACTTTTAACCCCCTCCCATACCCATGAGTTAAACATGCTATTAGGAATGATGTTTTGACATTATTGTTTCAGGCAAAAACATACTAATTCATTCAACATAAGTTTCCAGTCAAAAGAATAACACGTGGAACAAATTTTAATTTCATGATATATTTGGATGAACCCCTAAGTTTTGTGTTGTATGTACAAACCAAGTGAAAGGGAGAAAGATGTAGCATTTCCTATGATCCTATAGCCATGTGTGTCAAAGCTCAATTTTACTCTTTTTTGGTCAAATTTTCAAAGGAAAAAAATGATAAAGACAAGGTTGCATGATTCTGATATTGAGTGTGTGCATGCAAATCAGTTTCATGACTTTCCATCACCTTCCAAAAGAGGCTCTCCTCTGTAGTGTAGTGCTCTGTGATGCACGGCTTAGGTTTTCCTGTAGCGCTGAAGAATTATTTTCTGACAGCCCTCAACTCGCAATCTTCTCTGGAAATTGCCCTAGTCTGAAGTACCTTGACCAAGGTATTGCCACATTCCTGGGGGGGAGGGCAGCCTCACCCCAATGACTGGTCAAAGTGAGGGTATAAAATCCAAGCCCCTTCATCTCAGTTGAGGGCAATTTAGAAGGTCCATCCCAACTCCAGAACCCCCAGTGAAATTGGTTGAAGAACTTGAGACCATTATGTCTAATCTTACTTTCTTTCCTTCCCTTCCACAATTTATTGATCCTGGAATCTGTCCTTAAACTTTTGGCATGCTAATCTCTGTTTCAGAATCTTGCTCCCTAGAAAGAGACCCTGCCTGCAACACTGTTTTATACCTTTCCAATAACTACCACTAATCACTACTTTTGATGACTACAATAAATCTTATTATCTTACAGTTTGTGCACAAAACATATTTGTTTAGTGTCATCTTTTTTATTATTTATGTGATTTTTTTCATTGTTTGATTGATAGATTTTTTCAATCCATGAAAATATTTGGATACCTTAGATTGAAATGAAATGCAGCATAATATTCCCCCATTAAAGTTAACAAAGGTATATTTTATTCAAATACCTTCACATAGCAATGAGACTTTGGGAAAAGTGGAAGTTGTCAAGTGAGGCATAGTTATTCTTCAAGGCTGTATCAGAGAGCTCTCAGCTATGTGTAACTGAAGACCCAACCCAAAGTGACTGAACAATAAGAAAAAAAATATTCTTTCAATTAGTAAGAAATCTCGAGGCAGTAAAGTTCCAGGCTGGATAATACTTTGGCTCACTAATGCCATCAAGGATCTAGCTTCCTTCTGTCTTTCTGTACCTTCATCCTCAAAATATCAGATATGCCTCATGTGGTTACAAGACGATTGCCACCATGATAGGCATGTCAAAGACTAGAAGAGGGGAAGAGAGCATGGCCCTTCCCTGGGACTATCTTTAAGAACAAGAAAACCTTTCTCAGAAGCTCTTTTAGGAGATTTCATTCATATCTCTCTGGCCAGAATTTTTGTCAAGTGTTCATCTTAAACCAATAACTGGAAACAAGAATAAAATTACCGTGATGTCTTAGATCAGTGTTCACCTCTTGGGGCTGGGGCTGCACTGGGGTTCATCCTTTCCTGAAGCAGAAGGCTATCCAATATTTGAACAGACTTGGAATTTTGTTAGTTAAAACAAGGGGGAGAATGGCTATTGGATAGATGTTTATTGATCTTAGAAAATCCCATAATTCTTCTTGCCAAGGATTCCTTCGCCTGTTCTTGACTTCTAGTAATTAATATATGGCTTAAACCTAAGAACCATGATTCAGTAATGACTGTAGAAGCAAAATTATTTTATAAATTCTTTATAAATAAAAAATTCAACATATGCTTAGTGTGTGTGTGTAGTATAAATGTATGGATATAGATATGAATACACAACCATGCACCAAGCCATGAATGTATGTGTTCAAGACTTCCAGGATGCCATTAATTTTCTGATTAAAAAAAAACTGTCATAGGTATTGTTTTAAAGGATGTTGGATAAAAAAAATTACTTTCCCATCTAATTAAATTTTATTATAATGGTTCAGCTTATATATAGGATTAAATATTTTATTACTATTTGCAATATAACATATCTTTCTTATTATAGAAAAATTCACTCTAGATGCAGAAATCTGTGAAAGTCTAAAAGGCACTGGTGACTTGTTTTCCAGAAGGTCTATAACAGTCCAAGGAAATTAAAGTCAGCCATAATTCAGATGTCCAGGGATGACCTCTTTCTATGCCCATCAGGTATTAGTCTAGCAAAATGTTTTACATAGCACATAAACTCAGCCATCTGTAGTGTCTGGGATCGTGTGAAGTAGCTATATGGTACATAGCAGCTTATTATGTTTTAAAATTTAATAATATAAGTATTTTCTTTCATGAATAAATGAGGTTACATGATATGATTTAGAATGCTGTATTCTACTATATGGAAGTAACAATCAGATAATTTATTATTGAATATTTAGACTTAAAATCTTTATTTTTAGCTATTATAAACATGTTAGAGCACATTTGGGTATGCTTACTCAGAGCTTAGGTCATTTCTTGAAGGTAAGTTTCTTGAAAAGGAATTGCTGGATCAAAAGACACACCCATTTTAAAGATTTTTGATCCAGATTTCATTTGAAAAATCTTCCTGAAAAATTTCTGTTTCCACCCTGTCACTAGCGCAAGGGATAGATGATGTTTTAAATTCCATAGGGGAACAATTGTATCTCCTTTTTGTTGCTTTACAAAATTAAAATTTATTATTTTTTTATTAAAATAAAGGTTATTGATGTAATGTACAGCATGGGGAATATAGTTAATAATATTGTATTGACTTTGTATAGTGACAGATGGTAACTAGACTTACTGTGGTGATCATTTCACAATGTATGTAAATGTCAAATCACTATACTGTACACCTGAAACTAATAGAATATTTTATGTCAATTATATCTCATTTAAAAAATCCCCATAGGATAAAACAATTAACAAAAATAACAAAATAAAATATATTTTAAAAAAAGGTAATACATACAAATGATACAAAAGTGAGAAGTGAGAAGTAAAACCCTGTCTTACCTTTACTTCCTTATCCATCTGGTTTTTCTGGAGATAAATGATGTTAGAAAATAGATTTTTGCTTCAGTTACCTATTGCTGTGCAACCATTCACTCCAAACCAAGTGTCTTAAAAAATTGTGATTTGTTATTTCTCATTCTGTGGATTGGCTTACTAGTTCCACCGCTAGCTTTGTCTGGGTTTATTCATTGGGCTGCATCAGCTGGAGAGTTGGCAAATCCAAGATGGCCTAGCTCACATGTCTGGCAATTGTGCTGGTTGTCAGCTGGAGAGCCTCAGTACCCTACATGGTCTCTTATCCTCCAGTGAGAATAGATCAAGCTTCTTCAGTGCACAACAGTCACAAGGTTCCAGGAGGGCATAAATGCAAGTTATAAGGTATGTTAAGACAATGTCTCAGAAATCACATAATGATATATCAGCTGCATTCTATTGGCTAAAACAAGTCACAAGGTCAGCCTTGAGTTAAAGGAGGGGACAGGTTTCACTTCTTGGTGAAAGAAGCTAATTGTGGCAAGTGACTAAGTAATGGCTAATGGCATATAAGTAATATAAGTGTGAGAAATATGTGTGGTTTTCCCAAATTCATTTTTAAAGAGTGGAGACTTGCCATTTCCTACATTTGTTCTTCCTGCTTCCGGAATGTGAACATAATGACTGGGTTCCAACAGCCATCTCCAGTCATACTAACAAGAACAAGATGGAAGGAAACTATGTCCTTGATAAAAAAAAATTTTTTTAATTAATTTTTTTAATTTAAATTTGTGTTTATTTTGTAATTCCAAACTGAATCTTTCCTTTTCCTTTCTAAACAGTCCACTATGTTATTTGTCTTATAAGCAATTAACCCAAAATCCCCAAATCCATTCTCTAGCAGTTGCTGCTACAAAACTGGAACTTTATATTCCACGTCCAAAAGAGATGTGCAAATGAAATGCTTCTTGCTTCATCCTTATTATCTGAAGTCCCTGGAAGTCTTATTTTCCCTTTGGACATGAATTCAGGAACAATTCAATATATCTATGGTGAACATGGGAACTGCTAGAGCAGCCTTGTACCAACCTTCTGAGAAAATAAAACCCATGTGCTTAAAGCCTTTTAATATGAAATTTTCTCCACACGTGGTCAATTTAAAACCCAGCTAAGAAGGTATCCCTTTATTTTCAACCTTTCTGTTTTATTTCTTCTTATATGTATCTCATATCATCAGAATATAATTAGGCTTTGCTTTAGATTTTATCTACATTCAAATTTAGCTTACCTTTGTTTCTTTTTAATGTCTAGTAGTATAGACTTAAGTACAGTTAAACCACTATTTTTTTGACAGATCTTTTTCTCTATGGTTACGGTGCATCTTTTGCCAGGAACCTATAAATTTGATCAAATGTTTTTTGGAAGTTGAGAAATATCTTTTTCTCTTTGGTCTATTGTCATTATGTATCACATTAATAAAATTCCTCTTATTGAATTATCTTTGTACTTCTGAAATAAACTATGTATATGGAATATTATTCCTTTCACTAGAGGGATAATGCTGTGTATGTTTTAGGTGTTTTTTTTATTATTATTTGGGACATGGTTGTAGTATTTTCATTGGTGAAGTTGAGCTGATTATTTGGTGTTAGAGATCTCTTGAGTTTTAGTGACAGAATTTTGCTGTGTTTTAAAGTGATTTTGGAAACGTTCCACTTTTCTCATGCTCTGGAACATTTACACAATCTTGGTCATATTTGCCTGTATTATTAGACCTGAAAACTTTCATGTAGGTAATTTTGGGGTCAGTTTCTTCAATTTTTTTTTTGTCTATTCTGGTTTATTACTACTGCTGCCACTAATAATTCTTCCTCTTCTTTTTTAAAACTGGAAAAAGCTAAATCTGATTTAATTTGACTTGACACTTCACAATGATAATACAATGTTATTTTTCAGAGGATTTCTGCCTCCTGGTAAAATTTGGTATACTTCTGAATGTTATGATACTATCCACTAATTTAAATTAATTTTAGTGGGTTAGTCTACTAAAATGAAAAGTGATTTTGTTTTTTTTTTTTTTAAATTTTTATTTATTTATGATAGTCACACACACACAGAGAGAGAGAGGCAGAGATATAGGCAGAGGGAGAAGCAGGCTCCATGCACCGGGAGCCTGACGTGGGATTCGATCCCAGGTCTCCAGGATCGCGCCCTGAGCCAAAGGCAGGAGCTAAACCGCTGCGCCACCCAGGGATCCCTGAAAAGTGATTTTGAATGTGTTTATTGTCACAAGTGGATTTCAAGTAAACATTTTCTTGGTTAACATTTACTGAAAAATGTATTAATTAGGTCAACTCTAGTCCAAAAGGTGGAGTTGAAATCCCACTCTAAAAATTGGCAATTAACAGGGCCACTTGGGTGGCTAGTTGGTTGAGCATCTGACTCTTGATTTCAGCTCAGGTCATGATCTAGGATATTGGGATTGAGTCCAGTATCAAGGTTCTGCATGGGGCATGGGGTGTGGAAACTGCCTGGGATTCTCTCTCTCTCTCTCTCTAAAAAAATAAATAAACTTTAAAAATTATTGGCAATTAACATAAATTTATAGCTCAAAAAGCAATGTTAATGTGGCACAAATGCTGCAAGTATCACTGAACTGAAAAATTCTAGCATTTTTAAAGCCAAAGAGTTAAAACATTTTCACCCCAAATTTAAAATTTCCTATTTGACTTTTACTATTTCTCTTCTCTGATTTGTTCCCAATTTTTCCCACTCTCTCCTTTTCCATTGGTATGTTCTCTGTCTCCCTTTAGAATGACAATACAAGTAGTAATAGGTGTTTTTAGTTAGATTTCTAAAAAAACATATCTATAAATCTCTCTCTATATATATATATATATAAATAAATATATATATATATGATCTCTATATATCTCATAATGCCCCCTCTTTGTATGACCAATTCATGTTAGGCATTATCAGTTTAGGCATACAAACTCTTAAGATTGAAGGTTTCCTTTGCTAAAAGGAGGTAATATTTATTTCTAAAATAAGGTAACTCAAACTGAATTTCTTAGTTATTAGAGAGGGAGATAGTGACAATATTTTAATGATATATTAAATAAAATTTGATGCTATTTATTTTGTCTGCTAAAGGCATCACAAATTATCTGTTGATCTTTTAAAAGGGACAAATTGGATGAAACCCATGAATGGGTGATGATATTTAAACTCTATAATGAAATATAACCCAAACTTTGTATCTATTGTAACCATTTAAGGCCATATGAACTATTCCTTCAGTTTTCTTTTTAATTTTTTTCCCTTCAGTTTTTAAAGATGAGAAATGATTGAAATGTACTAGCTGAAGCATAGGATTGACTGCACCATTGGCTGGCTGAAAAAAATGATTGCAAGGACTCAAACTGGAGAGCTATGATTAGGCATTTTGACTCTGTTTGGAAAATTAAAAATGACGTTAATTACCAAATTTAAAACAAACAAACACAAAATTTTATGAAGATGATGTATTTCAAAAGAGCAAGCTTATCTCTCAACAGGTGCCCCAGTATCTGTGGTAGCGTGTGGACTGTGATAGTAAGAGGTCTTCCAACTTTTAGGGGAAAAAATGCAGGTAGAGGGAAAAAAATCTCAGTATTCTCCAGTATTCTCCCCAATTGCCTCCCTCAAAGAAGGACATCTGGCATCATACATTCTTTAATTTAGTATTTATAGTGGGTATGGACTAGATGCCCAGCACTACGCAAGGTGCATAGCTACAGCACAATCCCTGTATTCATAAAGCTTACATTCGAATGGATGAAACTGAGAACAAACAAGTTAATAAATTAATTTAAAATAAATTTACATGAAATAAGTACAGATTCTTTATAAGTCTAGGAAGGAAATTAGCAGGGTAGTATGATAAAGAAAATTCAGGACTTATTGAGGACAGATGATCAGGGACACTCTCTCTAAGTAGGTGATACTTAAGCTGGAGGTATGTTCTCCTACCTAACATAAGGGCTATGTTGGTGGGAGGAGAACCCAAGATGAAGCTGGTGATATAGGCAGAGGCCAAATCATGTGACATGTTGTTAGCCACAATGAGAGCTTAGATTTTATTCTAGGATCAATGAGAAGCAACCGAACAGTATTAGCAAGGGGATGACATAATCTGCTTTACATTTTAAAGTGTATAGTACATTTCATAATGGCTTCCAGATTTCTGGCTTTAGTAATTAGATGGGCTTTTAACATCATTATTGAGATAGGAATGACTTGGGAAAGATCAAGGATTCTGATGAGACAGCCAAGGAAACTGTCAAATAGGTAGGCTATGTGATCTTCAGTGCAGAGAAAATTTTGGTAAGAAGAGGAAAACAGGGAGTTGATAGCATATTAACATGACAGTGGTTGAGACATCTAGGGATGGAGTGCAAATCAACAGGAGAGCCCAGGAGTGAACTCCATAGAACTCCAACAGTTGATGATAAAATAAAGGTGTGAAGCCAGAAATGAAACAGAGAAGGAACAGTCCATGAGGTGGGAGAAAAATCAAGAACATGTGTGATGTCACAGAAAAATTTTCTGTGTGGGGGCAAGCAAGTCTTAATCTGGCCCCATCTCACATACTTTTTTCTTCCTTTCGAGTTCCATCTGAAACTCCAGAGGGGTCTAGGTAATGTTAAGCATTCTCCTTTCCTGACCATTCTTGAATTCCCCCTTTCTTTAATATCGAATTCACTGCTTTCTGTTATCTGTCAGCCACTTCTCTTAATTCATGGAGTACAGACAAGCCTCAACATACCCTATAACATCCATCATTTTCGGTGATTTCAATATGTAGGTAAATGAGCCTAACTTCTCAGTTCCTTGACTTCCTCCTCATCCAACACTTTCTCCACCACCACAGCCATCGTCACATACAGTATCTTCTTATCACTAAAAATTTCTCCAACTCTGAACCTGAACTACTCTGTTCTTAGGCTTGTATCTTTCCTACTCACCTAGACTAGTTCCTAGGCTAAGTGATCTCCTGCAATTCTTTAGCCACATTAAGTCTTCCAATGGATTGACCCCACCAGTTCTGGTTAATCCTCTCTTCCTTCTTATCTTCACTTACCTTTTTGTTCAGAATTCATGGTCCAGCATTAAAATTAATCTTCATTGTACTCACAAATATTCTTAGAAAAGTCTAGGAAACTGACTGATTTCACTTAAATCAATGATCTCAAAATCAAATAGACATTTACAACAATACTGCTATGTTTCCTTATTAAACTCACTTTAGCATGATGGTTGGAGGTGGTGAGGACAAACGAATTTTTCAATTTCTCTTCATGGGTTCCAGTTTGTCCTTATGGCCTGTGGCCTGTGTTCATGCATTCTAGTTTGTCCTTGCTCTCTTCCACGTCATGTCTAGTTTCTAAATTTCTTTCCCAAGTGGAAAATATGGTACCAGGTCTGATGCTACATACAGAACTACAGGCTTCCATGGACTTCACCAGCTCCCACAATTGTGTACAGTCTAATCACGGAAATGAATCCCTTATTTTGTAAACCCATATAGTTCTGCTTCTTTAATTGAACCCTAACTGATAAAAATATTCTCTCCTCAACACTTCCCATATCCCTCTGCCATTATTATTATTTTTTAAAAGATTTTATTTATTTGTTCATGAGAGAGAGAGACACACACACACACACACAGAGAGAGAGAGAGAGAGAGAGAGAGAGAGGCAGAGACACAGGCAGAGGGAGAGGTAGTCTCCATGCAGGAAGCCCAATGTGGGACTCAATCCCGGGACTCTGGGTTCACACCCTGAGCCGAAGGCAGATGCTCAACCGCTGCCATTATTAATGAGCATTCTTCATATTTCATTGCAAAACAGAAGTCAGCAGAGAGGAAAATGTTCTCATCTATTACTGCACCCACGATCCATAGAAGAGTGACCTCTATTTCCCCACAGACTGATCCCTCCAGACTCCATCCTCTCTCTTCTCCTTCTCTCTTTTGATTCCTCCTGCATCACCTACCTTTTCGTTTCTACTGGATCACTTCAATCGGCTCTAGTACCTCTCATCTTTAATAAACTTTTTCTTGACCCCACATTCCCCTTCACAATCCCATTTCCCAGACTCCTTCATAGAAAAAGTTCTCAAAAAGCTTTCTAAATACACTGTCCGTACTTCTTTCTGTCCTAGATGCTCTTGAATCCATTCCAAAGTGGCTTCTTTTCCCCTCAGTTCCACCTGAAACTGATATTGAGACATCACCAACAAGCTCTGCATTGCCAAATCCAAAGAGTATTTTTTTTTTCTCTCCCTGCTTACTTGAACATTAAGTGCCATTCTGCTGAATTGGCTTCTCCCTCCCTCCTTCAGGTCAAGGAACTGAGAAGCTAGGCTCATTTACCTACATATTGAAATCACCAAAAATGATGGATGTTATGGGGTAAGTTGAGGCTTATCTGTGCTCCATGAATTAAGGGAAGTGGCTGACAGATAACAGAAAGCAGTGAATTTATTGTGAAAGAAAGGGGGAATTCAAGAATGGTCAGGAAAGGAGAATGCTTAACATTACCCAGACCCCTCTGGAGTTTAAGATGGCACCAATGGGAAGAACTCGAAAGGAAGAAAAAAGTATGTGAGATGGGGCCAGATTAAGACTTTCTTTCCCCCACACAGGGAAGAGAAGCTGTATGAAAATGGATGGCCATGAAGGCTCGGAATTTGATGGTCAATGCAGTAACTGTGATATAAGACACAATTGGGATAAAGCTTGGAGGCTTGCAGGCAAATGTTCCTCACACTTTCACCCCTCATATTTTGCTCTGTCGAACAGGAGCCTCTGGAATTGTACCTCTTGGAGCTACAGGAGGCTGTATGGGAAGGTTTTATGCAGTGGAATGGTAGTGTCCATAGACACATGAAGCCATACAGTTGAAAATCCCATGTTCACTATGCTGAAACAACTGCATGAAATACAAGAAAGATTCTTGTTCCTCCTCTTATTTATCCTCCACAAAGAGGGCAAAGATTCCACAGAGGCATATTCAATCATTAAAGGTACTTTACTCTTTATCTACTGTTCCTTAAATGTATTCTGTAGGGCCAAGCTCTTGCCTTGCCCTTATGTGAAATCTAGGGCAAGCCCCAGGATTCTTCTAGTCATCTTAGATAATCAAATGTCCCCCAGTCTCTCCAAGTTACAAAATGCAGACCCAGGTTTGTAATTAATATCTCCAGTCTAGTATAATAATAAAACTAATATTAAAAAGCAGAATTGTAGGGAGGTAAGCAGCAGATAGTTTCTACCTTGATAAATACTGTTGTGATAAAATAGTTTCCATAGTCTTTGAGTTTGTCAAATTTAAAACTGAACTCTTCTTCAACTAATGTTTTTTCAGAATCTTTGGAGACACCCTATGTATCAGACACTTCTCATGCCTTACCTCGCACCTTAACTCAAGTGCCTTGTGTTTCAGTCATTGCTATGGCAAGCACGAAGTGAAGGGGTGACCTGGTACCATCTCACCTCTGGTAGACCATGCATTTCTTTCTTTCTGTGCTGAAGATGTTTTGCTGCTGCTATGTAGGATACCTCTGGGAACCCACCTGAAACTCACATGTAAGTCTGAAGGAATTTATGTCCCATGGATAAATGCTCTTTTTTCTGTAGACAATTCTGACGTGCATTGTACCCAAGGAGGTCATGGCGGGCTTGCATCCCAGTTGCTCACAGCTAAGCTCAAAAATATACTTGTATAGGCTTTCCCTCTTTGTTGTTCTTTCTCACTCATTCCCCACTATTTTCATTTGCTTTCTTAACTAAGCTACCAGTTGGCAAAACCTTGCCTCCGGCTCTGTGACTTGGTGTAACCCGTACAAAGACAGCCCATCGCTAGGGAGCTCCCTGCCACAGTTCCCCTTGGCACAAGTAAATGCATCCTCCCAGCTGATCCCTGACTACCTCTTAGGCTTCTTGGCTTCCCATGGTACACTTTCAAACTCTTTCTGCTAAAATCTTTTCTGTCCCTTTGGCAGAATCGTTTCGGTTGGTATCTAACATGACCCCTACTTCAGCTCTCTGTCTTTTCATAGAAAACTTGCCAGTTGTAAGTCACAAAACCTGGATATGCAGGCTGATTTCACCATATCCAAGTTTTTTCGTTCTACCACTAACCAGCCTTTCATATATTAGATATTTTAGGAGTGAGGAAGACATGAAGCCACTGTGACATCCAGGTTCAAAAGACACATCTTGAGTTCTTCAAGTGGTTTCCCCCCAAATCCATCCCCTGACCCTCATGGTTTTCATCTTGAGCATGGAGTGGGATTCATAGCACACCAGAAACTCTTTCCAAAATATTGTTTTTTCATCGATTCTTTTTTTCCTTATCTTCTCCACCATTCTCATGGAATAAAGGTGGGTGGTCAGCTAAGAATTGCAAAATTGGGCATCAAACACTTCCTTTGTATGGCTCTTACATGGAGGTCTCACACTTTGGCTTAGAATGCTATTTCTATTGTTTTGGGACCTTAGCTAAAAGTAGTTCCAACTTAATATTATTACATATCCAAAGGACAGAAACTTTATGAGTGCTCTGGGTCTCCAAAATCTGATTGCTGGGCACAGAATTCTTTGACTATGATTAACTTTGTGGTATATTTTGAATAAGTATAAAGATAGACAGTTCCCCATGTTGAAGGAAGTGTCAAGGAGATGACAAAAGTTAAACTAAAGACCCCTCTCCATTTTAGGAAATAATTGATTGGCAAATAGATACCAAATTAGTGATGTGTGGTGGCTCTCCTACAACTCAAGTCTTTGTTTAGTTCTTTGTTGATGATTAAAAATATAATCATTCCCTCATGTAAAGCTGTTTTCACAAACTCGCTGTAACTCTTTCTGTATTTTGGGGCCTCAAAAGAGAAAAAAAATGATCAAACTGATGAAGAGAGAATGGGGAAATAAATGGAGTAATTATGAGCTTGAGTAACAAATACTACTTAGGCATATACCAATTATTTCTGCAAAATCCACAATTTATGGAAAGAAATCTCAATGTTTACATATTGATCAGCTTTTATTCATACCAGAAGAGAATACTTTGTAATAAAGATTTCTCAGTGATTTGGAGGAAAGTGTATTCCACTAAAGTGTTAGATTACGGCTTCATCTCATCATCTCTTATTTTTACTACCACAACAAAAACAGCTTATGTGAGGAAAATATTGTACTGTGTAAATCTCTTCATGAATGAATGAGCCTAAAGAGGAGAGAATTGTCCAGGTTCTGTTTACTATCTGGCTATTCATGTTAATGTATTGTCTGAAATGAAAGTAGATTTGGGTAACTCTTGTATCAAATCTTCTGACAAAGATTTATATGGTTTCACCACAATGAGTAGACTTCCCTTTGAATAATGATGTAGGGGAAGCAGTTTTTATCTTATCCATGTTTTACGAAGATGATCTTTGGTTCACAGAATTAGGGAAGTGAGGAAACCAACTTAGAGATCATCTCATTTATTCTCTTCTTATTATGAATGAAGAAAACTGAGGCCAGAAAGATTAAATGAGAGGCAGTGGGCTAATGGTAAAAGATCGTCTAGAACTCAACTCCTCTAATTCCAAATCTATCAACCTTTCGACTGTGCCTTTATAATACTAATTAGTTCTTTTGCCAAGCCTAGAAAGGCATTACAACATTACTCTCTGAAATAGACAAATGCTGGTTAAAATACAGTGGAGAGTTCAAGTTATAAGTGAAATACAGGGCTTTGTATTTCCAAAATGGAAAGGAGGTCAGCTTTCAGTTTTTATTTGATATTTGACAGAGTTCTTTTCCAAATATTTGTAATCTTACCCAGATCATGGTAGTGATGAACCAAACCACTGATGCTTATAAACAAGCCTTTGTCATTTCTAGTTATCCATGAGTATCACCACAAAATCGTGCTCTAGAATGTCTGTATAAACATCTAGGATACAACCCTACAAGAGAGTTCATTAATCTAGCAGCAGTATAACTGAAAGAACAATCTTTCATCCTCCCACCCTAGTTTCCAATTCTGGATAAAATGAAAATATATATTTATTCTTACCACTTTCCACTTAGGATTATAGCGGCTATCCTACTTAAAAATCTGATTTTAACACTGTGCAAAAAAGATGTCATTTCAGTGTTTGTACCTAGCTAAAGAGGGCTAAATAGCTTTGTTACTTGTAAAGACCCTTATACACCAGCAAGCCTATAGTCGTGGTCTGGAAGTCAGAGAACAAATAGAAGGGAACCAGTGATGTACTGCACCACGAAGTGAAGCATTATTTCTGCTTAGACAAGAAGAAGATTACATTACATACAGGATAATTTTTCCTCTTTTGTAGTTTAGGGGTGCACTGCATTGTTTCTGAGAATTATAGTTTTATTTTGGTAGTGTGTGTTAGGTGAGGGAGATACCCTCCTGAATATTATAGAAGATGAAAAAACATTGTCATCACACTTGGGCGAGGAGATCTTGAAAGGGGATTATCTTAGACAAAATAATTCAGACTTTGAGAAGTATAATTTGTGGGTTATCATATCTGCCCCTCTTTCTTATGAGGAAAAGAGTGTAGATGATCTGCCTATGATATAACCAAGCCCTGTGGAAAAGATATCAAGAGTTCCAGAAAGGAGGTAAATAGTTGGAATAGGAAGACATTAGAAGGGCTTCTTCTTCTTCTTCTTCTTCTTCTTCTTCTTCTTCTTCTTCTTCTTCTTCTTCTTCTTCTTTTTCATCTTCTTCATCTTTTTCTCCTTCTTCTTTCTTCTCTATAGATAGATATAGATATAGATATAGATATAGATATAGATTATAGATATAGATATAGATATAGATATAGATATAGATATAGATAGATATAGATATCTTTCAGGGGAAGCAAATCTAGGAATTAAGGACTACCTTCAGAAAACCCCAGGAGGAGTTTAATCTTTTGTTATATACCCTTAGACCAGTGGTTCTTAGTCAGGGGTGATTTTGCCCTTTAGGGACCACTTAGCAAGTTTGGAGACATTTTTTATTGTCACAACATGGGGCATAGTGGGTAGAGAACAGGGATGTTGCTAAACATACATACAGCGCTCAGGATAGTCCCTTACAACGAAGGATTATCCAGCTCCAAATGTTAATAGTGCTAAGGATGAAAAGTCCTATCTTAGATTAACAATCACCACATTATGCATCCTAATTTAAGTTCTTTTCCTTATGGTTTAATTCTCAGCCCATCTGTAGAGTGTGTTCTGCACATATTGTCTTGTGTTTATAGTGCTATGGAAGATGATCAGGAAGGGGTAGCATAGGGAAATGTGGTCTTCTTCATATCACCCTCTTTGAGGTCTATGCACTGGTAGAAGCATCACATCTAGGAGGGAATAAAGGCCCCAGTTCTGAAAAGTCATCACCTGCAGAGAACACAGCAGCCTATGTATTCTCTATTTCCTTGTTGTCTCTGAGCCCGAGGCTCACCTTTCCTCTCTATTCTACTAGGAGTCTGTAAACTACATTTCCCATATTCCCTTGCTACTTAGATTTCTGCTAGGTTCGTTCTGTTAATGGGTGGCACTGACAGGAGATTCAGAGGATGGGAGAAGGGCTTCCTGTTTCCAGCTCCTGGCACATTGCTCCAGCAGCAGAGAGCAACTCCTTCTCTGGTCTCCAGTTTTTTAAAACACTTCTAGGCCCAACCTGTGGCACTGCTTTATAGATACCATCACTAGCCCTATGGCTGCACTCCTTTGTGATAATAAGTATACCAGCTCTACCTCATCTTCCTCAGAGACCTGATTATACCAGTCATGTGGCATCTTCTTACCTGAGAGCTAGCAACATAGGGCCGGCGCTTCCTCTCAACGCCTAAGTTCTGTGAGAACAATCTACCCTTTGCTTTCCTCAACCCTGAGAGTAGTACCTGCTTCCAATAGTTACAATTATTTTTAGGCCTTCTTTTTGTTCTTTTAATCTTCAACACCTGTGTAACCAATTGCTTGTATTAAATCCCCTCTGTTTGAATATGCTGCATGGCATCTACCTTCCTGAATGAACACTGACAGATATACCTATGGTAGGTGAGAGTAATGGGCAGATGCTGACAGAGTAGAATAGAAGTCACCAACTGGTTTGGAGGCCACCATGAGGTAACATTCTTTTTCCTTCAAACACACATCTAGTAACACTGGAATCTGGGGAGGCTAATGCTGACATTGTATTAGTGAAATACAGAAGCATTTGCTCCCAGTCTCTGTGGAACAGAGAAAGAACCCTGGAGTTAGCTGTCCCTCTTGCATGGAATGATATTTATCTTTACCCTGGGATAATGGTGAGCAGGACAGTTCTCATTTTCTTCAGCTCACATCTGCTCTGGACTGGTAGCCATTCTAGCCCCTGGCAAAGAAGCTTCTTGACAAGAGGTAAAAGAAATAGAGAACTCAGTTATTCTGGGAAGGTACACAATGGAGATAACCCTGCCCTGTATTTGTGGTGGGAGCTACCACAAATATTACCCTCTGGGTCAAGGGGCTGAAGTTAGTCAGGCCACAAGGAGTAACAACCAAGTTTGCACAGACAAGGACAGCAAAGTCATGAAGGGTTCTAGCCAACCAATGACCATCAGATGTTGGTAATTGTCTGACACATTCCAATTTCAGAGATGTTAAAAATGTGAACAAATGTTTGTCATGAAAATGATTAAATATTGAAATCCAGAAGCCAGAGAGATAAATGGTAACCAAGGAGGCTAATACAAATAGAGTGGATATAAACAGAAAGACAAATACACAACAACAAGGACAAATGCCTTGAAAATGGAAACAGCTCTCCATCGCAGAATTAGAATTTGATGAAAGCTTAGTACACAGCAAGTTCTTCATGGAAGTCTCCAGATTCATTCGAATGCCAATACTTCATTGGCATGAGGTAAACTTATGTTTTAAGCATCTTTAGACACCATTCCTTTACAGGTTGTGTTTGACCCACACTCTTACTTATGGGGTAGAAGCAAATTGGAAAATCAATGATTTCTGTCCTAGAAAGTGCTTCTATTAGAGTGCTTTGGTTTCTAATGATACCAGATATTTTCCTTGTAGTCTATCTAATACTTAATATGAATGTCTACAGTTTTGAGAAATAAGTCATTCCTTTTATGGGTTAGTAATAGAATCTTATGTGATAGCAGAATTTCTCTTCTCTTCCTCCAATAGTTGGCTGTGATTGATTACTACTTAGACATAACATAGAGCAACATGAGTTATCATGGTAGCATTGGGCAAAGGAAGAAGTTAGGATGTGGTTCAAGATCTGTATGACAATGCAGGATAGCTAGGATATGTGGCCCAGCTGTAACGATGGACCTTGGAGAGTCAAGTGGGTCATTAAAAACTGTGTCCTGGTCTACAAAGAGCTTACTGTCTTGGATGGGAGACTGAGAAATGAACAAATCCACTTTAAGCCATATGCTGAATCATGGCATATGAATGTGTTCTAGGGGGCACCAGGTTCTAGGGGAACATAGAAAAATGATATATTAAATGTTTCTGGAAAGCATGGACAAAATTTGAAATGGATGTAATGTTTGGGTTGAGTCTTGATGGATGGCTTGTGATTTCCCAAAAAGACAAGTTTGAAAAGAAGAGAGGTTAAATTCCAAAAATAATGAATAGCATGTGCAAAGTCAGAGTAAGAGATCATGTGTGGGCAGTCTGGACATTTCAGGAAATTCAATTTGAATCTTAAGGAATAGAAATTTTATTCTGAAGATGATAGAGTTTGAAGAAGGGAGTGATGTGATCATACTTACATTTTAGTGTAACCACTCTTTTAAAATTATGAACAAGGTAGAAACCTCAGTAGGTGGTCATGCAACTAATCTAAGCAAGAAAGAAGAGGGCCTAAACTAAACAAGGATGGAAAAAAGCTATTAAGTAAAAAAAAAAAAAAAGACAAAATAATAGAAAATGGAGAACTTGGTGACTGGCTATTTAGCAAGGTTAAAGCTTAGGTGAGAAGAAGGTGATTTTGTGGATGGCATTACTAGTACCTCCAATAGAAATGCAAGAGGATGGAGGAGAAATAAAATCATTGAGGTGCCTCTCTCAGCTAGAAGTATGGCCTTAGAGCATAAGAGAAGGGCCAGGCTTTGGACATAGATTTGGAAACAATCAGCATTCAGGTGTTAGCTGAAGCTTTGGGCATGAATGAGATCATTCTATGATTTAAAAAAGAAAACAAAAACAGAAAGGGGTACCTTAGTGGCTCAGTTGGTTAAGCATCTGACTCTTGGTTTCAGCTCAGGTCATGATCTCAGGGTCATGGGACTGAGCCCTGCCTCGAGCTTTTTTTTTTTTTTTTTTTTTTTTCGAGCTCTTTGATCAGCATGGAGTTTGCTTGAGATTCTTTCTCTCCCCCTCCCACCACTTGTGCATATACACACACTCTCTCTCTCTCGTTCTCTCTCTCTCTCTCTCTTGATAAATAAAATTTTAAAAAGAAGAAAAAGAAAAAGAGACACCTGTGAACAGAATGCTGAACATTTTGTCCTACCATTTGTATGGAAGGAAAAAGAGGAAAATGGAAAGTAGTTGAAAAATAAAGGTCAAGGAGGCAGGGGAAGGACAGAAGATAATAGAGTCATGGAAACAAGAGAGAAGAAAGTTTCATAAAGGAAGCAAAGTTGCCATGTAGCAGAAAATGAGAATGGAAGAACAAAGTGTTTATGGGATCTCCCAAGTGGGATGATGATGATGATGATGACCCATGGGTCATCTCAGCATTAGTATTTTTAGTGGAGTTGTTTAATGAAAATTGGGTAAATCAAGGAACAAAAAGAAAATAGAAAAAGCTAGTGCAAACTAGTTCCCATGACAGTGGAAGAAACCATGTAAGAGTAAAGAGAAAGAAAAATAGAGTAGTGGTTAGAGGTCAATGTGATATTGAGAAGAGATGGACCAGACTTGAACATGCTTATATGCTGAGATGACAAGACAAGAGGGAGAATAATGGAAGAGAAGGAAGGGAATGGAATCTCAAGCACACAGGGAGGTAGATCTTTTATTCTTAAGAGAGGTGTCTTTTATTCTGAGGTAGAAGGGAAGAATAAGTTTGATATAAATATATATTCATCTAGTAGACCATTGATTCAAGGGGAGAAAGTATGACATGGTGTCAGGGAATCCATATGGCTGTCAACATTCATGAGTAAAGTGGGAACTCTGCAAAATTTTTTTCTTGAAAAAAAAAAAATTTCTAGCCATGGCAGGCTTTTGAAATACTGGTTAAAAACATGGGCTTTGGAGGGTGACAGACTAGTGAGTACTGATTTTGATATGTGCTAGCTGAGTGACCCCAAATTATTTAAATCCTTTCTAGGACTTAATTCCTTCATGTGTAAATTGGGGGTTATAATAATATCAATGTTATACAATTTTGTGAAGATTAAATGAAAAAAATGCATGTAAAGAATCTGGTACCTCATAAGTATACACATATAATTGGGCTGAAAAAAAAAAAAGTAAGAGCCAAGGTAGAAATTCAGATAGATGTATGGACTAGGCCAACTTGGAAACAGGAAGAAGAATCACTGGAATTTAACAGTAACTCAGGAGACCAGCTGGGATTGGTAGCAAATGATTTCTGGGAGCCACGTGGGAGTCCATCAGTTATGGCTGACCCAGTAAATAATAGATCTGCATTGGCACCCCAAATCTAAGCCCCAACAGAGTGATTGCTGCAGCCTCCGAGACACACTCTGCACATTAAGATGTTCCTGTTCACTTCTAGGCAAAGATAGCATCTTAGGCCCAGGAGTCTTCCAAATGCCAATGAAAGTGTCAAAGGGAACAGAAGAATTGGGGAACCTTGCATCAGTGTTAGAGGCTAGAGTAGAACACCTTTTGCATGCAGAAATGTCAGGGAAGTTTTTGCAAATGGAATCCTATTTCTTAGAAACACTATATATTTCTTGAGAAAGTGAGATGGCCTCTCGAAGATAAAAGTGAAGGAGATCTTGAAGACATTTTAATAAAACCCTGGAACATAGGTCTGTGGTGGGAGGACCCAATGGGTGGTGGAGCTAGTTGTGAATTTCTCGCTTGCAGGTTCTACAGAACCTAAGGGCAGTCACAGCTTAAGAACAGGTACCTGTGGCTGTGCCATGTAGCTAGCAGTTGCATTAGGGAGTAGGGGATTCTCCATAACATCAAAAGAGTCTTTTTCATTCTGTTTTCTGTTTTTTTGATATCAAAAAGAATGAGGCCAGACCATTCCAGATCAGGTCCCTGGCACAATGGCTTTGCCATATGCAGAGAAAGCTATGACCTCACCTCATGTAAAATCAGGATAAATTCTTTGTCAGGATGTTTAATCATTGGATGAGTAAATGCTGTATACTGTAAGGCCTAAGAGAAGATTAGGAAAAAAACCAAGTAAAGTATAATGGGATCCTAGAAAAATCTATTCACTCTGTTTTGCAGAGAAATAACAGACCAGATAAAATAGTCATCATTCAAGGATGAATAAACAGGCAAAATAAAACCTCATTATGAGGCATATGAAAAATTCTGTAACTTTAAGAAATGAAAATATAGCACTCAAGAGGCAGAGGAAGAACATACTTTTGAAAAAGATTTACTACAGGAAATGGGAATAAATTTTAAACAGCATATGCTTTGTGATCTAAATAACATTCAAGGACCCCATGAAGCAGGAGATGAAAAATGAGAGCAAAAAATATATTGAGGTATGTAGAAAACTGGCTGAGAAACTAGAATATAGGGAGAGCAAGATGAAAGAAGAGAAAATGCTGTAAAGCTGAATATGAAATATGAAAATTGAAAATATATTAGAAGCACTAAAGTACTTAATTGACAATGCTTATAATTAATCGGTAATATAGAGAACAAATTTGAAGCACTCTTCCAGAATTAAAAGAAAGTGAATATGAGATAAAAATATTGAGAAAGGAGAAGATAAATTCTACTGAAATGCAACATGAAGAAAACTAATATCTGCGAAGAAGGCACCCAAACAAATAGAAAAAATAGCGATGATTCCAGAGTTTTTAAAAATAAATTCCTGAATTTAAGACGTAGATGTTCAGATCAAATGGGCTTGATGAGTATTAGACACAATTTATATGAAGAGACCAGTTCCTATGGAGATTTGGAATTTTAATTTTTCAAAATAAAATCCTGGAAGATAGGAAAACAAAACAAAACAAAGCAAAACAAAAAACAAATACAATAAACAAGTTAACCACAAGGAAGAAAAAAATCAGGACCAGAAGTTAATGGAGCAACATCTTTGGAGGCCCAATTCAAGAAGACTAAGATCTAAGAATGCTAAATCTAGACATGTTATCATTCACATTTGAAGGAAAAAGGTCATTCTCTGATACCAAATGTCAAAAACTAAATCAATCAGGTTCTCTTCATAGGAGAAAAAAAAATCAAAGCTTTCCAGACAACCATGAAATGAGCTCAATTTTTTAAAAAACTTATGTATAAGGAGCCTGGGTAGCTCAGTTGGTTGAGTGTCTGACTCAGTTTTGGCTCAGGTCATAATCTCAGGGTCCTGGGATTAAGCCCTCTATTGGGCTCCATGCCCAGCAGGGAGTCTACTTTGAATCCTCTCTCTCCTTCTGTCCTTCCCCTGACTCACACACTCCCTCTCTGCCTCTCACAATCTAAAATAAAATAAATAAATCTTTAAAAAAAGGAAGATGACCTTATACAAAAGACTGGCAGTAAGTTCTAATATATTTTAGTGAGGAATCAAGCACAAATTGGAGCAGATACACTTTAGCTAAAATAGAAGTTGCAAACTTCATCAATAATCCTTGAAAAAGAAGGTGTAGCATGTACATACAGTAGTCCCTCCTTATCTGCAGAAGATGTATTCCAAGACACCCGAATGTCTGAAACCACAGACAGTACCAAACTCTGTAAACACACACATTTGTGATAAGTTTAATTTACAAACTGGGTATTGTAAGAGATCAACAACAATAATAAAATAGAACAATTATAACAATATACTATAATGAAATGTGAATGTGGTCTCTTTCTCTCAAAATACCTCTGTATTATACTTACCTTCTTCTTCTTGTGATGATATGAGATGATAAAATGCCTACATGATGAGAGGAAGTGAGGGGAATGATGTGGACATTGTGACATAGCATTAGGTTCTTACTGACCTTCTGACGATTCATCAGAAGGAAGATCCTCTCCTACCAGACCATGGTTGACCACAGGTAACTGAAACCACAAAAAGTGAAACTATGCATGAGGGAGGACTACTGTTATACCATTTAGCAAATTAGAAGTTGGGTCTAAATTTGCAGGCAGAGGAGGAGATGTAGAAAAAAAAATAGTATGCTAGTATCTCTATTGTGCGTAAAGGAAAAGTGGTAGACACTGATTTATTCTCCTTGACATGGACCGAAAAGTAGAACTGTTTATTTTTAAAAGACAATAATTAGCAAACTTAAAAGGAGGATGTATGCTATTATTTTAGAAGAGAGAAAAGTGAAAAGAAAACAGATATGAGAGAGTCAAAGATAAATATCAAAAGAAATAGCAAAGAAGTTGAAATAGAATAAAATGTGTTGGTTTGAGTAAGCACAGACATGTAATTTATGGCAAATAAAACTTTAGCATTAGATCATAATCATCAATATTTGCCTACCAAAGATACCTCAGAAAGAGTAACTCAGGAAAACTCAAAGTATATGATTATGTTAAAATAATAACTACTCTCCCCACCAAATGGTTGGAATTACAATCATATAAGATGAAATGGATTTTCAAGGAAAAAATGTAAATGTTTCATATGTAATCTTTTTGTTGTTGTTAGTAAGAAGATCCCAAATGAAAATGTAACAGGCTTCAACTTTCATGTGCTAAATGACAGAGTATGTAACAACCATAAAGCAAACACAAGAACTAGAAAGAGAAATTGACTAAAATAGATGCATAGTAAGAAAATGAAGCTTTGTTCTGCTCTCCAGACTTAAAGCAGGCAATAAACAAGGAAATAAAGGATTTGATAATATAGTCACTTGAGTTGATTTGAAAATACACAAGGAAAATTAAAACCCTCATACTGATGATATATTCTCTTTGTTAAATATCTTAGAAACACTTAAAATTTCATATATACTGGATCATAAAAAGAAAGCATCAGAATTTTCTACAAAGTAGAGCTATGCAACCATATTCTTTGATCAAAATGCAACAAAATTAATGGCTGAACAACCATAATTTTTTAAAAGATTTCTCAAGCTTTAGATGATGACAAAACAAAACAAAATTCTCCTATGTAACTCTGAATCAAATAGGAGATATAAGTTGTAATTACATCAGCCATCAAAAAGAATGAAATCTTGCCATTCCCAATGATGTGCATGGAACTAGAGTATATTAAACTAAGTGAAATGAGTCAGTCAGAGAAAGATAAATACCATACAATTTCATTCATATGTGGAATTTAAGAAACAAAACAGATAAACCTAGGGGAAGGGAAAAAGAGAGGGGGAAGCAAACCATAAGAGATTCTTTTTAAATGTTTTTAAAATTTTTATTTTATTTAAATTCAATTAATTAACATAAAATGTATTATTAGTTTCAGAGGTAGAGTTTAGTGATTCATCAGTCTTATATAACACCCAGTGCTCATTACATCATGTGCCCTCCTTAGTGTCATCACTGAGTTACCCCATCCCCTGATGCCCCTCCCCTCCAGCAACCCTCAGTTTGTTTCCTACAGTTAAGAGTATCTTATGGTTTGTCTCCCTCCCTGGTTTCATCTTATTTTTCCCTCCCTTCTTCTATGATCCTTTGTTTTGCTTCTTAAATTCCACATATGAGTGAAATCATATGATAACTGTCTTTCTCTGATTGACTTACTTTGCTTAGCATAAGATTCCCTAGTTCCATCCACATCATTGCAAATGGTAAGATTTTGGTTTTTTGATGGCTGAGTAATATTTCATTGTGTATATACACACCTTCTTTATCCATTCATCTATTGATGGACATCTGGGCTCGTTCTATAATTTGGCTATTATGGACATTGTTGCTATAAACATTGGGGTGTACCATAAAAGATTCTTAACTGTAGAGAACAAACTGAGGGTTGATAGAGGGGAAGTGGGCAGGGGATTGGCTACATGGGTGATGGGAATTAAGGAGGGCACTTGTTATGTTGAGCACTGGGTGTATTACATAAGCAATGAGTCACTAAATTCCACTCTTGAAACCAGGATTACACTACAAATTAACTAACTAGAATTTAAATAAAATTTTGAAAAAAAAAACCCTACAACATAGTTTTTAAAAATATATAGTTACAAAATACTTAGAAAATCACAATTATAAAAATACTACACATTCAAACCTATGGTATTTAGTCAAAGCCCTAATTGGGCAAATTCACTGGGGTGCCTGGGTGGCTCAGTTGCTTGAGCTTTCAACTATTGGTTTCTGCTCAGATCATGCTCTCAGGGTTGTGAGATCCAGCCCTGCATTGGTCTCTACACTCAGTGGGGAGCCTGCTTGAGATTCTCTCTCTCCCTCTCCCTGTGCCCCTCCCCCTACTCACACATGCTCTTTCCCTCTTTAAAATAAGTAAATAAATCTTTTTGAAAAGCCATAATTGGGCAAATTCACAAAACATACTTTTATTACTCTTAAATAATAAAAGAAACAAATGAATTAAGCCATTAACTTGAGAAGCTTGCTTGAAAACAAAGCAAGCCTAAAGAAAAAAGGAGAAGAAATTATTATAGATGAAGCCAGAAATTAAAATTTAGTGAACAAAAGGGAATAGAATAGATAAATAAATCTTAGAGTAGTTCTTTAAAAAAAAAAACAAGCAATAAATAGAACAAAAAGCATAAAATATACAAACCTCTATTTATTCTAATCAAGGAAAGAACAAGAGATGAGGAAAAATTAAGGATAAGAAAGGAAGTGTCATCTTAGATACAAAAACATTTGAAAATCTTGATATAATGAATCATTTCCATTCATATTAAATATGAATATTAACTGCAGAAGAGGCAGGAAACATTCTTAAGAATGAAGTGAAAAACAAATGTAAATATTTACCCTTTAGAGGATTAAAGAAAATTATTTCCAAATTTAAAGAATATATAATTTTCTCACTTTGTTAACTCTTCAAGTCTATTAAAATATATGGACAGAAAATCCCAATTCAAATACAAAACTCTAATGCTAAAAACTTTTCAAACTAACACAAAGGAGAAAGCACAACAGCCTCATACATATTTAGATTTTGATGCCAAAATCTAAAATGCAATACTAAATTTATCCAGCTATATGAAATAATGAAAAGAAACCCCCTAGTAGGTTTTGTTTCAAGAATGAAAAGATAATTCAATATTATAAATTCATTAATATAATACAATTTTTCACATTGATATGTCATAGAAGAAAAATGAAGTGATTATCTCCAAGTATGCCCAAAAAGTATTTTGAAAAAAATGCAATGTCCATTTTTAGTAAAAGCACCTGATAAGTAGGACCAGAATAGGAATGAAGCCTTCTTTTTCAAGTTGGTACAGATTATTCATCTTAGTACATGATACCTAATAATAACCTCCAGGAATATTCACTTTAAGAGAAGAAAAAAAATACAAAGATTTTTTTTATTATAAATATTATTCAACTCTGCTCTGCAATATCTAACCCACAAGATAAGATCAGAGGGAAAAGAAAGTTTTGTAATTGTACAGAAAAAGGAAAAATACTATTATTTACTGATGTTATGATTGTCTATCCAGAAGTATTGAAAACAAGAAAGAAGTTGAAAAATTTATATCCTTAATAAGAGATTTTGTCTAAGCGACCAGTCACAAACTAAATATACAAATATCAATTGGTTTTATGTATACAAGCAATAATTAACTTGAAGATTTCATTTAAACATCCCACTCATAATGAAATGAATAAATTACCTAGGAATATATTTAATACGAAATGTTTAAGACTCACAGGAAGAAAACTACAAAATGTATTACAGATTTAAAAGAAGACTTGAATAAATGGAGAGAAACACTGTACTTTGCTCCAGTTTGTTTACTGAGAACTTGTAAAGCTGTCAGTTTTGAATGGGGCTCAGAGCAACATAATCTAGTTCCACTCATGAATGTAGATGCAAAAATCTTAAGCAGAACAATATCAAATCAAGTCTAGCAGCATATTAAAAGAGTAACACATCTAGAACGAATAAGATTTATTCAAAGAATGCAAAGATTGATCAGTTTGGGGGCAGAAAACTTGTCTGTCTTGTTCTCGTTTATATTCCTGGCATTTATCATAGTTCTTGGCATATAATAGGTGCTCAGTAAATACACTTTGATTGAATGAATGAACATTAAGTAATTTTTTATTTTGCTATATTAACAGATTAAAGGAGGAAATCACGTAAAATCTCAATAGATGCCCCCCAAATTTTGATAAAATTCAAATCCAGTTTTCATCCAACTCTGAGATAGAATGAGCCCTTTTATCTTGCTAAAGTTTTCCACCAGAAACACACAGCAAGTATTATACTTGGTAATGAAGGAACAAGAAAAGTGTGTTTACCTTGACTTTTCAAACCTTACTGGAAGTCTTAATGAAACAATAAAGAGAATTAAAAAAAAAAAAAAAGCTATGAACCTGGGGGAGCAAAAAGACAAAACAGTCATTATCCACAGAGGACACCATCCTATGCTCAGGAACTAGAAGAGGGTCAAGTGACAACTGATAAAAGATTGATTCCAAGATCAACATACAGTCATCAGTGGCTTTTTCCTATTCCAGCAATAATCAAATAAAACTTTAATAATTGTCCCAATCATGATTGCAATAAAACAATTAAAGTCTTAGCAGTAAACGTGAGAGAAATATGTTGAGACTTAGGTGAAAAAATATTAGAAAACTTTATGGAAAACTTGAATAAATTAAGAGGAAACCATGTTCCTGGATTATAGATATTACTTCCCTATAACTTATCTATAAATTCAATTAAATCTTAATAAAAAATCACATATGAATTTTTTGGAAAGGAACTCAATAAATCACTTTCCACACTTGGGGATTAAAAGTAAAAGTCAAGTTTTTTTTTTTTTTTTTAAAGGGACAACTTGCCCAAGGAGCAACTTGCCTTGCAGTATGTGAAAATAAACTATAATCTCTAGTAACTAAAAAAGTACAATATTAGTCAGGAGCCCAATCAATCAATAGATCTAAATGGAAATCTAGATGCCTATCCCACCCTATTCACTAAGAGAAAACTCCATATGCATTAAAAACTGTGACATTTTTTAAACATTTAAAAATATAGAGGACAAAGATAATATTTTTATAACTTTGGCATGGAGGCCTTCATAAGTAGGATATAAAATCCAAAAGACACGAAGTAACAGATGGATAGATTTGCCCACATCAAAATCAAAATTGTCTGTATGACAAAAAACAATATGAAGCTTTAAAGCAGGTTTAGGCTCAAACTGTTTTTGTACCATATTTAATAGAGGATTCATAATCTGAGAAAAATAGGATCACCTTTAAATAGTAAAGGAAGGGAAACAACCAATTTTTAAAACGGGCAAAGGATAAGAATAAAAATTTACTGAAAAAGAATTATAATTAGCCCCTAAAGATGTTTAATGTCATTATTAATTGGGGACATGTGAGTTAAAATGAGAGAGTTTTGTTCCCAGAACACTGACTCAAGTATTGGTGAGGATTAGGGAATAGGCACTCTCATGTGTTGCTGGTGGGGATAAAAATTGGTGAAGACAGTTTTGCAGTAAACATGCAATTCTCCCCAATTATGCTTTATGGGCTTTCCATTGAAGGAAAATACATTGTTCATCACAGCCAAACATTGTTCATTATACCCAAACATTGGAAACATCATACACATCTGACAATATGAATCATCTCTAGTGCTCTATAATGTATGTGGGCAGAAGAAAGAAACATTATGTGGACACAAAAAAGGAACTATATTGACCTGTATATATGGACATTTAAAGCAAGACATTACTTTAATCCATGAACTTGAGGACTTTGTTTTGTTCATCCTGTATCCTTATCACCTTCAACAATGCTTGGCATGTAGAAGGTTCTCAGTTAAAAATTTCTTGAGTCAATGACTGTTAAAAAAAAAAAAAAAGCAAATGCGTGAACAATGTAAATATAATAGTCTTGTTAATGTTTAAAATTGAATAGGTACATATGTTTAAAAGTATAGAAAAGGGACCTGAAATGAAGCAACAAATTATTTCCAGTGTGGATTTATAGGAATAAAGTACAGAAGTTACTGGTGAAGAAGGGGATCTTACTTATCCTCTTCTGTGTAACATACCACTCTAATTCAGGGGCAGAAGACCACCATCATTTTATTATTTTCTCTGATTCTGTGGACCATGAATTTAGACAGAACAACAGAGATAGCTTGTGTCTGCTCTAAGATAGCTGAAGCCTCAGTTGGGCAGACTCAGAGGGCTGAGGATATTTCAAAAGACTGGGATTGGATCATCTGGAGACTTCTTGCATGTTGGTGCCTAGGTTAGGAAGGCTCAAAACCTGTTCAGCTGGGACTGTCACCTGGAGTAGCCACTTGTGACTTCTCCATGTGGCTAGGGTATCCTTGTAGCATGGTAGCTTCAGGGTATTTGGAGGTGTTATGGAAGCTTAGAGCTCCAAGAGCAAATATTCCAATGCAAATAGTAGAAGGTGTGTGACCTATTATGACCTAACCTTGACAGGCACACAGCATCACTTCCACTGTACTGTATTGGTTTAAGACTTCACAAGCCCACACAAAAATTCAAGGGGAGGAGATCTAGACCCCACCTCTCCGTGAAGAGAATGGTAAAGAAACTGGCTGCACTTTAAAACTACCAGAGAAGGGAAGTGCTTATTTCTTATTACTCTTTTAAAAAATGTAATCTTTGCAATTTGAGGATTTATTCATGGCAATAAAAGAAGTAGTTAAAAACACAGACTTTGTGTTTCAGAGCCAGGCTTTGAACTTCCGGTTCAAAGCCTGGTTCTTCCATTTAATAGCTGACGGATCTTGAGCAAACAGCCTCTCTGGGCCTAGGTTATGTGATATGTAAAATAAGAGGTAATGATAACACCTACTTCACAGGACTCTGGTGATAATTTCATGGGTCAATACATTGAAAAGTCTATAGAACAAAGTCTGACATGTAAGTACTAGTTATAACTCTTGCTTGTGTATTAAAAGGAAAATGAAAAAGAATGGAGCATGCATAAGAATTGGTATTTTAAAAATAATAAGAGATAAGGCTTCATATTGATTGAACCCTTAACCCTCAGCTGAGTTAAAAATCTTCTGTTCTAGACGCATAAGAGATCACTGTAAAACTAGTCTGAGCTTCCTCACAACATGGCCACCTGGTGCATCTTACACAACCATTCGTGGCTGCAAAGATGAGTGTCTCAAATGAACAGAGTAGATGCTGAAAAGCCTTTTCCTACAGCCTAACCTCTGAAGACAACAGTCTTTTCTACCATACTCTATTGGTCCACCACTCCCTGAGCTTAGTTCAGATTCAAGGACAACACTTACAGGTTACCTGTTCAGGAATACTTATAGATCACCTCTCCATAGGGAAAATCACAGAAAAATGTGAAGATATGTTTTAAAGTCTCTACTCTGTCACTCAGGATGGCATATTGGAGTAGAAACAGCTTTAGGTGTCAGATCCCCTGGTTTGAATACCATCCTAGTCACTTACTATTTAGACTTGTTCTGACTGATTAATAAATTAACACATGTGAGATACTTGGTATATACCAAATTAAGTGTGATAGTTAGCTTTATTACTTTAGCTAAAAAATATTGATTTATGAATAAAGGATTTATTTGAATAATCATAGTTATTATCTGTTTCTATTGACAAAGAATAAATCTAGGGCTGCTATGCTATAGGCCAGAAAATTTCAAAAAATAAACAGTAGGTAAATTTGTATGAATTTTATATGAATATAAAATATGGTAATAAAGTTCAACTCAGAAATTACAAAAAATGCACTGAGTAAACGTCTAGTTTCCCACTTTTAGGGTAGTGTAGCTTCAAGCCAATGAAAGCTTCTGTCAGATTTGAATATATACTTCCTCTTTCTCTTTCTAATCACCTTGGCATTATAGCCCATTTCTAGAAAACTTAAGACTCCTATAGAAACCCTTCTCAGGATTCACCGTTCTCTTCTTCTCCTGCCTAGATGGTGAACAAGGGCTCATAAAATGCATATCATATCATTATATTATGTTTAAACATTTTTATTTCTCCAGAGAATTTAAAATATACAAACATGTGACTCTGTGAGGAAATGATCCAAAAAAGATTATAAATACAGCCATAAATGTCAAAGTTCCTAAAACATTTCACTGGCTCTATCTTCAGAAGAAAGTGTTTACACAGAGAACACACGCCAGCATGTTTTATTATTGTTATTGTGGGCATTAAATGTTACAAATGCAATCTGTTTGACATATACATAAACGATGGTCTCCACAAACCTGTAAGAATCACCTCCAACATTGTGGAGCCTGGGAGCAGAAACAATTCAGGAGAAGCGTGGGCGACAGGCTCTCCAGAGCAAGCAAGATATTGCCATCCCGAGGAGACAATTCGGAATTCCTCTTTGGCTTTTATCTTACCAAAGGCTGAATTTAAAATTTTATCTGTTTTACTTGCAGATTTTCTGGGAAGTTATTATATAGTAAATGATTAATCATCACTTGCTTTTCTGTTGGACCCATTCAAGATAATCAAGACTTTTTCTCTTTTCTTAAAAAAAAAAAAAAGACAGGGAAGAAAGAAGGAAGGAGGAGGGAGAGAAGGAGAAGGTGGAATAAGAAGGGAGAGAGGAAATCAGAGAAAGGAAAGGAAGGAAAGGAAATGGAACAAGGGAGCAGATGTGTTCTCCACCCGACAGTGGTAGGTAGCTAGAGAGTCTCTTTCCTTGTTGGTTTCCCTTGCTCTTCATTGGGTCCACAGAAAGCTTTATCCATGATGCCCATGTTCCTTTCAAGAGGGAACTGTCCCAGAGCCCCTGGGTGGCTCAGTGGTAGAGTCTGGGACTCTTGACTTGATTTCTGCTCAGCTTGTGTTCTCAGGGTATGGAGATCAGCCTTCTTACTGGGCTCTGTGCTCAGAGGGGAGTCTGCTTGTCCCTCTCTCTCCCTCCCTCCCCCTGCCTTGTGCTCACTCTCTTTATCTCCCTCTCAAATACATACATACATACATGCAAATAGAAACTGCCCCACTCTCAGTCACTGCTGCTTTTCTGTTTTGTACAATGAGAATCCCTCCTAACCTAAACCCCAACACAGACATCTCTAGAGCTGTGCTGTCCAGTAGGACAGGAACCTCAAATGTGAGTCACCTCTATAATTTTACATTTTCTCTTAGCCACATTATGAAAAGTTAGAAGAAATAGGTGTAATTCTTTTTGAATAATTTATTTTATTTAAGCTGATATATCCAAAATATTATCATACCAACATTTCATCAATATGAAACTGAAATACCTTACATTCTTTTTTTACCACTGACTTTATGAAATCCAGTGTGTGTTTTGCATGTATAGCACATCCCAGTTAGAACCAGCCACATTTTCGTTATATCCCTGTCCTCTACCTTGCTTCCTTTTCACCCTTAAAATTATCCTCTCCTCTCTTGAACCACTTTGAGTTAGGCTCTGCTTCTTCAAACCAAAGCTGAACACAATAGCAAATGGGGGATTTGGTCATGGTGTCTTTTTTACTTATCTCTGGCCTTTTAAAGAATTAATGGTATAGCACCAGACTCCTTTTATTCAGCTATGTGCCAATGGAGATGTTTGGGATTATTTGTGGCTCTGTGGGATGATAGGGCTTAACTTTGTTTTTTATTTTTCCTATCATGTACCCCTTTCTGTTCGATGTTATATTTTGTTTGCAAAAATCCTGGCACAATGCAATTTTTCATCAGGCAATTTGGAGAGTTCCTCTTAACAATGCCCTTTGAGACTATTACAAAAGTTGTTAACATTAAATCGCCCTAGCGAGGTGCTGTCTTTGATACTGTATAATTTCATTAACTGAAATCCAAGATCAAATTTTCCAATTCATCTAAGCTATTTATTAGCCCTACCTTTCTTGGTGATTAACTTTGATGACAATAGCATTTCACACAATGTTCAAACATAAAATTCTGTTTCTTATATTACTATGGGGTTATCTTTTGGTAAACATTTTACTCAGGAGCAGCTTAGAACAACCATGAATTTACGAGTTAATGATCCAAATATCAGTTTACCTATTAGTTAAAAGGAAGTTTTTTGACTGTAAAATGTGCTGAAAACAACAGATCTCAATACTTATGAGTGGTGTATGAATGCGCTGTGACACAAATATTATGATTGCTTTAAAAAGTATTCTAATATCACCTATAACATTGAAGAGTAAGATGACTACTTGTGAAGAATGAACATTTCTGTTATTTGTAAAATTTATCCCAATTGTAATTATTTCCTCACCTTTTACACCCAGGAAGGTTGGGACTATGATCTTGGGTGCACAACTTAAGGGATGCCCCAAAACTCAGTAATCAAGATTAAAAAAATATTTTAATATAATATTTAAAAAAATAAAAATTAATGCCAAAAATGTGTGATGAAAAAGTCAAGAGTTTTAGATAAAGGCAGGATCAGAGATTGCAAGGAGGAGAGAACACTGCTCCCAGACCATTATGGGATATCACTATCAAGCCACATTACGGTGATCTGCATTAATTTCAGAAGCTTCCGCCATACATAGAGCTCAATCAATTTTAAGCTCCTAAGCAATCACTGGGCTCTAATATCTTCTCTTACGTACTGTTGTTCTCCTCTCCATCTTCGCACTTTGGGGTTCTCCCCAAATATTATATTAGGAAATTCAAATGTATTTCACTCTTCAGATCAAAATTAAAGAAGTTCTCTGTTGGTGCTGCATGATTCTAAATAACTGTGAAACCTACTTTTAGGCAGAGTATAAATAACATGGTTGAGAATAGAAATCTATGAATAGTGCTTTGAGTGAAAGAACGGTGTAGCCAATTTCACTCCATTGAGGTAACGCTAAACAAGACGAGCTTGTTTTATTTCATACAAAGGAATGACCAAATTAAGCATGAGAAAATGTGAGAAGATTTTCAATCGTGACTTTTTTTTTCCAGCTTGAATTTTTACTCTTCTGTGCCGCTAGAAATAGAATTCTGGAGAGCCATCCTCTCTTTCATGAGCTTTAGAAAAACCAGTTTGCTCTAGACTTTATCAGTGGCCTCCTAATGCCTCGGACTTCCATCACTGTTCTAGATATTAAGGGCAAATGGGAAAAAGTGACTAGTAAGTGTGGTAGTTTGGGATCTAAAAGCTAAGCCAGCGCTTCTCAAGTTCTCCAGTTCCCCGGATGTTGTTAAAAATGCAGATTCTGGGATGGGCTCTGAAATTCTGCATTTCTGACAAGTTCCCAGGTGACGTCAGGGTTGCTGTTTCATGCACCAGACTTTGAGTAGTAAGGATCTATGCTAATTGTGAATTTCTATTGTTTCTTTTGGGACTGAATGATTAAGAAATTACTGTACTTAGAAATATAAATTAAGTTGCTACTCTAGAATATAAGGTTCTTGAAAGTAGGAATTCTGCCTTTTTTTTTTTAAGATCTTATTTATTTATTCATGAGAGACACACAGAGAGAGAGAGAGAAAGAGAGAGAGAGAGAGGCAGAGGGAGAAGCAGGTTCCATGCAGGGAGCCAGACGTGGGACCCGATCTCCCGTCTCCAGCATCATGCCCTGGGCCTAAGGCAGGCACTAAACCGCTGAGCCACCCAGGGATCCTTTGTCTTGCTTGTTCCTATATCCCTAGTGCTCAGAACATTACAGGGCCTGTTGAAGGTACTCAAAGGTTGGTTGTGTCAATGAAAGGAAATAAAAGAGATTTGGGGCCAATTTGACAACAGGGGCTCTTAAGGCTTTTGGGGGCCTGGTTTCCTATCCCTTCAGCAATCTGGTAAAGACGATGGACCCCTTCTCAGGTTAATAGTTTTAAATGCATAAAATAGAATACATAGAGATTACAAAGGAAACCAATTATATGGAATTATAGTTATCAAAATATATAAAAGTCATATGTGTAATGTAATAATACGTGCTTTTAAAAGACAAAAATTTAGCAGATCTAATGATTACTATAATTGTGAAGTGATGAATATAAACAATGTTTTCAGATATCTGCAAGAACTGTAATTTGATAGGAAAATATCTGTGATTTGGGGGGTATGAAAAGACAGGTACTGCTAATATTACTATCGGTTATTGCCCTATATACATAATTAGGGGATGTACTCAATTCCAAATGGAGGTGAGTGAAGATAATATAATTGTCTTCACATTCAAGTTCACAGTACATCCTGAATTCTATTCATAAACCTGTTAGGGTCTGTGAACCCCAGTTTAAGAACTTGTTTTTAGATAGTTTTTACTTATTGAGCTTTTCCAATGTTGGCTAAAAATTGGTGTGTGAAGAGAAAAAAAAAAAACAGTGATACTTCAGATTATTTCATTTTATCCAACAAAGTGTCTAGTGCTGGATGTATTATTTCGCTTTCTTTTTTAACACAGCACTTCAACTTGCAGAAATCTGAAATAGCTTTTGCTAGTGATAATTTTCCTCCCTTTCATTCATGTCTACAGCAGTGACAAAAATATAATGGATACCTATATTCACTGAATAAACAACTCACAAATGCAACTTTGTAAAGTGCATTCCCATGAAACAGATCCATAAACCTGGTAAGCACACCAAGACCCCATCAGGAATGTTTGAACTAAATCTTAATTTGTTATTCTTGAACACTTCACATGGCCTTCTAAATGAATTATGTGTTGCCTCATTGACAAGAAATGTAACAGACTACACATTCGAGAGACAGAACAGGGCTTGTGGGATTGTTTTATTGAGCAATTTCGCAGGTGTTAACAATAGAGGTGGGCTAAAGAGTTGCAACCGAAGAAGGTAACTCTGAGCCTGGAGTTATTCAAACACCTGTTGGCAAGTTGTCCTCTTTCCTCTACCTCCTTTCCTTTGGAATAATTTTGAAGGGCTGCCTTATTGGTCTTTTCCTTTGGAAGACAGAGAGTACAAAGAGGGGAAAGAAGAGAGACAAGGAAGGAGGGACATGACAAACCTGAAAGTCTAACACCTAGAGCCAGGGTCTAAACTCAGAGCTGGCTACGGGAGCACATGAGCTCTGTCTGACTACTATACCATTGCTAAAAATGGAGTTTGAATGAGCTCAGGAGGTAGTGTGCAGGTACATGTTTCCTAAGGTACATGTTTAATAAGCAGCTCCCTGGGGGTGAGGGCAGGATGGAAGCCCCGGTGGGTATTGTTTGCCAATTCTGCGGTATAAATGGTTGATTTCAAGCTACCAAGGTGAGGATGCTGCAAGGGGATTCAGGAAGAGGTGTATGTGTACCATCAACTCGGGTGCCCTGCACACCAGCTCCAGCACCACCTCTGAGCAGGGCACGCCCTCTCTTGGGTTTCCAGCTCTGCATGGCGCCTTCACCTGACTCCCCTTCCCTTGTCCCACCCCCTTGGTCCCAATGGGTGCTGGATCCCATGACTTCTGCCTAGAGCTTTTCTGGGCTCCTGACGTTGGTCAGAAAACCAGTGTGAGGAACGTGCTGGCTATTTTGAGGTGCGATCGGAAACTTGCGTTCATTGTGAAGAAAGCAGGGGATTTGGCAGAGAACAGCAAGGATTGAGGCTGGATGCAGCTGCTCCAGGAAGTGCGGCTTGGGTGTCACTTGATTGGCTGCTACCTGCCTCTGTTTTTCCATCTGTCAGAAACAGCTGGGAGGTCACAACTAAATGAAAGGTGGAAAATAATTTGAAAAAGTCATGGGGCCACACAGAAAAAAAAAACAAAAAAAAGTAGTACTATCACTTCGTCTCCTCAGCTTCCCCACTCTACTAAATGAGAGATTCTGCAAGGATTGGATACTATTTCTGTCTTTTCACACTTTTTCTCTTGCTAATTTTCAGTGGGCTTCTGAGATCTGATATAAATGTGCAGGCGATGTGGAAACTGATCAAGAAGCAGAGATTTATATTAAAAATGATATGCATATATTTTACCACCCGTTTTAATGTTGCGATTTTGGTGATGATCCATTTGCTTAAAAGGAAATAAAGACTTCAAGAACACATTACTTAGAAAAAAAATCATATCATGTGTCTTTTGGCCTCACATTTAAACCAGATTACAAAACCTATATTTACTGGTGGTAACGCTTAGAACAGAAGTAAAAGATTTTATGCAGCGTTCCTAAATCAGTAGATCAGGATCTATCAGGAGATTGCAAAGCCCTATTGAGTTCCAAACCAGGTACCGAAGAACACCCCCAACTTCCCTCCTCCTGCCCAACATATACTTCCCTCCCAGCTGATTTATTAGAGGTGCTCTGCTGGGGAGGGAGCAATGAAGCCAGCTGCTGTGCTTCTCTACAGCCCATTGCTCCCCTGGACGTTATTGTCAGCACCCCGGTGACACTAACAGAGTGCTGCTTCCTAGCTGGAAGTTTGGGAACCTGGCTCTCTCTCTCTTTCTTCACTGAGTCTTCTGTCTAGCTTCAGAGCCACCTCCTGCCCTGCCAGCTACCAGAGGGATGAGAGGAGTAAAGTGGCAAGCAGCAAGATGTGAATATTTGTTTAAAAAGAGCACTTTAATGGTACTTCAGGAAGATAAATGCTAAACCAGGTTTAAATATAGTAGCACCCCTTGTGAGGTTGGGGGTTGTGCTCTAAGACCCCCACTGGAAGCCTAAAACCATGGATAGTACCAAACCCTAGATATACTATGTTTTTTTCCTTTATGTACCTACCCAAGCTAAAGTTTGATTTATAAATCAAACACAATAAAAAATTAACAATAACTACTAAAAATAATTCAACAATACATTGTAACAAGTTAGGCGAATGTGGTCTCTCTCTCTCTCTCTCTCTCTCTCTCTCTCTCTCTCTCTCAAAATATCTTACTGTACTGCACTCACCCTTCTGGTGATGCCATGAGATGATAAAATGCCTATGTGATGAGATGACATGAGGCAATGATGTATGCACTGTGACGTCAGAAGGTAGGTCATCTGTTTCCAACCTACAGTTGACTGTGGGTAACTGAAACTGCAGAGAGTGGACTCATGGATAAGGGGGAATTACTGTAACCATAAGAATTCTAGAAACCATGAGATATTTACATTATCTCATTTAATTCCTCCTTCACATGTCCATGATCTGCCTATGGTCCCAAGGGCAAGTCAGTCTGAAGGGGGAGAAAAGACAGACTCATGAACACTTGGATAAAAGAAGCTACAATGATAAATGTTGTTCTTGTCATCCTGTTTCTAGTCTTGGCACTAATCTCCATGCCCTGGATGCCCAGCCTGGCTAACTTCTACTCATCTTCTAAGATGCATTACAGAGACTATAGCTTTCGGGAAACGTCCCTGTTAGCTTTCCCACTGGCACCCCTTTAAATGGACTCCTCTGATCATCACACTAACCACAATATATGGTCCTTCTGTCCAATCAGACCACATGCTCCTTGAGAGTAGAGAATGCAACCTGCTCTTCTCTCTGCCCCATCCTTTTTTTTTTTTTTTTTGGTAGACAGAGCACCCAAAAATGTTTTGTGAGTGAATGAGCCCTGGAGGAATAGTGCAATAAAGGAAAATAAACTGGATAAAGGTTATAGCAGAAAGGACTTTTGCACAGAATTTTAAAGAAGACAATGTTTGGGGTAGGAAGATATGTTTCTATAGGGAAATGCAGAAGAAAGCAACATACCTGTAGAGGGAAGTGTATCACTTTGTTTAGCTTAAGGTCTGAACTTCAGATTCACAGGAAAGAAGGGAAGGCAATTGGTAGAAGTTAGTTTGAAGCCACTATGCAGAGGAATTTAGCCATGACAAGGATCTATTGATGCCACAGTGAATCTGGATATGCTGTGCGTCTTGAATGTTCAAGTGCATGCGAGGTTGTCTTGCAAAGTCAAAATTCCCAAGAGTGTTATAGGCACCCTGGAAAGGAAAGGAGAAAACGCTGGGCTCTAGGTTTTGTCTGGGGCTGCCTCATTCAGCAAAACGAACCTCTTGTGGAAGTCCACATGCCCCCCTTCAGCCCCTGGAAAGTAAAACTCAGTTGCACATATGTATTTTCACTAAATTATTAATGGCATCAGAAAATGTTCCCATTTCCACTTTTTATGATTAAATTTCATCTTTCATGAAAATCATGTGTAGTTTCTTCATCAGCTGGTAGGCTGCACAGCTTGATACCTCAGAAAATCCCTTATGCCTTAGATTCTTTGTTCTCTCATTAAGCACTTTTGAGAAGGATTACTCCATTTTCTCCTAAGTATACAAGCATGCGCATGCACTCACACACACACACACACACACACACACACGTGCGTGCACCCTTATGTCATTAGTGGTGTATCTTTATCTTCTACAGCAAGCCTGCCATGTATTTTTTAAAATCTCCACTTTGTAGCTGTTATTGCCGGGTTGATAAAGAAGACATGAAATCCTTTCTGGCACCAGAAGCAGCTAACCAAAAACCTGTACTGCCCCTTCAACCCTCTTCTTCTACTCTTTAAGAATGCTGGCCCCTTTCTATCTAATTTATTATCTTAAGAAATTTGCTATTTTTCCCCCAAGGGGAGGGACAAAAACTCACTCTTCAAGATGTTACTTTGTTTACTCCAGTTAATTATTTAAGAGGATTCTTTAAGCCCTCACTACTCAACCTTTACAATTCCACACAGAAACAAAGATAATTTAGAAGGCTGAGAATCTTTATGCAAATTGAGATTTTTCAGAGCTGGAAAGGGCACATCACAGCTTCAGCCTGGTGAGGGTTGGACACCACCGGGGCATTGTGGTGTTTGGTAGCTCATGATGAGGGGGATTTTGGCCACGAACGTGGAGCCATTTGTAGAACATGTAAACAAATATTAATAATACAGCATTAATTTATTGCTTCTGCAGATTATTTCTAATACAGACTTGCTGACTTGTACATGTATAATACATAAACACATCCATAAAAGTTTAATGCCTGCCGACTAGTACATTCACCCACAACACTGCCTGTTGACACATTTTCGCTCTTCCTAACACTGCTTCCTGAAAGAGTCAACATCATGTCAAGGTGGCAAAATTAAGACTGACACCAGAGGAAGGGTCAGCAAATTAACTTTTTCAAAACTTTTGGGTCAATTAGACATTTGGATAGACATTCAACAAAATGTGTGGTGGTCACGAATGTGACTTTAGTTTTTTTTTCAAAACTGGATACTGAATTACTCATAGGAGCAGAAGAACCTGTCTATACTCTGAGGACGAGTTGCAGTGAGTTCCAAAAGCCATTCTGAAGAGTACCCTAGACATTTTGGCTGAAGACATTTTGTACCACTTGATAGAGCCTCATCAATCTTGAAGGAAAAACCTTAACCCACGTATTCCTTTCAAAATTAACACTTCTAATAAACAAAAAATTTTTTAAAATTTAAAAAAACCAAAACGAACACTTCTAAAAAGGGAAGAGAATAGAAGAATGGTGATAATATGTTGCAGGATCTGAGTTCTAAAGTTTTGGGCATACATGAATCCTGCCTCTCTTTCTGTCAGAGCAAGATCCCTCCCTTACTGAGAGCTCAGATTTCCAAGCATAAGCCCTCATTCCTTATAGGAAAGATAGGATACAATAGAAAAGCATTCCAAATCATTTGCTCTTCACCCTTTGCTGATTGGAAACCAGACTCACCCATAGTTTGGATTGTTTTTAAAGGCATGTGAATATACATTCTGCTTTTTCAGCTTCTGTGTGTCTGGCACAGAAATGGAAATTGGAACCAGCCGGCTCCATCCGTTGTCCACCCCCAAACAGTCTCTGAAATTTCTGTTCCTCTCTGGATAGTGGATGTTCAGTCATTTTGCAGCACTCAGCTCGGCTCTAATAACAACTCTATTATGGCCCTGTGGCCTTTTTCATAACATTTATTTTCAGGTCCGCCATGTGTTGGGCATCCATAACAGCCGGGCTGACTATCACTCTGTGGCTCCAAAGGCATCGGCAGTGAGAGTAGATCTGGACTCCTGCAAAGTCTGATAGAATTGGCTGGATTTCATGCGACGAGCTCAGATTATGGTCCTTTGTCCAGAGCAGGCATGAACGAAACAGAAAGGCTTGACGGGGCCTGCTTCCTAAGAAAATAAAGGGCCATTTGTGGGTGTTGTTTTAGATTAAAGCTCAACTTTTCTTAGATCTTAAAGCTCTCTCAGTTAGGTAGGCAGCTTGCTTTACTGGGAATTTTCTTGCAATTACAATTTGTGGAGGAAGTTATTGCTCAAGTGAAGCTGGTTCCAGCTTATGCCTGAAACTAACATTTGGATAGCACCTTAGCAATTTCCTTCCTTTCAAATTCGTTATGACCACATTCCCCTAGAATCTCGACCTAGTATCTCTTCATGGAGATTTCTGAACCACCTGCTTAGAGGTAGGTATGTATATATTACTTATATCTACCAGTGATTAACAAAGTAATAGATTGCTTCTTTCATTTTTACCTTGTACTGGTTCTTTAATCATTGCACTTATCAAAATTCTTTATCATATTCAAAGGCTACGTGAAAACCCCACAACCATTGGCCTGGGCAAAAAAGTAATTATAATTAGAATTTATCACTGTCCTAAACTACTTGTTTCGGTATTTGAATAGCTAACTAGGAGAACAGCCATCTTTAACATAACATCCTGTTAGATTGAGCCTATTGAGAGCAATTTATAGTCCGTATACCAACTTGCTGACCACTGATGGACAGCCAATGCCCAGAAAGCAAAATGAAGCTGCATGATTTAAACCCCCCCAAAATACTTTGAGTTGGACAATTCTCCAGGATAGGCAATCACCTACATGATGTCTCCATTTGGATGTCTAATATAGGTCTCTCAAACAAGTCATGTCCACACAAAATTCTTGATTTCCCTCACACTCCAAAACCTATCCAGTCTTAGGCTTCAGTGTCTTTTTAATGGCATCATTTTGGCTGAGATACTTAGGTTAAAAACATGGCTATCATCCTCAATTCTCTTTTTATCACATACCCTATAAAAGAGAAAAGCATAAGGCGATATTGGCTCTCCCTTCAAAATCTATCTCAAATCTGAACATTTCTCAACATCTTCATTCCTCCACTTTCATCCACACTACTATCAAGCTGGCCTGAAAGGATTTCTAACTCTTCGTGCTATCCCATTGCTCACTGTTAGTCTCTTCTCCACCCAGTAGTACAGCGGTGATTATTTCACAATGTTTTAGGATTACATTGCCTCCCTGCTCAAAACTCTCCAATGGTTTCTTTTTTTTTTTTTAAGATTTTATTTATTCATTCATGAGAGACACACAGAGAGAGGCAGAGACATAGGTAAAGGGAAAGGCAGGCTCTCTACAGGGAGCGGCATGTGGGACTCAATCCCAGGACCCCGGGATCATGACCTGAACCAAAGGCAGACGTTCAACCACTTAGCCACTCGGGTGCCCCTCTCCTGTAGTTTCTGATCACACTAATGATCTATAGGATCCTACCTGATTTTCTTCTGCCCCATTCCTTCAATTCATTGTGCATCACTCTTCTCCCCTTATACTGTATCCTAACTGGACTCACGTTCTTGCTCTTCTTCAAACACAGCTGAGGTTTGTTCCACCTCAACATCATTGCACTTACCACTCCTTGAACCTGGAGGTCCTATCTCTGTATCTGTGCCTGGCTCACCCCCTCACTTGGTTCGGGCTTCTGTTGATATGTCATTTCCCCAAGGGAGCCTGTCTTGACAACCTCACCTAACTATATTCCCCTCCCATTTCCACAGCATCTCTCCATTCCCCCTGCTTCATTCTCTTCATAGTACACATCCCCCCCCCACCCCCACTAAGGGCTCTCCAGAGAAACAGAATCAATAGGATCCTTCTGCATATGAACATGAATAGATTTATTTTGAGGAATTTGTTCATGCAATGGTAAGGGTTGGCAAGTTTGAAATCTGTATAGCAGGTCAGCAGGCTGGAAAGTTAGGCAGGATTTCTGTCAGAGTGTGGAGGAATTTCTTCTTTTCCAGGTAACCTCAGTTTTTGCTCTTAAAGGCCTTCAATAGATTGAATGAATCCAAACTACATTATCATATTTAATCTCCTTTACTTAAAACCAGCAGACTCGGGCAGCCTGGGTGGCACAGCGGTTCAGCGCCGCCTTTACCCTGGGGTGTGATCCTGGAGACCCGGGATAGAGTCCCATGTCGGGACCCTGCTTCTCCCTCTGCCTGTGTCTCTGCTTCTCTGCCTGCCTCTCCCTCTCTCTCTCCGCCTCTGAATAAAAAAGCAAACCAAACAAACAAACAAAAAAAAAACAGACTCTAAGTGTTATAATTTAAAATACAAAATACAATATCAACCATCATATCAACATCTAGGCTAATGTTTGACTGAACAACTGGGCACACATAAGATTTGACTATCACAGCACCCATCATTTTGTGGCATCATACAGACACTGGTCTTACTTGTTTATAATAAATCTTCTTCACTAGAATGCAAGGGCCATGGCAGAGAAGATCCTGCCTATTTGTATTAATATCATAGTCCTGTGGCTATAAGAGTAACTGGCTACACAATAAACACTGGATAAATAAATTAATTGATCTGTTTTCTTATCTTGCATGAAACCAGAAAGTCAGAGACAGTGTTTTGACAGCAAAGCCATCACCAAAGTGGTGTCAACTACTCAGAAGTTATTGAAAATAGGTCTTCTGGTATGCTGTTACTACTTGCTCAGGTTTTTTTTTTTTTTAAGATTTTATGTATTTATTCATGAGAGACACACACATACAGAGAGAGAGAGAGAGAGAGAGCTGCAGAGGGAGAAGCAGGCTCCATGCAGGGAGCCTGATGTGGAACTCGATTCCGGGTCTCCAGGATCACACCCTGGGCTGAAGGCAGGCGCTAAACTGCTAAGCCACCCAGGCTGCCCACGAGTTTGTAATTTCAACATCAATTATTTCATTTGAATATGAGAGAAGAAAACTATTAATGGACATTCATTTTGTGTTTTGTGAAATAGTAAACAAGTCCTATTTTAAAGTTTTTTCAGAATAAAAATTAGCACCTCAAGATACTCAGCTGTTTAAGTTATAACTTTATTCTGCCTTTGAGTTTTGGGGGACTACATGGCTAATTTTATAGTTTTGATAAGATTTTTTTTAAAAGATTTTATTTGTTTGAGAGTGAGAGCAAAAGCCAGAGACAGAGAGAGGGAGAAAGTAAGAGAGCACACACATGAGCTGGGGCAGAGAGGGACAGAGGAAGAGGGAGAAGCAGACTCCCTGCTGAGCAGGGAGCCAGACTCAGGGCTAGATTCCAGGACCCCAGGATCATGACCTGAGACAAAGGAAGGCCCTTAACTGACTGAGCCACCCAGGACCCCCTCTATGAGATTTTTTAAGAACTTTATGTATATCTTCATTAAAGGATTTTTTTCTTAGTTAATTTGATAGAATGGGAGGAGATAAAAGTGACAAACATCAAGGGACTCGGGAATTTTAGGCCAAGCACCGGTAATAAAATAGGACATTGTATGCTCTGGGGATGGAGTCAGGTGGTTTTGAGCCAACAAGTTTTTCAAGTTGTGATGTGTTTGCCAAGGCAAGATTAAGAAAGTCAAGCTTTCCAGAGAGCAGGAAGACTTAAGCTTAGTTGATCTTGGTAGTTATTAAAATATTTTGCAAAAATGGATCCTGTGGCCCTTCCAGACTTTGGAATTGTAAAATGTGACTGATATATTTTGGACCTGAAAAATCCTGTGGGTATCCTTTTAACTTTGTCATGTGAAACTTATGGACTTCAAAGCTCACCATATTTAACCGTATAGTCTTCAAGCCCCAATGTTTGCAAAGATCTTTTCCACATTTCTCATCTTGTGACAACTCTATGAGGAAAGCAAGGTAAATTTATCATCCTTATGTCACTGGAGTAGAAATTGAGGCTCTGGACATTTATGTGACCCAATAGAGGTCACACAGCTAGGAGGTGACAGCATTAGGATTCAAACCAAAGTCTTAGGAACCTTTTAAAGTCCACTCTTTTGTCTTCTTTTTAGGGAAGGCTGAGATTATCAAGGTATGAACCTTTTGGCTCTTTAGAACTAAATTATTGATAAGATGCTCATTCTAATAACTGGTGTGCTGAATTTTTTTTTTCCAATGATGAATCCAAGAGTTTTGTTGAGACACAAGAGTTTCTTTGTTGAAGCCTTGTAACAATTTAGGACATGCTTTATTCTTAGCAGAATGTGCTGTCCAGTTCTGGCCTCCTGTGTTGAAGGCCTCTCTCCATCAGCATTTTCATATATAGTGTGACTACCTTTCTGTTTCACATAAAATCATTAGGAAATATTTTTCCCCAAGAGGCATAATTTCTCCAGTGATCAACATATTCTTTTCTGGTTTCTGGTTTGGATTTTGGAGTGTGCATGTGTGTGTACATGTATGTGTGTGTTTTGCTTTATTTGTTTTGGTCCATTCCACTGCTTCAAGAAATAAATTTTACTCCATGTCTGTAACAGTTTTGCAGACTCTTTGGGGTTGCTTTTATCTTTTTCTGACCTATTCCTCTAGCTACAAAGAATACACTAAAAAGAAGAAAGAAGAAGAGGAAGAAGAGGAAGAAGAAGAAGAAGAAGGAGGAGGAGGAGG
Source organism: Vulpes lagopus (assembly GCF_018345385.1). Lineage (NCBI taxonomy): Eukaryota > Metazoa > Chordata > Mammalia > Carnivora > Canidae > Vulpes > Vulpes lagopus. Next base: position 25,448,612 of record NC_054842.1, on the reverse strand, counting down.
AGGAAGAGGAGGAGGAGGAGGAGGAGGAGGAGGAGGAGAAGGAGAAGGAGAAGGAGAAGGAGAAGGAGAAGGAGGAGATATAAATTTGGACAAAATATTTTTTACACAAATTAAAACAACTTTGGATTTGGCAAAAATTGAAACATTTAATAATATGAGGCACTGGTGAAAGTGTAAGAAACCAGGAAATTTCCTGTCCTGATGGTGGGCAATGCATGAGGGCAATCTTTTTGGAAACAGTCTGGTAGCAATGATGCCAAAGATTTTTAAAACTTGCAAACTCTTTGACATTCCAATTCTATATTTAGGAATGCATCCAAAATATTCAAGGATTTGTGCAAAGATATATATCCATGGCTTTCAATGAACATTACTTTGAAGGGTAAATTTGGAATAGATTAGATAGCCAATGTCAGGAGATTGGTTAAATACATTATAGTACATTCTGACTCCAAATTATTGTCATCAATTCAAGAAGGAGGTTGAATAAAAGTATGTGACATTATAGAAAGATGTTTAAGATATATTTTAAGATTGAAAATCCAATTAGAAACAGTTTTTGGAATAGGATTTCACTTTTTTGAAAAAATGTTTAGAAAAAATAAACTGGACAATTACACACAAAAATATTAATAGTTGATGTCCTTGGGATGTAGGTTTATGAATTATTTTTTCTTACCTATAGTTCTAGGTTTTTTTTAAAAAGTTTGTATTAACTTTTATGAAGAGAAAAAAAGTAGACATTATTAAAAATCTCAAACACTTGATTTAGTAGGTCCTGATTGGTTATGAAGTGATTTATTTTGTGTGATTTTATGTGCTTTTCAATGATCATTTTATCTTCTAGGATATCACACAGACTGACTTAAAGGTAAAAGTTTTTGAAACCATTATATTGTTTTTAAATGCCATTTCATTTTATTTAGATATTTTATTTAGATATAATTGACACATAATATTCTATTAGTTTCAGGTGTACAATATAACAATTCAATATTTATATATATTATTAAATGATTACCACAAAAGGCCTATGTAGCATCCATCATCATAAATAACATTTTATGAAGCACTAATGAACTACTTTCAAACACCTTATTTAAAATATTCCAAATTCGCTATTTGCAGATGGTTAGAGAAGTGATCATCCTGTTAAAAAATGACAACTGAATTTTTTTCTATTTCTTTTTTTTTTAAGATTTTATTTATTTATTAATGAGAGACACACACACACAGAGAGGCAGAGACACAGGCAGAGGGAGAAGCAGGCTCCATGCAGGGAGCCTGATGTGGGACTCGATCCTGGGACTCCAGGATCACACCCTGGGTCAAAGGCAGGCGCTAAACCGCTGAACCACCCAGGGATCCCCCTTTTTTTTCTATTTCTATTGCAACAATAGTCTTTGGCATAGCAAATCCTACCTCTAGCAAAGGAAACCTTTGTAGAGGAACTTGTCCATAATTGTGGACTAAGTCCAAATGGAGTACAGTAGATTTAAACAAATGTAATCAAGTAACTGTTTTAGTCTTACTGAATTTGAGGTGCCAAAGATACACAGCATGATCTTAGAATTATAAAAATTTGGAAATTTAATGTTGGATAACACTGGTGGGATCTTTTACTCTCATTTTACAGATAAGAGAATAATGGCCCAGTAAGGCTAAGCGATGCATTCAAAACACAGACCCAGTTAATGCCAAAACATGGAAGAGATTTCTACTCCTCTAATCCTTAACACAATCCTTTTTCCAGAATCAGGGTCCAAGTACCAAGACTTGAAGCCATAAAATATATGATCTTGAGCAAGTTATTTAACCTCCCTGAGCCTCTTATATGTAAGGAGTGAACAATACTATCTATGTGTAAAGTTGTGGAAATAAGTTGTAGAACAAAATAAGACAATTTGAATGAACAACCTAGTACTCTGAAACATGTAGGTACTGAATACATTGTGGCTGTTATTTTTACCAGTATTATTCATCTAAGACCCTCCTGAAAGTTGTATTTGTAAGGTGGAGCTTGGAAGAAAGGTTAGAGCCCATCTGAGGAGTTCCCTGAATGGTGAAGCAGAAAAGTGGATATGATCATTGACAGCATAGAGAGAGAAGGGAGAAGAATTGAAGGTAGAACCTTGAGTAAAGCCACACTGAAAGTTTAACCAATTAAAAAGACAGAAGAAACAAGATGGTGGACATCCCACAGACCACATAAGCAGCAGCCCTTGGGTTTGCCATTTTCATTGGTCATCTTTGAGCAAATCATTGTGGTTGGGAGAAAAATAGAATTCGGATGTGAAAAGAAGAGAGATTGAGAGGGAGTATGTATGTGTTGAAAGATCTCAAAGGGCCAAAAAAAGTTGGTTATTTAAGGTGGTGATAGGGTCAAGGAAAGATTTTGCTTTTTAAAATGTATGGCAGATCCAAGCATGTGCACGAATTAGCAAGAAGAGTTTGACCCAACAGAGTAATGGGAGACAAGATAAATAATAGCTAAAATTGTAAGGGATAGGATCCAGTCATAGGATATGGTTGAGTGAGTTTGGCAAAAAAAAAAAAAAGAAAAAAAAGGGAAATATCTCTTCCTCTGAAATAAGGGCAAAGGGAAGCTGAGAGTAGAGTGATTTTGAGGTGAGGAGGAGAGAGACCGAGGATTCTTATATTGTATGCTCCTAGTCTTCGGCAAGGCCGCCTAAGTACTCAGGTTATTTCTCTCTAATGAAGAGCCAGGGGCTGATGTGGGAGTATGAGAGAGACACAAAGTTTGGAACAAAGCACTGTGGGGAATTGGCAGAGTCGATTCAAGAGCAATACAAATATGTTGGTATAGGTTAACAGCCCACCTGTGGTCAAACAGCATGATGGGATGGTAGACTGTGTCAGCCCAGTATCAATATCTTGACCTCCTAAGCTTGCACAGACCACAGCGCTTCCAAAAAGAAGAGGGTTTTGGAAATAACAAGGGAGCAGGAAAGTCCAGGCTGAGAGAGGGTGATAAGAGTGGAAAAATAAAAGGAAAAGCTTTGTGCTCAGTGGACAGGAGCTGAAGAGAACTTTAGTGAGTGAAGTCTGGACATTGGAGCAGTTTTGAGGAGACAAGGGTTGTGGCTGAGGGGAAGAGAGGCAGAGATGGGAGTGTTTGGAGCAGAGGTGAAGAAACTGAATGCAGATGTTCCATCAACGTTGACCTTGGAGACTGGGGACAGAGAAGACTGTGAGCTAGGGGGCCACCCCCACTGCTGGATGTGGGACATGCCCTGGGTTGGGGGCCTCCTTACAGCAACCTCAGCTCAGACCCTGGCATTTCTGCTTCCTCTCCTGCTCACTCAGTCAGAGGCTTTGGGATGTCTCCTCCCAGGAATCTTGACAGGCTGGTATTTTGAATTCCAGTCATCCTATTCATCTCAAGAGACCCTGCACTTCTGGGTCTCCCTGCAGGGAGAGAGTGTGCCTACCTACATTCTCCCTGAAGTGCCTGTTTGTTCGCTACCCAGATTCCCCATATCGTCAAGCTCCCCCCGTCGTGCCAGCCTGTGCCTCTCATTTAGAGCCGAGTGCGATGCTGCTATCCATTTTGCAGTCTTTGTACACATCAAAACAAACAAACAGAGACCCAAACACACCCCAGCAGGCTTATTGTCAGAGAATTAGCTCCCATGCTGGCGCAGCCAGACGAATTCAGATAAGAATAGCTTAAAATAAATCCTCCCAGGCAAACTGGTCACAGGCCAGAGCTATGGGATAACTTCTGGCTACAACCACATTCTGTACACATGTTCTGTCATCCTAAAAGATTTTATTTTATATTTTTAAAAGGAGCCAGAGATCACAGAGCAGAGAATTAAAATTGCCTTCTCCTCACTGGAACCTGAGGTAGTTGAAGAGGTATTTGGTTGAGAAGTCAGACCGAGTGGCTGAACGTTCAAGAGCACCTGTTTATGATTGCTTTTTGCCTCCAGGTAAATAGAAATTTGATCTTCTACTGCTGGAGGCTTCTCCTCCCTACAAACATTAACCACATGCATCAGCTGGAAGGCACTCCACTCCTGGGTCAAGCCTGTGCTTCCCTCCTCGATAACCTTGAAAGCTACCCATGAAGACTCCTTGACACTTGGTACCGGTTTAACATAATAAACATCTTTGGGGACTGTCTCAGTAATTACAGAAAGAAAAATAATTTTCATCTTAGACTTAACTCAGGTGGATTCGAAGCGGGGGCCTAGATTATCCTTACGTACCTCTTCCTTCAGGGAAATCTGAGTCAAACATTGTGACATCGCATATGACAGTTTCAAATTATTACGACTATTATTTCAACATTCCCATGTCTGGCCGTGTGGATAGACGATGACCCAGCAAGGGAACGAGGTGTAGAGCCCGGAGTCAGATGAACGTTTTTCAGCTGGTGATGCGGAAAATATGCATGAGCCTCGCTCGTGGCTGTTCTGTTTTCTTTCTGAGTGAATTTTTACAAGCTGCGAGTCACTTTGATTGTCTCAAAAGTGAAGGGATTTATCATAGCAACAAGCTTTGATTTATTTCCCGGACCAATGAGTGAAACTATGTTTCTAAACCTTCATTTCTGAATCAAAAATTTTTGCTCTTTCTTAGCACTTTCCCCAATCCAGGTGGGCTCACTCCATTCTGGAGTGAATTATGAAGTTGGGCGGGAGTGTGACATAGTATAAAGGGGCAGTATTTGTAGGGTCACATAGATCTGTGTTTAAACTTCAGCTCAATTACCAAGTGGTCTTGAGCAAGTAACTTAGCCTTTAATGCTTTAGTTTCACCCTTTATAAGGTTATTCTAACACCTTCCACCTTGCAGCATTTACCATGAGGATGAAATGACGTAATGCATATTGAACCATTGGTACTATGCATATTTGATAGCAAGAAGAGGAATTAAAAATAGGGAATTCTGACTATGTATGAGGCGTGGTGCTCAATTCTTTGTACAGAGCAAGTCATTTAATCCTGACAACAAACCTACAACATAGAACGTATTGTGAAGATCTTTTTTTTTTTTTTTTCCACACGGTAATATAAAAAGGTCAAAGAACAGAGGTATGAGACTAAACCATCTGTATAGGAATAAAAAGTGGGTTGATGGTGGTGGTGATAGTAGTGGCAGCTAGCATCTGTTGAACACTGAATAAGTACCAGGTCTTCTGCTAATTTTTAAAATATGCCTTACCTTGTTCATGCCTCACAATAATTATAAGAGATCAGGTCCCATGTTTAGCTCATCTTATACTGAAGAAAACAGAAGGATGAGGACTAAAACCTTGCTCAAGGTCCCACAGCTGGTCTACAGCAAGGCTGGGACTGAATTTATCTCCTTGCAACTTTAGGAACTGCACTTTTAACTATTAGCCCAGTGATTCTCAAAGTATGGTCCTCAGATGCAGGCTTGGTGAATGTACTTCTTGCTGAAGGCACTCTTGGTGAATGGATTTGATCTTTTTGTTTGGTTTAGCCTTTGCAACTGGTTATCTCCAGAGCAAGAGCTCATCATCCCATCCCTTCTATCTTCCATTACCCTCCTCCTCATGCCATCCATCGCCATGCAGTGCCAGTGACAAAAGATCTTTTGGAATCATATGTAATAATGTATGTCATAGACCTGTTACTGTATATTTGCCATTGGAGGTGACTGGCAAGATTACACCTCACACCTTATCAGCTCTGTGTGGGTAACTGAGTTAACTTCTCTGTGCCCCCATGTCTTGAGCTGGGCAATGGAGATAACCACATCACCTATTTCAAATGGGTGTAATGAAGATTAAGTGTAACAATCCATGTGTCAAGTATGAGCTCTGAGCTTAGCATCTTTACTCAATAGACATTAGCTGTTATTATTAGAAAAAAATTGCATCTGAAAAGAATCAGGCATTACCCTAAAAGAATATATAGGGGAAATGAAAGTTTATATTCAGATGTATAGAGACAAACCTCAGGGAAAGGCAGTCAGTGTCAAAAGTATCTTGTTTCACAGGTACTGTCCATTTCCAGAAATAACTAACTCATCCAAAGACAATGATCTTTCTAACCTGTGATCTCAATAAAGACCACAGACTCTGCTTAAACGGGCTGTGAGTTGTGGACCTCACTGCTTCCAAATGGATACTTTTCAAAGATATTTTTTTCTTTTTAATTTCACCAGGGCAAACTGCCTCTACATAGCCCACTCATTAAAAGACTTGAGTAAAAACACCTAAGCAAGGATAATGGGGTTTGTTCATCAGCCAGCCTTTCTCTGTCCCCAACCTCTTCCCCCTTCTATTTAAAGGCATGGAAATCTAAATGCACTCTTTAGTGCAAGCAAGTGCTGGACAGCTAAAAGCCTTGGAGGCATCACCTGACCTTGCAAAGAAAAGTGAAGAGCCTGCAGGAGGTGCTGATGGAGGGACTATGAGGACCTGAGAGGGAGGTGGCATCTTGTGGCCTATCTATTCCTCCTAAGTTTTTGTGTTATCCAGAAGACAGATGTGAGGGTGTCTTTTCTAGGGCACCACATGCCCAGGCCCTCCATCCTTAGGGATAGTATCTTTGTTTGCTAGGGCTCCTCTAACAAGTGCAGACCAGGTGGCTTAACCAACAGGATTTTATTGTTTGGTGGTTCTGGAGGCTAGAAATCTGAGATGGAACTGTTGATGCAGCCATGAGGGAGGATCTGTTCCAGGCCCCTCTCCTAGATTCTGGTGTGTTGCTGGCAATCTTCGGTGTCCCTTGGCTTCTGCTGCATCACCCTGATTTCTGCCTTCACCTTCACATGGTGTCCTCCTGTGTAAGAGTCTGTGTCCAAATGCCCCCTTTTAAAAGGGCTCCAGTGACATTGGCTAAGGGGCCTGTCTTACTCCAGTATGACTCCATCTTAACAAATTCTATCTGAAACAGTCCTATTTCCATATAAGGCCATAATCCTGTGTAGTGGAGGTTAAGACTTCAACATACAAATTCTGAGGGGCCACCATTCAACTCATAACAGATGGTATATGAAACTCCATCCACCCAACTGACAATTCTGGCCCTTTGAAGCAGGCTTAGAGCAGTGTTTCTTCAACCATAATATCACAAATCACCTGGGAATCTTACTAAAATGTAGACTCTGATTCCATAGGTCTGAGGCAGGGGCCAAGATTCTGCTTTTCTAGCCATCTCCTGGTGATGATGATGATGCTACTTGGAGTAACAAGGTCCCGGAAGAGTTTTATGGCAGTTTATTCTCATTTGCCATCTCTCACATCATTATGCCAGAGCTCATCATGCTTCATCCCAAGGGCTTGCAGGTCACCACCTCCTCACCTGGAACCCCATGATAGTTCAGGGCATACAAGTAATCTGATTAACAAAATTCAGAGACTCTTAGCACCACTTAGGTCTGAACCAGTGGAGGATGAACGTTGTCTGCTCTACAAATTCTTTTCTGAACCGTGTCCACAGCACCTGGTTCATCCATGTCATCTTTCATAGAGCTGTGGTCTGAACATGGCCAGCGAGGCTTCTGTGTGGTTTAATTCTCCTGGGATCCCATTAGGAGTAGCTGATGATGGGTTAAGGTTTCCTTGGAGTACTTTAATAAATTAATACTCCAACTGGGGGAAGCATATTTGCCATACAAACCAAGTATTAGCATGCAGAACTTATATAGAAGCTCTACAAATCAAACGACTCATTATAAAATGGCCAAAGATTACGATGGAGGGAATTCACCTAGGAGGATTTCTCACTGACCAATAAATATGTGAAAATCTTTTATCTCCATTAATAATTTCAGAAATTCATTTTTTTTTTAATTTCAGAAATTCAAATGAAAACATACTGGAATTAAAATTAAAACTTAATAAAAATTTTTTTAATTTTTTAAAAAAGATTATTTATTTATTTATTTATTTGAGAGAGAGAGAGAGAGAGAGAACACGAGCAGGGAGGAGGGGCTGAAAGAGAGGGAGAAGCAGGCTCCCCTCCAAGTCGAGACCCCAATGCAAGGCTTGATCCCAGGAGCCTAGGATTATGACCTGAGCTGAAGGCAGATGCACAACTGACTGAGCCATGTAGGCACCTCAAAAACTTAATAAAATTAAATAAAAACATTAAAGCAAAATTATTTTTTGTTCTTTAAGGGGATGAATATTTAAAACACTAATTGACAGCAGGAGTGTAGAGAAATGGGTACTTCATGGACAGAAGTATAAATTGGAAGTCAATTTGGCATTACTGCTACATCTTACATGTGTAATTCCATCTGTGGAACTGTGCTTTTTGTATCTACCCTACAGAAACACATGGATACATAAGGAAGTATATTGAGGGACAGTCATGAAGTATTTATTCATTATTGATAATAGCAAAACTTGTTGACAATTTAAATGTACATCAGTAAGGAAACAACTGTAGTATAGATATAGCATGTAGCCAATAAAATGAAGAACAACGAATAACATTTCTTGGCTAATGTACAAGGTACCAGACTGTTCTAAGTGCTTTCACATATTAACTTTTGAATATGACATAGGACCTATCTCAGCCCCATTTTAGTGATGCAGAAGCTGAAGCATAGAAGGACCGAATAACTCTTACAAGGTGATTGAGCAGGGGCAGAGGTGAAATTTGGGTTCACGTAGTCTGGCCTCAGGGGACGCATTCTTAACCATTTCAAGGTACCATGCCTAGAGCAGGAGAATGGGTGTTCTCTATGTCCTAACATGGAAAGATCTCTAAGAAAAAATTATTATATAATATAAATGCAAATATATAAATAATATAAATATTAATGAATGAAAAGCAAGGTGCAGAGTGAGTCATATGGCCTATGTTTAAAAAGCTCCAAATGCGCTTATACACCACATGGGAACTCATGTATGCGTGTAAATGCATTGAAAAATTCTGAAAGGTACCATAATAATCGGTTATTTCTGAAGAGGGAAGGGTGGCTCTGGAAGTTATGGAGGTGGTATAAAGGACATTTTTACTTTTATTGGCAATAATGTCTTTTTGAAGGTTTATATATTACAGAATTATTTTGTAACTGAAATTAATTTATTTTTTTAAAAGATTTTATTTATTTATTTGAAAGAGAGCAAGAGCAAGAGAGAGAGAGAGAGAGAAGAGGGAGCGCACAAGCAAGGGGGAGGGGCAGAAGCACAGGGAGAAGCAGGCTCCCTGCTGAGCAAAGAGCCAGATGTAGGGCTGGATCCCAGGATCCTGGGATCATGACCTGAACCAAAAGCAGAGGCTTAGCCAACTGAATCACCAGGTCCCCCTGAAATTAATTTTTTTAAAGGTTTATTTATTCATCTATTATAGACAGAGAGAGGGAGAGAGAGAGAGAGAGAGAGAGAGGCAGAGACACAGGAGGAGGGAGAAGCAGGCTCCATGCCGGGAGTCCGACGTGGGACTCGATCCCGGGACTCCAGGATCGCGCCCTGGGCCAAAGGCAGATGCTAAACCACTGAGCCACCCAGGGAACCCCGAAATTAATTTTAAAACATTAATTGGCAGTATCATTTCTTAGTTCTGCACTGATGTGGCTCTGCCCTCTGAGAAGCACAGAGACCTCGCCACATGTACCTGGGTGGGCAGATCCTTCTACTCCTGCTCCATCTGCATGCAGCCAGCCTTCTAGCATATTACCTTTCCTCTGTTCCCATCATCATCACTATTTGTTTATCTTCCATTAAAGTGTTATTTATTAGCCCGGTGGTGGTTGTTTATGAATGTTCCTGTTGTAATTGGGAAAGATATGAAAACTCTAGTTTGAGAGAGGCTGGGAATCTAGTGGCTGCTGCATGGCTTAAAGGGGCTGATACCTGAGGAAGGGGAAGTATTTTGGAACGTCTCTGTCTTCTCAGAATTATCTCTCTTCCGCTAACTCACACAAAATCCTTGATTTTCCAAATTAATCAAAATGACTTTGTCTCTTACATATACTTTATCCCAGTTTATCTCCTGGTCCTCTCATTCCTCCCCACCCCACCACCCCTGTAATCAAATGAACACAGCCTTGTGAGAAGAAATGGCATTTATAGTGGTTATTATTTATTGACCAAGTAGATATACTAGGTGATGCCTAGTGAGTATAGATGGTAAATTTAAATAGTTACTCTTCATTTTTAGGCTGAAACCAGATGGCCAGTTCTACTTGTCACTGCATCTAGCACATTCTGAGTGGCTGGCCTGAAAAATGATACGCTTGCAGCATATTCCAGTCCCATCCTCTTCTCCTCTGCGCTTATACCCAAGTCACGTAAAGAAACCACTTCCCCCACCAAAGACATGTTCACCTTCTAGGACTCAAATTTTAGGGATTCTTTTATCCCTGACCACCAGACTACATTGACAAGATGTCAGATTCTGCTGAACTCCAATACACACAGGTTTGCTTCTATATCCCTTAGGCAACTGTCATAAATTTTTTTTAAAATATACACATGCAAAAAGGTGAATTTAAAACGTTCTCCTACAAAAGTAGATTGTAGGCTTAAGTATGAAAGTGAAACAATAGAAATTCTAGAGTAAAATATAGAAAATCTCTGTGACCTTGGGTTGACCAAAGAATTCTTATCTACTGTAAGAAAAGCATGATCCTTAAAAGGAAAAACTGATAAGTTGGACATTATCAAACATGAAAACTTTTGTGATTCAGAAAATATTTAAAAAAATTTTTTTAAAGAAGATATCGTTAAGATGATGAAAAGACAAGCTATCGGCTGGGAGAAAATATTTGTAAACCATATATCTACTAAAGAACTTTATTCAGAACATTTTAAGAATTATGATAATTTAATAATAAGAGAAACAACTCAATTATAAAACAGGTAAAAGGTTTGATAGACATTCCACCAAAGAAGAATTTGAATGGCAAATAGGCATATAAGTATATGATTATAATCATTACTCATTAGAGAAACACAAATTAAAAACATAATGAGATAGCACTATATACCCCTTAGAAAGACCTTATTATTAAAAAGGGCCAACTGTTGAGAAGGATGTGTGTGGAGCAACTGGAAACTTCCTGCATTGCTAGTGGAAACCTAAAATGGTTACAGCTATTCTAGAAGCAGCTTGGCAGTTTCTTAAAAACAATCTTTCCATACCTCATAGGAATTCTACTTCTAGGAATCTACGCAAGAGAAATGAAAACATATGTCCACACAAAGATATGTGTGCAGATGCTCATTGCAGCATTATTCATAATCACCAAAAACTGGAAATAACCTACATGTCCAACAACTGATGGATGGATAACCAAATATGGTATACATACATACATTGGAATGTTACTTAGCAATAAAAAGAAATGAAGTATTGATTCTTGCTGCAACATGGAAGGGCCTCAAAAACCATGCTAGGTGGAAGAAGTCAAATGTTAAAAGACTACACACTGTATAATTCCATTTATATGAAATATCTAGAATAGGCCAATTGACGCAGATAGAAAGCAGACCAATGGTTGTCTAGGGCTTGGGGTGGGCCCAGGTACTAATTGGAAATGGTCATGAGAAAATGTTTTGGAATGATAGAAGTATTAACAACTTAGAATATGGGGACGCCTGGCTGGCTCAGTAGGTAGAACATGTGACTCTTGATCTTGGGGCCATGAGCTTGAGCCTCATGTTGGGCATAGAATTACTTAAAAAAATTAAGAACAAAAAAATACCCAGCATATGATGATGGTTGTGAAACTATAAATTTATGAAAAATCAATGAGTTGTATTCTTACAACTGGGTTTTATGGTATGTAAATTAAACTTCAATAAAGCTATTTAAAAAGAAGACAACTTAATAGCATATCCCCATGTGCCTGACCTGGACAGGGTCATTTGATCTATCACTCCAATACTAGCTTAGTTATTTGCCAGCCACATTAACCAGGACCTTTTGTCCCCAGAGAAGTTCATTACTCACATTAGGGATTGACCAGTACTCTGTATCATTTTAAAGAAAGAGTACCAAAATCGTAAAGGGCAGAGCAGATAACAAAGCTGCCTACTCTATCACACAGTGGTTACAATTCCGAGAAAATTCAACTTGCAGGAAAAACAGCTGCCAACATATAGTTACTTAAAGAGGTCTCGATAAGAGCTGCTGGCATTTTTGTAGACAAATTCCACCTTCTCACCCATGGCTGAAACTCTTCTTTTAGATTAATGTGGCCATTTTATATCCTCCGATCACTTTTATTGAGGTCCAACAAGCACATTGAAGAGGTTGGTATGGAATCGAGATGGAATTAGTAGTCATAGATTCAAGTCCCAACTTCTACAGCTCAATGAAGTAATACATAACAGCGCTCAGGAATTTATAAAGTGCTCTATGCATACCGGCCAGTGTTATTTTAATTCAATAATTTGATTAGTGTTTAAAAGAATTTTTTAGATGATGGTTTAACTTAAAATTGGGGAGTCTACTTTGAATTATTATCAATAGGAAGCCATATTTACAATAATCTTGATTTGAACTCCCCTCATCTCCCAAACTTTTAACTTGTCCATTGGTTTAAGGACTTTTCTTAAGTCCTCCAAGCTTAAATTCATCCCCAAATTTTGCTTATTTGTCTTTTGGCATATTCCCCTGGTGTCTCTCCTTTGCTCCATTTCAGTGATCACTACTCCAATGAAGATCATCAGCTCCTGAGCTTGTGCCAGAAGCCTTTTGTTTTGGTTCTCCCTTTTAAGCCATTCACATGGCTGTCCTGACTCCATTACTTTTCTGGTCTAAAATATGCAGTGGCTCATTACCACCTCCAGTCTTCCTATCTGTTGATTCATTAGCTAGGCCAGGAGTCTCATCTCATCCTACAGGTCCCAATCTCACTGCTCCCAATGTGGATCCCCTTCTCCAATCAAACCAGCCCCTTCCTGTCCACCCAGTCTTGTCCATCATGGCTTATGTCAGGAAGACCTTCTTTTTATTCCTATTTCCATCAAGAATCATCTCAAGAGTCACTTTGTAAATGGTGAAACAGAAGGGTGGCTCTTGGGCCTCATATGCTCCTTGATCTGGTCATTTTCTTAGACACCCAGTGCCTCATGATTCTGAGTTTCTTGCTGAGGCTTCCTCAGCAAAAGGAACCCTAAATAGGTTGCAAAGTCAGTCCCTCTCTTGACCTGTCCATCTACAGTTCCATTTCCTTGATGTTCAGACTTCAGAAGCTTTTTGGAGCTTAAATGGCCTGATAAACAGTTCATAAATAGAATAAATATAGATACACTTTTGAACCCTGTCATAAATATCTCATTTTCAAAAGGGATAGTCTGTGACATGATGCAGTAGCCGAACAATCACTAGAAATACAGCAAGCATGTCATGCAAGTAGAAGGGAACATGGGAGAAGGTGAGACAAGAGCACAGGAACATCATCCCAATGTCCTTGACGTCACTCCATTTGCTCTGCTTGTTAAAACATTGCCTTTCCCCATGGTGATATGTGTCCCATCTCTTTCCTGGCATAGTGTTCCTGGGGAACAGAGTTTAAGAGTCAAAAAGACCTGGATCCAAAGTTTCACTCTGCTACTGAGTAGCTGTGTGACCTTGGGCAAGTCATGCAACCTCCCTGGGCCTTGGTTTTCTCATCTGTATATTAGGGACCACAATATTTATCTTATGGAGTGGCTGTGAGGGTCAAGTGTGATAAGATACGCAAAATGCTTAACAACGATAAGTATAGTACAAGGTGAATACAAAGGTAATATAGTCCCTTATGAAACCTTGCTCTTGAATAATTCCATGAATTCATGTTGCATATCCTCAGACTGTTTTCAAATATACTTTGTCTTATTTTTCTTTTTATTTTCAGAATTACAATGCTTCTTCTATTTATGTGTGTTTATATATATTTTATCCTTATATCATCCTATAAGGTTTTCCAAGTAGCTTTTCTTTTTCTAAAATGAAGCATTTAAAAAAAAATAACTGGGGTGCCTGGGTGGCTCAATTGGTTAAGCGGTGGGCTCTTGATTTCAGCTCAGGTCATGATCTCAGGGTTGTGAGAGCAAGCCCTGCTTTGGGCTCCCAGTGGGTGTGGAGCCTGCTTGAGATTCTCCCTCCTCTCCTAGTCCCTACCCCAAAAAAAGAAATAACCTCAAGTTCACTTTCAGTTGTAAATTTGCATAAATCTACATACGAAAGCAAAATTCAAGAAGTCATTTTGTCCACCCAAGAAGTGCTTGCTATTGCCTGGCTTTTTGTTTTGTTTTGTTTTTTCAATCCAGGATATCTCTAGTAATATAATATATCAACATACCAGATTTTTTATGAGATCAGAGTGCTTCTAAATGCATTCTTATTTCAATCTAAATACTTTTTTTTCTTTTCTTTTCAGGGAAAGTATTCAATGTTTTCAAATACCTGGATAACTTCATTATGAGTATCTCTGTGGCAGATTCTAAATAGGTTTCATTTTCTAATATATAACGTGAGCCTTTGGGATTAAAAAACAAATGAATATTTACTAAGAGTAAATATCTTTGGAGAGTGGTTAGTAACGAAGAGCATAGTTTTAGTTTTGGCTTAAATCCCAGTTCTTACCCTCTCAGAAGGCTTGACTCTTCCTCAGCCTCAGCTTCCTCATCAGGAAAATGGACCAGAACTACAACCTAATCCATACAGTTGAAATGAGGATAAATGGAAATATTGAATAGAGAGGATTTGTACAATGTTTGGCACATAGGAAGCTCTCAGTTATTACTCTACTTATAAAATTATCATTTCACTAGTCAAATATTATACTTTGTTTCATTACATTTCCCTTATTAAACTTCACAGACACTGTACTCCACCATGTGTAATAAATCTCTTGGTGCCATTTTTCCAAGAGCATTTGAGCACTTCATGTTTTTGTGTTGCATTTTGGTAATTCTTTTTTTTAAAATTTTTATTTATTTTTATTTATTTATGATAGTCACAGAGAGAGAGAGAGAGGCAGAGACACAGGCAGAGGGAGAAGCAGGCTCCATGCACCGGGAGCCCGATGTGGGATTCGATCCCGGGTCTCCAGGATCACGCCCTGGGCCAAAGGCAGGCACCAAACCGCTGCGCCACCCAGGGATCCCCATTTTGGTAATTCTTATAATATTTTGGGGCACCTGTTAAGTGTCTGCCTTCGGCTCAGGTCATGGTCCCAGGGTTCTGGAATGGAGCCCAGCGTAGGGCTCTCTACTCAGCAGGGGGAGTCTGCTTCTCCCTCTACCTCTGCTTGCTGCTCTGCCTACTTGTGCGTGCTCTCTCTGTGTCAAATAAATAAGAAAAATCTTTTTTAAAAATTCTCATAATATCTCAAACTTTGTCACTATCCTTAGATTTCTAATGATGGTCTGTGATCAGTGATTAGGACTCATTGAAAACTCAGACAATGGTTAGAATCTTATAGCATTAAAGTATTTTTTTAATTAAGGTATCTACATTGTTGTTTTAGACATATGCCATTGCAACTCTATGAACTACAGTATAATATAAACATAACTTTTACATGCACTGAGAAACTAAAAAATTCATTAGACTCACCTTAGTGAAAGATTTACTTTATGTAATAGTCTGGAACTGAACCCACAGTATCTCCAAGGTTTGCCTGTGGTAGGTGCTTTCACATACATCCTCCTCATGGACCTGGGACTTCTTAGATCCCAGAAGTCTAGAGAAAAGGACCATTCACAACAGCAGCCAGCATTTCCCTGATTCCTCTTCCACTCATTCTGAAGCCCTGTTCTTTTCCTATCACTATTTTTTTCAAATCTTAGTAAAATACACATAACATAAACTTTAGCATCTTAACTGTTTTTAAGTGTTTAGCTCAGTGGTATTAAGTACATTCACATTGTTGTGCAACCATTCACCAGAAGTCTTTTCGTTTTGCAAAACAGAACTTTCTACTTAATCAGTCTTTCCCCATTCTCGCTCCCCCTAACCCCTGACAATTGCTCTTCTATTTTCTATTCCTATGAATTTAACCATTCTAAGTACCATTCTAAGTACCTCATCTAAGTGGAACATACAGTATTTGACTTTTTGTATCTGGCTTTCATCCAGCATAATGTCTTCAGGGTTCATCTATCTTGTAGCATGTGTCTGAACTTTTTCCTTTTTATGGCTGAATAATATTCCATTGTGTGTATTTTATTTATCTATATTTTATTTATCCATTCATCAGCTGATGGACACTTGAGTGGCTTCCACTTTTTGGCTACTATGTATAATGGTGCTGTGAACACAGGTGTACAAATATCTCTTCCAGATTCTGCTTCCAATTCCTTTGGGTATATGTCCCAAAGTATAATTGCTGGATCATAGGGTAATTTTATTTTTAATTTTTTTTGAGGCACTGCCATACTGTTTTCCACAGTGTGAGCCACCCTTTTACGGTTCCCTCTTGAGTTCCAAGAATCTTCAGAGGCTGTGACACATGACTTTCCAGCTGCCCCATTTCTTCCTGTCTTATTTTACCTGCCAAGCAGCCTTGACTTGCCTCTAAGAGTGGTCAAAGTTTCCTGTGTCCTGCTGCTTATCTTGACATCTGCCACAATTGATATTCTGTGCACTGATGCTGTCTGTGCCTCAGTGAAGTCTAAAGAAAGCTAAAGAAAGCTGCCTGTAAAAGTCAAGGTTTATTGAATGACCACCACATGGCAGGGCTAGGCTATGTACTTTGCTGCATTATCTCATTTAACCCCTACAATCGCCTTTTGGAATGGGCCAACATACTGGCCCCTGGGACCAGTGTGGTTCTCAAAACAGCCACATATTAGACTCAGTGAGGAGGAAAAGGTGGGCCAGGGCACATGCTTAAAAGATCCCAATATCTGGATGAGGCCCCAGGCTAATTTAAATCAGAATCTTTAGGGAGTCTTGCTTTAAAGAAAAAAAAAACAAACAACTTTTTTAAAGTAATCTACACCCAACATGGGACTCGAACTCACAACTCTGAGATCAAGAGCTGCATACTCCACCGACCAAGCCAATTTGGTGCCCTACCTTTGGCAAGTTTTTAAAAAACTCTCCAGCTCATTCTAATGTGCAGCCAATTTTGAAAAACAGAGACTTTAGACCCTTGCTCTTCAAAGTGTGGTCCAGCAGCATTGAACTCATTGGGAACTTGTCAGAAATGCAGACTCTTAAGCCACACCCCAAACCTGCTGAATCAGAACCCCCATTTTAATGAGAACCCCCTGGGATCTGCATGCACATTAAAGTTTGAGAAGCACTGCCTTAGCACACAGAACATTTAGACAAATAAATCCAATAGAGCAATAAAGCTTCCACCTGAGGTCTCTAAGTGCTTCCTGGTCATTAACTAATTCATCTTCCTAATGGGACACTAGACCTATTTTAGAGATGCATAAAGAAAGGCATATTTGCAATTTTTAATTATTTGATTATTTCTCATTGTTGAGTATTCTAATTTCCAGGTTGAGACATTATGACTCCTTAAATCATTCCCTCCCTTATAACCCCTTAACCAAACTCTAAAGTAAAAATCAAATGCAGTGAACAAGCAGATGAAGGCATATCTATATACAGAAAAAAAAATGCCTTTTTACCCTCAGAACAGGTTCTTGCATGTTTTTCTTGTTGCCTGTGCTGTATACCTGATAACCACCAGAAATGTTTCCTTTCAGATTTTCTGCAAGCTTCTACTTGCCTAACTGCAAGGGCCCAGCTTCTCCTAAGAATTTAGCACATCATGTGCACTTAGGTCCTATTTTCTTAGCACTCCGCTAACCTTTCCAGTTTTATACTAAAACAACAAATTAGCACTCACCTTCGCCAAACCCACAAATATTTGTACAATTAAGCAGCAAGCTTTGTAGTTAGGAAGAGAAGAGTGTTCCCTTGTATTTTGTGGCGCCAAGCAGCCTTTTTTCCTCTTTTGGTTCAGCTAGATTAAGTCAGATTAGCAATATCAGATAAATAGGGCAACTGTCAAGGCACTCAACAATAAATTGAAACATTCTTATTTAAGGAATGTATAATTCAACAGCTTTGATATGTGGAAGTTCTCAAAAGCTCCTAGGGAGGAGGCCTGTAGAGAAATTCATCAGTCACCAGAACAAGAGATTTTACTGGATTTTAGAAAATTAACAATCAAGGAATATGCCTGGGACAAAACCCAAAGCTCTAGAGGGTAACCAAGGTGAATGCTTTCTGACCCCAAGCCCTATTAGAGCTCTTTATTTCCAGGGGTATTGTGAGCTAATCTTCTGTAAATGATCTATGCTGCACTCAGCTTTTGGTTTCTGGTTCCCGTGGCCAGTCACAATGTGAAAACAGGCCAGAGTTCAATGGAAGGCAGATCCCACGCCTGGAGCAGATATGGTGCATACCATCAGCTTCCTATTCTTCTTCTGAGAGTAACTGTTCCTTGGCCTCATTCTTTTTGGAAGGGTGGAGTGTATTAGCCTTAAGATAAATGTCTCTATCTTAAGACTTGGGGAACAAAACCTCACCTCTTTTGAAGAAAGAGTGAAAAAGGACAGGGTGGAGCAGAATAGAAGTTTGAGTGGAGGAGGAGGAGGGCATATCACTGCATCCCTGGAGGTAAAACTCTATTTGAAACACAGGCCAGAAACAAACGGCATGCAGAGCTGTCTTCAGAGGATTCTGGTATCATTATGGACTTGGGCCAGAGGCAAAGATGCCCACATTAAAAACAAAACAAAACACCAAAACAACAGCAACAACAACAAAAAGAAAAAACAGACCAGAACAGAGGAAAACATTCCACCAAAGATTTTTTTGTTTTACTTTATTTTTAAAACCACATTGTTAAGATTGTTTGACATGTAGAAAGCTGTATATGTTTAATATATACAAGCTGAAGAGTTTGGAGATATGTATACACCTGTGGAACCATTACCACCATTAAACACACTCATTCCCTCCCAAACTTCCACCTCCATTTTGATGATGATTATTTCTGTACATTTTTTTGTACATGTGGTAAGAACACTTAACATAAGATCTACCCTCTTAGCAGATTTTACATATATATTATTGTATTATTAGCTGTGGGCGCTATGCTGTGCCATAGATCTGCAGAACTTATTTCTCTTGCATAACTGAAAGTTGGTAGTTTTGACTAGAATCATGAAATATGAATGTAGGTCAGCCAGGCCAGTCTCCCTGAAAAGTCATTAGGCCTGCAAGCTTTGGAGCAAGGGACTTGTTTAATTGAATTAGCCCACCCAGGATGAGCACAATCCATTGTATTTTCTTCAGTCCTCACAACCTGCCAGATTCCCCTCCTCATTACAAAAAAAAAAAAAAAAAAAAAAGGAATGGAGGTTTCCTGCCCACAGTGAAAACATTCAGATTCCTCTAAGGACAACTGTATTCCCCAGGTCTCCTTTGCTTAGCAAAATTGGTCACAGTTCATTAGCACCCTCTATTCCTGGGAGAAAGGAGAATCATTACAATGGGGAGTTTCTTGAGAATTCCAAACAATCTAGCAGAGATGTCCATGAAAACAGTGCTTTTTCTCAAAGACCCTAAATTTTTGTGGGATTTAAAAAGAGAGGAATGGGAAGAACAGAATAGGTTCCCCAATGTATTTGGAATCACCCTTCCCCTCATTTCCAACAACTTGGCTACTGTTGATCAGCCATGCTCTGTATGTGATGACTCTTCCCCATAGTGAGCTTGTGTCTCAGGTGGTTCTTCACCAATCTTCCAGAAATCTTGTCTACCTTCTAATAAAATAGACCCTAGAGTCCACACCACATGCCACTCAGAATGTCTAGTCTTTTCTGATCCCTAGCAGTGAACAGAGCTTAAATGCCAGCTGGGATGTTCCAATGGATATCCAATGTAGACACCACAAAATCCAGTGGCCCAGGCTACAGATATGCATCGCTGCATGACCACAAATAATTCTCCAGGGTAGAGGATAATAGTACTAGGAAAAGAACGATAGCCAACATTGGAGTCCTTAGCATATGCCAGAATTCATACAAATGCATTGTATTTATGAATTACAAGTGCATGGTATGTTTAATCCTCACCACAATTAAATGTTTTAATAAAAGAAGTAAAAAAACTTGCTCAAGGTCTCACAGACAGTAAATGACTAAACCTGGATTTAAACCCAGTAGTTCAGTACCGGATCCGGTCCTTTTAACCATTATGCTATTATGAAGAGAAACAAACATCTATGATTTTAGCTAATAAGCAGTTAGATCTAAATCCATCAATTCTGAAAATGGAGATTCCCCACCTCTTCCAAGACCTTCAGTAAATTCCTCAGAGTACAGCAAAGCATCAGTCTTTGAATAGACTCTCAGCGTGGTCTCCTAATGAGTTGTTGCAGTTGCTGGGTTTTAACACCCAGAAGCCACCATATTGGATGTGTGTGCCAGAAGCCAAGTTCAATGCTTTCAAATGGTAGAAATACCCTCTCAAAAGGGAAAACCCTCCTCCTAAAGGGTCCTTCCCTTTATGAGAATTCTCTCTCATTGCATCAAAAGGGGATAGGAAGGCAATAGATATCCCACTGCCACAAGTTTTATATCACTAGAAAGGCAAATTTTGGTGTAAAGTAGTAGCTCTCTTCCAGTGGCATACTCTGGTGCTGCTTGGCTGCTTCCTGTTTCCCACAACTCATGATGAAATTCCACAGTGCTTGGCAAAATTATCCAAGCATTACAGGTGTCCCTAGTACTTACAAAGTAGTGGGATTAAAGAAAAGGAACGGTCAATATACCTGAAAGATTTGAGAACAAAAAAGGTCATATCCCTTCGCTTTGTTTTAAATAAATCAAATTAAATCCAGATCTGCCCCCTACTCAACAAAATTGATGAAAAATCCAACATTGGTCAATTTTCAACTTCAAAGGCTCTTTTCTCCTACCTTCAATGACATAAAATCTTAGGGATTTACATCATACAGAGTAAAGAAGGAGAAAGATTCTCAGGCCCTTGTGTAGTAGTTTTTTTGCTCAAGTCTTCATGGATTGTTTGAAATTCCAGCTCTGGTGTCATTCCACTCTCTCCAAACCAAGCTCAACCTCTGGAGCCTTTCAGGCCACAATGCCTGAGAGTCTGGTCTATACCAACACCATACAGCCCAGCTTCCTGTGGGAATTCACATAGTCTGCACTGTTTTCAACACAAATCAGTTCAATTCTGACACTAATTACCTGAAATAACAGAAAGCCCCTATGAGTTAAGGGCTTAGTCCCACAAGACTGCAACTTTCAGTTGCAAGTCCTAGGTTGTACTTCTAAACAATAGGCTATAAATGGAAAGTTCCTGTGACCCCATCTTCGGGTTCTACAATTTGCTAGAACAGTTCATAGAACCCAGGAAAACACTGTATTTACCCTTATTGGTTTATTTTAAAGGACACAACTCAGGAATAGCCAAATGGAAGAGATGCATAGGGCAAGGCATGAGATAGGGGTGTGTTGGGCAGCTTACATTCTCTCTGGGTGAACCGCCCTCCCAGGACGGACCTCAATGTGTTCACCAACCCAGAAGCTTTCTGATGTCTGTCATTTAGGGAGTTTTATGAAGGTTTCACTCTGCAGGAATGATAGATTTAAATCCTTTGGCCATTGGTAATTAACTCAACTCCAGACCCTCTCCCCTCCTTGGTGCTCAGGGCTGGAGTTTAAAGCTCTAATCTCCTAATCGTGCTTGATTTTCCTGGTGACCAACTTCATTTTCAACTAGCAATCATCTCGTTAGCATTTAAAAGACTCTTATCACACCAGATATCCCAAGGGTTTTAAGAGTTTTGTGCCAGGAACTTGGGACAAAGAGCAAACATATATTTTATTATATCACACACGGCAATCTGGTCTCTGTCCCCTCTAGTACTCATAATTTTCTGTCTCCCCTTTCTATTCTTCAGAATCATCTGCAGTCAAGCTAACCTTATTAGTCCCTGAAGTACACAGCCTCATCCCACCCTTCCTTATGACAAGTATGGTGGACATACTTCATAGGGCTTCTCTTTATGTTATTGAGCAAATAGTACATAGCACTTATTATAGTCAAATCTGTTCTTAGCACTCTCCATGTTTTAACTCATTTAATCCTCACAACAACCCTATGAAGTAAATACTATTATTATCTCCATCTGACAAATGAAAAAACGAACGAACCCTGAAGCACAGGGAGATTCAGTAACTTGCCCAATGTCAAAGGGCAGTGGAGCCAGGATTCAAATTCTCTACTTGCTCTGAAATATAAAACACTGTTATCAAGTCCTTGCATCACCACCCACCTCAGCAAGATGTTAATCCTTTAGAAGCATGGTGCTGGCATCTCTCGTCTGAGAGAAAGAGGGAGATGCTTCATTTCTTCCATGATGAGTCTATAGCAGGAAAAAAAATGTCACTGCCATAAGATACTGAATTTTCAGAAAATTGTTGGTTAGAGAAACAAATATCCTCACAGCTCAGAGTTAGGCAACATCTCTGAGATAAATCACAAGAAGGGTACAAAGAGCCAGGGCTGAGTTCAGTGATTCAAGATGAATGGGCAGGCTTAAACCTTGAGGAAAGAGCAACATGACTGATGACAACGAGCACCAGAGTCCCTGGCAAATATTACAACCGCTGAGCATTGTCTTCCCTGGCATCTCAAAAACAAGATAGAGGTTTGAGTAGCAATTTACTCCAAGGGCAGTTGTAACAACTGAAGCAGGAGGCTGAAGCTCATTACAATGGGCCACACTATGGATTCCAGCACCTGTGGTAGGAGCCACAGAGCTAGAATCTACTGGGGCTGTCCTGGGTTTACTGTAACATCAGACCATCGACAGTGATGGTAGCTCATTACAGAGCTCCCATTTTCCAGGAGCACTGTAGTCCTCCAGCCTCAGGAGAGGGCACCTGAATAATAACTCCACTGTTGATGTGGAACAAATAGGACTGTTATTGACTATTGCACCCTTGTTGTTACTCTTGGCGTTTCCTAAATATCTGAGCAATATAGTGCTTGGGGAGAGACTTAGAGATGAGAGAATTTTGTAAAAGAGAATGAGACTTTGGAATCCAACAGGCTTGGGTTCAAATGCCGACTCAGTTATTTCCTTGCAACTTGCTCTTGGGTGAAATTATTATGCTTCTCTACTTCCATGTCTAATTTGTAACATTGGGACCTATCCCTGTGACTGTTGCTTGTATTTAGTGAGATAATGTTTTCCAATTCAGTAATTCAATGTCTCAGGTGTTGTTAATACTTGGTAAATGATAGAGGTATTATGATTATTATTTCTTAAGTCTACCTTACCTTCATTTCCTTGTCTGAAAAATGGCATTGCCTTACAAAGCTGGTGGGGAGAATAATTAAATACAGTTAATAATTCAAAGTGCTTTGGAGTAGGGGTACCTGGTGGCTTAGTTGGTTGACCGTTGGACTCTTTCAGCTCAGGTTATGATGGCAGGGTCCTGGGATCCATCCTCCCATGGGTCTCCATGCTCTGTGCAGAGTCTGCTTGGGATTCTCTCACTCTCTCTTTCTGCACACACACCACCACCACCACCCCACTTGCCTTCTCTATCTCTCTTTAAAAATAAGTAAGTAAAATCTGTTTTTTTTTAAGTGCTTTGGAGTGGAGGCACCTATACTATATAGATTTCTAAAAACAAAACAAGCACAGCTTCTTTATGTACCTCTCCTCCTCAAGCACCCCACAGATTGTCTTCATGAGGTCTTGCTGTAAGATGATTCAATCTTCTCTTTTGGGTGGAACTTTTTGAAGGGAGAAATACTGAAATCTTAGTATATTGCTTGTCTATTTCCACAGTCAACATTTCCCTGCCTGTAATGTTCCCAGTTCTTTGAAAAATGAAAACAATGTAGTTTTCTGTGTGTCTGTTGGTCTTCAAAGAACTCTCCTGCCTGCCCCTGGCAGTGGAGGCCTCTTTATGCTGTTGTTTAGCTACATTTTGCATGCTTTTTAACAGCATCAGCCTCTCCATCCGCATGGGTTCTAGCTATCTTGGCAATGATGGGAGTGTTTTTCATTGTTCTTGTGGAAGGCAGACATTTGGCTGCTTCAACTATAGCTGCTCAACTTCAGCAAAGATAGAAATGAGAGGATCTGAGATATCCTTTAAACAGACTTCCTTCTTTTTACATTAGGTTGAATCTTTGAGGATCAACCATTATAATCACATTGTGGCTTCACTGTGATCGTAAAGCAGTAATTCTACTGTTGTTGTTTAAACTGTGTGTGCTTCTTTGCAGTTGTAATACTCCTGACGGATTATTTGACTGATGCCACTCAAATTTGACCTCTAGGAGTGTATGCCAATAAAGAGTTCAAACTGGAAGCAGAAGAACATTTAATTAGTCTTCACTTATAACAATCTGATGAGTTGGGTTAGCTTTAAAACAAAAAGGTTCAGTTGCCAACGAAGGATGCTAATTTTATACATTACATGTGGAGAAGGTCCAGAAATAACCTTCTTACAACATGTTACTTGGAAGCCAAGCATTTCAAGTCCACTAAATTAAAAGGTATAAGCATCCATGGTCAAATTTAGAAAGCGACTAAAATCTCATGAGCCTTTTTTGAAAGCCTATTTTGGAGCAGTGCTCTCCACTTGGCTTTTACTTAAGTCCAAATACATAGGTTAAAAATTATATTGTATCCAATTTGCATAAGCTTACTAAAGCTGCCCTGTCCTTCTTATCTGCTAATGGTGATAATACTTTCCTTACGGTTGTTATTTATTTCTGCTCACTCATTCCATGGCACGTTATATTCAAAAGTATTATGAGAACATACAGAATGGAATTCCCTAGAGACCACTTTCCACTTGACTAAGATAGCCTTCACACTCTAAATCCTATACATAAAGGCCCCTAATAGGCTGACTAATTTGAGGATATAATTTAGTAAGACAAGATGGAATATGATATGAACACAGAAACAGAAACACACAGATACTCTTAAAAGAGGGAAAAAAATTGTACCAGCAAAGGAAATTACGATACAGAAAGGAAAATTAATACTGAATAAAAGCAATGATTTTATTGAGCTTTAAGCATTTATCTAAGTACTATACATATATTATTTTATTTATCCCTCAAAACCCCCCAATAACCTTTGATTTTATTATCCCCGTTTTTGAGATGAGTAAAGTAAAGCCTAAGCAGAATAAGTAATTCTTGTTCTTATGAATTAGAATCACAAGAATGCACCAGTGGTGCATAACAAGCAAGAATTCTGAAATCTGAATCCTGTTGTATAAAATGACATCAGTATAGACAGAGCACAGGTGAGAAGAATTGGAAAACATCAGATAAGGTTAATTGAGAAGGCAAAGAATCACTGGGAAGCTTCTCACTCTGGTGAGAATTTAAGCAATATAGGAAATTTTTCATTCTTATACAGGAATGATATGAAAATTCATGGTAAGTCCCATATTTTTGTTAACTATGCATAGTAAAATTTCAAGGGTAACCACTAAAAGAATAGAATTAGAGTATATAGCTTCCAATCCAAAAAAGGAGGAAACATTTAATAAGAAACAAACAAAATAAAAAGCAAAAGCTAAATCATAATTTCTTTAAAGGAAAGAAAGGGGGAACCCCAAGTGGCTCAGCAGTTTAGCACCACCTTCAGTCCAGGGCCTGATTCTGGAGACCAGGGATCGAGTCCCATGTCAGGATCCCTGCATGGAGCCTGTTTCTCCCTCTGCCTGTGTCTCTGCCTCTCTCTCAATCTCTCTCTCTCTCTCTCTCTCTCTCTGTCTCTCATGAATAAATAAATAAAATCTTAAAAAAAAATAAATGAGAAAAAGACAAGTAAGCATTTAAAAAGCACAGAACATGGTAGATCCAAATTCAAACACATTAGTAATTACAATAAATGTATTTTGATAAAATTCTCAAGTTAAAAGAAAAAGAATTTCAGTTCAAAATTTAAAAATTCAGTACACACTGCTTTCAAAATAACATTCAAAATACAAGAATATGGTAAGGCTGAAAACAAAGAGATGGAAAATACTCTAATAGTAACAAACAAAATAGATGCTAAGACAAAAAAAAAATCCTGCAGATAAAGAGAGTATATTAGTTTTCCATTGCCATGTAACAAATTGTCACAAACTCAGGCTTAAACAAAACAAAACAAAACAAAAACACCAATTTATTATCTCATAGTTTCCATGGATCAGAAGTCTGGCACAGCATGGTTAGTCTCTGTGTTTAGGGTGTCTTAGTTATCAGCAAGTTGCATCTCCATCTAGAGTCTTGACTGGAAGGGCTTTGCTGAAGGCATCTTCTGCTTTTTGGCAGAATTTGTTTCCTTGTTATTGAGATTTCTATTGTTTTGCTGGCTGTTATCTAGGGATCATTTTCAGCTTTTAGAGGCCATTTTCAGGTCTTTGACCAGGAGTGCCTCCCATCTCAGCAACAGAGAATCTCTCTTACAAAAAATCTCTCTGATGCTTTAAATCTCTCTGGCTTCTGCTTCTGCTCCCAGTCAGAGAAACCTCTGCTTTGAAAAAGCTGTGTGATTAGGTTAGACCCACCCAGATCATCTCTCATCTCTCACCTCTCTTTTTCAAGGCCAAATGTAACATAACATAATCATGGGGTAAAAGCCATCAAATGCTCAGTCCTAGGAATTGTGCAGGGTGTGTAGAGCAAGGGCAGGAAATCTTGAGGGCAGGTTAGAATTCTACTTACCAATAAAGCCATTAGATGAGAGCAATGCCAGGGAAAGGGGCCTACTCTTGGACTAAAGTTTCAATTTTCCAGGAAGATAAAAAAATCTAAATGTCTAAATTTCCAAAAATCATGAATAAATTAGTAGAAATAAGGCAGCTTAACAAAATGTATGGATTTAGGATCCTTTATAAGTAAATAAATAAAATCAAACACCTATCTAGCACTCCTTAGAGTAAATTATTCCCTAAAGATTAAACCTTGACAATTTAATGGAATTGATTTTTTTTTAAAGATTCTATTTATTTATTTATTCATGAGAGACACACACACACAGAGAGGCAGAGACACAGGCAGAGGAAGAAGCAGGCTTCTTGCAGGGAGGCCCATGCGGGACTCAATCTTGTGACTCCAGGATCACACCCTGGGCCAAAGGCAGGTGCCAAATCACTGAGCCACCCAGGGGATCCCCTGGAATTGAAAATCTTTGACATTTTCCTACTACATCATTTTTTTTTAAATTTTATTTATTTATGATAGTCATACAGAGAGAAAGAGAGAGGCAGAGACACAGGCAGAGGGAGAAGCAGGCTCCATGCGCCGGGAGCCTGATGTGGGATTCGATCCCAGGTCTCCAGGATCGCGCCCGGGGCCAAAGGCAGGCGCCAAACCGCTGCGCCACCCAGGGATCCCGTACTACATCATTTTTATAGAAAAAAAATTATAAACCTATACCAGGATTTCCCTGTTCTCCCTCTGCAAACCTGGTCCTATAAAAACACTTCACAAAAAAAGGCTACCATTGGCAACTACCTTTGGGATATTATCTCTGAGAAACTATTTGACAAAATATAACATTTTAAAGTAATTATGAAGAATATATTTCTGAACTTGATATATGAAGTCTTTCTTTTTTTTTTTTTAATTTTATTTATTTATGATAGTCACAGAGAGAGAGAGAGAGAGGGAGAGAGAGAGGCAGAGACACAGGCAGAGGGAGAAGCAGGCTCCATGCACCGCGAGCCTGACGTGGGATTCGATCCGGGGTCTCCAGGATCGTGCCCTGGGCCAAAGGCAGGCGCCAAACCTCTGCGCCACCCAGGGATCCCCTATGAAGTCTTTCTTAAATAAAACACAAAAACATTGACTATGTGGGAAATGATTCACAAATTAAACTATGGTAAAATAAGATCACCATAAAGATTATAAGAAGACAAGTCACAAAGTGGAAGAGATAGATGCAATAAAATTAACAAGGAATTAATTTCTAGAATATATAAACATTCACAAATCGATCAGAAAAAAATTAAACAATCCAAGCAATAAAAAAAAATGGGTAAAATATATTATCAGAATCATCTCAAGTAACATATAAATATGTGAAAATATGGTATTTGGGGTCAAGTAATCCAAGGAAATGGACGCTGAGATTGAGATTTATGTGCAGAATTATTGGAAAATCTTCTTATAGAATGAAATATAATGAAAAGAGATATTTGCAACAAATAAATCAATATTTTATTTGTCATATAATATAACATAACATACATATGTATCATATATTGGTATGTCTCTGCAATATGTACACTACATACACATTATAGGTGTTCTTAAGGAAACACTAGAAGGAGAACCATGACAACATTTGTAATGTTTGTGCTAGGTGATGGTATTAGGAACTTTCTTTTAATATATTTGCTCTTCTATATTTTTTATACTTTTATAGTTTCTGCAATGAATATATCTTTCATAATGAGAAAGAAGAAAAATTGATGGTAATGAGAAAAACTCACTGAGGGAGTGGTATGGATTGGCCTTTAGAATTCCTCCTAAGAATAGGGATATAACTGGGAATAGAGAATAAAGAGTTTGGGGACTGGGAGGCCAATCACACCAAGTCCAAATAGCCAATGAAAATCTGCTTGAAGTAGTGATTGTCTCCTCAGACATCTTTCATCAGATCTGTGCCCACGTGTAGTCAGTCCCCAAATACAGGTTTTTTATGTGTATACTGTGTGGATCGGAAATTTCCATGGAACTGTTTGCTCTTTGAAAACAAAGGTTAAATGTATAGAATTCCTGCCTTAGTATTATTAAAAGTGGAAAGAGAAAGTTGAAGAACTTTAGAAACACAGAGAAGATAATTTCTGTGAGTGTATACTGAAGCTCATAGGATTTAGAGTGGTCATGTGGGAGAACTTCCAGAAGATGAAAAATTATTAAACATTGGAGCTGACTATTATTTGTATTTGGTGGAGAAAGAAAAAGAACAAACTGTTAAAGAGTTTACAGGATCTCATTTCTAAGACATCCTTTCAGCATCAAATAAATAACTAAATATTTTGGAAGCATGGATAGAAGCTAAGTTTAGAGGGTAAAACATGTCTGGTGATCTAAAGTCTTGAGATGGTTTTTGCTTATTTATAGATTAAAAGAAAAAATAATTTTAAATATTACTATAAAATAATCTTCAAATTATATTTGAAGTTTTAAAAAAGGATAAAAATGTTTATCTAAAGAGGGGCATACAGGTATATATATCTTGAGTATATATAGGTAAGATATACCTGGGAGATTTTATTTATTTATTTAATAAACTTACATTTAACTTAAACTTGCATTTAATAAACAAGCAACTACTTAAGTGTAAACTATAATTTGATATTTTTAAAGACAGTACAAACAGGAGAAGCAGCAGAGGGAGAGGAAGAGGCAGGCTCCCCGCTAAGCAGAGAGCCCAATGTGGGGCTCGATCCCAGGACCCCAGGATCATGACCTGAGCTAAAGGAAGCTGCTTAACCAACTGAACCACTCATTCACCCCTATAATTTGATTTTTTAAAAATGTACAATAACCTATGGGGAAAGTAATTAAACACACAAACACACACATTACCTAAGGTTTACAGAAAGAAAGAAGATGTAGGGGACAGAGATAGATGCTAGACATTATAGACCTAATGCATATCCAGTTGGTGACATAGCAATAAAGAGAAAAACAATATTTTAAAGATTTTATTTATTTATTTGATGCAGAGAGAGAGAAAGAGAGCACAAGCAGGAGGAGCATCAGGCAGAGGGAGAAAGAGAAGCAAGCTCCCAGACAAGCAGGGAGCTCAATGCAGGGCTCATTCCCAGGACTCTGAGATCACAACCTGAGCCAAGGCAGACACTTAACCAGCTGAGTCACCCAGGCACTCCAAGAGGGAAACAATTCTAAGTGACATACTAAAACACTATAATTTGACAACTCTAACAGGATATATTCTATGTACAAAAATAATTTAAAACAATTACCTATTTTTGGTAATCATATTATTGTTGGTAAGTGTAAGTATTGCTATTCTGATCTTGCTGTGAATATACTGTGAGATAAAGCAACTGAATAGTTATGAGATATTCCACTTCCATCATTTCTTGCATTGTGGAGATTAAGGATTCTTAAATTAGGTGCATATTTAAGATTGAAGAGTTTAAGTAAAAAAATCTGTGGTCCTGAGTTTGAATTGGAAGCATCTCTATGAACTAATGGCATGTGTATACCACCCAGTCACTAAGAAGATCTAGAAACATTTCCCAACCCAGTCACAATGATCAGTCCTAGTGTCCAGATTGTGGTATCCAAATACTATGACCTACCAAAGGAGTGTAGGCACCTTAAGAAGCCTCAGATTCCAGCTCTGAGGCAGAATGTGCACAAAATGAACCTAGAATGTCTTGTAGCAAATAACAAAGAAGCTATGGAAGATGACTAGCAACAAGTCAAAAGTCTCCTCCTCAGGAAGAATCTTCAAAATGTGTAAAACTTCAAATGTATAAAATACTTCAAAACTGTTTAAATCCACTTTCCAATGATATTCTAAAAGAATACTGTTGGACTACGCCAGAAAACTATTTTGAAAACTGATAGATAAGAGGGGAAAAATCGATATTTTATCCCACCTTTCTTATATAACCTGTACTACTATCTATTAGTAATCACTAATAGATTAGGGACATTTTTCTCTTTATCAAATTATTACAGCTTTTACATGAGGAATCACAATATTTTTCAAGGGCTAAACTACTGAATCTTGATACTGATCAATAATGACTGTTGATGTGACATAAATAGAAGGAACCAGACACTGCATGCCTCTTGCTAGAAGAAGAAATACTGCCAATGAGACTGTCTTAGCAAAGAAATCAAGCCCGAACTAGATTAAGTCTCTAATATACAGAATGTACATATATACTATATACTAATATGCGCAAAATTCAGAGGACATAAGAACATGTAAAAGGACACCACAGGGATGCTATCTGCAAAACCCAGACTGTGGGGAATTGCTATATGACAAATAACCACGCAGGGAGTAAATGGAAAGAAAATAACAATGTATGGATCATATTCGGATTCTGATTCAAACATATAAACTTTAAAAAAATCATGAGACAATTGGAAATGTTAACAACTTACTGGATATTGAAAGATAGAAAGAAAGCATTGTGATATTTTTAAGAGAGGTAAGGAGATTATATTTGTAAAAACGCAACCTAATTCTCTAGGAGTGCAGTTAGATTTGAGCTGAAGAACAAAAGGATTTATGGAAAGTGCAAAGGATAGATATGCTAAGGAAGCTCTTTTTTTCTTTAAGTTTGCAAGAGGATATCTATAGAAGAACAACAGATGTCCTAGAAAGCATGCAAAGCCTCTTTCTCTCTGAAGATTCTAGGGCTATTCATAAACTGTTCAACTATTTTATGTCATCAGCAGAGTTCCTCCAGTGAATTATAGCCTTCTATCCACTTTGGGACCATCCATTACAAGATGCAACTAGCAGCCAAGATACAGTTGGCTCATTTCACTAAGTGTTTTCATAAACAGATTTATAATGAGAGGGAAATGCATTTTCATCGATACTAAGCAGGGCTGCAGAGAACTCCCCCCAATTATTAGGGAGCTACTATTAATACACGAGCGATTTGCAGAAGTCTTCTTCCTACTAGACAATTCAAACAGCCCCCATCCCTGCTAGCTTTTTAAAATCTACTAAACAATGTGAAGCCACAGTTTCATTTTTCCTTTCTGGCTGGAGATGGTGGAAATGTTCATCACCCAGTGTGAAGTAATATGTGAAACAGGTGTTTTATTCCCTAGCAGGTAAAATGGGTTTGATTCCTGTGAGATGTAGACATTTCAAGGCTACCAGCAAGAGGTCCAGATGGTGTGTATTTTCATATCTAATATTATATAAAAGATTTCAAATGTATCCTGACTCTTAAC
Source organism: Vulpes lagopus (assembly GCF_018345385.1). Taxonomy (NCBI): domain Eukaryota; kingdom Metazoa; phylum Chordata; class Mammalia; order Carnivora; family Canidae; genus Vulpes; species Vulpes lagopus. The sequence goes on along the minus strand of NC_054842.1, from coordinate 25,416,726 downwards.
AAAACCATAAATTTACAGCTTATTGCCATGCTGAACAGCTCTGGTAGCTACTAATTAGTATTACTGTTTTTGCTTTGCTCTTCCAGGGATCACTAGCATATCTGAGCCTTTCATTTTTAGCTTCCGGTAAAAAGACAAAGAATTCCAGGGTAGGAGCCCATCTCACTTCAGGGCCAGCTGCATGTAGAACAGTAGCACCGTGGGGGTTACCCAAATGTTTCCGGAGCCACAGGGGAATGAGGGTCAATCTTTGAAAGAGAAAGCACTTCCAACTTTGAGGGCAGAGGTCCTTGCCCAGATGTTCCCTATTTGGTCATGTAACGATTTCAGAAATATTTTTGAACATATTTTAAGAATAATGACACCAATAGCAAGCATCATTGCAAGTTTGTTTGAGCCAGAAAGTTTTTGGCTTATGCTACTACATACACTCTCATTCAATATTCTTTTTTTTTTTTTTCATTCAATATTTTTAATTGCCCTTGGAGGTAGCAGTAGGAGCTCTGTGTTACAGAGGAGGCTACCGAGGCTCAGACAACTTCTTCAACTTTCTCAAGAGCCCAGCTCAGGTCTAACTGGTAGCTGAGCCCTCACTTTGAATAAGAACAGAAGGCTTCCTCTTTTCCCTGTAGCCCGGCAGTCCAGAAAGCACAGTGTCCATGGTGCACAGAAGGAGCCCCATGGTGAGAGTTCCCTGGGATCTGTAGACAACACCCTTATGAAGGAGGGAAGTCGAGTCAGCAAAGCAGTGAGGTGGGGTTGTTTTCACTCTCGAAAGCAATGATCTGGGTGGAGATGAAGGGTCATGAGACAGTCCCTGGTTCCTCACAGCCATGGGCAGCATTTAACCTCCTGATCCAGTGCTCTTGTCTCCCACTCTGATGTGCTAATCCGTGTATCACTCACAGCTCTGTGAGAAGAACATTTTGCTTCCTTCTTAATATTTAATATGCAATCCAGAGTGAGGAGAAAAGGAAAGCAGAGGAGCTAATAGGGGAAACTTGTATGATCTGACACTGTTCATTTTATGGACAAGCGCTTATATTCTGTCAAGGGGAGTCAGCATGACTGATTTCTTTGATCCTGATACCCCAAGGTTTAAGCTTGGCTGATAGCAGGCAATACAAATCACCCAACCCTGCTTCATCCCCTAAAGCATGAGGAGGCCAAAGTAGTGTAGAAAGAATTCAGGCTGATAGCCTGCTCCTGTGAGTTTTAGTCTGTCCCTTCACCTCAGTGGGGCTCGGTGTTCTCATCTCCACCTGTGTGAAATTATTCATGTAACTTTGAAAAATCAGTAACTTAACACACAGTCCCCTTGGCTTCAAAGAGTGGGTTCATCAGAATAATAATAATATGATTGGTGGCGTGAAGGGGGGTTCATGATTGATCCGATAGGATCACTTTAAAAACAGGGATATTAAAATCTTCCTTGAGAAAATAAAAGCATGGGTACAATTCACCATAATGTCACGTGCAAGGCAGGCTCTAAAATGGAAAGTTAACATAAGGGAACCCTAAAGAAACCTGATCACATTTCTGGGTGAGTTTTGGGGAATGAAGTGCACGGCTTTCACTTCATGCCATTTAAGAGCCAAGGGGGCTGTGGCGTAAATCACTAAAGCCCTTAATTTTTAACCTCTACAGAACTCTTGCAGATAAATATAGCTTGGCTTTTACTTATCTTTTCAGTCTGGTAATTTTTTTCACAAATGAGAAAGATCTTGACCAACAAAGGCCTAAACAGATTTTCCTCTTCCGTGCTCCACCAAATGCTGAAGGAATCCCCCATCTTCCCTTTTCTGTCTGGATGCGCAGAAGTCACCAGTGAAAGGCAGGGATGAAAGTGAGGGTCCCTCCATGAGGAACAAATGATCTCCCCAGGTCTAATCCCAGCGTATGGCTCCAGATTCTGCTTCCATTTTCAGTGATTATGAGTTTTGTGCCATATCTTCTCCCACTTTATTCCTGCAATATTTGCATTTCATGTTCTTATTCTCTTAATGCCTTAGCAATTTGAAACTCTCATATATAGGCAATTCCCAGATCTCGTTCCTAAAGCATTGTGATTCCCTTTCAGCTTTTCAGAGGCACGTGTGCTGGGAAGGAATCAAGCCCTCCCTGTCAATCCAATTTGTGATAAGGATTTCCCCAGGTGCCCCCATTCCATGGTCCCCGTGTTGCTTTGTGCCTGGTTGGCATCCTTTTGGGGAGCATTTGTATTGCTTTTTCATCTCAGAAAAGATACTCTAGTCACAAACCAGTCATCTGCCTGTTAAGCTGTATTTAGAACAAATCACTCTGAAGCAAAACAATGACAATGACAACAAAAGAGCTACACTTATTTTTTTCTAGACTTTTAACAAAATGTTTGATGTTGTGGAGATTTCCAAACAATTAATGTGAAATTGGGGATTGTTGTTCACATGATTTATTTACCATATAGAGAGAGCTCAGCTGGAGCGCTGCTGCCATGGACAGTCCCAATGAAATTTTTGAGGAGAGTTGGAAAATCAGTGAACTCTTTCCTAAGAATCTATACGTTTGCAAAGGATGGAAGTCAGCAGGGATCATAGGGCTTAAAAGCCACCAGGTCCAGGAAAGTCCGCCTTACTCCACCAAAGGGGACATACTGCTTTGAACATTTGATTTCATATTCACAGCTGGATGGTTATTTCAGACAGGGATCTCTTGCAGGTTGACAAGTATACTAGTGTTTTGCATTGCCCTTCGTGTCATGGAGCGGGGGCCCGTACTGGTGTACGCGTGTGCACGTACATGAAACCAGGGAAAGAGAGAATGTTGGACAGCAAGCACATTATACAAAGGTCAAAGACCCAAACCTGGAAAAGCCCAAATGCTCATAGACTTGACTAATTCCAAATAAAATACTCAAAAAGAATTCAAACCAATTTCTCTTGAGCAGTTTTTCAGATTCTCAGTACAGGCCACGTGAGGTGGGCCAGATTTCCATTCCACAACGCAGTGCAAAACGAGGCCAGGAATAAAAAAGAGCAATGGAACCACCCAAAATAGTAAAAATGAAATAGAGAATGTGTGAAGTTCGATGCTTGATTTATGTGTGGAAAACCAGCACCAAGAATATTGTTATGGGCCTGGCTCCTGGAGGCAAGATTTGTTAGCAAAAACTGTCTCTAAATATTTATGCTCAGCTAAATAATTGCTAAATAATTCCAGTTCTCAGCTGGAAATCTAGGATCAGGACTAGCCTACACTGGTAGGTCTGTGAGATGGTATATTGGTATTTTATCCAGCAGGACTCTTGCTCAGTGATACTTTTGACTTTCAGCATATAATTAATATCCTTTTACAAAAGGCTTTTCATGGCCCCACATAGGAAGGCTTCCTTTGGAAATATTTCCCTAAAATAAACAAAGCACTTAAAGTAGTCCATTCAATAGCATTTGTTTTAGGGTTATTAAAGACATACAGAGTTTTGGCTTTCACACTGTGTGCCTCCGTGGATGCTTTCACTGCTGAGCCTTGCATATGGAGCGGCTCATTGAAAGTGGGGACGGTAGTGGCTTCTTTCTCCAACTACCTTCCTGAGAATCGGCATATGTTTCTAACATTCTTTGGATGGCCCTCACTGGTGCTTAGTGAACCCAAGCTTAAAAGCAGGACTCTAGCCTGCAGGGACTCTAGGAGAAAAATATTTTGTACAAGCCAAGAGACAAAGAGGAAGCTTCATCTCTTAATCCAACTGCCAGAGAAACACCAAGAGATTCTCACTTTCTTCTCATCTGGGAACAGGGGACTGTTGTAGGGTTTTGGGCCAAAATAGAAATAGTCTACATTTAAAAGGCATTCGTTGAAATGAAATCTTGTACTTATGTGTCTCTTTTTTTTCTCTTGGACACCATAAAAGTGTCTAAAAAATCAGATAAAGGACACATACAGCCCAAAGTGGACTCTGCCCTGAGCAAGTGCTGTGATAGGTTACTTTCCCTTTTCCTCTCTTTGAGCTCATTTCCTCAGCTGTGCGTGAGAGATTGATGTGACATCTGGTGAGCCTTTCCCATTAGTTCTACCCTTTCATAATTCGTCTCTGACTTAAAAATCATGCTGCTAAAATGAAAAGAATAACAGAGAGGGGAAAACCGATGAAAGAAACCATCTCCGTTGGAGACTGGGAGAGGTCAACGTACATGTTTTATTTTTATGGTGTATAGAAGAAACTTTGACCTTGGCTTTGATTTAACTATCCCTCCCTTGAGAAGCCCCATCATGACATCTTGGTAAAGAGCAGGGGCCCCAGAGCCTCCCTGCAGACTCCCTAATCCATGTCACATACGTGCCGTCTGGGCAAGTTACTCAACTTTTCTGCACCTCAGTTTCCTCATCAGTATAAGTGGAGATAATAAGTAATGAAGTCAGCCTCAAGACAAGGATTAAACAAAGTAACATAATGGAGCACCCGGCTTGGGACAGAATAAAAATTCAGGTTAGTGTAATCTGTTCTTGCTTTCCCTGACTATACCATTCTGAGCTACAGGAAAACAAGGTATCCATGTTACCAAAAGGTATTTTGAGGAAAGGAGAAAGAAAGAAATTATGTAGCTAGAGGAAATAAATGCATATGGTTTCCTGTGCTGTTTTTTTCAAGAGACTGAGAAATAGGTTTTTCTCTCCCTAGCAGATGAGAGATACAGAGATGAAGCTTTGCAATCTAAAACAGATCTATTTTGGCCACTAATGCAGATATAACATCATGTGCATTTCGAAGGCTCTGGATCTGTTTAAATCAATTAAGATAAAGTTAATGTATTTTAATATCTGAGCTCTTTCCTTATCTAGATAACTCTGCAATGTTTTCTTCTCAGAGCCCAAGGTGATGAAAAATAGACTCATTTATTCTATTACATCTTATAACTCTGGCTTCAAGAATTTTTTTTTTGTTTGGTTTTGTTTTGTTTTGCTTTAGTCGTGAAGCTACAAGAAGACTTTACGTGGCTCTGAAACTGCTGTCAGTTGTCATACCACAATACTCAAGGGCATTTGTCTCCTTCAGGCTGCTATTGTTTCCAACGTGGAGATAAATATGCACTTGATAAAACTATTTTAATGATGCTAATGTTAATACTTTGGTAGAATACTTTATCTGCTAGTAATAGCTTTAAAGAGTTTGTTGAGATTTTGTCATCTCATACATTTTAATAGAATATTAGGTTTGTAATTAGCAAGAAAAATAGAGTAGATCCACCTTCACTTCCTTCACATTCACATAATGATTACCAGTGGAATATTTGCTGTTTTGTACCCTTTGTAGGCCAATCAATATTTTGGTGAATGGAGAAGTCTGAAGCACAGAATTGTAGTGTAAACAAATGAGAAACATTAAAAGTATGCTAAATATTATAGCCAGTTGATTATGTAAATTTAAACAGTGTAGGGGAAAAGAATTGCTTATTAAATTAGTCTGTTTTTAGTTCACTCTGGCATTGTTTATTATACACCATAGCCGGATATTTCACCAATAGACTACTTTTACAGCCTGGAGGTTTGAGGAATGCCAGATGATTCATGAAATGGTATAGGGGCTTGGAGGCCATGATGGAGATTATGTATCTTATGACCATTTTCATTCTACATTGTACAGACCAGGGCTTCTGTAGGGAGCAGACAGTGGAGGGGGTGGAAACCAAGAGGCTCTGATGGACAGTTTACTCCAGTAGGAGCACCTGTGACATCAACCTGGGAACTGGTTGATTCTTAGCTACATCCTGTTGGTGGTCTTCATAGAAGCAACTGCCTAAGGCTTTCTGCTAAGAATTAAATAAATACATCTCCCACACACACAGTAGACTTAATTTGCCAACTGTAGGAATATCTACAAGTTTATGACTCAAGGGTCTAGAATACCAAGAAAAATCTCAATCAAAGTGACAGAGTGGCCTGGGAAACATCTTACACTGATGGATCAGAAACTCAGTTGCAACCTTGGAAGGAGAGACCTGATCTCTCTCAAGCAGGATACAGTTTGAGAACTGGTGACAGAAAAAGAATAACCAAAGGATAATAAATTGGCATTTATTTTTTAGAAGTCCAGAAGGATGACCCTCATCAGGCTATTGAGAAAAGCTATTCCTCAATAAATCTTAATTTTGAAGACTTCTCAGTCTACCAAGTCTGATGCTAGTAGATCTGCATGTTCTTTCTCAATTCCTCAGATTTCCTTGGCATTCACTCCTCTGCTTCTTCTCTACTTAGAGGTCAGACCATCTACCAACCTGGTCCCTTTAGCTTGTCTTATAGACAAAAATTCATCTGTTCGTCCCAAGTTATAGCTCCATGTAGCTCCTGTTCACATGAGCACTCTCCCTTGCATCCGTTCTCATTTGGCATAATTCCTTCCTGTCTGCCCACAACCTCCATAGAAAAAAAAGGCCTTTCTCTTGTTCCAACTCTGCTCCTGTATATTTGCACATATTTTCTCCTGTGAAACCACTGAGACTTTTGAAAAAGTGCTTCACAGTACCTACCTTTGTTTTCTCAGTCCTTGCTCATATCCAAAGTCCATACATTCTGATTTTGGTGCCTATCATTTCATGGAAACTGTTAACACTAAAAGTCGCCAGTGACTTTTTCATGAGCAAATCCAAATCCTTCTCTCATCTTTCTGTATCATCTGAGTCTGTGTCCCACTTTTCAATCTGGAAATTCCTTCCTTGGCATTCAATCTCTGATTGTAATCTCTGATTGCTGCTTTTCTGTTTCCTTTGCTTGTCTTTTCAAAAGTACTGCATATGTATATATGCTGTGTATATATTATCCAGAACTTTCATGGACTAAGTATATGGTAATTGTCATTTTACAGATGAAGAGGTAGAAGCTGAGGAATTTAAATAACTTGCTCAAAGTCACATGCCTCATAACTGGTGGAGTCGGGATTTGATACCAGGTCTAACTCTGCAGCCCTGTCCTGTACGGTCTTCAGCTCATAACTTTAGAGGACTCTGAAATGTTTTCTTCTCAGAGCACATGGTGATGAAAGATAGACTTTCTATTCTGTTGCATCTTCTAACTGTGGCTTCAAGAAATTTTTTAACTAGTGAAGTTATGAAGCCATTAGCAATAATACTGGAACTCTTCCACCTTCCAAGCCAGTCACTTCATTAACAAATCTACCTGCATCTGGACCCATGTTTTTTGCCTTTCCTCCAGGTGCAATAGAAGAGCGGTGCCTTCCATTTATGCTCTGGATGCCTCTTACATGGCTTTCTGAAGACCTCCCCTCCTCTTCCCCAGTTCTATCATTGTTCCCCTGCTATTGTGTCAGCATGATAAACACGCAAGTCTACTCTGCAACCTCCCATTCTACAAGAGGTCCTTTTTTGTGACCATGTCCCATTGAAGCTTCTGCCCCATTTCTGAAAAAATTCTCAAGAGTCAACTATTTCCATTTCTTCACTTCTCATTAATGTTTCAACCTATTCTGTTCTGACTTATGTCCCCACTATTCAACTGAAACTACTCTTGACAGGGTTTCCAAAGACCTCCCTGGGGTGGCTTCACTGAGACCCTCCAGTGCTCATCCTACTCTCCTGCTCAAGAATTTTCTATCTCCTTGATCTGATGCCATGCCACCACACAGTCCTGGTTTTCCTTCTACCTCCTTGGTTGCTCTTTGCCAGTCCCTCCTCTGGCTTCTCTCCTTCTACTCCACTGTGAAATGCTGGAATGTCCCAGGGCTTGCTTGGTTTGTGGTCCTCTTTTATTTCCTCTCTACCTCCATTCATCACTGATGATTCCATCCAACCTTGTGGATTTAAATACCACTGATATGATGGTAATTTCAAATTGATACATCTGACCTTAATTTCTCTGCAAGCTCTACATTTATTTACCCAATTATATACTATTCAACATTTTGATTCAGATTTATTTTTAAGATTTATTTGTTTGTGAGAAGAGGGGCAGAGGGAGAAGGAGAGACAGTCTAAGGCAGACTCCATGCTGAGCACAGGGTTCCATAGGAGGCTCCATCCCATAACCCTGAGATCACCACCTGGGCTGGAACCAAGAGCCAACCACTTAACTGACTCTTCTACCCAGGTGATTCAGATCACCATCACCACCACCACCACCACCACCACCACCCACCCCCATCCCCACCCCCCCGCTGATTCAGATCTTAACTGGCATTTTATTTTACTTTTTTAAAGATTTTATTTATTTATTCATGATAGAGAGAGAGGCAGAGATACAGCAGAGGGAGAAGCATGCTCCATGCCGGGAGCCCAACCCGGGACTCGATCCCGGGACTCCAGGATTGTGCCTGGGGCCAAAGGCAGGCGCTGAGCCACCCAGGGATCCCATTAATTGGCATTTTAAGCTTCCCATAGCCAAATGAGAAATCATGTGAATTTACCTCAAGCTGGTCACTCCATAATCTTCCCAGTCTCAGTAGATGGTACTGAGCTCTCACCCTCTTAGCTCCTCAGTGTAGAAATCTGCGGGTCATCTTTGGCTCTTCACTTTTCCTCATACCCAACATATAATCCATCAGCAGTCCACTCGTTTCAAATAATATTTTGCTTTCATCCTAATTTCCAGTTGTATGCCACAGTTCTAATTTCACTTACCTTAATATCTTACTTCTGAACAGGCATGTCACCTTCCACTCTTGCCCCATCCAGTCTGTTCTTCATGCAGAAGCCTGTATATTAAATCATTCATCAAAACATTTCCTTTAAGTCTTTTTAAGTGATTTCCCATGCAACTTAGCATAAAACCCTACTCTTTCTCCTGGCTTCCTTCCCTCCTCCAGCCCATACATTTCTCCCTCTCTCACAATCCTCCAGCCACATCCACCTCTTTTCTTTCTTTTTTTTTTTTTTAAGATTTTTATTTATTTATTCATAGAGACACACACAGAGAGAGAAAGAGGCAGAGACACAGGCAGAGGGAGAAGCAGGCTCCCTGCAGAGAGCCAGACATCAGACTCGATGTAGGGTCTCCAAGATCATGCCCCTGGGCTGCAGGCAGTGCTAAACCGCTGCCACCAGGGCTGCCCCACCTCTTTTCTTTTCCTCATGCACATCCCCTTCTTTCATGCCTCAGAGCCTTTGCACATGCTGATTCCTCTGCTTTGACAGCTTTTCACAGAGTTGAATTCTGTAAGTTTTAGTTAAAATGCATTCTTGTCAGAGATGTCTATCTCAATCATCTTATAAAAAAGTGGCCATCCCACTCTCCAAATGGTCTCTATCACATCCTCCTGTTTATTTCATTCAGAATTTTTATCATAGTCTAAAAATGTCTTCTTCATTTAATTATTTATTGTTTGTTCTTTGTCTCCACCCTCTAGAATGGCGCTGAGAGAAGTTTCTGCAATATTGAAAATGTGCTCCTCTGCTATTTCATATAGCAACTTCTAGCCACATGTGGTTATTGGTCACTGGAAATTTGACTAGTGGGACTGAGGAACTGAATTTTTTATTTTAATTAATCTACATTTAAATGTAAATAGCCACATGTGGCTACTGGCTACCATAATGAACAGAACAGCTCTCAAATATATGTTCCATGAAAGCAGGGATCTCTGTTTAATTTGTTCATTGCTATACCTCCAAAGTTCACAGAAGTCCTGAAATACACGTGATACTCAGTGATATCTGGTTAATGATAAATGAGTGAATTAGTGATTTCTGGTGGGGCTGAAATTCTGAGAGAAAAAAGAATTATTCCTAATTGTGGCATGCTCTGCAAGTAATATAACCCTCACTCCAGAAATGTGTTTGGACTCTCTATGCCTTCCTGAGATCTTTAATTAGAATTCTAAGAGAAGAACCCAATATTGTAAATTAAATTTTTGACCATGTTGAAAACATGCTTGATTCTTTTGCTGTGTTTTGTTAACCAGTGATACAATTATGCTATCTATGGAGTTATCATACGTAATTAATGAATTAATCAATTTACTTAATTCACAAGCAGAAAGATATTCTGTTTTCTAGTGTTGTCTACTAATTATGCAGTAAATCAAGGCTTTGAAGAGTTTCAACAACCATTCATTTTTTATGAATTAATCTTTCTTTGGCTTTCTTCTCTAGGGGTGAACAAATAATGCAAACATAGACCCAAGGATACATGAAGTCTGAATGCTAAGAGCAGGCAGAGATGTAGCTGAATATAAAAAATATATGGAATTAATTTTCAAGTGTTGTACTAATGTCACTGGGCACGGCTAGGGTCAATCTGTGCCAAGAGCAGGCAAGGCCCTGCAGTGCAAAGACAGATAAGCATTAAGGCTTTGCTTTCTTAGAGAAAGATGCTAAATTAAACATATAATCAGTTAAAAAAAACACACATGAATAAGAATGTACAAGCAATAAATATGATTAAAAAAATAATTCATAGCTAAAGTGTGTCTATGCCAATTTTGTTATTAATATCTACCTATGAATGACTACACTATTCTGCTGCTATGCTACCGTTTCTTGAGAACCTACTGTGTGCCTGGGGCTATACGAAGTGCTTCCCATACATGGTTTTATTTAATAAACGGATCAGTTTTACCTGATGGATATTAATTTCTCCATTTCATAGGTGATAAAACAAGCTCAGTTTAGATCCATAGTTTGTGAATGGCGGAGCTGCAATCTGTCCCCAAATAAATCTGATTAAAAAGCTCGAGCTTCTAAAAAGAAAAAAATTCACAATCTGGTATTCTCTATGGCATTCAAATACAGACACATGGGAGTTTCTAGGTGTGTGGAGCATGATCCAGTTTTGAATATAACATTTTTATAAAGTTGCCTCTGTTTTTCTGATCCAATTGTCAGTTAACATTCATGGTCTAAAGCAAAAGGAAAGCAGGTCGTATCAATTAAGAAAGCAAGTTAAATGTGAGGCAATACGAAGTGGGAAGACTGGCAGGAAAACAAAAAACATATGGCCATCTAAAGGCATTAAAGTTCATTTTAGGGTGCTGTTATAGATTGAACAGTATGTCCCAAAAAAAGGTATTTTGAGGTGCTAACTTGTACCCCAAGAAGTGACTTTGGTTGTAGGGACGCAGCATATGTAATTAGTTAAGGTGAGGTCATGAGGGGAAGGAAAGTATGGTGGGCCCCTAACTGAACATGGCTGATGTACTTAGAAGAGAAGGGACACAGATTGGGACTTAGGGAGAATGGCAGGTGAGGATGGAAAATGTCAATTTTGCATCTATAACCCAAGAGACACCACATATTTCTGGTAAAACACCAGAAGCTAGAAAAAGGCAAGAGTAGATTCCCTGCAAGTTTCACAGGAAGTGTGACCAGGCTGACACCTTGATTTTGAACTTCTAGCCTCCAGAACTACAGGGAAACAAATGCTTGCTATCTCACAGCAGCCAGCCTTTGGTGCTTTTGCCCCAGGAAACGAATACAGATGTGCTGAAAGGACAATCCATTGTCTAGATGAACACATCAAATATAGTTGGTTTGAAACAACTTAAACCCTTGACACAATGATCTACAGGGCAAATATAGCTATTGGTGATGAATAAATAAAAGCAAACAAAGGCATAGCTCTGAATTTCTCTGATCTTGTATAACAACTTTCGGAGCATTTAGTATGTGCTCTCTACTTCACTGAGTGCCATGTAAGTTTTAAGTTTTTATTCCTCGTGATAATCCTCTTCATTAGGACTCATTACTACCATCTCTATTTCATACAGGAGGAAATTTAGACATAGCAGTTAAGTGACACCCATGGTCATCCAGTCAGTAAGTGGCAGAGCTGGGATCAAACCTAAGTAGTCTGGTGCTGGAGTCCATGCCCATGACCACTGTCCATGCCAAGGCACCTGAAAATAAACAGGCCTAGAGTAGTTTTGAATGTTTATTCAATAAATCAAGACAGACTGATTTTAATCCTTAAAAACCCATATTTAGTTAAGCACATCTGGGGATATCTATAAGTCAGAGTAACCCCCAAATTCTGATTGTCTCACCAGGCTTGATGCCCCCATGCAGTTGGCATCTGGTCTCCCATGCTCGCTAAAGTTAGGGATAGTTTCTATAGTAGTCCTTCTCATGAGTGTCGCCATCCTAGAGAGAGAGCCAAGAGAGTTCTTTCTACACTTCTGTGCTCATGGCCTTGCTGAATGAGAGAATCTTCTGGGGCCTCTAGAAAGGCATAAGTGGGGAGCGAGTAGACAAAGTACCTGGTACAAACAAACCAGTATTTCAGCCTGTCTTCAAATTCATTCCCCTACATTTGTTGTTCTTAAACTTGAACATGCATCAGAATCTCCTGAAGAGCTTGTTAAAGCACATGGCTGTGTTCCACCCCTAGAGTTTCTGAAGTCTGGGAGTCTCCATTTCTAACAAGTTTCCAAATGATGCTGATGGTCTAGGAACCACACTTTGAGAACCATTGTTCTACATCAAGTCATAGGCTTTCTAGCGTTTCAATATGACTTACCTAGGAAAGTATTAGGTCTGTGTTTGCATTTACCAACCTAGAGAATTTTTAGAGCCACAGCCAACAGTCTGAGCTAACATACTGAAGGCAAACATTCTGAGGGCATATTCATACCGAAGAATTCAGACGAACCCATGCTTTTTGATCAAGTACCCTCAAAATCCATCCCCAACAATAAAGCACAGACTTTTATGGTACATATTAGCAAGTTGTGCAAGTCTTTTCTTTGCTCTGCCTCCGGATTTCTCACCCCAGTCCAAGCTGAGATCAGATTCTTGAACACTGGCCTGTAACAATGGTGGGGGCAGGGCGGAGGGGTGGAGGGTGGAGGGAGAGTGGAGGCAGAGGTCACTAGTCTCCTTTCTGCTTCCTCTGGCGACAGAGGAAGAAAAGGAGCATTTCATGGGAATTTTTCAAAGGGTGTTGGTGGATTCAGGGAATTGCAAGCACTCTGAATTCTCTCCAGGTGTCACCATTCCTATTGTGGGGAGTCAGACTACTACTTAACCTTCACATAAAAGCTTTATGTGGCTGTGAATTCAAGGGTTATAATCCAGCAACCTTGTGAATCTTACTCTGGGCTTTGTTTTCTTGGCAGTCTTAGCCTCTGACTTAAAAAGAGGCAAGAGATTCTGTTGGCTCGGTCAGCACAATCACTGAATTTCATTTGGGGCCTTGAGGCAAGAATGTATATATTTCAGTTTGCCATCTTCTTACCTTAAAGACAGTCAATGATAATTTCACTCCAGTCCCACAACTCCTCGTGCCTTTTAAGTTGTTCTGTGGAACTGAAACACATACCCTAGATTTTTCATTCCCAATGGGCATAGAATGCCAAGTGTTCAGAGACACAACTTACTCATTTTGCCACAGTATGTCTCAGTGTCTTTTGCCAAATTACCAGCTCCAAATATTACACATTTTCCTGATGGCATTAGCTGTCCCCTTCTCCATATTTCAATTTTTGTATCAGGTTACTTTGGTTGCAAACAAAAGGCCCCAAGTAAGAAGAATGTACGGTCTAACTAAATGGATCTCAGCCCTTAAAACAGGAGAAAAACTCAAACTCAAGCTTTGAAATGTGCTAACACCAAAACAGCTCTGGAGAAGTAGGTAGCAAAAATTAACAGGCTGTCTCTTTAGGGGTACATGGCCAAAATTAATAAGCTGCAACTAATTTTGATATTTGAGGAATTGTCTTTGAGAAATTCAATATTCACATTCCAGGAAGAAGGAGACCAATGTCTCCTTAACCATGTGCCCACTCATTGCCAGGAGAGGTCATGTCACCTTGATTAACCATCTCACCAATATTGTGTTCAATTAGGGAGGAGGGAAATTTAGGGTGTTTATTCCCAGAAGAAAGAGGAAAAGATGCTGAGCAAATAGCAGTGTGCAGTGTCCACCCCAATCACTGGTTATGTTAAATACCTCTCTGCCATATGTGAATGGGTTGTGTAAGTTGTAACAGTTTTACATATTTTCAGGATCTCTATTTTTCCAAAATTTTTGGCTTTTGGGAGAGCCTAGTTTCTACACAGTCTTTGTTCTTATTCTGGCTACTGTGAGTGCAAAATCATATGTACCTTCTTAATAAATCACAGCATATTTTCGGGACAGCAAAATGAAGACGGACACAAGTGGGTTTTAATATCCAAGAGTGTAATAGTGTAAATCTCCCTTTAAACTTAAACCATATGGGTTTACAAAGCAGTTGAAAATAAGCCTGAAAGGCATTAATAGCCTTGACTAAATAGAAACAGACATCAAGTTAAGCACACAAACAGTCAGAAAACCAATGGGATGATAGAGATGTACAATAAATACAATCAAAAAGACTCAATCAAATGTAGAATGCAGCACATCAAAGGTAAAACCTTTACCTATTATTAATTATGACAGTAATTTCTACCTCATAACATTTCACATAGCAACTGTAACCAAGAACATCTGCATTTTAAACTGAAGGTGCCTCATATGCTAAAGGGAGGCAAGATGTAAGCACATCTTCTAGGAGCTAAGGAAAATGGTTGCATGACATCCAAGCTTTCATACAAGCCACCTCTTGCCTTAATATGATGGTGAAAAATAATATCTTCTGCAAACACAATGGTACACAATTCCAAATAGAGTCTGGACAAGAAGAGAAGGGATGTAAGGGTCCTAAGTTTCTTTAGTTACATATTCTATGTGTTATATGTCAACAAATTGCATTAAAAAAATAATATCCTCTTTTCGTAAGTGCCATTCAGGCAAGGTGTAAATAATTATAAATACCTTTCGGCTAGGAATCAGCAGACAAAGACAATCACAAAAGGCCAAGAATTCTTTGATAAGCAGTTTTATTGACAATCAAATCTCTCATGACTACTTTGATGTCTGTTCAATCAAATTTCTGCTTCCTCGCATTGCCTCATGTCCATTTACACAAATGTGCAGAACACTTGTACTTGCTTCTCAAGTCCTTAGCCCCATATCTAGGCTCTGGTCTTCATGTTCACTGGCTAAGGTGTTGTTCTTGATCTTTTACAAGTGAATATTAGGTTAGTCATATGAGAGCTCCTGGTGGTTGAGCTAATTTTCCCTGACAAACCATTAGTTGGTGCTTAGCTTGGGTTCTGGGTCATAACCAGCTTCCTATAACAACTATTAATAAAATTCATTCTTTTTTTAGGGTGTTTTGTGTGCTGAACACCTACTAACCATTTTATGTGCATCACTTTGAGCTTTCTTTACTCCAGTTCTATCTGGTAGTACTGGTAGTAGATATCTTTTGTTCTGATAATTCTCTGTATGAGTCCCACCTTCCCGAGGTGTAAACAAACATCTGCTTCCCAAAGGCTCCTTGGCAGCTGGGGTAGAGATAAGTCATAAATTCAACCTAACTGACCTACCCACACAAGACTGCATTCAGGGGCACCTAGATTGGCTTAGTCAGTTAAGCGTCTGACTCTTGATCTCAGCTCAGGTCTTGATCTCAGGGTCATGAGTTTAAGCCCTAGGTTGGGCTCCACGCTCTAGGTGGCACCTACTTAAAAAAAAAAAAAAAGTGCATTTGGAATTGAGTGATCTGAGATAACAGGCATTGCAGGGGCAGGGAAGGGGAAGACAGTATTCATTTTGCTGGTGTGGTGGAAGCAGGAAAGGGGTGGCCGTGGTAAATTCAAGGGAGTCCCTGTCAATATCTGTAGTGGTGGTGTTCTAATTCATCCAGTTCTTCCTCTTGGCTTGGGCACTGTTCATTGTTCCTGAAACTTTAGAATTGAGCCTGTTACTTCATTACTGCTACTGATTCTGTGAGCTGCCTGATATCCTTTAAAAAACTCAAGTCTACCTTAAAATAGCCAAAGTAGATTCTGTTATTTGCAACTAACACCCTTGAGCAATATAATACTATAATAGTATCCTCCTTTTAAGTGTGAAATAAATTGATGCACATGGAAGTTAAGTAATTTGTCTAATACTACACAAAGAATAAGTGTTGGAGGTGGATTTGAAATTAGTGGTTTTTTAATACTTCATACCTTTAACTCTCTCCCCAGGATAGGCTACATTTTGAATTGTTAACAATAATATAGTCCTTGGGACATATTTATGCCTGATCCTTTTTAATGACAAGTTTTTAGACCATGACAACATGATATGCAGTTAGAGGAGGAAAAAAAGCATCAAAAAGAAAATGTCTTCATGGTCTCAAGAGTTTCACTCTAGAAGCCAGGGAAGAAAAGTAAAATTTGAAATAGCCTGGGATAAAAGAAAGAGAATAGATTTGCACAATAAAGATTTAGGGAGTATACTCTTTTTCATACAGATTTCCACTTGAGGCATGTTCATTCTGGTCATGTCTTTTGCAAGGCATAGCCTGAAAACCAGGGACTACCATAGGAGGTGAGAGCAACACCCCTCAGGCTATGGTATCTTCATGAAAGAGATGCGGGTCTATGACTACAGGTGTTCAGCTCAAATAAATTAAAGTTTTCAAAGTGTGCATCATCTAATTTGCTTCTAATTTTCTAACAGTATTGTCCCCCTCCATCACCACCACCACCATTGTCACTTGTATACATGATTGGAACACACAGCCCTATTTTTCAGTATCATGAGAGATTCTTCTGGCTTGCATCATTAGTTAAGGCTTCTGAATCCTTCTTGCTTAGCTTCCTCACATATTGTTTGGAGTTGGAGTCATATAATTCCTTAGAAATGTTTTGTTCAGTGTCATCTGACTTTGAATTTGGCTTGTTCTCAAGGATCAGTAATATGAATTTTGTGATATCCATATTCTGTGAATAGAAAAACATTCTTGGTTTCCAAAAATTAGCAACTTTTGTTTGTACTCTCAGTGAATTGCTTTGTGTGGAGAACCTTCTATTGCCTTTCCTTGTTCCTTTATTAATTAGATATTTAAATGGGTCTTTTAAAACTATAGTTCCCATTATTATATTTAAATCATACTTTCATTATTATTATGTATGAATTATCCATCATTTTTAAACTTCAATTGCTTGTTTACAATGAGATTACGCACTGCATAAAGTGCCTGAAAAGAATATGGTCCAAGTTGGTAGAGATGGGTTTTTTCTTTCTTAAGGCCTCTCTAAAGACCACAGGTTCAAAACTTAAACAAAAAATTCCCAGACTGATGATGACCAGGCTATGGCAACAAACAGGATATACTCAGAACAAGAGAACTCACTCCACATCTTTCAACAAAGGGAAGTTTATAATTAGACACTGTAAGGACAAAAAGGAAAGAGGAGATGGTGAGAAGTCCAGATATTATCAACAGCAGAAAGTTGTTCTCATTCCTGGGGCTGGAAAGACAGGTGTAACCAGAGCCTAGGTGAGCAGGCTTCTCTCTGGGGAGCCGGACCAGAGAAGGCATATAGCCCCTGCTGGAGACACAGCTCAAAGTGGGAAATGGGGAAAAATATACAGGGTTTTCCCCCTTCTTCCAAGTCCACTTTCCTGCCAGGACTTCCCATTGATGGGGTAACTGAAAGCCAGTTGGCAAAAGAACCTGGGAAATCACCATCTCAGTCCTCTATGACACATAGCGTTGTGATGGACGAATGGGAAATCCTCCAAAGGGCAAATAGCAACCTAAGGAAAAAGTTTGGAACTACAGCAGGATTATGTCTAAAACTGCTTCCACTAATTCTTTTGCCTGTAAGTTATTTAATGGAGCTTTCTGGAGGCAACTGTTCTGTGAGGGCTCTCACTATACAAGAAGCTGTTCTGATAATACACACAAAACATTCTCTTATGTCATCAGATTATAGTTATTTTTTAAATATTAGTTTATTTGCCTTGCCTTATGATGAGCTATTTATTTTTCTTTCTTCTATATATAGAACCCAAGATAGTATCAGTGCTAATGAAGTCTTATAATAACAATTATTATTAGCGTGCTCTTATTCCATAAACTGGCAAGTTTCCGGTATGCCTTCAACTCCATTCCCATTATTATAATCATGTAATGTCTAGCAATAACATCACATTAAAATTTCAAAGAATTTTTCTCTGTTTCCTGACAAAATAAAATCTTTACGTGTTTTACAGATTCTAATTCCTATTTTTAGTCATCAAACAGGGCAGATATAAGGAATTCTATGGTCAATAACGCTGAAGGGAGTGAAAGGAAAGTGTGGTAAAGGGTACTTCAGGGAAGTGCTGAGTGATGGTCAGTGACCAAGGTGTGCCCAAAGCAAGTGGGAGGCAGCGGTGGACAAGGGACAGCAGGTGACAGGGAGCTGGTGGTGAAGACAGAGGGAGAGGACAGTTAGGTTATTCCGAATATATTTAAGAAGCCCCACCCCCCCAACACCAAGCACTATTCCAGCTGCCAGCTATAGACGGAAAAACAACAGAGTTGTTTCTGTGGATCTTATATTCCAGTGCAGGAGAAAAAAAAAATAACAAAGCAAGTGTAGAATCTACAATCATTTCAGGTAGTGGCATTATAAAGAGGAGGTAATATTTGCTGAATGCGTCCCGTGAAGGAGATGGCCAGAAAATTCCTCTCGGAGATGGCTTTGCCTCTGAGACCTGAATGAGGACCTCAGGAAAAAGCATTCCAGACAGGACATAATCCTAGAAGCTACAACAAACTTGGCATTTTTTGAGGAATCCAAAGGCGGCCACGTGGCTTGAACACAGTAAGGGAGGGAGAGAGGAAATGGGTTGGCTGCTGCAGCAGCTGCATTTTATTAAACCCACAAATTAGGGTGGAACCATTATTCCAGGATGACTGTTAAACAGATAACACTGGGATTGTAAAGAAGGAATTCCGCTAATGCATGGCATGGTGTTAGGTGCTTAGAGGACACAAAGATGAATATGGCACAACTCCTGCCGCTCAGGACACACAGCTTGAGAGGGAGAGACCAGAATAAAAAAAAGACTCAGGGCAAGAAAGACACATGCATAGTGCAATGGTGACGTAGAAGAAAACCATTCAAACAATTTAAGAAGACACTATTTTCATAAAGAAATGTAACATGGATTGTGATGCTTCAAATGTAGAACGAAAGAATTCAACTTTGGGCAAATGTGACAAGGGACCATTTATGCCTTCTGGTATCAAACCAGAATGTGGGTCATCGAGTTTTAGAGCTCGAAGGGACATTATCACTGAGTTCAAACCCTTCATTTTTCTAATAAGGAAATATAAGAGGTGAAACTACTAGCTCAAGGTCAATGAACTGACACCTGCCCATGAATCTTTCTGAACATATCTTGCTTTTTTTTTTGCGTATAATAATAATATGATCTTAAGTATCAGTTTTATCCATTACTCCACACATTCTGAAACAGTTTAAAAGTATGCTTCATCTGATCTTTCCTTTTCTTTCTTTCTTTCTTTCTTTTCCTTTCTTTCTTTCTTTCTTTCTTTTCTTTTCTTTCTTTCTTTCTCTCTTTCTTTTTTATTTATTCATGAGAGAAACACAGAGAGAGAAGCAGAGACAAAGGCAGAGGGAGATGCAGGCTCCTTGCAGGGAGCCTGATGTGGGACTCGATCCTGGGGCTCCGGGATCACACCCTAAGCCAAAGGCAAGCGCTCAACCACTGAGCCACCCAGGCATCCCGGCTCATCTGATTTCATTCATTCCACACATATTTCTGGAAAATATGACTTTCATATGCCATGGAACACGTACTTTAGGCTAAGCATCTATATGCTACTGAACATTTTATGCTAATCACTGCACTCCTACACAGTGAATCAAAAAACCAAGTTAAAAACATACAGTTGTTATTCCCCCCTAACAGAATGTAATGGAAAATAAGGAGTCATTATAAGTAGAACCATAATTTTCCCAAAGCATGACAGTAATTCTGGGCTTCCTGTCTATAAATAGGTTGGTCCACTCTAAATGGACCCCACTGCACTTCTTTAAATCACAATTACTAAGTAACCATCCATAAGCAGCTGATGTTAGAATTGTATGATCTAGATGAGCAAACTTCATACTAGGGCATTTAAAGATATGTCTGTGGGATGACTAATAGACTATCTGGAGAGTGAAATGCTCAGCTGTTCAGAATTCTTAGCAGGTCTCTGAATTCTGTCTAAAAATATTGGCAGCAACATCTGCCCTCATTGTCGACGCATGCTGAGAAGGCTTTAATATTCACCCAGAACAGGTAGGCTCTTGGCTTTCAGGGTGGTTGAATAAAGATCCTCTACCCAGCAATCTGTGTAGACAGCATTTAAACATCCTTGGAGATACTGAAAACTGCTGGAAATTTAAATTTTGGTTTCAGGAAGGTTGGTATTTGTTAAAGAAATTATTCATTTGGAGTCAAGAGACAGGTTCTAACATCACCTGTGCAATGAGCAAGTCTATGGCTTTGAATGTTCTCCTCTCCGTCCCCATGTACTCTGCTTTCAGGGCCACCCATGGTCCGTTTATGAATGGTCTTCTGATCCTGACTGTATCATATTTTTCTTACCACAGTGCCTTTGCTCATGCTGTTCCCTCTGCCTGGAATCTCATTCCCTTGTTTCTGTGGCTAAGGCAAAACAAAACAAAACAAGTTCCTATTTTTCCTTAAAGGCCTAGCTCAAAACTCACTTCTGACTTTCATCAGGAAAAATGATCGCATCTTCCCTAGTGTTCTATAACTTTATTATTCACAGTCTTACTATGTGCCATGTCTTTCACATACATTTATCTAATTTAATCCCTACAATTATTTATTTTTCTTCATTTATAAAGGTGGGAAATATATAAGAGGTGAAACTACTACCTCACTTGATTGATCAAGTTGCTAGTGAGTGGTAGAGTTGAGATTCAAATCTATGAAGATTTGGCTTATTTTCTAGCTATCTGGCCCCCACCAGCCAAGCATATCAGAACTAGTTTTATAAATCTCTCTTTATACTATGGAATGTGAACCCTTTGAGTGGAAAGACCAAGACTAAGTGGAGCTGAGGCCTGAGGAAAAAGATCAACTCATTCTACAAACTTGAGTTGGCATTCTATCATGTTGGTGGCATGATTGAAATCCATTATAATAAAAGTGATTGATTGGACAGGTTCGGAACTAAAAAGCACTGTTTGTTATGGGCACACGAATTTTGATACTTCTGTTCTTTTGTTTTTCTATCTCTAATCCCTAAGACATGTGGTATTATGTATCATTTTGGAACAAGTCTGTGAATGTTTCTCTCTATTTTTCTAGAATTATTCATTTAACCAATGAATACTTAGCATCTATTGTGTTGAAGGCATTATGGAGAGTTCATAGAGGTATAGGTTTAAATCCATGCCCCCCAAAACACGCATAAGTGAGATAAGACATGTTACACATGAAACTGTAATGAAATTTTGTGAACTATTCCATTTTAGGGGATATACCATTTACATTTAATTAATACAGGTTCACACTTTTAAGCCATTTCAGTTTGGAATACATTTCCACTGTCACACGTAAGAGGAAGTAAGTTGAAAGTAGAAGGAAGGGAAACGTACAAACAAAGCAAAGAAGGGATGCTAATGTTGATGAACAAAAAAACAGACACAAGACATCATGGTAGTTCCGAATAATATCTCAAAAGCTCATTTTCACTTTTATTGCAAATGGCAAATTTTAAGTCAGAATAGTTACAGTCAAATGGTGCATCCAAAACATTGCCCCAAATGGTAACAATATAAATACATAATGCTTCCTCCTCCCACATGCACATGTAACTATTTGAGGTCACCAGCATCTCACCAGTCTGGGAGATTTTTCTGTTCCTATAGCTCTCGCTCTCATTCCTTTAGGCAAATTAGCAGAGCTCCATCAAAATGCATCCTTAATTCATAAGCAGATAATACTTTGAGCTGGCAAGTCTCATAGCTGTGTACAGTGCTGGCATCCATTCCTTATCCAACACACCAGCAACTGCTCCATAGCCAAATCCCCTGTTAAGTCCTTCACCACACTGTTTATGTCTCCTGTAGGGCCTCCAGAATATATTTTGTGTGTATCATCTTTGTCGGTGCAGAACTAGAAGCCCAACACTAGTGGTTAGGACAAATGTTAGTTTGTTAGTGGGTTATTTCTTCTCATATTCTATATACATATTTATCTCTTTCAACTCATGTTCTACTATTACCATCGAGAGATGTTTGGGAGGTAGTCTTCCAGTGTCACTTCTGCACCAATGATTAAAGAGCACTGAGCTGAAAATTACACCTTTGTTCTTTTTAAAAGAGCATTTAGAGGTAAAGAATTGTAATTTCATCAAGGCTTCTTTACGTTTCCTCTTTTGGTTGTAAATGACATTACAGATTTGAAACTTTGAATTCATATTAAAATGATTCTCAGGACCATAAGGCCCTTGGGAGCAGAAAGTGTGTTTATTCCTTGCACCTCACACAAAGCCTCCAAATGGGTGCTCAGTGCATTTGTGTTGAATCCAGCTGAATAAGAAATTGTGGTTCATTTTGCTTATGCTGCAGATGGAAATCCACTAGTAACATTACCCAAGTTTAGGGGAAAATTCTTGGATTTTAAAGAACCTAAGTAGCAAGACAGTGTGTGGAACAGTTGGGAGAGTTTTGCCTCGAGTTCCCAAATCCGTGGAGGAATCCTTTAACCTATTCTGTTTTGCATCCCTCCCCAGTGCTATGGATCCTACCCAGAGTAAACACTTACCTATCAAACTGACACTTGGACAAAAAGACAAATAAAAGTGACGATATATAAGTTTTTTTTTTAAGCAGAAAATGGTGCAACCTCTTTTACTCTTTTTATTTTTAACATTTAAATTTTTTTTTAGTAATCTCTACACCAAATATGGGGCTTGAGCTCACACCTGGAGATGAAGAGCCGCCCAGGTGCCCCTCTTTCACCTTCTTTATAGCAGAGCTTTGACCTTTGCACACTCCTTTCCATAGCTTTATAATTTAAATGCATACTTAAAGCTAACCTATTTTGTCAAGAATATGATAGCCACAGGAAGATAGAGCAAGTGTAGAGAGTGGAGAAGGGGTGACGTCCTGCTGTTCCTTTTTGTGTTCACCTTATCAGCCAGAGGAGTAAGTTTTCCCTTGTGGCTGCCTTCAGCTTGATTGTCATTTTTCAGCGGTGAAAGCTCCATCAGCAGACAGCAGCCTCTTCAACAGAAGAAAGAGGATCTGCCACTTTAAATTTTCAGCAGGCAACTGGCATTTTATTATTTACGTATTTCATGTCATTATGTTGGATAATATAACAAATGATGCAATCAGATCCACGGGAAATTTAAAGTGGTGTACACCTGTTCTCACCTGGGAGAAGAGCAATAGCTCATATACAACTTCCCCAGCTGAAAACCAGCAGTACACAAAGCCTTTGCATAGAACCGTGCTCCCAGACTGACAAATAGGCCAAGTTGGGGAACATGAAATAAATTCCTTTAGCCTTCTTTGACGAGCTTCAGGCTTGATTTTTTAATAAAATAGCCCTTCCTTTTACTGAAAAAAAAAATTCTTTTTGTTGTTAGTGAAATTGGATCCCCAAACCGCCATTGAGGCTAGAATGTGAAAACCAAGTATAAGGCACAACTGCTTTTCTGAGGTCCTGGCTGAATTTGCCTGCCAGGCCTAGAGATGGACCCATTTAACAGTCATGATGTTATTTCTATTTGAAATTGCATGCAGAGGACATGAAATTGTGTTTTCTGCAGTGAACAAACCAAGAAAATAGATTTCTTCGGAAGAAGTGAATCATGGGTCATGTGAAAGGACCAAGCTCCACCCCTTGCCTCTTTCTAACATCCTTGAGAAACTTGGAAATTATTCAAGGAAAAGAGTGACTAAAAGACATAGCCAGTCTGATGTATAACTGCTCTTTGGGAGTCATATTGGAATAATGTCAGGATGGTTAGGGCACACTAAACACCCCAATGCATAGCTAGTCACCTGTCACAAAACCAGGTTCCTCAAGAAAGATAAACATTCAAGGAACATCTTCCTTTTTCTTATAAAGCTTTTGTCTGAAGCCCCAGTGGAGTCTTCTAGCTAGCTAAATATCCAGTAGGGCTGCCAAATAATATATAAGACTCCCAATCAAATCTGAATTTCAGACAAACACATAACCTTTTATTTTTTCAATGTGTATTTATTTATTTGAGAGAGAGAGAGAGAGAGAGAGAGAGAGCATGAGGATTCAGACTGGGGGGTGGGCAGATGGGGAGAGAGAGAGAGAGAGAAAGAATCTCTAGCAGACTCCCTGATGAGCTTAGAGCCCAGTGTGGTGGGAGGACTCGATCCCAGGACCCTGAGATCATTACCTGAGCCAAAACCAAGAGTGGACACTCAACTGACTGAGCCACCCAGGTGCCCCAAACACATAATCTTTTAGTATAAGTATGTCCCAAATATTGCACTCTGGAAATATCAACAAGAAAAATATCCAATCTAGTGAGATCAGACATGTAGACGTATAATATAATGAAATATTAATCACACTAAAAGAATATACTGTATGGTACACATATAAAATACTTTTTCCATTTTATACTAAATAACTTACTTATACAATATATTTATACCATACAGTAAATCTCAAATATTGCATTGGGCATATTTATACTAAAAATTATTTCTTGTTTATCTGAAATTCAAGTTTAACTGGACATTGGGGTTTTATGTTTAGTTCATTAGTTTGTTTTGATTTTTGCTAAATCTGTCAACCCTACTAAGAAGAAAAGGACTCCCAGTAGCTGGACTACCTATAAACCTAAGAAAAGTGCCCTGCTTGGCCCCTTTCACCTGGATGCACATCCACCTCCCAGTCATATACATCATTGCTAGCCCACTCACCAGCAACAAGACACCACAAGTAAGGAAGTGGCAAGAAGATGTGTCAACCCCTCTCAGCCCAAGCTTCCTCAGGAAGATGCCTCTTCACAAATGGGAGGCAGCCCAGACCCCTCCATTGTGTCAACCATGTAAAAGAGGGAAATATCAGGAAGGGAGACAGAACATAAAGACTCCTAACTCGGGGAAACGAACTAGGGGTGGTGGAAGGGGAGGAGGGCGGGTGTTGGAGGGGAAGGGGTGACGGGCACTGAGGTGGACACTTGACGGGATGAGCACTGGGTGTTTTTCTGTATGTTGGTAAATTGAACACCAATAAAAATTAATTAAAAAAAAAAAAAGAAGGAAAGGATACTAGAAAGGGTACTGCTTCAGGGTCTCTGAGAATCAGTACCTCCAATCCTTACCTCACAATCTCTACCACCAAGCACTGTAGTCCAACCAATGACTTTAGATACGGCTCATCAATATCAGCTCCCCTTCCACAGGTGTAGTGATAACAAGTATTTTCTACCAAAGCATAGCATATGACTGGGCCTCTCCTAATGTTTACATAACAATGATATACAAGTTAAACTGATGAGTTCACAAGGAATTTATAGTACACATAGTCTTCTTTATTTTCTACAACAAATACATTTGAGATACCAGAACCACAGAGGACATAAGGGCAAGTTCTCACTTCCCTATTGTTCAATGTGACTCTGTAGATCACATCTTTTGAACAGTTATTTATCTAGCTGAGCATCAAAGATGCTCCTGCCTCTCAAAGTGTTTGTTCTTCATGACTCTATCTATCAGAGTCTTCTTTCTTTTGATAATGCCTACTTTAATGGACATTACTTAATGGTCATAGCTGTGACTTTCAAATTTGTATCAGAATCATTTGGTGAGCTTGCTAAAACACAGGTTGGATTTCTGATTCCAGAGGTGTGGGGTGAAGTTTGAGGACTTGCATTTGTAATATGAGCCCGTGTCATGCTGCTGCTGCTGCTGGTCAAGGGTCTACACTTTAACAACTATCAAGCTACAGATTAGTCTTCCTTGTTATGGCCAGATGTTGTCCTCTCATGAATGTAAGATAACAGTATCCTATTAAAGTGGCCATCAGACACCTTCAAATCAATTTTAGAAGACACACACCTGTGTGTGTACATGCGTACAGCCCACATGTTGTAATATTTATAATCAATTACTTTGAAGGTCAATAAAGCCATATCTAGCTAATGTTATGTAAATTATAGAAACTGTGGTTCTGACATATTTTTGCTCTTAGTGAGACAGAGAAATTTCTTTCTGTGTTGGAGAAGGCATATCCCTTCCCACCCCCCAAACCATTATGCATATAATATTAGTTCTTAGAGAAGATAGCACCTTTGCAAATAAATTAACTTGTAGTTATAAACTAATTTAAAAATTGTTTATTTTAATAAGTAATATATATTTTAATAGAAGGTTTAAAAATAAAGCATCTTCAAAATAAAACATAGAAGTTTCCTCTAATTCCACTACCCAGAGAACCTCTGTGAATGTTATATATCTTTCCAGTATTTTTTGTTTCCTTTTTTGTTGCATTATGAAATAAGAACCACATTGTACATACTGGTTTATAATTTTTTCATTAAATGATAAGTTGTGGGCACTTCCTTATGCCATTAAATACATTCAACAGTATGATTTTTAATGAGTACAAAGTGTTCTTTCACAAAAATATGCCATAATTTATATTGTTTATCCCTTATTATTGGGCATTTAAAGTACCCTTTTTTGTTAATATAAAGAATGCCAAGAGAAATTTCCAGGTTAAAATACCATCTTTGCTGATTGCCACGATCAAACTTCATCTCATTTTTAACTAAATTATCAATGAAGACCCGAAAACAATGAAACTCACAGTAGGTCCTAAAACTTCAATTTATGCACAATTTAATGCTGGAATCTGGAAGGACTGTTAACTATAAGACAAAAAGAATGGAGTCGAAACCAAAACTATTTAAGTTTTATCTTATGAAATGCCCCTCCCTTCCCCCTGTGAAACAGAAACCACATAGTGGTAGAGAGCATGGGGGGCAGGGGTTGCGGACAGGAACTGTATGTTCTCCTACTGTCTGTCCTCTACTCAGGATTCAAGACCTCCAACAAACAGAAGTTAGAAGCTGGTACTTCTTAAGGATGTGCCTCTTCTTTTCCATACCCCATATTCCACAGCTCTACAGAAATGGCTTTACCTAGAATGCAACTGATTAAACAAATGGTGTGTTGGAGGTAATGACCTCTATCCCAGGAGGTGGAGCTTCCACAAACAAACTCTGTCAGTCAGGGAGACAGGGATTAGCAGACTGCTAGGAAATTATATCAGAGTATTGTGTTCCAAGTCTTCTGTGTATTTATAGCCTCATAAAGCCTGACAGTAGCCATAGAAGATGCTATCTCAATAAAGCAGAGCTGTAATAGATGAACACCTTCTAGAAGGTATGTATTGAACTTGGAGTGAATTCATCAACTTTCCTTTTAGTTGTCCTAATAACTAAGGAAGTGTATCATGATTCAAGTGGACAAAACCAAGGAAAAGCAGCATATGTTGTGTTCGTTGACATATGCCCAGGTCATAACAAAAGTGAAAAGAAAGTACCAGTAAGCCTATGAGAAAAGAATGTCAATGTGAAAGATTCAGGTGAGGAGTGTAACTATAAAAATTATCAACTGCTAATTCAGAAAAAAAAATTTCATGAAACTCTGGCATCTTTGATTGATACAAGGAAAATTTACGTTGATTAAGAGGAGCTGAACTTTGTACAATGAGAATAATCCAGGAAGAGAGCCAGCAAGTGGTCATGAAAAGGCAACAGTATGAGATAAAAAGAGATGTGAATGAGATGTGGAAAGATTGCAGATAAATGAAAAACACAATAACAGAATTTAAAATGCTATTGGAGGTCAAGAGGAACAGAATAGAGGTAGAGCATGAACTTGGGATCTTTTACTAGACTACAGAGGAAAAAACCCACAGATATGAAGGTTACAAAACAGATATAAGCACAGAGAATAGAAAGCTATAACATGTACATACCATAGAATAGGTGGAATTTGTGAAGAATAGCTAAAGCAAATACAAGAGAAGAAAGTACCAAAGGTAGTATTTTTTTAAATTTCACAAACTAAATTAAAATCAGATTTCATAGGCTAATAATTTGTAGGGGAAAAATATCAGTTAGATCCTACCCATAACTGGATTTACTTATTCTGTGTGGTGGTTTTTTGTAAAATGCCTTCCAATTCTTTTATAATGCTCCCTTTAAGAGATAGAGCTCACTCCCTTTCTCTTGAGTGTGGACTAGATTTGGTGCCTTGCTTCTAACAGAATACAGTGGAAATGATAGTGTGTGACTTAGAGACTAGGGCAGGCACCACAGCTTTCTGTTTCTGTTTCTCTCCCTCTCTCTGTCTTTCTGTCTCTCTTTCTCTCTCCCATCACTTGTGTTGGGGAAAGTCAAATGCCATGACAAACCATCAAGCCCATCAAAACCAAACTCTGACTGCTGACAATGACATAATATCAAAAAATGACCCAAAGTTTTATAAGTAAACATTAAAGCCCAGGTAAAAGTATATTTAATAAATGTCAAAGGAAACAATATTGCAGGATTAATATTAGACAAAGTAGAATTCAGTGTAACAGATAAAGGAGTTACCTGTCTTGAAGGGTCATCTCATATTAAGAAAAGGTATATTTGACAAAGAAAGTATAAAAACCATAAACCATCCTGTACCAAATAAAATTATAACTACACGTACAAAGTGGAAATTCTTATGAATAAGATGGAATTGCAGTTATATTAAATGAAAGTTTTTAAAAACTTTTCCCTAAAGTTGATAAAAGAAGAGGAAAAGGGTAAGGGGAAATACAGCATAATTTGGGATGTCGAAATCATAAATCTCTCCAAAAATGAATTAACAGTTTTGACTATTTATTAAATGTTACACTTTTATATGAGAAAATAATACAATAAACAAACCCTCAAATTGGAAAGAAGCTTTGACTTGACATAAAAATAATATCCTACCAATTAAACTGTTTTTAAAAAACATATAAATTGACATAAACAGAAAAATAGGAAAGATCATATACTGGTAATGACAAGAAGCAGAAGATAAAATTATCAAGAAGCTCATAAAAGCATCTTTGTTAAAGAAAATAAAAGACGGTGAGTTCAGAGATTGAGCACTGAGTGGAGAAATTTTACTGCCAAATGTGAAATCCAACTACAGAGTCTAGGATGTGGGGATTACGGTCCATGGTAAAGAAAACAAAATAGGTCTTCTAAAGCTAGAACAATGCACATGTCTATGTGCCGTAGTAAGAGGCAAATTCCCTGAACGTTGTTGATTAGCTGGTGATGAACTGGATTTATTGGTTATGTAAGCACCGGCTAGTTGGAGATGGGGTGCTACACACATGGAGGCCCACCTTTGGGTGATGGCATCAGATGCCTCTGCTTCATAAATGAGGTGTCCATATGGAAATTCTTACTTCCCAGCAGGTGAGATGACTGGATGACTGGATCAAGGTTTGTCAGTTTCATATTGTTTAATTTTTTTTACAATAAGCATGCATTACTTTTATAATCGGAAAAGAGAATGATAAATTTCCATTTTGAAAACAAATGGAAATTTTGAATCAAATTGAAACATGAAACCATAAAGCAACTCACAAGGACCTTCAGGAAAGCACCATAATGTGAAGGGAATACTTTTTTAAAATTGTAAGACCATCACTCATACTTTCTAATATTGAGGGACAGGATTTAGGACTGAGAGTAATTTAAGAAAAAGACTGCAATGCCTCAGTCTTGAAGGGTCATCAATGCCTCTCTTCAGTGGGAGCCCCTCTTTCACTGCAGGTAGAATATTATAAAGCTATTACAAAAAGATGAGAAGAGCCATTATATTTTGACAAATTTCATTTTCCTCTGACCTGATGAACAGGTGCATTGATGAGGAATAAATTCCAGGGAGCTACTGACCCAGTTGACATCTAATAGTCCCAAGTCAACATAACTATGTAGACATACTGAAAAATAAGCTGATTCATCTAAAGAGCTTTTTTCTTTTTCTTTATTTTTTTTAAGATTTTATTTATTTATTCACGAGAGACACAGAGAGAGAGGGAGGCAAAGACACAGACAAGAAGGAGAAGCAGGCCCCATGCAGGGACCCTGATGTGGGATCCCAGGACTTCAGGACCACATCGTGGGCCAAAGGCAGGCGTTAAAATGCTGAGCCACCCAGGGATCCCCTAAAGAGCTTTTTTCTAAGGCAAATTGTGAGCTCATTAAAAAGCCAACAACCTAAACCTTGAAATATATGTTCTAAAGGGAATCCAGTATGGCTCTGAGCCAGTGGAACTGGTTTTCCATGGAAGGTTTCAACAAAGATAAAAGTATATGTGGTACATTGCATCATTGTACAAAGTATGTTCTGTCCCCTTCACCCTTACCTCAAGAAGATCACACTCAGACCCTCATGTTTCTGGGGCCAAAAAAAGCAGGTCAAGAGAGCTGCTCAGTGTTCAAAGTATTTGTTCCCTAAAGTATTTATATTTGGTCAAGAGGGAAGATGTGAAGAAAGGATCTCTTTAGAGGTCAAAGCAAGAGCCATGGAGAATAATGGACTGGACAGTTCCTGCACAGGCAGAGCCAGGACCTATTCAAGGAACGTTTTCCAGGGTCCTGGTCAGGGTCCTGGCTGTGTATACCAGAGAGCTTGAGGCATTATCATGGGTCGGTGTCTTTGGTGGACTTTCATCTCATCCCCTTTCCAAAAAGGAGTGTGTATGGTGGTTTTTCTGTCATTGATTCCATTATAGTTCATATATCTTCAGATCAAAAGGAGCCACATGCAGGCCTGGTATAGAGATTATCATAAGAATTCTGAATTTATGATTGAAGGATATTTTGTGTTGTCTCCTTTAGGGAGGGACTGAGTGTATTTTCAATGCAAAAGGGAAGAAGAAAATATCTGTGACAGAGACACAAGACTGTGGTAAAATTATATTATTGTACAAAATTCTTCATGTCCTTCCTTGTGGTTGAATTGCATATTCCCACTTCGTGGAAATCAGGTTTTGTCATATGTGAGCAGAAGACATATGACTCATTACTGAGCAGGACTTTTAAGAACTATTGTATGGTTCTGCTATGCTCTTTTGTCTCCCCAGACCATGAGCCATTGCCCTAAGGTCTATTCCGTCATCCCAGAGATGAGAGTGAGGGAACATATGTGCAGACAATTCACGATGATCAATAAAATAATTTTAAAATCAATCTTTATCACTGTAAACAAATATGATTTTTGAGTCACTTGTTACCTCAACATATCTTAATCTATGATGACAAGCACAGGATACATATTATATGACTAACGTGAATACTATTTGATGAAGTCTATTTAGGATCTCAGCAAATTTCCCTCTCCTCTGGGTTAAACATGTATTTTGTCCTTTTAAATTCTTTCTTATTTACAAATGAGAGTATGTGAATTTTCCTCACAGTATCCCTTTGACCACAATGCAGAATTATTAGTATATACTGTTGTCATTACTATTTTCTGAATATTTTTGTGATTGCATTTTTATTTCCCCTTTGACACAAGAGTTGAGTATTTAAGTTTTTTTGAATAGTTGGGCCTTTCAATTTTAACTTGAAGCGCTAATTTCTATTTTCTCTGTATTGAAATTCAGAGCCCATAAAAATTTAGCATTTTGAAATAGTAAAGATCTTTTTGACACATAAATTTCATATATATTCCATAGTTGCCTATGAAAGGTCTTGGGATTAGTGCACGTATAATATTAACTTTATTCAGTTATAGAAACTATATTACTTAGATCCCATATACCATTATTTACTTCTTACCTGCATTATATGTTTTAGACTGAGTAGGTTAAATAATTTGGTAGAATAGTATTTTGTGTATCATTCCTTGCATTTCCAAAGGTTTTACTCTATCCATGCTGATGCAATGTTTTTCAATAATAACCCTTCAAGGTAGTTATACTTAATAATTATTGAGCGCTGACAAAATACTAGACATCTTAGTCTTTTGCCTCCTGTTATTTGATTTCTCTTTGATTCCTTTGTTTTCTATATGAGATAGATTTTCCTTTCTCTCTCTCTCTCTTTCCTCTATTTTAAGGGAATATTCATCCTGATTCTAATTCAAGGAGAATTTTTCTTTAAACTTTTAAATCAAAAATTTAATACTCCTATTCGAAAACCAGCATCAAGAAAATCCAAGAAGAAACATGAGAGAAGGGACTCACAGCTACCAAGCTTTATTCTACTAAAACTATCATTTAGAAACAGCAATAATGTATTTTTTAAAGATTTTATTTATTTCTTTGACAGAGAGAGAGAGCACAAGGAGGAGGAGCCGTAGGCAGGACAAGGAGAAGCAGGCTCCCTGCTGAGCATGGAGCCAATGCTGGACTCAATCCCAAGACCCCGGGATCATGACCTGAGCCAAGGGCAGATGCCCAACAGACTGAGTCACCCAGGTGCCCCTAGAAACAGTAATAATATTAACAATAACCAATAGCAGCATGCACAGTCGACTGAACACTTGTTAATATGCTAAGCGCTTTACATAATTATATACTCTAATTATCATATCAACCCTATACTGTAAATACCATTATCTCCAGTTTCAGATGAGGAAAATAAAGATCAGGAAAAGTTAGGTAATTTTCTCCAAATCCTACACTCTCAAGTGGTTGAGTCAGGATTGTGCCCGTGTCCTTCTGATTCTTAGATAAGTCATTTTAAGATACTGAGAAACTAAATGATCTTATTGGGGAAAAAATTTAGTAGCTTTGTTGTAGTATGTGATTGGCTTATCTATTTAAGAAGCCTTTAGAAGGAAGTGTATAGCATTATAATTCATCTTTGCATAAAGTGTTTCATAAGAATTACAGACTTTTGTGAATTAGAATGAGTAACATTTATAGTGTTCCCCATCGTTTGCTAAATACAAACTTTAAACATTCTTTCCTGAATTCTTTATCCAGTATTTTACCACCTGGTGGAACTACCAGCTCCTGAGTGAATATTCCTAGTTTTCACACGTGTAAGAATACGTTAAAATGTTTGTGCAGTATTCTTGTTGCTCATCCCCCGCCCCACCTGCACACACTTATCTTCCAGAAATAAACCTGAATTAAAAAGATGGTTATTTTTTCCCTTTATTTATCTGGTAAGTTGTTTTAGTACCAAGGTCTGACTTCAAACACACTGCCCCAAATAGAGTTGCGTCCAGCTTCCCCATCCACTAAACTGTAGCGTTATATGCATGTGTGTCTCCATCAACTTGAACTTGCTAGCAGGATAAACTAAATGCCATTTTTGGATTTGGGGTCTAAGGATAGAAAATGAGTCTCAGCCTACCCAACTTTTCAGAAGCAAAGAACATAAATCTTTCACGTTTTTTCTCGTAGTGCTTGAGAAGAGGAAGGGAAATAAGTTTCAGTGTGGTTCTATCAGGTGCAATTAGTTCAACTTCTATAACCAAAACAACCCAAATGACAGTGATCTCAATGGTATCGAAATTTACTTTTTCAACATGTAATAGAGCTATCAGAGCAGCTCTGCTTCAAAGAGTTGTCAGAGTTGTCTTTCAGGTCATTCTGCTTTCATCTCCAGGTATTCCCTTCCTCATCACGGCCCGTGATCCACATTTATTTCACATGGGAAAGTGGAGAAAGAAGGACATGTTATTCCCTCTCAAGGCTACAACCTGGAGGCTATAAAAGCCAGATCTGCTCACATCCTGTTGGCCAGACTTAGCTGCAAGGAAGGCTGGGAAGGTAGATTTATTATAAGTGTCCATATATCCCCTATGGTACAATGAAAAGTGCCTCAGCCTAAGATGAAAAGTGTTCTAGGAATTGGTTGCACAGCAATGCGAGTGTACTTAACACCACTGGACTGTATACTTAATACTTAAAATGGTGAATTACATATTATTTATTATTTATATTTTGCCTCAATACAAAAACAAATTTTTAAGGAAGAAATACCTCATCCTAGAAGTTAGGAGAAATGAGTTCTAGTCTCCTCTATGCCAGACTTAACTCTCTAATCTTGGGTGATTTTAGTTTTACTGAACATGAGTTTATTCATTTATCTATGCAGTGAAACCATTATAGATTACTCGTTTTAGGTATAACTCATTTGATTCTATTTTAGCCACTTATATTAAGTAAAAAGTAGACTTATTGGGCAGATAAATAGGAAACTGGAGGATCAGAGGGACGAATAAACTGAGTAAAAGGACTATCACTCCGTGCACACACCAGACCCAGGCTTAAGCTTGTCCACACTGCCCTTGTGGTGAGTTAACGCTAACCGCTCTATGTCTTCTTGCTGTTCACATTAAAAGTTAAGTTGGAGAGAGTGTCTCCACAGGCCTAGCCTAGATCTGTGTCTGCCCTAGGCAGGAAGAGGATGGACCTGGGTCCTTTGGTTTCATCACAGGAAATAGGTGGTACCTCACACTAACACTACTCACAACAAAGGCACTAAGAGAATTGGATGCCTGACAATCAAAACAACAATATCCACTTTTCTTCTTTTCCTCAAAATTATTTTCTGGGTCAGCTTCCATCAGGACACTTTCTCCTAGTTTTCCTCCTTATTCTGGAACATTCTTCATTCTTTCAGGCTTTGCTTTTCCTCCCTGATTCTGAAATCTCATAGCTCTTCAAGGATCTTCCACTAACCCTCATCTTTTCTTTATCAATACACTCCCACACCCTTACTCAATATTTCCACTCCAAATTCTACTGATGGCCCCCAAATGGCTATCACCTGTCTCACTTCTCTTGCAGTCCAGATGCATGTATATAACTGCATGCTAGATCTAAGACCTCTCAAATTTATGATGTCCAGAACCACACTTCTCAGATTATACTCCTTGTTATGCTTGCCTACCTCAATAAATGGCATTACAATCCACATCGCCTGCAAGGCAAAAGCAAACCAAGCAAACACACCAAACAAGAATTGTCTTAAACTTAGCTCTCTTCATCATCACCCACATCCATCCAGCCACCATGTCTCTGAGAATTGGTGCCTCTGGATACCTCTAAGATATTTCCTGAACCCTCACTTGCTCTTTATCCACACTGACAAACACCCCATCGTTTTACTGGAGTTGGTATCTAAATCAAACCCAATAAACTGACCGCCATTGCTGCTCATAAAACAATATGTATTAGAGCTACAATCACAATATAAGATTATATTCAATAAAATTCCCAGTAAAAGGGGGAAATTATTTACCATAACACATGGCTATGTTCTTTTTTGTGTATTTCTTTCAGCATGGTGACTTAAAAAAAAAAAGAATGAAAGTCATATTAGATATCACTGTTATGTTGACACATTGATTTAATATGTGAAATCAGTTTACCATTTTTTAACCTTGGAAATATTCCAGCTTGACTAATTTGGACTTCATAACTTCTTTGAAGGACTGCATCATATGTGATGGTTTAAAGGAAATTTTTGAAATAGAACTTGACCACCATCACTAAAGTTTTCAACTGACCATGGCTGCTCAACCATCAGTCTTCCATTCTTTCATCAAATCCATGTTTTCAAACTGAAAACAGTAAAGGTTAGATTTGTGTTGCAGCCCTAAATCTGAAGGTATTGGTCTATTACTTGAATTGGTCTATTACTTGACATTTAATACAAAGTTAAAAGATACTGATGTATTTTTTTTCTATATAGAATTAAGAAGAGAGTCATTTCTCAGTAGAGATAGAGGAGTCTATGTTGTCAACAGGCGATGCTTTCAATAAATATCCAAGAAACAGCTATTTCGATATAAATGCTCCAGATGGCTTCATCCCAGCTCTCCCACCCCTCCACACTCTCCCTTGTTACTTATGCAAGTCTTTTTATATACTAATGTGCACATTTCTTCCTCCAAGGGCTGATGCTTTTTAATAAGCTTAAAGGGGTATTTTTCTAGGTTGACTTGGGATCTAGGTAGCAACTAGTGAGAACAATATGCACTCCCAAGTCACCACCAGTATCAGGTGGCACTCACTGATATTCTAGGGGACTTTCATTTTGCAAGTAGTTGAGAAGGGAGGAATTTGGTTGAGGTCAGAGTCCAGGAAATGCAGAGTAGAGATGAATACTCTGGAAGGGGTAATGTAGTAGCTATGACTCACCCAGTCCTTGGAGCTAGGATTGGGTGTCTGGGGAACTGTCTGCAGGCTGCAATCAGACAGAACTATTTTCATGAGAGACTTTGTGAAGCTCTGGGCAAAAGAAAATCTGCTTCAGGTTCTCGGTGGCAAAGTATGACATGGAGTGAGGGCGAGAGTCATTCTCTCTTTCTTTATACAGCCTGCCATGACACAGGCTGGGAGCACAGAAGGCAGACTTTTTCACAGTGAACTCCATCAACCGTGGCGGAAGTAAAATTTGAGAGTGAATTTTTGAGACACACAGCTCCCTGTGCAAAGCAGGTAGGAGGAACAGGGGGCAATAGCAATCCCTAGCCCGCAGCCTGATTGGTCAGCACACATGTGGGTATCAAATTTAAGGACTTGATAGCAGATGGTTACACCAGAAGCCAGCTATAAATCTCTAGTGCTCTGGTATCTGCCAGCTAAAGATCAGCCTCTTTGGGGGGCTCCCAGAAATGCTCAGCAGAGATTCTGAAGTGGAAGAATTTCCAGTCCAGGTCGACAGGGCAAGAACAAAAACTTTGGGTACTTGAAAATCCATGCTTGGGACACCTGGGTGGCTCAGTGGTTGAGCATCTGCTTTCTGCTCAGGTCTTGATCCCGGGGTCCCAGGATCTACTTCTGCGGGGAGCCTGCTTCTCCCTCTGCTTATGTCTCTGCCTCTCTTTCTGTGTCTCTCATGAATAAATAAATAAATAATTTTTTTAAAAAAAAGAAAGAGAAAGAAAATTCATTTGCCTGTAAAACTGTTGAGGTCTTTGTTGTATAAAGACCCATAGGGATCAAGTTTTAAGTGCAAAGAAATATGAATTTATTTTGGAAATATCAACTGCCAACTGGTGAATGAGAGAAAAAGGAGTTTTTGTTTTGTTTGTTTTTTAACAGGTAGAAACAACCCTAACCAATATCAGGTAGGGAACAGTATTTTGAACTAAGACGTTACCAGTAGTGTAGCTCTTAGATAACTTGAATATGTGAACCGATAGAAAGTTTAACAGTTATATGTGATGCCAATATTACATTCCTTTATAATATAGTAGGATTTTATTGGCTGAATCTGGCAACCAGACCAGATATTCCTAATTTCAGAATCAAAATTGAAGCACTGTATATATATATATATATATATATATATATATATATATATATATATATATAAAAGCCCATCATTTCACTAAAACAGTTCTTTTCCTTGAGAATTATGGTTGATTGTAGAAATGTTTAACAGTTTTATCTTAGGACGTTTAGAAGTAACAGCCCTAAAGGAATGTTTTCCTCAAAATTTTCCAGTGTACCATCTCAATATTTGTTGTTTTCCCAGTTTACAGAACTTTTTTTTTTAAAAGATTTTATTTATTTATTGATGAGAGACACACAGAGAGAGAGAGAGGCAGAGACACAGGCAGAGGGAGAAGCAGGCCCCATGCAGCAAGCCCATCATGGGACTCGATCCGGGATTTCCAGGATCAGGCCCTGGGCTGAAGGCGGCGCTAAACTGCTGAGCCACCAGGGCTGCCCCAGTGTACAGAACTTATTAACAAACAATCTGCACACATGTACATTTATTTAGGCAATGATGTTACTAATCTCCTCGCCAGGGCTCCACGTCTCCTGGTACCATGCTTTTAATATATATTCCAAGTTTTGTCACTCTTATCTCCTGCACCTCATCTTTCTCTAAGATAAAAAGAACTTCCATTGGTACCATTGATTCCACAGACAGATATCATGATATAGAATATACTCACAGAATTGTCCATCACTGAGAATTTTGGATGGCAGCGTGAGAATATTTCAGTCAGAAGAATAATGGAGAATGAAGTTTTCTTTCTGCAAACTTATTTATAAATTCTGGCCTGGACTCTATCACAAATTAACTGTGTGATGTTGAGTCTTCATGTCTCAGGGACTCAGTTTCCTGATAGAAAAATTGATCTAAATAATGTTTTGTAAGGAACAAATTATGTGAAGTACAAATCCTATGAGATGTTTCTTTTTGAAAGGGGCCTGCCATCAAATATGCCATATCGACACCCATTCCTCAAGTCTATGGACCATGATCACAAATCAACCCACTTATTTAATTATGGAATCCTTTTTCCAATTTAATACCTATTAAAACCCAGATAAAACACTTTTAAAAATCTGGATTAAATGATCCATATGTCTGTTTCCAGCTAAGAAAATTCTTCAAGAATAGTAGCTTTAAGCCTTATGAAAATTAACTGACAAATGACAAAATCCTAAAACAAAATTATAAGCAAGCTCAGACTTCAATAAAGTTCATTTTATTCTTATGGGCCAATAGTAAAAGAATACACAAAATGAAAATAGTCCTATAAGCATGGTGACATTAGGCTTTTATTTTTCAAAGGACTTTCTTGGTCACTGTATTATTTATACAACTAAAAATAATTTTATTTGAACATAAATGACAGTTTTCTCTCCATGTCTAGAAAATAATGTCATTCTAGCAAATAATGTCATTCTGTTCATTTTTAGGTCTTTCTTTGACTACCGAACTTTTGGCTATTCTTTGGTAGGACATAGCTAATGTAAGTAAATGGAAATTTCAAACTTTCAGTGACTATTGCTTCAAGACAAAGCCATAAGTCTATGCTATGGGAGCAGGAAACCATTATATATATATATAATATACATTATATATAATTATATATATAATTATATATAATATACATTATATATAATTATATATATTATAATTATATATAATTAATTATATATAATTTTATATTATATTATACATATAATTAATATATATTATTATATATAATATATATTATATATAAATAATGTAAAAGGTATATATAATAAATTATATATATACCTTTTACATTTGTGCCAACTTCCTCAGGATGTTTGGCCAAACTATCCAGCCACTATGTGACTTTGTCCACTGAACTAGAGCAGAACACTATTGATCTTATCATCGTGACTTGTAGTAATAATCTGTCCTGTCACAGCCAAATGATTTGTGCACCTACATGGATGCGCTGGTACAATCTTCCTGGTTCCTGTCTGTTTAGTGAACTTGAGATGAAGACGTAGGTGTTAGATTGTGCCTTTAAACATAATTACTTGACAAATGAGAAAAAGCTTATTTTACTCTAATTTCTATTTTCAATAATGTCAAGAAACTTATTTGATTGAAGTTTTGGCTGTGTAATAGTTTGTCCCTTGGAGGAGCTCTGATCTCTATGTTTAAAAAAAAAAAAAATAGGGCAGCCCGGGTGGCTCAGTGGTTTAGCGCCTGCCTTTGGCCTAGGGCCTGATCCTGGAGACCTGGGATCGAGTCCCATGTCGGGTTCCCTGTGTGGAGATTGCTTTTCCCTCTGCCTGTGTCTCTATCTCTGTCTCTCTCTCTCTCTGTCTCTCATGAATGAACAAATAAAATCTTAAAAAAAAAAAAATAGAGGAAGACTGTTACAATGAACCAAGCAGAGGTTTTTCTCTCTGAAGGAATAATCCTTCATTGGTCCAAATAAAGTTCATGTTAAGATAGAAATTCAGTTTCTTTTTTGGTTTAGTTTTGTTTTAGAAATTAGATTTCAAACATTAGAACCATATAAAGCAAGAGCTAAAAAGTCATACTTGTAGCCATAGTGTTCCAGAAGAGAAATTACCCCCTCTCGTTTTCTTCATCCTGGTGGTGAGCCCAGATGTGATATTAAGAGGAAGTACTGTCTTTCTTTTATCTATTCTATTAGAATGGTTCAAACAGCACAATCACTGTTGGCAAAAATACCTTTGCCTCCAAAACACTTTTCTTCCTCTACAGTCTTTGGACATAGAGAGGCTTGCCTTCTGCCAGAGTGCCACTGCCTTCCTGTCCACCCTTTTATACTGAGCTTGAGTTTATTTCAGAAATATGGGCACATAGATGATTTATGTCTTCAGCTGGTTGAGTGCATGTTTTCATCACACTTGACTCCAGATAGTTCCAACATGCCGTCAGACTGTTTTTCATATTCCAGGATGCTGACCAGAGGATATTGATTTCCTGATTATCCCAAGATTAGTGGAACCACTTGCAGCTTGAGAAGCATTTGAGTTTAAAAAGGAAGAAAAAGAAAGGAAGGGAAATTAAGAAAAGGGAAAGGAAGGAGGGAGGGAGGAAGGAAGGAAGATGATTCTAAGCCAGATAGCAGAAGATGATAAAATAAAGTGTTGTAATGAGACAAAATTTACATAAATTCAAATGCATCTATTTGAAGTGGAATAATTTCAATGAGTTTGGAAAATTTTATTTATCAAGTATCTATCACCATAATTGATAGAACACTTCCATCACCCCAAAAGATTCCTTCATGCCCCATTATAGTCCATTACCCCAACCTGTTGTGTCAGGTAATCATTAATCTGGTTCCTGGTGCTGTTGATCAGATTTTGCTTATTCTAGAATTACATATAAATTGAACTATACAGTATGTACTCTTATATCTGGCTCTTTCCTTCAGTATAATGTTTTTGCAATTCAGCCACATTGTAGTTATATACCTATACTTCATTTATTTTTATTGCTGAGTCGTATCCCATAGCATGGATGTGCCACAATTCATTTTTCCATTCATTCAGCTGATGGCCATTTAGGTTGTTTAAAGTTTGGGGCTACTATGAATTAAGTCACTGTGAACAGTTATGTTGAAGTCTTTGTGTGGACACATGCTTTCATTTCTCTTGAGTGAATATCTAGGAGTGAGATGGCTGGGTCATTTGACAACCAGCTTTTAAAAAGCCAGTGAATGCTCTCTCTGGATCATCTGGGTGGTTCAGTTGGTTAAGCAGTGACTCTTGATTTTGGCTTCGGTCATGATCTCAGAGTTGTGAGATTGAGCCCCATATAGGTCTTCTTGCTGGATGTGGAGGCTGTTTAAGATTCTCTCTCTCTCTCCCTCTCCTTCTGCTTACTCTCTCTCTCTAAAAAAATTTTAAAAGCTAGTGAATGCTCTCTTATTCATGATTTCTTCTGTTTTACATTATCTATTGAAGTTTCTCAGGTCCCCCAAAATGTATCTTTGACAGCAAAAGGTATCAAAAAACATAAATAGAAAAAAAAGAAAAAAAGAAAAAACAAACACCTCCCCCCCACACACATACACACAACTGTCTGAAGAAAGGAGAAAGGAAACAAAGAAATTTACCCTATCAATGTCTTCTGCTCAGATTGCATCTGAGTGGACTGACCAAGAGAGAGCCCCAGAACATCCGATCTGTATAACACTATTGTAAATTATCTTTTTTAAAATTTTAGTTTCCAATTCCACATTGCTCCTGTGATTTTGCTAAACTCATTTATTGTTTCTAGTTTTTTGGTAGATTCCTTAGAATTTTCTACATAAAAAAACCCGTACTATCTGCAAGTAGAGAAGTTTAACCTCTTTTTTTTTTTTACCAAATTTTATATCTTTTTCTTTTTCTTACCTTATTGCAAAGAATATGGATGATGAGAATAGACATCTTTGACTTTTTCCTAATAATAAGTGGAAAGCATTCAGCCTTTCAACACTTAAGCATAATGCTCCTGTAGATATTTTTGTAGATGCCTTTTATCAGGCTGAATAATTACTTTCTGTTCCTAGTTTGCTGAGAGTAGAATTTTATTTAATGTTTCTCTGTATCCATATGATCGTGTGGTCTTCCTCTTTAGATTGCTAATGTGGTGAATTGCATTGATTGATTCCAAACATTGAAGCAATGTTGCAATCTCTGGATAAAACCTGCTTGTTTGTGTATATTGTTTTTTTTGTGTGTGTTGCCAAATACAATTAATACTTTTTTTAAAGGTCAATGTTCGTGGGAGATGCTGGTCTGTAGTTTTTATGTGTTTGGTTTTATATGAGAATGCTAGTTTCACTAATCAAGCTAAGAAGTGTCATCTATTTTGTAGAAGTGATTGTATACATTTGGTATTATTAATTCTTTCTTAAATGTTTGATAGAATTAATCAGTGAAGTCATCCAGGCCTAGAAATTTATTTTTAGATATTTTTTAACTCTGAATTCAGTTTTT
Source organism: Vulpes lagopus (assembly GCF_018345385.1). Classification (NCBI taxonomy): domain Eukaryota; kingdom Metazoa; phylum Chordata; class Mammalia; order Carnivora; family Canidae; genus Vulpes; species Vulpes lagopus. Next base: position 25,374,702 of record NC_054842.1, on the reverse strand, counting down.
TACATAATTATAGGGCTATTTGGGTTGTCTGTTTCATCCTGGGTGAATTTTAGCTGTTTGTAAATTTTAAGGAATTTGTCTATTTTATCATGGTTGTAGAATATGTGCACAAAATTGTTCATTGTTTTCTCTTACAATATTTTCACCATCTGCTGTGTTTGTGGTGACATCACGTTTTTGTTCCTGATGTGGGTAATTTTTGTCTCTTTCTTTCTATATCATTCTTGCTAAACTTTCAACAATTTTATTGATATTTTTAAAGATTCAGCTTTTGATTTTATTTAGTTTCTCTATTTTTTGTTAGTTTTCAATTCTTTGTTTTCTGCTACTTATTATTTTCTTCTCCTGCTCAGTTTTCCTCATTTGATTCTTCCTTTTCTATTTTCTAAAGTGATAACTTAGGACATTTCTTTGAGACCTTCTTTCTTTTCTAATATAAGCACTTAATGCTATAAAATTCCTTCTAAGCACTATTTCAACTGCTCCTAAAAATTTTGACATGTTGTATTTGTTCACTTCAAAAGAGGTTTTGATGTTTCCTGAGATTTCTTCATTGACCCATGGCTATATTGCAAAATGTGTTGTTTAATTTGTAAGTGTTTGGAAATTTTTCCATCATCTTTCTGTTACCAGTTTCTAATTTAATTCCATTATGTCTAAGGATATATTTTGTAAAATTTTGATTCTCTCCAATTTAGTCCTCCTCTTCAATTTTTGACTTGTTTTGTAATCAACAATTTCCATTCCAGTGAAACAAATATTCTAAATGTGAATATATGTACTGGAATAGATTAAAATCAGGTTACTATGATGCCTAAGCAACATGGGTGTAGATGCTTTCCCAGCATATGTTTGTAATAAAAGTAAACTTGTTTTTTTATATTTATCTTCAATTGAAAAATTTGAAAGAGACTATTTATTTATTTATTTATTTATTTATTTTTTATTTATTTTTTTATTCATTTATTTATTGAGAGAGCACATATAAGGAGGGGTGGGGCAAAGGGAGAGGAAGAGAGAGAATTCCAAGTAGGTTTCCACATCAGGCATGGAGTTCTATGTGGAGCTCAGTCTCTACACCCTGAGATCAAGACCTGAGCTGAAACCAAGAGTCAGACACTTAACTGACTGAGCCACTCTGGCACCCCTGAAAGAATAATTTTAAATATTGGAAACCAATATTGTTTAGACAGTCACATGGATGATATACTTTGGTTTGTGCATAGAATTCTCATTCCACCTCATCTTTCTCCTAACCATTTTAGCCAGTAGGAAAGGGAGTTTCATGATTGGATAAGATTTTTCAAAGAATTAAGGAAGCATAAAACATTCTTAGGAATAAAATTTTGAAGTGAGCGCCCTGGGAGAGATTTCCCTCTATATTATGGTAGTATTTTCCTCATTGCAGGCTTTCCCACTCATGATTTATTTGTCATCAGTTACAAGATGTCCTAGTATATTCACCACACTGTTCCCAAAACGCATGGAGTTGTGGAGGTGGCAATAGAATGGAATAAAAGGTACAATGATATGCATGGGTGGGGCTTAAATCTTCAAATTAGTAGCATCTAGTATAAAGTTGTTAAGAGTGAAAATAATTATCTTTATCCAATTTGCCATCCCTGTTAGCAGAATCTTACTTTAGGGACTGGGGCATTTCAATCTATAGCTCGTAAATTTCAATATGAATGCATCTCCTGCCATTTTGTTGATGTAAGAGTCTCTCTTCAGAGATTTAGGAATTTGCATTTCTAAAAAGCACCAACAGAATTCCTCTATGGACCACTCTGTGAAAGCCATGGCCTTAATCAATATGTGGGTTATTAATGCTCCCAGGTAAGCAGTTATCTGGAATTTGTTCCTTTAGCCTGTTATACCCCCATCACATTTCTAGTAGTCCTGGGGTCTTCTGCTGTATTGGCATTTTTGCCAATAAAGCTATATTAAGAATAACTACCACAGTGATGGAGATTTAACAAACCCAAAGCCAATGTGGCACCAATGAGAGAGGTGAGAATCAGTGGATAAATACTTCAGTCTTTCCACCCATAGGAGGGTGATCCTGAGCTTCATTCCACCTGGTTCTTCTGAGTCTATAATACATTACTGTCACCCAAATCCATGTCTTAGGGTTTGCTTTCATGGGGATCCAAAACAAAATAGGAAGTATTCAATAAATATTTGTCGGGTAACTTTTTTAATGTAGTCTAAAAAGAAAACACAACAAATAGAACATCAAATAGAGAGAATACACTGAGACACTGAAAATTTCTGGGCAAACATCCTCTACATCATTTCTTCTCCTCTCTCACAACCTCCGATATTCAGATTCCTTTTTCTGGGTCGATAAGCAAGACTGTCAATTTTGAGCTGTGAAGCCACCTGTTAGAAAAGAAAGGAATAAGAGTTTCTTCCAGGTTTCCTTCAGTAACAGTTCCTGTGACTTCTCTCATCAGAGAATTTGTCTTTAAATATATGGGCTTTTTAATGAATTTTCTTTTGTTCTGACCTCATTCTAGACAGGATTCATGGTCATAATTCTTTGAATAAGATCGTCCATTTGTTTTCTCTTCCTCCTGACTGAATAGCTATTTCTTCATGGGTTTCCTTTTATTCAACTAGTAAGATTTAGGCTTCAATTAGCCATTATCACAGTAATGTGTAATAAACCACTCAAAAGCTCAGTGGCATTTAACAATAAATATTTATTCTTATGGTCATGAGTCTGCTGTTTCACTGTAAAATCAGCTAATCTGGGGTGGGCTCAGCTGGGCTCTGCTTCAGTCTGAGTGTTTGGCTGAGCTTGGTTCCTCACTGTGAGTTGGACTCAGATCTGATCCATGTGTATTTTTCCTGGGCTTTCAGCTGAAGAGGAAGTAGTTACTCAAGACTTTTAAAGCTTCTGCTTGCCTCAAGACAACTAACATTTCATTGACCAAAGCAGATCCATGGCCAACTCCAAAATCAAGGGGCGAGAGAATGTACTTGGCCATAGCAAGGGCGTGGATGTAAATTTTACCCCATGAGAGCCAGGAATTGTAACTAATAACTCAACCTCCCACAGAGTCCTGGCTGATTGAGATGATGATCTTGTTTGGCGGTTCTCAAATTATGATCTGGAAACCTACAGGAGTTCCCGAGATCTTTTAAGTGGTCTGCAATGTTGACACTATGTTCATAATAATAATAATGTCACATTATCTGATTAATTTACTTATTTTTTCTTGAGTGTGCCATGCAGTTTTCCAGAGTGTATGAGATATATAACATGGCAAGAGACTGCAGAAGTAGATAATCCAGCTGTTTTCTGAGGAAAAAAAATATAAAGAGATTTGCAAAATGTAAAACAATGCTATATTTTCAATAATTATGTTTCAAATATATGGTTATTTATTTATTTATTTATTTATTTATTTATTTATTTATTTACAAGTAGGCTCCCTCCCCAGTGTGGAGTCCAGTGTTGAACCCACGACATTAAGGTCAAGACCTGAGCTGAAATCAGGAGCTGGAAATATAACCCACTGAGCTGTCCAGGTACCCCACATGGTAATTTTAAAGAAAAATAATATTATTTATGTTAACAGGTAATGACTTTATAATTGACATTTTAATAAGTTTGTAAATAAGTATTTTTAAAATGTGTTAGTTTTTATGCCAAATATAGTTAAGTATTAATAGATATAATCTACATAAATAAAAGCTCTTTGAGGTCTTCTATAATGTGTTTTAATTCTTTTCCTATTTTTTTTATTGTAGCAAAAAACACATAACGTAAAATTTACCATCCCAACTATTCTTAAGTGTACAGTCAATAGTATATTTTCATTGTTGTGAAACAGATCTCCAGAACTCTTTTCATTCTTTCATGTTGCAAATCTCAAACTCTGTACCTATCAAACAACAACTCTCCTTTTCCTCCGCCCCCACCCCTGGTGACCACCATTTTACTTTATGTTTCTATGAATTTGACTACTTTAAACACATCTTGTGAGTGTTTAAATACAGTATTTTTCTTTTTGTGACTGGTTCATTTCACTTAGCCTAATGTAACACGTGACAGGATTTGCTTCCTTTTTAAAGGATGAATAATATTCCAGTGTGTGTGTATGTATATATACATACAAGTATATATATTATATATATATATGTATTATCCATTCACCTATCAATGGAAATTTGGGTTGCTTCAACCTCTTGGCTATTGCAAATAGTATTGCTGCAAAGAGAAGTGTGCAAATATCTCTTTGAGACCCTGCTTTCAATTCTTCCGGATTTATACCCAAAAGTGCAACTGCTAAACTGCATGGCAGTTCTATTTATAATTTAATAATGTATCTTTAACTAAGCTTTTTGTTTTGAGATAATCATAGATTCATATGCAGTTGTAAGATATAATACAGAGAAATCTGTGCACTCTTTTTATTTTTTCTATTTTTTTTAAAAGATTTTATTTATTTATTCATGAGAGACACACACACAGAGAGAGAGAGAGAGAGGCAGAGACACAGGCAGAGGGAGAAGCAGGCCCCATGCAGGGAGCCTGATGTGGGACTCCATCCCAAGTCTCCAGGATCACACCCCAGGCTGCAGGCGGCACTAAACCACGGCGCCACCAGGGTTGCCCAGTATATGCACTCTTTACCTAGTTTTTCCCAAAGGTAAAGTTATAGCACAATATCTCAGGAAGGATATTGTCTTTGAGACAAGGAAGGTACAGAACATTTCCATCAGCACAAGAGGACTCATGATGACCTTTTATAGTTACACCTCCTTCCTTCCCACATCATTAATCTTTGTATTGACCTTTCTGTACTGAAAAATATTGTGCCACTTTCTCTTGGTCTACATGGTTTCTGATGAGAAATCTGCTGATTTTCAAAATATCTCCTGCTGTATATGAGGTGTTATGTCTGTCTTTCAGTTTCAAGATAATTTCTTTGTCTTTAGTTTTCAGAAGTCTGATCATAATGTGTCTTGGATTTCTTTGAGTTTATCATATTTGGGATTTGCTCAGCTTATTGAGTCTGTAAATTTATGTCTTTTGGGAAATTTGTAGCCATTTTTGCCTTGCCTTCTTTCTCCTACCTTCAGTTTTTTATTCCAGTTATTGCACCTTTTTGTTCTAATCTTTCCATTTGACTCTTTTTATATCTTTGGTGAAACTTTCTACTTTTTTCTTTGTAATTGCTCATTAAAGCATTTTGATGACTGCTTTAAAATCTGTGTTGGATAATTCTAATACCTCTATAGTCTTAGTGTTTGTATCTGTTGATTGTCTTTTTTACATCCTCTTTGGGATTTTTCTGGGTTTTCATATGATTGGATTTTTTTTTTAACGGAAACCTGGATATTTTACTGAGCCTCTGGATCTTATTTGAGTCTTGGATCTTATTTAAGTCCTTATTTAAGTGTTAGCTTTTTTTTTTTTTTTTTTTTTTTTTTTTTTTTGGCACTGATCTGGCAAGGGAAGAGGCAATACCTCCTTACTATTACCAGGTGAGGGTAAAAGTCCTGCTACCCCACTTGGCTTTCTGGAGGGGTTGACATCTGGAGGGGTTCTCTTCATTCTTGCTGGGTGGGGAGGGGAGTTCCAACTCCCCACTAATACTCCAGGGATATCTGCCTGGCTGGGAGAAGTAGGAATACTTTGTTACCACTCCTCCCATAGCATCCACTGACACCATTTTTGGCATTGAGGGATGCTGTGTCACTACTGAGTGATAAAAGTTTTGACCATCTACTAGACTTCCTTTGACACCACCCCACCTGGTTACAGTCTCTTGAGAGTGAAAGTCTAAGCTCTCCACTTAACTTTGCTGGCCTGGGTAGGAGTAGGGTACAGGTTTTTCCTATGGCAGTGTAGAGTAGTTATTGTCTAAAAGTTTTCTGCTTTACTAGGCTGCCCCTTTTCTTTTCTTCTGGCTAGAGAGAACAGGTTGTCAGAACCTTGTTTATGCCTAATGGTGTTCCTGGATTTCTGCCTTCTTTAGCTCCGTATCTGGGATATGTGAAGCAAAAAGGGAACACAAGGAATATACCACTATGTTGTTCTTTGGGTCCTGAGTTCCCTACCTGGTCTGCCTTCTCCTTGCCACCTTAGGAGTCTTTTAGTGCTTACCAGGGTTTTTATTGTACTTAGCAGGAGGAATATAGAAAAGTATGCCTAATCAATTTTCTAATAGAAGTCTTAATAATTTTTGAAGTATAAAGAATTCCTAAGACCAAAAGGTTTGGGAACTGCTGATAATATTCAAAGGTTCTCAGGTTTTGGATTTCATGGATATATAAAACAAAATAAAAGATTTTAAAAAGTAGTCTCAATAAACTTGCTTTCTATTCATTACATCACACAAAATAGTTTAAAAAAAGCAAATGGTTCTCTGATAATATATCACCATCTTTTCACAAAAGAAATGTATTACCATGAAAAATTAAAAAACCAAAGATCTCAAATGCTACAGTCCTTCAAAGTGTACAAATACCACATTATAAAAAAAAATTCTCTAAATAGTCTCTTTTTCTTAGCTCCACTCTCTCTGGTCCAGTGAAAACTCAACTTTACATAAGTACCAATAGACAGAGAGGCATGTGGGAGCTCCTGCTCTAGTTTACCTCTCTGGCAGTGGTGATTTTAAAGTCAAACTACCTGGCCCATCGTAAAGAAAATATAAAATTGTGTTTAATGAAATTCGCTCCAGATTCATTTTATGGGTTTTCAGAGACAAGTATCTTTTTACACTTGAGCTATAAAATCAAGTTACTTGTTTTATGTAGGACATTGCACTACACATACCTAGGTTCTGGGATAACTGTCCAATCTGATGTTGCAACAAGGTCCATAAGAAGGACATAAGGGCAGAAGCTTCTTGCTATTTTTGGATAGATATTTATTATAAGCCTTTCTTATGTCTTTCCTCATGTTTTAACCTAGAGTCGGTTATAATAGGTGTATTTTTAATACCAAATAGATAAATAAATAAAATATTGGGCCCAATCCACATAGAGTTAGGCTCTGCAGCTGTTCTCCTCTAGACACACTGGTAGCATTACTCAGTCTCTGCAGAATGATGAGGACAGGGCCCTTTGCTCTTCCTAGGTTCTCCAATGGTCAGTAGAATGTTTGTCCAGGACATGGTACCCAATCACTGGATCTACAGAAATAAGCTTTCTGAAATGGTTGAGTTTCTCTATGTAAAAAGGAATCATTTAAGTTCCTGTGGCTTTGGTTTACTTCAACAGAATTCTCTCTAGACTGAATCATTCCCCAAAGGGCCATCAAGCCAAGTGCCAATTTAATCTCAAATCCTCAAAGGAAAAGCTTACAGTTGTCAGTGGTGTGTCCTTCTCTAGATGGAAATAAGACAGATCTAGCTTTCTGTTGGGGCAGGAAAGCATTGATTGCAGGAGAGAGCAAATGCTCTCACAGTCTAATCAATCTCACAGAGCAGATGGATGTGGCAATTAGTGCAAAAACAATTTTGCCAAGAATATTAACACTTCTTGAGTTTATCAAAAAAGGGTGAAGTTTCTAGTCAATAATTTTCTAAATTTATAAAAGAGTTACTGGTGAGCAACAGGGTGTGGGATGTCTAGTCTTGTGCTCTTGTGTAGGCCAATGAGGTAACTAGTAGAAACAAAATAATTAGGTTCTTTGTACACATCAAGTAAGATCCTGGAGTTGAGAACAAATGAGTTTCTTAATATATGCTCTAACTCTTCTAAAAAATACTGAAATGATTATTTTGTTTTGACACGAGTTATTCAGAAAATTGCTTTATTTCTTTACCTTTGCAAACTTTGGTACAGTTTAATGATCTACAACAGAGGTTGACAAACATTTTCTACAAGGGGCCAGAGAGTAAATATTTTAGGCTTGATGGCCATATGGTCTCTTTCACAGTCACTCTAATTCTACTGTTGTAGCATAAAAGTAGCCACAGAGAATATAAATAAATGGACATGGCTGTGGTCCAATAAAACTTTATTTATAAAACAAGTGGCAAGACAAATTTGGGCGATGGGCCATAGATTGCAGAAGTCTGATCTAGGGCTTTGGTATGGCCATTAGATCCCCTCTAATATTATAGAATATTTTCTCTTTCCAAAATTAGGGCACTTATTAGAAGCACCGAACTTAAAAAAGGCAGTGTTTCTAGAATGATTGAAAGAAGTCACGGGACACCTGGGTTGCTCAGCGGTTGAGCGTCTGCCTTCGGCTCAGGGTGTGATCCTGGAGTTCCAGGATCGAGTTCCACATTGGCTCCCTGCATGGAGCCTGCTTCTCTCTCTGCCTGTGTCTCTGCTTCTCTCATGAATAAATTAATAAAATTAAAAATAAAAAAAAAAGAAGTCAGTTCTTGGGGCACCTGGGTAGCTCAGTCAGTTAAGCATCTGCCTTTGGCTTGGGTCATGATCCCAGGGTCCTGGGATGGAGCTCCACATCGGGCTCCCTACTCAGTGGGGGAGTCTGCTTCTCTATCTCTGTCTCCCTCTGCCTCTTCCCCCACTTGTTCTCTCAGTCTGTCTCTCAAATAAATAAACTCTTTTTAAAAAGTCAGTTCACATGTGGTTTCCAGAATTTCTTTTTTGCTCATAATATGGAAATGTGCAGGAGGGGACGCCTGGGTGGTGCAGCAGTTAAGCGTCTGCCTTTGGCTCAGGTCATGATCCTAGAGTCCCGGGATCAAGTCCCACATCAGGCACCTTGCATGGAGCCTGCTTCTCCCTCCTAGGCCTGCCTATGTCTCTGCCTCTCTTTGTCTGTCATTAATAAATAAGTAAAATCTTAAAAAAAAGGAAATGTGCAGGAGGTATGCTTACCCTTTGAGTAATCTCACTTGCCAACCAAAGTCTTCCTATATCTTCCTCAATATCTTCGTCCTTCTCTTCCTGAGTCCTTCTTCCTTCTTCTAGCTCTCTTCTCTTTTTCCTTTAGTTTTATGTCTTTGCACAATTGTCCCCCTACTCCTTTTCCATATTTAACTTAATTCTCATCAAGTAGGATCTTGTAGCATAGCCTATCAACCTAATCAAGAATTGAATGTTAAGGGTATGAATCTTTAGTAAGGATAAAGCGGTGAGTGCCAAGGCAAAAACTATAGCTACATTTTGAGAGATAAAAGAGTTATTGAGAGATATATTCACCAGGACCAGTGACATAAATTCTCTGTGATTCAGTTTAATATCAATAATATAATGATAGTACTATATCTACCTTATATGGCTGATATGCAGATTAAGTGAATTGTTATGTAAGTGGCTTAGAATAGTGTTAGTATTTGAGTTCAAGAACAAGGCAAAGATATCTTCTCTCTCCATTATTATTCAACATTGTACTGGGTGTTCTAGAAAAGAAAAAAGATATTTAGACTACAAAGAAGATATAAAACTATTTTTATGGGACATGATTATCTGTGTAGAAAATATGATGGGATCTACAAAAAAGCTACTAGAACTATTAAGTGAGAATAGGCTAGGTTACAGAATAAAAGATCAATATACAAAAAAAATCAATTCTGTTTTATATTCTAGGAACAAGCAATTGGAAATAAAAAATTCTAAAAATATATGCATGGAGTAAAAAATGTGAAATAATTTAGTGATAAATCTTATAAAGATATGCTAGAACCATACATTGAAAACCATAAAACATTGCTGAGACAAATGAAAGAAGACCTAAATAAATGAAGAGAAATATCATGTTCATGGATCTGAAGATTCAATATTGTTAAAAGGTCAATTCTCCCCCAAAATGATCTTTGGAATTGAAGGAAGCTCAATCAAAATTGAGTAGATATTTTTTTTGTGGAAAGTGACAAGCTGAACCTAGAATTCACAGGGGGATGAAAAGATCCAGAATCACCAAAACAACTTTTAAGGGTAATAAAGTTTGAAGACCTTAGATTACTTAGATTACTTGATTTTTAGGACATCTAGAGCTAGTAATCAAGACAGCATGGTCTCAGTGGAAAGTTTAATCAAGAGCAAAAAAATAAATAAATAAAATAGAAATTCCAGAAGTAACACACACACACACACACATATGGTCAATTGATTTTTTAAAAAAGTACAAATGCAATTAAGTGGAGAAATAATAACTTTTTAAAGAAATGGTACTGGAACAATTAGAAATGTATATGCAAAATAATTAAAAAAAGAAAAGAAAAATTTTTTGACCCATACCTTGATACCTAGATGATATGTAAAAATTAATTCAAAATAGATCATGGATTTAAATATAAATCCTACAACTATAAATCTTCTAAAATAAAAGAGAGGAGAAAATTTATGTGACTTTAGATTAGGCAAATATTACTTACATATTACACAAAAGCAAGAATTTTAAAGACAAAACCAAAATTGTTAAATTCAACTTCACCAAAAAACTTTTCTGTTCTTCAGAGAACACTGTTAAACGAATGAAAACATAAGCCATAGACTGAAATACTTGCAAATCACATATCTGACAAAGGACTTATAACCAAACTACATATAGGACTTTCAAAACTCAATAATAAGAAAACAACCAATTAAAAAGATAAGTAAAAGAACAAACACTCCATAAAAGAAGAAATATGGGTAACAAATCATATGAAAAGATATTAAGTAGGGAAATGCAATTTATTACAGAAATGCAAATTAAAGTTGTATCACTACACACCTATTAGAATGCTTACAATTAAAAAGTCTGACCTTATCAAGTGTTGGTGAAAATGTGAAACCATGGGAACTCCCATATACTGCTGGTAGGACTGTAAAACAGTACAACCACTTTGGAAAACAGTTTCTCAAAAACTTAAATACCTACGGTATGAGAAGTTACTTCTAGGAATTTATGCAAGAGAAATGCAAGCATATGTCCATAGAAAAGCATACAAAGAAATGCTCATAGCATCTTTGTAACAGCTCCAAGCTAGAAAAAAACCCCAAAATCCATCAATCACTTAATCGACAAAACAAATTCCTCTATATCCACAAAAGGTAGTATTTCTCAATAATAAACCAACTGAACATGGATGAATCTTCAAGTAATTATGCTTAGTGAAAGAAGGCAGACAACGGTGGGTGCATTCTGAATTCTTCTATCATATAAAATTCTAGTAGATACGAACTAAGTTAGTGACAGAAAGTAGATCAGTGGTGTCATGGGGATGGTGATTAATGAGGATGGGAAGGTGGGAGGGAAGGATTATTACCACAGGGCACAAAGAAACTACTGGGATAATGGATATGTTCATTGTGCTCCCAATTGTGTGGGTGTACACACACACACACACACACACACACACACACACACTATCTAGATGTGTGTGTGTGAAAACTTATCAAATTGTATACTTTTAAACATGTGCAGTTTTATTGAATGTCAACTGTACTTAATAAAGCTGTTAAAAATGTTGGCAGCCTGCTCTAATAAATTGTGTAGGATCTCATGATATGCATTTCTCTGTCAAACATACCTTTCAATTTGTTATTTTTCTATCCAAATTTTGGATTAATTTTGTTGTAGTCTTTCTTTTTTTGTCCTATATTATTGCAGTACTTATGGAAGTCTTAGCTAATTCTTTTTGTAATAAGATGTGCTATAAAAACACACACAAATACAAAAATGTAATATTTCAACAGGACTGTGAGATACTAAAGGCTAACAAAAGGCTCTTTACAAGTGTCAGTTTAAAAAGCCCCACTAAAAGGACTGTCCATGGGATATGGGTCTTGTTTCATATTTCTCCTAGATTGTCTGATCTCATTCATTTACTAACCAAACATGCATTTCTGTGCCAGGATTTGAGGAATAGAAGTACATGATACTGAATTTACTTGTTCTCAAACAGTTGATTATAACTGTAGTTTAAAGCATTATATGAAACAGTAGATACTAGATAGGAAGTTTTCTTGATGTTAGATGTGGCATCTCATCTCTATATTATTATTTTTTCTTAAATGTCTCCTAGAATAATTTATTTTCAGATTCATTGTGACACATTCTTACATTTGAGTGGTTTGATTTTGTTTGATGTATTACTCTTTTTCAAAAATGGGATAAGTGCCAAATGCCTCTATGAACTTCAGTGTACATAGCACAGGATTATTAATTAAATGTAGTTCTTCACTTGAAAAATAAGTGTACTGGACCCTACCAATTGGCGTATGAATTAATTTAATATAGTTTCAAATATAGGAGTGATCGAGTGCAGTTAACTTTTTATTATGCTATTTCTATTTCTTGAAATGCACACCCTTGTTTAGAGATTTTCTTTTTCTCCCCAAGCTAAGATTTCTGTCCTTTTTAGTTTAGCCTTTATGGGCACGTTGCAAATATGCTACCTCACTATTTTTCAGGTCTATTGTAGTAGAGCCAATTCTTCACTTCTCTGCTTCTCACCTGTTTCTGTCTATTTATTTGTGTATAAGATGTCAAAGGAAAATGAAAAGTAACACCTCAAAATACCACCTTGAAAAAGAAAATGCCAACAAATTCTTTTCTGCACCTGAAGCTTTTAATTCTTTAATCCACTATGGAATGTTGCTTAATTACATATTTTATTATGCATAACTGAAAATTATGTACTTTAGTTTCAACAATGATATGAAAGCACGTATTGTTTATAAATAAAGAGAGGCTGGTTTGTCTCTTTTCTTTATGTTACAAATATTTGTGGAATTCTCACAGGTTCTCCGTCTAAAATTGGCTTCTTGAAAATTCTCAGAGTTCTGAGAAAAATTTCTTTTCAATATTTTCTCCAGAAATCAGAAAATTCATTACTTTGCAAAAAAGTAAGATAATGTTAGAATATCATTATGGGCAAAAACCACTGAACAGTTTGAATATTTTCATAAAAATTTCATCTTAATGAGTTTCACAAAGTACTTACTAATGGGAAAATGTTACAATGGTTGAACTGGGGATGAAACGTCAGGGGTTCGTTACATTATTCTTTTTTTTTGTATAGTTGAACATTCCTATGATGAAGTGTATGTTTTGGGACGCCTGGGGGTGGCCCAACAGTTGAGCGTCTGCCTTTGGCTCAGGGTGTGATCACGGAGTCCCAGGATGGAGCCTGTTTCTCCCTCCGCCTGTGTCTCTGCCTCTCTCTCTGTGTATCTCATGAATAAATAACTAAAATCTTAAAAAAAAATAAAGTGTATTTTTTTTTAGAAAAAAATATTTTGGTTATATGGCTCTTATACCAGGAAGGCAAACTTTGGGGGTTAATATTTCATACACTGGATTTCAGAATTAGTGACAGAATTTTTCATATTAGTAAAATACCCGGTACATTAGATTTCTGAAAATTTTGAATTGCAATGAACGTTTTTACATTTTCTGCATTTGAAAAAGCTTTTATTAAGGAGAAGTAGCAACAGGAATGCATAGGTAGAAGGCTTGGGTTTGAAATCGATGAGGCCACTTAAGTGCTGCACAGATCAGTTACCCTTTTTGAGTTTCCCCTCCTGGGTCTTTGAAGAGGGAGTTTCAGAGCCTGCTGTCAGAGCCTCGGAATGGAATGGAGACACGTTTGCAGCACTACCTTATATAACGAAGCATCCTACAAATGTTGTTGCTGTTCTCATTTTCAGCATATCTGAGTGTGCTGCTAGTAAGGGGGCCTCAGAAGGGAAGAAGCCTTTGAAAGAGATATGGGAAAATCTGGAAATTAGAACGGGAAACATTAAGAGGCTATCGAACAGGTTCATGCTCTGAACTAAATGCTCATTTTGCATCGCTCTGCCACAGACTTGATGAATTAACAGACATTACATATTTGAAAGTTCTCAACATCCTCGTTTGACAGGTACTGTTTCTTCTTTTGTGAGTGGAATATCAGGGCAGCACATGGGGCAACATTTCTTTATAGGGGTGTAAAGACATGAATTTGACTCTGTCACTGTAATGAAAATGTATTTAAATAGCACATAAAGCACATAATCAATAGCAGTAAAAAAATCAACTAATAGCACAGATATAGTGTTCAATGTTTAATTTAGTGCAAAATAGGTCACTTTAGAGTTTGTTTACTTGGCAAGGCAACAAGTATAAGATACTGTTTTACTGCATCTTCTCATCAAACATTATCGTAGAGAACGGGGGGCCCACGTCTCCCACTTTTTTGATCACAATAGGGATATTTGCAGGTGAAAATAGCTGACAGAACGGGACTTCGTACACACCCTGGTATAAGGCAAGAAGCCGTGATGGAATTTTAGTGGAGTTATTTGGTAAATAAAATCAAATTTGGGAATACATGATTCATATAAGTAGGGTAATGTAAGAAAGGCTTAAAAATGTTGCTCATCTTTTAAACATTAAATCCAAACTATTTTTATTTAACATTTGGTATTGTTTAACAGGTAATAGTATTCTGGACATACACCTTTCACCACATTTTTTTTTTTAAATAAGGGTACTTTATATTTTATCAAAAATGTGCATGTTAATAGATTGTAATTTAACCTTTGTCAAAAGACATGCAAGTATTTAGTATTTACATTAAAAGGATTGCTTCCGAAGAAACACTGAATCCATAATATGAATATGCCCCCTTTAAAAGTCAAAAATACTCATTTGTAAGATAAGCTATAGTACCAGTATCTTTTGATATTTTTTAAACGTGATTAATATTTTTGGACCTTCATTGGTTTCCACACTATCATGCAAATTTTTGGCTTGCATCAGCCAGGTAGTTCTATTTTTTTATTGGCTATAGAAATAGGGTATACACATTTTAATTGCTCTTTTTGAAAATATCACCAGGCAGTTCAGAATACCTCATTTATTGATAATATTGTGACAATCAAGGACCTTAATATCAGCTGATGATAACAATAGGGAATAGGGCAGAATTTAATAATGAAATGTATGGGATTGTCATTTTTACTCAATGCTGAACCATTTGAAAATGTCTTCTACTCAAGCTATATATTTTAGATAAGCACAGTTAGATATAGATATCACTACTTGGAAAAAAAAAAACCACTTCTTTTAAGCTCAGAATTCCTTAGTACTAAATGTTAATCAATACACATTTTATACATAATATGTACAGATATTTTAACCAAGTGCCATACAACTAGGGCACACATATTAGTTACCTTGGTTTTCAAAGGTTATGTGTCAACTCTGCATATTACGTGCCAAGGAGATACTGTCAACATTATTTTTTGCATAATGTGCAAGTATTATATGGCCACAGAGTGTAATACAAATTAGTGGCAAAGTGCTGAGGGAAGGAATCTATGACAGATTCAGATGCACAAGGTTGAATATTACCCGTAAACTACCTGACTCTGCTAAGGTCTTAACAGCACAAAGCGCTATGTCATGCCCAGCTTCTAAAAGTTTCTGAAATACGCGGACACAATGAAGCTTGCTCAAGGAGTTTTACCATAGCCACTGGTAGTAAGAGGACTGGTATGAACATTAAATGACATTGGGGGAGCAATGTGGAAGATGACCCAAACAAATCATCTCCAAATTGTGCCATCTTCCCGGAAAACAATTTTGCTCACTCCATCATGACCATCACTGTTTTTTGATATGTGCTTTTTATTTATTTGTTTTTGGCTTAAAATATCATATCTAGGAAGATGATGCTGTTTAAGTAAAAGGGTCCAAGTGAGAGTATTATTAGTATTGTACTGATTTCTTACACATGCTCATCAAATGCATTCAAAATGTTATTTCAAAAGAAATTAGGTTATTGGGAATGGCAAAATTGTATTGGCAATCCAATTTTTCCTTCTAAAAAGTTAAATTTCTGGCACCTTATATTCTGTTGGGGCTGGTTAAAATAATAAGACTACTCCTTGCTTTAGCTTTTCCCTCTAAACCCAGGGGCGGGGTGGGGAGAGGAAGAAAGGATTTGGTAAAAAAAACTTCATGGCACACTGGTTTCTACTCATTTTTTTAAATACATGAAATCTAGTTTCTATTACATTAAATTTCTTTTCCTCAAATGGTTTTCCAAACTCGAAGTGAGCAAGAATGTTTAAAAGTTGTCTTCTCATTTAATAAAAAGAATTGAAAACTTTTTTTCGATACAATTTTGTTAGAGCAAACCAGCTGCCTTCAAAGTAGTTCAGCTGTGCTTCAAAAGTAAATAGTACTTTTACAGCTGAATTGGGAGTCTTCAATGATGCCATTTTAGTTTCTTAAGTAAAAGTTCAACATTAAAGCAGCCCAGTTGCCTACCAATGAGCTCATCAGTGCCTGGAAAGATGTTAGGCATGAAGAGATTGGACAATTTCAGAACCAACTATCAAGGAACCCAGATACCCCTATTAACATCTAGGAAATCTTAAAAAGAAGCAGCAAGAGATAAAGTGAATACAAAGAAATAATAATCAAAAACCGCAACACTGGCCTCAATCCATTCCATGACCATTAGCACACCTCATTTTTGTATCTAGGAGTGTGTGGAGTTTTATGTTGCAAGAATTCTGAAGACTGTGTTTAAATTCCAGGTGTGTTATTTTCTTCATTTAGTTCTTATAGTTATGACATACACAACCAAATGAGCTCAGAGTTATTAACTTATATTCCATTCATGACTTAAAAAAATACATTGCTAAGAGGTTTTTATACAGAAGGTCCATTTTTCCCCTACTTAATGTTACTGGTAAAGGCCTTTAAAATATTTATACATTAGCTTCAAAAAAAGTGTTGCCATAATTAAATATTGTGAAATAAAATGCAGATGAATTCATTCTAAGTACGTAACTCCTAGAGACTAGATTTATGTTTTTGTTGGTGGGTGTTTCGACCATCCTGCTATCTCTTGTTTATTAGGCAAAATGTTAACCCCAAACAGGTTATGGTCTTCACTTTTAAACTTAAAAAATGAGCACGTGTTTGTGATTTAAATTTACAGTGTTTCAAGTGACTTTTCAATCGCTCTTTTTAAAGTCAGTAAAATATCATCAAGAAAATAGTAACATGCACCTAACTGAGAGGGCCATCTTTGACTCTTTAAAGTTACTTCACATAAGCAGACAAACCCTACCATGTCATACCATACAAACAATTTTAATTGTGTAGTTACAGTCAATAACCACTCCTAATCAGAACATTTCTGCATAAAGAAAATTGTGATACACTTATAAAAACAGCCAGCTGTAACAAAATAGCTGGTGTTTTCATAGCCATAAACTCATAAAAAAGAAATACACCTTTATACAGAAATTTTATACAGATGTAGCTTTAAAATTGATTGTAAACCAAAGGAAGACACATTGCAAACATCAATTATTTTCACATTAATTGCATAATTTTCTAAGGTGATCTATTAGTTTTATTTACCTAAGCTTATTTGCATGATAGTAAAAATTGCATACAACAATAAGAGTGAAGCTTATAGTATGAATTGCTTGGATAACATAGAGCACTTTTTATAGGCAACTGTGTAAAGCACATTTTTCTCTATTTAAAACTTTTAAGACACTTTGTTTTACTGCCCATCAAAATACATTTATAAATAGAAAAGAATCAGTATGGTAACAAGAGAAGCAATATTACATTTAACGGAAACTTCCAAAAAATTAATTACAACATGATGCTGCAGGATCTACAAATAAATAATGAGGACTAAATTGTGTTTCACATTTTCTTTTCATTTTTTAAAAAATCATGTAACAATGAGAATGAAAAAAATTACAGTGAACTTTTATTTCCAAAATAAAAACAAATTTGAATTACGGCAGTGCCATATAATACAAGGCATTTGTTGGCATATGTCATCTTTAAACTGCATTCCACAGTCTATAGTTCTTTTGTAACATACAATAGAGTAACAAACTCTTTTTTTTTTTTTCTTCTTCTTCTTTTTTTAAAATAAGGGGCGAGTTTCCAAAGATCAGTGTGGAGTGTTACAGAAATAATTAAAGGAAGGAAATCATAATCACAGAAAGGTATAATGCTTGTTTGAGGCTCCAGAATAATAAAAAAAAAAATTCTTTTTTAAATTAAAAAAAAAAATCACTGGTATCATGCCTACGGGGGTACACACCTCGATGTGTCCCGTGAACAGAAATTCTAACTTTTAATACCAAACAATCCTCGATGCTTCACCTGGGGCTGCCAAGCAGTTTGTAAAACAGAGTAAAACATTTAGTGCAGTCTGTATCATCCTTTCTCGACTTTCCTGTTTGTGCAAGTCTCCGAAGCTTCATTGGCCAAACCGCGGACAACGAAGGGTTTCTGAGATACAAGGTGACCTCTCCTTCCGGTAGTCAATCCCAGTGGCACTGCTGAATGAAAATAATACTCTGAGCTCAGTCTTTCAGGTCGGCGTTAATGTCTGTGTTCCCCTCCACCGACAGCTCCTCTTCTAGCTTCACCGAGAAAAGGGTGTTAGCATTTTTGTCTTGGACGCTCTCCTCCAAATCCTTGAGCAACTCCTCCTCCTTGTACTCGGCCACGTCCACCTCCAGGCCCGAGTTGTCCTTCAGCTTGCCGTGGTGCTTGAGATAGTACCGCTGGTTCTGGAAGAACTTGATGATGGTGTACTTGGGGAGGTCGAGCTGCGCCGACAGAGTCTGGATGGCCTCCTCGTCCGGGTACAGGCCGACGTCCTGGATGAAACTCTGCAGGATGCCCAGGGCTTCCACGGAAATCTTGGTCCGCGGCCGGGTCTTCTGCCGGTTGTCGTCCTCCGCCTCGGCGGGCGAGGCCACCGTGGGCTGCCGCGGGGGGAGCCGGGGCCCGCTGGGCTGCTGCGCCTGCGCCTGCGGGGGCGGCGGCGCCGGCTGCTGCTGCGCCTGCGCCTGCGGCTGCTGCTGCAAAGAGACAAGCGGACAGTCAGAGCTCTGCCTGCGGCGGCGGCGGCGGGCGAAACCACCTCGAAGGAGGGAAGGGGGGGACACGGGGGTCTACCTGTAGCTTCTCCGACCGAGGCGGGAGGGGCGGGCAAACATTCGGGACCAAAAGGGAGGCCCGCCAGATGGCCCACGGCAGCGGGGAAGGAATTCAAATATTTAAGAGGCAGGGAGGGAGGCGCAAGTAGGGCTGGGGGAGGGGGGGTGACAGGGGGAGGGGTGACTGATGGGGGGAGGGGGTGGGTGATGGGGGAGGGGGTGGCTGATGGGGGGGACTGGGGGGGGTGACTGATGGGAGGGGGTGACTGATGGGAGAGGGGTGACTGATGGGGGAGGGGTGACTGATGGGGGAGGGTGACTGATGGGAGGAGGGTGACTGATGGGAGGGGGTGACTGATGGGAGAGGGGGTGGCTGATGGGGGAGGAGTGACTGATGGGGGAGGGTGACTGATGTGGGGAGGGGGTGGCTGATGGGGGAGGGGGTGGCTGATGGGAGGAGGGTGACTGATGGGAGGGGGTGGCTGCTGGGGGGAGGGGGGTGACTGATGGGGAGGGGGTGGCTGATGGGAGAGGGGGTGGCTGATGGGGGAGGGGGGTGACTGATGGGGGAGGGGGTGACTGATGGGAGGAGGGTGACTGATGGGGGAGGGGTGACTGATTGGGGAGGGGGTGACGGGAGGAGGGTGACTGATGGGAGAGGGGTGGGCTTGCTTCCTCATCGGAGGTCAGGGGAGCCTCCCCACCCTTCATTTTCGGTCTGGCTCACGGAATGAAAACTCAGCGCACCGAAAATGTGAGCCACAACCTTCACCAGAAGGATGCGCATCCGAAGGCGAAGACAGCAGAGCAAATGATGATGGAAATAATTAACAGAGATTTAAAATGAAGATTGAAAGGGCACCTGGGCGGCCCAGTGGTTGAGCATCTACCTCCTTGAGCTCAGGGCGTGACCCCGGGTCCCAGGATCGAGCCCCGCATCCGGCTCCCCATGCAGGGAGCCTGCTTCTCCCTCGGCCTGTGTCTCTGCCTCTCTCTCCTCTGGGTCTCTCATGAATAAGCACATATTTTTAAAAATTAAATGAAGATTGAGGAGTAATGATTTCAAAGACGTTTTAGAAAGGAGTGCTACAGACCCGCGCGGGGGAAAGAAACCTGTGTTTTGACCCCATTTCATCCATGGCTAAAGCAAGGAGCAAGAAGATAAAGTTTATTTAAATTCCAAATAAAATGGATAAATGCCTGTTCTTCAGCATTATCCCTTAAGACTCCGAAGGATTTCTGAGATTCTCACGTTTGTGAATTTCCTACCAGTCAGTTCCGATTTAATACACATACAGTTTCTTATCAAATTGCACTAGGCTGACACTGCAAGTTTTTTTTTTTTCTTCTTACCGGAAAATAAAAGTTTGATGCACCGTATAACGGCTAGTAAATTGTTTTGTCTATAGTAAACTCAGATGTGATTAGGATTTAAATTTAGTGTATACAGACACTTTTTCGTAATTAGTGTCTGTACACGTGCAGTAATTTCCATACACAATTATACATAACAAATGTGTGACACATGCACATACTGTATACTCTATATCCATAATTCTTATCATCAAAGCAAATCAACCTGAGTGAGCGGCAAAATATTAGAGCCTTTATTTAGACTGTGCCTAACCATTTCCTTTTATCCCCCTAAGAAACAGTTTTATTAAAAACAATTTACCTTTTCAAACAAGTACTATTTTTATTACTTAACATATATATACCTTTCTCTTTGTTTTTGCCAAGCAGTAAGTTTTTAGGCTTTCCTGATGATTTCAGTGCTTGATATCCTAAGGGATTCTCTTTTCCAATTTATCTTTAATACATACTCAAGGATTTTTTTTTTCCTAGTGGGTGGATAACCCTATTATTGTTGGTTTTAGCTACCCATATATATGTGTGTGTACATATATAGTCTCCACCCGCCCCCACAGCAATACCAAGAAATAATGCAGGTGATTCAACAAAGACAGTAGAATTTTAGGACTCTGGAAGGCAGTGGCATTTTCTCTTAACGGGAAAAGCTAAAAACATCCCCTTGGATTTCACAGAAATACGTTCTACAGCTCCAGTTCATTCAATATGCTTCCTTTGAAATCAAGGCCATAGAGTACCAACAAACTGTCTGATGCCAGAACTTTCCAATCTAGATTCATCGGGGAGTTCCCTCAGTGGATGAATGGAGACAAGTTCCATGACATGACCAGCTAAGAAGCACAAGGCTGAATCCGCTGGCACAGTGGTCTCTGGCCACCACCACGGTTATAGTATGTCCTTTGCAAGTCTGAAAATTCTGACCAAGGGAGCAGGTCTTTATGCCACCCCCTCTCTTGCTGGTATAGGTAACTTGTAACTTGTGCCCGCTCACCTGAGGAGCAGCACCGAGCCACGGTGCAGGGGTCAGCAGGCCTGGTAAGAAAACGCCTCTAGAATCTCCTGTCCCAAGGGTGGTGGGAGAGGGGCTCTAAAGGAAAGACAAACAGACATGACTCACCCCTAACCTGTGTTCTGTGAGGGTGTCAGGAGACAACTACAAGGTGAAGGAAGGGCCAAGGAGTCAGAAACCAGATTCCAATTAGGTTTCCCTCCCCTCCTCTTTTTGGACAGTATCCAAGGTTATATAGAGTTGCGACTGGACAAATCACCTCTACGGAAACAGCAGTAATTCCTTTCCTAAAGGGCAGTACTAGTAGGCATTAAGGAATCGGTGGTATTTCTTAAATGGATTTTTAAAAAACAAAAACAAAATTTGAGCTCTCACACAAGAAACAACCCGATTCTAACAAAGACACACTTGGCAAACAAGAAGCGTAAAAACGGGGGTTCCTGCCACATTGTGGGTGGGGAGATGAAGGAAGAGGAGCACAATACACATGTTGGAAAAAGTGTGCTAATTTTCCTTTTATTCCCCTGAGCAAGATGGCAGTGTATCGTTATCTCTTGCTAAAGCCTATGTTTAGACTGGCGGGAAGAAGAGAAACGCTAATTTCCCTGCTAAGTTTAAAGCTCTATTTACTTAGTGCTATATTGAATTGGCCAAGGTAAACGAACCTGAATCTGCTCTGCTGGAACATGGATAATGTGGGGCGGCCTGTCGCCATGGTGATGCACCGCGTTGCTCTCCTGTTCATAAATGGCATCACGTTCTGGCTGAGGAAGACTGAGGAACCTTCGGATCATGGAGAGGTTCTCCCACAGAGTCCTGTTTTCTGGAGAAGGATCTTCTTTCCAGCGTAACAGCTCACACAACCACCCCTTAGAGACAAGGGCATAATAGGTCAGTTCATGCCTGTGGGGGGGCTGATATTTTCCATTAAGAGCTAAAAAGAAAAGACCTTGTAAAGTTAACTTTCTTCATAAGCTCCAAACACTCCAATCTCAAAAAAATGTTTTTTAACCTGTTCAGGGAGAATAGCTGTGGCTGTCAAGAAGGCAGGCTCTGTTTCTAATAAATGTTCAGATTTGCATCTTAAAGGAGGGTCATGTTTTTTAAGATTCCAAGGGCAAGACACATTTACCACGGACTTTGCAATATGTGAAATAGGAGAAAGGCAAAGCTGAATGTGCTTCTTGTCTTGCCCAACGTTCTTGTCTGATGAGCAGCCATCTGAGAGCCTGAAGGTATTTAAGAAGAGATAGGACAGATTTTTAAAATAATTTGTTTTCTGAAAGGATTCCCTAAGTTTATGATTTTTTGTATTAGGAAGGAAACTATGTGTAAATGTGTGTATGTGTGTGTGTGTATGACAGAGAGAGAAAGGACACAGGCAGTAGTGTGAGCAAGAATGTTGTCCAGTGTAAAGCATAATGATCAGAATGGGCATTAGAAGACTTCTCCAAAAACTTTCCAGAAAGACATCTCAGAGCCTGTTTTTTCCTGCCCACTGCAGTGCGCAACATATGATTCACCAGACAAGAATTTTAATAGATTTCCTGAGTTAAGAGAGAAGGAAATGTCCAGTGAATACCAAAACCTGAACCTCTCTGATGACTCCCCTAAGGCCCCATTTTTGATCCTCAGAGTATCAAGAAATGAGTGGTCTAACAAGTACATTCTCTAACATTTTCGAATCTTCATCTCAAACATCCTTCATCTCGGCTGCCACAATGAACACTCGCCATTGGGGTGGAGAGTAAGAGGGAGACAGTCCCAACCCAGATCCCCTCACTGGCAAAGCAACTACCTTCTGCTGCCATGCTGCCTGCTAATAGCTACACTTCTTTGGAGCAATATCTGGAGTCATCTCTACCTGGAGATGAGTGGACAGGTACTCCACATCCTCACCTGACCCCCTCATGCTGGGGTGGTGAATGACTGGCTTACCAGTAGTACAATGTCCCTGCCCTCTTCCTCCAAAGTGACAACTCATTCAACCCTTCAATCTACTCTTTGGAGATGCCCTTCTGCCCTGCCTTCCTTCATCAATACAGACTACCTGAGACCATATTTTTACTGGACCCCTTCCTTTTCCCCACCCTTCCTCACTCCTTCCAAGTCCTTCATAAAGTCATACATACCTGATTCCCTCTTAGGCTCTACTTTAGTGGCTTGACCAAAGATAAAGGAATTTCTTGGAAATTCCAAGTAAATGAGTTGGACAGGAGTGGAATGAACAGTTTCTTTATTATCTGATTTTTAGAACTAGCCAAAGAGAGTTTGTGTGTGTTGTGCAATTGTTGTTTGGGGTGAGACCAGAGAGTGATATGACTTTTCTTCCCTTTATCTGAAACTGAACCACTGGAGAAAATGCTCCGTCCCCTTCTAATTGCAATATACAGTGAAAAGAAATAAGGCCCACTTTCCCCCAAATGGCTTATTTGAGAGAATTTAAAAGGAAAGCTGGAAAGCTGATAACATCAGTTTCCCAAAGCCCACTACTGACCAGCCAAGGGTGAATGACTGTTGCTAAACCTCATGAGATCTACTAATTTTTCTGAGATATTTGTTTCTCTACTCAACAGGTCTTATAATTAAACAAATATGTACAAGGGGATAGTCATGCAATCATGCACTCATTCAACGCCACTGAATGTGCAATTCAAGGCTATGAGCGCAGGCAGTAAACTGAACATTTACCTGAGAGAATAATAGTTAAAAAAAATAATAATTGTGATTAGCATGTCACTGAATATACTTCTTTTCTAACCATGGCAATTCTATGTTTATTTCCAGAAAAATATGATGATGTGTCATATTTTAGCTCTATTTATAGGAGTCTAATATTAACTCTCAAACTGCATTTGAGTATTTGAAGTATTTGAGACCCACTTGCATACAGTGCCCTGGAGATGTTGTTTATTTAGCTCTTATTGGCAAATATTTGCTATATGGATTGAGCTATGAAAACATTTTATACTTTCCAAATCTCAGCTATTTCTTTACACTTTACCTCTAAGTTTGGATGCTGTGCAGATTTTAGATATCTGTCTTCCTGTAGGCTTGACTATTAGCTATGGTTGAGATGACTCCTCCTCCCCTTTCTCTCCATTCTTCAGTTATAGCAATTGACAAGCCCCATGCCTAAATAGAGCAAAACTGCTACAATTCTATTTACCTTTTAAAATGTCAGAAGGTTCATAAAAAACAGAACAGAAAAGTTGTTGGGGGGGGGGGGTTGTACTTAGCTAGTACTGTATCCTATTGCAGTAAGTGCCAAACATTGAGTATCTAAGATTTTTTTTTTGAAAGAAATAAACACTTGTAGCTAAAATTTGCTTAAAGTTAAATTAAGAACAATTCACATAAGAAAAGCTTCTTGGAGAGAGCTGAAAAACTCCAATAATTTTTCCAATCCTTTAGAAACTTTTTAAAGTAACAGATCAGTTAGCACTTGGATATATGTGAAAAAACATGTGGATCACAGATGTTCTTTGGAAAAGAAAATCATTAGTTCTTTTAAAATGGCTAATAATGATAGCTAATTCCTAAACAATCACACTCATGCTGGTTTAACAAATATTTCAGAAAAAGAGCCCTGACTCATTCAACAAATATTTTGCTCATATTGTCACTTCTGTGTCTCTATACTTATGAGATGGATCCTTATTTTTATTAATTGCCCGTGACTAACATAACATTTCCAGTAGTTTGCTATTAACCTCTGCCCTTAAATAATACTTCTAATTCCTTATCTAAAAATAATTTGATGAATTATAAGTTTGAAGCATGTCTCTGCTAGCCTTTCAAGAGACATGATGATTTTAAGAGACTGAAATCAGATGCTTCTTAGAAAAATATTTAACGGTGCAGCTGGGAACTGTTAGCTCTACAAGGGTATTCCAAAAAGAAAAAAAAAAAAAAAGAACTAAAAGGGGGGTAGTGCTTTTCTTGATGTGCATATCTCTTAAAAAATAATGGAAAACAGACATTTTGACACACTAGTTCTTTGTCATCAGAGACACTGGCACATTCCCAATTTATGCTGGCAAAGATAAGATTAATTCATTCTAATACTATTTAAATACTTTGGAATATTCTGACTACCTCAAATCCTATCATTTGAGACTCTATTAATGATGACAGTAATCTGATCTATGTCTTGCACAAAGTGACTAAAAAAGCCAAATGCTTTCTAACTCCCCAATACCTTTTTCTAGGTCATTTTTTCCTAAGTGATATTCTTAGAGCAAACAAACTTGGTAAGACAATGAACATGTCAGAATATTGTAATATCTGACAAATAATGATGATTCTCCTAAGTACTATATTGGTTTTTAAATGATAAATGTATAGATTCACTTGGTAGAAGAGAGACAAGGAATGAAATGCAGTACTTTGTTGCAAAATGTGAATATAATTACATTTTTAAGAGTGGTCTCTGGGACTTGAAATATTATAAAACCATAGGTAGGAGTAGTGAGCTACCCCCCAAATCAAATTAGATCACGACTGTTCTGTACAGTAGAAAAGACAGGAGAGTAGCAGCCTTAAAATAATGAGACCGATCCATTCTCAGAAAACTAAAATGGTACAAGGAACAACCTAAAGTTTAAATGTAGTAAATTTGCCAAGCAACATTACACTGCATATAAAAAGGGCAAAATATAAACAGTAGCCACATGTAAATAAATTAGTAAAACTTTCAGGATGTTACTACTTTTCAAACTGACGAAGTTTAATTTGACACCTTCTGTTCTAAACCCTTTGTTTCTATTCAAAATCACGCCTTGAGCTGTTGCTATCAATCACAGCGCTCCCCTATTACTTAAAAAAACTGGCATGAACCCTGAATAAGCTGAAAATGCCATGCAGATGAATTCTGAGATAATATGTTCAAACCTGTTATATACAACACAAATCCTGTAAAGTTATGTATTGTAAACCTACATTTATTGAGAACTAAAAGTCTTAAATCCATCTGCCACAAAGGAAATACTGTTATGTACTTTATAGTAACCAAGAACCATCTGCAAATGTCTTGCTACCGTAAGCAAGAAAATGGTGCAGAAGATGCTAAACCTAAGACTGCATGAAATAAATAACATTCGTTTGACTGGTTTTGGTGAGGGATCTATTAAAAAAAAAAAAAAAAGTAAGATCGGGGGGGGGGAAAAAAGGAAAGAGAGAAAATGCAGAATGACTGCCAAACCAGTACTGAAAAAAAGCAAAACAAACTCAATGACAACACAATGGCAATTTATTATGGTCCATGAAACACATGACTGTATGCTCATTTTAAAGGAAAAATTAGCAGTTCTAAACTCAATATTCTAATGATGTGCTTTACTGACAGAATCTTGTTGTACCACATTTAAATAAAAATCCTGGCACCTTCATCTCTCAGCTGCTAATTTCCAACCAAACTCAATCCCTGATTTCCACTCCACTCCTTTTAGAACAATTAATTCAAGTCAATTCACTTCGAACATTTTAACGGAGAAGGGGTGCGCAATGATTCTAATTGAGTCAGAGAAGTAACCTCCTTTCCTGAATGGAATTTATTATACCTCTACAGTCTCACGCACATAAAAAGAGAACCCTTCCAGGGTCTGTTCTGTGACAGAGCTGGGAGCACAGAGCACAACTAGTTTTCCAGGGGAAAAGAGGTTTCAACATTCTCTAAGAAAAAAAAAGTCCTTTCACACAATATACAGATACGTATATATTATTGTTACATATACATTTTAAACCCAAGAGCTATAAAAAAAAGAGAAAGAAAATGACAATTCTTCCTGCAACGAAGAAGGAAAAATGCATTTTAAGAAACGGAAGGATAATTTGAGTTCTAAAAAGCAAAACATTTTATAGTCTGTATTTATTCCCCCTCACCCTCATCTTTTATGTGTTATTTGCAGGAGTATTTTGTTCCAATCTCTGGGGCATATAGTATAATAATATATGATATTAAAAGAAATCAATCTAAATAGGGACGTATTTGATACAAACATTTTAGTGGAAAGCATGAATTACATTTGAGCAAGTAGTAGGAACAAGGATTAAGTACATAATCCATTAAATAGTACTTCCAACAAAAATTCAGTATTGTAGACTAAACTACACCAGGCATTTTGAATGAGTACATTTTCAACAACTAACTATAAAGCTAGCAATTTATCATTCAGCAAATAATTTTCTACTTTTAAAAGAATCCGTAAGTGTTACTTATGCTAATGAAGACAGTTTTTAATCTGCCCACAAACATGCTAATAGAGGGCAATTTTTTTTTTATTTACAAAGCTGTCGGCACTCAAGGGTAATTTCATATCAATGTTCTATAAGCTGGGGGGAAAATGGGTTCTAATTGTCAGAGTTGCGGAATCTTTCACCTTTAGCATGAAGGTTTAAAGATATCACAAAGATGCACGGTGACTAGCAGTGTTTTAAGCTATCCCTTTAACGTTCCAGAAGCATTCTAGTTTCACACTTTTTATGTTTTTAATACACTCTGCCTCAAATACAGTCTGAACACACAGCACTTCTTTGGGCGCCCTAATGCAGAGACACACACACACAGGGCCTTGTGCAGGTACAACTCCGCTTCCAGGTTTGAGGCTCGGATGCTTCCCGTACCAACTTCAACCCTCTTTTTCAAGAACAATCATCACATTTCAAACAGTGAGAAACAGAACAGTGGCAAAGCAATATTGAAAGCATTTTAAATTATTTACTCAGTTAAGAGGGTGAAAGGATACTTTAAACACATCAAATTTCATCGTCTAGGCCATTTTTTGGTGGCAAAGTGGTATTGATCTTTCCAAATGCTTAAAATTAACTATTTTCCAGAAGGTCATTATTTGATTAAACGCATTAAAGTTGAGGGCAAGAAGTGATGCACTTTTTCTTCTTCCCCATTCAAATCATCATATAATTTAATAAAAACGATCCCATCATGTCCTGTAATAAAAACGCTTATCTTAAGATACTGTTCTTTACCTAACATATTAACCTTTAAATGTTATGAAGTTCTTCAGAAGAAAAACCTTTGCTAAAGCAGATTATTCTATAGCATAATGAGAGGTCCCCACCATTAACATTAATAAAGATACATGTTCTCCTCTATGGAATTAGGAGGAAATACATTAATCTTTCTCCCCAGTTTAATAACATCTACTTTGTGTACAGTGAAGAGAATCTCGGCAGGCGCGGTAACTTTTCCTGCTAACATTGGTCTTACTAAAGAAAACATGGGAAGTTTGAACAGAGACGTACCAATAAATTTTCATGCTAAAAGTAGCACATCACATCCACTTTATTTAAAGATGGGTTTTTAAAAGAAACATATTTCGGGTTGAGTTTAAGCCCCATGTTGGGTATGGAGCCTACTTAAAAAGAAACATATTTAAATGGGATATTTGTGTATGTGTGTGTGTGTATCCCCCAAATATATTTATTTTCAAGGTATGGTTTCTAATATTTGCATTTGCTGAAAAGATAAAAAGACCCCAATCATGATATTTAAAAATTATTACAATGTTTAAACTTCTAAACTGGTACTGTTTTAAACTCTCTCCAGGTTATACAAGGTACTCAGTATCTTAGCCAAAAATCTGTGGGTTTCCATATTATGGAAATAGGACATACAATGGCTACTCATAAATTTTTCATGCATTCATTTTTGCTACTTTGTCTTTAAGAGGTTAAACACATTAAACAGTTTCTGGAGTTTGGTTGGTTTTTCTATCTTTTTTATTTCCTGGAGGTTTCTTATTAGCAAAAAGAAATATTCATACAATTTGAGGAAAAGCTCCCATTAAAATTTAGTGAATTTTAAATAATCAGAATCATTGGTAAATAATTTTTATTATGAAATTTTGCTTAAATTTTGAGCAAGTAAAAAAAGAAGTTCTTCAGAAGAAAAATCTCTGCCAAAGCAGATTATTCTATAACATAATGAGAGGTCCCCACCATTAAATTGTTTTTATGTTCCCCTCTTTTCTACCTTCTCAAAGCTACTGACTTTATGGCACATATAAATATAGTGTTTTCTTTTGCTACAGATTGTTTGATCCATAATAAGATTATCAGATGACAATCTGGCCAGAGTACATAAAAATGGTTCTTACTTAAAAAGGTTGTTGGGCAAGGAGATCTTACAGAAAGAATATTTTCAGGAGGTAGAATCTGAATAGGGAAAATGGAGGAATGAAGAAAAAAGCATGCAACTGTAGATAACATTAAGAAAATAATCTTGTAATTTGAATGAAACAGAATTCCAAAGAAAGGTTGAAGGCTGAATTTTCCTTTAAAAACATTAGATTTGGAAGATATCTAACTTAAATGTTTAATTTTTCTTATACTTCATAAACTAACCTGCTTTCAAGATTCTTCAAAGCTTAAGTGAAACAAAAATCTGGCTTACATGTCTGATGCTTGAATATGGACTTGGAAAAAGAATTTTTTGTTTTTTCCCCTCAACCTAAGATGTAATTTTGACATTATATAAGCTTCAGTAATATGATTTGGCTCCTGTTTAAGATTTATACACACTGTACCTTAATATCTTAAGTTTTAATATTTTTTTTAATATACATCCATTTAGTTTAGAG
The DNA here is from genome assembly GCF_018345385.1 of Vulpes lagopus. NCBI lineage: Eukaryota > Metazoa > Chordata > Mammalia > Carnivora > Canidae > Vulpes > Vulpes lagopus. The sequence goes on along the minus strand of NC_054842.1, from coordinate 25,344,867 downwards.
AGAGAGAGAGACAGGGAGCAAGAGGGGGCAGAGGGAGAGGGAGAGAAAGGATCTCAAGCAGACTACCCACTAAGTATGGAACCAGAGGCAGGGCTTAATTCCAAGATCCTGAGATGATGACTTAAACTGAAACCAAGAGTAAGTTGGATGCTCAACTGACAGAGCCACCCAGGTGCCCCAATACCTTTGTTAAGTATTTATTCTCTCCTCATTCTCCATAGTTACTGTCAATAAAAAACAGAAAACTTAGCACTCCCAAGGTTCATCAATTTTATTCTTGTTTCTATCATAAAGAATCATCTACTCCTTTCCCCTTGTCCATCAATGACTTGTCAGTCTGGGACCCTTCTTTCTTAAATTATGCTCTAAGGCACCAAACATTCTTTTTAATTACTTCTGAGGGACAATTATTTCAATTTCTGTACAAAAAAGCTTTTAAGTAATCATTCCTTTTAACTCAGGGGAAAAAAGTACCCCAATGATGACTAGAGCTTTGATGAAGAATGAGAGAACAAATGCTATCATATAGAGTTGTGATGCCTACAGGAAGCAGATAAATATGATGTCTAATTTAGCCTATGGAACTTCCTGACAGGTAAGTTACAAGTTTAACTAAGCTTTCTTGAATACTCCTAGTGATCTTTGAGACATTCTTGGAAAAGAGATGGTGGGACGAAAATCATTGCTCTAGTCTTCTGCTTTCAAACTGCCCAAAGTTATCTTATCTGCTGAAAATGACCTTCAAAGGCTTCCTATTGTAGAGAAAATGCTCACACTCTCTATAGCTGCCCTGAAGGCTGCTCCCAATTGCAATCATATCCTAATTCACGGGACTATTTATTAGCTGTTGCCCAACATTTCCCCACATTCTATTCTCTGTTCTTCACACTAACAGGAGAGCTCTTTCTCCTTTTTCTTGCCCATGCAAAAACTAACTCACCTTCAAGTCATCACCAGGCACCTGAGTATATCAATAGAGCGTTTACGCATGTGAACTTAAGCAAATTACCTTTTTGAACCTCAGATCCTCCTCTACAAAGTGCAGGCAATAACAGTATTAATTTTGCAGGATTGTGGCTGGTACAAATGAAATAGAACACATTCAGCTCTGTGCCTGGTCCATGATAATTACAAAAAGGTCTGATGAACTTAACTGAAAGCACTTGCCTTGAAATGGCTCTCTGTATATTTAGGAAGCATTCAAAAATAACCACCAGGGCAAGGCAGTGCATGATAAAGGTCAATGATGGACAGACACCAAGTGGGATCCAGGTGGTAGTGAACAAGAGATGGTTTGAATAGTCAAGGAAGTCTTTACTGATGAAAAGTGATATTGGCTTGGCCTTGAAGAATGGGCAATGTTTAAAATGAGGTGGATAATGAAAAAAAGGAGATGAATTAGCAATGTACCAGGAAAAAATAGTAGACCAGTTGCTTTTGAACTGACTGTGCCCACCATTCTTTTGCTAGAGCTCTTTACCATACTGGACTTTGAGAATACTTAATTACTGTGACCTTACCTCCTCTACATACTGTATTTATAAGATCCACTTGTTAAGAAAGCCTGGGTTTTAACTTGAATTCCTATTCTATTATGTACTAGCTCTGTACCTTTGGTCAAGTTATTCAAATTCTTTAGACCTCAGTTTTTTCCTCTATAAAATGGGGGTAATTTTCCCACTATTCATAGGGTTGCAAGAATGAAATGAGACAACTCATGCAAGGAGATGGGCACACAGTAACGGTATGATGAATGTCATTACTATTTTTACTGTTGTTATCATCACACAGATAATCCAAAGGAATGTGACTATCTAGGGAGTTAATGAAAATAATTCAGTTATCACGTCCCAACCTGAACCCAGTATCTCCCTCCTACAGACTAGGTTCTCCTCTGATGTAGTTTAACTCAATTAATAGCATCACCACCCACCCAGTCACCTGGGCTGAAAGGCTGTTATTTAAAGTATAAATTGGTATAATCTTACTGAAAGGCAATGTGGAAATGTTGAATGTAGAAATGTCTAGTAATCACCTTTAAAACACAAAAGCCTCTTTTGATCCAGTAATGCTACTTTTGAGAACTGATCCAAAATAAATGATAATTAAAAGATGTATACAAATATTTAACTGTAATAATGTTCATGTTAGCATTATTTGTGATAGCAAAAGTAGAATATAACTTAAATATATCTCAGTAGGGAATTAAAAGGTATGTATAGCATATGAATAAATGTAAGACATATTCATGTACATATATATAAATGTACACACATGTATGTATGCATGTATGTCTACATACAGGCATGTATAAAGAACACACATACAAGTGTGTACACGTATATGTGTATGTATACACATACATGTGTATGTATACAAAGAACATAAATCAGCCTATCTTTAGTTAATTGAGATTATACGTATTTCTTATGTTCTTCCTTATGCTTGCATTTTTTAATTTTTCTAAATAAATAAATACATAAGTAAATAAATGCAGCTGTATGTTTTTAATAAAAAAAAATAGCAAAGAGCTTCAGATTAAAAATCTGATTTTTCTTGTCTGTTTACTTTATAAGAGAACAATCATGAATTCCTGCCAATTCTACTCCTTCAGAACGTTTCTTGAATTGGTTCCTTATTTTCCATTCCTATTGCTCTGGTTCAGGCCCTCAGTATTTCTTCCATGAACTAACGCTGATGGGTTTCCTTAATCCAGGCCACCGCCAATTCAGCTGAATTACATTTATCATAAACAAATGTCCACACAAATGGCCCTTTGAATGGCATTCTCTTCACTTTCTTTCACCCAAGGGGCCTAGACATGCCCTGAAGCTCACACTTCAATGAGTAAGTGTAAAAATGCAGCAAAGAATTCTCTGTAACACTGAAGTGGCACTAAGTTTGGAGAATGAGAAAGGTATAAAAACTACACAATCTGGACCATTTAGTTAGTGGCAAGAAACTGTATACATCTCTGTTATTCCTGAAGATATCCTGTATTGTAGCAAAGTCCAACAACTTGCATTCATAATGATGTTGCATTTCAAAAAAACAAGATTCAAACTGAGCTCAGCTTACTAGGTTTAAGGAGGCAGGGAAGCACTGTTAAAGGCTTCTGTCAAAAGCAAATACATCTGATTGTTTAAAGAAGCTGAATGAGAAACTTCATTTTTCTCAAACCCCTCAATCCAAATAAATACTCTTATACGGCAATGTTATGAAGTAAATTTCTTATCATGATGCATCTTAAAGTCACTATTAAAATTTTGCAGTATTTTTCTATTCAAAATCATGAAAAAAGTGTTGCTGAATCTCCACATATGCCATGTGCCAAAAAAAAAAAAAAAAGACTTATAAAAGTGTGAACTTACAAAATGAACAAGTTTTAGGTGATGATTTTACCTGATACTGTAGTTTGTTTACTTACAAAAATAATTTACTACAGGTTATTTTAACAAATATTTCTGCCGATGCATTTTTAATTGATTTATATGAAACTTTTAAACACTGCAGATATCTCCTAGAATGAACTATACATCCCATTATGCATATTTTAGGGGCTGGGAATTAAAAATTTAAGTCTTCCCTCTATGATGTTGTAGGAAAGAGAACAAAGAATGTTTAAAACTGGGGGAAGGCAATTCGGGATTGTAAAACTTATGGGACTCATATCCTAAGAGGAACAATCAAATGGGCAGGGTCATTATGAGCTCCCGAGCTGCTTATGATTTTGCTGATAAAGTAACACACATTTTGTGGCCAAAACCCACATCATTTTATCCATCATGCAAACCTACTAATCAGAGGTTGCCTTAATGAGGGACTCTGATCTGGTGATTCACAAGGACACATCAAAAAAAGAAACCATAAATATTTCTAGAAGCATCATGTGGATCCCAGTGACAATGGCTGTGTTATAATTTTTACCAATAAAGGGAGACAAGGGGGGGCTGGGAATTGCTGCACAGGCCATGTCAGTCACTTCTCATGACCACTGATCCTTTTCATACCTGGAGAAGGCAGTCTCCAAGAGGAGCCCTGGGGAAAGAGGACAGGAGTCTGACCCTACTCTGTCTTTCTGAGGACAGAGGCCCTCTCGTCCCACCCAGACTCCCTTAGGAATGTGCTGAGTTTTGTGAGGGCAAAATTGAAAGCAGATGAAATGTGCTTCTGGATCATTTTATCCTTCTACAAATATTTACTAATTGCCATCTATGTGCCACCTACTACTGTGTGGACTAAGAGGAGATGTAGAGACAGATACAATAGGGAGTCACTTCCACCAGCACTTACAATCCGGTGAGGGGAAAACAGCTTATACCTCAGTTGTAAGTTGATATAAAGGTGAATTCCCCCTGACACAGTCTCTAGTCTAAGGGCAAAGGGCCCTCCTCTCACAAAGTCCTGCACTATATGTGGCATCAGAATGTTGGAGAAAAGGCTGCCAATAAGGCTTCTGTTTTTGCTGTTGTTTTAAATGTTACTACAATGAATCTAAACCCCTGCTTACATGCTCTGAAGTGAAGGGCACTTGAAAAATAAGCACACTATAAAGTAATAAGTAACAAATGTTTCCCTGGTAAATTTAAGAATTCTTCGGCTAATGTACTAAAAAGAAAATGTAATTTTTTCCCTCACATATAATTTATCTAATCATTTATCTCATTTCTTTTTTGCCATTGACCCTTTTGGCAAGCTGGTAATGCCCACAGATGATGCCTTCCAGAACAATGTTTTTGCATGTCTGAAATAAAATAAGATTATGAAGAAAAGCCAATTATGCTGAAATACAGTTATCAAAAATTTGTGATATAGTAATATAAATGCTTCTTTATTAACACACTAAATAACATCTAACGAGAGATCTGATAACTACTATAATTTTGTAGTGATGAACAAAGATAATATTTTGAGATATCTGCAATAATTTACCATGATATGAAAATATTTGTGAATTTTACTGGTGACAAATTCATATGTATTGTTAATACTACTATGATTTGTTGCCCATATTGATAACTGAATAAAATGTCAAATTTCAGTAACATGTTAGTGCAAATAAAGGTATCTTTCTCTTTCTGAGTTTATGGACCCCTTTGGGGGAAGGAGGAGACAGGTTAAGAACTCCTACCACACTACATGTGTGTATATACACATATAGATATGCCAACACACATACACATATTTCAAATATTGTTCTAGAATCATATATGTTCCTAGCTTAGAAAACTTTGGTATTTATGGATTCATGAAACAGATTTCCTGTTTTTTGGTTTTGTTTTTTGCCACTAATGGACATGGTCTGTTAGAGATGGGTTGGAGGAAAATAGTTAATCACTAGTACAATTGTTCCCAGACTATGTCCTGGGGAGCCCCACATTTCCATTGGGGCATCTCAACAGTGCCATGGTTGCTGAGAATGCCCACCCTCACCCAATCCTCAAGTTGACCAAAATGAGAGAAGACTTTGATTAATTTATTGCAGTGCTGGAGGAGATTTCCTTCATAGAACAACAGTTTGACAGCTTAAAAATTTTTGATTAACAACTGTACTAGCATATATATTCCTCACTGTTTTTTCCCTGGTCCTACTATAAATTCAAAAAATGGGTTTATACCCTATAAAATGGTGAAGAGAGCGACCATATTCTAATTTAATTAACTTCATACCATCCAAATAACTGTAAGGGTAGTCAAGATTAGTAGATTATCCTTTGAGAAATGTCTGTCAGAAGAGGAACACTAATGAGGTTTTCCAAAGACACATGGGTTTCCCAAACAGAAGCGGATAAGTAGCAGGCAAGAGAGAAGACAGCAGCAGGGAAAGGAATAAAAGAATGACATGGGGAGCTATGCAAAAGTTAGGAAACCAGAGGTAACCAAATAATAGTCCTTGCTCTCAGCACCACTTTTCAAAGAGCAAATGGTTATAGGATTTGAGGACAGGGCAGAAGGGGTCTAGTCAAATAGAGGGCTAAAGAAAGAAAAAAAGTGAACAGGAAGATGGTAAGGGGGGGGGGGCACTGGTAGAAAATAACTCCCACACAGCCATCTCCTTGCTATATATTATACGTAGCACAATGCTAAATTTATCCAGAAATATAACACAACTTTCTGTCTAGAAATTAAGCTTGATGGATAAGGCTTTAGTCCTTATGGTTATCCAGGGTCCAAGTTATTTAGTCTCTTTAATCAAAATACTAAAATAAAATCATTACCCATTAGGCTATTACCCTTCCCCCAATCTCCAAACACACAAGCAAAAATTAATTGCAAGCCAGGAAGAAAGAAGGCAATTTAGACAGTAACAGCTTGGCATGGACTGAGCTGGATTTCCTAATAGCATTTGTCTGTTTGTGAATGTATATTTTATTTACAGCCTTCACTTCCTTGACCTTATTGAAAGTAATTTATTTTTAGCTAATCTGCATTTCATTTAAACCACCAAATACTCCATCAATGAACCAGCCAAGTAGCACCCATAACAAGTAGCAGTCGTGTTGGTACCATTAGTAAATGGGTAAACATTTAAAGGAGACATTTGGGAACGGGCAGTCCTCAGCAGCTATTAAATGCTACAGGTACCAATTTATGAACTTGCAAATATGGGCTTCAAGATATTCCTTCAACTGAGCTGTCACTCCCTGCTTCGTTTTTCTTATTTCACTAATCTCTTCCAAACCTGGGATTTCTCATGGACCAAGAATATGTTTTCCTCTTTAATGTGTTATCCTTCCCAGGACTTAAACCAGTCCAAAAACAGTAAAACGTTAAAGGTAGAATTTCAGGCATCAATTAAAATAAAAAAACAAGCAAACAAGAAAAATGTGTTTAAGGAGGAAATTCTTTAGCAATCTGTCAAGTCACATGGTTTCTGTGGTGACCACTGCCCCACCATGTATTAAGCCAAGCCCATTCCCCAACTGAATTCAGCTCATCTCATCTCTATACTATACTGGTTCTGCTAGGTCCTTGCTAATGAGAGAGAGGTCATCCAGGTGTGTAATACCCAGTCTCAGATGAGTTTACATCAACCTTCAACTCACCTCACACTATGTAACATGAAGTTCATGTACTGCACCCCAATCAATCAATTCTCCCCACTATATCCCACCTACGAATGCTTTTTGGCTACAGAACCCAAAATAGCACTTTGCCCCCTCAAAACTAAACCCTTTCATTATTCAAAACCTTACCTCCTCTGTGACTCATTTTCAGACTAACACACCTGTCGGCAGTACCTTCAATCAAAATAGCACCCTCTTTCACAATCGTGCACCTGTTTCAGCAACAAACTCACAGAACCTGGAACTGCAGGGACATTAGACATAATCTGACCCAACCTATTTATTTTAACTTCCTAAAGGGGCAGTTCAGAGCCTGAGAGGTTAAGTGACTTGCCTGGGGCTGTATAGCATGATAGCCATGGAATTGGGAGCACCAACTCTTTGCAATCCTCAGTGCTTTCTCTGAAAGATGAAGTTTACGTCCAGGCTATCTCCAAAATTTCTATGGAAACAGAATTCACTGGTTTTCAATTTTCAATGAATGCAGATTCGTTCCGCATCTCAACAAACATCTCCAAGAACTAAATTTCCTGATTAGGTCCATTTTGTTTTTGAATTGTCTGGAATATCACCATACAGCCTAAATTAACAACTTTTCATTTTAAAAAGTAGGGAGGCTGACCTTTAAAAAACTATACATGCCCAACAATATATATTTATCTGTGAGTTTATCAATTAGCTACCATAACCCTATTTTTACATGACATAGACATTCAGGAACATGCCCTCCCCATTCCTGTCCACTCTGGAATAAAACAGTGAGCTACACTGTAAATGATATGAATGATTTCAACAATGAAAAATGCAAACAGTGGGCCCGACGGACAATGGCAAATCCTTAATTCTCCTTCCTGTATATTTTCATGAGGATCCAAAGCAATGCAGAAGAACAACTTCACAGGGCTAAAGAAAGTGGACTGCATTAGGCAGGATAAAGTTTTGTGAACTACTTTCTACTGAATCTTCAACTATGATCTGCTACCAGATACACGAAAACTGTCCTTTTATCAGATAGGGATCTAGCAGGGTTCATAAAGAAAATTATGATCTTGTTTTGAATAATGGGATTCTTATAGTCTAATTAAATTTAAAGACATGCTCTTCCCTTGTACTCAAACTGCATACATACAATACCAATACCCAAACAGTAACTTTTTTTGTCTCTCCTTTCTGTTCCCTTTTGTATCCACCAGGTGTGCTGGGAACAAAGAAATTCTAACATACAAAAATAAAAGTTTGCTAACATGGAAAACTAGTGGATGGTTTTTTTAGAATGTTCATGAAATCTTTCCCTTGCTAAGGAACAAGTCAAGTTTCCTTTCTGTGGTGAGCTCTACCAATGACTGCAAAAATGTGATTCAATTTGCATGCTGGCTTATCCTTAACATACCTTGAAGTAGCTGTGCAAAGACTTCAGGGTCATTAAAGCAAAGGAAGTTGCAATTAAGTTATAAGGTATAATTTCTGTTTTTGTTTTTTATCTTCACTTTTCTTATTTCTTGGACTCATCCCCATACAACTATGCTGTGCATCTCAAATCTCTTCTTGGGAATCCTAAAATACAAGTGACTGAGCAACGGTGGGTTGAGCTAATGATTAGTGACCACTGGTGCCTCCACCTTTGTGTTAAGAAGGATTCTGAGAAGATACCTGTATTCTTTTTTTATTTTTTATTTTATTTTTTGGAGATACCTGTATTCAACAGGAAACAGTGTTGTGGCAGATCACTGAGGTGGGAATTGAATCAAATCTTCCACAATATCTGCACCTTGCAAAATGACTATAAAAGCGGATGAAGAATTTGAGAAGAAACAGACCTAATAACTTGCTATTAACAGTGTGAACTGCTTAGCATCTGAGATGGGAGAAGGGTTCTAACTAAAAGGCAAATACTTTTTTTTTTCTTTAAAATGATATTCAGGCCAGAAGAAGGTATGAAGAGGCAGACAAGTGTGAAATTTCAAATTTGGAAGATTTCATGGAGCAAACCTAAAACACACAGAAAATAGCCAGGGTACGGGGGAAAAAAGTCCTGGTGAAAACTGCGAAGTGAAGGGTTTTTTTGCTTTTATTTTTCTCTTGGGGAGGGGGTTGTTAATGTGAGAAGATAACTAAAGAAGAGGGAAAATAACTAAAGTAAGGGAACAAGAGTAAAAGACCCACTAGCCTATGGGAAATGGCACCTTGCATCAGATAACAGGAGTCACCACAGAATCCTAGGAAGCTTCCAAGAGAGGTTCATTACTGAAGTAGTAAAACAAAAGTAAAGATAAAAGGGAAGGAATGTATTTTATTCGGCATTAAAAGACATTTAACTAGGCTATAGCTATGGTTTTAAATGTTCTCTAAAGTGGATTGTGGTGAATCTTCTCTAGAGGTAGGATTCTAAATCACCACTGATCCTTTCTTTCTCCTCTCTTAAATTTAGTTTTCTACCAGCTTGTTTGCCTTCTTCTGGCTCCAATACTTTATTATTATTATTATTTTTTTATGGCTGGATTCTTCTGAGACTGGTGATAACTCTGGCCTTATATGGTTACCTACTGAGTCTGTACTTTCTGCCAGGTTAGCTCCAAAATTTCTATGGAAACAGAATTCACTGGTTTTTCAACTCTTCCTTTCAGATTGATTCTGCATATCAACAAACATCCCCAAGAACTAAATTTTCTGATTTGGTCCATTTTGTTTTTGAATTGTCTGCAATATGACCATACACTAACAATTTTTCATTTTAAAAAAATAGGGAGGATGACCTTTAAAAAGTATACATGCCCAACAGTAAATATTCTTTCAGAACTTCTATTCAAATAAATAGTTTAGTACTGAAAAAAATACAAGTGGATAGATCAAAGGGATATTATCTCTCCCACCCAAACTAAACCTTAGAGAAAATAATGGAAAGTCCAATGAAGAATCTTTTTCTCATTTGAGTTTTGGTGAAAGTGGAAAGATGGGATTTGATGAGGATTTTGATAAAATAACCTGGAAAAACCTAGTTAACTTCTCCATTTTTATAGACACTTAACTTTTCATTGCATTTTATTTTTATTTAAGCACATCTTCAACACACACACATACATACCCCCAACTCTTTAAAAAAAAAAAAGGGCCTGAAATTTTAGTTACACCACATGTGGTTTTCATTTGTGAAAAATGAACAAGCTGTTTGTGGTTAAACTGTCTAATCGCCTGTTATCAATCTAGCGCTGCATTCAAGATTTACAGGATACATCAGCTTCTGTGCCACATTAGCTGTAAAGGGGGGGGGGGGGGGGAGGAAAAAGGAGGAGGAGAGAGTTTATCCTGAGGAATAATATTTCCAATGCAGCCACACTCGCACTACATCTGGTTGTGCTGGTAGCGGCAGTTAAATTGAAATATTTCACAGCGTGTGTCAGAAACATGCAGAATGGTAATTATGACAGATCTGATTAAGCCGGAGTGCCACAAGCTCCCTGGCCAGCGCCGGTTGTGCAGGTGTGACCTTGTGCGTGCCTGCGTGTGTAAATAAAATTAATTACAAGCGAGAGGGTGAAGGCTTCAGTGACATCACAAAGCGGAGAAACTCCCAAGGGGGAGACCTAATGGAATATTTTCCCTCAGTCTAATAATACAGTTCATATTGACTTGAGGTAATTAGTGGGATCATTAAAGCAGTTTTCCCGGCGTATTTGGCTGCCTGATCAGATTAGTGAAAATGTTCTTCAGAACAAGCCCTGTGTGGTCTGCCAGAGAGGAGGAAATAAAAAGCAACAAAGCATATTTTGGAATGATAAGCAGCGCTGGACTTTTACTCTAGCAAAAAAAATCTCTACTTCTCTCTGGAGCCTACAGATCTAAATGTCCTGTCCATTTTAATTCTTCTATTCAACTTGGGTATTCCTATACACATTCGGAGCTATTTCTTTCGTTTCCTTTCTCCCCATCAAATCAGACTGCTTCATCACCAGGAGCCATCCCAACTTCCAACAGATCTCTTTTAAACAAGGAGATTTTAAAATTGGGAAAAGTATTGTCAAGGACTTCTTTACTGTTACCTGACGACATGGGGCAATTGGGAGAGTCAAAAATCAGGGCAAGGGATGCCACTTAAAATTCACCTACTAAACAAAAGATTCTTCTCTTACGTAACACAGAACAGAGATTTAAATGCTTATTCGCATTTGGATCTCAAAATGGGTGTTGCGTGGGCCAAAGTTGGGGCAAACATTCTTCCCGTTGAGCAGAACACCGAGCCCTCATCAAGAAAAGGGCCATTTGTTTGAAAATACTCTATTGAGCATGCTCTACCTTGCCACTGGAATATGCCAAGCGCTGTCACAGATGGCAGGCTCTGACAGTTCCCATCCGTAGCGCCGATACTCGACAGTTCAGCACAAGATCAGTGACATTCTGTCTCATTAGAACCACGCTAATTATCACAGCTAGTTTCAGGGGAAACCATGTGTTGCAATGGTCAATTTGAAGGAGTCTGTGCATCAACAAACTGGTAATAAGGATCAGACACCTTATTATATGACAGCATGCTGCCTATGATCTGATTTACGGAATCAGAGGCAGTGAGGCGGCCGAGGAGGCTGGCAGTTTATGAAACAGTGCGATGAAGCCCAATTCCTGAAGCATACTGGTTGAAAAGGGAATTGTTAAAAAAATACACAAAGGCAACTGGAATTGCTGAATCGAGCCATCAAAGGAGAATAGATTCTCTATGAACATACAACAGAAGTAGATGAAGACTTAGGAAAAAAGACAACTTCATCAATTTAACAATTGTATGGCAACTCCACATGAGGAGGGAACTTGTATTTTACAAGGTATTTCATGATAAATTACTGAATGGCTATGTTTCTACTAATCTCTAAAATATATACATTTATTTTTACACGAGCATCTATGACATTGTTGTGTTTTGTCATGCAAAAGAATTGCATGTGTAAAAGCTTAACAACTATACTTATAAAAATGAATCATCTTAAAGGTTACTTTTTAAGATACTGAAGGTATTCGGCAGAGCAGAAAAAAAAAACCCACATGAGATTCGTATTAGCAACATAAGTTCTTCCACCCTTCTCTTAGCACCTTTCATTGATGTGAAATTTTAATGGTGCAGTTTCTTCCAGAGCTATTTTTCTATTGTCATTTTGCATAAATGCATTTTCATAGTTCATTCATTTTACAGGGCCTTTATTTTCATTTCTCATATGAGGAAAAAAAAGAAGATAAAGCTAAAATAAAACCTACCTTTACTACCCAAAACATAAAAGACAACTGTTGAGACTTCTGAGAAAACACTTTTTCTTTCAACTTGGTAGTTTGCTGAAGGATTATATCAGTGTTATGGTTATGTGCTAAGTTTAAGCGAGCTACATTCAGTTTGAGGATTAACTGCTGTTTAGAGTTAAACCCCACTGGTTTGCTCTCTTCCCTGCTCCTATCTTGTGGATGCCTGAGCCTGTCCTGAAAAACTTACTCTTCACCTGTCAAAACTGATTATATTGTAAAAGAGCTTCCAGAAAGAGGAACTTCCACAGAATATTCTTCCTCTGTACCTTTCAATTTATACTAATATTTTAGAACAAAAGGTGGTCTCTGATTTAAAAAAGAGTCTACAAATACATCACTGGTGTACTCATACTTTAGAATGCATGTGCTGCAATACTTTAAAAGTGACCCACTCTTGTGGTAACCTTCCTTGGACTTCCTCATAGAATAATCCTCCTTAAAGACCAGGCCCAATATTCACAAACAGATGCCTTTCAAATATTGTCTAAAATTTTCTTGCAACATTTTTCAAGATGGAGAAAATGGGCTTCATGAGTTATGACTATATTTCTAACAGTTAACTTATTAAATGAGTCAATGAGGAAAAAGTATTTATATGATTTTAGTGAATTAATTTCAAATGTAAGGGAAAAAGAGTGAAAATTTTAAATGATTTGAAAGGGGCAATAAGATAACTGAAAATCTTCTGTCCAACTTGTTTAAAATAGGTAACATTAAGTGTATAGAAGGAAAAACATCCCTCTACATGCTTTTCTAGCCCAAAATATAATAAGCAAGTAAGTGTTCTACTGAATAATCCTGGGCCCCCTTAATCAAACCCTAGATTTGTAAAACACAGGCTTGTCTTTAAAATGTAGACAGGCTGATATTCAGATCCACATGTTTAGCTCTTAAAACATCGTGTAACATACAGTCATGTACCTTTTAAACTGTTAGAGTATGTCAATATTTGTATATTTAAAACCACTGATTTCAATAGTCCTTTTAGCAAGCACCTAGAAATATAAAGATAGGTCTGCATTTTAGAAAATTAAATCCAATATGGATTCCCACTAATTTACACATAAGAGATTTTTAGATGGTTATCAACATAGGACACCTTAAGCAGGAGATGACGGATGGAAGTCCACATCCTTCTTATTCAAGAATGCAGCTCAGGACATCCCACATGGGTGTTAAATTGCACCGGGGCAGGCTGCCAAAGTGGCTACACCTTAGGTTGTCTTGCCTCTCTCCTTGCTCATCCCTCAAAGTACTTCTCTGGCCCTTCTTCCACCAGGGAAGTCAATTCAGGTCAATTTAAGCTGCATCTCCCCAAAGTTACCTCTACCCGGAAAATAAATAAATAACTAAAAATAAAAATAAAAATAAGATACAAGCACTAGATGGAGAGTGTGTAATGAGGCAGTTCTCTCTTCAGACCCTGGCTGAAGAAAACTGGATTTGCTCAAGAGAAGGGGTTGTGAGGACAGGATGTAAAGATCATCCACAGCTTCCCAGAAAAAGGATGTGGCACCAGGAATAACAGAAACCGTGACTCTCACATCTGCAGGGGCCTCCTTTGTGTCTTCGATAGGAGGCTACACAGGTGAAATCGTGTTGCAGCAAAGTCTGTTGCATGAACATTCCAAAAGAATGAATCAGCATAGAGCTTCAAAGTGTAGTTTCCCTGAAGTGTAATTTAATTCTAACAAAATAAAGGATGCCTTCACTAACGAGCTGTAATACAGAGCGCAATCGTGGTTCCGTGATTTTTTTTTCCCTGGGTTTTGTCACGATACACTCCTGTTCCCGGCAATGAAAATTACTTTTTTTTTTTTTTTTTTTTGCCCCATCTCCAGCCCCACTGATTCGTGACCTATCATCTTACATGTATTTAAGACAGTCCAATCACTCTGGAAGAATTTCCAAACCCAAAGGTCAAAAAGATGCACTGGAGCTTCCTTCTTTCTTCCACCTCCTTCACTCCTCTCCCCCTCACAAAAGGCTTTAAATCTCAAGGGCAAAAGTGAATGGAAAAAAATCTCAAGCTGAAAAGTGAATGGAAAAAAGGCCAAAGTCTTTAAATTACTTGGTCTCTTCCACTGGTTGTGCTATCTCTGCAGAGGCAAAAATCCACTTTTTTTTTTTTTTTTTTTTAAAGCACTAAAAAACCATACCTAGCAACTAGCTGGAGCACTAGCAGCCAAAGAGTCCTGTAACTCTACAGGACTAGTGGATAGAGACTGCCAAAGATTATATTCAGTCATGTTCAGTCAAATAGAATTTTCATCATCTAGTTGCTTTACCTAAAAGAAATATCCTGTTCAGTAAAGCACTAGAGAGAAATCATTTTCTAAACACAAGTGGCAATGCAGCGCCATTCTGTAAAAGCCCTTTACTCCTGCTTTACTGTATCTGCAAGCTCCACCTCTACAGACATGAAAATCGATGTAACAATTCGATGTACAAGGCGAGGCCTATGGCGCTGCTAATGTCCCCTTGCTGGACATACACCTTAAGTCTCAGAGCTCTCAGGGGGATTGCTGTGGAATAAAATTAGATTCCAACATCTGCCACCATTAAGGAAAAAATTCCATTTCCATCTCCCATATGAAAACACTATAACCAATGAACAGTAACTGAACCTTGATACCGTAATGGTTATTACCCAAATCAACTATTTTTTTTAAACAGTAAAATTAGCGGATTCTGCTCTCATAATTATTTGAATGTTATCAGACTAAATGTTTGATAAAATTCCAATATGATTCACTTGGAAAAACTGCTGCTTATTTGAATACTCAGAATATAAAGTGTATTCATTTGTAGCTATTCACATTATGTTTAAAGCATATCATCTTTTTAAAGTTTGCATTAGCCTGCTTTCCTACCCAAGCACAAAAAGTAGCCTACCTTCAGTTTTTATTCGCATATTTTATTCAGACGTTTCTAGGAGAGTTAAAAACAATCTCATTTCTATTACTCATCGAAGAGAAGATATAATACATGTGAAATGGTGGCATCCACAGAGTTGGTTTCTTTTACTGAAAATACTTTGTGCATTAGTCAGTACATAGCACGACTGTGATGTGTCTGGTTTCATAACATTCTGGGACTGTAGAGACCTTAAAAAATGCTTATGCAGCCTGCCATTCAGGGTATCCACCTAAAGCTTTACCTTTTAGTCCAAAATGAAAAGTATCTGAGATAAATACATAGATAACAAATAAGCTACTCTGTGTAGAGACCTGAGCCTCTTGCTTAGCACATAATAAGACATCATCCATTTGTGTCGAGTGCTGTATAATTTAAAAACTCTTTTGCATCTATTGTAGCATGTGATCTTCTCCCACAGTCAAAGAATCTTTGGCTTAAAAAGGTTAAATAATTTCTCAGTATTATAACATCAGTGATACAGATAGGACCATAGGCTACTCGGAGTCCTCTACCATGTACCTCCCTTCACCCCAAGTGGACATGAAAAAAGCCTGGATTCCAAGGACCCTATGCTTATAAGAACCCATATTCCATGAAAATGTCAATGAAGAAAGGAAAGCTCACACCGTTTCCTCTAGCACTTAGTCCAATACCCCTAATTCCTCTGTTCCAGAGCAGGCTATTACTTAAATGCTGAAGCTCCTAGAACCCTGTGGAAATACTAAAATAGGGCTGAGGCAGAGAATTGAGAAACTTGGATTGGCTCTACTGTTTATCAGACTAGTGACTCTCATGTATAAACTGAAGAAAATAAGGCTAGATCCAAAGGTTATTCTGAGAATTAAATGTAGGTCATACATTAGGCACAGTGGGGTCTAGCACAAGGATGGCGCTAGTCGATAAGCCAACCCAGAGGATCAGAAGCAGTTGGAACAAGATGGGGTGAAATAAAAGTGACTCCAGCTCTCTCCTCTTCATATACACTTCATTTTCAGGGACCTCTGCCTCACTCCGACAATCTGTGGCACATACATCTCAGAAGTAAATAATTCTTTTAGAAGTTAAAAATTTTGACCATGGAAGAGGTTAGTCTGATTTGAAGTTTTGTTTTTTGGTGTTTTTTTTTTTTTTTTGGTTCGTTTGCTAGTTTTTCCTGTTTCTTTCACAGAAATCATTGGCAGAAGAGAACTTAAATGACTACTTTCCCTTAATAAGTCAGACTCCTTCACTCAGTGATAAGTAGACTTTTTGGACTGTTTATTTTTAAGTAATCGCCAATCTTTCTACATATTTTCATAATGAGGGAAGCACTGACACCTAAACTGAATAACAAAGAGAAAAGTATAAAAATCCTCTGTTAGGAAGTTACAGGATATTAGTGGTTAGGAATAACTATCTGAAAGAATGAAAGTTAATGGTATGCTTGACCCCACAGCCAACAACTGGCTCCTAGGATTCTCTCTTAATCAGTAATGAGGGGATTAGCTAATAGCTTTAGAGGTTCTGGGAAACACACCATCCTGGCAGAGACACAGAAGATGCCAATCGACGCTGCTGGAAGAGACAAATGGGGAGCTTTGTAGGACAGGGGTCCAAAGAACAAGCATGTTTAAAAAACTTACCAGAACACCACTCACATGAAATTACCAATCCGTTGTTGCCATTGTATGAACAGTTCCCAAACAGCCCAGGTGAGCAGATTTGGGGATATCATTTAAAAGAAACAAAGAATGAAGATAGCAAAGGGGCGGCAAACTGAAAGTAGCTATGCTATAAATGGGGAGGCAGGAAAGGTCACTGAATTAAGTGACAGATGATGAGCAATTAAATGACAGTTATGGAGGAATTTTAATATTTATTTTTGTTCATTTTAAGGCTGACCCTTATTACAATAATACCCGCCTAGTTCCTTGGTTATCCATTTTCGGGATTTGGAGAAAGTGGCTCTGTAACAATACAGTCTGTTATTCTTGATAAATTTAATTGGACAGGTCAGAAAAGATGCAGGATCAGAAAGAAAGGCAAGATAATATACGTTTGAATACAAGATCTTCATCATAATTAGACTAAATAGCCCAAAACAAGAATGTGCAGGGTGGGTGGGTGAGGGGTAAAGTGAGAACAGGACATTTCTCCTTAATGCATAGTCTTGGCATGTAAATGAAGACATCTGAAGAAGCACACAGGTTTGAAGCGGCTCTAACATTCTATCATAATTAGAAACATTTCAAGAGCCCTGTAATTTCCAATCAAAATTACAGTAATTTCCGATATACAAGCCATGATTCATGACAGAATTTTACATTCCATGAGAGATTACGGTGGCCTGATGTATGACACACTGAGTACTGCACTAACATAAACAATTCAGTTTAATGTTTAAACAGCACTTGATGTTTAGAATCTCACAATAAAAGAAACATATTATTGTAGAAATTATCACTTTGACAGTGATTGAAGGGTAGGCAGGCATGTGGCCTATAAAGCTATAATTTTTACAGTCCACAGCTTGAGTTTAATCATTTTTATATAACATTTCCAAGATATCCCTTAAGTATTTCACCCAGCCTATCACTTAAATAAGAACAACCTTATCTAAAGCAAAACCCCTATTAAGTGCCATTATAAATGCTGATAGAGGAAAAAATTAGGAAGAGCTAAAACAAAGTATGGTATAGTAAATGCAGCATATTGTAAATACTCTCAGAACTGTATATTTTTATCAGAAGTTGACATCAGCCAGGCCCTTTTATAAAGGAGAGTTCACTAATGATAGGGAAAATATATTTGTTTAAAACTGCAAGTTGTTAAAAACTCACCTGAGCCCTTGACTGCCTCTAAATTCCCACCTTGGTAATGTTACCAAATATTGTTGTAAAGGAGAAGGCAGTTTAGCATTCTTCTGGCCCTTTAAAAAGTATTCCTGTCTTCCAACAAAGGTTTATAAGTAATTATGTTTGTTCCTATAGATGACCCTGCTTTGGATGAGCATAAATTTTCAGTATATGAAAATTATAAAGAACTTCATTATCTCTCCTTTGTTATGTTCTTATCTTGTTTGGTAGGGACTTGCAACTTCTCTCTGATTCAATCCTATTCATTTACAATTCATCAGATTTGGACAGCTTTTCTAATTGTAATCAATTTGTATGGCTTATATATCTTCTATCTATGGAAAAACTAAGGTCATTAGTGTGCAAAGGTATGTGTGGTGGGAGTGCCAGTTTGTTTTCGTAAGTGCACCTAATAGTTGTGGATGCCTGAGTTGGAACAGAAGAAACTATTATGTTTGTAGTATTTTGGGACAGAAATCAAGGTCATTTGAGCAATAATGTAACAATAGTAATTGAAGTTATTTGTACCAGTACAATCGACCACATTGAGAAACTGCCTATACTTATGATACTCTTCAGAAAACAACTAGTAACTGACCCAGAGATATCCTGAGAAATCCCTGGTCTGGAGAGTAGGTGTTGGAGGAAACAAAACCATGTACCTCCCGCCTGAATCTGAACAACGCTTTGTCCATCACAGAGCTCTGTCAATAATCCTGGAGACTGTGCCCTCTCAGTGATGTGCGTTCATACTGAACAGACACCCCTCTGAATGAAATTTTCACAAGCGTTGCGGATCAACATTCTCAGCGCCTAACAGAGGTTCTTACCTGGCTTTTGGTCGCTGCAACCTTTGCAAACAGTGCTTGGGACACTTTAGCGCGCTTCATTTCCTGCTGAATCTCATCATAAATGGAAGCATTAATGTTCATGGTATTGTTCTCTGGTTTCCCATTCCTCTCAGTGGCAATCGTAGCTGTTTTCACCTACAAAACAATTTGAACATGACTGTCATTTTTCATTGGCCAAATTGTTTTGAAGCTTTTCAGGCTCAGCATCCAAACTGGACATGGTTGCTCCTTTTATGATCAAGGTGATCAACAGTGCAGTCATTCAACATTAGTTATTACCCGGAGATCAGATTGCTTAAGTTAAGAAAGTCACATTGTCACAGGTGATTGCATCTGTAATAAGACAGCAACTGCCAGCTGACAAACAGGAATTAGAATGCCATAAAGTAAGTTTTCTGGAAAACAGAATAGTTTCAAAGACTTGAAAACCCTAAACTAATTGTTTCCCAATTACTGTCCATTGCAATTCTAACAAAGGAATTTCACAATTAAAATCATAATGCCCAGTGCTGTATCTTCACTGGGTGCCCAGTGCCTAATAGACAATTGCATCACTAATAGCTATTACATACTATGGCCTTTTTAATTTTAGACTCTTTTTTTATGCCTGTTCCTCTTATGTTTCATTTAAAAAATCTTCCATAACAAAGCCATTTGCAGAGCTGCATATTTAAATCTTCTATCCATCCATGAAACAGGTAGAGTGCCTTGCTTAATTATCATAAAGGCTGGTTGCATTTTACACGTGCATGTCCAAGCTGTTCTGTATAATTATTTCATCTTTTCCTGGCACCCCTGTATATAACTATTTCCTTTTGACTTGTAGAACCAGACAATAAGGAAATGTTTCACAATATTTAACAGAACATTACTGTAAGTTACACAAATTATAGAATCAGTGACTTTATAAATATATTCAAAATGAATAATCTTGAGTGAAAAATTAGTATCGATGCCTTTGGTAATAATGATAAGCAGGTATCAGCAATAAAATGACACACAATTTTGGGGTAAAAATAAAATCTTAACCTCAAAATTTATTGATACTATTATTAATTTTTAAAACTCCAAATTTAATTTCTATTATGGAGTCATGTGAACCTGCCTGGAAAGTTTATGTATGAACTATGTAGTTGATTTTTTTACTAGGAAATTGGTGAATATATGAAGTTGCCACAGATGCAAGACCCTGTTCCTCCCAGCCAAATGATTCACTGTGGACCACATTTCTTAGGATCCTTTCCAGAGCCTGGGCTTCTGTTCTCATCTTGGACAATTTCTGACATACATGATGTGCGATAGAAAATGAAGTCCATTTTGGAATAAATGAATGATTTCTTTTGTTATGAAATAATACACCCCTTTAGTCATGCTACCAGTCTTATGGATCTACTTCATTTGGTATCAAAGGCGGGCAGAGGTTATCCTAAGCCATTTGATCCTCTGCACTTAAAAGAGTTAGTAGAAATCTTTAAAACACACCTTCTAACTTCTAGCCAGTTAGCAAAATAACTCACCTCTTATCTTGAGGAAGCAGCTAGATTCCTCCACCTTGACACTACCCTTAGCCCTGGAAGCCCTGGAAGGATAATGCTGTGAAATGGGTGGACCACAGGCCCAAGTAAGGAGACAGAAAGTAAGGCAGGATAAGTGACCAATGGTCAGGCCTCATTTGCCACTGCTAACCTATGAACTGGAGATGGGTATGGCAAGTTTCCAGAGTCCCCCTTCTGGCTCTGTGGCTCCAGAAAGCAAAGGCACTCACGGAGGTATATTAACGACTGGAGGCCACTAACAACGTTCACAGGGCTTTGAAGCAATAATCTGCTAAATACCACTTTAGGAGCCAGAAGAGTTAACGCATTACCATAAATTGCCTACAAAGTTGCTTTGGTGAGATTCGCAACTTTGCTCTGGGGTGGTCTTGCTTTGAGGCAGAGGGATAGATTTGATCACCCCATGGGGTCTCTTTTAATACCTATTTTTCTCACTGCTTAAATGAAAGAGAAAAGAAAAGCCATTTCAATCGCTTTGAAAATTGAATGTTATGGAAATGGAGGCATGAAGTCCACTGCATTGGAAGAAATAGTTCCTTGGTAGCAGTCTGCTCAGCAATGGTTAGGAGAACAGGCTTTGGAAACTTGTTGTTTCAGTATGTTTTTAAAATAATTTTCATTCTTTCGCAAAAACTGTGTTTAAGAATTTATCTTTGAGGTGGGCTATAATCATTTGTTTCAACCCTGTGATTTGGTTTCTAAAAATTTCTTTGGTTTAATTTTTTTAATAAAGCAATTACAACTTGAATCAAAAAGCAAGAAATTCAAATCATTAAAAAAAAAAAATCGAATAACTGTTTCCTAGTAGCCAACACAATCAAAAGTGGAAAAGAAATACACATGAAACATCCAAAATTAAAAAAAAGTAAGAGCAACAATTTTTTTAAATATAAAGTAAGAAACTCTGTATTACTCATTTAAAAAATATTTAGAAAAGCTCTTCTTTATCATCTTGTTGGCTCAGATATGTATCTTATCATAGATAAGCTATTAGAATTCTGGAATCACATTTTTTCCTAAACACAAGCTATTGCTTAAGGGGAACTGACTTGGACAGCTTTTCAAAAATATGAAAGCTGAATTTTTCCCCAGGTAAAAATGGAAACAAAAATCTTTTATACCTCACTCTACTAAGTACTATTTTAGCTTAGTACAAAAAAAATCTTCTTTAATCCTGGTTTAGCTTTTAATATTATATCACACATTAAAATTCATAAAGTAGTTCATTCCAGGCAAAACAAACTACTCTTCAGCTCTTCTCCGCAAATAGCACAGGAGGTAAAATAAATGCAGTTGCTTTCCGAATAGCTTTTATCAAGGTAGGGTGTACTACTCCATCATTACGGCGGCGCCGGGGAGGTAGTTAGGAATTGGAGCTTCTACTATTTACCCTCCCATGTGAGGACAGGGGTGCAAGCACTAGGGTCTGCTTTATATTTCTCTAAAATTGTGCAGCAGAACACAAATTTTCCATGAAAATTCTATTTTGTTTCTTCATGGATCGCTGAATGCATCAAATCATACTAGAAAATGAACTCTAAATACTATATACATGCTACATACTACATATATAGTACACAAAATGAACTCTACTGTGGTCCTGATTGGTGAATGTACTATTCCTTGATGGAGGTGGAACTCCTTGCAAGCACATGGGTACTTATGTACACATAAACGCAATTAAAGTTTGACATAGTTTTGATAATAATTATGATAATAACAAAGGCTGGCATTTATTAGTTGTTTCTCATGTGCTGGGCATCATGTTCAGGTACATTAGCTCTCACCCGCACAAAAGCCCTGAGTAAGTACTATTATTGCTCCATTTTAAAATCGAGAAAACTCTCTTAAAACAAAGAATTTATTCATAAGGCAACATGAGATCTAAACTGAAGTCTGTCTAATGCTAATGCTTATTTTAGAAAC
The DNA here is from genome assembly GCF_018345385.1 of Vulpes lagopus. Taxonomy (NCBI): domain Eukaryota; kingdom Metazoa; phylum Chordata; class Mammalia; order Carnivora; family Canidae; genus Vulpes; species Vulpes lagopus. Next base: position 25,322,431 of record NC_054842.1, on the reverse strand, counting down.
TACTGCACTATACTGAAGTCATGATGTTATACAGGATTTCTTTATTTGGGAAAATTCTAACTTTTTAAAGACATGCTGGATCTGCTTATTAGTGGCCCTTTGCAAAATCTGGCTCATTAATGTCTAATTTTTAGCAAACGGTTTTGTCATTCATTTTACAAATCCAACCTGGATTTATCTGTCAAGAATAAAACTATAATTGTTTTCTTGGTAATGTTATATAAGAAATGTGCTATTTTGAGGCATTTTTACTGGTAATAGAAAATGGTCCCCATTTTCAAATTATTATATACTATCCTGAATATCATGGTTCTATCTTTTTATACTTTTCTTCCTGTTCTTTTTTGGAATAGTATTATTTTCCATATATGAACTTTAAAAAATCTTCTAGTATTTTAAAAAAAAACTGCTAAAAGGAAACATTTTATGAGCACATAAGATCTTAAAATCATGCTGGCCAAGATTCCTAACAAAATTTTTATCAAGTGTTAAGTTCCCGCCCATAACTGAACCTATGTTTCATTACATTCTAGAAGACTTTGTTGGAAAGAGGCAGAAGGGTGCAGCTACTAGATTAATTACACATTGCTTATATGAACTTATTACACTTTCTAAAGCACTGTTATAAAATATCCCATCTTCCTTTAGAAGAAACTGAAGAATTACATAAAGAGATTTAAAAATATAATGAAAAAATGTCATTATGTAATTCATGGAGAAGTTATAACTTGATAATTACAGGCTTCCAAACAGTCCTTATGGAAACAGAAATTGCTAACTTAACTCCAAAAGTCACACATTAAAACACACAAATAAAATCAGAATAAGCACACATCTAAATAGAAATTGTCAACTTAAAACTGATCTGTTCTGTAGAACAGGTAAGTCCCAGAAAAATAATCCCTAATTATTATTAATCAAATTCCTCTAAATAAACTCATCCATAAAACTAGCTAAGTATAATAAGAAAAGAAGCCTTTAGGACCAGGTAGCTTTGGAGGGCTTGGGTTTCCCCAACATTTTCAATGAGCAAAATTTGGAAAAGGCTATTTTCTCCATCTTTTCAGAAATGCCCAGCTGTCTAAAGCCTTCAAAAGTGGATCATCTATCAAACATTTAACGTATTCTATCAGAAGGTTCTCATATGTGTTCCTCTTCCTAATCTAAAAATAAAACTTCCCACCATCTGTGACAAACAGAAAAAGTCCCCAAGTTTCATTTTCCCCTTTCTAAAGTGTTTGTGTTTTGAGGACGTGGCTTGAGGTAGGAGAAAGAACAAGACACTTAATAGGGGATGTGAAAACTGACTAAACCTTAAATTTCGTTTTCTCCTCTTTTTCCAACCAAAAGGTTGGTATGAGGATTCAGTGAATTCATGGGCATAAAGATGTTAGAGAACTGTGAACCATTATCAAGTACAAGATATTCTTATTTCTTGAATTAGAACATGTAAGTTATGAAAATAGACTTTCAGCAAACAGGTCAGGCCCGGAGCCTGTTGCCGCAGACAGAGGACGAAGCTCATGTCACTGTTGTCCCCACTGAAGCTCAAGAGACAGATCTGCACCAGAGGCATCTCACCTATGCCAGAGTCAGCTAAGACGTGTAGTAATTTCTGAGGCTGGTCAGAAATTTATTCCTAGGGGGAATATTCCTTGGAATAAAACTTGGAGCCTGACAAAAAGCAAGGAAGTCCCTTCTTAAAGATAATTTAGAATCTCAGTTCCTCAATAGTGTAGGTCCTCAGTCTGACCCAGGGGGGACATCTCAATCATCTTTTGTATGACCTCAACTCTACAGGATAAGACCTGGAAGAGAATCCAGCTCTCTTGGGCCTAAAGGTGATCTGGGTCTCCTGTGAGACACAAGGGACTTTGCCTTTAAAAAGCAGTTCTTGGGGATCCCTGGGTGGCGCAGTGGTTTAGCCGCCTGCCTTTGGCCCAGGGCGCAATCCTGGAGACCCGGGATCGAATCCCACGTCAGGCTCCCGGTGCATGGAGCCTGCTTCTCCCTCTGTCTGTGTCTCTGCCTCTCTTTCTCTCTCTGTGACTATCCTAAATAAATAAATAAAAATTTAAAAAAATTAAAAAAAAATAAAAATAAAAATAAAAAGCAGTTCTTTAGGGGCGTGTGGGTAGCTCAGTCATTTAAGCATCTCTTCATTTCAGCTCAGGTCTTGATCTCAGGGTCATAAGTTCATTTCAGCTCAGGTCTTGATCTCATGGGTCATAAGCCCCATGTTGGGCTCCATGCTGGGTGTAGAGCCTACTCAAAGATAAATAAATAAATAAAAATAATAAAAAGCAGTCTTTAGAGAGAAATCAGGGTCCAATCCAAGCCGAAGACTTGTCTCAAAATATGTTTTTGAATCACTTCATTTAAGGGGAAATGAAATGCAGTGATAGACTCCTCTTTGTTAAAATATAAAATTGAAAAAGAATTTTTTACAGTCTGTTTCTATATTTGTGGTTTTGTCCTTTTTTCCCCTTCCGTTTTAATAATTTGTAATAAACATACATTAAAACCTTAAGTATAGTATATTGGTTCCCCTTTAAAAGAATTTAATCAACTGCTGTAAAACATTACTAATTTGACTGCTTGAAAAACATCTGTCCAAATCTTAAGTACTCATTTTACATTGATAATACTTTAAATACATTAAAGATTTCTTAAAATGTCATTCATAAAGTCACTATTGGAGAGTAAAAGGTGAACAAACTGGTTGTGAGCTCTATTATAATAATATTAAGTAATGCAAAGGGATTCTCAATGGTAAGGCAAATTAAGATACTTGAAGATGCATATTATAGCAGTGAAATAAAATTACACACACATCAGATAATCATTTAGGAATTCAGTTAGATGGCCAGTAATATTGCATGAACAGAAACTTTTTTCCTTTGAAAGAATTTCACTAAGAATCTGTGGTACCTACATACTTTACATGTTCATCATTGGCTGGATATCCCAGCTAAGGGCTTGGTCTCAGAACAAACAAAGCTAAGGGTGGCTCAACCAGTTAATCAATAATGCAGGACAAAATAAATTATATTTTCTATCCCACTTATCAGCAGATGTAGTCTTTAGACATATATATAGGAGAGTTATTCAAGAGTTTCTTAATAATGTATGAAAAGAAATACCATCTAAGAATTAATGTAAATGTGGCTAAAGAACAAACTTGACGAATACGGACACCAGAATCACATTTGGAAAAACAAAAGCATTGCAATCAGAAAAAAATTAGAAAACAAAAACTGTATTAAGGCACAACTAAGTCAAATATTTGGATAGATTAAAAAAAAGAAGAAGAGAGAGTTCAATGCTGAAGTTCATACTGATCTTAAGTAAGCAATTCTTTTGTTAGTATTTGCAGATTAAGTGATAAGTAAAATAACTCTTTGCCCAGAGGCCTTCTGTGATGATTGCAGAAGCAAAGTTAACTAATGATGGTGTATTAACTCTAAACACCACAAACTAAATGTTAAACCAAGTCCAAAGTACAATATTTTTCCCTTAATCACTCTTAAAATGTTGTGTGTGTGTGTGTGTGTGTGTGTGTATACATTATATACTATATATATATTTTTTTCATTCTTTTTCTTAAGAAGTATATTATGGAAGGCTTTGGAGATCAAATTCAATAATTGTGTTCGTGGACAGATAGACACATATACGCAATAGATATCATTCTTCTCTGCTAGAGACACTTGACTTTCTTACCCACAATTACAGCAATGACTTCCTTACAGTCTGTGCCCTAGACATCAAGACCAAACTGTTACTTGTAAAAGGGAGAAAACTGACTTCGGACATTTCTACAAGATTCATTTCATAACATTACAATATACAGCTTAAGAAATTCAACAAGTGGCTGAATATTATGTCTATTCCTTATTGATGAAGTATCTGTGGCAGTTTCATTTTTAGTGCTGAATGAGCTTTTTTCATATTTCCATACATGGGAAGGTGTTGTGTTTTGTTTTTTTATTATTGATGAAATAACATCAAGATACAACTTCAGGAAGACATTGTATTACATGAATACTTTAAATTTTTGTTCCATATTCAATTTTTATCCAGTTTTAGATCTTATTTTTAAGAGCTGTATGTGAAATAAATTAAATGTGTAAGAAATATATTAAGTCTAATCCTCTATCAAACTTTTATCTAATAATTTGTACTGCAAGTCAACTTCTTGAATTCTAATAATTATAAGGCTATCTTTAAAACTTGCTTTAAAAAAATAAGAATATAGATACACATACAGTTACCTGCATTATGACTTTCATCTTTTCTGAAAACTGTGAAAATTTGGGAAATAGAAAATGTGCCCATTTCTGGGAATATGGATGGAATTCCTTATCAGCCCCATTTAAAGCTGCCTTCAAGGATTGTATTAAACTTAATTATGAAAGATTACAAACGAGATGATGTGTAATTGGTACCAGCTGCACTTCGTATTGGAAAGCATAAATACAAATGGAATTATTTATTTATTTTTATTTATTTACTATTCAAACGGCAGTTCTAAAACTCATAGGGATAAAATGGACTTTATTACTTTTTTTTCCCTATTGAATTTAACGTATTTCTTTACTTAATAATAGTAGTAGCGACAAACATCCCATTTAAAGACTACTTTTCACCCCCAAAGAACCCCCAAAAGGAAGCAACACAAAGCAATTTTCTTTCCTCTAATTAGTAGCTTATTGTTTTTATATCAGAATCACTGATTGGGGACCAAATTCTCCTCAAGCAACTCTATGAATTATTATTTTTAGAAAAATTGGTATCTATTCATCTATCTTTCCAATTTCTTGAGATTTTTCCTCAGACATTAAAAAGAAGGAGGAGGAGGAGAAGGAAGGGGAGGAGGAAGGGGAGGGGGAGGAGGAGGGCAAAGAGGACAGGAGACTTCACCTGGGGAGGACGGCTGGGTGGTGTGCTTATCAGGGGGGCAGGACCCATAGCCGAGGCAGCATTCAAACTCCTTTCCCTTTCATCCTGGTAAATGCGATCTCTTTCAGCTTCTGGTAACTGCAAGAAATTCTGCATAGCCCGAAGGTTTACCAGCAAAGACTGGGATGCAGTCTTGGGGTCCTCTTCCTTTCGGAGGATTTCTGAAAGCAAGCCCTGTAGGGAATGAAAGGCACAGGGTGAGCTTGCTCCTGAGCTCTGCCTAGGTCAGCGGTGATCCTTCCCCTTCCTTCTCCACTCTGTTTAGAAAATGAACAGAAACATTAATTCTACACAGAAATATATTAGTTACAATTGAAGTGGTAGAGAGGAGAGCCTCAATTGTATTCTTAATTTTATTAAGCATCTGCTTTACATGTAACACAAACTGAAACTGCCTAATTGGTCCCCTTCCTTTGAGTAGCTTAACTTGCCATGAAATCTTTCACAGAGAGACGATTGAGGGAAGTTAAGAATAAATGAAATGCTCATAATACAACAGCACTGAACTGTATAGTTCTCAAGCTGCCTAGACAAAGGCAGTGGAATGCCGACAGCCCAATATATAAAGATACAAAGCCACTTCTAGAGAAGTAGAACTTTCAAAGAAAATGAATTGTAACATATTAGAAAAAAGAATTATTACTAAAGCATGCCACGTTTTTACAGGTAATATTTTAAGTTATCTCTTAATTTTCAAGTTAATGACAAGAGATTCCTTCTATTTACCATTTAAGGAAACTAGATAGACTATCCTGAATAATTCTAAATACTATCTAACAATAATTTATACCTCTGGATAAAAGGCTGAAATTTGAACTTCAGAAATCATTGATTAAATTTGAAATACATAACCATCATGGCATGCCCAAGAAAAGAATACTATCAAATTCTGTACTTACCGAATTTCTTAAGGAATAGAAGTCTTTATTAGTAGAAGAAATTTACAAACCACTAGTAAACGCCTTTAAGGTGTCTCTCTCTCCCCAAATACTAGAGTGTTAATTGCCAACCAATTTTTTTTTTTTTAATTTTTGGAAGAAGCTTTTCAAGAATGAATGGGTTTCTTCATTTTTGTTTAAAGAATTACATGAAATAGAAGGATCACAATAATTTTCTGCCCATTTGATAAGACCTGAGCAGCCTTTACCTCTTCCATCTTGCACATGAAATAATGCCTGGAATACCAAAATACATTTGCTTTCTACATTTAGCCAGAATATCAGTTTATCACAAGATAACTCCAAATACAATGTCCAGACCTCTATGTCATTTGCAAATTTCACTTTCCAATAACCCTGCAGAAACAGTGAAAGGGAATATTTGGGGAAGGAGAGGCAAAGTGTCATATCAAAATGACTGAACCTAAAGATGATAACATTTGGATTTTTTTTTCATGATTTCCTGGAAGTGCAAACCTAGTTTTGTTCCTAATTCCTCAGGGATAACTGCCCAAATATAACACTTAGGTGCAGATAGTATAAAAGCACTGACCACTTTAAAAATAATTAATAGGCTGCTATTAAAAGGAACCTTCAAATAGGCTCAGGGGCTGAGAGTAAATTTTAGTTTTTCACTCTGCATCCGAAACCTAGAAAGTGGACCCGAACTTTCAGTTTCACCATTAAAAAATGTGACTGAAGAATGAAGGGTGCGTGTCCTTTCATTCATAAGACTGACAAGTAATGCTGCAACTGTGTTTATACAAGAATAAAACATCCAGTCAATTTAACTAAAATTCAGTCAAACAGGCAGTCAATCATTCAGCTATTTAATTTGCACAAGGCCAACTAATTAGATTGACTGTGTTTCTGATGTGTCACATTGAAACTGAAAAATACAGGTCTCAAAAAAATGCTTGAAAAGAGGTATAAAAAAATAGTCCTTGCTCTCTAATTTTCACCACCAAATGTTATACATTAAAAGATGTTCTCAGAAAAGTAATATATATGAACTACACAGAAATCAAGAGACAGAAATGTATATAGTATAAATACAATGTTATCAATTCCTTGAGCATAATAACCTAATATTCATTTTGTCATCCCAGTACAATGCCTACCACATAAGTGTCTGATAAACATTTACTACATAGATTAATTATGTGTATTCAGACCACAAAAGGAAAAAATTGTAAATGAGTGACAAAAAATTAAGAACAAGATAAGCTACTCATGGGTAAATTCTAATGGTAATTTTTAACTTAAGGTAAGGCTTCAGTGAAAAGTTATATGGCACTTCGTAAGATATTTATCTGCACTAATTGTTCAGTAATTTAAAAAAATGGATTAGGCCAAAAGAGATCTTATAAATATTTCGGATGTTACTGATTTCAGAAATTTGAAATTAGACATTTATAAATCTCAAGTAACAGAATACTGTATCAACTCTATTAAAAATGTTTGAGGCAGCAGAGAACTCTAGTAAGAAAAGCAAACACATGAAAAAATACATAATAATATTCTCTATCAAGTCTTGTTAACATGAAATTAAGTCATTCCTGCATGTTTAAAGTGGAAGACAGAAGTTCCTTCAGGAGAAAATTTAAAATCACCTTTACCCATATTTTGATGTTGGTATGACTTCCCAGTTAAGCATGGGCATAAAGTGTTGTAGGGGCAAAACATTTATTTACACTTAATTATTCTACTGCAGCAAGTACAATTTTTCTGCCTGCAATATGTTAAGGTCTAAAGCAATATTTCAAATCCTGGAACACTCAAAGAGCTCTAAAGCAGCCAGTGTAGACAGTGTCAGGTGTTTTAGAAATCTTTGGATTTCTTTCTTTTTTTTTTGGCCCAGGCTTTCAATGAGGGGAGTGCCCCCTGGTGGAAATGCTTGAAAATATTGTTAGAAAATGTTTTGATTAGTATGTGTTAATTACCCCCCCCAAAAAAAATTCATGTCACTTGAAAATAATTCTAGGTGTAAAATGACTATTACACTTTGATTATGGGAATGTATGTTCTGTTCCTCTTCAAGTTGTTATTTGAATGGGTACATTTATGTATATCTATGGAAGATATACATGGCCTCTGTTCCCTATCTCCTATAGTGAAAAATACTCTTCAGACTTAGGTCAAGGTCATTTGTAGTAAACCCCTGGTGAAGAGTGAGAAGTACCTATTACTAAAATTTTTTCTTCGTGCTAAAAAACCGTCAAGGTTATCATGTACCTTACTTGCTATCTCAGAGAATATACTAAAACACAGGACTAAAACATATCATCAGTACTGTGCACCATAAGTTCTCAATGAATTTATTGAACAGAATCAAACAAAATCATCAGTCATTTTTGTTTCTGAAAAGAACTTGAGAATTTGTGTTACGTGGTAAGTTACCAACAACTCATGAATATTAAATTTATTGGAAATGAGGAGCTGCTTTTCATTGAGACTTTACATCTTCAAATAATGCACTATGTGCCTTATATATAAAAACATAAAATTATTCTGTGCTGTCATGATATAGGGGTTAAGTGAAAATACTAATTTTTTCACTTAAAAAGTGAACTTACTGATGAATTCCTAAACCTTTTTTTGCATTCCAAAAAGAGTTTACAAGTTATTACAAGTAAAATTCATTAGTAATTGTAAAAGAAAGAAAAAACCCTCAATAAATATTATCAGTACTTCCAAAAGCTAATTATGAATTCTTTAAAACAGCAGATAAGCGAAAGAGACTGCCAATCTGAACAAAAGGCCTGTCTGGCCTCCCGTTTGTCTCCTCTTTGAACATAATCACTGATTCAAATAGATTTTATCAGCTTCATGGAACTTCAAAGCCCTCAGAAGGAAAATATGATTTCATGAAACCTCCGTCTCTAAAAAGAAAATACGTAGAATATTCTTCAAGACTACCTGCCTCTGTTGTTTTGTGAATTTTTAATCACATGTCCAGGTGAAAGACTATTTTCAACTCCACCTACTACCTTGGATTCCTGCCAAGTAAGTTATAAGCAGACGCATTTATCTCTGTCGCTTGGGAGGCTAAACGAGAGCTGTCACGTTGGGGTAATAGCACCTTTTTACCTTTTATTCAATAGTGATATGGATAGTGGACTTTCCTTAAATTACACTGTGAAGAATTATAGGAACACAGTAGCAATTTCTGTTATACTTAAGCAGGCAAATTTCTCTCCACCACATAATTTACAGAACTCAAATTCAATAAAACATTACATGATGGTCCATTACTGTTATCAGTTTTGAATAATCCATCTTCATTCTTTATTTTACTGGAAAATAAAGTGTGCCAAAGACAAGGGAGGGGGGGAGAAAAAAAGGGAAAAAAGCCACAGAATGGGATCAGAGTTAAACTCTGGGTTTTATTAAAAAAAAAAAAAAAGGCATTAAAGGAATATATTTGAGTTCAGAGAAGTGAACTGAAAAGTATAAATCTAGAAGCTTTGGCAATTATTTTTAGCCATAGGTTTCCATTAAAAAGACATCAAGTAGGCATAACTGAATGAATGACATATGCTAAAAGCTGGTATCTTCAGTAGCAATTAAAGAACATATGCCCATCAATTCAGAAGGGGAAAAAGTCCCTAGAACAAGGAATTATATGAATTTCACCATAAATTTTCAGAAAAGGTAAACTTTTTTTTTTAATAGTCAAGTGTGAAAGTCTTAAGAGGGGGATTTTAGAAGACCCAATTTGGATGATGATAAAATTCTATAGTTAAGAGTTAAAACATGATATCTAGGATTTTAAAGTTTCACAGAGCTGTCAATGACTAAAACAGTCTTAATTCATGATAGCATTATCTATTACATTAATGTTTTAACATACTGTTTATAGGGTACCAGTTTCTTTATCTGATTGTATCATATAATGTTGCATTTGCTGTAAATATTTTACATTAATTTTTTAAAACTTGGAGTTGGAACTGCACATTGTAATAAGTGCACACAAATGTGTGATGTGCGATTTAACTCTGCAGAGCTCCTTGTCTATACATATGCATTAGCATGTGTATTTTCGTACTCCACACTCACACCATACACTCTCACTCTGCACCTGCTTTTATTGAAATGCATACACTTTGAAATAAACACACTACATGCATTCATATGAATGTATAATCATTAAAATAAATGCAGCTGTGTGTGCGCGCATGTGCATGCGCGTGTGGTTTTTAAGTATGACCACCAAAAACACATGTATGCTTCCATGTTCAAAAGCTTGTTCCCAAAAAGTGAACACTGAAATACACATAGAAAATTACTCTTATTTAAGTCAAACAGCTTCAAATATGACCAATATTCCCACTTTGAATGAAGATACCAATTACCAATAAAAAGGTTTAAACCCAAATCCCTCTATCACCCAGGGCTCCAAATAATTTTTAGTAGTTAACTTTTCTAAATTAGCAATTATTAATAAAGAAAGCTCGATATCAAAGCTGTCACTTTTTTCATTCCCCTACCACCCTCAGAAAAATTTAAGCCACTGTTTTTGATGTTAACCACAGAGATAATTATCTTTTCAAAGAGATTAATATGGTATAAAGAGAGTGAATTCTAATTCTGCCTTCTTTCTAGCAACGAATCCTAGGGATATCCATGGAATCAATGTGAGAAACAAATGCAGAACAAATGGTCAACTCTTCAGAGTAACAGTGTGACATCATAACCCAAGAGAAGAAAAACTGTGCCGATGGATAGTAATTTCACACATTGCTCAGCTAACCTCTCTTGTCATTCTTCACCATATAAAATACATTCCTTAGTGCTTTAAGAAATAACAAATTGTTCAATTTTTAAAACACTTATCAGTAAATCTGTATTTCATTTGTGTTTATGTCAATGTTGTCTTCATGGGCTTTCAATTAAATTGACAAGCATTTTACTGATCTTTTATGTAGAGACCTATTTTTTGCCCAGTACTGAGAAATACTAGCAGTTACTGCTATTTCCAAAAATAAAGAATGCTGCCAGAAACAGGATGTCTAGAAGGCTGATTTTTGATTCATTCATTCACTTAATTTTCAAAATAATTACTTCTCAATTGAATATGGTGTCATGAAATGTACCAGCTAATAATGAACATATTTTTTCTGTTGTAAAAATATAGAACTAGGTAACATCATACAATTTTAACTTGAAACATAACCTTCTACAACTACTCTTTAAAAAAGACAAATGATGAACAAAAAACAGATAAAGAAAGTGAAAATAAACACCAGTTAGTTAAAGGCTTTTTCAGGCCTCTTAACTTTCAATCCAGTTAAGGCAAGACAAAAATAAGTCACCGCTGGGATTCTCCTAGGTATGGAAACTGCCAACAAGGAATTAATACTAGATTATTTTCGTACCAGAATCACATTCTTATAATCATGTCATAAACAAAAAAACTTAAATATGAAAGGAAAGTATGAGTCAGGCCAAAAAACAAATTGACAAAAGAACAGTGGTAAAACAAGAAAGTTGAAAGGACATAATGTCCTCATTTCTAATCAAAGTTACATGTTCTCTTGGCTTTTTTAGTATGCCTGGGCCAAAAATAAACACTATACATATCATACTGATTTCCAAAAAAAGAGATTTAAAAAAAATCCTCTCATTCACAATTTAATAGAATGAATTTGTTTTGGACTTTTCATTTTAGGCCTTCCCATATCATATTATCACTCTTTTTCCAGGCCCCTCTAAACATCTTCCCTGCTGATAATATCTTCACAGGTATTTGCCCAGGAGGACAAAGGTGTGAACAGGAGGGGTGTATGTAGATCTCAGGGAGAAGTCTGCAAACTAAGGCCCACAGGCCAAACCTACCCTTGGGGCCTGTTTTGTAAATAGTTTTGCTGAAACACCAGAATACTCACATCCACTCACCTACTGTCCATGGCTGCTTGACATGCTACACTGTGACACAGCTCTTATGGCCCTCAAAGCCTAAAATATTTGCTATCTGGACTATTACAAAAAAGATTTGCTGATTTCTGATCTAAAGAACGATGTTTGGAGGAACGCAAACAATAATGTAAAGAGGAGAGAGGACAAAGCTAAGAAACCTTTTATGTTAATAAGCCATATGTATACATATATGTATCTCCCCTCCCCCAGTGGCTGCTCAAATTACATGGCAGAAACTGCTATTGAGTCCTACCATGTTTTTGGGTTTTCTTTCCCCTGAAAGTTGTAGAGGAACTTAAACAGGGCACATTTACATACTTATGTTTGATACAGGGGTAACAGGAAAGATAGTAGGCTAGAAGCCCAGAGCCCTGCCAATGGCCTTGACCAAGTCAGGAAACTTCTCTCAATCTGCTACTACTACCAGTCGATGATCTCATTATGTAAAAGCACAGGTAATGCCAGCTTGAAATATATTTGACATTGAATGTATTCTTTCAAGGCTCCTGAGTCAAGATCTATCTGTACATAGTTCTTTCTTGGTAAAGGAGGTTTATGACTGGGAAAGGAGTGTCAAAACTTGGGCACCAGCAAGAACAGACAATATGGTCCCGCCACAAAAAGGATTAAATATGAGTAAGCACAGAGGAAAAGAATAAGCATTAGTAAAAGACTAGTTAAGAAAGAAGAGAGAAAAGAGAGAGAACCATTACAAAGAGAAAACTGACCTGAGTTCTGTTAAAAGCCACACGTGCAAATACTGCCTGGGAGATTCCTGCTCGTTTCAGTTCATCACGTACCCACTGGTAGATTTCGGAAGACACCTCTGTGTTGGTTGAAACCTGTTGCTCCAAAGGCTTATTCATAGATCTACTGACAGGGGGAGGGTGGTTCAAGTATTGTTGGTTTAAGGACTGCTGGGCTAAAAGTCTATTCACTGCATACTGCTGGTTCAGCAGCTGAGCCATCACTAGCTGCTGGTTGACCAATTGAGGACTGATGGGCGTTGACACGAGCCCAGGGTGCAGGTTCGGTAGAGGGGTCCGGACAGAGGGCTGGCTGCCATGGGAGAGCTGCGCGGGGGACGGAGGCTGCTCGGCTGTGTTCCCTGGGACCGGCTGCTGGCCAAAGTTGACGTGATTGGCCCCTTGCTGGGATAGTTCAGAAAGACTATCCATTTCAACTAAAGTAGACAAAAGTAAAGTCATGTTAAGCCAATGGTGATGGGTACTGATAAGGATTTCCAACCATTTCCTAAATAGAGACAGTAGGCACAGGGCAATTTAATATCCAATTAAACTAAGAAAATTTCATGATGGCTATGTTTTTACTTTTCTCTTCTGCACAATATTACAAACTTTGACAGGGGGACTACTTCAGGTACTTTGGGTCTAATTTCATAATGTGGTTTAGACTTAAGGCATAAAATTAATTATTTTCAAAGTCTATGTGACTAGTTTTGGAGTCAAACTATTATTCACTCTTATTTATTACTCCAAGAAGGCTTATAAGCAATGGCTATTTTAAAATAGCTTCTAGAAGAACACTGATTGCTTAATAGCAACTAGTGCTAAGAAAATACATGCACTAAAGAAAAAATTAATATATGTGTATTTTCTCATGATATATATTAACTTTTACTCACGGCAAAAGGTTTGAAAGGGAAAAGACAGCGTGTTATCTATGTTCAATTTTTACCTAGCCATGAACATATAAAGAAGTAATCAACGTAATAAATAAAGTGATCATAATGATAAGTAATAATAACTGAGTGTATTGAGCACTGGGTATCTTATATGGTTTGCTTCATTTGATTCAAACTACCATGTGTGGCAGTCATATCTGCAAGAGAATGAAGCAAATGATTTACTGTATTGCAAGCCAGTATACCCAGTTTTGCTAAGACCCAAATGTTTCTTGAAGAAGCTGTGGCTATTACCAGATGCTAAAGACAATCTTTCAAGGAAGGGGCGGGGAGTCATCCTGGTACAATGGTGATACTGTCACGATTTTGCAATTTATTATCACCCACCAGGATGAATGCTTCTCCCTTGGCTAGGTCCCTAATGTGGATTGGCTGAGAGTCAGCTGTAAGTGTGTCAAATGCTTTGCTGTTGCAAGGAAGAGACTGGTTTGATGCTCTTAAATGCAAAGGCCGAGCATGGTTGGTGTATGTAAATAGGTGAGTCTTTTCCAAATAGCACAACATGCTTCCCATGTATAGACTCTGGCTTGATTTTAATCATCATTTCTCTTTTTATTAAATATTCAGGCTTTATATTTAGAGGAACTTATCATATTGCTATAATCACTGATATATGCAAAATATAACTAAGAATTGGGAAAGAAACCTTCCATTTCTACCAGTGATATCAGCCCAAGTGGGCCATTCACAGGGAATAGTAATTCAAGCAATTATTCCAAAAATGATGCATTGTCTTCATTACAGCTCTAAGCTATAAAAGGCAAAGAATCTGTTTTGGTAGATGGATGGCTTTGCTTCAAATATTAAAAGCTAAAACATGCTCAAAATTCAGGTTCTCTCGTTTCTTAAAATCTTTAGGAGAAGTCATTATTGTTGTTGTTGTTATTAAATGAATGCAATGGAAGGAAAGAGAAACAGATTTAAACAGAGCATAATGCTATGCATATTAAACATCCCGTTCCTATATTATTTGGAAGGTACAAGTATGTGAAAGAAAACATTAATAGAAATTAAAACATTAACCTTGATGGCAGTGTTTGCTTTTGCAACCCTAGCAAACTCTAAAGGGAGAAAAACATCATAATCTAAATGCTCAGGTACAACACACAACTTTTATCTGTCGTTTTACACTGCTGATAATTTTTAATGCATTTCCTGCATAACGCATATTGACCTGAAGCTACATGTAAAGATGGGCTGCTACACTGGAATTAAAAGTTGAGAAATGGTTGTAATGATGTCTCTGGTATGGATGGTAAAGCAGTGCACTCACCGAAGTGCCTATCTAGAGGGGCTGGGGATTAGAGCTATAAAAATCACTTGATCTCAATTGTGGAAACTATAAATACAATTTAATTTCCTTAAAAATTGGGTGTAAAAATAGGCACTTTCTCTTTCTCTGAAACAAAAACAAAACACATAAAAGCATGATTTATCTCTGAGAGAAATCACAGCTAATATTAGTTATTCAAGGCCTGGTTAGGTCTTCACTGAGATGTTAAAAAATGACAGCTTCCCTCCTCCCGCCTCGATTTCCTGCATGTCTGACAACCAAGTCAGTTTGGCTGATTTAAACACAAACATTTATTGAATTTAATTATCTCATTATACTCATACCCACTCCCCACCCTCAAAGAAACATTCTAAATTGATCTCTAATTGGGCAATCACAAGACCTGGCTTTAGATGTGACTTTGATAAACCCCCAAATGACACATAATGGTATGTAGCCACCACTGCAACAGTTTTTTGCTTACCCATCATATCTTTTGTCTTCTTGAAATGTTTGTACCACCTTCCAAATTCTTGACATTTTGCTGCTGAGACATTTGCATAGTAAGTGCTGTTCACAATGGAAGAAATCATACTCTGCACGAAGAGGGGGGGGGAAACATTTGTAATACATATCGGCACAAGATGGAACACAAAAATGATTTCAATTGTGTAAATGGTATTTTTTTTAATCAACTGAGTACCAATACATATTTGTTTCGCACTCTGGCCTAAAGCCTCAACTTCTTAAAATTCATCAAGTAGCGCATCAAATGCTTAAGTAGAAAGCAACAGCCCACTGAGACCAGTATAAAGCTATCAAACCAACAGACTTTGCTCTAGTATTCAGGGAACTTCTATCAATGTCATTTATTCTTAGGCTGACAAACTTTCACTGATCCCAATAAATCCAAGTACGTGAAGATGACTTTACCATTGCAATTCATAAATAAACACTACTTCGAGGTTAAGTAGCTATACTCTACATCCCTGCTATTCAAAGTATGGCCCAGGGACCAGCAATATTGGCATCACCTGAAAACCTAATGCATAATTCTGGGTGCTGTAGTCTAGCAAAATCCCCAGGGGATGTGAGTGTGCATCAAGTTTAGGAAACACCACTTGCACTTTCTACTCCTATTATTTGGGTTTCAACTGGAGGTACATTAACTACAGTAACGCTCTTCAAAGGTTAACTAAACATATTTAAGGAAAAAATTGACTAGTCACAGAGATCCTCATTCAGAGAAAGAAACATTCTATAGTCTTACTGCTAGTTTCAAGTAAAGTTGAGTTCTGAATTTCAAACTAACCAAAATATACATACTTCACGCTTACTAAATTTCTCGAGGATACCACAGAAAAAAAATGACCTATTTTGTTACTTGTCTTTATTCTGCTTTTAACAAAAACCCTGAAAACAAAGTTAACAGTGTAACATATAAAAATAAAGACAGGAATGAAAATAATTTTTGAGTTGCTTTTTTTTAAAAAAAAATCTCATTTTCAACAAACAAAAAGTTTTCTTCCCAGAAAATTTGGATATGGTAATTTGAGTAATTTAATTCATTGTTATTTTTAACCTTAATGCCCATGTTACCTAATAAGCAGTTCAATTAATCTCCAACTGCATTTTAGGAATACTTAGACTTCCACCACTCATCCTTCTTCCACTCCTATGCGGAGTAACATGAGAACTTACATTTCAGACTTCAGTTGGTCTATGGTGAAATAGTTTACAGAAGGCAGCATTGTTTAGGAGGCAGGGAACAACCAGAAAAGCCAGTTTGGAGACAAAAGTATTTTTATATCATTATCTTCTTTAAGCTACTTCTAATTTAAAGCTCTTTTGGTTATTATTGATTCTTCTGACATCCATTATCAGTGTTAATTTTGTAACATGAACACACTCCTATAATATATAGCTCCTGGGGATCTTTGAAGAACCTCCAGTGAAGGATAATCCAGAATTATATTATTTATGTAAAACATGGCTATCTTTCCTAAGAGGCACTTTCTTTTTTTTTTTTTCTTTCTCCTTCTTTTTTGGACACTTTCTACTTTATTATAGTCATTTTCACATTTTATTCCTCTAAAAAGACATTCTTCATATGCTTGTGATTCTCTGCCATTAATCCAGTAGCTTGCAATTTTACTAAGAGCCTCTCTTAGTCCAGACTACAAAAAGATACTTAGCAAGGTTGCCAAAACCAGAGCCAGATTACCTGATCCAGTTAACAATCCGTCAGCTTCAATCATACTTACTCTATTGTAATAATGGATCAATAAAGTCAGACATTAATAAAACTATTGAGATTGCTGATGGATAATGGTGATTTTGCAAATGGATGACAGGTGATGTTCTTCCACTTTGGTCCAATTTTTAAAAAATTATTACTCTTATTCCTAGACATTTTGGCAGTTTCTTAAATGTCAATATAATAGTACATATAAGTTTTAGATGTAGTTTATGTCTTAGTTTTCAGAAATGTATGGGAATTCTCTAAATTTTACTAAGGGCTCTGACAAACATTCAGTCTATTTCAGTTTGCCATGAGTTCTGTATATGAAATTTGCTTTTTGCCGCACACCTACTATGTGCCTGGCAGGTACAAGGGATACAAAAGTAGATTAAGACACACCCTCTGCCTATAAGAAGTTCACCATCTGTTAGTAAGACAGATACATAAATGGATCACTTCAATTTAATGTGATTCAGTAGACCAACAGTGGAAAATATATGGGGGGACAAAAGGAAGAATACATGGTATGTGGAAAAACAACCCATCTGAAATATTTTTATAACATTACAGCCCATATGTAATAGTGCTATGTAGTTCATTATTATCCATATGTGGAAAATAATATCCATATGTGCATGATCATCAAAGCTTCCTCCTGCCCTGGTTTAACCCTAACTTGGAAGGCTCTGTCCTTAAGTGACTTTCTGGATGCTTTCTACTGTGTCAAGTGGTGTGTGCTTAAGAAACTCTGATTAATGTAAATATTAGCCTAAGCAAGACGTAAATCAAAAGGCTAATCCGCAGGTTATGACACATGCCGATGCCACTATTTAAATTCTCTGACTTTCTGTGCTTTCAGGGGGCCGGGAAATATTCCATAATTCAGGTAACTTGAGGTAAGCTCTATTTTTTTTGGAACAACATGCAGTAATCTGTACAACTAAACTGCTCATGTGGCCACTGCATGAGGACATTTTCTGTGTGTGGTAAAATCCCTATTGAGAATCAAGTATGGCATCTGACTACACTATCAGTTTCAAGGGTAAGAAAGAGATTTCAAAATCTTTGGGGCACATGGCATTTCAAAGATCATATTCAGTACTGGTTCTTAAACCGAGAAAATCATAAAGAAACACCTATTATTTGCATAACACAAATAACAAAGTCAAGAGGGAGGGTATTATTTTTCCTAGAGGATGGGGATATGTAGGGTGTAGGCAGACCAAAATCCATGTTTTTAAGGAGAGATGCCTGGGATTCTTATGTCAATCAAAAGACTCTGGTTTAAACAGACTACAATAAGTTGTGAGTTTATGCAGCTCTGGGGTTCCATATTCTTTTCCAGTACAAATGTCTGACATATACTAAACACATACTAAATATTCATCTGATGAAAGAGAATAGTTAAATCTGCATTCAAGTCCAAAATGTGTAGCACATTGGCAATATGACCTAGTGCAAGGCAACTGACTCTCATTCTATCATAATCCCCCTTACTAAATGGGAATCATGGCAGCACTCACTTCATAGGATTGTTCTGAGAATCCATTCATTCAGGTAGTCTCTTTCATTCCTTTGGCATATATCGACTGAACTCCTACTAGGTGCCAAGCACTAGGCAAGTTACTAGAAAAATAATGACCTAAAGAGAGATAGTATCTACACTTACATAGACAATAAATAAAATGATGAATGTTATGCAATTAGCACAGAGCTGGGAACATACCCGAGTATGGACTTAAGAGATGTTAATTACTATGACAACCCTCTGCCTCCTCCTCCTCACTGGCTTTTATTATATGATCACATTTCAGATCAGTCAAAAGACTATGCTTTAAATAACAGAAGAGTATCAGAATTTTCAAGTGATATATTTTTAAGTCAAATACACTTTCTTATGGAGGACGGAGAGTATACTAAGTAAATTAAGTTGTAAGTTGGGTCAAGGGATAACTAAAAACACCAAAGGAAAAAAGTATTCCACCATTAGTTTCAACATTTTCCAATCTGGCAGTATCTTGTGAAGCTGGCCTCTACTGGGAGCAGGCATCAGGAAGACATACACCACTTCTTTGACTTGGATTTTCCAAGCATGCCCTCTCCCCTCTTTGGCTAACAGCAGCACATCCTTCAGGACACAGTTCAGGTATCCTCACTTCTGCAAAGCCTTTCTGACTTGGTGTCCACCTGGCACGTAGCACCTCCCCAGCACTCTTCTTGCTGTTATGAGTCTTGGGTCTTATCTCCGAAAGGCCTGGACCCACCACAGGGCTGGGCACATATTAGGTGATCAATCAAAGGATTAAAGGTCACTGAAATTAGCCATTACTGCAGGCTACCAGAAAATCCTTTTTTTTTTTTTTTTTGGTTCCTAAAAGGTCAAAGGTAATGGCAGCTTGTCACATGAATCTTTTAAATGCATCATTTTTAGCTGTCATGATAGAACTCAGTTTAAAGAAACTTTGTTCATTAATTTGCAAGAGATCCCTTCCCAGGTTTTTCAAAATACATCCACACAGATGTCTCGGAAGTCGCAGTGCTCGGTGGTTATGTTATTCCAGTTCTCTCTCTCGGTGTCTATTTATACAAGCTCTCCAAAGCACTTTGAAAAAGGCACAACTTGTATTGCAAGTTTTCCTATTCAGTGGCCGGTCTATGCAGAATGTCAGTATGCAGGGAATAAAATAATCAGGCTGACCAAACTCAAGTCAGCTCAGATCCCAAGTTCAAAAGCTGCACAGTACACCAACCAATGAATAGGCCACAGCTTCCAGCGTTGGGAAACGCAATCTGAAAGTTGGCAGAAATTGGCTGTGGGTCTCATAACCCCAGTGTGACACAATATTCTCATCCTAGGAGCCAAGTTGTAAGCTTTTCTAAGATCCATAAAGCACATGTCTGCTCCCTATGAAGAGCTTCGGTTCTTTCTGAGAGTCTGCTGAAGTTCCGATCTGAAAGAATGCCATCTTCACAGAAACCCCAGTACTCTAGAATGATACCATCTGCCACAGGCTGAGCTTCCTTTTCAGCCAAATACATTATTTATAACCTTTCTAATTGTGAAAAGGTAAGGGTGGAATTTTTCTAAAGCCCGACTTAGATATAGTTAGAACATTCTGAACCTTTGCTCTCAAATACTGCAGGTCCTCAAATGTGAAAAACAAAAACAACAAAAAAACCCCATAAGGAATTGGTTGAGGTCATATCATTTTTCAAAATATTATATATTCTTTCAAACCCTTACTAGAATATAACATACGCGGTAGGTATATATTTAGAACACATTTAGAAACTGAAGGAAGATTATTTTATTTTTCTACTTGGTCATCTTAGTAGCCAATGAAGGGGTTTTAGGGAGAGGTGAGGCCTTCTGGGGAAAAAAAAAAAAAGGTTTAGCAACTGGGGAAAGGCAGTGATCTGATTACCCTTAAAATTGCTTTGTTGTGCCTTTAACAACAACAAAAAAACCCACCCCAAAACAATGCTAATCAGGTTATTCAATCATTTAAACCAAAACTGTTCATGCTTTTCTGCCAAATCAACCAACCACAGCAAAATCTGTTATCTCTGATTGCTCAGCTTCCAGTCAAAAAACAGTTAACCCCCACTATACCAAAAGTTTTCCAAAATACCCTCCCAGCTCTGCGTGCTCATGGAGAATAAAGAGAAAGCCATGTCATCTTGAAAGGGTAATTGAAGTGCTGTACCATATTTGCATATTACAATATACTCTAATAAACTAAACAGCCTGTCCCGGAAGCCAGCAGCTCCCTAGCATTTCATCTGATCTCCATACTGACTTTTTGTGCACTATGTATATATATTTTTAAACAGGACTGTGATATCATGATCAAAACTTACTGAGGACTTGCTGACGGTTTAACTGAGGTGGGAGGAGGTAGCAAAAGCATCTACAAAATGGTGGCTCACCCATGCTTAAAGCTTTCAGGCTCCATCAGCAGAGAGGGCAAAGGCTACAACATCTTATTTACACAATTATCTAAATACGATTAAACAGCTGATGGACAAATATTAAACTGGAAAATGTATAGTCATTTCAGCTTAATGTAATCCTCTTTCTGTAAACACCCAGGATGATTTTTTTCAACCAGAACAGTCCTGACATCTCATAAGCCTAAGGGTGAATAGCAAGAGATTGTTTTTGATAGTTATAAATATTCAAAAGACATGCAGACCATCTGCTTTCATAATACAGGTAAAGCAAGACTGAAATGGTGACTGCTGTATAAAAATGATTCTTTTAACAAAGTCTTCCTCTCCTCGAAAACTATAAAGACAGATGTCAAAAACTGTTTACACAGAGCAATCAGGAGCGTGCAAAATGTAATATTCCTTTTACACACAGTGCTTGCTAAAGAGATTTTTTTTTCTTTTTCTTCCCATCTGTGTGTTGCAACACATTTCTACAAGTTAAAAACATTTTTTTCAAACAGAGATCTCATGAATACCCAAAAACATGCTATCTGGTTTCTGAATGCTAATTAATTTCAACTAAGGAATCTGAATATCTTTTTCTGTAGGAAGGAATGTATGTTTTGAAATTGGAATACTCTAGAGACAGCAAGGGAAATAATCTTGCGCAGGTTTAATTCTATAAGGCGATTTTCATGTTTCTACCTTGTCTGTAATATATATCTGCTATGTCCATGTTTTAAATGAAAGCACATTACTGCTAATGTCTTTGGCATAAAGTCTAAAATAATTGTTTTCTGAAATAAATGCCCGCATATGTAAAATGTATATACAGAAACCTTTAACTTCTCAGTCGATGCAGAGTGATGCATAAAACCCTACAGTTAATTTTCAGGTCTGGAACACTAATCTTGACAGTAACCTTTTTATGTATTGTATTAATGGCACAGAGGCATTAAGCACCTTTTTATAATTTTCAATAAAATGAGCGTTTACTGAACAATCTGTCAAACTGCTGGCTCTCTATTCTTTTACATTTTTATTTTTCGAGAAGTGTAACTTCATATACTCTGATGTCCCTCTGCTTTCTCCATGTCCTGTCTGCCGATGGCCTGAATTTTCACAGCAGTTGTTTTTTTTTTTTTTTATGCGTGTGAAAAGCTCAAAGGTCAAACTTTAATTTTGGATCAAATGGAATCAACTTCATGTTCAAATACAATTTTAATAGGGATTCTCAGCAAATGGAGTTTTCTTTTAATCCCAAAGGATATCGAATACTACAAATAAGCTCTACAAAAAAGGCACCACATGAGATGGTGACATGGAGCGAATTTGTTGAAAATTAACAGGTAGTCCCCCATCTGGTATTTGGGGGTGGGAAGGAAGGGAAATGGGTTTCAATTTATGAGAAGCAAATGGCAGGATTTCTAAGTGTAATATTCTGTTTGTGCATGTTAGCTTATGTTCCCCAAATCTTTCCCTCTGGATCCTCTATTGCTTTCTAAGCCATTCTCTTGGGAGATACAACTGGGGCATATTCAGAATCTCAATTTGTTGAGAAGAGACTAATCACTTATAAATTTTACTTAAACTCCAGTTGTCATAGTTATGGCTCTTGCCATCTTGATCAATCCCAGTGCCTGAAAACAGCATTTTCACAGAAGATAACCCTTGTATCATGTTAAAAATGGAATCTCAGAACAAAGCTCCAAAAGAATACAAAAGGAAGCACAGAGAACACATCTAAATCTGTTTTAATTTTCTTACATTTCCTAAAGATGAAAATGTAATTGTTGCAAAGCACAGAAATTTTATTTATTTAAATATCCAATTCATAATTTTTAAAGGAAATGTTGGTTCACAGTTCATATGGTTTTTCCACATAATTGAAGTAATTTCACATAAGGCCAGGATACTATCTTTTGACCAGATTCTCTCTTTTTGTAGAAGTACCTATTCTAGATCTTTCTTACTATACTGAAACCTTCTTATTCGAATTAACTAATATGTTAGTAAAGCACTTAAATTAGAAAATATTTGTTAAAAGATGTATTATGACTAAGTGCATGCAATATTTTCAAATTAGCTACACATAGAGGCTTACGCTTGTTCATCTGCGCAATAGGCAGGGGATTGAACTAGATAATCTCCAAGGTCCCTTCTAACAGCTTTGACAGTCTATGAAATCTACATGTATTCCCAAACAGATCCTACAGGGTCTTCTTCAATGACTTAAGATTGAATTGTAAGACACATCATCCATTTGCAGGTACTCACGGCAAATGTCCCAACCACAGTTTTATTTTTAGGATGGTTAAGTTCCTACCCCCCACCACCGTGGTGTCTTGCTTATAATGTGATTATTAAACATACACTCATCATTATTAAACATACCACTCCAAATAAAGTTTTCAGAAGTTTTTCACTAGATTAATCTAAATCCAATGACTTATTTTACAGCAAATATTGTTTCCTAAGATTCTAAATTTTAGGCACTCTGTACCAACTTGCAAATTTGAGAAATGCTTGTGTTTATTTTTTCTCTGATGGTCCTTGTGTAGTTAGATCTCCCATCCTTTATGGAGATTGAAATGTCTAGTATCTGCATTTAGACATAGCAGAAAAAAAAAATAGCAAATTTGTGTTCAGTGCTAGGGGTTCTAAATAAAGCATTTTGAAAAATGTTAAGCCACAGAATAAAGGGACTGAAGTAGTTTGAATCCATTTTTTCAAAAGTAAATATAGCTGACCCTTGAACAACCTAAGTTTGAACTGTATGGGTCTATTTATACGCAGGTTTGTGTGTTTTGTTGTTGTTGTTGTTGTTTTTACAGTAATCTATTTTCTTTTATGATTTTCTTAACATTTTACTTTCTCTAGTTTACTTTATTGTAAGAACACAGTATAGAATATATGTAACCTGCACAATATGTGTTAATCAATTGTTTGTTATCCCATAAGGCTTCTGGTAAACAGTAGACTGTTAAGTTTTTTGAGAAGTCAAAAGTTGTATGTGGATTTTCAACTGTGCAGGGGGTCAGTGTTGCTAACCTTGTGCTGTTCAAAGGTCAATTGTAGTAGAATTAGGTTCCGTAACTCTTTACAGATTTTATACTCCTTCTCTGCATTCCCTCCTCATATGAAATTATTAAGATTTTAAGCTACGACCTGAAACTTGGGGAGAAAAGACAGTCTAGCTTTCAGCTTTTTATGAACCACAAAACTCTCTTTGGAAATCTCATGAAACCTTTGGAAGGTCTCACCACATATACTCCCAAAAGTAACTTATAACTTCTAGGTCTGCACAAAGCCCTGGAAGCCCATTACAGGGTCCATGGATCCCCTCAGATATGATCCAAGATTTCACAGGAGGCTAAAGACTAAATCATGTCCTTGATTTCTGTGTTTTATTAGTTATTACTGTTAACCAAGACTTCATGTATCTACTTAATAAATATAAACCAATGTCACATCTGGATTAGGTCACAGAGAAAAATCAAATTAATCTGTCTTATCTTTATCAATATTATGAAAATGCTTCACAGTTTTGGAAACTGCCACATACTGGTAATCATCTCTTTAGGAGTTATAGTAAAATGGCAAAAATGTATTACACAGGTTGGACATCAAGAGATAATGAGCCCCGTCCATCACTGGAGGTATGTGCTCTTGGCTAAGCTGGTGCTCATGCAGAAGGGTGGACAAACCAAGTCCCTGAGGCCCATTCTGGAATGGCTGAACAGTTATCTACACTTGCAGCTCCCCCTAAATTTAGGTGATTTGGAGCCTTTATACAGGTGACTTTCACATATTATTTGTTTATAGCTCTAAACAGTCTCCAATGCCAAATGTGGACTTTAGAACATCAATTGAGATATGGACATTGTGAGCCCATACGGGGCAGTACGGACTGTTAGCATTACTACGTTGGCAGCATCAACATCTTTGTATATAAATCATTTAATTCCGCTATTGAAATTTTCTTTCTTTATATTATTTTTTAAATATGAGAAATGGGCAAATGGAACTAACAGTAAAAAAGCATGGACCTCAAATATAACACAACTGAGCCAAGATCAAAAGTATTAGCTGTGCTGAAATATACATTAGATTACAGAAGAAAAATTTTAAACATGCATATAAATATATTTCAAAAGACTGTGCTTAACAGTGACATGTAATTAGGTCTTTCACAGCATTTTTTCCATCTCTGGGTCCCTTGCACCTCACCTCTAAGACCACTGTTCTGCTTACAAACATATAGATTTGTACATATATCCGAGACTATCACAACATAAGCAAAAAGACGGGGCAGCCTGGGATAACAAGTTAGAGAAAAATTCAGAAGTAATTGCTCTTGGTTATATTAATTGAAAATTCAGAATTAAGTAAAATAGGAAAAATATTTTGTACAGTGGAATACTATAGACCAGAGTATCTATAAAATACTACTAATAAAACTTCTGATGTAGTTTATTGGTTCATGAAATTAATCCCATGAGGCTATGGCAGCTCCATGAATATTCCTGAGATCCTACTGTGTGCCAAGATTCACAACTGCAGTGATGAATCAAATTTAGTCCCTTTGTGACAGTTAATCACAATGCAAATCAAGCCCAGTGAGTCTGCACATAATCTCAGAATAGTGTGGAAAGTACTATGATGAATCCACAAAGACAGGATGGAGCCCTGAGTGCAGGGAGTGAGGATGAGAGGAGTTCAAGAAAAGGACACCAGACAAACTCCCACCCAGTTGACAGTCTCCTTAGGTATCTTTATCCTCTCTGGACATTGTCTAATCTAAGAGTACCTTATTTACTAAACTTACAAATGAGCATTTAAAGTGCAAAGTTTAGCCTTCCCCCACTTCCATCTTAAAATTCATAGGAACTTTATAAGGATTCAAAGGATGATGCTAAAAGTGGTCTTCACCAATGAGAATGGACCATAACACAGTCCTTTGATTTTTCTACACACGAGAAGTTCTTGGTTGTTTCCAAAAAAAGTAATCAAAATCTTTTATAGAGCAGCAGTTTCTTAAACTATGCAGCACCCCCAAGTGAAATTTCAACCTCTCAATCCCCATCGTTGCAGAAAAACAGCCAAAGTTATGGTACACTTTAACAATTAAGAACTGTTCTAAATATTTAACACGTATTAATTCACATAATTCTCATAACAATCCTGAAAAATCAGTACTATTCTCTTCCTACTTTATAGATAAGGGAATTGAGGCATGGAAGTCACTTCCCAGAGCTGACACAGCTGGTGATGACAGAGCTCACATTCTTGACTCCTAGGTAATGAATGCTACAAACTCACTCATTAAAGCGACAGCAAAAAGCAAGGACTCACATAAAAGTGACGGAATGAAGTTGAAGAAATACATCACTTTGAGAAATAGTTCCATTAAGAAATAAAAAGAAAACGAAATCAAGCTCTGTCCTATGTCAACATAACCCAGGAGTTTCAATACCTCTCTGGAAATCCTATTGTGACGGCTCATCAAGTTAATACTTGTTTCAGGTAGCTCCACAGTTTTTAACTGCCTGGGAACAAATGCTGGATTGACAATAGAAAGGAACAAACCTAGGAGAATCAGTGGTACCCAGTGATGAAGTCCCCTCTCTTCTCATTTGGGTAAGAATGAGATCTCAAATAGTGCTAACAAAGTGTTAATCTTTTCTTCACTTTCAATCTATCATCTGGTTTGCATCTTTAATCCCCTTGAGTAAACTAAATTAGGTTAGCATTTTTATGGGAAAATATTGCAATAAAAGATAATATTTTTAAGGAAGAAAGAAAAAGATGATGGCTAAAAAGGATAAAGTTTTAGTGTAAAAATGAAAGAAAAAAAATTATTGAAGGAAGTCAGCTACCTTCTCTACAATGAGGAATTCTGCAACCTTATGAATTGTCCATGATGAAACTCGAGCACCCCATAATAATACTGCATATTAGAACACAATACAATCTTACATTTCTGAAGCGCCCTTCATGCAAGCATCCCAGGGTGCTTTACAATCATTATGAGTTAAAATTAAAACTGAAGCACATACAATTCCTAATAGAATCATTTTAAAAATGCTAAACAGAACAAATAACTTTTAAGTCTAGATTTAAAAGTCCCAACAGCCAGAGCGTTCCTTACTTCAATTGGCAATGAGCTGCAGAGCCGGGCTGAGGCTCTCTCCTGTTATGTTAAAGGCTCTCTTATGTTTTTTATACTCGGAGCACGTTATGATCAAGCAGTTTCCAATGAAACAGGAAAAAAAAATGGGTGCGTGTATCTGTTTGTTTTGATTATTATGAATTTAAGGTCTTTTGTTTATTTGTTTACGAATGTGTTTGGCCAAATCTGACATGAAATAAAGCAGGTTTAAAAAGCAAATCCAGATAAAGCCCAACTAGAAATTTAAGTGCAAAAAAGACACTCAAAAAGCACTCTAAAACTAGCTCTGTTTTAGCAAGAAAATCAGATTGATTAGTATGATTTGGTTAACTTTTTAAGAAAACAATTAGAAAATAGCATTTGGTAGGCTTTCTCCAGGCCTTGTCTACTTCTAAACCTTGGCAGTATTTATTATTCTGCAAGTCAGAAAAAAATAGGGGAAATGCTCTCATGATATGGTAATTTTCCTTGCATTAGTGATTTTGAGGTCAAAGGAAACCTGTTCAGATCTAAAACAAAGCACAGGTAAAAATCTATTAAGTGAAAATGAAGTACTTACACATTGTTAAGCACTCTCTAAACTGGCATGGCTTAAACTCTTTTATGTTTTACTATTGTGAAAAGATAGTAGCTATAAAATATTTGAGATCAATCCATTTTAAGTTAGATGCTTTATTAAGTTTGGCTTTTTTGATTAATATATCTGAAAGGTTACAGAGAGCGAACTTCAAGCTACAGTAAAATCCTTATATATCTAAATCAGCTAAAAACGAGCCTGATATATGAGATTCAAAAAGGAAAACTTGCAAAATTTGGAGAACATTTTTTTTCTTCTATTGTAGATTCTATATATATTAGCATTAACACAAAGCAGATAACTAATATGACAGAGAATTAACTGGTTCAAAAAAGAAGACAGAAACAATTATCAGCAATTCACACTACTAACCATATAATAAGACTGGTTTACCATTTCCTTTATGGATCTCACTATGAATACAATTGCTGAAAATGGTAATAAAATCCAATCAGTATCAAGAACATCAGTGCCTGGCAAAGCAGATGTTCATAACCTCGGATTCCTTTATGGTCAGTAGGGTAAGGGTTGGGAAAAGTTTTGTAATTTAAAAAAAGGATACATATTTAACAAGATTTATGAATTACATTGGGAAGGGGCAAGTACAAATCCTACAAGCACATCTCAAACAGGAAACGCTCTATTTTTAAATGGAGCTGGCCAGTTACATCCTCATCCATCATATCAGGCTAGTGGCTGACTAAAGTCCCTACTTGCAAATAGATTCAAAAAATTCAACTGCCCAATGTTTCCAATGCAAATGCCTAACACTGCCTTGGGATTCAAATCAAAAGGCTAGTAGCTTAGTTATACTTACTGATCCAGAAGGATGTGTTAGGATGGGCAAGAAAGGAACTGCCATAGAACTGCTAAACTCAAAACTTTCTGGAACCTCTCAAATATCAGGTTATCCCAGAAGTCAGTCCCTGTGGTCTGAACTACCCTCTCACTTCTAAACTAGGGGCAAGAAACAACTATACTTTTAATAATGCAAGTCAGTGTACAAACAAAAGAATCAAATCTCATATGCTAAAGAAAAATTTCAGCAGTGAGAATAAACACAATTGGAAAACTTAAGTAGTTACCAATACTTCAGGGAGATGCAAGTATTTTATGAAATACATCAAATTAATTTGAGAAAGCCTTAAAAAAAAAAAAGCCCATCTATATGTGACCAAGGAGGATACTGGATTAAGTTCACAGGCTCTGGGTATGAATTCTCATCCCTCTGCTTTACCAGGGGTGTAACTATTAGGACTCATTTAAACACTCTATGTCTCAGGTTTCCTCAGTTGAGAATGGGATACAAATTATATAGTGCTTAGGGTGACAGACTTGCTCATGATACATCAAAGTAAATAAAAATTATTACTATTTCAAATATGAAAGCATATCATTCATATTATTACATAAGAAATAGGATGCCCGTCACACAGCAGACTGTCAATACATATTTTTGAATAAGTATGTGAATATGTGAATAAATTTCATAGGGTTAGACTCTCACATGAAGTACAAAATATGAATATTGATGTCAGATATTCTTAAGACAAGTGATTACTAATGTTTATTTAAAATTTTTCAGAAATGTCATTTTAGTCTAAAAATTATAAAATAATGCAAAGTGCAGTTTAATACACACATAGCATAACTGATACAGAATTTTTTTTTTTTAAAGATTTTATTTATTTATTCATGAGAGACATAGAGACAGAGAGTCAGAGATAGGCAGGGGGAGAAGCAGGCTCCATGCAGGGAGCCTGATGTGGGACTCAAACCTGGGACTCCAGGATCACACCCTGGGCCGAAGGCAGGCATTAAATTGCTGAGCCACCCAGGGATCCCCCTGATAGGGAATTTTTAAACTGTTGCTCCGATGGTATGCATTACATAGACTGGAAATCAACTGACCACAGAGGTTTATTTAATGCTTATGGCAATGACTGCCAAGTTTCATAAAATCAGTATTATTAAATGGTAAGCATCAGGAGGGCGGGCAGGATGGTTTACCTATTTTGCCAATACCTAATAAAAAATCTGACATATATTAGATCCTTAGATGCTGTCAAGGAAAAGGAAAAACGATGCTACTCAATATGACTTCTCAATGGAACGTTCAAACCTAAATATATCTTATATATATTTTGCCACTTGAAAATAAAAATGACAATTCCCACTCACTTCATGTAGGACTTGAGTTTGGAGCTTAAATAGAAGTAGAAAGTGACCCACTGCCTTAACAATGTGAGAGTTATGATGCGTGAGTGTGTGAGTGTGTGCACGTGCGCCTGTATGATAGAGAAGGGGTGGAGAAAAATGTACATATCAGATTAAAATTTCTTAGGAATATATGACCTGAACATTTTTAGAAGAAACATTTTAGGCTGAAAAAAGTAATAACTAACCTTTTACTTATGGTAGTTTTAACAAAATGAATCTATCCTTATACTGAGTATATATATATTTATCCAGTTCTTAAGTTAAATTTCTAAAACTTCAGGGAAAACTAAAATGAAAATGAAATGCCTTATTATAAATCAAAATGTTTATTTAACTACCCTTTTACCTCCTGAATCCATACTCTCAATGTTCTCATGACCACAGGCTTTCTTGTCCCCAAGCCTGATTTATTCTCTCCTCCTTACTTGCAGTTCAAAATACAACACCCACCTTATCCAACCACATCCACTGAAAAAAGGGAGAGTAACAAAGTGACCAACTTCAGATCCATAAGGAGCTAAGCGTTTGTGTCTTGACAGGTTTTTACAAAAATAAACACGTGGTACAAAAACTTAATAGATGGATGTCAATCTATTTGGGCAGATTCATGATTTAGCAAAGCAGTAACAAATAAAGGCATAGTTATAAATCAAACCACATGCACTCTTATAAGAAGAGTTTCTCATCTGGAGAAAACCTTGCAAATATTATCAGACATTACGGCAAGACAACATAAGCATTCATTTTAAAATTAACACATTCTAAAATTTATCATTCGGAAAGGACTTTTGGGTCGGTCACTAACCAGCAGTTTGACAAACTTTAGGGCCACTGGCTCCTTCATTTGTCCAAGGAGGAATCTGGGTAGGATAACACCTAGTTCTAAGATTCCAAAGACATCTGCCTAGCTAGTGTGGGGCAATCCTCCAAAGAGCACTAAGGCAGAGCTTGTCAGATACCCCAGGTGAATTCCTGCTGGATTCTCACTGGTATTCCCTCCTAGCCTCTACCTCTGTAAGGGGAGCTGAGCAGGGTCTGTAGGGTGGACTTTCTGCTCAGCCAAATCATGAGAGATCCTACAGCTATACTTGCTACTGAGGTATTTTATCATATTAAACAGAATTCTTAAAGTACAGCAAAAATGTGTATGCTAGATTGTATGCTCAATTTTCTCAAGTAAATAAATCAAAATCCCATAGAGGGGTAAATAGGTGTTAACACTTAGCATTTCTTGATGTTGGTTCCATTTTGTATAAGACTGAGGCAATATTTTTTTGCTGGGCATTTTCACAAAGCCATCTTCATCACTATCTCTCAACCACAGGGGAAAGAAAGAGTAGTTCTGCCAAGCTTCGCATATATTTTGGGATTAGGCCTTACAGAGCCTGGATTTCTCTTCTTTAACTAATAACTTATGACAGAAAAGAAAATAAAGAAGCAAATGGAAAATAGTTCATTATTAAAACATTCTGAATGGAGTATCAAGATTCATGGACTCATTCTAGAGAAAGAAATAAAAGATGACACAGTGGAGTATAAAATAACTCACTCATTTAAAAGAAGAGGTTGTATTTTTTCATAATATTAAACATTAAATTAATTTCAAATATTTGTTGCTGCTGGTAAACTACGCATTTTTTTTAAAGATATTTTTAAAGAAAGGACAACTGTAATTACAACTGATGTTGAAGTTATAGCCTAGTTTCGCCACTCAATGATTGATTACAGCAAGATCTCCAGCTAACACACAGATGCACGTTCCTCCAGAGGACTCTCTATAGAAACTCACCAATGTAGGACTCTAAAACCAAGCCCCGAATTTCATTTTGTCATTCTGTTTAATGTTATAATTGTCTGTATTCAATTCATTTCCCATGATAACATTAAGTAAACTCACAATTATATTTATAAGCTATAGTGAGGTAGAGTTTACTGGCTGAATGTTGAGGTCATTTAACAATTAATTCTCACTGCTTCTATCAGCAAATACTCATACTAGCATCTTCTTCTCCAGCTCACAGTAAATGCCTTAAATCTTTGCCTGAATTTACTTCCAATATCAACGGGACATTTAGCACCGTGTAGATACATGGCATTCCTGTACGAGGTGTTTATGCATATTTTACCTCGGAGTTAAAAAAAAGTTTATTTCTAGGACATTTCAAATTTTCAAACGCTAGTAACAAAGTGACATATTATCTGGAGTTGTCTGCAAAACCCAAAGTCCCAGATGTAAGAGTCACCTGCTTCATTATATCATCCTATTGATTTAACTGTGTTTAATTAATTTAAATTACTTTTATTCGATGGTTATAAATTCACATCCTCTCTACTCCAAGGGTGAGAGAAGGAAGATAGAAGGAAATAAGCTAAAATAACAAAAAGAGTTTGCCCTGCATTCTAAGAAACTGATACTTGCAATATAGAAAATATTTTTTCTATGGCTACAGTTAATCTTAAAAGAATACAGAAAGCCATAATTAATTATAAACTTAATTCATTTGCTCTATTCCTACAACAAATATCAAAGTAAAGCTGAGGGACTGTAACCCGAGATGTATGGAGTTTCCATAAAACAGTAGCACAAAAGCCCACAAGCTCCCTACCAAAGGTACTAGTACCCTCACGAGCATCACACTAGAAATATATTCTGAGAATATCTCAACTGCAGAAATGTTTATAGCAGAATCATAAGATTTACGCTCAAGTGACTGACAGAGTAACAGTCAGAATTATGTTTTGAACTTAAAAAAGAAGAACTTCAAAATGGGGTAAAAATCTAGTTAGATCATACTTGAATTATACTGTATCATGGGATGACCTCACATTGGGTTTGACACTGAAGGATGGCATTCAAACACAATTACGTAGTGACTACACAAGCAGCCCATTAAGAGCAGGTTCACAGCATCCTTTTTTATGTGAAATCAGCTAAGCATTATCAAAAATGATGTTTGGTTTTAAATTTAGAAACAGGGCAGTCTCTACCTAGAGTTTTAGTTATGCTTCACCAAAATTCATTGTAAAATATCAAATACGGTAATAATAAATATTTGTCTCATTTCAAGAATCTCTGATGATATGACAGGAATCTCAGAGGAAAGGAAAAGATTCCACCAAAAAAAAAAAAAAAAAACAAAAAAACAAAAAACAAAAAAGGTAAACCAATGCCACAAAACTGGTGACAAAATCCCAGTAAACAACTACTCAACCTCTGGTTACAGGGAAGAAACTTCTTATTTTTATAATTGTTTATACTAAATACTCTTTTTCTCCCCTTTTTGTAATGAACAAAATATCCCCAAACCATACTTTTATTTAGGTAGCATGGTAAAGTTTTACATTAATACTTACACTGCCATTCCCCCTCACCAAAGGTTCTTACCACCTTTACTCTTTCTTAAATAAGGATACTCAGGAGAATGTAGCTTCCATGCTCAGAGCACTCAGAAAAGGAATCTAAAAACAAGCTAGCACACTCTTCTGCTGAGCTGCTTTTCCTTCATTCTTTTCCCCAAGGGAGAAAAAGTGTAAAGGCTCTGTTCAGAATAAATCAAGCATCCTGTTTAAAGTCACCAGTGGTCAAGTCACTTTGCAATTTTGACAGTCCTGCTTCAGATACCAGTTGCTTTAGACTATGGGGCCCCATCAAACCTCAAATCAAGGCTCCCCACGATGGCTTATTATTTATTACATGCTATGCTAAGTACCTGTGAAAGGGGGCACTCCTTGGCCAACGAACTCTGATTCATATCTTTCAGTAAGTCCTTCAGAGCATTCCTTACTGTGGTGTGCGACCATTGTTCGGGAGGCAAGTCTTCTAGTTTGGGGCAACTATTTGAGACATAGATTAGAAAGGGGATTATTACAAGATTGCATCCCGCTGCAGAACATTCCTTTAAGACAGACAGATTTCATTTTGCGCATCAAACAGATGCATCTGGAGATTGCTCTCGGTCTCCTGATTGTTCCGATTAGTTAATTACTTTATACAACACATCTGCTGTATCGATGCATGAATTATACATCAGCTGCCTGTGGTGGCTATTTTTTCATGTTACTTCTACCTTCCTGCTCTGATGCGCTTGGGAAGACAATTTAAGGTGTACTGCTTTCTCATGAGCCATCGTGAAAAGCATTAACGTATTAACCGTTTTCCTTTCATGACTCTGTTCATACGAATTAAAATGGTAAAAAAAATATATATATATAAATAAATAAGATCGCGGTAATAGTGAATAAGGCATTCTTTCACAAAATGTACACAGATGGCACTGTTCATGATATGCAAAAATATTTTTCTCTTAAGTAAACTTTATGTAAAATGCCTTCTTGTAATGCATCATTTAATTGACTAAATATAAAAAGTCTTGTCTTTTGATATCCTGCACAAAACCTACAAATTCGGGGGTGGGGGGCAGGTGGGAAGGCTGCTTTTAAATATACATTGAAGTTAGGAAAATAAAGCAGAAGGGGTAAAGTAATAAAATCAATTTGGATTAACCCTTCTGAAACATTAAGAGTAAATAAAAATCAAAGGTTGACCAGAGATGCTTTATTTCAAGAGATCAGGCACATAGAACCTTTTGCCTTAGAACTAACTGCTGTCCTGACTCACCTGTGTAACTGAATTTTCAATGTGACCACATGATACACGTCTTGAAGCATATCTGCTACCGTAGCATCAGGGGCATCTGTCACATAAGACAGTGGAACTGGATTCCACTTTCCAACCTGGATTAGGCCTATTGCAGATAAAGAGAATATGTCACTAAATATTTTACCTTTCAGATAATATTTTTAGTAGAAGGTTGTTGTCGTCGTCGTCGTTGTTGTTTTTCATTGCCCCCACCACAAGCAATATTGTTATTTCTGTTTGAATGATTCCCTTCCCTCTAAAAGGCAGGTCAATGAAAATATTCACAGCTTAGCCTTCCAAATTGTGAAATTATGTAAATGACTGTAGGGTTGTTTATTATTTTGGAAATAAAACCCCATCAATAAAACCTATGCATAGGCCACATTTTCCTAACTTACAGGAAGTTCTAATAAGACATAGCTGAACCAGTTCTAAATGGCTTTACGATTTAGATAAGATTCTCTATTGCAATGGGAATCAGCATTGAAAAATACTTTACAGCCCATAAAACCATCAGAAACAGAATAAAAGAAACAGAACTAGATATTCAGTCATAAATGCAAATTGACTCTCAACAGTCCATCTGCTCAAATACGCTCCTCACTTCCTTGTGGGTCCTCAGTGGAGCAGATTATTAAGGTCAATAAGCATACTAATGATTCAGCTGAAGTAATTTAAAAAAAAAATCTACCTCGACATTCCACACGAGCAAAATGTGTGTTAACTAAACCAAACTGAATTAAGCCAATTTTTTAAACCCACAGTCTATAAGGAACCAATGTAACACACAGGCTACAGTTCTTTGAATAAAAATATTCAGTGCTTTCTCTGCAGAGTAAACAAAGGATGCCAAGCAATTTTTCCAACCCCACGTATGCATTATTTACCTTTGGCCTGGGCAGCAGAGCTATGTGAATAACCCAGAGACAGTAATGCCATTTCTATCAGCTGGTTGAAAAGCATATCCTTTCTCACCAACACAAATTCCGCATGCTCCTCCTTGCAATCATATTCAATGGCGTTTTCATAATGTTCCACCACGCAGAAAACTGGTAGCATGGTTCCTATCAAAGAGACAGAGAAAAAGAAACACAAACCAACAATCTTCAGAAATACAATCTGGGGGGAGGAAAAACTAAACCATGAAAATAAATCTTCCCAACAGTGAGAGAAGGGGAGACTGTGTTTCCAAGGCAGACAGGGCACAGGGATACAAGCACGCACACACAAACATATACATTCTTTTATTTTTTAAAGTTGTAAGAGAAATATTGAAATAGGATGTGAATTTGGTCCCAAGATAACTTGGGCTCTGCTTTAATATTAACAGTGCATTTTCCAAAATCAATTAATGCAGAATTACCTTTTTGATCAAATAATAATGCTGACGAGAGAGAAGTGTCTTATCTGATCTGCTGTGAGTGGTATACAGGGTGCAAACAGAACTCACTATAGGCGTCTTCAGAAGAACCCACCTTCATTCTTCCTACGTGCTTTTTGTTAATATTAAACTTTTCCCGTTTGTGTCCAAATTACCTTTGACTATAACATTTTTAGCATTTTCTTCCTTTTATTAGATCTTTACTAAACAGTTGCATAAAAGAAACACAAAACTTAACCAAACTGATGTTCAAAATATGATTTCAATATGTGCATAATGTAAATAAATAAGATTTATTTTTACAGCTACTCATTTAATCTACCTGACTAAAAAGACATCCCAGTAACCACAGGTCTTTAAAATGAACAATCTTTGTTATGTGTTAGGAGAGAAAGAGAAAAGGAAAGTGGCTTCGTAATGACATATTAGGATAAAGGGATCTACACAGATTTGACGTGTTCTTTCTTTATTTACTTTAATCCAATGTAATAACTCAGTAGCCAGATGATTAATAAGCACAGGCCACACCACCGTTAGAAAAGAGGCTTCTAGAAACTGAAATCACGGAATGCTGTAGTACTCAAGGTGTTTATGCAGCGCACTGTCAGACTTCCAGTGATATACGGAAAAGGGTTAAAAGCAGATGCATCTGAACTGTACTGTGGCAAACTGCCAGGAGAGTATCATCTTTAGCATAAATGATGACAAGGGTTACTTTAACAGGGCACCCAGGATCCCCAATTAGTCCTATAACATTAATGCCTCTATAAGGCTCTGCCCTCTGGACTCACAGAATCCTACCAACTTCTGGAGATTTCTAATGCACACCAACCAGAGCTAAAAATCAGGATTTCCTACTGACACCAGTGATGCCCTTTAAAAAGGCTCTATTTTCTTGTTTATGCTGAATAAAAGCCGGCAGTTAAACAGCTACATATTTTTACATGTGCATCTTCACCAAAGCCTTAGTGAACTGTTCACTAGAGATTCTAGCTCTGACAAATAAACCCCTTTAGGTTTACTTAGAAAAGCTCACAAACTCATTCGAAGGTACCCAACAGGCTAGGCATGAAAAACAAGCCGCAGAGCTTGCCAATATTCTTGTCATTCATTCATCTGTTTTATACCAGAGAGAGAACCTGTCAGGGATCAGAAGAAGACTTGGGAAGACCACAGCAAAAATAGCAACATGCGAACTGGTGATTTCTTCCTTGGCTTGAAGGTACTTTGGCATAATTTCCTAAACAAATAAACAAAACACCCAACCTCTTTTTCTTAAGTAGTGCTTTCTCATCTCAGCCCCAATTTTTATCTAGCACCTGTCAAACAGAAACTATGTACATGAAAAATAAAAGAAAAAAAAAAAAACACCACCACCAAAAAGCTTTAGTAATTTTGTTGTTTGAAGCAAGCTGAGAACCTTCTACAATTAAACTAAATTTTTAAAATAAGTCACTATGAAAGCAATGTTTTAAAAAAAAATTTTGAGCAGGAAGTGAAATTACTGTACTTTGGTTTCTCCTCCCCCTGTTCTGATGGCTTCAAAGAGTTGGGTTAGTACAACAAAAACATACGCATTGATTTTTCCTCTTACAGAATGATACAGACGTGTTCTACTATATGCTCCCTAGACATATGAAAATTAACTATAGGCTTTACAAACTGTTGAAACATACTGGATTTACTTTGGACTTTTATTTAGAGATACCCTATAGATAATTAAGGTGGCTACTG
Source organism: Vulpes lagopus (assembly GCF_018345385.1). NCBI lineage: Eukaryota > Metazoa > Chordata > Mammalia > Carnivora > Canidae > Vulpes > Vulpes lagopus. The sequence goes on along the minus strand of NC_054842.1, from coordinate 25,284,736 downwards.
ATAAAGTGACAATAGAATCATTTAATTAAAAATCTAGCTGCTAAACCTTCTAGCAAACTTGTCACCCTTGTCTTCCTGATACTGTGAGTAATGCTGAACAGGAGCCTTCTCTGAACTGCCTGATTATTTGTGCTAGTGTTTGGCAAGACTTCCAACTACAGCAACTTCATAACCTTCCAGCATTAAAAGGGGAGTGCACTGGTCACTGCTGAATGCTAAAAATACCACATGATTTAAACCTGGAGGCAGTCTTAGAAGCTTTTGCTGAAGGTTTATGAGCCTGTGTAAACAGCACGTCTGCCATAAGGAGCAGTGAAGTCTGTAGAATCCTTGTCTAAAACTGTCCTGGCATTAAAGTTTGCTGTGCAAATATCACATAATACCAGAGACAGCTGAAATCTCCTATTTAGGAATTTATGGAACTTATATGTTTGCAGGCGTCAGAAAGTCTTTTTTATAGAGCCCCAGTGCTTCACAGTACAATATTAATGCACTCAGTTTGAAAAGCCGTAATAAATTATATTTTTAATGCTCTTACCCTGGCTTTCTTAAGATGCATACATTCTTGGCAAACAATCAATAAATAGGGTAATCATGAGTAGAGGCCAAAGAATTTGCTGAAGTGCTGTTTTTCCATTTTTAATAGATAAAGATCTAACAATACGGACTGCTGTGTCTGTTCATTTCAGGATCAATATATTCTTTGTTTTCGCCAAACCAAGAAAAAAATAAATGATTGTATGATAAATGTTATGCATCAAACACAATGAAATTCCTCTGCCTTCTAACTTTATCTACTTAATATTCTCGGTTGCTAAAAGATGGCATTTTTATCCTTCGCTTAGCAAATGTAAGAAAAATCTAAACCCTAAACACAGTTATTCAGAGACAAAATAAAGACTATTATGAGACACACACGTTATACCCAGTATAGGCGCTGATCTACATAAATAACAGAGCTGAACACAAAGTTGTTAAACTTCATCAATTTTATATAAAATTGGTAGAGTCACACGGTTACACATCTTCCCTTTATAAACTTGCCTGAGTTTGCCCTTCCTTTATCAAAAATACTCAACTGTAGCAAAAACCATAAACTAGAATCATCAGGTTTTTCACTACTAAATAATAAATTTGCTCTTAAGAAAACAAACCATAAAATAGGACATCGCAAAATTTCAACATCGTATCACATAAGATTCCCGTTATCTCTGAAAATGACTTACAACTAATAATCCTCTGAAAAAAGCTAAGACAGTCCTCAAACAATCTAAGTGTCTTATTCTTAATCGGGGTTAGTTTAAGCAACAGCCACCTACGCATCCTCTACCACAGTAACACCTTATCAATGTGTAATGTTGTGTAATGAAAGCCATTATATTTCACTCAGTCCTTATCATCCAAACACCCAATGACTCCAGTCTATATAGTAGGGTAAGGTGCTCCACTCAAGCCCAGAGCCCACACTTTCTAAGCATGACTGACACTGCAGCATGGAATGGAACTAATTTCACATCAGAAAGGGAATCAAGGAAAAGAATATACAAAGACATGTTCTGCTCTCCACCCCCCACACAAAGTGGCCTTGAGTAGACACAAGGGCTTGCAGCTTTCCAGGATTTGGCTGGAAGGTATTTACCTTTCCTAAGGTTGGTTTTCATCAGATGGCCCGAGTGTTTTAAAGGCACTCCCTGCATTTTTGCACCTGTGCTCCCAAGCCTTCCTCTTCCTAGTGGGCTCCCGTTCTGCTCCAGGCGGGCAATCTTGGCTGGTGGACCCTTCGGATCGCTCACATTGTTAGACATGTCTGAATGTTCTTTCCCCTGAGGTGCCTCGTTCAAATGATCCATACTCAGTTACCCTCTAAAGATCACCTGCCAGAATTTAAAAAGAAGACATGTTATAATTGGGTGGGGGATCTCTCTCTCTCTTTCCCCCTTATGTAATATATGATATACCGAGCAAATATTTTATCTGTAGCTATTTCTCTCCACAAATATAACATACTTGTAAAACTGCTTAACTAGACAAATCATATAATGCAGATATTACTATGTTTTTAGACAACAGTATTACATTTCCATTCAAGTTAACAGAATAATTTGTGGAAACTATAGCCACGCATATTAGAATAAAAAGGTGATCCGTCACCTGCCAACAAAACTAAGTTGGGAGAAATGGGCTTACTTTTAGAACAAGAATTACCACAAGTGTAGCTAAAAAGAAAACAACATATTTATGTAGTCCCAATTTTTAAAAATTAGAAACTCATTACAGAACACAATAGTACCCTTTAATCAAGAATGGGAAGATTATCATAGTCCAAAATATTAATTAAATCTGAAGTGCATGTTTACATTTTTACATATAGTTTAATTCTTATGAGGAAAATATGTGTGTGTGTATATATATATATATATATATATATATATATATACACACATATATATATGTATACCTCAAAACACTACCTCACTAGAAGGTAGCAAAGGTAGCAAGTAACTGCTTTTTAAACACCTCATTGGCTTTACAGGTTAATTCACAGAAAAAGTTTTCTACTGTTTAAGTTTCAAGAATTACATGACCTGTTAAAGATCTACTCAAGTCCTGGTTCAAACATGTGATTGGATCACATCACCTTTAAGAAAATGGAAAGAAATGTAGGATTTCTTCTAATATCCCAGATGCTGAAGCATTCCAACCTATGTGTTTTAGCATTGATATTTAGGTGTCCCTTAGTAACAGAATACTGTTAACAATTTAAACAGCAAAAAACTTGAAAATACTTTGTGATATACATATTAGATTGAAGGGCCAAACTCACTTTTTTAAAAAATCTTGATGATTTTGGTAAAACACAATAACTAACATTTAAAAATAACCTTGGTACCCAATGAAGTCAACATCTTAACTGACTTCAGAAAAAATATAAAAGATAATTGTTTTCAGTTATACACTGGACATCAATTTTGATATTTATAATAAAGCAATTAGTACAATATCAAAGTCACTTCTAAAATGCAGTTTTAACTGCAACTGGTAATAGCAGGTTCGGTACAATTATTTTCTAAACTTTCATGGTACTTTATGGAGCTCCCCAATATCCAGCTCTCTGGTAATTCAACATATCTTGTACTTTAAAATATATATATATTATACCAAAGAAGCTATTGAGATCTGTTTGTTGAAAGTCAGTTTGTATCAGCATGGCCTTTCTGTAAGCATTTTTTTCCCTGTTTAACCATAGATTACTCTGCCCATTATAGTCAGGCAAAGAAGTGAAGGGGGTGGGGGGAAGCAATGGTAATCTGTAGGCTTAAAAGCAACCTTAAGAATGCCAATCGAAGAACTATAAAGTTTGAGAAATAATGGCTATTTATCCTTGTACTCTAGGGTGGCACGCTGAGAACTAAAGGTTTACCGTTGATCGAGGTCCCATCTGTTTTTGGTTATGAGGTTCATTAACAATAAATGTTCCTCTTTTAACCACTTTTTATCAAGATTACTCTTTTCCATTATATTAAACTACAGTCTAAAGCCAAAATTAGAGAGCGATGATTATTAACTTATTCAAAACACTGTTTATAATGTTTCGTGTGGATTAAAATACGGAGCTGCTTTTTCTGAAATTGGTTGCCTTACCCTAGAGCAGAAGATGAATTTTAAAACATATGATTTGAAAAGAAAATACTTAACCCGTGGGGCAATTTGAGAAAAAAAAAAAAAAGAGGGGGGTGGTGGTGGTGGTGGTGGTGTAGACAACAGCATCAAAGTTAATGCTACAAAACATATTAAGTAGTCATGAGGCTTAACAGCATTATAAGCTGTACAGCAAATGAAAGTGATAGATTATAATTTAGTTAATGTATTGACAATCAAAACATCATATAGGTCATGCAAAATTATCCTTCCAATACCCACCTAGAAGAGTCTATTAAACACTCAGTCATCTTGTAAAAAGCTTTACATTATAAAGCAAAATTACATGCACATAAAACACCCAATTTACTCATTTAAACTCTATGCCCAAGGCTAAAGTTCACCAAACCTCAGTTTGGTATTGCAAAGAGCAGGCTCCACGGGGCCTGCTGGACTGACAGCCTGGAAACTAACTACAGTCTCAACAGATGCCAAGCTGAAGAGTTTCTTTTGAGTTACACATTTTAAAACGCCTTTTAGTGTAACGTCTGGTTGGCATACAGAATGCAGGCTACTTTCTCAAAATCCCATTTCCCTGTCCATAAACCATGTCTATATATGATAATTACTGAATAAAACAGTGAACTCAGACACAGCTATTATTTCCTCCAAAAAGAAAAGGAAAAAACATGAAATTCCAGCTTCCACAACCTATTTTTTTTTTTTTTGCAATGTGGGATCTTTTTCAACGAGTTCCTGGCTGAATCGCCTCACTCGCCCCCGAAGAACCCCATAATCACATTTTAAGAGATTGTGCCCTTATCCATTCCATATGGCCGGCACGATCCAGGCCAAGCTTTCACTGTGACCTTTTAAAGAGACAAAGAAGCAAAGTACTATCTAGAAACAGAAACACTGCAGTTTTACTGAGTGAAATTAGCAAAACCGACCTGAAACTCACCACTTCAAAACTTGACAGCATATAAATAACAAAAACAAAGGAGATTTCCTTTGCAGCCCGGGTTCTTGAAGAGAAGTTCAAGACTGATGTTTTCTACGTCCTTTTTTTTTTTTTTTTAATTAAAAAAAAAAAAAAAAAAAAAAAGCAGCAGACCTGAAGGCGACTTCCCCTGAAATTGTATTATTTTTCTCTTCCCCTACCCCCGCCCCCCTAAGCGGGGGAAGGGCAGAAATAAACGTCTAGAAGAGTAGCCATGGGAGAGGGGGTTAAAAAAAAAAAAAAATCACAATTCGAAAAACAACATATATGGTTTGTAAAACGTCTAACCTCAGAGAACGGGGTTTTCGATGGGGGAGGAGGGGAGAGTGGGAAGTAGGGAGGAGGGAGAAGATAAAATTGATCTGACAAGTGATTCGTTGGGGGGAAAATCGTAAAAACAAAGCAAAACGCGTTATGAGCTGTACACTGTGGTGATGCTGGGGAGGCGAGGTGGTGACTGAGGATTCTCTTAAAAAGAAGAAGAAAAAAATCACTGCGGACAAGGTCTCCCGGAAAGGGGGGAAAAGAGAAAAAAAAAAAAAAAAAAAAAAGGTGCCCTCGCTTCCCTCCCCGGCTCCCGGCTCCCGGCTCCCGCCCGCCGCCCGGGTCTGCGGCGTGAGGACCGAAAGTCTACTTCGGGCTGTCACTTGCGATGATTCCCCAGGAAGCCCGAGACCGCGGAGCGGGGAAGGCCACCTCGCCTCCCTTCCGACCGCCCCCACCCCCTCCCCAACAATTGCGACTAATGATTAACAAACCTTAAACTTTCTTCCCCCAGCCTCGCACCCCGCAACCAGGGCATCTACCGAGGGGCAGCGAGGGGGGGGCAGAAGGTCGCGGCTAGAGCCCCGGGAAGGCACTGAGAGGCCACTTTGGGCTCGGCCCTCGCTGATAGCAGCCCCGAGGACCCTCTCCCTGCCCATGGACGCGGGGCTGCGAGCGCCCGGGGAGCCGAGTGAGTAGGGGGAGAGCGCGAGGGGCGGCGGGGCGGGAGGGGAGCGGAGGGAGGGAGGGAGGGGAGCGGAGGGAGGGGGAGGGAACCCGCAGGCACCCCCGGCCGCCGCCGCCGCCGCCGCCTCCGCGACGAACTCCCCGCCCCCTCCCCCCCAAAAAGTCGCCGAGCGCTCACTCAGCCAGAGTCCGGGGTAAACAACGAGCACCACAATGGCACTGGGACTCGGGGGCGAGACGCCCAGCGCCCGGCAAAACTGAGCAGGAGTCCCCCGAAACGCAGGGGGCGCGGGCGCGGGCGGGGGCGGGGCGGGGCGCGGGCGCGGGCGCCGGCGCGTCCTCCGCGGGCGCCGGCCTCAGGCTCGCGCCCCGGGCCGGGCCGGAGGGCGGCTGCGGCTGTTGTGGCGACGAGGCCGGCGGTTGCCGGGCGGCCCGGGGGGAGGCGTGTGCGTGTGTTTGTGTGTGCGTGCGTGTGAGCGCGAGTCCCCGGACGGGGCCGCCGCTCCCGCTCGCTCTCCCTCGCTCGCTCGCTCGCTCGCTCTCCCCCGCGCGGCCGGCTCTGCCCCCATTAGATCACGAGTTGACTCATCCCGGCCGCCGCCGCCGCCGCCGCCGCCGCCGCCGTGCCCAGCTCGGCTCCGCGCGTCCGCCCGGGCTGCAGCCCCCTACGCCGCTGCTGCTGCCGCCGCCGCTGCTGCTGCTGCCGCCGCCGCCGCCGCTGTGGCTGCCGCTTCTTCCTCCTCCTCATTTTAATACAGAGTCACCCCGCTCGCAGCCCCAGCCCCGAGCACGCAGCCTCCTCCCGGCCGCCCGCCGCCGCCCCGAGCCCTTCCCCAGCGGGGCCGGCTCCTCCGCCGCGTCCGGGGAGCGGGAGCGAGCGAGCAAGTGGCGGCGGCGGCGGCGGAGGGGGGGGGAGAGGAGGAGGAGGAGGAGGAAGGGGGTGCGGAGCGGGGGAGGAAGGCGACGGGGTGGGGGTGGGGTGGGGGGGCAGGGTGCGAGGGGAAGGCGGAAGAGGGACGGGGATTAAAACCCGGGCTGGAGGGCCGGATTGGGGGAGGGGGCGGGGGCGGGGGCGGCGAGTTAAAAAGCAGAAAGACAAGTAACTAGTGAATGAGTGAGGGGAGGGGAGGGGAGGGGTGGGGGGGAGGGGGGAAGCGCACGGTTTCCGGCCCCGGGCGCGCAAGAATTTGTAATGAGCTTGATTAGAGTGAGGCGGCCCGACATTTATTACACACAATACCCAGAATAACAGGGCGCCGCGCGAGGGCCAGCGCCGGCCGCCGCCAGGCGCGCCGGGGAGGGCGCGGAGGGGAGGGGACGGGAGGGGACGGGAGAGGGGGCTTCCCTGGCAGCGGCCGCCGCGGCGGGGCGGGGAGGGGAGGGGAGGGGAGGGGCGGGGAGGGGAGCGCGCGGCGCGCGGGCGGCAGGGGCAGGTGTGCGAGTGAGCTGCGCGGGAGGAGGGGCGCCGCCGGCGGGGGCGGGGGCGGGGGCGGGGGCCGGCGGGGGCGGGGGCGGGGGGCGCTCACCAACCACCCACGCGCGCAAAAGCCACCGAAAGGAGTACGTGGGAGCGTCGCGGGCGGGCCCCCGGGGAGGCGCGCGGGCCCCGCGGGAGAGGGCCCCGCGCGTGCAGGTGACCGGCTCGGGGCTCGCAGGCAGGGGGCCCTGGGGGGGGGGCCCGAGGGGGACACCGGGGCAGACCTCTCCCGAGCGGCGCGGAGGGAGCGCAAACATTTGCACAGGCGTAAAGGCCGGGAGCCCCGAAGAGCTCGCGCGAATATTTATCCTCAAAGGAGGTAAAATCCCAAACTAGTATGAGCCAACGTTAAAAAAAAAAAAAAAAAAAAGATGAGTAAGAGCTTTCTGTATCTAGTCAGGGGTAGGTTCAAAACTCCCTCACTTCTGAGCCACAGAACGAACACGTTGGAGGAAGAAATACGTGTGGCTCATAGTGGCGGATTCGAACAAGATTTGGGTCACTTGAAAGGGATCTGGCTTGTTATTCACAAAGGAGAAGACGCCACCATTCCTAAATTAATTTAGACCGGGTGCAAGAAAAGTTTGAGTTGGTGAATACATCTGTCAGTGCTTCTGACATCTAGGGAAAGTTGCCCCCAGTTAGGTGCACGGCCATTAGCACAGAACCATGATCCTCTTATTTAGATAACCTATTAAATACAGTTCCTATAAAAATGAAGAACATTACAATCTCATTAGAAACAGAGATGCAGCGTTTATCGCTTGGGTTTCAGTACTAACATCTTAGAACCCTGAAGGCAGTTAATCATTAAACAAAAGCAAAAACGTGGTAGGAATTATTTTTCAGAATGCACTAGTAGGGAAAAGAGAAAAATCAGTCAGATAAACATTTTGTTACACATAAAAAAAAAGCAACAAGTTAGCACAAGTACTGAGATAAGAGGGAAATATGCAAATTAAGCTCTTTAAAGCTACCAATACACTCTTAGAGACACTGTTTACATTAGAAATCTAAGGAAAGCAGAAGGTAAAGCAGGAGATAAAGTATAGGAAATAATGGCCTCCTGGGGAGAACAAGTTTAGGAGAAACACAATGAAAATATATCACTCTAATGGCACCTAAGTTTCACCCACAAACCGGAAAGGTTAGTCAAAATCGAGGAAGGCAACCGTGAATCTTGGCATATATATAAACCCAAGCCTTGAGCAAAATGAAGAACATGTGATAATAAAACACAACATCAAAAACAAGAAAATATAAGACAATCTTTACCAAAAGCCCAAATGACACCATATTTTTAAAAGCTGAAACGGGAAATGTGGAGGAGGATTTTTTTTTTTTAATTGAAGTATAAGAAACACAATCAATAAGGAAAAATATAAACATGGCAAAAATGTAGCACAGGTGTCCTGGTTGGTATTGTGGATGGAAGTACTCAAGCTTATTTTAGAAAGGTGTTTGGTATTTAAATGGAAAACCTAGATCACCAGTTTTCATCAATAATCTCCGTGGCAATGATAGGTTAAATCAGGAGTTTGCAAAGACGTATATTTTAAGATTTGCTTCAAACTGGTGATGCCTGACATGTTTCCCACTAACCTGCTTGGTTTTCGGTAGGAACAGCGCATTCTAGTATGCTGTGCAAATTGACAAATAGCAGCAAATTTTTTTAAAAAATCTACAAAATTTATCCATGCAACTTTTATCCAGGAATTACAAGCTGATTCTTAAACATGACCTAAGTTTGTAATAAGGATGGGACATGGCCTTGGAAAATGATTAAATAAATGAGGATAGAGACATCTAATAATGACTTTATTATAAAGAATACTGAGACAGTACAATTACGTATATATTAATCACGTATATATGCTGATTTCCCTCAAGTATATTCTTTATTTCAGAAGTATATAAGAAATAAGTAAAATGACACACGAAGGTTTATGCCCTCCAAGTGGCACAGTACATTGATGAACTTATTTACTATATATTATCTCCCTCTTTAGAACACTCGTTATAACCACTGAGCATTGGTCAATATAAATCCAGGTTAAAATAAAATTAAGAAGAGAAACAGATAACGAGAAAAATATCACCCTCCTACGCATACGTGAGGATAAACTATTACGGTGGAGGGGCAAAGACTTTGATAAATTCTATTCAGGCATCTTATATCTGGCAATAAAGATGCAAGTATTGAAAAAAAAAAGTTAAAATAAACTTTATAAATCTAGCTATCAAAATAGAAAACCTCAGGAACATGAAATATTGCAAGTCAAATACATGAACTATTTAACATGTGGATGTACAGTTAAAACAGTGCATCAATTTTTTATCACATGAGAAGGCATTCAAACTGGCTACACAAAGGTAGCAAAGATAAAACATTGTAAAAGATACACAGGATTTAAAAAAAAAAACTTAATAATGAAAGGACTACTGCATATTTCAGATGGCACCATATTAAGATAAATATGCAGGCAGATATCCGAAAGCATTAAAACACATTCAGAGTTCTGAATAGCACATACATTTGTAATACACAGAGAAAGCATTTAGAATTTGAACGCTTTTAAGATATGGCAACTCCGCCAGTGACTGTGTTAGCAAAGCAATGCTTACCACCATAGCACTTTCTAAGGACATGTTTTGTTTTGTTTTTTCATCTTTTTAAATTCAAATACAGTTGGCTATCTCTCTACACTCTTAGAGCAGCACAATTTACGTAGCATATTGCTCTTTTTATCATGTCAACTCTTTGTTTTTTGGCGTTAGCTGCAGGTGGTGTTTTCCATATATGAATTTCTGGGAATATGGTCTGTGTTGGCCATATAAGGATGTCTATTTGAGCCATATGTTTTGCTGTCATGTGTCTCATTTTGTCTGTCTGGAATGTCAGGACTGATTTCCACATCGTTTCTTGAATGGACCAAATACAAATTTGTAAGAACAGAGAGGAAAAAAGTGGGGCTGGAACTCAAACAACTTTGTCAAAACATATATTGGAGAGGAAATGCAATATCCTGTAAACATTTGCACCCTTCTTCTCACATCTTATCTGTGACTGACATCATCACAACTGCACAATTTAGGAGAGAATCTACTTGATCAAATTCAGAAGTTTGCAGTATATGCAGATACATGAAAATCAAACAGACCCCACATCTTTGGAGTTCATGGCATGGCACATGTTAGCTGCCCTACTCTAAGAGCCCTGGGTCCAGCATTGAATGTGGGGAAGGGAAGGTGCCTCAGGCTCTACTTTCTCAGTGAATAAATGGAACTCTGGTTAACTTTCTGACTAATGTCACAAGAAGGTTTGGCCCCATTTCTCAGAGCCTCTTGCATTGCCCGTTTGTTAACCGTCCTCACAGTCTTAATCAATTAACAATTTGAGTAATTATTGGCTTAATAAATGTTTCCCATCCTAGACTGCAAGCCCTGTGAGGGCAGAGACGGTCTTCCTCATTGACATATTACCAGGAATGCATATACCGTCCTTGCAATATAGGGCAAAAAGCTCACGGTGTCACCTGCAATCAGCCTCTACCGCTAAATGCGATGACAATTCCTTTTAGAGTCTGCCGATGTGAGCAGGAGGTAAACCTGTGGGGATACGTGGCTGTAACACTTAAGTTTGTATTCACTGAAATTAAATAAAATTTACGATTTAGTTCCTCAGTCCTGATTCATATGTTCAATAGCCTCATGTGGCTAATGGCCACTGTTTTGGACAACGTAGATGACAGAAGACCTCCACCCCTGCAGAAAGTTCTATTGGACAGCACTTACCCAGAGAACTATAAAAGACACCTAAGTAAATCCAGGACCTAGCCAAGAAGAGTCTTAGAGGTGGTGAATGGCTTTCAGACATTCTAATGATGTCCAAATTGAAATCATTTTCCGTTTTAGAATTAGCCAGTAGATCTGTAAAGTTACATGGAATGAGGCTTGTGTGCTGCTGCAACACAATTTTAAGACAACTTTCTAGACATGTCTGTATTTGAAAGGGTCCTATTTTACATTTGGAATAATACGCATTTACCTCAAATGCTGCTTTCCATGAACATTTAAATAGCTCATAGGTGAAGCTAAAAACCACAGAGTCATATCCCACCCTCATTTCCATCCTGAATTAAAGAAGCATAGTTGCCATTAGAAATGGCTCTTTTGGAAACTTTAAAGTAGATGCCTACTCAAACTGGGCGGCTTCTAGATACCAAACAAACAATGGTGTACTGCAGAAAACAACAGCAAAAGGCTTGGATATGTTTCAGGGGAGAAAAAAAGGGAAATGATAATGGATTCTAAATATGGGGCTTAAGGGTTTTTGTTTTTGTTTTTCCCCTAATAAGTGAGGTTTCAGTTATAGCCAGACTGATAGTGATCAAACGTTATTTCCTGATTACTCTAGGGTTGGATGTAAATCCCACTGGTAGTCTGTAGATATGGCTTTAGTAGACAGGGGTCATTATTAAAACTGAGCAAAGAAAAGCCAATGCTTAAGCTAGTTTGGGGAGTAATATAAGGGAAAGGAACAGCCATTATAGATGGCTTCTAGAACTTTGACAGGATATCTGGCCCTTTTACCCAGAAATACTATCTTTTTTAGCAAAAATTTGAGCAAAAATTTTTAAAAGCTACCTTTCCTTCCATAGATGTCAGTGTGGATCAAAACCTTGGCAGGGCACAATGGTAGTAATTCCATCAAAATTGATATCTCTATCTACACTCACCTCCAAAACTGACTAGGGATAAGAAGGATTCCTGTTATTGCTGTTGATCCTCCAGTGTTGATATATTATTACCAAAGCTCTTGACAGTTTCAAGTTGCCACACTTCTTCCCCATTGCTTCTGGAGTGCCCTCCCTCCCCCTTCTCACCTGAGGACCTCCCTCCTACCATATCCTTTAATATGCAGCTTGATTGCGCCTCTTCTGTCCAAAGCCTTCTCCAGCTGTTAGTTACTTTCCTTTGGTGTTCCATCACACTACCTGTCCTTCGGTGTGACATTCTGTGTCTACCTGTCTCCCTCCAAACTGCAAATCTGTAAGCATTCTGAGGGTATACTTATGTCTGTATTCCTGGAGTTTCTCACAAGGTCATCACAGGAAAAGGAATCCAAGAACTGTTCTTATGAGAGAGTGCTCATAAGAATCTCTTAGAAATATTCTTGCACTCTTAGGAAGTAAAGCCGGGTGCCAGGATCTGAAGTTGGCTCAGTGGCTTCCTAAATTTGCTGCACATTGACATGACCTGAGGAGTTCCTTTAACAATCCAGATGTCTAGGCTGCACCCCACTGCAAAAAAAAATCAGAATGGCCGAGAGTGGGAGCCAGGCATCCCCAAGGTGATTCCCATGTACATCCAGGTTTGGCATCGACCGGTTAAGCTAATGTTTTATTGATAGGAAGTCAAATATACCTGCTAGGACATCTTCAAAGTGAACTTTTTAACCCAATCCTGGGGTCATGTGGCAAACTTAAGACTGTTCTAGGAACCAGCACTTGCCTCCAATTTAAGGAATGTATGTATGTGCAGCAAGTTACTTGTATCAAACAAACAAAAAAGATGGGAGCAAGCTATTAGGTCATTGATTTGGTGAAACAGGGATGTTGTGTGAGGAGCCACAATAAATTAGCATTTGGGCACTTGTTTGAGATTTACTGAGGTGCCAGAAATCCTGTGCAGGTATATGATTTATCATCACAGACATAAGTGACTAACCACAAAATTACACATGGGAAGTAAAACTCTAAAACCAGTCTGTTATTTGCTGGAGCCAGAACCATCCCGGTTTCCTCTAAGTCTTTTTTCGACATAGATGAGCATGAATTTTTCTCCCAGAAAACTCCAACCTCAAGTAGGTTTCCCCTTGAACAGTTGAAAACTTATTTCCAGACTAGGTCCTGCACTTAAGCGGAACTGAGGTATTCACATTGTCCATGCCCAAGAGCCAATGACAGGGCATCACAGGCCCCTGCAGCTGTGCTATACTCTTGAGAAGCTCGGGGGATTTTAATTCCAGTGAAGTCAAACAGCAGCAACCGTTCCCAATCAACCTTTAGCCAAGACATATCAACCAAATCTTCTTAGTGATGCGAATGTTATTGCTAATCTTTCTTGGCTTAATTGGAGGGAGGAACAGTGTGAGGTTACAACATACCTGAATCTTTGTCCAGATCATTTTGGGGAGTATGAGCCAAAGGCAACATCTGATATTGTACTGCCATCCCCACTGCCAAAAGGCACGGGACAGGGGTTGTCCATTAGGAAAGAAAGCCACCACCAGAAACAACTGCATCACACCTGGACAATGATTAAATACTACTATAATGCTTGAACTTTGCTGCAGCAAAGGAGAAGTTAAATAGAAAAACTAAGGTACATTCTATTTGGGATGATGGAAAAGATCTGGAAGCAGACTGTGGTGATGGCTGCACAACAGTGTGGATGTAATTAATGCCACTGAACTGTACACTTAAAAATTGTCAAAGTGGAACATTTTATGTTATGTGTATTTTATTCCAATAAAATAACTAAAAGCAAAAAAAAAAAAAAAGCTAAAGGAAAAGAATCTTCCCTATATTCCTAAAATTGGCAGATATGTATTATCATGAAAGTATCATGCCAAGCAGTAAAACAATGAGCTACAACATACTGAACAAACCTCTCCTCACCGCCAACCTTCCATTGCTTTGTCCTTACCCGCCAACAGCCACAGTCCAGTCTATGCTAGATAATTAATTCATATGATGAATACCTGACCCAAAGATAATTAACATGGATTGGTAATTAGAGACCAAGATCCCACCCAAAGTAGGTAATTTGATGGTCCTCTGATGCAAGAAAATGGTTCTCTTTTCAGATTTTATTCTATACTATGGCCCGTTAGCAAAAGCTGAGAAAGAAACATAGACAAAAACATACAAGTAAGAGCACCGCAAGTCCAAAAACTCTTTTTGGATGTTTTCAAATGAATAAAAAATTAACTATTCTCATGAAATAGTAGACCCTCCCAATTAAACAGCACTTAAGAGTGTCAAACACTTGCATGCAGTACAGTCACAGATGTGCAGCAACAGTATAAATGTAGTCAATGTAATAATTTATAAATTGGCTCTGTATAAAGACTTTAGATTCTATTTTTTTAAATAAAAGAATAGAACTTTTTGGTTTTAAAGAGCCCATGTGGATTTCAATTTAATTTGATCAGTCACTTTGTAGTCATAGTAATTAGGATTATTTACCTCTTAATAATAATATATATCATCTTTTCCCATAAAACATTGTCCTATATTCTGTTTCCTATCATCTATTCTTACTGGTTTTATATTAGGGATTTTTATATTAATGATGAAATTTTCAATGTATTAGAAATTCATGTATAAATTAGATCTCACTGAATTCATAACTACCAATATGTATTTTTCTGATGGATACATGACTAAGGAATATGAATACATAGTGAAGCCAAATTAAAATTACATGTTTATTATGTATAAAATCATAAATAAAATACTAAAATATAGCTGCAGAGTACAGCTGTTGCTAGAACATATCCAGTCACCTATTTTGTAGTTGCCTCTTTCTTAACTCTAGTGTTTATTGTGGAATTTAATTCATTAGATAATAAACATGGACTATAAATATACATGCAAATTTCCAGCTGATATGAAGGAAAAAGTTGATAAATAATGCTACAGTATAACTTTAAAAACAGAACTAGTGAGCCTTGAGGCTATTTTTTAATCATTTATTTTTATTTATTCTGTAAAGACTATTTTCATTTGTATTGTTTTTTATATATATAAATACACTTGGGAGAGAAACAAACAGCATATTTATGAAAAATTTTGATGGGGACCAGCTTGTAACTGTTTAGAAATTGTATTGCTTTAAAGATGGACAATACTCACCATTCTATTATTTCTACAACTGAAAAAAACCCACAGATTCACATTATATTTAATGAAAACTAAACTTATCTCTCCAAAGAAGTAACAAGTCTCTCAAAAACAACTTTTTAGTTCACTTTGCACACAGGGGTTTCGTCACTAAGAATTTACAGTACTGCAAGCAAAGGCATCTTTGTGGCTGGCATATGCCGCAGTTCAGGATATAAACCAAATCTTGGGGCATTCTCAATAGATTTGGGGAATCCAATTGTTTGGCCAACATCCAAGTATGAATGAATGTATATCTAATATACATGTAGCATAACATTATACATGTTCACAGATAACATTTGTTCACCATAGAAAAGAATACCACACAATTTAACTCTAGTCTACCACAGTTTTCATCAGAAATTCTTTAAAACCCAGAGTTAGTGTGACACCTTTATCATTAACTCCTACAAAAGAGGAAAAAATGATATGGGAAGAGTAGTGGAAAAAAGGTAAGGAACAAAGATTTGGGTCTTGCTTCTTCCTTTTAAGAGCCTGCTGAGTGACCCTTTATAAGTCAAGCAGAATCAAGTTCTGCATCTATAAAGTGATGGAAAAGAATCTGATCATCTTTAAGACCACATAAATTCTCTGCCCTCAAATGCAATTTAAAAAATCAAGTTCACTTTAAGGAGAACATAAAGATATAAGGAAATTTCTCACATGCCCCATTAGATGTTTATCTCTATATAAGAGACAGGTGTCAAACAAACAAATAAGAAAAAAAAAAAAACCCACTAAGGCAAAGAGAAACTTTAACTCACCAGATTCCATCTGTTACATTTGAATTCATGCATAATTGATTATCCATGACTGGTAAATTCTTTTCTCACTAGCCGACTACAGTTTTCTAAACATTAGGTATTAAATCACTACTAAAGTAGACTACATTTTAGAAACAGCAAGGGCAGAATAAGAATATTTTAAATGAAAAATTACATGCCGGTTAATAATAATACAGCTGACCTATGTTTAAGGGAGAGAAATTTTAATCATGTGCATATTAAATATTAATAGCCTATTCTGTTATTGTTATAATAAGGTTAAGTAGGCTTCTCCATGCTTAAGAAAAGAGGGAGAAGTAGGAATGCATAATGGTGCAAAAAGATACAGAGACGGGAGACAGACATAAGGAAAATGTGTCAACAATAAACAAGAGGAAATGAGAAAGAAGGAAAAGATGAAGGTGGAAACTAATCTCTATGTGTCATTATGACTGCCAGAGTACTGGCAAAGAAGCAGCATCCTTTTATTTCAATTTTAATCATTTCTGAATTTTAATACCCGGCTCCTTTTGTAATTCTCCTGGCATTCCCCATATGCCTCCATCCCAGCCAAAACACCAGTGTAAATTAAATGGCAGGCAACCACACCACTGATGTAGCCTCCCCAAAGAAACTACCAGGTGACCAAACGCAAAAAAAGGTATGTCTACTTTACATCCCTGAGGACCTGTAGCCAATTAACTGGCTGAATGTTCCCTACTTTCTTTAATTTTGAAAAGAAGGACAGTAGTTAGGTAATCTACAGATAGAGAATCATTAAAAAAAATAAAGCAAGCCAGTAGTAATACAATAATCAGTGACCATCAGGGCCTGGAAAAATGAGTTTGCTCTCACTGGCACTAAGGAGCATCACATGATTATTTAATTACAGCTCTAATTTTTGTCTCGTGGATGGCAACATATCAACAATTAATAGGGCAAATAGAGGAGACTGTTTTTAAAGAGACAGAATGTGCATGATAATGTAATAGGTCACACAGCAGTGCACCGCTTGAGGAATCCTTCCTTTTGTGGAACTAAATAAGACTATCTTGCAAATAGCTCCGTACAGGTCTCAAAAAGAAAATAAATTTAAAAAGCAAGAGTGTTTTTTAGATAACTTTCATCGAACTTTTCAGAATGCTTTAGATGCATTCCTATTGCAAATCTAGCATCATTTGTAAGGAATGGAGTGAAACCTTTGTTAATATAAATACCCTAAATCTTAATATATTTTTTAAGCAATGTATATAGCTACAATGAAAATTTTCTTTTTAAGCAATAATCATGACAGATATTTATTCAGCGGGATCCAGAAAAAAAAAAATTCCTCATTTTAGTAAAGAACAGGTAGAGGTCAATCAGCCATGGGCCAGTAGTCTGTAGTATTGTTGGTCCTGTGATATCAGGAAGACCATTATATGGGTGACCTACCTAACTGCAAGATCCTTAGGGGAGGGCTTTCTGTTGACTCTAGTACAGTTTGTTACTACACCAACCACCCAAGGACCATGAACCTAAACTGAAATTCTTCACCTAATCCTGAAGGTCAATGAGGATAAATATTGTCAAAAAATGACAGAGCACATAGTTAAAGAAGAAAAACATTCAATTATCCAGAAAACTGGGACATGTATAGATTAAGTGTTCAGATAACCCCAGCAAAAACAGAAAATTAGAGAAAAAAGTCTCTTTTCCCATTAAATCATTATCAGCACAAGCAAGTCACTATTTTATCATTAGTTTAGCAAATCTTTCATGAGTACTCAAAATGCAAGGCGCGAAGGATGCTAACTGAACTTTCTCCTGTTTTACAGAACACAGACATGTATCTTACACTGAATTTCTTTTCTGTGGTCTTTTAATACCTTGTAGAAATAAACAGCAGCAGCTACAAATTTATAAAGTGGAAATATTAGTGTACTTTAAGGTGTTATATATTAATATGTTACAAGGTCTGCACATCCAAATTAACCAGGGAAATTCAAATAGTTAACCAATTTAGTAGCATTGGTCTGAGTAAGGCTAAGTCCAGCTTTAAACTCTAGTTCCAGTCACCTTTGTTCTTCCGCCATGCCAGAAGCCAAAGCAAAAACCAGGGCTGAGGTTTGGAAAAGGAAACAGACTTAGAACTACCTCTGTGATCAATTGCGCAAATGTATCTTAAATATTAGGTTACAGAGAATTTTAAGAAAATATAACTTGGCTAAAGAAAAAACACAAACCAGCGACTAAAATCATTCTACAAAAAGTAGTGTAAAGAGGTGCTAAATCAGCTCAATACGGTTTTAATGGCTTATGTTGGCCAAAGTCATCAGAATATAAGAAAATGTAGGCATCTCAAAATACAATGTGGGGAAGCTAAAACTGCTGAGGGGCAATGATTTCTAATGTCACTGGCAAAAGTGACCAAGTCAATAATAATTACAAATTAAGGAGAAAAGGAAAAAAAAAAAAAAAAGCAAGGAGAAAATTGTATATCCCATGAAAAGTTTTAAAATTCTATTGCTGTAGAAAACATTTTGAGGATTCTGGACCAAAAATCTGACTCTATACGTTCTAAAAGAATATTTTTAAAAGAGTCTAGCAAGCAGCAGCTTGTATGTAAGAGTATACATCATTCTTTTTTAACATGACTGTTAATATACAGTTAACATGTCTCCGAAAAAGGTTGTAATTAACTGTCTACTGCTCTAATAACACTAATAAGCATACAGTATTATTAAAATACAATGACTCCATACAAAGTAAGGCTGTCATTTTTTTTAACTTTTAAGATAATGTTCTAAATTGTTTTTGAGTCCTCTTAAACCACCCAAAAGAAACCTCACCTCTAAGATTTTTTTTTTTTTAAAAAGAATAGTTATTAAAATATTGTTCTTTCCTTCCGCAGTCTGGAGAAATCTGTCTAACATTAAACAGGATGTCCAGGTATCATTTCAGGTGGTGAAAATACAACAGAAAAACACCTCGATTATATGATCAATTCTATGTATTCTTTTAAAATTTAGAACTATAAGCAGTTTAATTTAGTTCTTCATTCACTGGTAAAGTGTATCAGTGAATGGGGAAAGGTCTGCTCTATCAAGAATCACATAGCCCTCTTGTTAATCCCCAGTGATTTCCATCGTCTGGTTCACTGGAACAGGAAAACTCAACTGCATTCAACATCAAACAGCTAATTATGGATACGCTATATTCAAGACTATTTCCATTTCAAAAGATATCTGCATAGACTGGGTTCTATTTTACTTATAATAATTATCACAATAAAATATTTATAACACAAAATCTCTTTTACCTTAAAGTCCTTAACATTATAAACATTAAAAGGCCAAATTGTCATTCACATGCTCTTAACGGCATATCTGAAACCATTGAGCAAGACTAGAAAGGAACCTCCAGCAATCAACTCTACTGTATGCCTGGCTTCCTGGAAAACAGCATCTAAAGAATTCCCTCTCAAACAGATTACTACCTTATCTTTAAATATCTCAAGGAAAGAGGGTCTAATAATTTCTCCTGGGAGCTGCCTACCATATTTCACCACCCAAAGAAGAATGCCCACTGAAGAATTCTTGTTAGTATTTGGTCCCAAATCATCTCCAGCTGAGAAAAAGCAACATCCCAACACAGAGGTCTTCCCCCCGAACACTAAATGCCTGTCTCTCCTCCCTGTGGCTGTAGCCCTGCTGCTCCATATGAAACTGATAGGAACTTTTTTGGCACTTACCCTCCAAATATCAGAGGCTGCTCTCCAAATCTAGCCCTATAGGAGAGCTCTCAAAAAGTAGTCTTTGATGAGGTGACAATGACGAAGTTCTCTCTGGCACTGCTAGCAAGGCAGAAGCATCCCCAAATGAGGTGTTACCAGTTGCCTGTGAAGCAGCTGGACCATTACTGCAGTTCTGAGGGTGCGTCACAAATCAGGTCATAGCTCTGGGTAGAGTCCACCCACTTCACCCGGTACAACGCCCTCCATTTCCTGCACACCTGGGGGGAAGGGGTACACAGAAGGGGCGGGGGGGCTAGGGCAGGTCCACAGACATTCTAGTAAAGGCACGACCAGGTGCAGCCTGACATCTGCTTCTTCTGCAAGCATTTCAGTTTCATTTGGGGGACCTGCACCCCGAGGTACTCAAAATTTTGTGCAACAATAAACGGGCTCTAAAATGAGTGATGAGTGTAATAAAATATTGGACAGTTAAATGTTTTATCCAGCAAGATCTTTCCTCCACTGGAAACTGAACCAACTCTTAATTTTTGATTACAAGATACTTCACTACTAAATGTCAAATAACTGGACTGAATAAATTTCAGCAGAATCTAGGGACCTAAGTGCTGAGGTACCAGTTAACTAATTTTCATCTCTCATAACTAAACTAGATCATCACACAAACTGAATTACATCCTTGAAAGTCCATTGAAAGAGGTGATGAGAATTTCTATTATGAACCTTCAGACAGCAACAACTGTGGAAGTGATACAGAATAACTTGAAAGAATAAAAATAGGCCAATATGCTGGAGAAATGCTCTGCTACTAAATCTCACCCTGAATATATATACACACAATCTGTATCTATTTACTCTCGAATGAAATATCTGATCTTAAAAAAGACTTTAAAAAAATAAACAGCAAAAGGTACCATTGGCATAAGTTCAAAAGTACTAAATAATGTGTGTTAATGTGTTGATCACACTCTATGAAGACATCAAGTTTAAATAGACTTACCATTGAGAATTGCACTTAGGAACGATATATAAATTACCATAGTAGACACTTTCTCTTTGGTGTACTGAAGAAGAACCTTGTGTAACAGATTTGATTTATATACTGTATTAAGACCCCATTCTGCTTTGATGTCAATGGAATATGTGATTAGAAACTGACAACTGTGTGTAGATGATGGTGTAAGAGCTACTTATAGAATGTAAGTGAAAATAAGCATTTTTTTCCCCCAGTTAAACCTAAGTTTTGGAATTCAACTTTCACAGCATTTTGATGTTTCCAGGAGGCTCAAAAAAGAAGGGACTTTTAATTTAAGAAGAAAAAAAACATGCATTTGTATCATAAGAAAGCTGAAATCTCACTTAAGATTGGCAGATTAACAAGAGGACAAAAGGGGCAAGAATATTTTCAGAGGAAAGCTAACAGTATCTATCAATCAATCAATCAATCAATCAATCGATGAGCCCCACTTTGTACTCATGTTAGCAGATCTCCATTAACAACAAACATTCAATGTAAGCCTTGGAAGGTACCACACTTTATCAAAGTTATCCTCTAATCAGATAATTTAATCTATTTAGAACTTTGCAGAAAGCTAATTTGGCAAACACACATTTCAATGTGTTTGAACATATTTGTCCCGAGGTTGCTCTAAGATGACTATTTTAAGTGGCCTGCAGACTCTTTTGGGGTTTTGATGTTACAGTTGAGATATGTAAAGTAAAAGTGCATAGCATTTCTTTCAACTGGTTCTCACACGACAGAAATAAGAAGATGGTATTACTCTTCTTTAAAGTTTTGCCACTGGTAAGTGATAAGAAAAACTCCGCTCGACCCCTACCCCCAACCGGGAAGAGTCTGAAGCCCTGGATTACAGTACAGGTAGATATTAAAATGGAGACAGAGCCGTTATTTAGTGGTGACAGGAATATAAATACGTGCACTAACCTATAAACTGGTATTTACTTCAGGAAGGTAAGTAATATTTTTCCTCTGATTGCTGAGCTGTCAGTTTAATGCAGCGTAAATAAACAGTAGGTGCCTGCTAGCTCGAAGTAGGAAGTGTTCATTCCACACGAGGAACAGATTACTGAAGCCTGATGCTCATCATGCTGAAACATAACTTTCATTTTACCAGAAAATACACCCTACCGTGGATGATTCTTCGTGCCTGATCTATTAATTAACTTAACTCTGTTCTGTCAAAAGGTAAACCAATTTGTTAAATTCACCCCAGAGTTTTGGAGTTTGAAAACCAAATCAATTTGAAAAGCAAGAGTTATGACTATCCTGTAATCTGATCACAAATGCTAAAAATGAATACTAAATATAATAAGCATCAACCATACAAAACTAAAGCAAAGTACACATTTAAATATAGACTTTAATAATCTGAGTTACCAAATTTGCTCAAAAATCTTCCTCCTTTGCCAATTAAAAACAACTGGCACCTTTAATATTTCACAACCTTGTGCTCCTTAGGTCCGTTCAGTATGTATGCTTACTCTGCTGTCTGAAATATCTAAAAGTAAACCATTCATAAAAATAAAATCACACTCTTTAATTCTAATAGAAATATTACTGAACTCTCCTGAAAAAGGTGGCAAGTTTGAAGATCAAATGATGATACCCTTCCTCACAGCATTCATGTAAAACGTGGGTTTCTTCCCATTTTCTATCTACCACAAAGCTATGACGGTATATAGTGCAACTAATTTTTTCCTTATACACAAGTATTAAGCAAAATCTTTCACGGCATTATTTAAAGTGGGAACTCATCTAAAAAAGGACAGAAGGCAACTTGGGGAGATTTCTATTTAAAACATGGGCAAATTCTGCTAATAAACAATGGGCTGTAAAGGAAGAAGAAGGGCTTAAAAAATAATATTTTTGCATTCGATAACAACCTGCCTAGACATGGTCTGAAGATTGATTCAGTCATATGCATTTATTTTATATACTTCATCAATCCCAAGTACTAATGTAAGAGTCATTCAAGACAACACGTCTTGGAAGAAATGATTTGTTTGTGTAAAGGGCATATCAATGTATGGCCCTCTTGGAAATTTACAGAGCAGATGAAAAACCACTAGAGTGCTTTATAGAGTCCCTGCTGTATATCCATGTTGTGTTTAGCTTAATAGTGTTTGTAACCAAAAGATTTTTACAATAATGAGGAACAGGTGCCTGTCACCTGACCTTTTAGGCCTAATTTGCAATCCACAACCTGTCACATGAAAAAATAATTGAAAATCTCCTTCAGATATTTCAGTCTTTGCTAATTTAATGTAGCCTTTCTTAACCATCACTCAGCATACCATAGCTTATCCAGTCACAGGTTCATATAGCTGGCAACAGACTTCTCTGCAGAAATAAACCAATACTCACTCGTTTTGTTGTTGTTCTTGTTTAAGATGCTGGGAGACAAAAGAACTACTTTTGTAGATTATCAACCAAAGAATATATTAATTTATTACAACAACTAAACAAAAGGCATTCCTTGTGAATACTTTTACATACAAAGAACTATTATTTATTACATATTTCAGCTTGTGGGAAAATGAGGAATGCATTGATTCTGGAAATAACTATTCAGACTTTTGAAAGTTCTTTAGGTCTTCTTTCTCTATCCCCTTTTTTCCCTTTCTCTCCCTCTTGCTCTCCCCACCCCCACCCCACACAGATTTTTAAGGCACTAGTTAGTACTTGAGGAGGGAAATCCTTATCTGTTCTTATTTCACCCATCATTTGTACTCATTATTCAGAAAGGAATACAAAATTGAACAGTGATTGTTTCTCTTGTATAATCTTGTTACACGTATCCATACTTAAATTTAACAATGCTTTGTATTTTATGGCTACTGTTTACATATTATGTATTACATATGACTGAACAGCTCTACATTTAAAATATTGTTTCCATTAGAAAAACTATGAAGTAATAAGTGTCAAATGGAGATGAAAAATAAACATGCCTGGTACATTTATAAAATGCAGAGTCACTTAAAATGTGCACAAATAGGATACGTATTTTGCTACTGTTACATTTTACATAGTATACAGGCGGTCTAAAGTGTATTTAACAATGTGCCTAACCAAGTTAATTAAAGTACTTATGTCTGGTGACTGTGTTAAACACTTGGGGAGGTAGTGAAAGATACAGCCAGTTACTTCTGCTAACTAAAGTTGAAATTATGCACTTATTATAACCTTTTCTAACAATGTGAGAAAAACAGAGTAAATATATTAAATTTGTTTCACAACAGATGCTTAGGTTGTTAATATTTAAGATGCCTATTCATGCTATTCCTGTCTGCACATTTGTCAAAAATGTAAGCTTGAATGCTAATGTTTGCCAGCAGACTGGAGCAGCCAGTATATGAATGTACTACTGTTCCACTAAAATAATATGCAATAGAAATAAAGGACTCCTGCTAAATCATAGCATTAGTACCCCACAGCCGATTAAAGGTTTTTAGAGCAAACACCTCAAACACTGGCTTTTTCCGGTCTTAAAGTACGGTTGTTGTTGTTGTTGTTGTTGTTTGCTTTTGCAGCTACGTTTTACTAGAGAATAAATCTTACATTCCTGACACCTCAGAAAAATCCACTTTAGATAGGGTGTAAATTTCAATAAAGTTTCAATCGCACGCGTTACTCCCTCAGTAAGTTGATTTTAGGGACTGCTGAGGACAAAACCTGACACCTACCAGTCGCCTTTCACTTGTTTCTTACCCCTCCTCTGTTCCTCTTGGAAAAGTCAGGTCTCCTGGCCTCCAAGGATGCAAGCAGGGAACCCCAGCCAGTCCGGGTAGAACGGTTCTCTCCTGAGAATAGGACGTCTTTTTTTTTTTTTTTTTTTTTTTTTTAATTTTCCCTGTCTCTGATACAACCACGTTAGAGTCCAAGTCTTACAACAATTGCCTGGAAATCTGGAATGCCGCGGAGAAAGTTCGCCGAGGAAGGGCGCAGAGGTCAGAGTTGCCAACCAGGGCACTTTTACGAGGCGATCCTGTGCTTGACACTAGTACGTGAGATTTGCAACGCCCCAGTGGAGGTCGGGGCCAAGATCTCCGGCAAAAGCCCTGAGATCCTCTCCTCCTTCTGGGGGGTCATCCCAAGAGTCACGCTGAGCGCATGTCCCCGGTAGGCGCGTGCCGCTCCCCGTACCTGCCACCTGCCTGCCTCGTCCCCCTTACGGTGGTTGCCCAAACCCACGCTCCGCCGCCCCGGGAGCCTCCGCAGGGAAGCGCCCGGGGAAGGCCGCCACGCTCGGGTCGGGACCGCAGGAGGGAGACCCGGTGCGGGCCCTGAGGCCGCACCTGCGATGCGTCAGCCCTGCTCGGAGGGCAGCGCCTCTTCCTGCCTTCCAGCCCTACTTCAGACCTGCAGTCGCTCGGGCCGACCTCACTACCTGCAGCGGAGCCTCAAAACGCGGAGCGCCGCGGCTCTCAAATCCCGGCTCCAACTTGAGCGCCCGGCGCCGGGCGTCCCCGGGATGGAGAAGTTGCCACCAACTTCCTAGGCCCCGTCCGCCGCCGCTCCCAGGCAGCCGCGCGGGCGGGGGGCGGAGGAGGAAGGAGGTGGACCGGGGAAGGATGCTGCGCTCCCTCGGAGCCGGCGGGCGCCGTCCCCGCTCCCCAGCCCTCGCGGCCCGGCCCCTCTCCGCCGACCCCGCTGCGGGGCGCGCGGACAGCCTTCCTCTCCCTTCCCTTCCCCGCCGGCTCCCTTCGCTCCTCTCGGCTCCCGCTTTCCTCTTCCGAAGAGCGGTCGCTCGGAGGACCTGCGGGAGTCTGCCCAGCCAGGGTCTGCCGGGCAGGTGTGCAGGGTGCCCACCCCCGAGAGGCATGGGCGGCCTCCCCGAGCCCGTCCCGGGGGCTCTCCCACGCCCCCCCGGCCCGCCCCTGCGCGGACCGGCCGCGCGCGGGGGAAGCGCAGGGGCTCGCGGACCGCGGCCGCCAGACGTCGGCGGGAGCGGGGCGCCGGGGCTGGGGGCCACGGAGAAGTTTGGATCGATTCCGACAGCGGAGAGACAGAGGCTCGGGAGCCAGAACACGGGGCGGGGGGAGGCGAGGGCGCAGGACTCACTCAGGCATGGGCGCTGGGGGCGGCGGTGGCTGTCGAGTGCGGGCCCGCGACCCGGAGCCGCTCCCCGGGCGGGCGCGCCGGCGTCGGACGTGCGAGGCGGCGGCTTCTGCCTCCTGGGCCGCCGCCGCCGGAGCTGCGGCTGCCGCGGAAGTTAATTGCAACTTGACTTCAAGTTGTCTTCTCTCCCCATCCGAAGTGGGCGTTTAAAGGGGAGAGCAGGCGAGCAGCGAGCGAGCGAGCGGGCGCGCGGGGCCGAGGGAGGAAGGGGGAGGGAGGGATGTGGGGGGAGGGGGAGGGGAGGGGAGGGGGCGGCGGCGGGAGGGGGAAGGGGCCGGCGGGAGCCGCTCTCCGCTCGGCGGTCGCCGCGCCCGCAGTCTGGAGGCGCGCGGGAGCGGCCGGGGCGCCCCCCGCGGGAGCCCGCAGCCCCCCGGGGCGCGCATCCAGCCGCGGCTGCCCCGGCCCCGCGCGCCGCGCCCGGGGGCTCGGCGGACCCCGCGCCGCCGCCGCTGCCGAGCTGGTGCGAGCGGACTGGCCGGCGGGGCGGCGAGGGCCCGGCCCGCCTCCCCAGCGCCGCCCCGGCTTCTCCCCCTGGCGGCGGAGCCTCGGCGGCCGCCGGCTGCACGGAGCGCCGGAGCCCGAGCCGAGCCGAGCCCGAGCCGCCGCCGCCGCCGCCGCCGCCGCCGCGCCGGGCTCCCGGGCTCCCTCCCCGCGCCGGCCGGGCTGTGGGGGGCGGCGGGCCGGAGGGGCGCGGGCGGGCGAGGCGCGCGCCGGGATTGGCGCCGAGGACCGGACCCTCCGCCGCTAGGGTAAGTGTGGGCGCCCGGGTGCGCGGAGGGGCGCGCGGCGCGGTTCTCGACGCCGCCGACCCTGCCCCCTCACCTCTCCCGGGCCCCGCCACGCGCACCCTCCTCTTGCCGCCTGCGGCTTCCTCCTGTTGTTCGTTGTTTGGCTCAGCTTTTTGGGGGGGGGGGGGGGGTGGAGAAGCGGGCGATTGCAGTGCGTGTGCCCGGGGAGGAGGAAGTCAGGTGAGCGGGCCCTACGCACCCCCACCCCCAAACCCAGCCCGCGTGGGGTGTAGCGCTCCCCACTAGGGGCATGCGGGCCAGTTTTTTTTCTCTGGTTCCTGTTCGGTGGAGACGACCTCTCCTTAGGGGGCCTCCTCCCCTCTCAGGCTGCACGGTCCATCTCCCCGCACCCTGCCCCCGCCCCTCGCTGCACCCCATCCAGGAGTGCTGCACCCCGACTGAGGAGCACGTGGTGGAAGGAGAAGGCGGGGTTGCTCTGCAGACCCCAGCCCCGCGCCCCTGCCCCTGCCCGGCTGTTCAAGCGGTATCCTTCTGTCGGCCGCTTCTTTAAAATCCGCAGGGAAAGGACCCCTAAACTGAGGTCCAGTTTCTCCAAGAAGCTGGAAGCAGAGGAGGAGGCAAGTGATGAGCCTGTAGTGACAGGGGGGCTCGCGGAGAAGAGGGGCAAGGGAGCCTTTCCAGAAGGTGAATGAAACTTCAGAAACCTCTGCCACGGCGGAGTGACTTGGAGGTCCAGGACCCCAGGCTGAGGACACAAGGAGAGCTCCATCAACTTCGCCCCTCTCATCCAGCCGTCCTCCACCCCCACCCGCCCCCACCCAGCTCCTGGGAAGCTAACAGGTCTTTTGTTTTGTGTTCTGTCGTCTTTGGGAAATTTGCATTGAGTATGACAACAGAAAATTACTACTGTTTACTCGAAGTTAAGGGGATTACAGAAAGGAAACATAGTCTACTCCCCCCCCCCCCTTCGGTGTGTGTGTAGTTGTTAGGTTCCTAGCTTGAACTGCAAAACGTCAGTTTGTAACAATAAGGACTGTAGAGCCTCCTCGGTGTATTTTTAGAAGCTGCACTTTCTTGAGTTCCTTTCACACAAGGCTTGCTCTCTCATTAAGTCCCCATACATAATTGTATTTAGAGAGAAGGAAACTATGGAAGCAGGAGGGAGATTGCTAAGATCTCCATCCCGCCAGCGCAGAGCACTGTTTGCAGTGAAGTTCCTGGAAAGTGACTGTGGGCTGAGAATTCAGTTTTTCCTAAAAGCTCTGTTAGGTCCTCTTCTGTCAGATGTCTATGAATAAAGCACGCTGGGAAAATCCTCATATTCGTGCAGTCTTATTTTATCTTTTACACAGTGGTTGATTCTACTTTCAAGTCCTGGTAACAGCACATCAACTGTGCTGTATTTTTGTGTGGTTTTTCTAAATAAAGGAGGATAGCGCTTGTATTCATGCTGCTTTCTGATATGCCAGTTCTTTCCTATCAGTGGTATTGGATTCCCTGGAATGTCCATCTTTTTCAGTTGTCATTTTATGCAGAGACCATAATTCCAAAGATATAAGAATATAAAAAGTTTATGAATTAGTGTTATTTTAGAGAACTAGCCCCTGGTTTCTAAGGTGGAAGTGCCCACCTCAACTCCTGGTTCTGTAAAGCAAAGCAATAAGGTATAAATGCCATGGGCAAAACAAAATACAAGTTTTCCTTCCTGGACCACTTTCTGCATCCATAGGACCCAAGAGACACAAAATCTCCTGCCTTAATTTACCAAAATGCTGAATTGCCTAACCAGTACCAATATCTCCATCTGGGAATGACATCAGGTTCGGAATGGAAAGAATAAATTCTCAGTCTTTAATTACTGCTTATTAGCAATTTCTTATAGCAGGCAGCTGATTCTCCAATTCTGAAAGGCTGAAATGAAGCTTAACAGAAATTGAAATACAAAAAAAAAAAAGAGGGGGGGCGGATAGTTCTTTTCTCCCTTACACACTCTTACACACTCATTTATTCCCCAGAGTTATCAAGTAAGTCCCCTGAATCGAAAGTGTGATATGCTCCCCTGCGTTAAACCAAGGGAACATTTTGCCCCAACCTTTTGAATCTGCTTTTTTTCCCCTAAATAGTCTTGAACAGAGAGCTCACAGGCTCTATTATAATACAGAATTATGTAATGATGCGTACAGTGCATTAAGTAACATAACTTGATAAACTCTTTTGTAAACCCTGCCCCCTGGCACATAGTAGGAATACATTAAATACTTACTGAATTAAGATGTTAATGAAATATTGTAATTGGCCACAAATTCAATAGTACTAGGGTAAGCCTTTTTTTTTTTTTTTTTTCCAGAAGAAAAAGATATTTTGCCTGAAAGTTATTAGGGTAATATATTTCTGCTTCTAGATTTTTTTTTTTTTAACAAGTCCAAATCTGATTTAAATGGTTGAAAGACAAGCAAATCGGAGACATAGCAAATGGTCAATAATAATAACTAGTGTCAAAAGCTGATTATTTTCCCAGGAGGATAAACCACAAATATTGCCTACTAAATAGTGTGAGAAAGATGCCAAGGAGGGATAAAACAGTATTGGCCTTCAAGGAATTTGTTTGGTGGCAAGATGACATCAAAATGTGAAAAGACAACTTGATGGATCAGTAAATGGATGGAATCAAAAGAATATTTGAGAAAATACTTTTTTTCTCTTATAGACCAGAGGAAATAGACATCCTGATGGATGTCTGGTTGGAATGTATTTTTGAACTTAATTTGTCCAAACCTTCAGGGGGTATCAAGGCAAGCATAGGGAGTGAGGGGGAACTCGCCACTTACCTACATAAAGGCATTTTATCTAGTTACCACAGGGTAAATAAAGCTTGATTGCGTACCGTGTGTATAAATAAAGAGAATCCTAAGTAATTCATTCCATCTTTATATACTTCATTACATTTTAAAAAATTGAACAAGATTGATGCAGACTTCCCTCAAACTTTCTACCCTAAAACTCCTAAATCCTATAAACCCTAAAACTTCCAACCACTAGTCTTAGTTCTGCCAAACAGAGCAAATCTGTTATGCTAGGAGAGGCTATCTTATGCCAGGATAACAAACAGTTCCAGCGTTTGATTATCTACAATGACAAAAATTGTTTTCCAGGTTGTGGTGAGTCCGCTGCAAGTCAGTTGATCTGTTCCATGTCTCCTCAATCAGGATTCCAGACTGATAGAACAGTTGCCATCTTGAATGTTTTACGTTGCTATGGGGAGAATAAAGATTACTCCAGAGGGTGTCAGGCTGGCATTTAAATCCTATGGCCAGAAGTGACACACATCATTTGGGCTTCAACCTAATTGGCCAGGACTAGTTGCATGGCTTCATTGAATCATCACAATGAGGCCACATCGTGCTGCCTACCTCGTGCCCCAAAGTAGAGAGCTTTGCTGCACAACTTTTAAGGACTAACATACTCTTAGTGACTCTTTGCACCAATATTCTCTAGGTAAGTGATCCCACCCTGCTCCTTCGTGGCCTAAATGTTCCATTCTTCAGGGTAAGCGCCAGAGAGGCCATCAAATTATAGGGAGACGTGCATGCTGTGACTTCTCTTTGAATGAAGTACTACAGCCCCATATCCCTTCCCCCAAAATTGTGGCACCCTATCAATTTTAAGCCACTCTATATGTATTTCCTAATATTGTATGTCATGATCATTATCAAATTTTGTCTTGAGTAGTTACTTCCCTTATTTTAAATATCTAATTTTACAACACAAATAAAAAACTCTCTTGGAAGTATTCATTCATTCATTCGTTCACTTATGCATCTTTTTGTTCATTCAATAAATAACTCATTTATTGATGCCAGATACTCTATTAAGGACCGTGTTTATGGAGATAATTAAGAGTTTTTTTTTTTTCAAGAAATACGTTTTCCAGTTGGGCACACAGAAAGAAAAGTCATTGCAATGCTAGTAGAGGCACAAAGTGCTGTGGGAACACTTGGGAAGAAGTAAATAACTCTGCTGGATTTAGGAAAGTTCTATAGCAGAATTGAACCAAGTCCTGAGGAAAAGTGAGACTCTTCTTGGCAGAAGGAGGATAGAGGAGATTTCAAGCAGTGAGACCAGTATGAATAAAGGCACTTAGGATGTCCATCCCAGGACCCTAAGATCATGACCTGAGCCAAAATCGAGAATCCATCGCTTAATGGACTGAGCCACCCGGGTGCCCCTGGTCTTCAAATTGTTAAGGAGAAGTTGCTAATTTGGTTTTATATGAAAAACTGAAATATTAAATGTTGAGAACTTACCCACATTTCAAAGGACACATGTGGGGTGAAAACCTGTACAGATAAAAATCAGGTTAAAGAACAACAATCAAATGTCTCCTACTATATGAGATAGGGAGTCATTAAAAATTGTAAGGATGGGGGTAATACTATCAGAACTCTTTAGAAAGTTCACTTTGAGGGGATCTGGCTGGCTCAGTTGGTGAAGCATGTGACTTTTGATCTCAGAGTTGTGGGTTCAAGCCCCATGCTGGGAGTACTTAAAAATAAAAATCTTAAAAATAATAGATCTCTCTGGTGGCATGGTGGAAAGGAAAAGCCTGGAGGCTATAGCTGATACTCCATCATATCATTTGAGGATCATGCAAAGCCCTTAATAACACTGCCCTTTTTATAATATACAACTTTTCATGTATATAGGGGGCACCTGATAAATATTTCAAGAGCTAATGGATGAAGGAGAAGTTAAAGTTTTAGAAGGAGGGCACACTTTTTGAGGGCTCCTTATGCCATATGCTTCCTTTGTTAGACTGTTAATTTTTCAAGAGCACAATGATCTTATATTGATCATATGTAATTTTTCTCTCTGTGGTAAATATTATTGGTTTTTAAAAACGCATAAATCATTTAGAGTAGGACATAAAGATCAGCACAGCATCAGAATATTATCTAGGACTAAGCATACTGATCCTACCTTGTAAAGGAATACCAGCTAAACACATGATTCTTTTTTTTTTTTTTAATTTTTTAATTAATTAATTTATTTATTTATGATAGTCACAGAGAGAGAGAGAGAGAGGCAGAGACATAGGCAGAGGGAGAAGCAGGCTCCATGCACCGGGAGCCTGATGTGGGATTCGATCCCGGGTCTCCAGGATCGCGCCCTGGGCCAAAGGCAGGCGCCAAACCGCTGCGCCACCCAGGGATCCCAACACATGATTCTTGTACTAGGCCCTAAAAGTCCATACTCCCAGGCTTTGTAAAACTACACTAGACCCTTTTGTATAGCTTATGCATATTTTTAGTGAAGACCAAACACTATATAGTATTTTATATATAATATGTATATAATACATATATATAATGTATATGTATCTGTATATATATAATATATATAATATATATAATAATAATATAATAATATATATTATATATATAAATATTATAATATAATATAATATTACAATATTATATATTTTAATATATTAATATTAATATATATTAATATATTTTATATATATTATTTTATACATTATGTGTATATAATACATATATAATTATACACACACACAAAATATATATATATATACAGGGGCACATCCATATTCTTAAAGCCACTCAATTCATTGGACAATCAAGTCTTTAAATTCTTAGCAATTTGGCTTTACAAATTGAAAATTTTTAATTCAACTTTCTTAAGATATAATTTATGGACAATAAAACCCATCCATTTTATGTGTTCCATGAGTTTTGAATACAAAGAAGAAACATGAGCAGATTATAATATTTTAAGTGAACTTCAGAGAAAAAAAGAATATATATATTTCGACAAAATGTATATACATGTAGGCAAAACAGCCTTAGGTGTCCAACCACCTGGATTCTAATCCAGATTCAACTACTTACTAGCATGACCTTGATCAAGTCTCTTAGTTTTCTGCCTCAACTTCCTCATCCGTGTGGTGGGGATTATAATTGTATTTACCTCCTGGAGTTAGCAAATGCCAGTGCCTCAACACAGTAGTCAATAAAGACTATGTTTTCTTTTGTTAATGTTGTTGCCATTATTATTCTAATAGAGAGGAAGTCCTGGGATGTAAACAGGAATAGAAAGTGAATTGACTGGAATGTAAGTGGAGTAGAAAGAAGCAAGTACTCCTGGGTGACTTGCTGTAGTGCCAAGGGGACTCAAAGCCAGAGAAGAATTATGGCCTCTATTTCTGGAATATTTATTTTTTACTGAAAGATTTTGGAAGAAATTATTTTTCTATTAAAACAGCTACACACATAGTGGAATGCTTTTTCTCTTTTATAACTTTTGTGGAAATGTTTGCCAAGTCCAGAACATATTCACTAGTAACATTTATGTTAAAATTGTTAAAGCACCTCCTATTTTTATATACTATGAATGCTGCCCAAATGTAGAATCTTTGCCATTAGTAAATGTTTATATTTTAGATGAAAAATTTGTTGGAGTAGGGAAAAACGTAATGGGGCATGACCTTGGGGAGATCAAGTCACCAGGAAGAAAAGAGAACTGGACTCTAGTTCTGATTCTATAACTATTTTTGTTGATGTCAACAAACATCAAGATGGGGAATCTTTGTTCTTTTCACTCCTAATTCCCACATGCTGGTAGATCTCAAACTTTAGTGTGTATAGGAATTAAACAGAATGCTTTTTTAAAATGCAGATTCCTTGGCTCCATGTCCATAAATTCAGATTTGGTAGAAATAAAGCAGAGATCCAGTGATCCATATGAATTCAGGAAACTTGGGTTGAAAGAGGCAGAAATCCAAGTCATAAATGAAAGTTTTGTTTCACTTTTTATCTGACTCCCATCAACATATACACACATAAGTTGGAAAATGCAGTGTAAGAAGTGCTTAAGGCATAGTTAGATCTATCTGCTCAAGTAATGTCACCAACTATCTCTTGTTTCTGCTTCCTTCTGTGTCAACTTCTGTTTTAACTTTATTCTTAGTCTAGTTTTCCCTTTACCATATTAAGCTAGTCCCTGCAAGCTTCTATTCTTCTTGATGTAGAAACTCCAACAAAAGTACACTCTTCTTTCTCAAAGTTTCCAGCAAAAGAACTACAGCCAAACTGTATAGGCTGGGATTTGGGGAGGTATTGTTCTCCAAGATAAATTGGGGATAACTTTTCCAGAAATAGGGAATTCTTATTAGACAAACCTATAGATTTTCCATCCACTACAGTACATTTTCTAGAAGTACTTTCAGCCTACCCACCAGAGCCTGGGAAGGGCTTAGGATACTCAGAGTTTCTGAGCCAGTTGCCTCATACATTTATCCCAGAGTTTTGGGCAAATATTAAATATTTTTATGTGTGTCATGAAGATGATTTGTATGTAGGTCATCTGTGACTTGCACATTGAGAATCAATGGATTTTGAGATCATTTTGGGGTCATCTCGAACATACAATAATATTATTACTTTTAGATCTTCATGAGACAACTTGGAAGCTGATGTATACAATTGAAAAGGCAGTAAAAGTTCTAGGTATGGTATACAGAAAAGGGACGCACAGGACGAGCAGTTGAAACCTGGTTTGACTTGGTTATCAGTTTTGTTTTATTTAGTATTCTTGGACATATGTAGTTTGTTCCATGTAATATAGTCCTAGCCTGGATCTTAGTATGCCTGGCTTCTTTTTAATATTTGGAACATAAATGGATGCATATTATATGGACAATGGAAAGGGGTAAACCAGCAACAGCATGGAAAAGAAAACAGATTTGACTATTAGTCATGAGATATATTTTAGGTATATTACATGCAAGTTTATAGAAGAACTAAATTCTGATGAATTATTAACTCATTCTTTTAAGTGAGGAAGTTACTTGTATTTTCTTAACTCATTAATAAGGTTAATAAAATAAGTCTGCCTCAACGTTTTAATATTGAGTCATTAGTTTAGTTTCAGATGGCTTCAGATGACCCCACTCCCCAACTTCCACCTCCACCAAAGTAACCCAATACACAAAAGAAAGTGTTTTCAGCAAATGGTGCTAGGATAACTAGATATCCATACAGAAACAAAGAAACAAATGAAAAACCTTGACCCCTACCTCATACCATACACAAAAATTCATTGCCAGTGGATTATAGATCTAAATGTAGAACTACAACCGTAAAGTTTTGGAGGAAAACATTACTTGGAGATAGACAAAAGTTTCTTAGATAAGCCAAAGAAGCAATAGCCATAAAAGCCTAGCTAAATTAAATGTTAAAATTAAGAATCCATCTGAAGGAAAGCAGGGAGAGGAGTATAGCCTAACAACCCATGGTTAAACAATCATTACTACCAGTGAGATTTCCTCTCCTGTGCATTAGTTCAAGTTATTTTGACTTATAAATGATAGAAACTGACTCTGTGAGCTTAAGCAGAAAGGGAAAAGCACACGAGCTTTTTGTGGAATACAAAGTTAACGGCGCAGTGCGGTTTCAGGAATAAATGCATTCAAGTGCTACAGAGAACCCAGTCATTCCTCTTTCTCCATATTTCTTCTCTTTCTCATGGCAATACAGTCAGTTCCTTCTTCTCCTCAGTTACATAGCAGATCATGATTGCCACCTGCTCTTGAACCATGGATGTTTCAGTCAAGCCACCCAGAGAAATGGCCATCATTCTGTCTTTATAGTTCTTAGGGATGAGTCTGATTGGCTCATTTGGATCCAGTGACCACCCTTAGTTAATAAACTATGACCAGAGGCAGGATGATATTTAAGAAACATAGCAACTCCTTTTATCCATGAGAATGTAGAGTGAAAAGAAATAGCATTCCAGTTGATATTCTCTCTACACTTCTTCTTTATTAGACAAAAGACAGAGTTGATGGAAAGTTCTACTTGGTCAGTTTCTAATGGTTACTAATTTCAGTGTATTAATATACTATCCCTTTAAGTGTCTAATATCAGCATCTCTGCATCTCTAGTTGACTGATATATATTAAGGACCATAAACAAAATTAGTCTGTTTTAAAAATGGGCACATTTATTTGTAAATTATTAGCCAAGATCTATTCAAATGCAGACATGCTTTGTTCTAGTCTGGATATACAATAAAATTAATTTAAATAACTTTAATCAGCTTCAAAAACAGCAAATTCCAAGACAATTAGGTTAACTTTAAGAACTCATATTTATTGAGTTAACAGATGGTAAATTAAAAAACAATAAAGCTAATTTTTAAAATCATTCATTAAATTAAAAAAACAGACATTTAACAAAACTGTTTTTAAGCTGTTTTTTTTTCATCCCAATATGCATATTTTAAGATTCCAATTTGGGGAAACTTCTGGGAAGACACAAATAAGTTGCAGTATAAACATTCTTCTGGTGAATTACTTTTAAAGGATTTAGAACCACCTGAAAAAGAATTTTATGAATCAACAATAAAAATAGAAGAAATAAGCATATTCTAGAGAGTGGAAAGAATGAAGAGTCCAATTCATCAATTCCAGTTTGCTCTCTAACATGCTCCTATGGCCTTCTATGTTGCTGGCCCTGACACACTTTGGGATTTTCCTATGCTAGCAGAGTATAAGTCTTTACTGGCCAGCATTGCATTTCCAAAATTTAATGGTCAAGCAGAAGACTTCCCTTTGATGGCTTCTTGGGCTTTGTGCACCAAT
This sequence comes from Vulpes lagopus, assembly GCF_018345385.1. Lineage (NCBI taxonomy): Eukaryota > Metazoa > Chordata > Mammalia > Carnivora > Canidae > Vulpes > Vulpes lagopus. Next base: position 25,248,668 of record NC_054842.1, on the reverse strand, counting down.
GACTTGAAATATATTATAAATGCTAGAAGCTGATCTTCAAGCTTAGAAAAGAGGAATTTTGTGGAAGCACATTAAAGACATGGGGTCTTCTCCTCTTGGGCTCCCACTCTGTTGGATGTCCTTGCAGTTTTTGAAAATGGAACAGTGAACATATTCTAGCACATGAAGTATACCAGAAACTGGTTGTTTCCATATGCAAGTTCAATCATTTTTCCCACTTCCTTTGACTTTTATAGATGGAATTGGAGACAGCATCATGGATACATTAAGGTACATCATTTGCATTATATATGCTATTATTGGCTTTAACATGATGGCATAATTAGAACTATAGTTATATATGTAGAAATCCAGTTACTAATAAAAATATTTGAAATAGATTTGTTTGAATGGCTGGTTGATCAGTTGGTATTATAGATTTTTCTTTACCTTGGAGAGCTACAAACTGTAAGATACTTTATTTTATGGTCCTAGTAACCCATTATCTAAGATCTGGGTTTACTTTACACTGTAAGTCTTACATTACTTGATTGGCAATGTTGAGAATCATATTTACTGGTTTTGATAGACCAACTTATTACTTACAATTTGAGTTAAAAATACTTAGAAATATAAAAATGCATTTATTGAAATTACGGTGGTGAAATTATCTTATTATGTGCATTTGAAACTACTTAGCCCCAGCCCCTTTTCTCCTTGAAATAATTGTTTTTATAATAACCTTCTGATAATATGAGGCTTTTTAGGAATGTAATTATAACAATATAGCAGGAGGGACTATATTGTTTTTAATTAAACAAGAACAGGTAAAAATAAGAATAGATTATGACTAAATGAAAATTTCAGTAGATGAAATTTCTGTTTTGCAGAAATCAGAGATACAGAAGGAAAACTTCATAACTAGTCTATAGGTAAACTTTTACATAATTTTAAGCAAAACAAGCTTGATTCTTTAAGTATTATGCTTAGCCAATTATTGGCTCATATATAAAAGCAATGGAAGAATATATTTAAACTGGGAAGGTGTTGGAAGGCATAACAACTAAGAGTACTTTGCAAAAATTGCAAAGAGCTATTGTCTAGATCACTAAGCGTTCAGATATATAAAAAAGTCAAGAAAGGAAATTCCAAGAAAAAAGCTTAGCGCTGACTAAGAATTGAGGGTCAAAACAAAGTAATAAAGAAATAAAATATAGGTAAAATTGAAGTGAATTAAGAATTGATGTTAGTGACTAGATGTTTTTCTTTACTAAGGGGGCAATGTTTCTAATAAAATAATCCTAAAAGGAGGTTTTTAAATTTTTAAAAGAATAGTCTGTAACTAATAACCACAGTGAAGAAGAGGAGATGGAGAAAACAAAAGCATTAGAGGTTGTTGCTTTATTTTTATTTATTTATTTTTTTTAAAGATTTATTTATTTATTTGAGAGAGAGAGAGTGCATGCATGAACTAGGGGTAGGGAAGGAGAAGGGGAGGGTGAGCAGAGGGATAGAATCTCAAGCAGAATCCTCAGTGACCAGGAAAGTGCAACATGGGGCTCAGTTTTATAACCCATGAGATCATGACTTGAGCTGAAATCAAGAGTCCAATGCCTAACTGACTGAGCCACCCAGGCACCGCTGTTGCTTTATTTTTAAATCATTGGATAAAAATGCATTTGAGGATGGTTGTGAATAATTTAATATAGATACTAGTTGAATGGGAAGAAGAATATTTTGTAAATAATTGTAGGAGATAAAATAAACAAAACAGTTCAAAAGACAAAATGGAAAGGAAACAATAAGGAATTATTGAAAAGAAGAAAGTATGAAATAAGTGCAATCAAGCTTAAGAAATTATGACAAGTATAAATGTCTTAAATTTTTCTATTCAAATGGAAAGATCTTCACATTAAATTAAAATGAAAGTATTGGGGATCCATGGGTGGCGCAGCGGTTTGGCACCTGCCTTTGGCCCAGGGTGCGATCCTGGAGACCTGGGATCAAATCCCACGTCGGGCTCCCGGTGCATGGAGCCTGCTTCTCCCTCTGCCTGTGTCTCTGCCTCTCTCTCTCTCTCTCTGTGACTATCATAAATAAAAATAAATAAATAAAAATAAATAAATAAAATGAAAGTATTATGATTTGGTGGTGCTTAAGAGTCATACTTAAAGAAAAATGACATGGAGATACTTTTTTAAAGGGCAAATATTTTGCAGCCTAACATGGTCACAAACAGAATTTTTTTCAAAAAAAGTAAATAAGGCAAAAAGGGCTATTTTATAACTATTATTAATGTAATATAAAGGAATAATGGCACTGAAAAATAATGCATTAAATAAGCATAAATCTAAAATAATTTAACATGCTTTTTAAAAATGCAATAGAGCTCATTGTAGCAAAAAAATGAAAATAATGTATTCCCAAACAGTGCAAAACTTAACAAAGTTAGAAACTAAACTAATGAACATTTCATATTCTTAAATAGGAAATAAATGGTTATTTTCATAGATTGTAAAATAATACTAGAAATATATATGTTTAAAAACAGGGGTGGGGTAGAAGTTGGCATAATGGTTCTGTCATAATAATGTTATTAAACATTATTTTTAAAGCCCTTATTAGCATAATAAAACATACTAAAGAAAGAGGACCTCAGGACACCCAGGTGGCCCAGTCAGTTAAGTATCTGCCTTCAGCTCAGGTCATAGTCCTGGTGTCCTAGGATGGAGCCCTGTGAGGGATTCCCTTCTCAGCAGGGGATCTGCTTCTCCCTCTCCCTCTACTCCTTCTTACCCCACTCATATCCTTGCTCTCTCTCTCTTTCTCTCTCTCTCTCAAATAAATAAATAAAATCTTTAAGAAAATAATAAAGAGAAAAGACCTATAAAGAATGAAAAAATAGACACTATTATTGTGACTGGAAAAATATTTTTATAGCTTGAAATCCCAAAGAAGTGAACAAAAATAAGAATAGACAATAAATTAGTAAAATATTACAGACATATGACTATTAACATAAATCAATAATATTTATAAATATTAGCAACCATTAGCTTAAATGTAAACCTCTAAGAGATTTATTTTACAAAGCAACAAAGTATATAAAACTCTGACCGTAAACAGAAATATGTTACCTATGTAAATAAAACTTTTTGAAAGCTATAAAAATATTCAATTAATCAAAATGTTGGTTTCTGGCTTAAAATATAACACTTTTAAAATTGTTAATTCTTTCCAAAGTATAGACTTAATGGGAATTCTAGTAATAATGTGTCTTTTGTTTTTCACATTTTGAGGTAATGGTGAGAGGAATGTGATTTTTACATAAATCTGGAAAAAGAAAGTAGGCAAGAATAGTAGAAATCAGTTCTGAGAAAGAAAAGTAATGAAGACAGACTAATCTTATCAAATATTAAAATATATTATAAAGTTATAATAATTAAAACCATGTGATACTGGCATTAAAATAAAAGGCAAAATATGTGGTCAAACTAAATTATATCTTATATAATAATGAAATATTTGATAATGTCAGAACACAACTCAATGAGAAAGGAAAATATTTTATAATATATGGAATGATTAACTGAAAAAAATCAATTTATATACTCATGGTACACGTATAATAAAGTAGCAAAACTCAAACTATAGAAAGCCTAAAGGAATTTGTTTTATAGGCTTAGGATGCTGTAACAAATTGCAAAGTAAAGATAAAATAGATTTGGTTATATTAAGACAGGAATAAAACAAACAGTAGGCTAGATACAATTATTTGAACATAACAAAAGGGTTAGTAATCATATTATTAACAGTATCTCATACAAACTCCACAGCTAAGAACTAATACATGAGATAAGAATAGAATCGTATTTAGTCAACATATGAGATAAGACTAAAATCACATTTCACAAAAGATGAAATATAACACATTTGCAAACAAAAACATTCAGCCTTAGTAATAATCAATTGAATATACACTCAAACAAAAATAAGCTGTATTTAGGTTTAATCAATTATTTTAAAATTAATGTCAAGGATTTACATTCCCAGCTGTTATGGATTATTTTCATTTAGATCAACTTATCCTCTGAGAGAAAGTGGAAAACCTGCATAAAATCTGGCAAATATTTGTTTAAAAGCATCCCAGAGACTCAAGACAGAGAGGGCTTGAGAAGTGGAGAACCCAGAGTGCAGAGAATCCATAAGAGATCTCACTTTCCTAATTGTTAGAAGCTAAAGTAAAATACCACTTGACAAAGACATGATCACCCAGATGCTCAAATTATCTCTACAATTTTTCATACATAATGTCTGGCAATAAAATCACTAGCCATACCTACAGGCCAGATAATAGACTTTAAAATATCTGTGACTAATAAATTAACAAAATTAGGCAAGAAGACAGGGAATTCCAGCGTATTATTGGTAATTATGGATAAAAATCAAATGGAAATTCTGGAATTGAGAAATGAACTGACAAATTTAAAATTCAATGGATGGGTTTAAGAGCAGATTAGAAACAGCAACAGCTGAAGAACAGATTGATGAACTGGAACACAAAGCAATAGAAGGTTTAATGTTAAACCTATGCTGGAAAATCGTTTCTTCTTACATAACTGGTGGCATATAAATCTATATAACACTTTTTGGAACTGCTTTGGCAATGTAAATTAGATATTAGAACAAAAAAAGATTCATATCTTTTGACTCAGTAATCTTATGTCTAGGAAATAATTTTTTAATGTAATTATTTTATGTATAAAGATGTTCACTACAGACTTACTTAGGATATTAATACCTGTGCAGACAATGTTTAAGTGCATTACTTCAATTACTGTAATTAATTCTCACAAAAACCCAAGTAGGTAGAGGTAGTTACCAACTAATATCCTCATTTTACAGATAAGAAAACTGAAACATTGAGATGTCAAGTAGCTTGCTCAAGATTACATAGCTAGTGAGTAGAGAAACAAACATTTGAACCAGGCTCTCTGGCTCCACAGCCTGCACTTGAATTTGCCCTGGGCTGTTGGAAGCAGCCTAAATAGCTAACAACTGGAGACTTGCCAATGAGTAATATATCTAGTCTATGTAATATTATGCAGGTATTAAAAATAAACATCATGAACACTTTTAATAGCATAGGAAATATTTCTGATATAATATGAAAAGAATCAAAATCCTAGAATTACAACAGATAAAAAATGCATATAAATATGATTGAAAGCAAATATCCCCAAAACTAATGATAATTATGGAAATTAGTAGCACATCTTCCTTTTCTCTTCATCCATATTTCATTTTCTCAAAATTTTAATGTGTGATTTATATACATATATATATATAATTTTGCTTCATATATAAAATACCACTGTATATATATATATGAAAAAGCAGTAGAGTATATTGGGTAAGAGCCCAGGCTCTGGGGCCAGACTGCCTGTGTCACTACTTACTAGGTGTGTGACCTTGGGCAGGTTGTTGAACTTTTGTTTCTAAGTTTCCAAGCTTATCCTGTAAAATGAGGATAATGATAGTAATTATCTCATAGTGTGATTGTGAAGATTAAATATGCTTAAAATGTATTTAGAACTGTGTTTGAAAGTTAAATATGTAAGCATGATCTAGTATGGTTACTGTTATTTTACAAAGAAACCTCATTTTAGACCAGACAGAATGACAATTCCCTCCTGCCAGTCCTTTGATATGCACGCACATTAGCAACAGGTTTTGTTTCTATATATAGATCCTTGTCCTTACTATGAATTCCCCAATGCAGAGATGTCTAGGAACCAAGATCCATTGGCTGAGGAAGCACTTCTGAACCCTTTCCAAGAAGCAGTGATAATCAAATGTCTGATGTTTTCTATTTTAGAAAAGTTCAGCTTCCCTGCTTGTGTCTTATCTCTGAGGACCAGAGTGATTGAAACTGCCCCTCAAAGCCAATATTATATTAACATAATCGTCAGTGATTTAGAGAAAATATTTATCTATTTCCCCAATTTTTATCCTTTTCTGGATGAATGACTTTTTACTGGCTCCCTGATCTGACAGTCTGAATAATAATAGAAGGTTGTTTATGAAATGGGACATTTGTCGTATCTTGAGTTTTCTGAATTGAACACTCCGGGGGCCTGAAAATGTGCTTTGAAACTTTTTTCCACCTGACAGATCCAAAAAGTTTGGAAGATTTTTATGGAATTTCTTCATTCCTTGAAACAGTTTCATTGAAATTGTTTTTTTAAAAAAAGTCTATTAGATGCCAAGATTTACTGTTAGTTGTCTTAATGGCTAATGAAATGGTAAGATCTTGCAATAACTCTTGCCAATTAAAAATTAACAGGTGCTTGCCAGGTAAAATATTGCAGTACCTGTAAGAGGAAAGGATGCAATTTGGTATTTCATACATTTGTGAGAACAATCACCTTTGATGTGTCTATCTGGTTTTCAGGATGTTGTAGGTCTCTGCTCTTGTAAGACTTTGGCTGCAGAATCCCGGGATGAGCCCTCCTAGGTGAGTTATCTATTTCCCAAATGCTGTCTGTCTCCTACCTGCCTATGTCAAGGCCCTGTTATGTTCATTAGCAATGTCCTTTGGTTAAACTCTAAGAATTCTCAGCTCTATGATATGGTAAATGTCTAACAAATTGCTTTAATATCTTAGCTTTATGTTGTTGCTAAAGTCATTGTTCCTTTTGGGGTTATTCATGGAACTGGATCTATCTCTGGATTTATCTACCCCATCCCCACTTTCTTCCAGGATTTACCACAAACCTTTCCTGCTCTCTTTCCTAATAGGCATGTTCTGTTATAACACAATACCACTTGTTAAGAGAGATTCACTGTCTAAGTGACAGGCCAGCATTTCACAATTAGTGATGACTGGTCACATGGTATTAGTGAAATTCCTTTCCCCTTTTGCAATGGATCAAAAGATTCAACAAATGGTGAATCAATGACAAGGCAATAATAAGGTGAGAGATTATGTTACTAAAAGATGACCTCAAGATTATTACTACAATGAATTCATTTCTTATGTAGATAAATGCTGGACAATTTATATTATAAATTATAAATATAATAAATTATAGTAAAATATAGTAAATATAAATTATAGTAAAATTATAGTAAAACTAGAGGTGATTTCATGTGTTCATAATTGCCACATGAGGTTAAATAGAATTGGGTATGGTCCCCTCTCTAACATGCCACCAGTGTCTGAATTTGGGGGAATTGTTAAACAGTTGGGGGCTTCAGTATCTCCAGTTGAAAACAGGAGCAATGGTATTTATCTGGTAGGTTATGAAGGCAAAATGTCATAACACAAAACACCTGACACCCTGCAATCACTTCACTCCCTACCGCTATTTAGGGAGGTAGAGAATAGAGATAGCACAGAACTCTACTTTTGTCTTCAAATATATTATTCTTCATTGATTATCTAATGAATATAACCATTGACTCAGAAAGTAGGTAGAATTTTCATCTCCAACCCTTATTCTTTTTTCATTTCTTAGAGTTTCAATGGGCATATACTATAAGCTAAGAGCTGAGTGCTATGGGAGACATAAAGGAGAGTGAGGTATTGATCCTATTCTCATGGAGACTGGGATCTAGAAAGAGAAGTTCTATATTTTTTAAAAATGCCAGTAGAGAGACAAAGTGTTGTCTTCATTTATTGGAAGGAGAAATTATTTTAACTAGAGTTATCACAGACAGCTTCATGGAGGAGATAGTGACAGATTAGGCTTTAAAGAAGAAATACAATTTGCGCTGCAGGGAGAGGGGATACAGTGAACCAAGACTGAAGTAGTGTGATTGGGTGGAAAAAAATACTAACATGGGACTGGAAAAACATGGGTTGGCAATACCTTGGTTGAACTACTTCCTGGACATCAATTTCTTTATCTGTGAAATGTGTAAAATAATCTCTCTTCCATTGGTCTTTCAGGGGTCTGGAGAAGATCAAAGGGGAGCTTGCATGTGAGTTCTCTTTGGAAACCCTGAAGCACTGTGTGAATGAAAATGGTAAATTTTTTCTCTCTTACCTTGTACCATAAGCTCCATGAGAGGATTTGACAGGATCAGTTACATTGGTCTTTAAAAAACTGTTTGATGAAGTGTATCAATAAAATCACACTATAAACCTAAAATATTTACAATTTTTATTTGCCAATTATATGTCAATAAAGAGGGGGGATTTTTGATAAAACAGTGAGCCATTGACTGAGTGAATGAATCCATGATTATTATGGACTGAACATTTGCTTCCCCCCCCCAAATTCATATGTTGAAATCCCATCCCCTAATGTGGTAGTATTAGGAAGTGGGGCCTTTGGGAGGTAATTCTGTTTATATGAGGTCATGGGGAGGGAGCCCCATGATAGAATTAGTGCTCTTACAAGAAGAGGAGGAGACACCAGCATTTTCTCTCTCCACCATGTGATGATACATAGAGTGAGAATGCAGCCATCTGCAAAGCCAAGAAGAGGGCCCTCACCAAGAACTGAATCTACTGGTACCTTGATCTTGGACTTCCCAGCCATCAGAACTGTGAACAATAAATGTCTTGTTTAAGCCATCTAGGTGTGGTGTTTTGTTACAGTAGCCTGAGCAGACTAAGAGGGTAAGTGAGTAAATAAATGAATGAAACAAAACAAAAGCACAGAGTGGGAAAACATATAATATGAACAAGGAATAAAGGGTTGTCTTTGAAAATATGTGGTAGAGCTGGGTGTTAGGAGTGTAACCCCTAGCTGAGTGGATGCGTGGAATGCAGTGGACCAGCAGCAACAGTATCACCTAAAAAGTCATTAGAAAAGCAAGTTCCTGGGTCCCAACCAAGGCCCACGGAATCTGAAACTCAGGGGCAGGGCCAGCAATCTGTTTTGTCAATACCTCCTGGTTTTGGTCAAGGTCAAGTGGTACCCAATGGTTGGTTCATTCTGGTGCAAGGGAAATTTTTGAGAACCATTGCTTTGTACTAACATGCGGAGTTTGGAAATTTTTCTGCTGTAAATTCAGTGCTAATGAAGGTTTTTAGCTGGGGATGGATATAATCAGAGCTGTATTTCTAGGATGATGAGGCATGAAGCTTTGCCTAAAAGAATTTATAGCTTCAGTGTAAAAAAGCACCATTGGAAATACTAGAAAACACATTGTATTTCAAGCCCCAGAGTGAAAGATTTTGATTTTTCCTGATTCCAGATAATATCCACATTATCAGCTAAAAGGTGAAACAGAGCAGGCATTGCTCCCAGGCGCCAGAGAAACCTGCTTGGTCTACAGAGACCAGGCAGGATGAGAAAGTTTCTGTGAAAACACATGAGTTGACTATCAAATATGGTCCTAATTGATCTTAGAGAGGCCTCTTAGTCCTGACCAGCTGTGGGAATGCATGAAATGGAACCTTCCATACCAAGATAGATGGGCAACTCTTCCTAATGCCTGGCCTACCTAGCTACACTGGCTGAAAATGCAGCTCTGTATTTAGGGTTGGTGGAGACAGGTCTGTCAAAGGGTAGGGCATTATGTGGAGGAGAAATGAAGAGCCTCAAGGGAAAGCAGCTTTCTCTAGAAAGAGTCTAGAAGCCCAGGATACAAGTGTCCGGTGGGGAGAGAGTAGGGAGGAGAAGGATAAGGGCTGTTCCAAGTGGTTTATGACCACTGGGATGACCAATCACCTGGGTTTGCCCAGGACTCAGGATGTTCAGGACAATCCCCATCAAACCAGGGCAGTCGGTCACCCTACAACTATGCTCCCTCAGCTGTGTTGAAGACCTGGGGAGAAATCCTTGTGAAAGCAGAAAAATCACTGCTCTAAACCTTATTTCTCAAAACATTGTCTACGGACTGGCAACATCAGTATCACCTGGGAGCTTGTTAGAAATGCAGCTCCTCAGGCCTACCCTAAACCTACCGGATCAGACCTGCTTGACAGCAAGAGGCCCAGGTGATTTGCAAGCACACAGGTTGAGAAAGACTGCCTTACAAGGTCCTGTGAGCCTGGGTGGCATCCCGCAGTGAGAAAATGCAGCAGTGGTAGCACTGCTGGGGAGCAGAGAGAATTTCTTGCCAGAGATCTAGCTAATGGCCAAGTTGACCAGATCCTAAGCTGAAACTGCGTCAACCCCACCTGAGAAGGAGCAGAAGCACGGAGAAAATTCTGTCCTAGGGGTACCACGAATTGAAAGCAGTGAGGGAAAAGGACAGATGACACAAAATAGCCAAGAAGGGCCTCCTGAGCTATTACTAGTAGCAGTTGTAGGAATGTAGGAAAGCCAGAAATCCAGCAATTATGTGGAGAGGAAAGCTAGAGAAATATTCTTCTGTTCCTATACCACAACCCTGTTTTGGTAAACAACAACAACGACGACAATGTAGGCTGGGAAATGAATTATGCTTGAAAATGTGGAGTCATAGCACTGTGGGTAAGCTTTCAGAGAAAGATAAAAAAAGGATCACCCATTAAAAGTACTCAGCTTTAGCATCTTGGCCTCACTCACTTGCGTATCACTCAGATATGCAAAGCAAGTTCAGTTTTCTTTCTTTTTCTCTACCTGGTCTGATCTTCATGGGCTCCAGCTCTGCATTCTAGCAGGAATAATTTGCACTTAATTAATAGTGTTTCATTTTCCTCCAGCTTGAGCATAATTCTTTGACTTTAAACATTCTAACCAGTGGTTCTTAAACTCAAACATGCAGCAGAATCACCTAGAGGGCATGTTAAAACACAGATTGCTGGGCCCACCCCCAGGGTTTCTGACTCGGTACATCTGGTAGAAACTTAGAATTTGCATTTCTAAGGAGTTCCCAGTTGATGCTGATATTATTGGTCCAGGGAACACACTTTACAACCTCTGATTCAAGCTATTCAGCATTTTATTACCGTCCTTAAGGTGATGATTTCAAAAATCTTCGATTAATACTTCTCAGATTGGTTGATCTTTCTGTTGTAGCTTGGATCAAATACATGGTCCTCATGTGTATGACCAGTATGCGGCTTGTGTTACGGGCAACTTGTACTGCCAGTTCAACACATCTGAACTGGGCTGTATCTTGTTCAACAAGACAAATCCTCTGGTCACATACTAGGATGTCCTGGCAATGTCGTGATAAAAGTTTCTAAATACCAACTCTTACTTGTATTTATCTCAGTTCAGACCAGTGATAGTTTGTGGACTGGCACGGGCCCACGGACCACATTTTGAATAACGCTGTTTAGATGACCCAGTCTTTCTCAGGTTCTTTACCCCCCTCTTTCTTCTCTTTGCCAAGATAGCATTTGGGTATACAGGGTGGGGGCGACTAGGATGTATTATTTTATCCTTGTGGCACCTTTGTACCATACACCATCCTCTAGATACTCAGTGCTCCTCAGATTAATTTTTTTTCTCTGGAATGGGGATGACTGAAATGCAAGGAGGTCCCATCTGATCTTTAGGAATGATGTGTGCTGCCATAGCCCTGAACGTTTCCAGTAGTAGCTAAGTTCCATCCCCATGGCCTCTTTCCCTGCTCCTAGATAGCTGCTAGTCTACCAGTTATCTCCTGGAAAGTAAGAAGATGCAGAGACTCCTGTTTCCCACATAAAGGCCATTAGGAGGCAGGAATGCCTTCGTTTTTCTTTAAAAAAAAAAAACAAAAAACAAAAAAACACCATTTTATTTATTTGAGAGAGAGAGCAGGAGGAGGGGCAGAGGGAGAGGGAGAGGAGAAAGAATCTCAAACCGACTCTGTGCTGAGCACAGAACCGCACACCAGGCTTGATCTTATGACCTGAGCCCAAATCAAGAATAGGACATTTAACCAACTGAGCTACCCAGGTGCCCTGGCAGGGATGCCTTCTAAGTCCTATGCATCCATCCACCTGCTGCCACCTCTGTACAATTGCCTCTAAGCGCCACGGGATGTGGTGCTGAGCCAAACAGTCAAAATCCCCTAGAAGCGGGCAGCCCCGGTGGCGCAGCAGTTTGGTGCCGCCTGCAGCCTGGGGTGTGATCCTGGAGACCTGGGATCGAGTCCCACATCGGGTTCCCTGCGTGGAGCCTGCTTCTCCCTCTGCCTGTGTCTCTGTGTCTATGAATAAAAAAAATAAAATCGGGATCCCTGGGTGGCGCAGCGGTTTAGCGCCTGCCTTTGGCCCAGGGCGCGATCCTGGAGACCCAGGATCGAATCCCACGTCGGGCTCCCGGTGCATGGAGCCTGCTTCTCCCTCTGCCTATGTCTCTGCCTCTCTCTCTCTCTCTCTCTGTGACTATCATAAATAAATAAATTTTAAAAAAAAATTTAAAAAAAAATCTTAAAAAAAAAATCCCCTAGAAGCAGTGGAGGGCTGGTGGAGCTCATAACCTCGCCAACTGTTAGTTTTTCAGGAATTTTGGACTCCAGTTGTTCAACATGGCCATTATTAAAAATTAACTGATAAGAACATACATTTAAACAAGTTATATTGAAGGCAAAGGTAATTAATACTCAAAATCATCACCTCCTATTTATTTTACTACATTGGACTATTAACCTATGTTTAGCGAACGTGTGTGGTAGAAATACCATATAATAATTTACTACTACGCAGCTTTCCTAAGCTCTGTTCAGTGATATCATGTTGATGGCTTCAAATCAGCCATGGTAGAAGTATTTACACCAAGGAAATGAGCAAACATTACAAATCAGGGCTCCATTCTCCCTCATCTCTGCATCCCCAAGGTCAGTTGTTAAACATCTACCAACATACTGTTGCTTAGAGCCGAAATTGGGAGTGAGCCTCTAACCCAATGGCCTCCAGTCACCCTTTACTTACCTAGATATTACAAAATTGCTCTTCCCCTGAAGATTCACCCCTAAAAGGTGTATGTGGAAAGATATTGATTACTAGAACCCTGATATCATCTTATCTACTTGCCTTACTTCTGTCTCCCATCTTTCCCTACTGTCTCTTCAGACCAGAAGGAACAATCTTCTGGCTTTTTATTTCCTCCACAGCTTATCCTTATACAGTAAGGGTAAATATTCATGGCCTAACATTACCTGGCGTTCTTCCTCAAAAAACCTATACATTTAGTCTAATCACGAGAAAATATGAGATCTCATTGAGGGACCTTGTACGAAACTTCTCCCTAATCCTCTTCAAAACTGTAAGATCATGAAAGACAAGGAAAGAAACAATCATAGCTTAGAAAAGGAGACTAATGTACCAGGTTCAATGTGGTATCCTAGACTAGACCCTGGAAAAGAAAGAAAATTGGTAGAAAAACTGGGGAGATCCAAATAAAGTCTGAGTATTGTACCAATGTTAATTTCTTAATTCCAATTATTGTATCATTGTCCAGAAAACATTAACATTCTATGAAGCTGGGTGTAGGATATATGAGAACCCTATACTATACTCTTCTGTAAATACACAATTATTTCCAAGTAAAACTAATGAAGGGAAAAATTCATGACCTAGGTAATATAGGTGGAAATAGATATCTTTTCTATTGTATGGAAAAAAACTTATGATCTGCATCCACCTGCTTTGTGATATGCAAAAGGGGGGAAAGATAGGGACGGTAGAAAATCTTTTTTTCTTAATAAATCTCGACTTTCAATTGTTTTATCTTTCGCAAAATAAAAAAAAAATTTTTTTGAATGTTGTAGGCTGAGCATTAACTCTTTCTTTCCCCTTCTTTATAATCTTGCGGTAATAAAACAAATCCCCCTACCCTGAAAGTGGTGTCTTCAGACAACAAAAGAGGTCAAATACATAGAAAATAGGTTAATATAAATTACCTTTATAAATAGGTTAATATAAATATTACCTTTATTTTATGTGGATCTAAAAATGGGCCACTGGTCACATGGCTATGTTTCTTTCTAAGTGGAAAGATAGCCAGGAAGAAAAATCCCTGTAAAGGAAAGAGTGAATGTGCTCTAAGGCAATGCTTCTCAAACTTTAATTTGCATTTGCTTCATTTAGAGATCTTGTTAAAATGCAGATTCCTTTTCAGTAGGTTTGGGGTGGGGACTCCAAATTAGTCTGATTTTCTAGTAAGTTCCCAGATGATGCCATGCTGCTGATCTCTGAGTAACAAGAGTCAAAGGCCCTTTCTGAGGAATTTCCTCTTCCCTTGGCACAGGAGGCATAAGAAAAGTGCTTACTGGCCAGATGCTTAAAGACACATAGGAAATGCACAGTACCTCTGTAAGACCAAAAATAAAATAAACCAGTTAAAACGAAGAAGAAACATATTGATCAAAATATGACATTATTGCACATACTGAGATGGGGTAAAGAAGGACTATTCAGGAGGTTACTGGACATGTAAAGCTGCTTTTGAAGTTTAATTTGAAGCCCCAACTAAAAGTCATTTATGTAGTCATTCCCTTTCACTACATAAGAAAAATTCAATTAAAGAGGAAACACAGCTTTTGGAATTCCTGAGTTGTACAGTGCCAATTTACACGATCTCTTCCCTCCTCCAGAAGTTTCTAATGATTATAGTTCCTGGAAAATAATAAATCATTTTTTCAATGCATACTCTAAATCTACAAAAAAGTTCTTGCAAAATTTTAAGCTAGAAAAACGGGTAATTTGCCTGTATTGAAGAGACAACTCATGCCAGTCAAAACACCATTACTAGGGGGGTAAAGTGTTATTTATGCACATGTGCATGTTTTTACCCCCACATCATCAGGAGTTTCCAAGGTGTAACATGCACTTCAGAGTCTCTCTCAGCATGGAAACTAATGTTTTTCTGGAAGACTTCCTCGGTGGTCTTGTAGACCCTCTGGCGATCTTATACGGGAATTTATAAATGTTGTGATGAACTTGACCAAAGCAGATCTTGCTTTGCTAATCACTTATTAGTTCTTTTACCCACTATTTCTTTATTAAAGAAGCAATGTGGCTTATCTTACAGATACATATTATCCAATTTGCAGAAAATATAAATAATATTGCAAATAGCAAAATGAGATCTAGTGTGCAGATTCCTACATCCCGGTGGGCGCAGTCCTATTTAGTAATAGCTTTCCCTTGCACTATTGCCACTGCCAAACAGACTGCTTATGCGATCTTTGGCTTTCTTAATGTCTCTTCAGGGATCAATAGAGCGTTTCTTTTCTCCTACATGCCAACTTCATCTTGTTTATACTTTAAGAATACAGTATTAGTTTAAGAATACTTCAGGAATACAGTATTAGTTTAAAGGACTGTTCAATTTAAGGCAACCTTGTAGAGGTTTAGTCAGCCATGGTTGGTGTTAGGTGAGTAGAAGGAAAATGTAGGTTGGTTTTATCCCCTGCCTTACAGATAGATCTTTGAAAGAGAAAGTGGACTGATTTTTTAAAACTTTTCAGTTGTTTGAAAGTAATCATAGCCTACATCACTCTTCAATTTTTATCTGTGGATATGGGGACGTGTATGTGCCAACTACTTTCAGTACTTGTATTCATTTTCTCTTGAAATAAATATTAATAATCAGAAATTAGAGAATTACTATTTTAATGTTTCAAATGAAATAAATCTGACATGTGAATTAGCAACGAAGACTTATGTCTCAAACAGAAGAACAATTAAAAAAAAAAAAAACAAGAAAAACAAAAAACAGAAGAACAATTCATGGAACCGAATTTAAAGTTCAAGCCCAGTTTTCATGTTGATGGATTTGTGTTTTCCTTTTTCTTGGCCCTATTGGTCTGTTTTTAATTTTAATGTTATTTTATTTGTTATTTTTGTCATTCCAGAACATATACTTGTCTCAAATTCTTTGGGCGGTGGTGAGTGTATAAAGAAGTATAAATAAATAACTTACTGATCACATGTGTACTGTGAAATTTTTTATTTTAAATGTGACAGCTATCCCTCAATTGTTTGTGCACATGCAAGTGTTGGCTGAACCAGATTCTTATGTATAAGAAATTGGCAAATCTGAAATAAAAGTGCACAATATGTATCTTTCATGCAAATAAGACTAATAATACCCAAGAAAGCAAGAAAGTGTACTTAAAAAATAATTGTTCATGGCAAGAGATTTATAAATAGGAGCCTAATTAATAAATTTCACTCTTGTTCTTAGTTGCAGCCATGCCCCCTTGGACTTCTTTATTTCAGATGACCTGTACTTTCTTTGCAGCTCACCCTAAATGATGTGTGTTGTTTTGCATTTTTTATATCAGAAATTAAAATATTAAAAAATTAATCAAAGTTTCAGGAAAAATGTCCTCCCCTAATAAAAAAAAAGAATTACAACTTTATTTCATCATCTTCTTAGAGATTCTCTAAAGGTGAGCATGGTTCCCTTAAAAATTTGAAGTGGTAGATTGCCTGAAAGTTGCTTTAATTGTCACTGATTGAGATGGTCAGTTGGCACAACTTTGGGCGGAAGCCATTTAGGAAAACAAAAATGAAAACCTTAAACTGTTCATTCATACAGGGACATTCACTTTTCCAAGTTTAAGGAAATATGGGTATGTTCACAACTAAGCATAATAATGTTCATCAAGACATGGTATATATTTGGGGGACAATTGGAAACACCCTAGTGTCCAAAGAGACTACTTTAATGAATTACATCCATCCTATATTCACCATTACCAAGATATAATGTAGAAAATATTTAACGATGGGAGCAATATGAAACATTAGGTGAAAAAAGTAAGGTAGAAGGCAATTTGTATGAAATGATCATATACACACAACCCCTATATATACACACACGGTATGTTATACAATAAAATGTTAATAGGTCAATTTTATCTCGAAAAACCTGGAAAAAAATATTAATGATCTCTGTTTCTGGGGCTGGGATTATGGGCTCATTTTCTTTTTGTTGATATTGATCTTTTTCAATGTGTATATATTGTTTTTAACAAGAAAAACAATGATATTTAACCATTAAAAATCAGTGAATTCCATTAATATTCTCCCACTTGTCCTTTGAAAATCTAATAGCTTTTATATGTTAGATTCTATAACAGGCGGTTGATTTTTAAAAATGGAAGCAAATCAGATAGTTGTTTTAAAAGGAATCAAGAAAGGATCGTGTAAAATATTGTAGTGACTTACTTTATTAATAGTTAAGCCATAAATATCCTGATGAATTATTTCCTGGTGAGAAATAGGAATTGCCCTGGCTCAGGGTTACATTTTCTTGGAATACCATCAAAGCTATAAGCAATTTGCATAACTATTCTAACTTTGTATCTTAAGGAGTAGTTTTTAACATTCCTGCATAGATAAGATAGCTCCTGGAATCTTCCCAGTGCCCAACTATTTCTTTGAAGACTTACTATAGTGGTTGATTTGTTGATATGAATGTTAAACGGACATATATTTATTACATGTCTATTAAGTATTTAAATGTTACTAACTACTGAGCATACCAGAGAGCATGAGATATGGCCTCTGACCTAAAGGAGCTACAGTATTGTTGGGAAAGAAATAATATGAAACAAATAGAAACATTTTTTAAAAGAATGTCACCCAAACACTAAGTTAACTGAGGAGATAAGACACAGAGTATTTATAAAAAGCAAATGATAAATATAGGCTGAAAGTTTGGGAAGAGTTTCCAGGAAAAGGTGCCACTTGCTCAGACTTTGGGAAGACGAGTGGGATTTGGGCCTGAGAAAGAAAGGGATAAACATTTCAGTTACGGGCATGAAGGTCTAGAGTGCCAAGGGCTGAATTTGTTAGTTGTGGCTGTGCTTCCTGCAGTTTGGTCAAAGTTAGGGATCTGGTTAGCTCAGGGCAGTAAGGATATCTGGCTGGAAGGAGTGAAGTGGCAGAGAAGAGATAGGATGCCTTATGCAGGACCCTATAGTTAAGCTGAGATGTGCTTTCTTGCTTCTCTGATTCCACGGTCTGAGTTCCCCTCACTTCTCTGACGGTTCCTTCTCTGCCTCCTTCTTCGGATTCCAGCCCCCTCTCTACTCAACCTTTGAATCTTGGGCTTCTCCATGGTCCATCAAGCTTCTTTTCTGACTCTGTGCTTTCCCTGGGTGAGAGCAGAGGCTTCAAAACTATCTACTGTGGTTTAAAACGTCTACCTTGGCCCTTGGAGAAGTGATTGATTCCAGAACTGGGATGGGATAATACAAGATGGGCCTGCAGGATCTTACAGTACCAAAAAGCAAAGATGTCCTCGGGATGGAGGCATGTCGAAAGGACACAGTAGCCAATGTGAAAGCTCTCAATGACCAAAGCTGAAACTGTTTCAGCCACAAAATATTGGTTTATGAAACCAAATAAGATAAATACTTGGAAGTCCATGCCTGTATAAGTAAGTTATTAAATAAATAAGTAAATGGTGCAGAAAGGACAACTCCTCCTTGCAGAAGAATTTCAATTAATAGTGTAAAAGGAGAGAAGGAAATAGCAAGTCATCATTAGAACACTAGTAAACACTCGTAGCCAGGATCCACCTAAGAAAGCTAAAATTAGTGGGCAAACGTGAAGGGGAAAATAGATATTTGTGTAGCCTCAAGAAATGTGATATCATTCCTATGCATCACTTCAATCTGATCACAAGCAACCACATGCAAATTTGAGGGACATTTTACAAAACACCTGACCAGTATTCATTGAGAGAGTTAGGGTAAACTGAAGAACTGTCACAGACTGGGGAACACAAAAGAGACACAACCACTAAATACAGTGTGGAGCCCTGGATTGGACTTTGGAACAGAAAGAGGATATCAATGAGACACTGCTGAAATCTGAATAAAGTCTGTAATCAATCATAGTGTTATGCCAATGTTAAATTACTAACTTTTGATCATTGTACCATGGTTATGTTGTGGAGGCCGAGAAAATTAAGGCCCTTCCACTTTAAGTTCAGCCTTAGCACAAGTACAGCCATCCCAGGGCCCTGTGAATAAGAGCTGAACTTTACCTTACTTCAGTTACAGGGAGAAAACAGCTTACAGCTTAACATCCTAGAAAGCTCCATTTTAGAATAAACACAGAGCCCAAGCCAAGGGCAGGAAGCCCCTATTAGAATAAGAACAGAGCTCAATGCCCTTGAAAGCCCCATATCAGAATGTAAACAGAACTTGAGAAATTCCTCCCCCACTTCTGCAGGCCCCCTAGAGGAGCCCTTCAAACTAAGGTGAAACCCACCTGGGGTCCAAGTCCCTGCTCCGCTGTGTCGAGTACACTTGGACCCAAGCTCGAGCTTGTAAATAAACCCTCATGTGTTTGCATCGGTGTCAGCTCCTTGGTGGTTTCTCAGATTTGCAATCTTGGGCACAACATTTGGGGGCTTGGCCGGGATCCGAGAGACCTCCAGGACACCATCTGGAGGGTTTCACGTGTGGTGAGTGCACTCAACTTTTTCCACCTTTTGTGCGCATATTCTCTGAGAGCTCTAAACTGTACTTTTACCTGTAGGAATTCCAGTCTGTATTGGGTCGACATTGCCTTAGGCGGACGCGCTGGCGGGCCGCCGACTTGGGGTCTTGAGGAGATGTCCCTTGCCCCCGCCTGGAGGATGGGGTCCTCATCTGTAAGGAGGATGGAGGTCCTCATCTTTAAGGAGGTCTGACTGCCAGCCCTTCGCGTTACCTTCCGTTTTGTCTCTGTGGCCACACTGGAACGTTTGTCTGTGTTACTATGTCCTTGCTAACTGTTTGGGCATTTGTCTGTGTTACTGTGTCTTTGTTAACTGTCATATAACTGTTTACATAAGGAGAGGAAGATTTCAAATTTATTGCATATCAGAATGGCCAACCTTTGATGTGGGTTGGCCCCGAGAAGGAACTTTCCACCTACCTATTATCTTACAGGTTAAGGCCGTGATCTTCAGGGACAAACCAAATGGCCACCCTGACCAGGTGCCCAACATCCTGGCCTGGCAGGACATGACCGAAAATTCCCCTCCTTGGCTAAAAGCCTTTTTACCCCGCAAAGCGCACAACAGGGCTGAAGGTAAGGAGAGACCCCGGGTCCACCGCCAGACTCTAGGGGCAGGTCTCCAGGCTGCAGCACAAGCCTCCCAATCTGGCCAAGGTCTATGATGTGAGACAGGGTAAGGATGAGAGTCCAGCAGCCTTCTTAGAGAGAGTCATAGAGGCTTTTAGGCAGTACACCTCTATGAACCCAGAAGCCCCGGAAACAAAGGCCACAATTATCATGGGTTTTGTTAACCAGGCCGCTCTGGACATTAAAAAGAAATTGCAAAGAGTAGAGAGACTGGGAGAGAAGAGCTTGCAGGACTTAGTAATAGTAGCAGAACGAGTCTATAATAATAGAGAAAGTCCGGAAGAACAACAAACCAAACTAAGTGACCCAGCAGACCTGAAACCTGGCCAAGATCCTACTGGCCACAACCGTGGACGACCCACAGGAAAGACAGAGGCACCTCAAGAAGCTGGCTTTGGGGACAAGTAAAGAGGATGGCCCTGGTCCCCCTCGGGAGCGCCCTACGCTGAACAAAAACCAATGTGCTTATTGCAAAGAAAAGGGCCACAGGGTGAAAAGCTGCCCTAACAAAAGATCTAAGGCCCCTACCAAGATCTTGGAGATGGAGGACCTGGACGATTAGGGAAGTCGGGGTTCGGCACCCCTCCCCGAGCCCAGGGTAACTCTTACAGTGAAGGGGCAACCTGTTGAATTCCTAGTGGACACTGGGTGGGGCACAACATTTTGTTTTAAAACAACCCCAAGGGAAACTGGCAAACAAGACTTCATGGGTGCAAGGGGCCACGGGCACCAAACAGTACTCATGGACTACCCGAAGAACTGAGGATCTCGACATGGGCTGGGGATCTCACTCCTCCATGGTCATCCCTGAGTGTCCCTACCCGTTGTTAGGTCGGGATTTGCTCACCAAGATGGGGGTACAAATTCGCTTCCACCCCAAAGGGACAAAAGTCCTAAACAAGGAGGGGCACCTGATTCAGGTGCCTGTCCTGAGTTTAGAAGACGAATATTGTCTCCACCAAACGCCCTCAGTCCCAATGACTGACATTGACTGTTGGCTGCGGGAATTTCCCCAAGCATGGGCAGAAACTGGGGGAATTGGGCTGGCCAGGCACCAACCGGCCCTATACATAGTACTAAAGCCGGGGGCAGACTCTGTCAGGGTCCGCCAATACCATGCCCCTCGTCTCCCTAACCCAGACTGGGACTCCCCTCTGTCAAGAAATTTTGGCACAGGTGCACAGAATCAGAGATCTCCAGGACCAGCCACTGCAGCATGCGGATGCCACCTGGTACACGGAGGGCAGCAGTTTCCTCTGAGAAGGAATCAGATACGCGGGGGCAGCTGTAACCATGGAAATGGAGACCTGGTCCGGGGGCGCAGACCCTGCCCGACACCCCCAACTATACTGATGCTGATTTACACCGGATCAAACACTTGCCTATGACCCAGTGCCTGCGTGGCTGGTGGAGGGCCGCGGACTCCAGCATCATCCTGCCAGAGGAACTGGGACGGCGAGGCCTATCCAGAATGCGTCGGAGTACTCCTAGGGGAACAAGGAAGATGGAAGACCTCATACGACATGCAAAGATCACTATTAAAGACTCTGGAACAGGGATCCCTGGGTGGCGCAGCGGTTTGGCGCCTGCCTTTGGCCCGGGGCGCGATCCTGGAGACCCGGGATCGAGTCCCACGTCGGGCTCCCGGTGCATGGAGCCTGCTTCTCCCTCTGCCTATGTCTCTGCTTCTCTCTCTCTCACTGTGTGCCTATCATAAATAAATTAAAAAAAAAAAAAAAAGACTCTGGAACAAAGATCGAGCAGATTGTGGCGAGCTGCCACGCATGCCGGTTAACTAATGCCTCCGCCCATGGATCTAACCTGGGCACCTGGCTCCGATGGGACTGCCCAGGAGCCTACTGGGAAGTGGACTTCACTGAGGTAAAACCTGGAAAATACAGATACAGGTATTTACTAGTGTTTGTAGATACTTTTTCAAGATGGGCAGAGGCATTTCCCACCAAACATGAAACAGCACAGACTGTGACCAAGAAACTGCTGGAAGACATCTCACCAAGGTATGGT
Source organism: Vulpes lagopus (assembly GCF_018345385.1). Taxonomy (NCBI): domain Eukaryota; kingdom Metazoa; phylum Chordata; class Mammalia; order Carnivora; family Canidae; genus Vulpes; species Vulpes lagopus. The sequence goes on along the minus strand of NC_054842.1, from coordinate 25,226,695 downwards.
TTTCCTGTTAAGACTGGATCAGACAACGGCCTAGGATTCATCTCTAAGGTAACATGGGGAGTGGCCCTAGTACTTGGGGCAGATTGGAAATTACGTTGTGCATATAGGCCCCAGAGCTCAGGACAGGTAGAGAGGATGAACAGAACATTAAAGGAGAGACCTTAACTAAATTATCCCTGGAGACTGGCGGGGACTGGGTGACTCTCCTCCCCTTTGCCCTATATAGGGTGAGGAATTCCCCATATAAGATGGGACTGACTCCCTACGAGATCGTGTTCGGTCTTCCTTCACCTATTATCCCCAATTTAAAACCTGAGGTGCTTGCTGAATTTGATGATCACCAACTTCTTTTCTCCCTGCAAATTTTACAACGAACCCATGAGCAGGTGTGGCCTAAGCTGAGGGCCCTCTATGAGACTGGGCCACCCCCGGACCCCCATGGAAATCGGTCAGGTGACTGGGTGTACGTGCGGAGATACCAACACCAGACACTTCAGCCTTGCTGGAAGGGACCCTACATCGTGATCCTGACCACTCCCACCGCTCTCAAGGTCGACGGGATTACTCCCTGGGTCCACTACACCCACAGGCCATTCTCAAGGACTTTGTTCCAGAATGGAAAAGCCAACTGGACAAGGACAATCCCCTAAAGCTAAGACTGTGCCGTTCTCACTTATTTCCCACCTCCAAGACTCCCTAGTCTGAGGTTGTCCTTCAAAATAGAAGAGGATTAGACTTAGTCTTCTTACAACAAAGGGGGAGGGGGATTATGTGCTGCCTTAAACCTAGGATGTTGCTTCTTCTCTGGAATGTAAATGGGAGTGAGAAGAGCAACAAGGTTGGTTCGAATCCTGGTTTAATCATTCCCCTGGCTCACTCTGAGAGCAACCTGGACCCAAGATTGGGTCCTTCCTTAGGTTCCTCTGAGAGGGGGAAATGTGGAGGCCGAGAAAATTAAGGCCATTCCACTTTAAGTTCAGCCTTAGCACAAGTACAGCCATCCCAGGGCCCTGTGAATAAGAGCTGAACTTTACCTTGCTTCAGTTACAGGAAGAAAACAGCTTACAGCTTAACATATTAGAAAGCCTCATATTAGAATAAAAACAGCCCAAGCCAAGGGCTGGAAGCCCCTATTAGAATAAGAACAGAGCTCAATGCCCTTGAAAGCCCCATATCAGAATGTAAACAGAACTTGAGAAATTCCTCTACCCCTTCTGGAGGTCCCCTAGACCAGCCCATAAAACTAAGCTGAAACCCACCTTGGGGTCCAAGTCCCTGCTCCGCTGTGTCGGGTATACTTGGACCCAAGCTCGAGCTTGTAAATAAACCCTCGTGTGTTTGCATCAGTGTCGGCTCCTTGGTGGTTTCTCAGATTTGCAATCTTGGGCACAACAATGTAAGATGCCAATGTTAGGGGAAGCTGGGTGAAGGGTGTATAGCAACTCTATTATTTTTGTAAATCTGTCAATAGAAAATTATTTCTGAATGAAAAGCTTAAAAACAAACAAATAAAATATCCATATGCAGAGAATTGCCAATCCTTTGTTTCTTTGGAGGGATTTTTATTTTTTTAGAATCTTTACACTTTTCCTATCCACATTTAAAATCTTCATCCTCTTAGAGGTGCCTGAGTGGCTCAGTCAGTTAAGCATCCAACTCTTGGTTTTGGCTCAGGTGATGATCTCAGGGTTGTGAGATTGAGCCCTGCACTGGGCTCTGATTCAGCATGGAATATGCCTGGGATTCTCTCTCCCTGTTCCTCCCATTCATTCTCTCTCTGTCTCTCTCTCTCTCACACTCTTTTTCTAAAATAAGTAAGTCTTTAAAAAAAAAACTTCATTCTCTTAGTCCTCTAGTGTTTTGATTTCCTCTTCTTAAAAATAAAACCCACTAGGTCTTAGGAATTTGTCAGATGGAAGTGCATGGTAAGGCTCCCTTGGTCCTCCAAGTATAGAAGTGCTGGATGAAAATAGAATTTTTAAAAATGAAATAAGTAAGTAAATGCAAATGAAAGGGAAACCCCCAGTGACAAAGCAGAGAGCAATGATCCATAGACATGAGACCCATGAACCTAAGGCTGGGGGCTGAAGTCGTAATGCCATTGCTGGGACACGAAGTGAAAGATCAGTTCTGTGTCAGCTAAGAAGCTAGAGGGACTGGAAAACTTTAACCACTAGCCTGGAGAGGTGTTAGGGAAGTGTGCCTTATGCCAGGGGCCATAAATAGGAAAAGAATCACTCATAAGATAGGAAATCAAGCCTATACTCTCCATGGTTGTGGATTTCAAATTTATACTACCTACATGGTAAAGAAGTCAAGAAATTAATGTAGAAACTAATGGAATGGGTAAAACCCCTATGGGCTTGGCAGGGGAAAATACAAAGCCACTTTACCGGGACACTTTCATTATCTTGAGCACAGGAGGTTCTCAGGTAAAACACCCCATCAGATATTAGTTTACTACCAAAATTGTAACCTGCCTACGGAAAAGAATAATCATGAGAAAAGAATCAACACCCTAAAACCTAGAGAAAAAGGAAACAATCTAACTCTACTATTAAGTAAGTATTTTTAATCTGTTTAAAGAGAAAAATGAAGACATAATACTGTAACCCAAGAAGAAGTCAATATGAAACTAGGAAAAGAAGATTTAAAAAGTGAAATTCTAGAAATAACATATCATCACACCTTGATATTACACCTCAATGGAAGCGTTACACAGTAGCTCAGACACGACTGAGAACAAGAATTACATACCAGAAAAGAGATCTGGGGAAATTTCAGAATAAAGATCAAAGAAGTACAGAGAAGAAAAATTTGGAAGCGAGTTTGAGTTGTGGAGACTGGAAGAAGACGGTTCTATATTTTTCTAAGAGCTAATCTACAAGGACAGAATAGGGGGAAGAAGTAATGTTTACATTTTGTTTATTCACCTTTTGGCCAAGTGCAAATATCCAACAGATACGCAACAGTTGGCCGATAATAAGGACCTTCTGTTTTATTCAGTGTAGCCCCATCACTCATTAGTGTACCACATTCAACTCCTCTCTCTTGGATTATGCTATTGCTGACTTGATAGAGCCTCTTTCTTTCCATCATCATCCAAATTATTGTACAACCTTCCAGAGCCAGTTTTGACTTTCCTATAAAGGTATCTCAATGACTGTCTCCCTTAAACTTCTATATCATTGGATCTGAACCACCCTACCAAGTTCGTAATTATGTTCTACACCACTGTTTGAGGAACAACAACAACAGCTAAATACATCCTGCCCACTGCCTATTTTTGTGTGGTCTGCAAGCTAAGAGTGGTGTTAATATTTTTAAATGGTTGGGGAAAATCAAAAGATGAATATTTCATGGCATGTAGAAATAATATGAAATGTAAATTTTAGTGTCCCTCTCAGTATCCAGTGAAGTTGCATGGGAGCACAACCATGTCCCTTCATTCATGTATTGTCTGCCACTGCTTTCATGCTACAAAGACAGAGTTGGTAGTTTCAGCAACGAAAATATGGCCCATAATGACTAAAATATGAACTTTCTGGCCCTTTAAAACAGATGAAGTTTGCCAATCCCTGTTCTACACTATTTGCTAATTCTGTCATACATCCGAGTCTTGCCTCTCAAATTTGCTTGAAAACTACTTGAAGTCAGGAACATTGTCATATGTTTCTTTTGTCTCCCCAACACCTGACTCCATCTAGGACAGTTATGGATTTTCTTCAGCAAATGTTGGCATGTCAAATACAGAATTTTGAGAAATGAATCTGACTTCATAATGCAGAATAGACTAGAAAAAGAAAAGAAATGATAATAGCTTATATGCATTAATTTAGGCTTGAAAGCAAATGTTATCCTATTTTGGGGCTGCGATATTACATGACCTGGTTAAGTGCAATGTTACAGGATAGGGTGATAGAGGCAGAGACCCCGAATGAGATCCTGACAAGTGGCATAGGCCAGGAGGGAGAAGATGGGAGGAGTTCCAGTCTGGCAGACAGAACATGGTTTGCAGAGGGTTTAACCTCACACAACCCAGAAAGCATCAGGCAATACAGACCAAGGAGCCCTGGAGAATAAAGTTGGGAGTGTGGGCAGAGCTACAAGATATCTAGAGGCTTATGGGGCAAGTGGGTAGGGCATAGTTACCAGGGAAATTGGCTGTCTGGACTGCATTCTGCCTAAGATTAGAAAATAGAGGCATTAGCCAATCTGGGGCTCAAGGGAAGAGACCAGAGAATCAGATATTCAAACGATGGTACAAATGTGAATGGGTCTCCTGAGTACAGCAGTCTCAAGACCAAGCTTTTAGCTGGACCAAGGCTAGAGGTACTTAAGTGCCAAGTACTGGAGTATTAAGTTAGATCTGAAATTCTTCCTACCTAAAATCAGACTTGGTTCTGGAGACTTGAATGGGGAATGCCACATAATAAATACCATAGCCCTCTGCATCCACCTCATGCCTGAATTATGGCACATAAGCCATTATAGAATTGTGGCAAACCATGCTAGGTGAGGCAGGGCCTCTGACATACAGTACACCATCCGTGGCAGTGGAAGGAAAGATTTGACTGTGAGAGATATTTGAAACAAAACAAAAAAAATTCATCTGCCACGTTCTTCTAAGAGATCAAGAAGGGGTTTGATAAAAATGACAATAGCTGACAAAATGGAGGTCATATAGTACAGCAGACACCATCAGGGCTCTGCCCACATCCCCTTGGCATTCACCTCCACATGCAGAAGGTTTCTTACTGTGAACACCTGCACCTCTCTGCGAGAAGCTTTGTTCTGGTGGTAAGCAAACTCGGTCATGAGCACAGCTGTCAACGGCCCCAGAAACAGCCATTAACCAATGATGGCCCGTGAGGTAGGTAAACTCCCTAGCATCTTTGCCCCCATCACATAGAGTAACTCTGAGGCATGTTCAACATCTGTGTCCAATACAGAAGCCACTAGCTACATGTGGCTATTGATCATATAGAATGTGGCTAGTGTGACTGAAGAACTGAATATCACATTTAATTTTAACTAAGTTAAAGTAAAATGATACTCTTCAGTGATTGGAAAACTTTTATGTATATTTGGAAAAACTTAGCCATATTAATGTACTTTTCCAACTATAATTTTACAAAATCTAAATACACGTCAAATGAAAATTTAATGTCCAAGTCAAGTTGTCCTTTAAGTATAAACTTGACTTCAAAGACTTATTTGAAAAATTTTAACATCTCGTTAATTTTTACATGTTGAAATGTAATATTTTGAATTTAGTGGGTTGAAAAATTATTAAAATGAATTTTACCAACTTCTTTTTACCTTTTTGAATTCAGTTACTAGAAGTATATTTAAAACTACTATTTCTGCGGGACCATGCTGGTCTACACATTCTCCCTGGGTTCCACAGTGTGATTGAGCTCCTCTTGCCCTCAGTGGTAACTGGCGTGAAAACACTCTTTATTGGCTTCCTTTCTTGTCTCATTCTCCTGCTTCTCTACTAAGTTTCCTGGGATCCCCAGATTATTAGAACCCTTGGCTCAAAGTATGTTTCTCGAGAGCCCAAACTAAGACAAGTAACATTAAGAACAGGAAAGAATTTTAGAGATTAACTATTTTAGCCTCTTAAATATATAAATAAAAAAATGATGTTCAGAGAGTTTCAATGAGTTAGCCAAGGACATTCAACTATTGAGTTGTGTGCATCTAGGATTTGATTTCAGACCTTGTGCTTCCAGATTCCTTTATTTTCTCAACACAGTAAAGATTTTTTGGCGATTTTGAGAAAGTGATTTCAAAAAAGAAATGGAACATTTAGGACTCATGGGATGAAATCACAATAAACAATTTATGTTTGCTTTCTACATGTTCATTAAACCTGCTCAGGCTATAGTCTTTCCTTGTTCCTCTTTAGAAACCTGGAGAGGATCTTTGGCTCTTCTGGTCTTTCTTATGTAACTGAAAGTCTTCTGGTCACACTCTTATCTGAGACATCAGTGTATCTAGTCCTGGTATGAATCCAACTTGATTTAAAGGCAACTCCTTTTTCTTTCCCTACTTTTCTTCCTCCAACTTGCTAACTAGTTCATGACCAGGGGCTGGAACAGAGAAGCAGTGCCATTTGAATATGTTGAATACCCTTTTGACTCCTGGCAAACATTTACAACTGACACTTTCTCTCATAGACACTTTGGTAAGTTCTTCAGTTTCCTATGCTGATCCTCTCTGACTGAAACTCCCTTGATGTGGTACTGTCTCCTTTGGCAGCCATCCTCCCCACCACCTCAACCCTTGAGTCTTTCAACATTCTGCTCCACACAGACTCTCTCTGTGGTCCTCATGGGAAGGATTTTAAATTATTAAAGTCAGACTCACTGACTCTAGGATTTGTGCCCCTTGAACTCAGTGTTAATGGGATCCACAAGCAACTCCCAGACCAGCAGTGCCCATTCTGCTCCCAGTGTGCTGCCCAAGCCCCTTTAGCTTTCTCATACAGGAGTCAAGGAAGATCCTTTGTGTCCCCTAGCTGCAAGGCACACATGTCAAGCCGCACCTTAAAAGGTCTCATTGCAGCCCCTCTCATTAGCTTTGGTTAGGGGGGGTTGGGGGGGTGTCTCCCCTCCCTCTTGTGAGCTGGACTTAAGAGCAGTTCTCTTTTGGGGCACCTAGGTAGCTCAGTGGTTGAGCATCTGCCTTTGGCTCAAGTCAGGACCCCAAGGTCCTGGGATCGAGTCTCACATCAGGCTCCCCACAGGGAGCCTGCTTCTCCCTCTGCCTATGTTTCTGCCTCTCTCTGTGTCTCTCATGAACAAATAAAATAAATCTTTGCACCAAAAAATATTGGATGAAAACAAATAGAAGTGTTAACAGCACTATCTTTATATGATGGAGTTATGCACACCATTTTTTCCAACTTGAAAATAGCTTTACTTTTTATGTTTTTAAAATTAAAATGCATACTAAGTGTACAAAACTCAAACCATAGCAAAATAAAATAAAAATAAATAAAATATTTATTTATTTATTTTATTCACCATCCTCCCTACAATTGCATTTGATAGAACACACATACACATATATACACACACACACATTTCTAGGCCTTGTTTTCCATATTTGATATTCAACATATTTAACATTGTATCTTGGGGAGTTATACATTTTAGTGTATATTGACCTACTTCATTCTTTTAAATTGTTGCATAGTATTCCATAATAGAAATACTTAATAATCTTCATTATCAATTACTCTCAACCAGGCCATTCTGTTCCAATAGCTGGATCTCTAGATTATTGTCCTAAACTCTTCATTTCTTATCTTTTCCATATTAAATAGTTATTAGGTCATTGGACTCTTCCTCTTTTTTTTTTTCTCTGTCTGCAAAACAAGTCTCAATGGCCTATAACCAAGCAGACAAGCTCTGTTGAAGAAAATTCATATATGGAATTTAAGAAAAAAAAAAAGAAGAGACAAAAAAAAGTCCAGACACTTGGGGTGCCTGGGTGTCTCAATGGGTTAAGCATCCAATTCTTGATTTGAGCTCAGGTCCTGATCCCGGGGTGGTGAAATTGAGTCCTGCATTGGGCTCTGTGCTAAGCAGGGAGTCTGCTTGAGATTCTCTCCCTCTCCCTCTGCCGCTCCCCCCACTCATGCATGCAGGCACTCTATCTCTCCCAAATAAATAAAAAATCTTAAAAGAAAAAAAAAAAAAAAAACAAGAAACAAAAACAGGAACGCCTGGGTGGCTCAGTGGTTGAGTATCTGCCTTTGGCTCAGGTCGTGATACTGGAGTCCTGGGATTGAGTCCTGCCCCACGCTTCCTATGGGGAGCCTGCTTCTTTCTCTGTGTCTCTGCCTCACTCTCGGTGTGTCTCATGAATAAATAAATAAAATCCTTAAATTAAAACAAACGAACAAAAACAACAACAACACAGATTCTTAAATACTAAGAACAAATTGGCAGTTGCCAGAGAGGAGGTGTGGGTGAGAGGCTGGGTAAAGTAGGTGAAGGAGATTAAGAGTGCACTTACAATGATGAGCCCTGAGCAATGTATAGAATTTTGGGGTTTGTTGTTGTTGTTTTTCCAAAGATTTTATTTATTTATTCATGAGACACACACAGAGAGAGAGGCACAGATACAGGAAGAGGGAGAAGCAGGCTCCATGCAGGGAGCCAGACGTGGGACTCGATCCCAGGTCTCCAGGATCACACCCTGCGCTGAAGGCGGCGCTAAACCGCTGAGCCACCCTGGGCTGCCCTGTATAGAACTTTTGAATCATTATATTGTATACTTGAAACTAATATAATAGTGTATGTTGATTATATTGCAGTAAAAAAAATAAATAAAAATAAATGAAAAAAATTCACAAAAATGCAGCAATAGATGTTTAATCCTACTCAGCCATCCTAATTATTTTTCTGGTTAAATCACCCCCCACCCCCACTGTCTGTTACAGACCGCCTCTATTCTCTTCAAATGTCGGGTTCTCCCCACCTCCTCCAGCTTTCCTCTCAGAGTTTGTTGGTGACTTTTAATGTAGAGACAATTAGAGCTTCTACTTTCATAGGGCAATTTACAAACCTTCTCAATTGCATTTCTTTTCTCTCCTCTCTTGCCACACTGAAGGAAGTTTATTTGCTTTCTGTTACTTCATTTAGGAAATTTGTACATCTTTAGAAGTAATACTGCTCTAACAGGTTTCCAAGGTATCCATACTTGTCTTAGTTTGGATATGATGGTTATTTTACTTGATTTGTGGAATGAATTGGTGCACCTTCTTTTGTTTGTTTTTCCTTTTTATAACTATTAAAAGGGCTCAGGAGAAATGATTGGCTCATTGAGGGTTTGAGAGCAACATTTTGGCACAGGTCTTGCATAGTGGTAAGGGTGATGAGACATGCGCTTGTAAATCTTTGAGTATCCTTCAGTCTTTCCTGTAATTATCGGTCTACCCCAGTTCTTTTTCCCACTTCCTGAATTGGTGTTGTTAATTTTTATCTTCTTGGAAAATATCAACTTGATCTAGATCAGGGATTTTTTTACTTTTTAAATATTGTTTTATAATGCCGTGGATCCCTTTTGTGGTTGAAGTCTATGGACTGCTTCTTAAAATCACTTTAAAAAATGTCCTCCCTGGTATTTGACTGTTATTGTGAGTAGAGTCACATGATTTTCTGTGCCTTCCTACAAATAATGTGTGTGTGTAAGTTGGGTTTTTTTTCCCAGTTATGTTTATGATATTCTCACAATGTTGTTCTCAATATGCTCAGTATTTTTATAGAATGCAAATGCCCAAAACCTGCTTGTGTGATATACTATGTGTGCTTGCCTTTACCTCATATCTCAGTGGATCAAATGGGAATTGAGGAGGAAACCAAGTCAAGAGATGAACCTCTGCTGCTCAGAACTTGTAGCACTGCACCATCTGTGAATGCTAATAAGTTACCTGAAATAATACTTCAAACAGTTATCTCAATCATGTGATTTGTTTGAACTTGCAATGCTTATACTTGTAGTTCACTCAGTTATCTGTGTTACAGGACACCGGACTGCCTTAGGGAAAGTTAAAAATTCTCATTTCAACTGACCAGTTTTACAAAACTTTAGCAGGCAAGGGGAAAAGCTCATCTCCTTTCAGGTATTCACAATCAGAGTTCAATCAGACTCAGAGTAAAAAGGGTGGCAGAGACACCAAGGTGAGAATGTGGATAACCAGGGACAATTGTCAAAGGGGATGATCAGTTCATTTGCAGGAGTACCTATAGACAGGAACTTGGAGATTATGTACAATCTATAGGCTGATCTAATGACTATCATAAATGATATTTTCACTTATCTGCCACCAACTGAATATACATTTCTATGATTTGTACTGATGAAAGTCACAGGTATTGCTAATACCATTATCTTTATTGCTTACATTTATCATTGGAACTCACGCTAAATTTCAGCTAGAGGTTAGTGGGAATGAGATATAATTTATTTTGCTACCCAAGATTATCGACTCATTGAAATCTAAATGCTAGAGTTCTGGAATCTAGATTTGCCAAAATATTCATATGAAGAAATACATAATATAATATTATTTTATGTTTTTCCATGGATATTTTTAAATTACTTTGTCATTATTTTATTTAGGAATTTAGGAATTTCTAGGACCTAAGAATTCCAGAATTTTCATAAATGTCTTAGACACTTAATAATGATCATTTAAATCAAGAGTTTAAGTGCTTTCTTTTTGTTACTTTCCCCCTTATTCTATACTTTTTGCTTTATAATAAATCTCTCTGTATGTATGTACATAACTATCTGTCTATCTACTGCAGTATTTAAATACTGCATCAAGTACTCCATATAGATAAAGTTTATGGACTTTAAGTTGCCTGAGTCTTGCCATGCCTGCAAATGTTTTTCCTTTTGCCCTTATACTTGATTGATAATTTTGTTGGATGTAGAATTCTAGGTTCAAAATAATTTAATCGCGGAATTTGAGAGGAAATTTGTCCATCATCTTCTAGCATCCAGAATGTAGATGATACATCTGCATTCTCATTTTTAAAAAGATTTATTTATTTATTTGAGAGAGATAGAGCATGAGAGAGAGATCACAAGTAGAGGGGAAGGGTAGAGGGAGAAGCAGACTCCCTGCTGAGCAGGGGGTATGATGCAGTACTTGATTCCAGGACACTGGGATCATGACCTAAGCCAAAGGAAGATGCTTAACACACTGAGCCACCCATGCACCCTGCTTTCTCATTTTAGCTCCATTCCTTTGAAGCTGAAGGAAACTTCTTTCATATTTCTGTAACTTTAGTGTGTATGATCTTTGAAGGTGAATTTTTACTCCCCTGAGAACATGGCAACTTGGTGATTGATAGCTTTTTTTAAATGAAAAATTTGTGTTTTTTTCCAGCTCAGGGGGATTTTCTGTTATTATTTTTAAATTATTCCAACATTGCATCTTCATTCACCCTTACTGGAATTCCTATTAAATAGAAATTTTTGCATGTGTCCTTTATTTTTCCCTAAGGGGTTCCTCATACTTTCTGCATCTTTATCCTTTCAGTGTGTTTTGAGAGAATTGCTCTGCTTGATCTCTCTGGTCACTAATTTATTCATCAGTTACGTCCATGCTGAATAACTGGAAACCATGAAAGCTAAAAAATTGGAAATCATGGACATTTATAAAAGCTTTCTTTTTAATATATATTGGGTCACAGATTCATCAGCCCTATTGGATTTTACATGCCAATGTTTATATCTTCTTCAAATTCCTGACTGAGCTCATTTACTGTTTGCACTCTTCCTGTGTTTCCAATGCTGCCATGGACACATTTTATTTTCATTTTTTTTCCTCTGTGATTTGGAAAAGGAAGGAAGATGAAAGTTTTCGTCAACCATCTTAAATCTGCAATCTGTTTATTGGTGTCTAGTGTGTGTCAAGTTCCATATTAGTCACTGGGTGGCCAAAGCAGACACATAGAGAGATCCTAATCAAATGGAATATCATGAATATCTCAAACAGCAAGCATGTTCTTCTGAGGTATACAGGAAAAAGTGGGAGACAGAGCATGTTCTTCTGAGGTATACAGGAAAAAGTGGGAGACAGAGGAGACATAGTCTGAACAACAAATTGAGACCACAATGTTGAGGCTCTGAAGGAGTGTGGATTTTATTTTATATGCACTAAGGAATTAGCAAGGGATTAAAAGTTTTCAGGAAAATGATTTTGCCAATACTGTGGAGGATGGAAAGGAGAATGGCAGGACTGGAAAAGGAAAGCCACTCAGGAGGCAACTGCTATAGTCTAGAAGGATTGTTATCTCCTGAACTTTTATAATGACATCTGAGACAGGAAGAGGAGGATGGTACACTTGACTCAATACCTTCCCTATATGCACTTTCATTCAAAAACAGAAGAGGGGCACCTGGGTGGCTCAGTGGTTGAGCGTTTGCCTCTGGCTAGGGTTGTGATCCCAGAGTCCTAGAATCGAGTTCTGCATCAGGCTCCCCACAGGAAGCCTGCTTCTCCCTCTGCCTATGGCTCTGCCTCTCTCTCTGTGTCTCTCATGAATAAATAAATAAAATATTTTTAAAAAACCAGCAGGAGGTCTTATGTAAAGAGCTACATGAATTAACCAATTACAATGGTCACCCTTTTGCATTTTTTGGTTTTGTTGCCTTTTTCTTATCTATGTTGTAGTCAAAAAGAGAACTATCAGTAAATTTCTATAACTTTACTGTTATATGTCATATGGATTCAGGTCACATATTTCATGCATAATAGGTAGACCATGGGACTGCTAAAAGATGAAGCCGTATTAGGATTGTGTAGGAAATTTGAATATTAGTGGCAAGGAATCATGATCAACTCTATATTGTGAACCCAAATAGCTAGATGTGGTATTTAGAGGGTAAGATAATTCATCCCTACACTCCAGAGTGGATTCCTAAATATGTGCTGGGTAGTTGAAGGAGTCAAAATTCCCTGAAGAGAAATCCTAGTTCAGGGATAACCCCATTACTATAATAGTAGAATTTACAAACAAGGTCACATTTCTCTCACTGAAAAGGTAGGCACTGGGAAAATTTAAAGAAAGTGTAGTAATAAAAGCGATGAAAGTATTTGCTCTACTCATAGTGCTATGTCTGAGAAAGCACTGAGGTCATCCTGGCAAGACAGATGTGGAGCAGGTGTTGAAATTTAAATGGATGAGAAAGTGGTATAGATACAGTAGATCAGTAATGGAGATGGATGAGGTCATCAAGGAAATGGGTGTATAACAATGTATTATGAAAATGCCTTTCAGTTGTTCTTTCAAAAATTTCCTAACATCAAATTTAAGGGAGAGTTTTCAGATTCAAAATTTTGACTATAAAGTAAACCCAGTTTTTTCAGACTGAGTTATTCTGTTAAGATATTCTTGTAAAAATGAGTTTTCCTACATGTATATCTCTATCTACAAACTGTCAAATGAAAGTTTCTGCACTCTAATATTTACATTAACAAAAACACATTTGAAAACAATATTTTAAATTTTGTAGTACAATTTAAAAATTGCTTGAAATTTGTACCATGAATTGATACCAAATAATACTATGCTCAACTCTATCCATTGGTAAAGTGGGTTTTACTAAAACATGTTTTTGACGTTTTCAGATAGTATGTATACAAATTCACTGAAAGTTAGCTATATTTATTGTGTGCCCACCAGGTCCCTGTTACCACTGAGCAAATCAGATAAAACATCCCTCTCTTGAGGAGTTTATATTCTCACGTAAGGAGATAAACTATAAGCAATAAACATAGTAGATGAGTTAAATAGTTAGGAAGAAGTATTAGAAAAAAGTAAGAAATAAATAAACAATAAAAAACAGCTAGAGTAGGGGTGCTGCGTGGCTCAGTTGGTTAAGTGACTGCCTTTGGCTCAGGTCATGATCCTGGGATCCTGGGATTGAGCCCTGAATCAGGCTTCTGCTTAGTGAGGAGTCTGCTTCTTCCTCTCCCTCTGCCCTTCCCTCTGCTTGCTCTCTCTCTCTCTCTCTCAAATAAGTTAATAAAATAATTTAAAAACCCAGCCAAGGTAAAGGGGTGAGGATGGGTGGAATATTTCAATTTTAAATAGGTCTCCAGAGTGGGCTTCACTGAGCAAGAAACGTCCAAGTGAAGACATAAAGAAGGTCAAACACTCAAATAGGAATACGAACCATTGCCTTAAGTACTCTACAAAGAGAAATTTGTTTTCAGAGAGAAGTCAGGATTTATCTTTTACTTAAATTGGCAAATCATTTTGATTTGTCAAAATCCCAAATACACATTAACTCTAGCACATTCCCTTGAATATACTGACGTTCTTTTCACATTAACATCTAAGTACTTCTTGGAATAATTTCAATATATTAGTATGTATCATAAAATCAACATAGTTGTTTATGCCCATCAGAATCTAAAATGCAAGTATTTCTCTTTTTAAAAAAATATTTTATTTATTTATGAGAGGGGGGCGGGGGGCAGAGACACAGGCAGAGGAGGAGCAGGCTCCATGCAGGGACCCTGATGTGGGACTTGATCCTGGGTCTCCAGGATCACGCCCTGGGCTGAAGGCAGGCACCAAACCACTGAGCCACCCAGGGATCCCCTCATTCTCTGTCTCTTTTTTAAATCTTACATATATCAACAAATTAGGTATTGTACCCCTGAAATTTTTTAATGTGTGTATATATATATATATAAATTTAATTTACATTCAATTAATTAACATATAACATATTATTAGTTTCAGAGTTAGAGTCCAGTGATTCATCAGTTGTATATAACATCCAGTGCTCACTATATCACATGCCCTTCTTAATGCCCATCACCCAGTTACCCCATCCCTCCACTTCCCTTCCCTCCAGCAACCGTCAGTTTGTTTCCTATGTTTAAGAGTCTCTTTTGGTTTGTCTCCCTCTCTGATTTCATCTTTTTTATTTTTCCCTCCCTTACTCTATGCTCCTCTGTTTTGTTTCCTAAATTCCATATATGAGTGACATGATATGATAATTGCCTTTTTCTGATTGACTTATTAGCATAGTGCCCTCTAGTTCATCCATGTCACTGCAAATGGCAAGATTTCATTTTTGATGGATGAATAATATTCCTTTATACACACACACATTAAAAAATATATGTATCTCACATCTTCTTTATCCATTCATCTGTTGATAGACATCTCAGTTCCTTCCATAGTTTGGCCATTGTGGACATTGCTGCTATAAACAGTGAGTGAGTTACAGGTGCCCCTTCGGGTCACATTTGTATCTTTGCAATAGTGCAATACCTAGTAGTGCAAATACCTAGTAGTTCAATTGCTGGGTAGTAAGATAGCTCTGTTTTTAACTTTTTAAGGAACCTCCATCCTGTTTTCCAGAGTGGCTGCACCAGCTTGCGTTCCCGCCAACAGTGTAAGAGGGTTTCCCTTTCTCCACAATCTCACCAACATCTGTCATTTCCTGACTTGTTCATTTTAGTCATTCTGACTGGTGTGAGGTGGCATCTCATTGTGGTTTTGATTTGTATTTCCCTGATGCTGAATGATGTGGAGCATTTTTTCATGTGTCTGTTGGCTATTTGTATGTCTTTTTTGGAGAAATGTCTGTTCATATCTTTTGCCCATTTCTTGGATTATTTGTTCCTTGGATGTTGAGTGTGATAAGTTCTTTATAGATTTTGGATACTAGCCCTATATCTGATAAGGCATTTGCAAATATCTTCTCCCATTCTGTAGGTTGTCTTTTGGTATTGTCGACTGCTTCCTTTGCTGTGCCAAAGCTTTTTATCTTGATGAAGTCCAATAGCTCAGCTTGTACCTCTGAAATGTTTAAATGTATCTTTAGGGATGCCTGGATGACTCAGTTAGTTAAATGACTTCTGCTCAGGTCACAATCCCAAGGTCCTGGGATGGAGCCCCACCTGGGCTCTCTGCTCAGCGGAGAATCTGCTTCTCCCTCTGCCCCTCCTCCTCATGCCCCCCAGCTCTCTCAAATAAATAAATAAATAAATAAATAAATAAATAAATAAATAAATAAATTCCTTTAAAAAATAAAAGTAAAATAATGCATCATCAGCCACATGTCAAGCCGGACTACACTTGAAATCAAAGAGGCTTATGGTTTCTAAGAATGATATAAAGTGACATAGGGATTTTCAGTGGATGTAGGGCTCAAAATTTTTGAAGTCTTTTAATTTTTAAAAATTCAATAGTTTTTCATTTGAAAGATGTAACATGTTTTCCCTTTTCACATGTGTTCATCTTCTACCTGAACAATGTTTGTTTGCTGAAGATATAAATGCGTCTGCAGTGACAGCTTTATAGTCAGACAGCAGGTTCAGTCTGATTGCACTGAGTAAGGTGCAGTGATTTGCACTCACTTTTTCATGAGAGATTAATTTTAGAGGTTATTGGAATAAACCCTATGCATTATATAGGTTTGTCATTTTTATCTATTTATAGGTGTCTATTTTTATGACTTTCTTTTTTAAAAGATTTTATTTATTTATTCATGAGAGACACAGAGAGAGGGGCAGAGACACAGGCAGAGGGAGAAGCAGGCTCCCTGTAGAGAGACTCGATCCCAGGACCCTGGTATCACACCAGAGTGGAAGGCAGATGCTCAACCGCTGAGCCACCCAGGTGTCCCTGTTTTTATGACTTTCTGATTATTGTCTCATTGTGCTAAATACTAAACTACCTCTTTATTTAGTGATTATTTTAAGGTGCAACAAGCATCATGTGCCAACTTTTTAATTTAATTGACTAAAAGAAAAATGTGCTTTTTATTTTTTTTAAAGATTTTATTTATTTATTCATGAGAGGCACAGAGAGAGAGAGAGGCACAGACACAGGCAGAGGGAGAAGCAGGCTCCATGCAGGGAGCTTGACGTGGGACTCGATCAAGGGTCTTTAGGATCACGCCCTGGGCTGAAGGCGGCACTAAACCACTGAGCCACCTGGGCTGCCCCAAAAATGTGTTTCCTTAATCATGGTTTGCTTGATCTTGCCTAGTTCAACTGTAGTGGGGGGGGGCATACAAAATAAGTAAACAATTTGTACTTTTAAAAAAAGCTTTGAACATTAAAAGCAAATATAAAATTGTACCCAAATAGGCAATAGTAATTAAGTGATGAAGTTGTATTTTAAATACATAATTCAATGGACAGAAATATCTTATTATATCTTATGTCTTTTCTTTGAAAATCAAGTACTTTATTTGTTTTCTTTTTGGTTAGAGAATTTGTACGCTTACCTCAGAGAATGATATGAGATTGTTCCTGTTAATAAGACCAAAGGAAATAGAAGCATCGGTGTTTGCTCAGCTCTGTGCTAAATGCTATGTGGAATAAACGAAAGAACCAGAAAATTTCATTGCCTATGAGTGTGAGTGTGTGTGCGTGTGTGTGTGTGTGTGTGTATATGTTTCAGTGTAAGGAGGAAATTAAATCCTAGCCATAGTGTAACTTTGTAGCACTTAAACATGGCAGGTCATACTACTCTTTTGGTTATGTGTTAATGTGCATGTTTGCTGTGGTGAGTGTGTGATTTATTGTGTTAGCTTTTCTTGATGTGGTTACACATCTTGTAATGAATGACCTCCTGGTTTTTCGTGCACATGCAACTAACACTCATGTGTTAACACTTCACTTTGATTTAATATTTTTCAATTTAAAAAATGCTCTTATTACACTGTTATTTTTTAATCCCTATTTGTTCAACTCCTGAAATAGAAACAAATAAGAAGAGCCTTTCATCTTGTTGAACTCATAGGTTATTGGTGGAGGCGAAGGGGCTGTAGCCATCAGAGTCACAGTGCACGATAGAGGGAAGCACCAGCTACTATGAGACTGTGTAGGAAGAATTGTCTAGTTCAGGAAGGTAAAGTGATGGGGAAAGAGGGATTTCAAGAAAACCCCATGGAGGAGGTAGAGTCAGAGCTGAGTGTCAGGGAAAAGCTGGATTTAGTTAAGTGGAGAAGGCATAAGAGAGGCATTTTATTTCATTTTTAAAAATTTTATTTATTTATTTGAGGGAGGGAAAGAGACATAGCAAGACAGAGCATGAGCAGGGGGGAGAGGGAAGAGCAGACTCCTTGCTGAGCAGGGAGCCCAACCCAGGGCTCAATCCCAGGACCCCAGGATCATGACCTCAGCTGAAGGCAGATGCTTAACTGACCGAACTACCCAGGCGTCCCTAAGGAAGGCATTTTAGACAAAGGAAACAAAGTCTACAAAGCAAGGATACAAGAAAGAACATTTGAAACACTTGTCCTTGTTAAATGCAATGACATTTCCACTCACAAAAATATAAGCAAAATTGAGATGCCAATTTTGGATAATTGATATCCCATTTCACATCTGAATTATTGCAAAATCCTTAAATATGAAATGTGTATTCCCTTGCCATTTTTGAAAAGCTGAATGTTTGAACATTTTCCTCTTTGCCAAAAGTAAACTCTGCATAGTGAGCTACAGTTTTCCTAAATATACACTATTAGGAAAAAAAGTACAGATTGTCCTTGATCAATAAACCACATGAACAATTTTATACATTTCTTTGGAATTTGTAGTACATGATGGGAAAAAATTCTTTGATCTGGAGCCATCCTCCTGAGCCTGTTAGCAAATTGAGACCCTCATGCCTTGACGTCTGAGATAAAGCTGCCAATCACGTCAGGAACATCAGTACAGGATGTTCTCTCTCTCTCTCTCTCTCTCTCTCTCTCTCTCTCTCTCTCACACACACACACACACACACACAAATAATGAGCTTCATGCATTTTCCTTGGGAAAAAAGCAACTGATAGATGTTCTTCAACAAAGCATCATCTTGGATACTATGTGGTATTTCATACTTTGAAAATAACACTTGGGTATTTTCACTTGGTATATTCAGTACAGAGCTTAGGCTATCTAGGCCAGAATTGCCTGGAATATTTCCCAAAGTAGAAATTTCCTATTTCTACTCAGGGTCTATTGAATCAGGATTTCTGAATACATGCCTACATGGAATATTTTCTGCAAGCCTCCAGATGATTTCTGATGCCCTCTGGAGTTTGTGAACCATGAGTGTAGATCTTGCATCCCCCTC
Organism: Vulpes lagopus; assembly: GCF_018345385.1. Classification (NCBI taxonomy): domain Eukaryota; kingdom Metazoa; phylum Chordata; class Mammalia; order Carnivora; family Canidae; genus Vulpes; species Vulpes lagopus. The sequence continues at coordinate 25,208,069 of NC_054842.1, read as the reverse complement.
TGGCCCAGGGTTAATCTTTTAGGCCAAAAGTAAGTGAAAATCTAGTAGTGTATGTTTGACAATCCACTGAGCTTAAAAACATTATCTATGGTTCAGAATTGTGGTCTTTCTTGATTTCAAGATTCCTTCTAACCATATGGAATACAAACATCACAATTTTTTTGTGCATACAATACTTTCAGAAGTCCAAAACTCAATTTTATCAATCATTGGGTGATTAGCATTTATTTCTCCCTGGTACATTTCAATTTAACAGAAATTTTTTGTTCTTTATTGATTTATACCTCTCAAGATTCCATTTGCCTACAGTTTTTCTTTCTTTTTTTTTTTTTTTTTGGTATTTATGATGGGCACTTAAGCCTATTTAAATTATTTCTGAGCTTCACGTCCCTTTGAATGCCATAAACATTTTCTTGCATCACCAAAATGTCTAGTGTTACTTTTCCTCTACTTCTGATTTAAAAAATGTCCCTAATTACTATTCTTCAATGTGGTTTTTGCCCATGAGAACTTTATTGCATTAGACAGTGTATTAATCCCCCTTGCCATGTCGTAAAAATCTCATTTGAGTCCTCCTGAATTTATATCTGGAACAACTAAGGAGCAGAACTGATTTTTTAATGTTTCCTCTCAACCTCTACTTCTCCATGACCAAATGAAGAATGAATGAATATGGCATTGTAAGACATTTTCCAGCCTCATTGATGGTAGGAAATCCAACATATATGGGATCCCCCAAATTAAGTGTGATCACACAGAGTAGCCACAGTAAAATCGAATCCTCTCTACTTCTTTCTGAACTGTGTTATCCTATTTCCAAGGGTCAGTTGGGAAGTGAGAAGTACGTACTCTGAGCATCATGATATAAAAAGTCTACTATTGGAAGACCATACACAAATATGAGAGAAGATGAAGAGAATTCCAAAAAAGACTTGAACAATCAGATGAAAACTACTAGCCAGCCCTTCTGACATACTATACAAAAGAACAAGTGGTAGCTTATAGGAAAATCTGGAAGCTAAGCACGTCCAGATGCAGAAGTTGTTTTATGAAGGGGAGTTGGCACAGACTGCATGCAAGCTGTCGCCTCCACTTCAGGCAGTGGGGTTGGGGTAGCTGTTGATCAACAGGACCAGCAGTTTGGAAGAAGAACTGGACACAAGGTAGGGAGAGCAAGGATACAGTGGGATCCACTGGCATCTCTCCATGTATTTCTCACTGCGTCTCACCATGAAAACCTTCAGAGCATAATGGCAGAGCTTTACCTCCACCTACCAAAAATGTCATGAATTTCTCTTTTGGTCAGCTTTAATCTAGAAGGGGTAGCACTCCAAGACAGCAATATGGAACCTGTAAGACCTCTCAAGGCCTAGCTTCAGATGTCACATAATGTCACTTATGCACATTCTTTTTATCAAAGCATTTTACAAGGGAAAGCAAGAGTCAAAGGGAGGGAAATTGTTCTCCACCTCTTATGAGAGATAACAAGTGTTGTGGCCATTGTTTTCAAAGTGTAGTACCAAATTGAAATTGAAATTATTTTACAGTTAGGTATCATCACTACCACCACCAAACACGCACACACACACACACACACACTACATAGGAATTCTTTTATCAGTGGTTCTCAACTGAGATGATTTTCTCCCCATCTTTCCCAAGGAATATTTGGTAATGCCTAGAGACGTTTTTGATTCTCACATTTGATAGTAGAGTTGCTACTAGAATCTAGTGGGTAGAGGCCAGGAATATTGCTAAAAGTCTCATAATTCACAGGACAACTCCTGATAACAAAGAATTATCTGGTCCAAAGTACCAATAGTGCTGAGGTTGATTAACTCTGCCTTATATGGAATATAATTCTAGCAAGTTGCCAGAGTAGAACTTAGGTCAAGAATAATACCTAAAGGTATTCTTTTTACCCAGTCTGAAATGATTTAAAATTTTGAAGGGATCATAAATTTTCTTTTGGATGTAAAGGGACTTTAGGCGTTCAGCCTTTCTAACATTCATTATTTATGAACAAACCGTTTTAGATAGAATAGGAACCACTCAAACCCTTCTTTAAGATTCTAACTGAAAACAAAACTTAGATTTTTGAGACTTTGCCTATTAGTTTTAATTTTCAACTCTCATTCTGGCTTCTAACCCAAACCTAAGGGATGTGTGTGTACACACACACATAAACACACACACACATACACACACAAACACTGTGTTTTAGCTACTTCTGTCAGAAATATTTTAAGGGCTTTTCCACATTGTTTGAAGGCTGAAAGTATGTATTAATTGACCAAAGCACTTGATCATTAACTTAGGAATAACAATTTACATAGAACCCTGTGACCTTTTAAATTGTATCTAAAGATATATAGACTGATAGAAGTTATAAAAATACCATGATTTCTCCACCATATTGTCCTTAGGGAAGTTTAAATTTTCAAGGTTTCCCCTTTAGAACAAAGGAGAGTACAATTTAAAACAAAATGAGATAAATTGGTAATAACACGAAACAAGTTTGCATTGTATACAATAAGGAATTAGACTCATTTAGGACAGAGAAAAATTAAAATGCTGAAATGAGAAACCACGGACAGTTTCTCCACTGAATTTTAAAAAATTAATTAATTAATTTGACAGAGACTGAGGGAGAGAGAGGAAAGCAAGCGCGTGCAAGCAGGGGGAAAAGTAGAGGGAAAGGGAGGAGAATCAGGGAGCCCAAGGCGGGACTCGATCCCAGGACCCTGAGATCATGACCTGAGCCAAAGGCAGGCAGTCAACCAACTGAGCCACCCAGGTAGTCTCTCCATTGAATTTTTAAATAAGAATTTAAAAAACAGAAGCAGATTTACTTATGCACCATAGCTCTGTCTCATATTCCAATTGCAGTTCTTGAGCCACTTTTGGCTTGCATGGTCACCACGTTTGCAAATTCACCTTTCTTACCCAAGCACACTCCATCTGCTCCCCTGTCCCCCCTGCCACACCGCCCCATATGTGTGATCATAGGTAGCTTCCCTTGTCAACAAGGATGTATTGACATTTCCTCTCAAGTGACAGAGGCTGTGTATTGTTGTGTTTGCTCCAAAGCAGTGCTAACTAATGGTGGTAGAGGGGTAAATAATTTGAATGCTTTAATAGACATTTACTATACCAGCTTAGCTCAGCTGGAGATTCTTGTACAACTAAGAGAAAGAGGGAGGGAAGAAAGGAGAGAGGGAGAGAGAGAGAGAGAGAGAGAGAGAGAGAGAAAGAGAGAGAGAGAGAGAAAATTCTTGTAAATTCAAGAATCCATTAAGATCAACAAAATAGTTCCCCTAATCTATGGATGAGACCAAATTCACAGCTATAATTAAGATCACTTTAGTTGCCTCAACAACAGATTAATTCCTCTTTTCAGCTAAAGGGTTGATGTCACGAAAGCAATATTTTACTGGAGAGAAATTGCTGAAATCTGTTTGCTTAACAAAGCAATTATTGATAACTTGCAATTGCTTTTTGCTGCCCAAATTATCCACTTGTTAGCAAAAGCAGTCTCATGTCTCAGTAGTGATGTGTACTTCTATTTCAGGGAATACTGACAAATAGTATTTTTTCGTAGAGATATATAAGAACACAATAGGTCTTAAACTCTGAGATGTCATAGTTTCATGAATCGGAGAGTGTTACCCCAGTCCTGAACACATTGTTTGAATTTTCTGCTTCAGGAGTCTTGACCTTTGGCCTTCAATCAATTTCTAACTACTAAATAACAGTGATGGATAATGGAACCAAATGTCTTCAACTTGTGGTGTCACAGAAACAATATCTTTCCTTGAGAAACCTTAGCATATAGGGATCTTCCAAGGAGCGGGTAAATGAACTTATTTTGAAGTGCTCTCAAAATGCAAACATTTTCTTTGCAACCACAGCAGCAAAATACAGACATCCCAGGCAGGCCTTCATCAGCCTTGAAGTAGCTGTTTTGTTTACTTTTCATCAAGGCTTTTTCTTCCCCACACTCAGAAGTAGATGGCAGCAGTTTCTGGTGACATTGGCCTCTAACTGGAGTTCTTGAAATCATAAACCACTAGTTCTGAAGTAGTCCTGCACCTAATTCCCACAGGCTAGGTGCACTTCAGTGACTCACAAGGATAGCTGCACCCTTCAAACCACTTTAAGGCATTTCTTCCTTTAGATTGTGGCAGTAAGAATAGTGCAAGAATTCAACTTCTTTCCAACAGCCGCGATAATACCACCTGACATTTATAGAGTGCTGCAGCTTTTCAAAGTAAACTTAAATGTATTGCAGAGAGAGGCAGGGAAGTGCAATGGTCAAAAACTGAGGCTTTGAGGTCAAGGTGACACATATTTTCAGTAATGTACAGGCTCAGTTCCTTTATCTGTAGAATATCCATAAGAGCACCCAAGTTACAGCCTTATTATACAGATTAGATGTATGTAAATAACTTAGTCTTGTGGCTGCGCCCTAGTTAGCATGCAGAACTGGTAGCTATTATTGGTACTACCATAATGCAGGTGGCCTTTTCACCATTCATGTTTCATATATTTAGGCCTCATAATAGTCATTATAGATTTATTGCTAAAGCACAGAATTAAAAAAAAAATCTACGTGAGAACCGAAGTCCCTGGAAAATTTGCTCCACATTCCTGCAAAGGGAGCACAAAAGAATAAGACAAGGCATTCGAGTCAAGCCTGACCAAATCCACCACATTCTCATTAAAAGCCCCTCCAAGATCATGGATTCCAGCTGACATTTTCTAACCCATATCTTCAAACATTGGAAACACTGGCTAAAAACATTGAGGTTATCAATTTTAAACTAGAGTCTAACATTTGGATACTGCTGACAGAGCACCAACTAGTGCTGAAACAGATCCACTCTGCTTCCTATTTTTGTGCTCCACGCCATCAGGAACACCTTCTTTACGATCTTTTTCTGAGGTGCTAATGTACTAAACAAACAGCACACGTTACCCCAGGCACCAAATCCTCCAGGATGCTCCCAAGTTGCCTATATTCCTTGGGAGAGTTTGGGGGCCACAGAAAGCCCAACAACTGTTTCAGAACCTGCCACCTGGCGTGCCAAAGAATTATGCACAAGAAAACCCTGGCGGGAAAATGCAAGATGCTAAACTAAGCATCTTAAAGAATAGATGTGAAAGGACTTAAAAGCTTTAAACCACCCAGCAAAATTCAAATTAGAAATGGATAGGTAGTCACATAAAGGATTTGAATTAAAATACAGAAATAACATGCTGAAGCCTGACATTCTGGTGTAGCAAAGCCATTCACTGATTCTGAAATGGAACACTATTCTGATACACTACATTTTATAGAAGTCCCAAATGCCCAAATTGGAACTTAGACATGTATAAACTAAGGGAAATCCTTTAAATGATAGGCTCTCCTTGAGCATTTAAAAATATGACAGATCTAAAAAATTATATACATGTAGCTTTTATAGGAATGCGTCACATTTGTGGAAAATCTAAGGCAAGTTTGCACTGAGAGAGGGTGGTCAAGGAGAACAGAGGAGCCTTGAGCACCTGTTCTCTATTTACAGGTTGGAAAGACAAAAATAGTAATACCTGGACTGAATGTGCCTTTGCCTTGATATCACTTCAGAACTTTGAATCACTTACTTTTCTGTTTTCTCCCAACCCTGGCCACAGACACTTTGTTTTCTTATTAGCTTTTCGTTGAGAAAACTTGAGAAAGAAGTGAGACTTCAAGAGATTGGTTTGAAGTGTGTATGTCCATCCAATGTGTTTAAGAAAACTCTGCCATTTTGCAATTTCCATCCTGTCTCCTTCCCTTATGCCTATTACTGTGGCGTTGGGTCTGTGTTAACATGTTAAAATGTGTGTGTATTCATGGTGTGCTAGATGGTTCTATAATTGGAGAATAAGGTTTCTGAGATAGCATTGCAGGTGAGGTCATATCCTTTAAGGAGTTCTGCTAATTGTCTTGGTATGTTTTGTCTGAGTAGAGATAGATATATTTATCCACCAAGGTTTTCCTGACAAAAATGACAACTTTCACTTAAGGTTTGATTTTCTCTGAGTCTTATATACTCCCTCCTTCCTAACTTCCCCTCCTGGAGCTTCCTACTCCATAAACACACACACACACACACACACACACATCGTACAGTTCTGGAATGTTATTTTTTTTAGAGTCCTCTAAATCTTTTAACTCTTCAATCTCTTTCTTTTTAAAAAATTTCCGTTTTTCTTTCTTTTCCCAGGACCTGTATGAACCCCACCCAGAGTGTCCCTCTAATCCTCTTGTTTACTGCTCTAGTCATGAAATGTAATTTAATTTATTCAGTAAGCTTGCTTTTTTTTTTTTTCCTCCTGAGAATCTCAAAAAGGAAAAGTCATGAAAATTACTTCTATTGGTCAGAAACTTCCACATGTGTCAAAGCTCTGATCAGGAAAGAGAAAAGAACCAATCTTACTTTCACATGGGAATTCAATGATTTATACAAATTAGTTTGAAATTTGGGATAGAAATAAGTTCCTTGGAATTTTTCAGGTTTTCTTTTTTCTTTCTTTCTTTCTTTCTTTCTTTCTTTCTTTCTTTCTTTCTTTCTTTCTTCTTTCTTTTCTTTCTCTCTCTCTTTTCCTGAAAAGAACTGGTTCTTGAGGATATCATCTGGAACAGAGAGCGCATTCTTTTTAAAAAAATAATTATGAAGATGGCCTGGATAAGCTTCGGTTCTAGAAAATTCCTTTTTAGAGTTACTGTAAATATTGAACAATGGCTCATGAGTCATGGGGATAAACAAGTTCTGCACAAGCCATTCACATGTGCCTCAGTGAACAAATTTTATTTCAGAAAGGACATGCCCTATAGGAGTTCAAATTGTGGTATGCTGGGAATTCCAAGATATCACCCGAATCTGAAAACACTATTGTGATACAGTAATGCTGCCATCTGCATTTTTGGGGTCTATTTTTCGACAAGGAATCTGAGTCTTCTGGCAAGCAGGTTGCACATCAGAGTACACCAGAGCCATGTCTTGGTGACTTCCGCCTGAGAGCACATGCACAGCTTCCTGTTTTGGTCTGATAGCTTCCCCTGGGCTTTCATAGATGCAAAATTACTCACACAGAGGTGGGTTGCCCATGCAAAAAAGTAGGTGTCTTATTTTTGGAAAGCTTTATTTCACATTATCGTTGTCGTTTTATTTTACTAACTCTATTTCCTCTTGTATTTTACACTAACATTTAAAATGTCACTTCAACTGTCTGTGGGAAATACTTTTTTTCCCCCCTTAGGCTTGCTTATTCCTCTTGTTATCTATTGTCTTTTTTCTTTCTTGGTGCTGCTCTCATGTTACTGCTTTATTTGCTTACAATATTAATGACCAGCTAAAATTATGATATGCATTTTTAATTCATTTGGTCAACCATTTAAAAATATTTGTGAGCCTTTCCTGTCTCCACATGTATATATACCCTGGTACAAAAGATGCCTCAAATGTTCATTTTGCTTTCAAGTGGTTTACAGTTTGGGTTGGGAGTTATACTTACAGAAGCCGTAGTACAAAATAAAAAATGATTGGCTCCTAAAAAAGGTAAAGATGATGTACCCTGAGGAATTTTCTCATGTACTTTTTTGGCCATTGTTGATCTTCCTTTGTGAAATGTCTGTTCAAGTCTTTTGCCCATAATTCCCCCCATCGAATTTTTAAAAATTTTTTTGTTGAAGAGTTGTTTATATGGTTTGGGTGTAAGTGCTTTGTATGTACGTATTTACTCCAGGATATGGGTTGTTTATTCGTTTTCTTAAGGTTTTAATTTTGATGAAGTCCACTGTATGTGTATGTGTGCATGTGTGTGTGCATAAGATATATATTTTAATATATGATATAAATATATTATAGATCTATAGATATTTTTAAGTTAGTGCTTTCTGGGCCCTGTCAAAAGAGTTTTTGCCTTCTGTATAGTCATGAAGACACATTCCTGCTACTCTTGTGTTTTCCTCAATGTCTAGGTCTACTTCAGAAATCGTAAGGGAAATGTCGTTAGGGAAATGTAAATCAAAGCCAATGAGTTATCACTACACGCTCACCAGAATGGCTAAAATTAAAAAAACTGACAATACGTACTAAGTGTTGGCAAGAATGTGGAGTAACTGGAATCATCACATACAGATGGTCCCTAACTTTCGATGGTTCAATTTAATTTTTTGACTTTACGATCAGGCAAAAGCAATATGCATTTGGTAGAAACAGAACTTCAGATTCTGAAACTTGATCTTTTTCCAGTTAGTCACACGTGGTAGGATCCTCTCTCGTTCTGCTGGGCAGTGGCAGTGAGCCACAACTCTCAGGCAACCACGTGATCGCCAGGGTAAACAACCAATACACTTATGTGTGACAATTCTGTTTTTCACTTTCAGTACAGTATTCAATTAGTTATATGAGATATTCAACACTTCACTATAAAATGGGCTTTGTGTTAGATAATTTTGCCCGCTGTAGCCTAAATTATTATTATAATTTGCCTAATTATTCTGAGCACTGAGGTTTAAGGTAGGCTAGGCTAAGCTTTGATATTTGGTAAGTTAGGTATACTAAATGCATTTCAACTTAGGATATTTTCAACTTACAGTGGGATTATCAGGAAGTAACCCTGGTAGTCAGAACATAAAATGATGAAACCATTTTGGAAATCAGTATGAAACATCTCATACAAACATACCCAAGTCTGTTTAGCACTTCTAAGTTTTACCCAAAAGAAATGAAGACATATGTCAACAAAAAGACTTTTACAAGATTATTCATAGCATCCTTATTCATAATAGCCAATCATTCGTATGTCTGTCAGTAAAATGGTAAATAAACTGATTTATTGATACAATGGAATATTACTCAGTCATAAAAAGACAAAAAATATTGATATATGTAAATATACAATATACATGGGTTATTCTCAAAATGCTCAGCTAAGGAAGCTTTCCACAAACGAGTGTTTGCTGTATGATTTCATGTATCATGAAATTTATCTGAACAGATAAAACCCTTTTGTGATAAAATAAATCAAAGCAGTCGTTACTCTCCAGAGTGGATTGAATGAAACAAGGAAGAAGGAAACTTTCTGGGGGGATGAAAGTATTCTATGTTCAAACATAAGTGTGAATTGACACAAGTGTATAAATTTGTCAACACAGTGAATGTACACTTAAGATTTTCACATTTCAGGAGCTCCTGGGTGGTTCAGTTGGTTAAGTGTCTGCCTTTCGCTGAGACCATGATCTCAGGAGCCAGATCTCAGGAGCCTGAGATCTAGCCCCCCTCACAGCGATTTCCCCACTTAGCAGGGAGTCTGCTCTCCCTCTCCCTCTGTGGTCTCTCTCTCTCTCTAATAAATAAATAAAAATCTAAAGAAAAGATTTCCACATTTCATTATATATAAATAATATCTCCAGAAAAATAGTGACAAAAAGGCTGAAGGACCAAATTTAGCAGCTGATTGTTACAAATAGGACATTTGGGTTTAAGAATGGTTTCCGTACTAAGAGGGCCCTGGATTCAAATCATAGTTCTGAAAATTAATAACTACATAAGTTTGGGTAAGTAATATAACCTCTTTGACCTTTAGTTTTTCGTTTGCAGAACTGGAATAATTTCTCCTTTCAAGAGATGTTGTGAGAATGTTTGTAAAGAGCTAATCACAGGGGCTGACATAATGTGTTAAATTAATGCCACTTGAATAATTCTCCTTTTTGTTCCCTGTATTTTTTCTTGTTATTATTGAGTGAAGTGTCAAATACGATTGTGAGGTTTTGAGTTATAGTGTTTGGGAAGATGGTAAATTGTTAACAGAAGTACAGAATGCACTAGCAAGGTCATACCTGAGAGACAATATAATGGGTTCTCTTTTGAACTTCATGAATTTGAGTAGAGATGTTCTGAATGTAGTTGGCAATAATGGGTCTGGAATTTGGGGGAGAAATCAGAAAGGGAGCTTTGGATTTGAGCTGTGATGAAGGGGTAAGCCAGATCTCCTGGGGGGTGGGGGGGTAAGAGGGGAGCTCTGATATGTGGTATTTGCTGATTTCCATGCTATGAATACTTCCAGCATGGCCAGTTTCAAGTTACCAAACCAGTTTGCAGAATTCCTGAGTATTTACCAATGAGCTCTCTCCAGCTGGTGCCTGCCGGCTCTAGTACTCTAGCAGATCTGAGTCATTTGCTAAAGCAGAACAAGGGAGAGATATAAATCTTTTCTCATCTTGTACCACGTCCTCTTGCCTACAGGATAACAATATGTTTAAGTTCTTTTGCGATGAGTCCCTATTTCTGAGTGTCTCTCCACGGCACACACCTTTCTCCACTGTGGAATGGAAATACCTTATCGTCTTATGTCCACTGCTTTTAAAGAGGGTCTCCTCAGCCCAGTGGTTTACCCACTCTCCTGTTGACATGATACAGTTTCTTATCCTTTTATAATACAGTGGCTGCACTTTCCAGGGATATCCAGCAGATGCGTCAACGTGGAGGGGTTCAAGCACAGCCTCATCCTCTAGAAGGGCAACCCTTCTCCTCACTGTCTCAGGCATTTTCCCATGTTGGGCTCCTGCCTCACTTAAGATTCTAGTTCCTTTCTCCCTTGCTGGAGAAGAAAGGAACAATTTCAAACTGAGTTCTTCATCTCTACCTCCTCTCCCATCCCCCACTCAGGCATAAGTCTGTGTTTGCCTGAACTGCAGGTGTGGACAGAGCTCAAGTCTCTTTCCATGGGCTGTTGGGATGCTGACAAACCATGGGATGAGGTTAAGCCCATATTTAATTTAATTGAGCTGTCTGTAGCAATAAGGACACTTGGTCATAAGCACATGGGAGCGAATTCTTGACCCATAGACCAGCTAAGATGCTCTGTTAAACGTACAATTTTCCAAAATTCTTTGCCCTAAAAATAAGTATTTTTGCACAGATGTTTCTTTTCTACATGATTTATTATGGAAAACTAAATTAAAACAACCTATATGCCCACATTTCCGTAGTAAAATATGACATACCCATTTAAAATAACATTATGTATATGTTGGCAAATTGAATTTAAATAAAATTTAAAAAAAATAAAACAACATTATGTACTTCTTAAAATGATTTATGAGAAATTTTTTATTCATACTATATATTGAACTATTTACCATTTTAAGTCTGTTCAAAATGTGGAAAGAGAAATCACTGGAAATAAATTTCTCAAACTATTAACAGTGATTTTCTTTTGGTGATCAGATTATGGGGTAGTTTCTTTCTTCTTCACTATGTACTTATGAGCTTTTCCAAATTTTCTGCACAACAAGCAAAAACTGTCTATAGCAAATTCCTAGGGCTCCAGAGATTGCTCTTGTATTCCAATCTTTGGTGTATCCACTGTATTTTTTTTAAAGACTTTATTTTATTTATTCATGAGACACACACACACACACAGAGACAGAGACAGAGACAGAAAGACAGAGACACAGGCAGAGGGAGAAGCAGGCTCCCCACAAGGAGCCCGATGACGGACTTGATCCCGGATCCTGGGATCAGGACCTGAGCTGAAGGCGGACACTCAACCACTGAGCCATCCAGATTATTTCTAAAACAGGGATGACTGGGTGGCTTAGCGGTTGAGCGTCTGCAGCTCAGGGCATGATCCTGGAGTACTGGGATTGAGTCCCACATCAGGCTTCCTGCAAGGAGCCTGCTTCTTTCTCTACTTATGTCTCTGCCTCTCTCTTTCTGTGTCTCTCATGAATAAATAAATAAAATCTTAAAAAAAAAGATTATTTCTAAAACACATAAGGCACACATTTCGTATCATAAACTGAGAGTCCTCCAGTCATGCATTGTAGTTGTGTTACTTCTCTGGTTATTTCCATCTATACTTTAAGAAAGTAGAGTAGTTACAAAAATAGGAGCTTAAGCCTTCTTCACTGCAAAGTCCTTCTGATTTGTAGGTGATTCAAGTCTTTAAATCTTCAAAAATATCTATCACTTCAGTCAGTATTCTCGACTTTGTATTTTTCCAAAAGCAATTTTATTATGAAAAATTTCAAGCATACAGCAAAGTTGAAAGAATCTGACAGTAAATATTCAAAAACCCAGCAGCTAGATTCTGTAATTAACATTTTAATATATTTGCTTTATCACATATCTATTTGTCCATCCATCCATCTGTCTTATTTTTTGATACATATTGAAGTAGCAGACATAAAGACATTTCGCTTTTAAATACTACGTCACGTATATCTTTAGCTAGAATTCAATATCTTTTACATTTCTTATCTTTCAAGGTAAAATTTATATGCAATGGAATATATAAATCTTAAATGATCATTCCATAAGTTTTGACAAATACATATACCTGTGTTACTCAAGTCCCAGGAAGTTCTCCCATGCTTCTTGCTAGTAATCCAGGCACTGACCCTCCCAGACCTGATCATTGTTCTGATTTGATTCTACCAAATAATTCTTTTTCCAAGTCTAGAACTTCATATAAATGGAATCCTGTACCATGTGGTCTTTTGTGTCTGGCTACTTTCACTCAGCATAATGTTTTTGGGATTCATCTATGCTGTGTTTCTTGAACAAGACTTTTTGTGGACATCTGTTTTTATTTCTTTTGGGTAAATACCTAGGGGTAGAATTGCTGAATTATAAAGTATGTGTATATTTAGATTTATAGGAAACTGCTCAACCTTTTTCTAAAGAGGTTGTACCATTGCACATTACCACCTATAATTTATAAGGGTCTCATTTGCTCCATATTCTTGGCAACATTTGCCATTGTCTGTATTGTCAGTCTTTTTACTTTTATTTTTAAAAATTTTAGTCATTCTCATGGGTGTATGGTAGCTAAATTGTACTTTTAAATGTGTAAATACTTGCTTGGTTTCTTTGTTGTCCAAGTGGGAAAAAAAGGCAACAGCCAAGCTTTGCTCCAAGAGACCTGCCTTTACTGAGTCTATAGAACATTGAAGTTGGCACAGCTCCAGTATTTTGTAAGAATTGATTTTTCTCCCAGGGGGAACTCTCTTTTCTCAACATTTAAAAGGTATTTACTACAGGCTCCCTTTATAATTCTTCTCAAGATGATTGTTGGTCTCCTCCTCCTAAGTCCTTCTTTTCTGCTTCTCCTATGTCCCATTCTCCTTGGACCACATGTAGAGATTACAGAGTCACTTCATATATTCCAGGTGTCTCTGTTAGGTAACTTATCACATGCATCCTTAAGATATAGGCATTTGTGTCCATCCATGCCTCATGTCTCTTCTTACTTTGTAGATATTTTGAAGAAAGGACAATATTTAATTTATCTTAGCACAGTCCCCTGCACACAGTAGATGCTCACTGGACATTTATTGAATGTGTGATTGAATGGAGCTGATGCAGTAGTTTTGAGCACAGATTTGGGGGCCAGGCTCCACTGCCTATCTGCTGCATGATGTCATACCTTCTCTGAGCCTTAGTTTCTAACCAAAGAATGAGTATAAAAAAGAATACCTACCTCACTGAACCAAAGTAGGGATTAATGAGGTAATTTTCTTAAAAATATTTATTATTTTTAAAAGATTTTATTTACTTATTCATGAGAGACATACAGAGAGAGACAGAGACAGGAAAAGCAGGCTCCATGTAAGGAACCCGATGTGGGACTCGATCCTGGGACTCCAGGATCACGTCCTGAGCTGAAGGCAGATGCTCAATCACTGAGCCACCCAGGAGTCCCTATTTATTCACTTTAGAGAAAAAGAGATAGAGAGCATGGGTGGGAGGAGGGGCAGAGGGAGAGAGAGTAAGAATCCCAAGCAGATTTCACGCCAAGCTTGCCGCCTGAGGCAGGGCTCTATCCATGACCCTGAGATCAGGACCTGAGCTGAAATCAAGAGTCGGTTGCTTAACGTACTGTACCACTCACACACCCCCAAGATAGTCTTTTAAAAGTGCTTAGAAGAATGCTTAAAACAAAGTAAATACATACAAATAAAGTTAACCCAACTCTTCCTTGGCTCTTGTGTTATAATATCATAGAAAAAAAGCTGACTTTCTAAATCTATATCCATCCTGTGATATGAAAAATTTCCTTAAAAAAGGAAAACAAAACAATACCCAACCCAATAACAAATAATTGCAAGCATTTAACCCAATGCCACTTCTTCAGGTACTTTAGCCATGTTATCCCAGAATTCGATGAATAGTCAATTTACCTGTAGTTATTCTGTAACCTTTGATCATAGTCCTTTCACCCTCCAGAGTTTTAGACTAAGCATATTCATAGCGTTTTTTTTTTTTTTTTTTGATCTTGGGTCTTATGTTGTCTTTCTTGAAATTCCTTGATCAGATCCATAATATGAGAGATGTAAATGTTATTCTCCCGTTTTTTTTTTAAAGATTTTATTTATTTATTGATAAGAGTCACAGAGAGAGGAATAGACAAAGGCAGAGGGAGAAGTAGGCTTCCTATGGGGAGCCTGATGTGCAACTAGATCCCCGGACCCTGGGATCACGACCTGAGCTGAAGGCAGATGCTCTTCCACTGAGCTACCCAGGTACTCTCCCCTACCACCTCCCGCCCCATTTCTTTTAAATAGAAGGATAATTAAATCCTAAATGGCTAAATATTATTCAACTTATCTTACATTCAATTGCTTTATACAAGAAAGGGACGCATCTTTAACAATACAGTATACAGTGAGTATTGACATTATGTATTAATAGTATTTATGGTCAATAGGACCTATCTGTTCTGAAAAGTCATGTCTTACAATCTTTAGAGAAGGTTAGGGATTTTCTACTGGAAAGATTTGAAAAGAGAGACATAAAAGGGTCCTGAGAGCAACTTTCCCTAAGAAGAAAGCACGGAACAAATGACCTCCTAGAATCTGTAGTACCAGCGATAGCATGACTCTCTTTTTCTTCATGGGGCTGGATTCCAGAAGGAAACATTTTATTTTCTGAGTGAGTCGGGATGCATGTGTTTGTCTGCACACAACATGGAGAAAACATGCCCAGAAAATCAAAGGAGAGCATTGACCACTGTGACCTGTTAACATGTTTCTCTGCGTCTCTTCGGATGAAAGATTTCAAATCTCATCGTTAACATGGTGAGAAGTATTGAATTGGAAAACACTAATATTGTCTTTCCAGATCGATTCATCCTCGGTTTGTCACATCAGAGCAAGAGAGAAGATATTAATGGTCACCTTGGCTGTTTTCCTGTGACCTCCAACATGCCTCACATTTTAAATTGAATCCGGATTGGGGGCTCTGGGAGCAGGGAGTGGAAATCCACAGGGTGCAGAGGAAAGGAAAGGCTAGATGTGTCCACTTGGTATTAAAAGAATGCTTTGCAAGCAAAAAAAAAAAAAAAAAAAAAGAAAGAAAGAAAGAAAGAAAGAAAGAAAGAAAGAAAAAAAAAAGCAACGGTGTTTGGTAAAAATGAGCATGTGCCCCTGCTCCGGCATCTGCTCGCTTTCACAACGGCCGCACTGTTTTCCTTACCTGGTAGGTGGCCTCTCCATGTATCGATGAGGCACTGCGTGAAAATGTGCCTCCTTATGTCGGAGGGAAATTTGCTTTCACTTCTTTCCCCTGCTCTTCTGTGCCTCCCTTTGTTCTAATCATACACGTGAGGAGAAAAGCCAGTGATAGCAGCAACCATTTTCTTCTCCAGCCACTTTTTGGAGTTAATAATTCAAACGGATCTTTTACAAACTCGCGTTTTATTCTTAGAAATGGCCTTATTGCTAACAGTCTGCTCTCCAGTTGTACTTTATCAAGCAGCAGATCTGTTGTAAAATGTGATGACTGGATTTCATCTGTTTTGCCACCCCCTAAGAATTCATTGCCCACAGTGCTTCGACTGCTGTTATAAGAGACGGTTTAATTTTTGTGGTACATTGATTGATAACTGGGCTCCCTGGTAACATGGCCTTCCTTGAATAGGACCGCTGTTTTCTAGGTCTCAGATCCCCTGAAGATGCTACATAACTCCCTGTATGAAACAAATCTTCCACACCCTAATAGTAATATCCCCAATCCCCAAGTGAACGTGTAATGCATGCAAGGGCCTATAGGTATCTTTATGCCTGCAGGGGACACAGATAGGGGAAGGGAAGGTCCCTCAGGCCTTAGGTATGATGGAATCAGAGACACAGAAAGACAAACAAACAAACAAACAAATGAAATGGGAAGATGTGCCACAATACTGAAAAGTTGTCTAAATTGGTCTCTATCGAGTCATAAAATTGCAGGTACTTCTTCACTCCTTGACTAATTTTCTGTTGCTTTCAGGTGAACTGTGTAGAATCCCTGCTATGTACCTTCTAATTAAAAAAATAATAATAACAACAAAAGACAGAGAAAGAGAGAGAGAGAGAGAAGAGTTTGCAGAAAGGAGAATGGTAGAAATCAGGAGAAGAAAGGGTAGGAGAATTAGGCAGAAGAATTTGAATCACCGAGCTGTAGGAGTCATGTCGTTAGTTTATGAAGACCTCATTTTTAAATCAAACTTCACGTAGTTCCCTTTGATATGTCAAAGCCAAGGGACTTCATGTTTGCCTCCACCGGGAAGAAAGGGACAGTGATACAGGTCCTAATAAAATCAGCACTACTAAGTGGTCAATTTGCTAAGTCCACGACATGGAAGAAAGTTGGGGGGTTGGTAAAGCTTTAGCTGGTGATCGTGCACAAATTAAATTCTTAGGAGCCCACCATGCCTAAAGACTTGGGTGAAATCCATTTCTTTCCAGTTAGGTGCATCCAATGACTAAAACATATGGAGGTGGTGTTAAAGTTGGAGAGGTCACGAGTTCTAGTCCAACATCTTACCTTGCTTTGATAATGATCAGGCATGGTCTTCCCCTGGCCATCCTTGTTTCCAGTCCCGGAACATCTCTTATTGTGCCTATCTTTTTATTTGTGGTATGTGAGATGCACTAGATGAAACTACCTCTATGTTTATTTATGTATTTATTTATTTTTCAAAGATTTTATGTATCTGTTCATTAGAGACACAGGGAGAGAGGCAGAGACACGGGCAGAGGGAGAAGCAGGCTTCCTGTGGGGAGCCTGCTGCAGGACTCTATCCCCAGGCCCTGGGATCATACCCGGAGCCAAAGGCAAATGCTCAACCACTGAGCCACCCAGGTGTCCCTAGCATTGTTTATTCATTCCACAAATATCCAGTGAGTACCCACTGTGCTTCTGGCACCAGAAGCTGGGGATTCAGTGGTTTTTCTGAATAAAACAGAATAAAAACTTCTGCCTTCATGGATCAGTGAATGAGACAGGTAGTAAACAAAAATTGAAAGCAAAGTAAATGACATGTTTCATAGTGATAACGGCTAATAATAAATAAAGGAAGGAAGGAAGGGAAATTTTAGAGAGTTGGTGAGAGTAGCCTCACTAAAAAGTGATTTTAGGCAAAAACCTGAAGAAAGTAGAAGAACAAACCATGTGGATATCTGAAGCATGAGTAATCTAAGCAGACAAAAAAGCAAGTGCAAAGGCCATGGACTGGAGCATGCCTGGTGTTTTTGTGCGGAAAAGCAGAGCAAAGAGGCTGGGTTTACTGGAGTGGAATAAATGAGGGGGAGAGTTATAGGAGATGATGTCAAAGAGGTAATGAAGACGAGACCATGTAGGATCTTGTAAATCATAGAGAGGACATTGGCTTTTGCTTTGAGTCCCATGGAAAGCCACTGAAGGGCTTTGTGCAGATGACCAAGATGATCCTTTTAATAGGATCACTTTGGATGTTATGTTGACTGAGGAGAGTTGGAAAAAGGGCAGAGGCATATGGAAGGAGATCAGTTAGGAGGCTACTGAAATGAGACACCTGGGTGGCTAAGTGTTTTAGTGTCTGCCTTTGGTTTGGGTCGTGATCCTGGGGTCCTGAGATCGAGTCTCGCGTCGGGCTCCATACACGGAGCCTGTTTCTCCCTCTTTCTATGTCTCTACCTCTCTCTCTCTGTGTATCTCATGAATGAATAAATAAAATCTTTAAAGAAACGAACAAACAACAAGGCTACTGAAATTATCTGGACAGGATTGAATCAGGGTGGAGGTAGTGGGGGTGGATATATTTTGAAGGTGGAGACAATAGGATTTGGTAATGTCTTTCAGAATAAGAGTAAAGCTGAGGATGTCACCAGGATATTGATCTGAATAACTGGTAGAAGGAGATTCAATTAAGGTGGGGAAGATTGGAGAAGTGAGGGTATGATTGTGTATGTGTGTGTGTGTGTGTGTGTGTGTGCGTGCGTGCATGCACGTGTCTAAAGATCTGATTTGGGGCATACTGAGAAGATATGTCTATTAGATATCCAAGTGGAGTTATCAAATAATCATGTGGACATGTGAGTCTGAAGTTGAGAGAGAGAGAGGCCAAAGTTAGAGATAGAAATTTGAGGATCATCGACATATATATGATATTTAAAGATCTCATGAGACTGGATAAGATCGTTTAGGTCACTCTTTGAGAAGGGGTCTGTGGGTTGAACCTTGTGGTTCAGGGAGATAAGAAGAAATCAGCCAATGAAGCTGAGAAGGAATGGTTAAAAAAAAGTATGATAATCTGGAAGCCAAGTAAAGAACATGTTTCAAGGCAGAAATAGTGGTCAGATGGGTCAACTCTTCCTGAAAGGTCTAATAAAACAGGAATCCTCAGGATTAGCCATTGCATTTAACAATAGAGAGTTCATCAGTGACTTTCAGAAGAACTTAATTCTGTTAGGCTCAAGGTCTAAATAATCCAAGATACCTCATCAACCCCTATGGATTAAGTAAAAAAAATAGGTTCGGATGTAAACAACTTGTTCAAAAGTAGGCTGGAGTAAGAACAAGATACTGAGGTAGAAAGTTCTAAATTCCTTATTGACAACATCCTATAAATAAAAGCATGAAAATAATGTGATATTTAGAACAAACAAATAAGCAAACAAACAAACAAATAGAATATCATGCGGGTAGGATTACCATAGGTAATAGGCTTCAAAAGAAACCATGACAACGAGTGAAAGAGTCCTTGTAGAAACTGTGTGTGCATCCATGCGCATGCGTGCTCTCTTTTTTCCTCAATGCTGTGGCCTTGGCAAGAGTAAGAGCAGAGCTAGGGAAAAATAAATAAGTGATTCTTTACCTTTTGGAAAAAAAAAAAAAACTAGCTAGTGTAAGTGGTTAAAAATTCTCTCTATAATGATCAATTTAAATGTAAAAATTCAGTTAAAAACGGATGGGGTTGGGGATCCCTGGGTGGCTCAGCGGTTTAGCGCCTGCCTTCCACCCAGGGCGTGATCCTGGAGTCCTGGTATCGAATCCCACATCGGGATCCTCGCACGGAGCCTGCCTCTCCCTCTGCTTCTCCTTCTGCTTCTCTCTCTCTGTGTCTCTCATGAATAAATAAATAAAATCTTAAAAAAAAAAAAAAAAGAGAATGGGGTTGCAGTTGTTGTTGCAGGAGGAGATTTTGGTAGAAAATGTACTTAGGCTGCAGAACTGGGGGTGGGGGGAGTGGGGTGAGCTTGGCCCAAACAAGAGCATCCTTCGACTTACAGAGAACCTCAAACTCAGTCTGATTAAGAATAAGAATTGGGAGAAGGAAAGAGAGTTGGAAAGGAGTGATTAGATTAATTTTAAAATTGGAAAAATGTAGACCTTTGCCCCATGAAATGCAGGAAAGGCAAATGCATATGGAAAATAATGATGATACTGCTTTACATATTTGGAATTGCATTTTCTGGCAACCTCAACTAACTGAAATACAGTTTTTTAAAAGAAAGCTGCCACAAAGCTTGTGTAGAATAGGATAAACCTGGTGTTGCCTCGCAGGGCAGAGGGGAACACTAAACATATGGGTTATCTGGGTGCCCTTTAAATTAGGGACAGCGGATTTACTGTCTAACTGTTGACAAATCCAGGCGTCGGGAGCAAGAAGGATAATAGAAATAAAGATAAGAGATGACCCATGAGAGAAACTAAATTACTTTAAGTCCTTCCAATAACCCCCTCAGGAGTACTGAGATACTTAAAGCCCCGTCCTTGGTGGTCTTTAGCTCCAAGCCTTTGCATCTGGGCTTTTAAGCCAGCCTGACATACTCTCACTCCTCACATGCAATGACACCAGGGACTGGCTGGCAATCGCCCTGGTTGCTTGAGTGCTCATCCTTATTCTTGCCCCAAATCTGCCTCTGTGAGCCCTCCAGCTCCTCTCTTCCCATGCCAGCTCCAGAGTGTAGTTATGCCTGTCTCTTAGGGAGTTGGTCTTCCAGGGTGACTCTGGTAAGAGGTCTTGTTCTAACTTTGCAAGACCCTATCTCTAGTTCTAGCTCTCTTGCAAAGGAGGGGAGGACATTAGACACATCGAGACCACATTTTCTTAATGCAGAGCAAAATTAAGACCATGGGCTGGGAACTTTTCTTCCTTGTAGGCTCCTGGTACAGAAACAAGGTGAAGGTTAGTAAAGCAATTTCTAAAGAATGAATAATTGTGAGTTATTTTAGAAATGCCCATGCCACCTGCTTAAAACCTCCTTTACTTTTGGTAATTCACTGAGTGATTCACTATGCATTACAGTTTGTCTATAATGCGATGAGTTAAGGAAGTTGCCCTGTTTGGATTTTTTTCCTGTCGGATTTTTTTTCCTGTTTGGGAACATTTGTCCACCAGAGTGAAAATCACTGCTATCTTCCTTGAATTGAGGTATTTGAACAATTTGCACTATAAAGAAGTAAGGATGATAATTATATTGGTAATTGTCTTATGTCAGAATCCCAGAAGCAGATCCTGAGATGAGGATTTGTGTATAGATGATTTATTTAAGGAAGTGCTCCCAGGAGAAACCAGTGAAGGAATGGGAGCCTCAGGACAGGAAAAGAGAAGTCAAGCAACATGTCTGTTTCAGGCCAAGCCCCTAAAGGGGGAAGCTTCAGGCGAATCCTAGAGTGGAAGTTGAGTTATCTACCACCAGGCCACTGGGAGGAGGCAGGGCTTGTATACACTTGCATCATCACTCACTGCAGAGGCCAACCCCAGGGCCATGTACACTCCTTGGGACTTCTGCTCCAACAGCCCTAGGCTAATCCTCTAAAGGAGAGTCCTATGCAGGAGGCTATTGGAAGTAAAAGCCACCAGAGCAGGAAGGAATGCACGGAAATGGTCAAAGGAATTCAAGAGGATCTGAGTGGGGCACTGCAGTCTGCTACATCCTAACCATCTATGGAGCCTTTGCTAATGCCAGGAAGCTTTCTTTTCATGCTCCTATGAATTATCTCTGTTTTACAAAGCACGGGACTGAAGTGTTAAGTAACTTGTAAGAATGTTCCAAAAGGGTAAGTGATAGAGCCAAGACTCAGTTCCTGTTCTATCTAAAGACCATGTCCACAGTTCACTTTTCTCTCCTTTTATATTCCGTTCTGGTGACTTATTATATTCCTTATCAGTCCTTTCTTTTCTCTCCTCCTATTATTTTCCAGTATTCCCTTTGGTAATATATTTCTTGACAAAAGTGCAGGGTTCAGTTCAGGAAGGGATGGGAGAATTTGGGACAGGGTAAATAGAAAAAAGAGAGATGATAAAATAGTTTGCAACCAAGAAATATAACAAACGAGTGAGGAGAATTCTAAGTCTAGAAAAAGGAAGGGAATCTAATAATGATCTTCAAGTTCATGAAAGGTTTTAACACAGAGTAGACTGACTGGCTGTGCTCAAATATCTACAGACGAGAATAGAAAAGAAACCTCCTTGTTTTTATAGCAGGAGGATTTTAGCTTGAGTTTTAGGAACTACTCCCTTGTCTTAATCACTATGGAGCCGTAGAGTGAAATCCCATAAACTCAAATTGGAAGGAGAAGAAAAAGAGAAGAAAAGCAAAGAAAGAAAGATGTGAGCCCAATCTGCTACGCTGTGCAAATGTATGAGATGTTACCTTGCACACAGCTGCTTCACACCTGCAACCTTCCATGGAGGGGGAACTGTGAATTAAAAAAAAAAAAAATGCAGTAAACTTCACTGGAGCCCAGGATGCTTGGAAACCTGATGGTCCTCTGGAAACTATCGTATTGTTTGCACCAGAGAAGAGATATGTATTGATCTGATCTGGTAGTTTGCTTCTCAGTGAAAGCACTCTTTGTTTTGTTTTGTTTTGTTTTTCCACTTTTGTGGTTCCTTGTTTCCTAAAGAAAAAAAAATCTCAAATGCCATTACATATATGTCAAAGAGTATTTTATGGAAAAATATGGAGAAACAACATTTGTAATGCTACAGTGTGGCATAGAGCCAATGACTGGGTAGTGGAGGGAATGGACTTGGACAGCTTATTTTATGAAGAGCTCCATATCTTTCAATAGTCTGTTGTTTTGTTGTTCTCCTCTGTCCATCCACTATTCCTGCACCCTGGGGTGGGGATTTCCTCCGTAAGACAGCTCCATTTGTATTTCTTAAATATTTCAAAAAATTTATACTTGATGCATCTGTGTGGTATGTCCTGCGGTCAGACTGAACTATCTCACTATTTTATAATTGAGCGCATACTGAACATTCATTTAGTAGTCACTTATGAATACATCTTTCCCATAGAAAAATCTGGATGGACTTGTGATTTGGGGCTACCATTGTAATTCTACCCAATGTCCCTGTGAAGGTACTATTTTTCAACTACACTGTAGACTAACTTGATACTTTGGGGCTAGCGTGGAAACTTGGTCACCGTTCGGATCATTTCTCTGGAAAAATGAATTCCAATTTTGATTTTGTGACCCCAGGAATATTTCCATCCTAATATACCTCTCAGGGGGAGGTTTGAAAGGGGACTTTCTATACACTGGGTGAGGCCAATAAGGAAAAGTCAATTGTTCCCTGAAATCTACGGCTGCTCTTTCTCCAGGAAAAGCGGAGATTTGTTCTCTAAAAAGAACTCCCTTGCCTCCCATTTTAATAGCAGCCATTCATAGGACTGGAGAATTCATACAAGAGTAACAATTATTATCATTGAGCACTTAGTATGTATCAGACAACATGTCATTCACTGTATGTGTATTATCTTATGCAGCCTTTATAATAACCGGGATGTAGGTATTACTGTCACCATTTTACAGAAGAGGAAGCTGACTTTAAAAAGTCAACTTGCCTGAGATTTTAAAAATAATAAATGATGGAATCAGAGCTCTAGACTGCCTAACTGTAAAGCCAAATCATTTCATGGGTATTGTGGTGGACATTTGTTGGTTGCATCCCTAATATTCATTCTCCTTTACCATTATTTTCCTTTGGAAAATTTAGCCCTCCCTACCTGTCCCCCATGTCATACCACATCATTCACAGCCGTTGAGACCGTGTGAAATTGAACTCACCACCTGCTTTAGGAGTAAGCCCAAACTGACTTAAACCAACGACTGTATTTTATTCCTCTTTGCCATTCCTCCTGCCATATTGTCTGGTTCAGGAATAAGGAGGTAACTCAGTCAGAACCAGTGAAGTAGAATGAGATGTTTGCTAGTCTTCTGGGAATGAGAAGCTTTCATCTTTAACTCTGTTCTAGAAGGATATGAAGTTCTGAAATGATGTCAGCATTTTCTTAGCTGTAGGAGAGAGCATGGTTCTTCTCTCCATTATGTAGTCTGAGTTTGAAGCCACTGTGGCAGAAGACAGAGATCAGAGAGAGAGGATTCAGGTTTATACTGGCAATGATTGAACTCCTGGATCAAGCCATACCTGAAGTAAGAGCTGCTTCTGGACATAATTGCAAATTTATTTGCTCAAACTACCATTTGTAGTTTGAGTGGCTCTATAGGTTTCATGGTACTTTTGCCACACAAATGTTGTGACACAGGCCTTGCCCTGGAATTGTACGTTCGTTAAGAACCCTAACATCTTCTGAACTTCTGGTATGATGAAATTGACTTCCAGAGTCACATTCCGGAGACAATTCAACAACCTAATTAATGAAATTAAATTACATTCAGGCTATTCTTGCTACATGAGAAAAGTTGTTCACTTAAAACTTACAAAGATTTTGAATAGAATGAAAACAAAGAATGTGTTGGTTAATGATCTTAAGTTAGACAGAAAAAATCTTAATTTAATGATGCTATTCTCTGATAATTCTAGTTAACCAGAGTTTTAATTTCATAGGAATAATAAAATCTGGGGTCTGGACTTGTGTTTGAGGAGCAAAATTTTCAAATTATTTACATATGTTTAATTTAAAACTGTATGTACACATTGGTTTCTTATCTGAGACAATAACATTAAGATATCTTAAGCAAAGTATATTTTCCTTTATCTTGATAATTGCTCATTTTGCAGAAATTATCATTGGTTCCTTCCTTTAAATGTGATGGGAATACATAACTATAGTTTTCAAGGTGCTGTGTGGATCACATGTAAAACCAAGTGCCTGTCATCATACTCTAAGAAACTGAGAGACTCTGTGAGGGAAAAAACAAACAGTAAAGAGAAAATAGAAGGTAGACGAGAAGTTGAGGTTCATTTTAAAGGTCATTTCACTGGAAAACTAAGTTTAAGCTCCAGGCCCTTACTTACAGGAGCCCCTTCTAAGGCTGTGGGAGGAACTCTTTCAATGTGTTCTTACAGCCATAGGATTTTCCAGAATTTTCAAAAGCCAGATATTTTAACTGCAATTGGTTAAGATGGTTGTCTTTTTCCCCCTGCAATCTGCACTGGCCCATTGCATTCTACTTGGGTTTAATAGCAATCAAGTAACTACAGAAATTTGGGGGATCTGGCTAAGCGAAAGTTCTATTGTAGATGTAGTTCAAGAGGGATATATTTATGTGTGTCACAGACACTCCCATATTTAGCATTGCAAGCCACCCAGTATAGGATCGCCTTTCAGGAATACCCATTCGGTTAACTGTGCGAACTCACCAGCCATTGAATCAAGAACCTTTCAGGTCAGAGGTTTTATCCTGTTGTGAATGGGTGTTAAGCTCTCCAGCACTAGAAGTATATACATAGTGAGGAGAGACTTGAGTTTCTATAGAAATTCTTCCAATTATCAGAAATATACAAATGCCAGAGGAAGATTCAGTTCTTTTCAATATGAAGTCAAACGGGAAGTTTGCTTCTGTCAAGAACACAATACCTA
The DNA here is from genome assembly GCF_018345385.1 of Vulpes lagopus. Lineage (NCBI taxonomy): Eukaryota > Metazoa > Chordata > Mammalia > Carnivora > Canidae > Vulpes > Vulpes lagopus. The sequence continues at coordinate 25,182,952 of NC_054842.1, read as the reverse complement.
ATGCTGCCTGTGTAATTATTCATGCTATATGCATGTCTTTGGCAGAAAGGCTGAGTTATCTTTTGTGTTCTTATAGTCAATGTTATAAAATTGTCATGAAAGACATGAACAAAGATTTTCCACAAAGAACTATTAAGAAATGTGTTTAATGGTTAATTAATAAATATAGACATCATTTTAATAAATTTTATGTCATTTGTGATGTTTGTCAGCTTTTCAAAATTAGAAAGGTTTTCAGGTTTTATAGTCCATGTTAATAATCAATTCTGAGCCTAATTTAATATTTCATATTCTGTTTTTCTTTTCTTAAATCAATGTCCTCAAATTAACATGCTTTAGGCCCCAAACACTTGGATCTGACCTTGAACTATTCAAGCTTTAGGTAAAAAGGATTTAGTTCAGGGTGCCTGAGTGGCTCAGTTGGTTGAGCGTCCAAGTCTTAATTTTGGCTCAGGTCATGATCTCAGGGTCATGAGATCAAGCTCCATATTAGGCTCAGCACTGATTGTGGAAACTGCTAAGATTCTCTCTCCTTCTTCCCCTCTCCCCACTTTCTCTTGCTCCATAAATAAATAAATAAATAAATAAATAAATAAATAAATAAATAAATATTAGTTCAACATCTAGACAAATCCTGTTATCTTTCAAGGTTACAGTCCAATGATTATATGTGAGGTCCCCATAGGTATCCTCTCAAGTCTTCATTAAAGGACTTCAGAATTCCTGGGGTGCTTGAGTGGCTCAGTCGATTAAGCATCTGCCTTCAGCTCAGGTCATGATCGTGAGGTCGTGGGATTGAGCCCCACATTGCATCCAGCTCCTTGTTCATCAGGGAGTCTGCTTCTCCCTCTCCCTCTGCCACCCCCTTTTTTCCCCCACTCATGCTCTCTCTCACACTTTCTCTTTTTCAAATAAATAAATAAAATCTTAAGAATAAATACGGGAGCTTCTGAATTCTTGTCTAAAAGGAGAAATCAAGTTTACTTATTTCATATTGAAATTTTTAAAATCAGCTTTATTGAGGAATAATCGATATAAAGTGCATATTTAAAGTGTACAATTTGGTGAGTTCTGACATATGTTTGCACCCATGAAATAGTCAACATAATCAAGATAATGAAAATGCTCATCACATCAAAAGTCCTTAAACTCCATTGTAATCTCTTCCTCTTGCCTCTGCTCATGGCACCCTCCCATCCCTAGTCAAGCACTGATCTGTTCCCTGTCACCATAGGTTAGTTTGCATTTTCTGGAAATGTTTATGAATAGAATCAAACAGTGTGTACTTCGAGGGGGAGGGATTTGGAGGGGGTAGGATATGGCTTCTTTCACTCAGCCTAATCATTTTTGAGATTCACCCATTGGTTGCTTGAATCAGTGGTTCATTCATTTTTATTGCTGGGTAGTATTCCAATTGTATTGTTTGCTTATCCATTTTCTGTACTGAACATTTGTACTGTTTCCAGTTTGGGGCTATTACAGGTAAATGTACTATGAACATTTGCATACAAGCCTTTGGACAAAAAATTAAATTTTCTTGGGTAAATATCCAGAAGTGGGTTGCCTGGATTATATTTAGGTATGTTTCACTTTTTAAGAAAACTGTCAAATGATTTTCCAAAGTAGTTGAACTATTTTACATTTATTCCCAACAGTGAAGTTCAGTATCCCAATTGGTCTGAATCTTTGGTAACACCAGATATGGTCAATCTTTTTTGTAATTTTAGCCATTTTAATAGGTCTGTTATACTATCTTATTGTTGTTTTAATTTAGTACTGTTGAGGATATTTTACGTGCTTATGTGTCTTTTATATATTCTTTGGTGAAATGTCTTTTCAAATCTTTTATCGAATATTTGTTTTCTTATTGAGTTTTAAGAGTTTTTTTCAAGAGTGTATTTTGGATATAAGTTCTTAATCAGATATGTGATTTGCAAATATTTTTTCTAAGTCTGTAGCTTGTCTTTTCATTTTGGTAACAGTCTATTTCAAAAAGCAGAAGATTTTAATTTTGATGATGTTCAGTTTGTCAATATTTCTTTTACAGATTGTGCTTTTGGCGTCATAACTAAGAAAACTTTATCTAATCCAAAGCCAGAAAAGTTTTCTCGGAGGTTTTATAGGTTTAAATTTTACATTTAGGTCTATGATCCACACTGAGTTAATTTTATGGTATGAAAAATGGATCATACATATATACATATATATGTACATATCCATAATATATATATATATAAAATTGGATATATATATATCCAATTATTCCAGCACCATTTGTTGAAAAGACTAATCTTTCTACTCAATTGCTTTTGAAACCTTGTCAAAATCATTTATCTGTATATATGTGGGTCTATATCTGGACTCTATTCTGTTCTTTTCCTCTATTTGTATATTTTTATACCAATACCAAATTATTTTAAGTATTGTAGCTCATAATAAATGTTAGTTCCCTAAATTTGTTCATCTTTTCCCACATTGTTTTGGCTATTCTAGGTTCTTCGAATTTTTATATCAATTTCGGAATGAGTCAATTTTTTATAAGAAAGTCTGTTGAGATTTTAATTGGAATTGTTCTAAATTTGTCGACCACTTTTGAGAGAATGGATTTCTTAACATCATTGGGTCTTCAATGAACACAGTATCTCTCACCACTTATTTAGACCTTCTTTAATTACTCTCAGTAATGTTTTGTAGTTTTCAGTGCACACGTCTTTTGTCAGATTTATCCCTAATTTTTTAATATTTTTGATGGCATTGTTTTTTACATCTTAATTTCTGATTGTTTATGGCTGATATTTTAAAATACAATTGATTTTTATATATTGATCTTTTTCCTGAAACGTTTCCTAACTCAATACTTCTGTTGCTTTTTATAGATTCTAGTGGAGTTTATACATTAACAATTATATCGTTTGTGAATAAAGACAGTTTTATTTCTTCCTTTCCAATCTAGATGCCTTTCATTTATTTTTCTTGCTTTATTACACTAACTAGAAATTCCAATACAATTTTGAAGAGAAGTAGTCTTTTGTTGCTAATCTCAATAAAGCTATTTTTAAAACTTTTTAGCTGTATTTTTGTAGATGCCCTTTATAAAATTAAGAAAGTTTCCTTCTTTTCCTAGTTTTCTGAGAGTTATCAGGAATGTATATTGAAATTTATCAAATGCTTTCTTCTGAATATTGAAATGGCCATATAATTTTTCTTTATTTCTTTTGTTTGTTTTTATGAAATACATTGATAATTTTCTTTTGTTAAACCAACCTTGTATAACCTGCTACTAGGTCATGATGTATTATCTTTTTATATAGTGTCGCATTTTATTTGCTCAACTTCTGGTAAGAACTTTTTAACCTATGATCATGAGAAATATTGATTTGCAATATATTCTCTTATAATATCTTCATCTGTTTTTGCTATCAGGGGACTTCTGGCTTCATAGAATGAGTTGGGGAGTATTTCTTTTTTTCAATTATGTAAAGGTGTTTGTGTAGAATTGATACTACCTCTTCTTTAAACCTTTGGTAGAATTATCCAGTGAAGCCATCTGGGCCTTGGCATTTCTTTGTGGTAAGTCTTTAAACTACAAATTAAATTTCTTTAATAAATGAAGGGATGTTTATGTTACTTAGTTTGTTCTTGAGTGAGCTTTGGTGGTCTGTATCTTTCAAAGAATGTGTCTATTACCATTAAGTTGTAGAGTTTATTGGTATAAAATTGCCTTTAATATTCTCTTAGTATTTTCATATTTGTAAAGTCTATAGTGATATTACTTCCCTCATTTCTGATATCAACAATTTATATTTTCTTTCTTCCTGATTAGTCTAAGAATCTATCAATTTTGTTCATCTTCTCAAAGATGATAAATTCTTTCAGCTTTCATATGTCTGAAAATGTCTTAATTTTGCTTTCATTTTTGAAATAACTTTACACAAGGTAGAATTCTAGAATGTCATACTTTTTCCCTTTCAATATTTTGCTCCATCATTTTTTCCCTCTTTTCCATTGTTTGCAACAAGATCTACTGTTATTCTTTCCTTTGTTCCTCTGTACATATCATTTTCTCTGATCACTTTTAAGGTTTTCTGTTGATCACTGGTTTTGATCAATTTGATTATACTGTGCCTTGGTATCATTTTCTTGGTTTCTTTAGCTTCTTGGATATGTATGTTTATAGTTTATAGCAAGTCTAATTTTTTTAATCCATAATTTCTTCAAATCTAATTTTTTTAATCCACAATTTCTTCAAAATATTTTACCCCCCTCCCCATCGTGACTCCAGTCATTCATATATTAGACTTCTTGAAGCTGTCCCACACTTCACCAATACTCTGTCCAATTCTTAAAATTTCTCTCTTTATCTTTCATTTTGGGTTGTTTCTATTATTATACCTTCAAATTCACTAATCTTTTCTTCTGCAATCTCTAATCTACTGTTAATCTTAGAAAGTGTATTTTTCATCTAACACGTTGTAATTTTCATCATATTATTATACCTTCAAATTCACTTATCTTTTCTTCTGCAATCTCTAATCTACTGTTAATCCTAGAAGTGTATTTTTCATCTAACACGTTGTAATTTTCATCACTAGAAATTTGACATGAGTCTTTCTTATACTTCCATATTTTTGCTTAACTTTTAGAACATATGGAATACAGTTATAATAACCATTTTAATGTCCTTCTCTGCTAACTCTAACATCTGTGGTTAATTCTTAATCAGATTCAATTGATTGATTTATATCCTCATTATGGATCATATTTTCCTGTTTCTTTGTGTGTCTGGTAACATTTCTTTTCTTTGGTAGAAAAGAATATTTTGAAAATGTCATCTCATTCTCTCCTGGCTTGAAAAGTTCCTGTTGAGAAATCTGCCTATAATTTATGGTGGTTGTACATAACTTCTTTCTTTTCTCTTGTTGCTTTTAAAGTTCTTTCTTTGTCTTTAACTTCTGACCATTTGATTATAGTATGTCTCATTGTAGCCCTAGTTAGGTTCAACCTATTTGGGATCCTTTGAGTCTCATGGATCTGGATGTCCATAATGTTCCCCAGGTTCAGGATGTTTTTAACCATTATTACTTTAAATATACTTTCTGATCCTGGAGTCCTGGGATCGAGTTCTGTGTCAGGCTCCCAGCATGGAGCCTGCTTCTCCCTCCTCCTGTGTCTCTGCCTCGATCTCTCTCTCTCTCTGTCTATCATAAATAATAAATAAATAAATAAATCTTAAAAAAATAAATATACTTTCTGTCTTTTTCTTTTCTTTTCTCACTCTGGAATTTTCATAATGTAAATATTGTTTCTTTTCACTGTATCCTAACATTCCTGTAGGCTTTCTTCATTCTTTTCCATGCTTTTTTTTTTTTTTTTTTTGTGCTCCTTTGACAGGGTAATTTTTAATGTCTTATCCTCCAGGTCTCTGATTCTTTCTTCTGCCTGCATGTTTGAGTCTACTTTTGAAACTCTCTGTTGAACTCTTTAGTTCAGCTATTGTATTTTTTAGCTCTAGGATTGCTGTTTTGTTTTGTTTTATTTCTTTGATGGTTGTTGTTTCCTTGTCAAACTTCTCATTTTGTTCATGCATTATTTTCCTAATTTCATTTAGTTATCTGTGTTTCCTTGCAGGTCATTAAACTTCCTTAAAAGACTATTCTGAATTCCTTGTTTGAAAGTTCACATATCTCCATTTTTGTAGAATCAGCTATTGGAGTGTTATTAGTTTCCTTTGGTGGTGTGATATTTACATAATTTTTAGTGATCCTTGATTCCTTATGTAGATATCTGAACATTTATGTAATTGGGCTCCTCTTCCAAACCTTATAGGTTGGCTTTGACGGAGATAGTTCTTTACCAGTTAGCTCAGTTTGGGTTTCTAGGTGTGTTTGTTGGCAGTGACCTTGGACAGATGGGACAGACAGGGGGTGGTTGTCCCCCTCTAGGTTCTCTGTTTCCACTGGAGGATCTGGAGGCTTAGGGGAGACATCACCACATGGTGCTGAGTTGGCCTGGAGACAATGCAGTCAACATACAGCTGCTTCTCTTATCCTTCTAATGCAGTCTGTCTTGGTCTCTTTGGTTCAGGGGAGTACTTCAGCCTCATCCCCATGTTCTTGGATTCTTTCAGTGGTGTCTTGTTTTAAATAGTTGCTAGTTGCTCTTCTTGTGAGAGGGAGAAGAGTCAGGAACAACCTATTGTGCCATCTTGGTGATGTCATTTCCCTGGACTGTTTGATCAGGTGCCAGACATTGTAAATTATATCTTGAGGGATGCTTATATATTTGTGTTTTTTTTTTAAGATTTTATTTATTTATTCTTGAGAGAGAGATACAGAGAGATAGAGGCAGAGACACAGGCAGAGGGAGGAGCAGGCTCCATGTAGGGAGCCCGGCGTGGAACTCGATCCCGGGACTCCAGGGTCAACACCCTGGGCCGAAGGCAGGTGCTAAACCGCTGAGCCACCCGGGCTGCCCTATATTTGTGTTCTTATAAATACTCTTGAGCTTTGTTCTGGGACAGAGTTAAGTTGCTTAGAAACAGTTTGGTTCTTTCTGGTCTTGGTTTTAATAATTGCAAGGCAGAACCAATGTAGGGTTTAGTCATGGGTTAATTATTCCCCACTCCTGCGAAAGGATCCTTCTAAGTGCTGTATTCAATGTCTTATAAATCTTGAGGTTTCCAATCTGCCTGATGGGTACAGGCACTGCTCTTACCCCTGGGTGTTCACTTGCCACTGGTATCTCTAATTGTCTGGGTGATTCTTTCTATGACCTCAGGTGGTTTCCTCATATATACAAATTGATCTGTATTCAGCTGAGCACTCAAGGTGGACACTCTGTAGATAGCTGAGGTGCTCTTTCTGTGCACCTCTTTATTGTCTGGCCCTCTATTCTGTGAACTACAGCCTCCTTAGTGTCCTCAGACTCTCTCCTCTATCTCCTCAACTCAAGATACCAGCTCTACTCCACCTAGGTGCTCCCTTTCTGGATATGGCCTGGAAACTTCTGTAAGGTAGAGGGTGGAGCAACATAGGGTTCACTCATTTGTTTCTCACACTTCAGGGATCAGTATCCTTCATTGCCTGATGATCCAATGTCTGAAAACCATTGCTTTTGTATTTTTTTGTCTAATTTTCGGTTGTTTTCAGATGAAAGAGTAAATTGGTTCTTTTTTCTCCATCCTGGCCAAAAGCAGAACTTCTCATTACTTGATTTTTTTTCCCCTCACACTGGATTCTTTAAGATAAGAATAAAAAAAAAAATAAAGAATCAGGATGCCTGGGTGGCTCAGGGATTGAGCAGAGGCTGAGGTCATGATCCCAGGGTCCGGGGCTCCCGAGTCCCACATCGGGCTCCCTGCAGAGAGCCTGCTTTTCCCTCTGCCTATGTCTCTGCCTCTCTCTCTGTTTCTCATGATTAAATAAATAAAATCTTTAAAGAAAAAAAAGGGGATCCCTGGATGGCTCAGCGGTTTGGCACCTGCCTTCTGCCCAGGGTGTGATCCTGGAGTCCCGGGATCCGGTCCCACATCGGGCTCCCTGCATGGAGCCTGCTTCTCCCTCTGCCTGTGTCTCTGCCTCTCTCTCTCTCTCTCTCTCTCTCTCTGCCTCTCATGAATAAATAAATAAAATCCTTAAAAAAATAAAAAAATAATAAAGAAAAAAAAGTAAAGAATCTTCCAGGGAAATCCCAAACACTTCAGGTATGCAGTATAGGTATTTAACAATTAAATAGGATGGTAGGCCAGTCTCAACTTCAGGTCATTAATTTGCTAAAGAAAAAGAGAGATCTGCATGAAATTCACAACTCTGATTGCCATGTTAGCCACTGTGTCAGAAGGCTTGAGAGCTGAGCTCTGGAGAAACAAAATCCCTGACAGTTGTTGATGTTTTTGTAATAGGAGACTTCTGTTATTTTAGCAAACAGAAAGACTGCATAAAAATGTCAAAAAGAAACTACTTTTGAAGAAAAAAATAGAAACTGACTCACTAAAGGGACCTATTGGGGATAATTACCCAGAGCCTGTGGTAGATCGGGAGGGCTGATTTAAAGTTATTGTTTTTGCAAATTCTGCAAAAAACAAAAACCAAACAAAGATTTTTTTTCCTGGCTTTGCGAGTAGTGGAAAAATTCCTCCCACAGCCGTAATCTCACGTAAACTGCTCACGTGGATTTTTCTCTCTGAGTTTCTCAAACTCCTTTTCTCTAATACAAAGCATTATTGGCTTATGACAAAACATTAAAAACCGTCACTTGAAATAGTGTTTTGATTGTTGATTTGCCGTCTGGTAGTATTATAGGGGCTTTAGTTTGTTGGTTTCCTGCTGCCCTGGGTCAGCAAAGCCTGAACTTTCTCATCTGACACCTGTTCAACTCTGAGGAAACTGATTAATTCATGGTGGAAAGGTATCAATTTCACAACTTAGACTTCTGCATTCCTGAAATGCCCTTCTCAAGGGAGACATTAGATGAGCTTTGAATTAATTGAGGTAAATAAATATTCAATCCTTCGGATACCATTACATTCTCTTTCATTCAAAAAATTTTCTTCTCACTTGAAGTTTATTACCAATAAAATCATATTTAAAGATTTAATTCAATTAATAATACCTCAAGAATTACCATATTATCCCTGAATTATATCTGTTCCTTTCTGGTCACCCGTATACTAGTTGTTCTTAATTTATATAAATACACCTTTAATTGAAATTCAACCATTCAGTTTAAAATTGAGAGATCTTTGTTAAAAGAAAATTTCAAATAGAATTTGAATAGATTTAGCAACAAAAAAGATTAAATATAAACACTAACTATGAATAAATGTGGGATAATTGACTGGCTTATTACAGTTTTGGAAATTATTTTATCTACTGAGACTTAAAAGTTTCCAGGTCTTGGTTCATGTTAAATTCTGATAACTGATGTCATGTTCCTTCCTCTATATTTCCTATGAGTGTGGACATCCTGGGTTGCTAAGGTTGTGATCAGATAAATACTGAGCAAAGTGTTATGAAGCCTAATTCCCACTGAGAAGCTCTGGAAGCCTGTATTAGTTCTCCCACTTTAGAGTTATCCCACCTATGGAGTAAGGGAGTAACAGTATTTATTTATACTCCAACATTCCTGAGATATTGCTTGAAAGTTGCTCCTAGAAGCATGAATTCCAGAAACTTTAAACCCGTTGGACACATGGTAGAGTGAATTCCATCAAAGGGAGAACACCCTCAACAAAGAGCTGCTGATGCTAGGAGCTGGAAGCTCAGACAAGGGCAGACAGATACTGACAAAGAGGTGATGTGGGAGAGGCTCTGACACCATATGCTATAAGACTGCACCCAAGAGAAAATGTAGAACATTCAGGACAAATGAGTATTTATTTTTAATTAATTCAAGAATAGTATTCGATCTCTTGTGTCAGTTGGGGTAGGGTTGGTTATGCTGCGGTTAAAAAGCCACCAAGTATTAGTGGCTCGGGGCCACAAAAGTTTATTTTTCACTTATGGTTGTCAAGGGGGGACCTCTGTGGATTGTCTTAACTCAAAGGATTCAAGCTGGTGGAATGGCCACTACCTCAAACATGGCCAATGTTGTATCAGAGGGAGAAGTAAGGCCTTGCACTGGCAGTTAAATGGCCTGACTATAGTGACCTGTATCAACTTCCACTTACAAATAATTTCCCAGAACTAGTTACATGGCCCCAACCCACTATAAGTTGTGTACATGCCATCTACCATGTATCTGGAAGAAGAAAGAAGCAGATGATTAATGACTTCCACATATGAAGACTGATAATAATTTCAGGTTGATCAATGACTTCAATGAAAAAGGGGCATTAGAAGAATAGAAGAAAGCCTGAGTGAGTTTTGTGTACATTTAAAGTGATTTCTAAGTAACCTACAAAACCCAGAAACTACAAGGGAAAGAGACTGACACATTTAAATGCATAAGAGTGTTAAAAGTTTGATATGACAAAAATACCATAAAAAAGAGCCAGAAGTCCAAAAAACTGTGTTAAAATAGCAGAGTAGTTGCTAATCTTCTTAATATATGAAGAACTCAGTAAGAGAAATTTAGTACCCAGAAGAAAAATGAACATGGAAAATAACAATTCACAAATAATGGCATTCATGTGGCTCATAAACATATGACATACAAGATGAAATAAAAACACTGCTTTTTAGTCATCATCTCAGCAAAAGTACAAGGCTGTAAAGAGAGCCAAGCATTCTCAAACGCTGTGGATAGGAGTGCAAACATATTCAACCTCTAATTTTTTTTAATTTTTGAATATATGTACTCTCATTTTAAATGAACTTCCTCTTTGACCTAGAAAAAAATTACTAGGTGCTGACAACTCCACCCTGAAAAAACAAATATCTCTAAGTCAGAGATTATTTAAATGAATCACAGTACATACTTGAAATGGAATATTATATAGCCATTGAAAAGCATGAAGTAGATTTCTTTGGGCTAACATGGAAAACTAGAATGGATTACTAATGAAACACATAGGAAAGCAAAAATAAATGTACTGTGGTCCCATTTCTGTATGCCTCGGATATGCAGGAAAAGTTTATACAAGAATACATGAGTGATTGTTAAGAGTTATACCATGTGGACAGAACCAACAGGGGTCCAGAGAGGTAGGCAGGGGCTGTAATGGACATTATTTATTTTCTGGCCGAGAACTCTTATTCTTCCTCCTTTTTATAAAGTCATGCCCTTCTTTCTCATTCAAGTCATATATTTTGGGCAGGTTATTTATTACTGTGATTCCAGATGGGAGCACAACACCCAAGCCTGGTCAAATGGCCCATCCCATTCAATTCCACCAGCCACAGTGATAGTTCAGGGATGTTATGAGTTAGAAGCTGGTCAAGCCAGAGTCAGTCTTGGGACTTGTGAGTTTGTGAGATACTGGGAATGTAAACTCTTTTTTTCTGGATGTGAGTCTGGAAAAATGTACCCTGGAACAGCCGTGCCATCTGAATATTATGATAGATGAAACAAAGCATAAGGAAGAAGCAGAGCTTATATCTTCAGAGTAAGATCCATGGACATGTCAGTTAAATGAGAAACAAATTAATATATAAATAAAAGATAAAATAAGCCACTTTCCCCCCCTTTACCTTAAGCACCTTTGAATTAGGACCTGAGATGAATTTGGCTTTTCTTTTCCTTTAATATCCTTACAGTCAGTTTGTATAAACATATCTCATTTTTATAGTTAAATGTATTTTACAAATAAGACTATGTAATAAATAAGGTTAAATAAAGAAATACTTTAAAAAGATATGTAACCAACCAAAGCTTGGTTACATGGCAGAGATATTTCTAAATGTAATACAAAACAGCAGTTAAAAAAATAATAAGGTTGATCTAGGTGTCTTCGTATGCAAGAAAACTCCAGAAGTGGAAGAGAAATTCAGGTTCCAGACAACCAGGTGGAATCCATTTCCACTTATGTAAAAATGAAACTATTCTTCTGTGCATTGAAATCCCGAAAGCTATGCAGCAAATTAAATAATTGTTTCAAAGTATTGAGTTATGGGAGCAAAGTTCACTTTCTACTTTATATGCTAATGTTTGGAAATAGTTTACCTCCCCCCTGCCCGCCTTAGGTGATAAAGTCTTCAAGTACCAGGTTCCTGTCATCTTTGAAGATGATCTCTAGCTCATTTTGCTCATATTAGGTAACAAATAAATGTTTGTGGAGTGAATGAATATGAAAAGGGGAAAACATAAAATGAATTAAGAAGGGGATTTTACTTCAGAATAAGGAATGTTCAAGAAGTCGTCTGTGCCTGTCAGAGGCAAATTTCAACTAAGTCACAAGACCAAGCACCAACCACAGTTCTACTTGGTCCTTTGCAGATGAAGTTATTCTGAGAACAAGAAACGATTTATGTATTGTTGCTGGAGATTTCTTTCACAGGGGTGTTTATTAGTCAGGATAAATTAGGGCTATGCCCTAGTAAAAACTCTAAGATCTCGGTGGCTTAAAACAACAAAAATTTATTTTGAGCGCAAGCTACATTTCCCAAACAAATTAGCAATGGGACTCTGTTCATTATAGTCACTCAGGAACCCAGGTGGATAGAGGCAACATCTCAAAATGTGAATATGCAATCACAGAGGTAAGAAAAAGCAAATTGTGCAATGGTTCTTCAAGCTGCCACTTGGAAGGGATATACCTTGTACATCGTTATGTTTCACTGGCCCCTGTATGTCCCATCCCTACATCTCACTTCGAGAAGATAAGGAAGTGCCACCCTACCTCATGCATATTCTGAGGGATGGCGGGTGGGATTTATTTCCCTGTAAAATCACTGACATTTACATATTTTTCTTTCCTTCTGTTTCTTTCTTTCTTTTTAAGAATTCATTTATGCATAAGAGACACACAGAGAGAGGCAGAGACATAGGCAGAGGGAGAAGCAGGCTTCCTATGGGGAGCCCTATGCAAGATTTGATCCCAGGACCCCAGGATCACCACCCCTGAGCCAAAGGCAGATACTTAACCCGCTGAGCCATCCAGGGGTCCCTACACATTTTTCAACATCCTCTCTTGGTGTTTCTCTTGAGGACTATTTTCTTATGCTTGTAGCATAGCCCCTTGACATAAATGGCTTCCCAGAACACATTCTTTCTCTTACTCTATACCTACAACTGAGAGAGACAGACAGAGAGACATTGCCTGCAGCAAAGCTGTCACTTTGCTATTTTCCTACTCCTCTTCTTACTATGTAAGCAAATAATTATAGTACAAGTGAATTCTATATTCCTCCTAGGTGATCATACTTGAGGTTCTGATGATTTCTTAACCTTAACGATATAAAGGGAACATCTTTTGCCTATTAGCAGTGGGTTAACAATTTTCTTTAAGATAAAAATTCTCTTGACTTTTTAATTGCGATTTGCAACAAATACAAAGCAAGTTTGTACACTGCCATATTCTTTGTGATGAGTGTTGGGGGAGGGCCGCAATAAATATTAAGGGGTGAGAATACTTGCTATGATTAAAATTAGTAAGTAAATGCTTACATTTGAAAAGTAGAACTTGTTTCACAAGCTCTGGGTAATAAGAGTGCAAATTTCTTTTAGTTATCATGCATGATATAAAATATATAATCTATTGTGAAATGGACTGCCCTGAATAAGCTGTGCTGTTATCTTCACTGCCTAATTTGAAGTCTAGTGTATATAAGCTCCATGCTCATTTTTGGCATTATTCTAACATTCTTTATTTTTGAAAGAATATTTTTTGTTTGTTTTGTTTATAGCAGAGATGTCCTTCTATATATTTTCTGCTCAAGTGTCACTTATTTATAATAAAGCAACTTAAAGTTCCATTGCTAAATTCACACCTTTAGTAGGAATAAATTTGAAGTGACCTTGGTAAACACAAATGGAAGCAAAAAACACAGAGTATTATATTCTCCAAGAATAAATTTAACACTGTGTATTCCAATCAGAAATAACAGGCCATTTTCAACCATGGCAAAATTGACTAAGGCTTCACTAGGAAAGCAAGCTAATCCTTTGCAATGATATTTAATTGCAAGCAATCTATTTGCCTAACAGCACAGGGAATGATTGATTAAATTATGATGTCATTATAAAATAATATTGTATTTATAAATAACTTTAATTATGGGACAGTGGAAAAGGCAAGAAATACATAAATTGTCAATTTGAAACGATGTATAAGAGAAATACAACACACTATAAAAAGGATGATCTCTGGTTGCTAGGATCAGAGGTGATTTTTATATTACTCTTTCTTGTAAGTTTAATAACATTTTCAAAAACCTTGGGACAATAAAATTCACTCATTTTATAGTTAGAAAAATGTAAACTTTCTCTGTCTCAAATTCCAAGATTTTGTTGTTGTTGCTGCTTTTTGTTGGTTTTACCTGCACTAGGTCAGATATTTATTGGATTCAGTTCCGAGTTTTTGAGCCAAAAATGATCTTCAGAAGAAGAAAGAAAATAGTAGAAAAGAAACGTGAGGGGATCCCTGGGTGGCTCAGCGGTTTGGTGCCTGCCTTTGGCCCAGGGCGTGATCCTGGAGTCCCGGGATCGAGTCCCGCGTCGGGTTCCCTGCAAGGAGCCTGCTTCTCCCTCTGCTTGTGTCTCTGCCTCTCTTTCTCTCTATGTCTCTCATGAATGAATATATAAAAATCTTAAAAAAAAAAAAAAAGAAACATGAAGATGACTCAAAGTTTGCGAAATATGAGTCAAGATTGTTAGACCTAGCAGGGAGCCTGGGTGGCAATTAGGTAGATGATAGATTCTTGCACAGAGCATGATAGTGACCAAGGACATATTGTCACTCAATCTAAATGATTCTTAAAAACAAGTGAATGAGAGGTGCTTGCATGGCTCAGTTGGTTAAATGTCTGCCTTTGGCTCAGGTAATGATCTTGGGGTTCTGGAGTCTAGCCCCCTGTTGGGCTCCCTGCTAAACAGGGAGTCTGCTTCTCCCTCTCTCTCTCTGCCCCCCTTTCTTGTGCACTCTCTCTCTCAAAAATAAATATATAATAAAAAATAAGTGAACAAATGGCCAGTTATTATACATCTTCCCTGAACCAACAAGAAAAAAAAAACATAAAAATAATCTACATTTGGTGTAAGTGACATAGGTTTATTTAAAATATAGAAGGTATTGTACTATATTGGCTCCTTCCAGACAGGAGAGGGTTAGACAGTGAAAGGGGAAATTGGGGTGCTAATTAAGTATGATCGTACAAAGTCTTAATTCTAAGGTTCCTTAAGGAATGACCACAAAGACCCAGCCCCAAACATCAAGAGTTCTAACCCTGGTAAGTTGATGTATAGCAATAAAGTGACTGATTCTGAATTCTGGAATATTAGTATTTTGGATATAAGTATTTTTTCAAAAAGTTAAGCATCACTATGCAAAGCACTTCAGCTAGTCTAGAGAAAGTCTGAGGTTAAATGATTATAATTTATAAACACCTCTGCAGAGAAACAAGCCTTGGTTAAACACCTTTGATCTACTAATGTTGGATCAAAACTAACTGATTATTCAATGTATGTTGAGTATCCACAGAGAGTTAGTTTTCTTTCTGCAGGTCTATCAACAATATCAGCAATATTCGTATCTTCCTGGATCATACTATCTACCGTGCATGCATACACACACACACACACAGAGTTGATCCTCATTATTTGCGTATTCTATATTTGCAAATTTGCCTACTTGCTAAAATTTATCTGTGACCTCAAAATCAGTACTTGTGGCACGTTCACAGTCATTTGTGGATGTGCAATCTCTTGTCACCGGAAGTGCACCTTCCCAGCTAAGGTTGAACAAGGCAACATTCTGTCTTCTTGTTTCAGTTCTCGTATTATAAACAAGTATTCTTTTCATGGTCTGTTTGGTGCCACGTTTTTTTGCAGTTTTGGTGATTCTGCATTTAAGATGGCGCCCAAACACTGCAGAAGCACTGAAGTGCTCTCTAGCTCTCTCAAGAGCAAGAAAGCTGTGATGCGCCTTATGAAGAAAATTCGGTGTCTTAGATAAGCTTCAGTCAGGCATGAGTTCTAGTGCTGTGGGCCGTGAATTCAATCTTTAGGAATCAACAGGATATATTAAAGGAGATGTTTTTAAACAGAAACATACATAAAAGTAAGGTTATGTACTGATTGGTTGATGAAAATGTTGTGACCAGCAGCTTGCAGGAAACTAACCCAGTATTTCTCTTACTAAAGCTTGTGGCCCAACCAAGATCTCTGGTTGCATTCTTATCTTCTGTATCCTTCTGAACCTTGAAGTCTTTTTAGTTTTTTTTTTTTTGCTCCCTTTCAGCTTTTGGGGCTCAGAAAAATCTTGGCTTCTTTCTTTGTACCAGGTTTGACTAATATCAGGTTTCATCAAGCTGCCTATGAGGATACATCTGCAGATCGATTCTTGTTATTCTATGAGGCTTGAGTATTCCCTAACTTTGTACTAGTTATGAAGATACTAGTCTGCTCTGAAAACTATAAGAAATAGACTGACATAAATAAAAAAGAATGGCAATAAGAAGTTAGGATGGGATGCAAAGCAACTGGAATTCTATTACTTTATTGGTGGGAATGAAAAATGGTTCAGTCAGTTTGGAAAACCGTTTGGTGGTTTCTCATTAAATTAAGCATACACTTAACATATGACCCAACATTTCCACTTCTACGTATTTGTCCACAAGAAGTAAAAGCAGTTATCTATCAAAGATTCATATACAGATGTTTATGGCAGCTTTATTCATAATTTGTCTCAAATTGGAAATAACCCAAATATCCATCCACTGATGAATGGATAAATAAATTGTGATTTTTAGATACAATGGAATACTACTCAGCAACTAAAAGGAATAAAATACACAATACAAGCAACACTAGAGATGAGTCTGAAAAACATTAAAAATAGTTCAGATACAAAGAATTACATACTGAATAATTCTCTTTATGTGAAACTGGAAAAGACGAATCAAATTTAAACAAACAGAAGTCAGCATAGTAGTTGCCTGGATCAAGGGGAGTTGGTGTGGTTGACAAAGATTCAAGAGAACTTTCTGAGGTGAAAGAAATGTTTGCTCTCTTCGTTGTGATTGCATAGGTTAATAAACTAGCCAAAATTCGTCAAAATGTACACTTAAAATGGGTACATTTTAGTATATTTCAATTGTATATCAATAAAGTTGATGAAAAGTAAACAGATTAGAAGCTCAATTTACCTCTTCATTGACTTTAGGCTCTTTTGGTCCTCCTCTTCCTGGAGAAAATACATGAATGCCTTTGACTTTTGGAATGGAAGCAGAGTTTTGAACTACAAAGAAAAACCTAAGTTCGTATCTTCAAATTTTGCACCCTTTATTCTGATGAAAGATAGAGGTAATATGAGGAGAGACCCCTTTCCAAAGGTAAGATATAAGATAAAAGTTCTAGATGGAGCCTCTCATTAGTCGTCCAAGATGTACCAAGTCAGTGAAGTGTCGAGAGTACATCACTGAGTAAGATATTTCACTGCAAGCCTCATGACTATGAGGGCTTGCCTATCTGTTCAATGTTGTATACTTCCAGCTTAGAACTATATGTTTCATACATGCTTATTGAATATGTTGAATGAAGACATATTCCCTCTTGTGATGGGTATTGAAGTCTACTGCAAGAGGAAGACATTGATTTATGTCATTTTAATAGAAAAATAATTGCTAGATAATAACACATTCAGTGCTATGGTTGTACAGAAAAGGAACAACTAGTCCAAACTGGAATTTCTGGAAAGGTTTTATGGAAGGGATGGTATCTATGGTGAGGAAAATGAACATAAGGAAGCAGAAGAGAAAAAGTGGAATACACCAGGCAGAAAAATAGCCTATGTGGGGCACAGAGATTCATTTGCTTATTCAAGGAAATTCATTAAGCAGCTTTTGTGTACTAGGTACTGTTATAGATCCAGAAGAGCGAAGATGAAATGGCAGAAAATAATCTCTGCCATTGTAAGCTTACATTCTTTTTGGGGAGACAAATACTTTTTTAAAAATCCTACTTAAATATAGAGTGGTGTTGATAAGAGAAATAAAAGTAATAAGGAAGAAATAAAGCAGAATATGGACCACAAAAAGAAATGAGAGAGGTTCTAGTTTAAGTAGTGTTGTCATAGAAGGACTCTTTCATGAGGGCTCTGGAGGAAGTTAGAGACTAAGTCACATGGATATGTAGAGGAAGATCTTTGAAGGAAGATGTGACAGCATGTGAAAAACCATGGAGCAGGACATGCTTGGCATGGTCAAGAAGAGTAGGGAGGCCAGTGTGGCTGGAGAAGAGTAAGCAAAAGGGAGAGTAAAAGGAGATTAGGTCTGAGAAGTAAAGAGTTCAGGGTAGCCTATCATATAAGACGTTACGAACCATTTAAAAGAATCTGGATTATACCTAAGGAAAATGGGAAAAGATTGGATAAAAGATACGATATGACTGACTTTTAAAAATGTCAGTGGCTTATTGGGGGAGAATAGGCTTCAGGGAACAAGGGTGGAAGCAGGGCTATCACAATAATCTGGGTAAGAGTAACTTTCTGAAATAGTCTGATTGCAGGAAAGAAGCTGTAAAGTGGTAAGTTTCCAGATAAATTCTTAAGATAGATTTGATAGGAGTTCCTGCTGGGAGGTATTAGGTGATATGAAAAGAATAGAAATGTCAGTAATAATTCTGAGGAGATAGCAAATAGCACAGGGTGTGAGGAAATGCAAGAAATCTGTTGTTGAAAAAAATCAAAGGGTAAGAGAGAGTTATTATGGGATTCTGCTACAAAAATGGGTAGAAAGAAGCCATGGAGAGCATGGTGCACACAGTAGAGACATTTTGTTGGAAATGGGAAGTCACTGGAAGGGTTTCAGCAAGGGAACACTATCACACTATCTGGTGTGAGATGATAGTGGTTTTTGATGACATTAATGTCTCAATGGGATTCAGAGACAATAAAACTGGGAATAGAGAAGCTGGCTAGGAGGCTATCATAATGGTCTAGAAAAGGTGATGGGACCTAATTTAAACAGAGGCTATGAAAGTTGTGGAGAAAGGAATGGACTTGGGAGTTAGATAAGAGATATGAAAATGGGACTATCTGCTAGTTGGTTGGATGTGGAAGATGAGAGAAATAGAGGAGTCTAAACTGACTCCTAGGTTCAGACATGGATGATTGAAAGTACAATCCCAGCATTCAAATGAATCAGACATATAAGAGGTGTATAGGGATAGGCTTTTGAAAGAGAATGAGGAGTCAGTTTTGGATCTATTGAGTTTGCATTTCCTGGCTGGATCAAAGTGGCTAGACCAAGAAGGAAGTTGGATATATGAAGCTAAAAGTGAGAGAAGTTCAAGTTCCAAGCAATGGAGATCTAAGACAGCAAATAGTGCAAGGCTTGCTCTTTTGGTTTCCATGTAATAAGTAGAAATCATCAGTAGGAACCTTTCCAAATAATTTATAATTATTATAGGACTATTCAACATCATAGAAATATTCCAACATAACATTATTCCATCTATCTAGATTCAACTTTCATATTCCTCTGGGGAAGGGGTATAAAGGCATATTCTCTTAACCATGCATGCGTGTCTACAATAAACTACTAGATACCTTGTAGGGAGGGATGTTTTCTCTGTCCCTGGAAGCATGAGAGAAGTTAGAAGGTAAGAGAGGCAATGTGCACACTGCCATGAGGGAAGTGCCATAGAGGTAAAACAGCTCCATGTTTAGGAAATTTCTTTTTTCATGATTGGCTTCCCTATAGGTGATATTATCCCCTAGCCTTGTTAGGATGTGCTGTATACAACTCTTATATGTTGATCATAGATATAATTACTATATTAACTCTACTATCCTTACTTACCTGCCTGTGGGTTATAGATATGCAGCTTAGATAAGTCTCATAGGTTGGCACCAATGTGGTTCGTGGCCATCACTGGGACTTAAAGGTCATGATCAATACATCTCACAACTGGACATGATGATTTTGTAGTTTTCCTCAAATGGTTGATGATAACCCAGGAAAAGCCTAGAAAGGAAAAAAATAGAGGCAAGACTGAAACCTAGGGGATATCACTCTTTAAGAGCAAGGCAGAACTGAAAAAGCTTATGAAGGAGATTAAGAAGGAATGATAGAAAGAGAAGGGGAGAAGCAGGGAGAGTGCTGACATGACCTAAAAGGCCCAAGAAAGCTGGCCCCTGTCTGCCTCTCCAGGACCTTTTATGACTTCTCTTTTGAACACTAAGCTGAAGACACACTGGTCTTCTTGCCATGAGGCATGATTAACCTTATCTCTGAGACTTCATGCCTGCCATTTTCTTTTCTTCCTCATCTTTGCAAGCCTGATTCATTCCAATCACTCAAGTTTCAGCTTATATATAAGTCAACTCTTCAGAGAAATCTTTTCCTGATAATCCCAAATAAAAACACTTGTCACAATCTGAACTTAATTAGTTCACATATTTCTTTTTTTTTTTTCTTTTTTTCATATACACCAAAATGTTGATGCAATGAGAGTCCAAATCTTGTCTCCCTTACTTGTAGAAGTATTCCTAGGGCCTAGGAAAGTACCTACCACTAGCAAGTGGTCAGTAATTATTTGAATGTAATTCAGTAATGTATTGACTGATCAAATGTTTCAAGTCAAGGAGCGAAGTGCAAGAAGAAATTTAAGAAGACTAAATGAGCAACAGTGTGAAATATAGGAGAAAGATCTAATAAAATTAAGAGGTATCCATTGGGTTTGACACAATCTCTGTCCTCAAACAGCTTTTGTTGATGGCACAAAGCATAGACCCTGGAAAGGTACAAGGCGTTTAAAAGCAGCATACCACGATATGATGTAAATGGTACATGAATGTGGAGGCATCAAATGAGTGACATTCTAAATACTTTTTAATTTGCTCCCAGCATAAAAGCTCAGAGGTTTACTTTGCTCTGGTCTTAAGCCACCCACTCACCACTCTGGGAACCAGGAAAATGGTGCTATTATTGAGCATTGTTTGAAGCAAAGCCTTTGGTGGCTGTTGGCTTACAAGCATTTCAGTCATGTCTCTGTTTTCAAGAGGGTGAAGTGCAAGTGTTTCAGCTTTTATTACTGTAAGGTTATGTGGTGACTCTTGATCATATTTGTCAGCTGTTAAATTTTGATCAGCTTCATTTTAGAAAGAGATCAGTCACAGAATTTTGCAATCATCAATATGAAAGGGAAGTTTTTGCATTAGAAACAGTTACTTGAATATTATTCAGCTGGATAGTGGGTTTTGATTACTTAAATATGTCAGTTTTTTATAGAGCTTAACAGATATTCCATCTGCCTTTATAAATTATTTAATGTTACAGATTTTACATTATGGGTGACTGTGCATGGGTGAGGATGGGGGCAGGCAAAACCTGGTCCTTAATGTCATTTGCCTATATAGGCACCTTTGAAGACATCTGTTGTCTTATATGATCCTCAGTGAGCTCTGTCCACAATGACTGTGACATTCATGGTGTCTCATATGTACCTCTGCTGTTAGTTTACTTGGGTCACTGTGAAGACACACTCTCTTCCAGTATGCATAGTCACTTCTGGTCCCCTGGTTCCCCTCCCACCTCTGAGCCACAATGACCAAAGTCAGTCATCTTCCTTCTCCTCTGCCACACTGCAGAGGGGGAAATTCTGATATTCTATGTGTTCAAATGTACACGGTGCTCACTTTTTCTTTTAGGTTTTGTCTCCTTTGGCTTAACCTAAATTCTACAAACTTCTCAGAGGTTTTGTCCCCTGCCTTGGGCTTAGCCTAGCAGCATGGACACTGACACTCCTATGGGAGGACCTTGAAGTCTGTGCTAGTATTTCTTTTGCACCTACCTTCATAACATTCAGGGAATGTTGTTTTCTAAATTGGCCATGGGGGCCTAAGGAGAGTTGTGTGCTTTGTCATGGTATTTTATCCTAAATCTTTTGCAAGATCATGACTCTTTTCTACTCCTCTACCTCACTGTTTAGGTTTTTGAATCAAAGAGCCAGAAAGGTACAATTTTTTCTTTGTTGTTTTTTCTTTTTTTGGTGTCATATCCTTTCTGTGAAACAATTACGTAGAAATAGCCTAGCTGATTGAACAGTGGGTAAGCCAAAGACATGGTAAGAGACCACTTGGGGTGTGTGGGTGGGATCATGCTGGCTAATATTTTAACATTATTATTCTATATTTTATCACTCAATTGAATGTCAACTTTTTATTTAAAAATAAGAGTTCTCTGTTGTCAAATCATGTAATTTCCATTTCAATGCCTCATGCTCTTCATGCACTAACAAGTAGATTAGTGAGAATTCAAAGGGAAAATTAAGGTAGTAAGGTAGCAGAATAGATACTAGAGAACCTTTAATTCTTAGAGTTTTTTCTGATTCCATCACTGAGTTATTTTTTGTGTTTTGGGGAATGTGAATATTTGCAGTACTGATCTTTTTTTTTTTTTTTTTTTGCAGTACTGATCTAATCTGTCACTCACCCTTTCTGAAGAAATGATGAGTACATAAAGTAAGCAAGGGTACTTATTTGGTGAATTTCATTCTCAACCTCTCCTGGCCTCCTCATTCTTCCAAAGCTCTGAAATCTCAACCACCCTCAAGATACACACACACATATACATGTATACATACATGTGGATATAGCCTCACATATCCTGGAGAACCATTTGGGTTAGCAAACTCCTCTTATGGAGTACGAACACAACTTATTACTCAATAGTGGTTTCTTTCCAAAGGAGTCTGGATTTGGAGGTTGAAAGAAAGAAGAACAGAGGAAAAAGAAAAAAAATTGAGCTTTGTATCAACATGGATCCAATTTCTGCTCTCCTGTGTCCATCCTTCCATCTCCTTCTCTGCCTTTACTACAAGAACTCTGTTACACTACACTTGGATAACTCTGGAAACTGGGCTGTAAACAGTTTGCAGAACTGGAGAGGTGGCAGACAGAGAATTATGAGGAGCTGGAGGATGAAAAGGAGTCAAGAGATGATGAAAGGTTGGTGAATGATGGAGAATTAGGAAATGTGAAATTGTTTGTTTTATTTGTAGAGGATGACATATTTCAATGGAAAAGTCATAGAATCTGTGGTTAAGTTTGGGTAAAATCTCAAATGCTAGAGATCCAACATTAGGATTAGCCTCCAGGATTGAAGGTGGTGGCTCTTGGAAGCCACAGGAGAAGAAGGCTCTGAGCTCCTCAAGTAAATTAGTAAAGTAATTACCATGCTGCTCATTAAGGCCTTAGTACAAAGGTTATTAAATTATTAGCAAACTATGGCATGTAGCTTTATAATGCACTTAAATCATCTCTGGAAACTGTGTTTTTAATGTTCTTGACTATTTCCTTCTTGATGGCAGTGGTGGTACTATTTATTTCTCAGGGTCTTTTTACCACACTTCATACGATGTTTGGCTCACAGAAGGCATTTAAGGCATGCTAATTAACACTTCTTTCCACTGAAACTCGGGTTCTTCTTTCTGCCCGAATTATTTCTACTGTGTGTGCTTTCTCTGAGAAGATTGTGAGCTTATTGAAGGCAGGGACCAGGCCTTCTACTTACTTTTGCTTTCCTTTCAGGCTAGCAGAGTGGTAGGCCTAGAGGGGAGCTCATTTAATACTTGATGATGGATTGAATTATTGGCTCAAAATTTCCTTGAGGTTCTGACTGGGAAATTAAAGCTTTAGTCTGTCTAATAAAACAAAACAAAAACTGACATAGAATAATAAAATGTATCTAGATTTTTTAATGGTCCTGGCAATTTCACTAATAAGGATCTTGCATTCATACAACTTACTTTGCTGTTGGTAACAAAAAACCGTATTCAAATTGGCTTTTGCAAAATGAATGAATGGATGAATGAATGCATTTAATACAATTAAATTTATTCCGTGGTATAACTGACAAGTCCAGGATCTTGCTGAGCTGACTTACATCTGTATTTGTGGTATCCAGTCATGTCAGTTCAACAAGTTCCATATATTTTCTTTGCTAGTCTGCTTTGCTTTGCAATGCCTTCATGTTAAACACAGACTTTGCCCTCATGGTGGTTCTGGTAGCTCAGGTTTTCTTCTTATCTTTCTAGAAAGGCCTAGAGCTGACACTAGATCTCTCTAGTCGTCTGACTAGGTCATCCTCAAGGACCTGAACCAATCATTCTGGCTGAGGGGATACGATGTTAGAATTATCCAGGTCTGGATCACACACTCATCCCAGAACTAAGTGGTAGGCTTAACTAGACTCAGACTGACACGGGGCGGGGGGCGAGGGGGGCGGGTGGGTGGGAGTGGGATCTTTTCCCAATAAAATATAAAAGGATTTTTTCCAAAAGAAGTATAGGCAGTTAGTTTTTCCTAAATGGAGCCCATGGTTTAAGATCTTTGTCTACTAAAAAATGCTTTCTTACATCATAATTCATTTCTTCATTACCTATTCCTCAAGGAAATTAATCTTTCTTTCATGACACAGTATTTAACCAATATAATTAGAGACCAACCCCTTCCTCTCCAAAAAAAAAACCCTGTAAAACTTGGATATTGTAGTTTTCATGTGTGATTTCTCTTGGACTTTTTGATAAATTGTGAATAGCTCTATGACTTTCAATTCTGCTCCTACCTCCCCTGTCATCTTAGAAGACTAGGTTGGACACAGCTGCTAAAATTTGTTTTAGTACAGGGTTTTTTAGACTTAACTAGTACATCAGGATCACCAGGGGTTATTAGGGAATGCTGATGCTCAGGCCCTGTTTCCAGAGGAGTGAATGTGGAGAAAGAATTAGACATTTGGAGGTTTTTCTTGCAAACACCCTAGTGATCCTAATGGGCAGCCGGAATTGGCAAAGCTTGCAGAACTTGCTACTTTCTCAAGGCTACCTTATTTACAGGGCTCTGTAAATCAGGAATCACAAACAATGCACACAGTTGTACCTGACATAGTTGCAGACTGCAACTACCAACAGCTGTACCATTTGCTCCAGGTGTATCTTTCCTCTGTCCATCACACCTTTGCAAAACCCAGCAAAAGCGACTCTAAAAACTGTTCAGAAGTTCACAGAAAGGTTGACACCAAAGATGTGTTTCTCCTTTTGCTCATGTGCTAATTTTCTTTCACATTTATAAACAGTGACTGGTTTACATTTTTGGCAGGGTTCTGCTTCTGAGTTAATATGCATTGTGAGTGCCAGTTAAACAAAGTTTTCCCAAGAACTTTAGCATTGTTTGTGGTTTAGAGGTCACTCATAATGGCTTTAAGAGTTTAGCTGGAGTTTTGATCTTGCATTTTTTGCTTTTCCTGCAGAGTGCTATTATTTTTTCTTAATTAATTAAATACGTTTCTCCAAGAAAGTACAAGCTGTACCAAGAACAATCCTGCCTTCTGATTTAATCTGTACATGCCTCCATTTTAAAGAGATTTAGGAAGAAACTAACAGTGAAGTAGAGTCCATCCCTATTGGTACTGAAAAGTGGACAGGAAATTGATGTAGGACAGAATCCACGGAAAATTTAGCAAATCAGCAAATGCATGTAATGTCTATAAACTTGGAGGTCTCAATAGTACTTCATCAAAACACATTTATGCTGTGATGTGTTGAGAACATTTGGTATGGCTATAACTGTGGTAAATGAATGATCTGAGGATCTAGGAAAAATCAGTTTTAAAATATCTATTCCAGGGGATCGCTGGGTGGCTCAGCGGTTTAGCGCCTGCCTTTGGCCCAGGCGTGATCCTGGAGTCCTGGGATTGAGTCCCCTCGGGCTCCAGGCATGGAGCCTGCTTCTCCCTCTGCCTGTGTCTCTGCTTCTCTCTCTCTCTCTCTCTGTATCTCTCATGAATAAGTAAATAAAATCTTAAAAAAATAAAAATTAAAAAAAAATAAAACATCTATTCCATTCTTTCCATAAATCATCAAAATATTGTCATTATCTTTGCATAGAAACAGTATCTCTCCTATTGTTTTCCTCTTGGCTGCCCCTAAAATATCTGACTTGGGGTTTGGAAAATCAGAAGATCACAAAAATAGAACAAACAAAGCTTGGAGGGAAGTGTAATAAATAAAATTCAGGAGCATCCCTGTTTTCACTTCAGAGAGGCCACTGGTATGTCTTACCACAGACTGAGAGCACTATAGAAAATTAGCGGCCTCAAGTCAATGAAACTATATTTGAATCTCCCTAATCTCACAGTTCAAACTACACAACCTAGCACAGTCAACATTTTAGTTGATTTCATATAGCTTGACTTGAGTCAGAGGGAAATTTAACTTTTGAAATCGAGGTGTACACTGAAGGATGATTCAGGAATTTGCTGTTTCTGGCCTGAATTTTATTACTTTTGATCAAATACAGAACAAGATTTATATGGGAAGAGGGAGGTACGCTGTGGTATCTAAAATAACTTATGACAATTGAAATAGAACAGTGTGGGAATGCGATATTTAATATGTGAAGTGGTAGCATTTTAGAGATGTTATCCTCCAATAACCTGCCAAGCCAACAATAATCGTCTCTTTCCTGATGCAGAGAGTGTTCGATACTTTTAGCTATGCTAGCTACAATCATCTGGCCATGGTTTAGAGCAGTCTGAGGGCATGATGGAATAGAAGACAAGTATGAACACCAATTAAATCTCAGGCCTGACTCAAGGGAATAGTCCTTTGCTTATTTAAGAAACCAGCGTGAGATGAATCATCCAATTAAAAAACACAATGTTCGAGAGTTCTAGCTGCTCCACGGCCTCACCAACATTTGGTATTGTCAATCTTTGCAATTTTAGACATTCTGGTGGAAGTGTAATGGCATCTCATCATGGTTTTAATTTGCATTTCCCTGATGACTAATGATATTGAACATTTATTCATGTGCTTTTTTTGCCATCTGTTTATCTTCTTTGTAGAAATGTCTGTTCAAATCTTTTGCCCATGTTTTTATTGGGTGTTTGAGTTCTTATCATTGAGTTGTAAAAGTTATTTATGTATTCAGATGCAAGTCCTTTTTCACATATATATATATTGTAAATATTTTCTCCCAGTCTGTTGCTTGCCTTTTCATTTCCTGAATGCTGCCTTCAGAAAAACAGTAATTTTTAACTTTGATGAAATCATATATATAATATATATATATTTATATATAAATTTTTCTTTTATGGTTTGTGCTTTTTGTGTTCTATCTAAGAATTTTTTGTCTCTTCTAAGGTTTTCTCTTAGAACCTTTGTGGTTAAAACCACTTTGGAAAACCACGTGGAAAGTGGTATAACTTTGTGAAAGTTAAACACACACTTAACCATATAACCCAGGAATTCCTCTGGTAGGTATTTAGCCAAGAGAAATGAAAGCATGCTCATAGGAAGTCTTGAACAGAAATGTTTATAACATCTTTATCCATAATATCCCTTAATGGAAACAATTCAAATGACTACCAACAGTGAAAGGATGAAAGTATGTATATAGATAGATAGATAGATAGATAGATAGATAGATAGACATAGATATATATAGAACAAAGTTGGTCTATATATATATATTCTTTCTCTCTCTCTCTCTCTATATATATATATACACACACACACTGTATACTATATGATATGTACTATATACTATATATATATATTTAATGAAATAAAAAGGAAATAAACTATGATACATGTAGCAACATGGATTAATCTTTAATTATTATGCTGAACAAAAGGAGACAGACCCAAATGAGTGCAAACTGTATGATTGCATGTGTATGAAATTCTGAAACTGGAACAAGCAGTTGATTATGATAAAAAACAGATCGATGGTTGCCTATTCTTGGAAGTATGGGAGGATTTGGCTGGGAACGGGCATAAGGAAACTTTTTGGAATAATGGACATGGGCCGTATCTTGATAGTGGATTTTATATGGGTGGGTGTGCTTGTCAAAATCCTTTAATTGTTCACACTTTAATGTACTGTAAGATATGTAAAATCAGGAAAATATGATTAAAATACAGGTTTAGCTAGTAATGGTATACTTATTGGAAACCCATACTGAGTGATTTTTGAACATGTGATAATTATTGGTAGAATTTTCAGCTCTCAGACCTCCAGATCATGGCATTATCATTTGTATTTCAAAATGAGACATTTTTTTCTCAATAGAAATTTGAAAAATACAGGAAATTAAAAGAACAAAAAGAAATTACTGCTTGTCTCAACACCTAAATCCAATCTTTTCCCTATGCTTTGTATTTTTCTTTTTCACAGCTATAATCACTCTCTTAAATTATTTAACGTTTCACATATTACATTTAATGTATTACCACTTCTGCCATTTAACATTATAAGAATTTTCCCAAATAATTTTATGGTTTTTATAAATATGATTTAGACATTTACATGATATTCAGGTAAACATACACCATAAATTATTTTAAAATACTACCTACTTTTGAAAAACTCTTTCTTAGATGCTTTTGAAGTTTTTCCCTATCTGATGCTATGATGATTAGCATACAACATTTTCTCCACTTAGGGTCATTGACTTAGAATAGATTTCCAAATACCTTGGTCAAAGGGTCATACAGTTACCATTATTACTTATAACCAAAAGATTAAAACTTGCCCCTCCTGCATGGCTTTTCCCGTAGGTTTCCTTCCATTCCAGAAAGTCTTTTCTTCCTTTTACTTTCCAATGAATTATTGTTTTTCGAGGCAGGGAGCTAAGGAGAAAGAGGATTTTCACCTACTCTTCTGAATGTACTGCGTTGCCTGAATTAGCCTCATCTATCTGTCAAAGTGCCCAGAAACCATGATGATAGGAGCTGTGGAAATAGATATCTAGCATATGGGAACCTGCTTATAATTTCTTGCTCACAGCATTTATCCCACATACAGCATTTATCTTTAAAAGAGCAAGACTAATGAACCCGTATGTATTGTTTTCTACTTATAGCATATCCTCATTTGAAATACATCCCGTGGAAAATAAAGCTTTGCTAATGAGTAAGGAATTGCAGTGCTTTATAGTGAGTAGTGTCATAATGCCTTGGTGGAATTCTTGCTTTTGCCACTGACCTTATTGGGTCATTTTTTTTTCCTTTTTTTTTTTTTTTAAATCAGAGAGACATCTTGTTGTCTGTAAAATGTTTTGATCATTTTTGATCCAAAGTACTATGTAACTATACCTTTTAATAAAAATTAATCTTGCCTCAAGAGGATTGGGATTGGCCAAATGGATTTCTCCATCTGGGAGGAGTTATTTTTGCATTGACAAAGAATTCATAATAGTATGCCCAGAAATATTGAACTCCCTTAGTGAATTACAGCTGTGGCTTGATTTATGAAACTTCGGACAATGATCAGTTCCTTCAGTTCCACACCTGTTACTAAATGATAGGCGATGTAGACGAGTGGTTAAGTTCTGTTGTTCAAAAGCTGTATATTTTCAGGCAAGTTACATGACCTAAATCCTAATTTCATCCTTTGTAAAATGGGAAATGAGGCCACACTCTCATAAATTGTCTGCAGTTTAAATGAGCTAATGCATGTAAAATGCAGACCCCGGACATCACGGACACTCAACAATGCTTCTAATTGTGGTGATGTTTTCAGAAAAAGCAGTACCTGGGAACAATTCCATCAAGCCTCACAGTTCTGCTTGTCCTCTTCTCATTCCCTAGTCTTTGAACTCTCATCTGGACAACTGGCTTAGCCTTCCACTCTCCCCTCATTTCCCAATCCTGACATTCTCCCCTTGGGAGGTAAACAGCCCTTGAGAGTCAAATTCTCTGATAAATGTCTACTCTATGACTTGGACTGAAGTCTGACTGTCCTCTGAAGACCTCTCTACTCAGCAGCCCTTCCTTTTAGAGAGGCCTTTTTCCCCTTTGCCAGGACTGAAGGAGACATAATTATCGTCCTCTGCACCATATTGCTTGCTGCTAGACCAATATTCCCCTCTCTCCTACACAACCCCTATATTTTGAGGCTTTGCCTTTCTAGACTCGGAAAAACTAGACTCTGCTCATCATCTTTTCGTGACCATTGCTTATAGAATTCTTCCTAGCCACTTCTCTTCTTTCATTAATTTTTGACCTCAGCAGCTTCATTTCCTTTGACACTCCTTTCATCATTCCAGGGAATTTGGCTTCTCAGTTCCTTTCCTTCTCTTTGAAGTGATCTTTTCCCCTCAACCCACTCTAAAATCTCAAATGTATACATGTCTTTCTCTGACCACAACTTCCCACTATTCTGGTACTTCCTACTTCATGATATTCAATCTGTTGATCCCATTGCTTACTCATAATCCTTCAGCTCATTTCTGCTATTACTTCCCTTCAATTCTAGCTGAGATATCATGATCCATTATCGTAATTTCTCCCTTGCAAATATTCTTGATTCTATTGTCTTCTCTCCCTCTGTTGTATGAACTTTGTAAAATTCCAACTTTGGTTCTGCTTTTCTTGCCTTTGCCATATTTGCACATGGAGAAGTACATCATAGCTGAAGGGGAAAAAAATCAGACCTCAAAAGGCTCCCCAACACTACTCAACCATTCTACATTAAAAAAAAAATTAAGCACCATTACAAAATCTCTTCTGCTCTCTCTTCTTTCCCCTTCATTTCAGCTAATAACCTAGAGTCATTACGAAAATAGAAACCATAAGATGAGAACTCTTGTCATTTTTTCCATCATCAGAATTGGTGATCCAAACCGACCTACAACAGCACCTAGCCTCTTCTTTCTTACTATTAAAATAAAGTAAAAACCATTTCTCCATCCAAATGTTGGTACTTCCATACATCCTCTCAATCTCATTCTCTCTGAATTTATTAAGGTCTTTGTTCATTTGCCCCCCTCCCTTTCTCATCATCAATCTTTCTTTTCCTAAATGACCTTTCTCCTTTTACAAATATGCTGTATAATTTCCCCTCTTTACATTTTCTTTACCCTGTAAACCCTCAGGCTACCACCCCAGTTCCCCACACTTTTCCATAGTTCAGCTTCCCGAGATTGGCCTGCAAATGTTACTGCCACATTTTTATTAAATTCACTTTTTAATGGATCCCAGAATGTCTTCCACCCCTGCCATTCCATTTCAATTACTTTTGTTAAGACCACCAAATAAATAAATAAATAAATAAATATAAATAAAAAAGACCACCAACAAACTTCATGGACCAATTTCACAGATTTATTTTCTGCCCTTATCTTTATTGACTACCTAACAGCATTTAGTGGATCTTTAGTCAAATAGGACCCCAGGTCTCTAAAACTGCCCAATATGAAGAGCCTCCAAGTAAGAGAGAGGTGGTTTTGCTTATAGGCTTTTCTCTCTATTTTTGAGATGCAATTTTCCCTGAGAAACCTCACATGGGCACAGAGGCTTCTGCCCCTTCTCTTCTCTAATTCCAAATTCAGATGTGTTCTTGAGGTTCTTCCTATTTTATTTTATTTTTTTAAGATTTTATTTATTTATTCATGAGAGACACACACACACATACAGAGACAGACAGAGAGGCAGAGACACAGGCAGATGGAGAAGCAGGCTCCATGCAGGGAGCCCGATGTGGGACTCGATTCCGGGTCTCCAGGATCACGCCCTGGGCTGAAGGTGGCGCTAAACCCCTGAGCCACCCCGGTTGCCCTATTTTATCTCAGAGTATTCCCTATATACATGTAGACTCAAGGCTCTTCTTTAAGGTCTCTCAGCACACCAGGAACATGTGAAAAAAAAACAAAAACCAAACAACATCAACAAAACTTAACCAAAAACTCAGGAATAACAAAAGAAAACAAACCCAGAAAGAATCAAGTCAACATTCTGGAAAGTATGGCTTATTCATCTGCAGCTTAGGATTCTTAAAGTGCTGATTCTTAAAGAATGGTCTGTGGCTCCATACTTGCCCTTTAAGGACCTCCTCTGGGCACAAGTCATTTCTTTAATACTTATTAATTAGGGACAAACAACATGCCATTTCATAGTGTTTATTTTTGCATGTGACTAGGAGCTATATACACATAACCTACTGATTCAAGAATTAATTAACCTAACTTGGTTGGGTTCTTCAGTTGGCACTGAGTAACACCAATTATAAGTTGGATTCCATAAACTACAATGACTAAATAACTAGATTTTGTCGAGGACTTTATTCTACAAATAAGTCTGATGACCACACATTTGGCAGCATTGCAAAGCTCCTTCTGATAATAGCACAACCATATATGTATATAATACCATTGTTAAGTGTACAAGAAAGAGAAAGGGATCTTTGGCTTAGTTTTGAGGGTGGCAGTGGAAACACTGGGGAGCCACTGGTCTTATTTCTGTCTCCATGTGATAGATGCCCTCTTAGCAGCACCGCAGCACCCTCCAGAAACCAATTTTTTCTCAAAGTTCAATATAAAGGGAAACATCCTCAGAATAAAAATGTGAAGTTTTGTGCTTTGAGGTTGGAGTAAAAGGGAAGTCCTGTATTTGGGGAGGAATCTTCTTATCTTAGGTAATTACTTAAGGCTCTCTGGATATGTTTGAGGTGATTGGTTCCACGATAACGGGGGAAGGTAGCCTCTGTCATGTCAAGGCAGATTGGGAGCAAGGTAGGAAGTCACCTGTTTGTTGTGGTGAGTGCCAGGTCTTTGGATTTTGGGGACTAGTAAAATTTAGAAAGTGGGAGAGCAGCACACGATGACCAACTTTTTATTTTACCAAATAAGGACACCAAAAAAGCCAGTGTAATCTATTCAAAGAGAGGACTATTTATGGATAAGAAGAGGGAGAAGAAATAAAATAAGTGTAATTTACTATGTATATAATATATAATATGAAAATCTCACTGCATTTTGTTCTTTTGCATTTTGCTGCACCGTGCTCTCATGAAAACTCCATCAGAAATTTTCTCTGGCATATGGAAATCAATGCTCCACCAGATAGCTTTATAAAGCTATAATGCGTGAATCAGAATACTAAATTGTATATTCCTTTTACTATCTCTTTTCTCATTTTTCTCATCCCTGACCCATTGGTAAAGTTTGTTTTACATATTCTCATCTCACCTCAGTAAAGAAAAGAAACATGAATCCACATCCAGGACCAAGAGAACTCACTAATACCAGGGTAATATACTGATGTTGATGTTTTGAAGATCTCCAGTAAGATGTAAGGAGAATTCAGGATAAAGGTCCAGAAGCTCATTATGAGTAGAGCTTTCTCCCTGAACAATCTATTTTTGGAGGTTTGCTGTTGAATTTCCCTAAGAGAGATGTAAGCTTCCTTAAGTTTCAGGAATTGCCTTTTTGGAATTCCTAAAAAATGGAAAGGAGTTCCGGAAACATCCCAGCCTCTCCCCATTTCTTTCAGTGGAACATTGAATGACACCAGCTCCAACAGGTAGAATGTAAAGCAACCTTTATAGATGGTGGGGGATTGGGGGTGGGAATAAGGGTTTCTCCTTGGTCTTGACCTCGCTGCACTGTTTTTGTCACATTTCTCCAAGTCCCCTGGACACATGCTTATTTCCAATGAGGATTCAACAATTTACAAGCAACCAGGTGAAAAGCTGACCCCTTGGAGAAGAACTGGCCTGTTGGAGGACAGTGAGCTAAAGAGAGAGGTCCTGGGCAAGAGTGACTCCATGAAGGAGCAAAGCCAAGAAGATGAACTGCAGCCCCTCAGTGAGTATTTATCAGGCAGCCAACATGTTCATGACTTAAGGTGTATGAGTGTTCCTAGTGTTGGAGAGGTCAACCTCTTTCCTGGATCACTGACAGTTTAGCTAAAAGGCAGGGTGAAGCTGTTGATATGTTCTTGTATGGATCAGATGGAATTGCCTTGAAGCTGCCCATAAAACTGTTTTCCATTGGGTTCTTTCCAGACAAACTCAATGTGGTTTTATTAAGAAAATCCTAAATACAGGTCTCTATTTAGAAGCAGCATTTAGGAGTCTACTGAGATTAATGCTGTGGAATCAAGCAAACAAACAAATAAAAAAGAGAGAGAGAGAAAAATAAAAAGAGAAAAGCAAGCGAGGCTCTGGGAATTATAACTAATTTGTGGACCAGGCATCCTGTTTCTGCCGCCCAGTGCAGCGTGATCTGACAAGGCTGAGTAAATGTGGTTTTGGCTTTGCACTGCTGAGGCATTTAACTGCATCATGCTGAGGTGGACTGAAACTTCAAGGGCATCCAGTGACATATTTGTTTCGTCACCGGTATGCCCACTCCCTCATTTATCAGGGAGCCAATGCAGTATCTATATATTTTTAAACTTCACACCATGGTGTCTGATTTATAATTTCCCGGGGGCAATATTTTTTTACAGCGACTGGCAGGATTTTTTGTTCTTCATTAGGCCTTTTATTAACCCACTGCCAGAGCTCTGGATCTAACCACTCCCAGTGTTTCAGTGATCATATTATCAGTAATAGCATATTTCCTCTGGGAGATATGAATACAGTCTATTGCAGGTGGAAGGCTGAGAGGAGGCAGGGACAGAGAGAAGGAGTGTTCACATTTCTATTCAGGCTCTGCCTTCAGACTCTCCCCACTAAACTCACAGATGTTGCTGACTAGAGATTTTGATGGGTCCTTAACTCCATTTTTATGTCGGTGGCAACTTTGTTATTTGCCAACAAATAAAATTCAGAAAGTTTTATAAATCTATGACTTCCTGCTATGGAAAAAGCAGACTTGACCACAATTTGGGGTGGGGGGAGACTCCTGAGTTTTCC
This sequence comes from Vulpes lagopus, assembly GCF_018345385.1. Taxonomy (NCBI): domain Eukaryota; kingdom Metazoa; phylum Chordata; class Mammalia; order Carnivora; family Canidae; genus Vulpes; species Vulpes lagopus. Next base: position 25,148,712 of record NC_054842.1, on the reverse strand, counting down.
TTAAGATGTTTGCCTTTACCTAAAACCAAGGTCTAGATAGTTAATGAAGGTGGACCAGCTTGAAAAGAGATCCATACCATGTAGAGAGGGTGGTTCCTTCCTGTCTGGCTGAAGAACTCAGATGAAAGGAAGTGAGGAAGCCTAAACTTAATTATTATCATCACTACTCTTCCATTTAGAGAAAAAGAAACTGCTCCAATTACAGGGCTAGTAGAATACTTAGGAGAGGTCTCTGTTCTCTTTCCTTACCGTTAGTTACTACCACGTATGCAAACATAGGTATTTCAGGAGAGAAATACTTTGTTTCTGAAAGATTTGAAAGTAAGGAAGTTCCATAAGTTTTCTTGATGTTCTATTTAAGCTCCCAACCACACCATTTTCTTAACTAAGCATGAATATTTACTAGTAGCGTGGACTTGAACAAGTCACTTGATCTCTTGAAACCTCATTTGTCAAATTTGAATTTTAATAATGATCTGTAGAACATATTTTATTGTGGTGAAGATCAAACCAAACAACCCACTTAAAAGGGATTTCAAACTGTAAAGTACTGCACAATGATAAGCTCCTAGGATATTAAACATAATTCCTACTCATGTAGCACCTCTCAAAATAAAACACAATCAACAAAATATATTGAATTTCTTAGTGGAGATGGAAAACCAGCTAGCTTCCCCCTCCTCCTAATACCTCATACAGAATAACATGATGGAAGAGGGTCAAAGAACATAAGTTCTGTCATTAAGACTTAAAATATCAATGTCCTTACACTTGGATATTCTTTTGATTCCCTGACTCTAGTTTCCACGCCATCTCAATTGTATTTCAAATGGATAAGGAAAATCATAGCTTTATCCCATTACCTTGGACTGTGCCTGTTTCAGTGCTTTGAATCTATCCTTCAAGAGCTTCTTTTGGTGAATTAGCCTGAGAAATAGAATGAGAAGCATTTCCCTGCCTATCTGGTGCCTTCCATTATTGATGTGGGATTTCATCCTCTACATATTTCTAGAAAATGTTTTTCTTTTTGAGACACTATGCAGAAAAAAGAACCACTCAAAATTAAAAGTATTTGGGGTTTGGATAGTATTTTTCTTAACTTTTTTTCCCCCTTTTAACAGATTGTCCGTTGTATTTTGGCAGAGGCAAAGGGTCTGTGGTTTGGGCAAAGCTTTCAGATGTATCTAAGAGATCAGTACTTAAAAAGGAGTTACTTGCTGTTTAAATATAAAGAGAAAAGGAGAAGATAGAGAAGAAACAGGAGAACTTTTCATTCATTGGTTTGGGGTTAGCTGGGCTTTCAACACAATCTGTGTGATCTGGAATAGTCCTATGAACATCACCAACAACTTTCATCTGAATAGACATCACATTAAGCTCCTGGAGCTTGTCAGTAGATCTGTTTTCTCTGACTAATATCTCCTAATACATCAAGATATCTAATTTATATGGTAAAATATGGCATGAAGACAGAGAGAAAAGGGGAGCTTTCAAAGTTCACCTTGACATCCAGTGGATATCCTCTTTGCAAATGCACAGAAGCTTATAAGAAACTTCTACCTGACTAATTGAATCTAATAATCATAAAACAAATACACTGACTTAACAGCACTTTCAAAAAGATTCCTTTCCTTTTCTAAAAAGACAACTCTGTCATCAAATCTTCGTCCATGCAAGATAAGTATGGCTCTAATTTCAAAGGAGCACTAGTGAGAATTTACCAAACAAGACCGATAGCAAGTGTTTCCTTGTTATCCACTTAAAAAGTTTTGAGACTTATACTAGACACTATGCAAACCCCTTTTTAATGTATTATCTCATTTAATTCTCACAACAAAAGTATGGGATAGATATCATTATCATTCTCATTTTTCAGAGGCTCACACCAGACTGAATAACTTTTTAAGGTTCTATGACCAGTAGCCAGTGGAGTAAGTATGTGATTCATTTTTGTGGCTCTCCCAAGCTTTGTCTCTTAATTACTCCAATAATACCAACTCCTAGGAGAGTTAAATTACAGAAGACACATTGAGTAGCCCCAAAAAGCTCTGCTCCCCGATTGCTTTGTTCCCTTAAGAAGTTCCACAGGATCACTACCACACCCTCTCCGAAGAGTGTCCCAAAAATGTTTGGGTCACTCAGTACTTTTGCCTTTGGCTGTCGTTTTCCCACATGCCACAAGGTGGCTCAGTGTAGAATGACCTCCCCTCTGAGTGTGAATGCCCAGAGGGTAGAAAAGGCGTGGGAACAAATTGCTGCATCTTGTCCTAACAGATTTCACTGGCACCAGCTCATCCTATCTTAGAGGCTTGAAGAGCCACACCCAAGCTGAAAGCTCAAAATTGTGCTCATTGGACTCAAAGGGAGACTAATTTGAAGTTGGCTCAAATTTCTAATGGGAGTCTTTGTAAGCACCTTTAGCCTCAAGAGACCAGATGCTTATTGGAGATTCTTTCTTCAAGTGCACACATTAAATCCAGAAATAAATTATAAAATTTCAAGTGAAGAAGTCTGGCTTGATTAAAAAACAACACACACACACACACCCCAACTAGCTGCCAGTAGAGAACACCTGGGTAAGTGAAAAGCCCCTCAAGCAATAGATGATAGAGTTTATAAAGAATGTCAAGGTTTGCTAAATTGTGATCAAACTCCCCTCACCCACTCCCACCGCAAACACACACAATTCCACCTTCAACCTTTAGAGGATGAATTTTTTCAGAAAGAAAATTCTGTTCAGCCTATGGAAGAGTACCATGGGGTTTGCTCGTCGCAGAGGCTGAAATGAACTCTTTCACCCTGTTTAAATATTAAAAACAGAAAAATCTCCTGATACAGGCAAATAGGTCATGGAGTGCCAAAAAATATATCTGAGAATACATCTTCTTTTGAGATCAGGACTCCTGATCATACTCTGTCCATTCTGATTTGCTTTATTGCTCAAATGTGAGAGTCACCAAAATCCTAGCACAAGGAATAACTCACTTGCCCAATGCCTCAGGAAAGGGAGATCCCTTCAGGGTAAATGAAATTAATGTCCTGTCATCCAAATGGGTGATTTTAGTCTCAGTGTGGTCATCTTTTGCTCTGAAGGAGTAAAGGACAGATCAATTTAACCCATGCATAGTAGGTACAAATGATTAATACCTACTCTACTGATTGAAGAGGATGGAGTGAGTAGGAAGACATAGGTGGAGTGTAGAGGCTTGGAAAGAGAAGATAAGAGGAGTCAGATACTTTCCATTTATTTGGTAATTATACCTTGAGTTGACCCTGTGCTAAGACCAAATCTTGTCTATCTATTTTATTTTCCTTCTAAGAAACAGCAATCTATGGATTATTGCTTCCTTACTATGTAAGGCTATATGTTGCATGATTTGTTGTGAATATCTCTTTTCAGACTGAGAAGAACTGAGATAGAAGAAAAGCCTAGAAAGAGTACCATTGAAACTTTAAATTCTTTACCACTCCCTACTCAACATTGCTCTTCACCTTTCATGTGGCCTCTGACCACTAGATGACCTTGGATCCATATTAATCATATTATAGGTAGAAACCAACCCAATTCAGAACTGGAATTTAGTCTCTCTATGTAGAACTCTCATGTATTAACTGGGGAGCTTTGAGGCAGCCATTTCCTGCCTTATAAACTGAGAGGCAGGGAAGGAATATGGGGGCAGGGAGAGAGAGAACTAGTAGATAGGAGAGAAGTAGACTATTAGGGATTTCTAGTTCTGAATCTCAGGTCATCAGACTTCTTGGGATATCATTATAGCCTCATAATAAAGTCATATTGATTTGCTTGAGTTAACTTAAGTCAGTCTCTGCTACTTGCAACCAAAGTTTTCTAATTAATACCAATCTTTGTGCTTCTCTGCTACTCAAGGGTTGGCCAGAGCTCCCTAAATTACTGTGTGTAGAATAAGTGGACAACAATAACGAGATCACTATTAATCATTCAACCATTTAATGATATCCAATTTACTCCTCTGCAGTTAACCTGTTTGCAGTATTTCTCCAAGTTTGATCCAAAGACCCCCTTTATCTAAGGAATCTGCTTGTTACAGTCCATTCTCTACTGAATCAGACTCACCAAAAGTGGATCCAGGAATCTGCTGAATGATTCTTAAACCCAGTAGAGTTTAGACACTAGTAAATGGAGGAATTGATGTCAGAATTTCTGTTATTAGTTCTGGGAGAATGAATATGCTCCACCCACACTTTTGATGCTGAGATAAGAATTCTTCCACTTGTATTAAGGTACTAAGTGTTAGGGTATTAGGTTTTGTTGGCTCAGGGGCACCTTAGCAAATCTTTCTTCAGATCCTCTTGGCCCAAACATCCAAGTTTACCACTTAGGCTTTTGCTTACCTCCCTTCCCAGTTGGGGTTCTTGACTTAGATAGGTTTAGGAGCTTTTTGGATCCAGAATGCTACAATTTCTTCTGGAGGGGATTCACCTGTGCAGCTGCACTTGCAGCAACAGAGAAAGTTAGTTTGTAGTTTCCCTGGGGGCCACTGGCAAGATTTGGTATAAGTTTTGTTTAAGCTCTTTAAAGCATCTCTGGCACAGGACCAAGGAATGGGCTCTGAAAAAGGGGGAAAAAAATCAATGGGCCAATCAATATGATGAATATATGGTTCCATTAGCAACTTCCCGGTCTCTGGGATCTGAATGAAGGTTTCTGCATTTTCTCTGTTGCAGGTTTTTTATGGCATTAGGGGAAGCTGTTGCTGCCTGTTTTGAAGATGCCTCTCTTATCTCAATGGCAAGTTTTGGACACTTCCATACTTAAGGCATGAGAGACTTGAAGAGTGTCTTGGATCAACAAGTCTGTTTTCCTTTCTCACCCTCCCAAGAGTTTAAGATTTCTCCAGGAGAAAATTCAATTGCCTCCAACCTACTCATTACCTGGTGACTTCACTCAGTGAATTCATTCCTTTGCTAGGCTGACTTACACATTGACCCTGATTTTTTTTTTCCTCAAGTGCCTTGTTTAGCCACATTTTATGACTCTGCTTTTGACTGAGGCATACAGGTCAAACTATTACTTTACAAAGGGAGGTTCACAAAGTGAATATTTCTTAAGTAATTCTGGAAACTTGAGAGGAAATGATTAGGAGACACAAAGGCATACAACCTAGTTTGTTGAGCTTCCATATTGAAAAATAATGGCTTTACATAGAACATAAGCACTCTCCAGAGATGTTTCTACAAAACGCACTTAAAGTAGTCAAAGTAGTGCTGCTGAGAAAGGTTTCTGATGCAGGGTTACAGAAAGAAATTTCTAAACCCTAACCAAACTAAAAGGGGGTTTTCAGAAATGTCCTCTTCTCTCAGAGAGAGGTTAGGTACATACGATAAGTACTGAGTCAACATTTGTTTTTTGCTAACCACTCAGTAAATTCTAGAGCAGAGATCTTACACTAAGCTGTAGTCCTAACAATGAAAGCGGGACCTGTTTAGCAGTTTATGTTTCTATTGTACAGGAGAATGACTTCCTAGCTTAAGTGACTATGCCTTTATTAGAGGTTATTATGATGTAAAGGGATTTCAAATTCTTATGGGTTATAGGGGGGTAATAATTGACTCTTCTTACCTCGCTGTACTTCCCCAGGGAATGCACAACAGACACCATACATGTCACTGAATAAACCTAAGATACGAGACCCTCTCCTCTCAGAATTCCTATAGGATGTAAACATGAGAGAGACTCTCTGGGCTTCTGACCTAGTCACCAAGTTGGACATAAAAAGCAAGTAAAGGAAATAGAGTAACACGTAAGACTCCAATAAGGTGTTCAGGTAATGGTACTGTGCATGCAATGAGGATGCTGAAGACATCTGAAGTGTCATCAAAAAAAGTAGGACTTAAAACTGTCAAGGACAGAGAGTTTGTTTATAGCAATAATAGGAGATGTGACTAGAACACTACACGGGGACAATGGTGGGCAGAATATTTTGCCCATGAAAAGTATGTATTTCATTTTGTAGGCTACTATAAGTTATTTACTTAAGTTTTAGGTTTCCTGACTGTCTAGGTATAAATGGAATTATATACTTTTTCAAATGGAAAAAAATGGACATGTGCCAGTTAAACAGGACAAAAGTTGTTTGCTCCTGTTTAAGGGATGATGACTAACACTGCAGACAATGCTTTAAACAGGGATTTTGCTCACCTGGAGTAGGTCCTAATTATTCTCAATGAAAGTCACAACCGTACTCTTGACATGTGACTTTGGGAAGACCATTTTGAGAAATCCCATTAATGAGTTCCAAACTTGGAGCTTTCTTTTTTTCTTCTTTTTAAAACATGTAACTTTCTGATGATTTAACTTGATAAAAGGGTTGACATATCCCTTAACTTAACCTCTCCAAAGAACAGTTGCCTCACTAAATATTTCAGGCTTCCAGCAAGAATTGTATAGTAGATTCTAGGAAGCAATTTGGCAATAACTACCAGAAAGAGCCTTGTAAAGGATCAGCTCATTGACCTATTAATTCCATGTCTAGCAACCTACCCTATCCATATTACAATAATCTGAAACACATGAAGATGTCCATTTCAGTATTATCTATAATAGTAAAAAAAAAAAAAAGGAAAAAACAAGTTTTTAATTGTAAACACAGTAGATATTACACATAATAAAATACCATAAGGCCATTGACCTGATAATAAATAATATTACTGGCATGAGGCTTAGACATAAATGAAATAAGCAAGATGTATATGAAACTTAGAATAGTTCTTAGCATATTAGTGATTATGCACTGGTATTAAGTATTATTAGTAATTGCTATATACAATGTTATCTAAAATACGGAAATGTGTATAGAAAAGACAGAAAAAAATATGTTAAGATGCTAATCACCATAGCATTATTACCCGGATTGATCATTAACATGGCATAACTATTAAGAATGATTGTTTTGGTATTTTACAAATTCTCCACAATCAGAGATTATACTTTAATCAAAGAAAAAAAGCCCATGCAATTATAAAGAGAAACTCTCACCATCAAAGCTTAAGTTTGGTTCTCTCTTCTCTCACTGACTAAAGGGCAATGATGTAGTTTAAATATCAGACATGTAAGAAGCAAAGTTGTTTAAAGTGAGAGGAAGTGCTTTGAAGCTGTTACGTCTATGAAAGATCTCTCCCATCCTCAAATGGAGGATGGTAATAGAGGCACTTGAAGAAAGCCCCAAATTCTATGCCTGTTAAAACTGGATCTCAAGAGGTCTGAAAAAACTTTTGTCAAGTAAAGCAGTCGAGGGCTGCCCAGGTGGCAGTTAAGTGACCAACTCTACAGCTCAGTTTGTGATCTTAGAGTCGTGAGATTGAGCCCCGTGTCAGACTCCACACTCAGCGTGGAGTTGGCTTGAGATTCTCTCTCCCTCTCTCTCTGCCTCTCCCATTTATGCTCTCTCTCTCTCTCAATCAAATAAATAAATAAATCTTAAAAAAGAAGAAGAAGAAGAAGAAGAAGAAGAAGAAGAAGAAGAAGAAGCAGCAGCTTAGTTTGGTCTAGACCCCAGCTGCCAGGGTTTAAATAGTGACTCTACTACTTTGTGGTTGTATGACTTGAGCAAGTCACTTAGCCTTCTGTTCAACTGTTCTTTCACTCTTATGAGGTTATTGTGAGGATGAAAGCATGTAAATGTAGAGTGCTTCAAATAACACCTTGGTCTCTGCAAGAACTCAATAAATGTGAGCTATTACTAAATCAAAGGCTCTGTTTCTGAAGCTTGATTGTAAGTCTTGTGTTGAACTCTGTGGCTCCTCGTGCCCTAGGCTGCCTCTGGCCCCTGTTATATTTTGTCAGCTGTTTTAGCAAGGACATAAAGGAACTCCCTGTAAAATGTCTTTCTAAACTCGGTCAAGAAAGGAAAAAGAACAGGTTCACAATTATTCACTCATAGGCACAAATGTCTTTTATAAACTAAGGACATCTTGCTTATACAGATGATTGGTTCAATAATGGAAGGGTAACTTTAATGAATTAATTTACTAATTATCCATCCCAGCTCCATAAAACAATTGGCCTTTAGTAAGGATGTTGGCACATTATTCATAGCTGCTGAAGGAAGGACTGAAGCCATTGACAAGGAAGACATCTAAGGGAGGTGAGGGCCCAGGAAACAGGAAAGAATCTCAGCTCAGAGCTTGGTTTGACCTCAATACTAACACTTACCAGATAAGAATAGAGAGCAGGGCCCTGTCCCCCTGAATCCCAAGGGGAACATGTTGGAGTTTGTTGAGAAAAATCTAGAATTCTCACAAAAGAGTCCTGGCACTTTGAGTTCTTGAAGAAAATGATATTTGCACCCCTGATTACTCATGAACAAAAATAGAATAGAGCTGCAAGACCATATACTTCTCAAATTTTCATCAATTGGCATTATACCGAAATGCTTTCTTAAAAATAACGTCTGAGGGAGTTTCAAAATCAGATCCCCCCCCTCCCTTCCCACCCAGTCTGAAATGGAGTCTCTTTGAGAAGCTAGTCATACATTAATTCTATTGAAATATATGCTTCACTTGTTAGTGAAACAAAACAGTTTGAATTCACTAAGGTCACACTAAACCAGGCCTTTGCTCTGAAGTTAAAGGCTCTAAATAGATCAAAACATTCTTTGTAATGCCCTTGAGTGATCCATTTATTGCACTTAACTTTCTCATTACTTAAATGCAAAAGACTAAAGTTGAAGAGGCCAAAACATACATTTGGAAATTTCAGAAAACATAATAGGCTGAGAGAGATAATGTAATACTTCTCCATGAAGAGGAGAGCTTGAATATCTTGATTACAGCTTCCCTACCCATCCCTCACACATTCAAATCCAATATATGTGCTTTTATTAATGCGTGAGTGCAGAGATATGCATAAATGAATATTGATAAGGCAGGATACTGTATATTTATGAGGTTTTATATGTTTTCTCTTTATGTTTTATTTGTATTTATATCCAGTGCTGCATACTGTATGTATGTGTTTATAAGTATAGCAGCTATGAAAGAAATAAGATTTTAATCGATTTCATAATATTTTGCAACCACATATACACTACCATCTATTTCACTGATGTGTATTGCTGTGGGGGGGGTATGACACTTTCTATTGGTCTCAGTGAGGGCTTGTAATAAATATCTTAGTGCTCAGGCGAGATTTTATAAACAACCTTGTGTTATAATGCAACTGTATCCTTGAAATTTTACATGCATAAAAGTCAGAAATTTGGAGTTGTCATAGTAACATTAATTCCGGCCCTTTCCAAAAGTGCAGTATTTTGTCATATAGCATAAAATGTTAATGCTCGTGCCTCTGTGACTCGGCAGTGAGACTGGGTTATATTTGCCACAGAAATCATGAGTTTGGAGAGCTTTACTGTCGACATTTAGAATCAGAGGCATAACATGTTGCACTAAATTTCCCTAATTAAAAAAAAATACAAGACAGAGTAACAAACTGGACAAAAGGGCAAAGAACAATGATTATTATTTTTGAAATGAATTGAACAAATGGAAGAAAGAAATGAGAAGATGTTAAAACATTTGTTGGGAGGAACCTAGTGACCCAGACGTGTTTATTCAAGTACAGTAAGCATTTGAACAAAGACTCCAGCATGGACGTTGGTGCATTTTGCCATGAATATACAGGTCTCTGTTCTGGATGAGCAACATCTGGATAAAATACTGGAACAAACAAACAAGGCAGAGCGCAGAGAGTCTTGGTCCCTAGGGATCTGCAAGAAGGAAATAAATAATCGTCTTTTGGGGGCAGGATAAACAAATACCTGTCGCTGATTAGGACTGGCCTTTTGATGTCTTTTCTAGTTCCATGACTCTATGTTCTTTAATGAAAGTATTTCTCAAAGTGCAAATATATAGAGCCTAAAGATGTGAGCTGGATGCAAAGGTCATGTAAATTGCCCCAAGGAAAGAAAAGGGAAAGTTTTTTTTAGCCAGAAGCCCAGAAATGGCAGGAGTGGGGGATGGAGAGATGAGAGTGGCTTGTGTCTCCTCTGACTGCCTGGTGCTGCTGGTAGAGCCTCAGATGAAGACCCTTTGTTTGGCACCAGAACTCAAGAGAGGCCTTACCTGAACGGAGCTAACTGAAGCATATGTGCTCTTTCACAAGCACTTGTGCTCAGAGTTTGATTCCTTTGCTGGTCCCATCTCTGTAACCGAGGCCAGTGATGGCAGAGCAATGCCATGTCTCCATTCTTTTCTTTTTTTTCTTTTTTTTTTTAGATTTTATTTATTTATTCATGAGAGACACACAGAGAGGGGCAGAAGCATAGGCAGAGGGAGAAGCAGGAACTTGATCCCAAGACCCCAGAATCACACCCTGAGTGGAAGGCAGATGCTCAACCACTGATCCACCCCCTCCTCATGCTCTGTTCTTTCTCCTAATGTTCTTACCTGCCAGGGCAACCTTTTCTTTTCCCCCTCTAGTTCCCATTTGCACAAGAATGCTTAGCCAGAATTCTCTGAGAATCTGTGATAGTACTGATTGGAATCACAAGGCTAAGGTTTCCTTCTCCAATGAAAAAAACCATTACGTCTTTTACCTTTGTGTATTATATACTCTATTCCTTTGAGCTTACAAAGCCTGGCTATTAGAATTGGTGTGTGTATGTTAAGTGGTGGCTCCCGCTTCCCCCTCCAAAGAAAACTGTTATTATATTGATGGTGCACCTTAATTGAAGACATCCTAGAAGTCAGGGAATACAGTCATTTCAATGTCCTTCCCAGTCTGGTCTTTCCAATAACTCTGAGTTAAGCCACACATGATTTTGAAAAAGATGCCTTTTATTTATTTTCTTTCTGAAGTAGTTCTGGTGCATGATGCCGTACTTGTTGCTGTTATTACTGTTATTATTTTATTTTATTTTCTGAAAGATTTTACTTATTTATTCATGAGAGGCAGAGACATAGGTAGAGGGAGAAGCAGGCTCCTTACACGGAGCCCAGTGCAGGACTCAATCCCAGGACCCCAGGAACATGCCCCGAGCCAAAGACAGACACTCAACCGCTGAACCACCCAGGTGTCCCATTACTGTCATTATTTTAATTTCAGTCACTAGTTAATTCCCAAACCTGCTGCAGTCTGATTCTGCCTCCCTCATGCTCCTGTAGGAATCAGAGGTCCCCAAGGATTAGGTCACCTAATATCCACCATCCATGGAGATGTCTTTGTATTTGGGTTTCCTCACGTCTGTTACCTGTCTGTCCTCCTCTGCTGAAACGGTTGACCACTCTTCCCTCCTCAAACAGTTTTCCTCTTTGGCTTTCCTTCAGCTAATCTCTACCCACATTCTACCCCCCACCCATCTTAAAATGTCCCTTCTTTCTGGAATTCTGGATACGCTGTTCCTATCACCTACTTGAATATTTCACTCACTTCCTCAGCTCTAATTGTCTCTATATCTGCACTGTCCGCCGCATATGGTTCCTTAAACTTATTTTTGTTTTTATTTTATTATACATATATATTTTTTAATTCGAATTTTACTTAGTTAACATACAGTGCAATATTGGTTTCTTGAGGTTCTGTGAATTTAAATGAAATAAATTTAAAATTCAGTTCCTCAGTCACACTAGCCACATTTCAATTATTCAGTAACCACATGGGTTCGTGTCTGCCATATTGGACAGCACAGATCTAGAACAATTTCCTTATTGTACAACATTCTATTGAATGGCCTTGGCTCTCTATGCTGACAATTCCCAAACTGCATCTGAAGTCTAAAATTCCTTCTGAGGTCCAAACTTAAAGTTAACAGGCAGATACCTGTAGGGTGGGAGCAAAGTTCAGCATTTGGTTAATTCAGGTGTTTTGGCTAACATGAGACATTAAACTTTCGTGTTTGGAAGTTGTTGGTAGCGATGGTTCTTAACCTGTTCTCTGCCAAGGCATATAAGATAAATGACAATCATTTGAGCCCAGATTTTGCTAGCATCCAAAACATCTTACTGGTAGGTACTGTTCTATCTACACTGCTTTGAAATCATTGCAGCTATTCACGATATGATAGCAATGGCCTGCAGCTTAGAGAAGATAGGCTGTCAATGGAAAACATTTTCAGAACCAGTGGAATGTTGACTCCTCTGTGTGCTTGCACCTCCTGCCTCACACACCGTGAGCTTCATCAACCTTCCTGAAATCTCCCTGAAACTAGTCCTTCTGTTCTTTTTGTCGCTATTCGCAATATCAGCTTGTCCACCTCCCCCAGACTGTGACCATGAAGTCAGCTTTCTTCCTTCCCTTATCTTAGGCATATAGACATCCCAGACCAAGGTTTTCTGGCTTTATCATCATGCCCTGAATCCCTTCTCCCCTTCTTGGTCCCATGGCTACTTTGGAAAGTCAGGCCTTTATGATCACTCTGCTGGATGACTGAGTGATCCCTTTTCTCACCAAACCTCCCACCTTCCGCTGAGTAGCAGCTGCAATCATTTTGTCCCTATTTAAAATCTTTCTCTGGTTACGGAGGGCCTAGGCAAACTCCTTCACCTGGTGCTCTAGTGACTGCAGGTTACTTTCCCTCTCCCATTCTGTGCCTTTCCCACCCTACTGCCATTTCTTCCAAACAGTTCGTGTCTTCACAATACCCATCACTTTGCTTGATGAAGCTTTTCCCCCCAATTTCTTTGTTTTTACACCCCAGTTGCTTGTGATCTCGAGCTCTTTAGGGAGGCCATATTTATCTATATCAGGAGTCAGCAAACCCTGGCCCTTAGGCCAAATCTAGCCTTCTTCCTGTTTTTGTACTGCTTATGAGCTGAGGATGGTTGCTATGCTTTTAAATGGTTGGAAAGAGCAAGAAAGAGAAAAATAATATACTGCAGTACGTTAAAGTTATATGAAATTCAAATCCCGATGTCCATATGTAAAGTCTTATGGGAAGGCAGCCAGGCCTATTGATTGACATATTGTCTATGGATTCTCTTGCCTATAATGGCAGAGTCCAGTAGTGATGACATTGACTGTATAGCCCACAAAGCCTAATTTGCTTACTCCCTGGCTCTTTATGGAAAACATTTGACAATGCTGGTCTACACTCACCTTTACATCTGTGTCTATATACAATTTTTGAAATACCCAGGACACTTTCTTACATCTCTATCATTGTCACTTGGGTAAGTTTACCTAATAGTTGTTTGTTTACTCATCTTTCCTACTACCTGACAAATTATAATATCCTTGAGAGCATGCATATTGAATTTATTATTCATTTTTGTGTCCCTTGCTAGCACTTAGCACAAAACCTTGCACATAAAAAGTGCTCACTAAATATTTTTATTGAAGTGATAAAATATGGTTTGGTATGCAAAATCACTTCATGCTTAACTTTGGTGTGAATTATAGCACATTATGATATGCATGATATGTAATACGTATATACAACCAAATACACACACCGTACACATGTACATGTACAGTTATTTATCACAAAAAAATGTAAATATTTATATCTGCATAGTGCTTAAAAACAGAAGCTTGAGATTTCTATAGAGACAAAATTGATAAAATAGCATGGAAATAGATTGCAATGTTTATCAAGTATGGACACGTATTCCAAATATTTTATATTTGAACTGTCGCCCATGCTCCCAATTGAGTTGTAGTATTTTCCTTATCTGATAAATCCTTAATCCTATTGTAAGTGGTGGAAACAGTTATTCATTTGGGCTCTCATATCTTCAGCATATTTGTTCTTGTCAAAGAGTGTGCCTTTGACTATCAGTTAACATATTTGTTGGATGAAGTGATAAACAAATAGCAAAAGTGTGCCGGTTGTGGGATGATTTAACACTACATAACGCTTGTTTCTACAGTTCAAAAAGTGTCAACGACCTATCTTTCATAGAGCATGTGCTTTGATTTTTGCCACATTGGCAAGAGATTCAGCTACGTAATTTCTTTTGGGATCCTTTGGCCAAACTGTGCATATGTTTTGAGAAGAATGGCAGGAGTTCGACATGTGTACACGGAACAGAGCCACATTAGTTGACACTCCAAAAGCTTGGACCCACATCCTTGGCCCTGGGAGCATCGTGGTCTCATCTCGGGAGAGCCTCATAAGAGTAGATGAAGAAAGAGGCAAAAGGGAGGAAAGATTTACATTCGGAACCCTCTGACTTGTGTGTAGCTTGAAGTGTTAAGGATTGAAGTAGTTTGGCATGTACATATGAAGCATTTTGCAGTATTGGACTTTGAACATTTGAGTTTGGGAATAGTGTGAGTCCTCTGTGGCTTTTGTTCTCAACCTTTTTTTTTTTTTTTCCTGCAGAGGTCACATGATGAACAGTCATTCACATGCAGACATTAGCTAGACTTTGATCCCACCCTTACCAAGGCCAGGTGTTATCACTATGCATCATTCCCCAACCCTATCAATTTGTAGAGTGGAGATGGTTGCCCACTGGATATGGATAATATGAGCTGAGGATTGCATGCAATTCTCCAGGTTAATGGCAATCCCGCCCCCTCCCATCCACCTCTACTCACAACAGCATGTTGGAACCCAATTAAAGGGATGATTTGAATTCAAAAGTTTTTGCTAATTTTAGTTCAGTTTGCTTGTAATAAGAAAATGCTGACCTTCCATAAGGGATATCACATTTGCCTATACAATCTGGTTGAGATATACTGATCTATAAAATCAATTTAATCCTGTTATCACAGTTATCAATAGCTTTTCAAAATATATGATTACACAAATAATACATTATTGATCCAGGGACAATGAAAAATAAGTGAAAGACACTTGCACACAATTACACTAGCCACAGATTCAGCATTTATAATGGAAATAAGAAATGCCTTTTCATCAGAGGTCCCAGTGGGTCTGCTGATTTTTTCCAAAATGAGATTATCTTATGCCTACGAGTTTTTATCTTTTTATTCTATAGTATACCTTAACCATATTTCCATATCCTTTAATACACATTGAAATCACAAGTTTGGATAACTTCCAGCATCCCAATATATGGATATACCACAGCTTGTGTACCCAACTCCCTGTGATTGGACACTGTGGCTATTTCCCATTTTATTGCCATTGATGTTATGAGAAATCACTGTGTGTTCATCTTTTCATACTTGTCCAAATGATTTCCTTAGGATAAAGACTTGGGAATAAATTTGCCAATTGGAATAGTAGTAAAATCCTCACCCATTGAACATTATTGCCAACTTACCTTCTAGGTAATTAGTACTTATTTGCATCCCCAGCAACAGTGACTGCCCTTTCCTTACCTCCCCCACCCTTGACCAGATGTCATCATTAAAAATATTTTCATTTTGAAAAAGAAAAGGATATCTTACTGTTACTTCTACATTTCTCAAATCATTTATGAGGTTAAATGAGTTTTGGGTGTGTGTGCATAGTGACTATTTTTCTTTTGGATATACTGTGTAGTGGTTAAGATATAGGCTTTGGAACTAGGATGTGTGGGTCCATTTCTAGTTCCAGTATTTATTAGCTCTGTGACCTTGGGCAAGTTACTTACACACCTTATATTTCAGCTTCTTCAGTTATAAAATGGGGAAACCAAGAGTGCCTTCCATACCAGCTTGCTGGAAGGAATGTTTAAGATATATTATATACACTACCTTAGCGTAGTTCCTAGAATATAGTAAATACTGATGAAATGTTAGAGGTTGCAAGAGAAATTTTCAAAGCATTAGTGACATCCACTTGCATCTTCCTAGGTTATGTTGGTATGGTGATGAGTTAATGGACTTAATCTGGTTTGGTCTAGTTTGATGAAAAATCTAGAGGTGCCTGAGAACTTCAAGTGTGGGCACAGCTACAAGCTGGTCTCAGAACCATACCAGGGTTCCTGCATAACCCTGGAATGAGAGGAACCCAGGGTCTTTCCATTCTGTATTTCTGAGATTAGATAAGAATTGAATTTTCTTAGAATTTGCCTATGGCTTCTTTCTATCAGGTCCTGTAAGACTTGCCAATACCTGAATTGAGCCCTACTGTTTAGGAAAGAAACACTGGCCAAGAAAGAAATTCCTGTGAAGGAAGCAAAAACACTGCTAGGGCCAGAAGTCTAGTTGAACGGTAGGAGTCTGTGGGCTTATGGGCAAAGAGGCCAAAGTCCTAGCTTTGCTGATGGCCACAGAGCCCATGTGGCCATGATTATTTTAAAGACATTTCTTAATCCTGTGAGAACTTTTCATCCATCTGTGTGATTTTCGATGTAAGTGACCAGCTGCTTTAAAATAGACTAAGCATATGACACGGACACTGGGTACATCTTGAGAAGCAGGAGGGAATTCATTCACTTAAAACTGCATCTCTGTCATTTCTGCACAGTTCACCCCTGAATTACCTTTCACCAAATCATCTCATGTTAGTAGGAAAGACTCCTTCCACTCCACTCTTATTCTAAATGAATGGCACCCTTTCCTCCCTGGGCTAGTTTCTTCAGGCTGCCCCTGGCTGCCTTTTGAGTGCCATTTCAATCTGGGTTGGTTTGCATCAGGATTGCTGGAGATAAAGAGAATGAGAAGCTTCAACGCAGATGTATCATACCTTGGAGTGCAGGTGAGAAAGGACTTCAAGAGATTTTGAACCTGGCTTTATCTCGATTTTCTAGTGCCGACCTAAATGCAATCAATGAGCCAGCCTAGTTAAGAAATGAGTGATTTGGGAGATTCAGGAACACTTCAGACTGGATCAGGTTATTTAGCACAGGTGTTTTAATAATTGTAATATAGTGAAAACCCTCACACTGCCGGTGGCCCTCAGACTCACAGTGGGTGCCGCCTGCTTGGGCCCAGGTCTGTCCTTGAAGACAAGGGGAATTGTGAGCCTGCAGTAATTTCAAAGCCATGCCTCAGACTGAAAGCCGAGATAGTATTTGAGTTCTGGCAGCCGCTACACCTTTGTCTGGGTTGAGCTTGAAGTCTGTGCTTTCTGGAGTCATTTCTTTGTAGCTGCATTTACAATTAACACGTTGATAAAGAGGGATAGAAGGGAAAACTACACACTATATGGGAATCAGAGAGACTCCCGAATGCCACTCATTGCATTTTTTCCCAAGGAATCTCAGGAACACATGAAGCACAGGTGGCGACGTGATGGAGGGGAGGGTGAGTGTAAGGGGGGTGATAATTGATGGGGGCCCGGAGTCCAGACCGCAGCTGTCCCCAGGTGCACCCAACTGCATCTGTTCTTCAGTGAGGTACTAGGCGGTAGCAGGTTTTGGATTATTGAAGCAGGGGAAAACAAATCAGGAAAGTTAACAAAGCTCTTGGAGGAGGAAGGTGAGGAGGTGTGATTGCCACATCTGAGGAAGGAAGCTTTCGGGAAGAGAATAAATTGCATCAGGGGGGTTGGCAGCTAGTATTAGAGACACCTCCCTTCGTATTGCCCCTGAACTCTGTGGTTCTGAAAAAGGCATGCAGGTGGAGGCTGAAGACTCCGTGGCTCCACGCTGTCCCACTCTGAGCAAGTGTTGGTTTTCATCTTGTGGTGAATTTGTGTGAAACGTGGATGGGAATCACAAAACTGAGATGAAGTTGTACCCTTTCTATCTTCATCGTGCTGCTTCTCTTTTCTTTTTTCCCTTCATCTTTATTGAGACTACAGGAAGGAAATAGAACTATCTGCAGCTACCAGGAAGGTTCTCCCAAGCCAGTGTTCCCCCCAAGTCTCCCTGATGCAATGATATTGGTAAAAGAAATAAATTCATTTACTGGATGTGATACTTAATGCAGGCCTGAGTCTGGAGTCCCACTGTCTGTCCTGAGTCAATGAGGAGGAAGGCCAAATTGACAACATTGGAATGATGGGAAACCCAGGCCATTTGTCATCCACAATTCAGATCATATGATATATTTTGAGATTTCTCCTGACATAGTTTATATTGGAAAAATCTTGAAAGGTCTTCACAACGTAACAGTAAAATCTGTGAGGAAAAACTGGTTATTTCTCTCTTTTTTTCTTTCCTTATTTTTTAATGTAACTTTTCAAAGGCAATGTTAAGAGTTTACCTGCTTTGATTTATGGGAATATAAAGACATTGTAAGAGAGGTTAGGTCAGAGTATAATTGGAAGTTTTCTTACTGTCTCATGATGCTGCCTACATTAAGTGACTTTGGCAGATAATTTTTTCATGAAGTAAGTAGCTAACCATTCAGAGGAAGTGGTGCTGAAGGAGCGGCATGGAAGATCCATGTAAAGGGTGTTTTCGTACCTTAAAAGTGTATGATGGAGAATAAAGTGTCCTGGATGCTGAACAAATCACTGCAAGGGGCCAATTCCTCAGGAATTCCTAAGGACTTCTAATAACTATTTACTATAATATCTGGGTTTGAGTTACTTTTATTCGTCTGCATTAGTAAAAGAATATCATTTGGTATATTTAGTATATCCAATGTATATGTTTTATCTGTATAGAGCAAATATTAAAGGGTTTATTTTAAGAGGAATGAGAACAAAGTAGGTGGATTCAGTCTAGGGAATTCTTTGAAATACACATATTCACTTTAGGCCAAGAAACAATACTTTTGTTGTCAGCGATGTAACCCAGGCAATTTTGAACATTTGGTACCCATGTTTAAATAGTATTTATGCTTGATGTTTTGGTAAACTTAATGCATCCATCAGAGAGCATGGTTTTGGCTGCAAGTAACAGAGTATGCTATTAAAAGTGGAATCAATAATGAGAAGAATTTATATGCTCGAAAACAGGAGCACTGGAAGCAGCCATTTCCAGGATTTATTAAATCAGGGTCCCAGAAATTCTATCTGTCCACTCACCCAACTTCAGTTGGTTGACACGTCCCCCTGGTTGGTTTCCTCAAGGAAACAAAATGGTCTCTGTGGTCTTAGATGCTACATCCTCATACAACCATGAAGAGAGACAGATAAGAGGTAGTTTCTCCTTTAGTGTCTTTTTGTCCAGGAGGATAATTTTTTTTTCCAGAAGCTCCCTAGCAGATATCCCTTAAAGTCTCATTGGCCAGTGTTATATCACACACCGTTGCCTTAGCCAATCATTTGCAAGAAGAATAAAATTATTGAAAATAGCTTAGACGATTCAAGACATTGTGCATAATAAATTTTGACACAGCTGTTTTCATCTTGGGATACTTTTATCTGCCATATCCACATTTCCTGATCTGAAGAGAATAAATTTAAAAGATAATTATTGTTCGATGATAAAAAGGTGTTTTAAAAAAGGTAGAAAAACTAGTATCATGCATACTACCACCATGTGTTAAACTCTAAACTCCACATTAGAATAGGAACTTTCTATCTTGTGCAATGTGTCTCCAGTACATGGAATAGTGCCTGACAAGTACTAAAAGCTCAATCAGGATTTGTTGAAGAAATAAATCCTTGTTCCATATCCATTCCAGAGCCCTGCTGGGTCCCTCACTCATGTCCTGATTTTCTCATCCATGAACTTCCCTCCAACCGTGGTCCATCTGGAAGTCCTAGTACAATCTTCAACCAATACCAAGCCTTGCCCACTCCTCACTCCATCACTGACACCCTGTCCATTTCTCTATCCAGCTCCAGTGTAACCTCACTACCTCTCTATTTCCAAGGGCTGTTGGCAGTATTTCAGGTGTCCATGAACATTTCTCACACCTGTTAAACTCTACCTTCCTTGGAGTTATGCCACCTATGAAGCTGTTTGGGATACCTCGATCAAGGCCACAGAGGCTGGTACTTTCCCTCCCAACAACAATAACAAAATCTCTAATGCTTGTACACAGCTTGGGCTGCGTCCTAGCTCTCAGATCTCAGACTTATCTCAGTGGGGCTGGGTTTTAGCTGTCCTCACAGCCTCAGGATCACACTGTGCTTTTGCCAGAAAGACCAAGAAGGCTCCTGTTCTCACGGTGGCCCAGTTTCTCATATAAGCAGCAAATAGGAATTCTTCTATTTATTGTCTCCCAGTATTCTTCATTTTCTTCCCATGAGACACTGAGCCACTGCCTGAGTCTCTAGGGCCAAGGACTGCCCTTGGTATCACAAGTCACTACCTTTCCACCCTCTTTTCTCATTTCCTAAACACACAACTGTTTAATTTTAGGCATGCTCAGCTGGAAACACCAACACATTTATGGGTTTTCCTTTTCTCCCTTCCCGGAAGAACTTCAGTGCTTACTGCACAGAGACCTGTAATAGGTATGAGGTATCAGAAATACCTGTAGAAAGGACTCGATCCGTAGCTGTTTTAACATCTCTTTCATTCAGGGCTCTCTGATTTGTTAATGCTTGAGCAATGCTGAGTGCCATCATGAGTGCTGTGGGTACCCTCCGCACATCCTCGCAGTAGTTACCTCTATAAGCTCCCAAAGCTGCTTATGCAAGTGCTTTGTGCTCTCTCCGGAGAGCCCTTCTTCTGGTCCCTGGAGGATGGGTGACCCAGCCACAGGGCAAACTGGAGATTTAATGTCCATAGAAGCAGCTTTCCACAGGCACACGGAGGAGTTAGCAGATAGTATCAGACCCCTGAGGCCCCTCATTTGGGATAAATCTGAGGTGTGTTTCCAGACTAGTTCCCACAGGTCACCAGGAGCATTCTCAGTTGTCCACAGTGATTATCTCTGTGAAATGCACACCTTACTGACTTCTATCTCTTTTTTTTTCTCTTTTTGAGGGTGAGGGAGGAGCAGCAGGAGTGGGAGAGAGAGAATCTTAAGCAGGCTCCATGCTCAGTGGGGAGCCTTTCACAGGGCTCCATCTCATGACCCTGTGATCATGTTCTGAGTCAAAATCAAGTCAGACGATTAACCGACCCAGGTGCCTCTTGTCTCTTTTCTTGTTTCCCTTCCCCCTACCCTTACTAGTTTTCTTGGGATCATGTTCCAAATATTCTACTTGCACTCAACTCCTTATGCCAGAGTCTGGTTCTGGGGGAACTAAATTGAGAGAGTATTAAGCCTATTTGGATTAACTAATAAAACCCTCCCTTTCAAATGTACTTGGATTGAAATTGGAGTTGTATCCCCATTACGGACCAAATTCAAGGGAATTCAGAGGAGTATAATTTCTGTGTGTTAATTTCAGTAAAGGGCATGAGATATTTTGGGGACCAAAAAAAAGATAAATAAATAAAATAAAATAAAAGACAATGCGAATGTGAATATTTCCAAGAATAATACCTTGAGTTTTTGTGACATTTTCTCCCTTGTTTATAAGACATATTCCTACAATATAAATGTACAGGAGGTTTTCTTTAAAAATTTTGACTTTCTTATGTAGTGCTTCTGTTGTTGACAGTAACTCCAACTGCCTCTTGTTTGGTACTGAAGTTCATACAACAGACTATGAGCCAAAGTTAGTGATTAACTGTTTTGAAAGAATCTCCCAAAATACACTTGTTTGTAATATGTCTTGCTTTTGTGTCTCAGGTGTAAAATAATTGGCATTTCATGCCCAATTTGCCTTTTGCAAGCGATATGTTATGTACGTAGGACTTAAGTATCTTTGTAGGACTCAGATTTGGAGTAGTCTTTCAAGGTATTGCCAATAATCCCAATCTACCTGGAGGAGAGGCTTCTCTTTTACCATCTCTACTTCTGTCCAGGTCATCATGAAAATGCCCAATTTTCCTTCTGAAGTAGACTAGTTCCATTTAAAAAATAACAATTCATGAACTATATTTTATTTTCTCCCTGAGTAACATTCTCTGATAGGAACTTCAACTATATTTTCCCTTTTGCAGATATATAATGATATTCTTAAGTGATTCTAAGTGATTTGAATAAGTTAACTCAACTCTGTCGCTTTCTTTTGATGGTATAAGTTGAAGACCAAAGCAGCTTATTTTGACATACTCAGTTTGCTGTATTTATTAATGTACATATAATTATATTAAAAATCAATATATATTTAAACATTATTTTAAATTAGAAAATGTACACAACAGGCATCCCAGTTATATACTCAGTTCCTGAGCATTAATCTATTTCTGGCTGTGGGAATGAACCTCTGACTATGGACAGAAGGGTTCTCTGATATTACCTTGCCTCAAACACCTAGATCTTTGACCTGTGAAAAGTCCAGTGTCCCCTTTTGGGCACTTCAGTTGTCACATTTGTGTCAGGAATGGAATTCTTACTTTCTCCGAATCTACTCATTTTTTAAAAAAGATTTTTATTTATTTACTTGAGAACGAGAGAGCCGTCGAGAGAGAGCATGAGCAGGGGTGGGGAGGTTGGAGGGGCAGAGGCAGAAGCAGGATCCTTGAGGAGCAGGGAGCCCAATGTGGGCCTCAATCCCAGGATCCTGAGATCATAACCGGAGCTGAAACCAAGAGTCCTCAACTGACGGAGCCACACAGGTGCCCATGGAATCTGTTCATTTCAGTGGCTCTCCTTGGATGATTGCTGTCATGCACTTACTCCATGCAGACATGGGACTCAGTGTCTATCCTTGGTCCCAGACTGCCCACACCCCACCCACATCACAGTTCCTTAAAACACTCCCTTTGCTGTGTGTGGCTGACTTCATTGACAATTCAGGGCAATAGAGGGCATCTATCTCACAGAAGCACGATCATTTTATATTAGCATTTTAGATATCCTTATACATAAATGTAATTTCAATAATCCCTCTCCCCTGGGTATTTCAGTGATCACACCTCCCTGCAAGGTGCTCTGTAATCAAGCTGTTGATCTGCTTTCCTGCTCCTTTCCCCTTCTCATCAATCTCAGCGAAACAAGCTCAAATTTACTTCACCTTATTCCAGTGAGAATTCAGCTGAGCTTTTGTTCTTCACTCTTTTTCTGGGGGTCTTTTCACACCTAACTGGCCTGTTAAGGGATTTTCCTAAACAGAGATAGTTTCTTCCCTAAGAGGAATGCTGGTGCCAGCTCTAAAGATATTAATTAATGTTTCTTTTACTCTGCTTTACTGCACAGTTTCAAGAGCCCTGTAACTGGTCTTCTCACATTCTGTTCTGCACCAAACCAGTCCCCGGGTGCTTTTTAAAGGTAAACTTGATCTTGTCACACTGATTCTCTATTGAAAACCTTCTCATTGCTCTATTGTTCAAAGCTTCCTTCATGGTGTTGTCTGGGAGAAGGGAGCAACTTCAGTAGAAACTTCCCCTAGAACCACCTCTCTAGAGAAAAAAAAAGAAAAAGCCTTCATCTGAAAAAAAAAGAAAAGCAGCAAAAAGTGAGAACTTAATGCTCTGGTGAAAACTCATTGTCACTGAGGGAAGAGAAAAACCCTTCTGCCTCTGGGGGTCGGGGGGTAGGGCATGCATGCCAGGCTCAGAATGCAGCTGGGGGAGGGGCAGGAGGCTGTGTGCCCTGCTCTCACCCCACCACCCAGGGACACTGGGCCTGCCTGGAACTGAGGATTCATCAGAAACCGCCCTGTGTCTTCTACCCTTCAGCCCCAGGCTAACAAACGTCAAACAATGATAACCTGTAGTAAACCTGGGACAGCTGCAAGAGTCAGTCTCCCTGGAGGGCAGCACAAAGCAGACTCAGCGGCAGGAGAGAAGTGGACACTGAGGAAATAACCTCTGACAAACTAGCCCCGGCCTGAAGAGAAGGTATGACTAGCAGAATTTGAAGTCTGAGGTACAATGAGTATAACCAGAGCAATAACAAATCTTGTACACAGCCAACTTGTGAATAGGGCATACAAACCTCTGACCCCAAAGGCCTTGCAGAAGGAAAGGTGTGCCCATCTCCAAGCACAAAGCATACCTACCTCAGTATTTACCAGATAAGCAACTTTCAACGAAAATCATGAGACATACGCAAAGGCGAGTCATTATCAAGGCAATCATCAGAACCAGACTCAGATATGACACAGACGGTGTGTTGTTGGCAAAAAGACAAACACGTAGACCAGGTGGCTCAATATGAACTTTAGAGATAGAATCACATAGATATAGTCAACCAACTTTTGGGCAAATACTCAAAGGCAATTTAATGGAGAGAAGGTGATCTTTTCAACAAATGGGGAGGAAAAAAGCCTGATGTCCACAGGCAAAAAAAGGCGGCTTGACACATACCTCAAACATTGCAAAAATAACACAAAATGGATCATTGACTTAAATGTAAGATACAGCACCATAAAGCTTCTGAAAGAAAATTAATGTGATCTGGGATTTGCAAGTTTCTTAATTATGAAATCAGAAATACAGACTAAAAAGGGGGAAAAAAAGAGATAAACTAAATTTATCCAAACAATAAGTTCTTCCTTTGTGAAGGACACTGTTAAGAGAATGAAAAAAAGGTCATAGACTGAAGTAAAATATTTGCAGACTCCATCTCTCATAAGACACTAGTATCCAGAAGGATAAATAAATCTAAACACTCCACAATACAAAAACAACCAGCCATATTTTAAAAGGGCAAAGATCCCAACTGACCCTTTACCAGAGAGGATACATAGGGGGTAAATAGGCATATGATAATATGTTCATGGTCAGTTTTTAGAGAAATGCAAATAAGGATCACAATGAGACATCATAATATTAGAATAACTGGAAAAAAAAAAAAAAGCCAACAAAACTGGTGATTCCAAAGGCTGATGCAGTGTGACTGGAACTCTAGTCCCAGTGGAATACGAAATGGTACAGTTACTTTGGAAGACAGTTTAGCAGTTTCTTATAATGTTAAGTATGCATTTGGCATAGAAGTTACCAATCCTACTTTTAGGTATTTAACCAAGTGAACTGAAAACTTATAATCACCCTGAATCATGTATGTGAATATTTATAGCAGCTTTATACATAATCGCTAAAAACTGGAAACAGCCCAGATGTCCTTCAACAGAAGAATAGGTAAATAAGCTGTAGTGTATCCATAAAATGGAATACTACTCAGCACTGGAAAGAAATAAACTACTGATTTATGCAACAACACGAATGAATTTTAAACACAGGTTCTTAAATTAAAGAAGCCAGATATAGAAGTCCATATGTTGTATGATTCCATTTATATGACATTCTGGAAAAGGCAAAATTATAGAAATGGAAAGCAGATCAGTAGTGGGGGAGTAGGAGGGGTTGACTATAAAGGAGAACAGGAGGGAGTTTGGGGGTGATGTTCTGAATCGTATTGTGATGGTAGGTGTGTGAGTATGCATTCGTCAAAATTCATAGAACTGGACATCACAAAAGATGAATTTTACTTACACAAATTAAAAAAAAAATAGCCAGGATGACAGGAAGAGCCAAGAAGGACTACAGACTGTGACAAACATGTGCATGACATAATTACTAAAAGTGGTGAGGAAGAAAGGAGCTGACCTATGTAACTTTGGAAAACCATATTTAAAGTAGATGTTTTCAAGGGACACCTGGGTGGCTCAATGGTTGAGTGTCTTTCTTCAGCTCAGGTCATGAACCCAGAGTCCTGAGATCAAGTTCCACATCGGGCTCCCTGCAGGCTCCCTGTAGGGAGCCTGCTTCTCCCCCTGCCTATGTCTCTGCCTCTTTCTCTCTGTCTCTCATGAATAAATAAATAAAATCTTTAAAAACAATTTTAAAAATTAAACCAGATGCTTTCAGCCTAAAGACCAAAACTGTTTACTCAAACTATTTACTCCAGTTGATAAATTGGTTTTTCACAGGGGTATGGGTTAGCAATCTACTTTACATGTATATAAGAATTGAGCAAATAAATATATATATTGTAGAAAACAAATGCCAGATTTCTCATTGCCAGAGAAAGAAGTTTATGAATAAACAGGGGGAAACCTAGAAAGAATCTTGTGGTTCTAGATGAGATTCAGAGATGTCAGTATGAGATTCAGAGATATCATATTAAAATGCTTATATTAATGTGTATAGGGATCTCTGGGTGGCACAGCGGTTTGGCGCCTGCCTTTGGCCCAGGGCGCGATCCTGGAGACCCGGGATCGAATCCCACGTCGGGCTCCCAGTGCATGGAGCCTGTTTCTCCTCCCTCTGCCTGTGTCTCTGCCCCTCTCTCTCTCTCTGTGTGACTATCATAAATAAATAAAAAAAATTAAAAAAAAATGTGTATACAGTTAGGTAAAAAAATAAATGTAGATACACAAACGTGTGTGCGTGTGTACCTGTGTGTGTATTCATTGGTTGGTATGCATCCATATACTCCTTGGGAGGGCCTAGTAGCACTGATACCCTAGCAGCAGTACCCTAGAATGTACTTAGCACCCAGAACCTGGTTTCTAAATACCATTCTCCAATAAAAAGAGATGTCCTTAAAGAAAGGGCCAACATAGGGAAAATACAAGATGAGACCAGACCATCTTATGGTTTCAAGAAGTAAGAAAGTAGAAAAAAAAGTCAACAGAATACAGGAATCAGTAACCTTAAAGATCTCCCAATGGCCAAAGCCATAATGATTTGAACAACACAACACAAATAAGTATAGTATGGGGTTATGGCCCCAAGGATAAAATACATATTGATGAGTCCATGCTTATTAAGTAAGTAAGATAGGACACTTCTTTCTTACAAAGAATTTTCAATTAATAAATATAAACAAAATGAGGAAAAGAGAAAATCACCACAAGAACATTATAGTAAAAATGCTGCAGGCAAGATATACTGATGGATGCTAAAATTAGAGGGCAACAGTTTAAGGAGAAACTTTTGCATCACCACAAATTATGTCTCCAAAGTATTTATTAATTACTGTGCTGGTTGTAATCATACATCCATGAATTCTTGGATATATCTCTCTCCAAAAAGTGGAGCTTATTTCTTCTGCCCCCTTGTGCAAGGAGTGGATGTAGTAACTCACTTCTAATCAATAGAGTAGGGAAAGGGGAAAAAATGGTAACTCCACATTGGAGAAACCCAAAGAAAACAATCTTAACCAAGTCATCATGGTCAACACCACCAATGATAAAGAATATTGATATCATGTACTTCTGCATCAGATGTGCCGAGAAGGCACCTCGCCACTGGTAGTCTTCCCCAAATTTAATCATTTCAGTTAACATGAGAAAACATCAGACAAACCTGAATTCAGAGACAGTCTACAAATTATTGGACCAGCATTTTTTGAAAGTTCAAGGTCATGGAAAAGAGTGATAAACTGAGAAACTGCCACAAACTGGGGGAGACAAAGGAACTGCAACAACTAAATACCATGTGGAGACTTGGATTTGAGCTTGGATGGAAAAAGGACCTTAATGGAAAACTGGTGAAAGTTGAATAAAATCTGTCATTCAGTTAATGGCATCGTACCAATGTTAATTTCCCACTTTTGATCATTATACCATGGTTGTGAAAAATGCTAATATTAGGAAAGGTGGGGGGGGTGTGTATGGCAACTCTGTGCTAGCTGTACTGTTATCTCAAAAGAAATCATTGATTTTTTTTTGAAAATGGAATGTAACTTTTTTTTTTTTAAGTTTTGCACCTTGCGTACATCTAATTGTCAACTCTCTGTTTCTTGGTCCTCAGTATGATCTTCATATGGCTACAATGGGCTATTTTCTTTCTCCCAGAGAACATTGATCTTGCACTGTGAATAATCTTAGCAACAATGGAATAATAACAATTGTAGTTTACATTTATTAAGGGTTTACTACATATCAGGCACTCTGCCAAATACTTTATATAGCTATCCACTCATCTCCATATTCACACTAGTCCTATGAGGACATTTTATAGATGTGGAAACTGAGGTAAAGAGAAGTTCTGCCCGAGGCTAGATAATTAGTAGATGTTGAGCAAAATAGAGTTCAAACCATTAAAGATGCCTGCCTCTACAACCAGTGCTAATTATGATAATAATTCAAGTAATTAATATATGCTACAGCATCAACTAATTTTTTTCTTAAGATTTTATTTATTTATTCATGAGAGACACACACACACACACACACAGAGGCAGAGACACAGGCAGAGGGAGAAGCAGGCTCCATGCAGGGAGCCCGATGTGGGACTCGATCCCAGGACTCCAGGATCACGCCCCGGGCTGAGGGCAGGTGCTAAACCGCTGAGCCACCCAGGGATCCCCCAGCATCAACTAATTTATTAATAATGCTGTTTTGTTGAGCTGCCTGTGAGGTAGTCATTTTCATTGTCTCATTTTATTGATGGGGATACTGAATTCTGGAAAGTAAGCACCTTGCTAGGATCTAGATCCAGTGAGCTCAAGACTTCCCTCTTCACTCTAATGTTGTCTGCCTCAAAATTTTTACAAAGATGAGTGAGTCTTTTATTCTTGCTACTGCTAAAACTCAGGGCTACACCATATACATTTTCTAAATGATAAAAACTCCATTCTGATGTTCACCCTGGCTTCAGATCGTTTTAAAATTAAAACAATTTAAGATTTTTCCTTGTAAGTCCCATAGGACCTCCCCTGAGGAGGCAGCTGTGGGAACACCACTGGATATCATGATAAGTGTCTCACAGAGTATTTTGCATCATGACACCATCTAAAAACTCCCTACTGACCAGTCTGTGTTGCAGGCAGTTTTTTTTTTTTTAAATCAATATAAACAGTTAGTATCCTTTATGTCAGAGGATCTTTCTTTCAACAACCAAACAACAGAGCCATCCAGCAGAGGAATTTGCTTCTTACTTCCATACTCTGAAGTGAGCCCTGAGGTGAACACGCCAGCAAATACTCTCTTAGAAACAAACAAACAAATACACCACAAAGAAGAGAGGATGGCATGAGGACAGATTAAAAGTACTTTTTAGAGTTAATCAGCAGAGAAACTCTTGTGGTGGCAGGATAAGGATTGGGTTGCCCTTGCCACATGTTACCTTATGGCTTTCCAATTTTTGAGTCCTTGAACTGAACATCGGGGAGCCATTTTGCACAGGAAGGGGATGTTATACTCATATTATGGCTGCCATTGATCTAGCTAACCATAGCTGGAGTTTTTCATCTTTATCTCAGTAGGGGTGGCTCTGCCAGGAGAGTGTTAATCCATTGCCAAATGTAAGAAAACAATGGTACCATGTAACTCAGCAGCCAGGTATCGTGAGACCAAGGACACTGAGGGATGATGAAACCAGACTGGAAGGCAAAGTATCATGGGTATGGGACACAGACTCTACTTGAAAGTAGAACAATTAGCCATTGTTCACAAAGAGAGCTGGATGGGAGCCTTTTTCACTCCAAGTTCTTACTTAATACCCCTCATTTATGAGTAGATAGGAGAGGGGTATTTAGATGGAGGCAACCATATAACAGCAGCAATCTGTGTTAAGTCATTTAACAAATATTTATTAAACACTCACCATATATGAGACATTATGTCAGATGTAAAAATAGAAAGAATTACAAGACATAGTGTCTGAATTGGAGGAACTCATAATCTGGTGGGGAAGGAGGACTTGTAGACAAATAATTGCCATCCACATGATATGTCCCGATATAAATGTTGGTACCAGTTTATCAGAAGGACCCAAAGATCTTCTATAAAGATTTCTTTTTCCCATGGGAATAAAATAGCTATTAGTGTTCCACAATATTTGGTAAGATAGATCTACATACATCTGCAAGGACGGTGCCATCTATTGACAGACATAAAATTAATTTGAAGTCCAATTCATCTCATGTTAGTGCTTATTTTTGGCTATTCAACATAATTAAGCCAACTTTCCTGCACCATTAGCCTCCTAAATAGAGAAAGGCCTCCTCATCTACTCCTAACCCTTTTTTCCCAAGCTCACCCCCAAATGGCTCCTTCTGCTTCCATCTACACCAAAGTGCCTATGTTCTTCAAGTAGATTTCTTTGGTCATCTCCATCTTTTGCATATACTGGATCTTCTACTTGGATTGTCTTCGTAAATGCCTAGAAAAACTCAATCTATTCTTGTAAGGGCCCTCCCAATGTTATCTTTTCTAAAAGCAGCCTATCTGGAAGTAAAGTCTCTCTTTGAATATCTAACATGTAATGCTTATATTTCCTTCATCTCACTTATTACACACTTCCTTAGGTTGTAGTTATTTCTGCCACTAAATTAAACATCATATCAGACAAGGTCCCATGTAACTTTTTCAAGAGCCAGCATGGTAGCTGGGACATTGAATGAGTTCAGCACATTTGGCAAATAAATGCCCTTATGGAAAGAGATGATGAGAAGTTGCTAGAAAATTTGAACTTGGCCAACTGTGAACAAGTAAAAAATGCTCCAAAAAGAGTCAAGATTACATTGCAGAATTACCTAGCAAAGAAAAGGGAGTGAAGGGATGCCTGGGTGGCTCAGTGGTTGAGCATCTGCCTTCACTCAGGGCATGACCCAGAGTCCCAGGATGAGTCCCATATTAGGCTCCCCTCAAGGAGCCTGCTTCTCCCTCTGCCTATGTCTCTGCCTCTTTCTTTGTGTCTCTCATGAATTAATAAATAAAATCTTTTAAAAAAGAAAAAAAAGGGGAGTGAAGACATTAATGGCCTTCTCAAACATCTGTTGGGACCCGTAAGTACTGCGCTTCATGAGCGAGCAGCCCATGCAGTCCCATTGGGCTGCATACACAGTTTATGCTCTGCTATTGCCATCTTGAAATTCTTAATAATTTTCTAACAATAATTTTCTAACAATAATTTTCTAATTTCTGCATTTTTATTTCGCATTGGGTTCTATACACAATGTAACTGGTCTTAGATCCAGTTTAGGAAGCAGTTTTAAGATTCAGAAAATTCAGTTCTTAAGTAGAACATACTGGCCCCAAATTTATAACGTGGAGATGAAGAATCAAAGGAGTCAAGGTGATCTGCATTTTGTCCCTGCAGAGGCCATAAGAATATTATTACCATTTTTTTCCTTTCCGGGTTTTTTTTTTAATTTATTTATTCATGAGAGACACAAAGAGAGAAGCAAGATACAGGCAGAAGGAGAAGCAGGCTCCCTGTGGGGAGCCCGATATGGGACTCCATCCCGGGACCCCGGTGTCACAATCTGAGCCAAAGGCAGATGCTCAACCAATGAGCCCCCCAGGTGCCCCTGTTATTATCATTTCTATTAGTATTTCTTTTTTACTTTCTTCCCTGGATCCTTTGTCACCCTGGGACAAATGCTGTGACTCCAGCTAGCTGGGGACAAATGGATATAAGATGATATATTAGTTTGCTAGGGCTGCTATAACGAAGTACCTCGAACCGGGTGGCTTAAATTATAGAAATGTATTGTCTCACAATTCAGGAGGCTGGAAGTCCAAGGGCAAGGCAGGGTTGAGTACTTCTGAGGACCGTGGGAGAGAATTTGTTCCATGCCTCTCTCTTAGCCTCTAGTAAGTAGCCTTGGATGTTCTTCCATTTGCAGATAGTGTTCTCTCTGTTTCTTTTAACATCTGTACGTGTGTGTCTGTGTCTCAGCCAAATTTCCCCTTCTTATAAGGACACCAGTCATATTGGATTAGAGCCCACCTTAATTACCTCACTTTAACTTGATTACCTCTCTAAATACTCAGTTTCCAAAAAAGGTCACATTCTGAGATTCTGGGGGCTGAACTTACTATACACCTTTTTTTTTTCCCCCTCCAGGGGCAGGGGACACAATTCAACCCAGAACAGGTGGATCTCTTTTATACAGAATTAATATTATTTTTATATTAAATTCTCTTTTGAATAAGATTGAATTAATTCTCTCATTTTTTTCTGTGGTATTATAAAGGAACTATGGCTTCTCTATTCTTTTCCTGTAGAATTTTACTATTAAGAGGAAATTAAAGTTTTGCTTTCTCTCACCACATTACAGGAGTGACATTAGGACGTTTTCCCATAACTGCCCTCACTCTCCTTACAGCAGGTACTTACACATCAGGTTGGCTCCCTGGCACCTATGGTTTAGCCACATAAGGCAGCCTTCTAGACATGCAAGGGTTCCTATAAGTAACTTAATACAATATGTTTATTTTACTAATGAAGAAATCCAAGTCCAAGAGGTTAAAATAATTTGTTGTAGAACATTCAGCTAATTAAGGGTAGAAGTGGAATCAAAGCCATGTCATTTAATTCTGAATATAGGAACTTTTTAGTATATCACTTTTTTCATACATATGAGTAAATATCCTAAAATCTTTAGGTAGAAAAGCCCTCAGATACACACTTACTTGTATCCCCTCACCAGTGTTTACAACAAAGGTTATCAATGCTTAAATGCTTACAGGAGCCAGACAGATCATGTATCATGCACATGAATCAACCAGGTTCGGTGTCAGTAACAAGGGACTTGGGGCAGACTGAAGAACGTAGGCATTTTCTATGAAAGGGGGGACAGGGGCAACCTTTTCTCAGCCCAGCCACTTATTGCCATATACTGCCCCGTGGGAATAATGCACTCACTTTTCCAGATCTTCTGTTATTTAAAGGAAACCTAAGAATCTGGATTTTATTTTATTTTTATTTATTTATTAGAGACAGGAAGAGAGAGACAGAGAGAGAGAGAGAGAGAGAGAGAGAGAGAGCGAAAGAAGCATCTCCATGCTGGGAGCTTGACGTGGGACTCGATCCTGGGTCTCCAGGATCACACCCTGGGCTGAAGGCAGCGCTAAACCGCTAAGCCACCGGGGCTGCCCAAGAATCTGGATTTTATTTAGGATTTTCCATCTTTTGAATATGGACCAAAAAAAAAAAATCAAATTCTAAGAAGCACTGTGCAAGCTATATAAAATCTGTCAGGGGGCCTGGCTACTGGCAAGACTTTGATTCATATCTTCTCTTTTTACTCACCTGTAATCCCTTTACTCTTCACATGATGCTGAATTTAAGAGCATAGAGGCATCCTCAGAAACAGATGGAATCACCTTTGCCGGTGCATAGTCAAGGGTTTCTATTGGATTTCCCCAAGCTTTCTTTTAAGGCTTTTTATGCCACAAGTCCAAATGCCATCGCTAATTTTCAGGGTTGGTTGTAACAATAGCAAAATTTGTATAATTAGTCACCACTGGGCCTAAATGATTTGTTAGCTTCATGTTTGAATTTCACAAAACATTAGAAAGGTTCTGTGAGAAGGACATACCCATCTCAGTTTAGATGATGGTTCAAGAGCTCAATGACTTTGAAGGTAAATCTGGGTTCAAATGTTTGAGGGCTTAGAGGCAGCCTAATGCTTAGTGTGCTGTAGCTTGTACAGATGGTTTATCATGCAAAAGTGACCACGCCAAGCTCGGACTTCATGCATGTACTTTCTCTTAATTCTCCAAGGCAAAGTGAAATGTTTGTTTTTTAATCTTTGATTTTACTGATTGAGATTGAGAGAATAAATCTGTTTATTTCTGTAAAGAGCAAGTCACTCACTCACCCCAGGACAAAAGCTTGTCAGTTTTACTATCATTCAACGACCCCTTTACTTCTGCTGGATTTTCTACCTGTATACAGCTAAGCCTTTCTGGTTTGTTCGTGTCTTGAAGGTAGTGTCAGAGGTGTTTTCCATTACGGAAGGAGTGACTCTTGACCTTGGGCGCACTGGATGTAAAGGTAGCATTCCTTAGACAACTTACAATTGAGTTTTTTCCTTTCTTTTTCTCTATTAGGCACGCCGGCACTCTGGTGGCATTTCTCATTCTTCACAGTGCAGAAATTGTGTGGAAGACAATAGGCTTGTTTCTAATTTGGTGTTTCTGAAAGCTTGGCAAAATAGAAATAAGTCTGTATTCAAAAGTTGAAAAAGAGCATGTAAATAGCAATAACTGAAATTTGTGATTAAACAATTAACAAAAAAGAACCCTATGAAGTCATTAAAAGTATAAAGAGGGAGGCACTTCCTGCTTCATCATTACTGGGTTTGAACTGTTATTATTTAACATTGATTGAGCACTGGCCACGTGGGCACCATTCTTCCAACGGCAGAGTTGAAAATAGTCACTTCCCAGTGGCGTTCTCATTGGCATTTCTTCTCAGCAAGAGAACCTGGAAAAGTTTTAGGTGGCCTTCTCTAAAGATACAGAAACTCAGAAAGGGAATCTAGACAACATGGTTTTCAGGGACTGTGATGAGGAGAACATGGACTAGGAAACAAAACTAACAAATCTGAATTTGAATCTTGTCTTCTCTCTGATTATCTCTGGGAACATGGGCAAGTCACTTCATTCCTCTCAGCTTTACTCTCTTCATCTATTAAATGGGAGTAAGGTTATATCTCTTTACAGAGTTTTTGTGGGAACTGATAATCTGTGTAAAGTCAAAGAACATTCTAAATACTCAGGGGAAAAAAATAGCCATTTTATTATTATTGCTACTAGCCATCTTCATTTATAACCATCTCATTGTTTTATAATATTGATTAATTCTAAGGATATTTAAATGTCATAAAGAATTTGAGAAAGAGGAATTTAAAGGGATCAGGGAGAGGTGTACCAGTCAGTTAGGATTATGTTATTTCATTTGGCTTTAAGCCAAGCAAATGTTCAGCTGCCAGTTAAAAATGTACCACCTGCCTTCACCCTCTCTTTAATATATTCTTTAAAGTAGCATGGTGGAAGATATCCAGCTACACTCAGAGCATGCCTTTTAATTTGCAGTTTTGAGCATCCAGATTCTAGAAGGAATCCTAGTTTGGGGCCTATAAACAATGAAAGTATTTTAGGGCTTGCACCCAACATGTTTAAAAGGAACACTCCAAAAGACAAATACATTTGTAGGATATTTTGCTTGGGATTTTTCTCTGTTCAAGCAGAGTGATATTATTTTCCTCTAAGAATAATAACAGATCCAATTAGATTATTTAAGAATGGCTTGGTGGAGATAAAGATATTTTCACTTATGAGAGATGAACCAAGTTAGGGGAGAGTGGAGAACAAAAGCGCTCTCTCACAGGAGGGAATATATTTAATGACCTAATGCAAATATACTCTTTGGAAAGTGCTTCATAGTACAAGTATCATTTTGTAGTGTGCCCTTCTCTCAGCACATTTGCTATTTTATTTTAATGCGCATGATTAGCACTAGTAGTGGAGAGTGTTATGGATAAGAAATTATATAAATATGGGAAAGATGGGGCTGTAGTGATTGGGATAAAGCTGAAGGAACAGGCCTGCCAGGTACCCCACAGAAGGTCTTAAATGCCCCAGTCTCATCAAAGGAACACAGCAGATAATCCAGTAGAGTTCAAACAGGAAGAAAATGCAATGTGGCAACTTCCTCCAAATAAATGGAATTAAAAAAAAAAATGTCTACTACAGTGCTTGGCACATGGTAGACACTCAATAGAGGAAAACTTCCTGTCATTGGCCTGTTCTGTTTCGGGAAGTATGTCATCATTGCTGGCTAGTGGAATGTTAGACTCCATATTACATATTAGAGACTCCAGTACTATTCCAATTGAGTATCTATCACACATCATGAACTTTTTGATGAAAACTGTTTTCACTTGCACCATAGCACTTAAAAATTGTTTTTCCTTCCTGGGGAATCATCTTCCTTGGGTTCCTGTCAGAGATGTCTCTAAAGCTGGTCACATTAAGGGAGGTTTTCATATCTCTCCTATGGCCTTAATCATTTCCCTCCTAAAGTCAAGTCTAAATGGCTGTCTAATGGGAGTCTGGCCGTCTAAATAAAACCAAATGAGACCAAGCCAACAAACCCAAAACACACACACACACACACACACAAAACAAAACAAAACAAAACAAAACAAAACAACAACCAAGATCCTACCTCAAAATAAAGCTTTCGTAATGTGAGAGAGCCTAAGGGGCTTCAGTTGTAGAAATTTTCTGCCATGGCCTTTGCATGTCCTTCCCATGACATCTGTTCCTTTCCACTCTGTCCTTCTTGACAAAATCTAGATTGTGCAATGGTGAGGCGTGGCCTGAAGAATCCACATTTTTAACAAGCTTCTAGGTGGTGTGAATCTGCTGGTTCATGGATCACACTTTGAATAGAAGGAACCAAGAGGTTCTGTTATTGGGGAATGCATTCAAATTCTAGGTTCTTAAGATTGCATGGCTCAGAGGAATAATCAGTGGTCCTGGCTATTGAACCCGTTATTGGTAAGCCTGAACCATAGCATAGTCATTTTCTTAATTTAAATTTTTTTAACATAGTCATTTAAAATATATAGATGCAAAACGAAAAAGTCCTTTTTAGTAGGTGAGAGTTTTATTTTATTTTTTAATTTAAATTTTTAAAAAAGATTTTATTTATTCATGAGAGACATAGAGAGAGAGGCAGAGACATAGGCAGAGAGAGAAGCAGGCTCCCTGTGAAGAGCCTGATGCAGAACTCGAATCCCAGGACCCTGGGATCATGACTTGAGCCAAAGGCAGACACTCACCAATTAACCACCCAGGTGCCTAGTAGGTGAGTTTTAAATTATCCTTTGTTTTGTTGTCTTTCTTGGTAATTTTCCAAAATATAAGTATAAGATGACAGCAACAACAAAGTTTTATAACTCAGCCATCAGTTGTTACAAATAGATTTTCTATCCCAGGCTTATGAACCATATTGCTAATTGACAATTAAGAATGATGTGCATCTATTGGGCTAGTTTTAATTAATTCTTTCCCTTGGCTGATCAGTAAGTTTTGGGAGTGAGCACAAATGTTGATTTGGAGGGCTGAAGAATGTGTTTATAGGTCTGATTGATAAACTAGAAGGTCATCACACCCAAAGTTATATTTGTGCCCATTTTGGGGAGAATTGTAAAGGAGTGTATTATTGCAGGATAGATAATGGTGGGTTACTTCTACACTTAGCAATTTCATAGCAATGATACAGCTGTGTGCTATGGGAAACCACCCAAACACTTGGCAGAAATAGAATACTAATGGTTCATTTCTAATTAAGTTTATTTTATTTTTTTCTTGGTGTGTGTATGGCCTTCTTTCAGGTTTGAGTTCTTTCTGTGATACAGAGATGAATGCAGGCAAAATAGGAAGTTTGCAAAGAAAGGCTATTTTTAATGTTCCAAATTCATTTTTTAAAATCTTTTTCTTCCTTCTCTTCCAACGTCCCCTCATATTAGGTACCTATTGCCTTATCATCTCTCCTTCCAATCTTTTATGCAAGATTCTAAGGGAATAATCTAATATCAGCCAATGGAAGTATAAATATAAATCATTGCTTGTTGCTTTCCCAAAGCATATTTATGTTTAAATTCTTTTTTATAATTTTAAGTTGGAAAATGATGCTCCAATTATTAGAAAATTGACTAAACTGATAGGACCAAAGGGACATTGTAGAGCTTCAAGTTTGAGGTGATAGTGGGGTAAGGATTTTATTTGAAGACTAAAGTAGCCTTTCTAATTGGCTTAGGAGTTCTTTGGGGTTTAACTAACTTCATAATTAGTGGAAAACTAATCAATACCATGTATTCCAGTTTGCCAAGGACTCTTCTTCCCCTCTTCCTAGAAAAGGACTTAAACTTGAGAAGGATAATTCAGATTTAAAAATGGGGTCATACCACATTATACCTGGTGCCATGTCTTCTAATTTTGTTATTCACTCACTTTCTTTTATGTTCTAATGTTTTATTAGAAAATAGTTGCAGAGGGGCATCTGGGTGGCTCAGTCAGTTAAGTGTCTGCCTTCAGCTCAGGTCATGATCCTGGGATCCTGGGGTCCCGGGATTGAGCCCGACATCAGGCTCCTTGCTCAGCAGGGAGCCTGCTTCTCCCTCTCTATCTGCCTGCTGCTCCCGATGCTTGTGCTCTCGCTCTGTCAAATAAATAAATAAAATCTTTTTTAAAAAAAATAAAGAAAATGGTTCCAAAAGTAGGAAAAGAGGCTAAAGAGAAGAAAACAAAAGATATGGTATCATTTCATTTATTCATTTATTTTTTCAACAAGTATTTACAGAGTATCTAGAACTAGGTAGTGTGAGGCTACAAAGAATGTTTTCCCCTTTGAGGAGAAAAAAAACTTAGGATTCACTCATCTCAAAATAAATTCCTCATTAAAAAACACACACCAACTTCGTATTTGGACAAATATCTGGGCACTATGTCACACAGCCCCACAGGAGGACTTGCATGTGCAGACCTATCTACAGAACGTTCCCACTGGAGTTGTGCAGTGCCCAAACTGCTCAGCCCTCTGGGGCAGCCCTGAAACATGTACTGCAGGGACAATGAAAAAGGACTTTTTTGTCAGCAAAATACTTCTTATGAATTTTTTTCTCCTTTGTTAATATCATTGCCACATTCTGTCTCACTGACACAAATCGACAAAAAATTCTATATTGACCCAGATGCTCTAAAATGTTTTCTCTTTAAAAGTTCTTTTTTTATGGATTTTGCACTTCATATGGGGAAAAAAGTAAAACGGTGAGGAGAGGGTTTTGAAGTTGCTAGTGACTCTAGTTTTTCATTATTTTTTTTAAAGATTTTATTTATTTATTCATGACAGAGACACACACACAGACACACAGACAGAGGGGAAGCAGGCTCCATGTAGAAGCAGAGGAGAGCCTGATGCGGGATTCGATCCCAGAACCCTAGGATTATGCCCTGAGCCAAAGGCAGATGTTCAACCACTGAACCACCCAGGAGTCCCTAGTTTTCCATTTTTATATATTTTAGGGGTATTAAAAGGCAGATCTTATCTCCCAGTTTGGATGGAATCTATTCAGCTTGCCCTCCAGCCAAAAATACACCCTAGAGTAAAATGTTTGGCTTCTCTTGATGCAAGCTTGATTTAAAAAAAAAAAAAGGAAAAAGCACAAATTGAGCCAATAAGGTAAAAGGCTGAGTAGATTCTGTTCAGTCATAGCAAACCAAAATCATCAATATATTTTCATTGTGCCCCCCCTTTTAAAAAGATTTTATTTATTTATTTATTCATGAGAGACATAGAGAAAGAGGCGGAGATACAGGCAGAAGCAGGCTCCATGCAGGGAGCCTGATGTGGGACTCGATCCTGGGACTCCAGGATCACGCACTGGGCTGAAGGCAGGCGCTGAGCCACCCAGGGATCCCCCCTGCCCCTCCTTTTAAAAAAAGCAGAGCAACTCCTAAGTAAAGGTGGGGTGTTTCACTTGGACCAGCGCAGACACACAGCCATCAAAGGATGTGTGAGTAATTAGTAATATGAACGCAGCCGTCACATTCTGAGATGTGTACATATCTATCCAAGCAGAGGGGAAATCTTGTAATTAATTTTGAGGCTGTTATGATGTTTCAATTGATTTGGATCAGAAAAAGGAGAACAATTAAGAAGAATCAGAAAACAATATCCCTTTTAGTATTCTAAAGGGAAGAGAAAAATTAAATAGGAGTTTAATTGAAAAATTCTGATCTATATGAGGAACATGGAATGTTGTGTAAAAAGGAATCCTGACTTACTGTGGGAGCTCTAATATTGGGCCAGTATCTTGGGCAATAAAAATCTGAATTCTAACAGCCACAGAGCTTTCAATAGAATAGGAAGATCAGAAGTCAGAACATTAAAATTGTTTTAGGCACCCACTTAACCAGAACTTTTGCTTGCATAACATCCTGCCAGAATTATTCTATTGAATTGAATATTATTCTACATTAATTTTTAGTATAAAGTATAAAATATTGTTATTTTAGTCATTCTGTGACTGTTCATGGGCTATTTTACTTTCTTCATGTGGCTTTTTAAATTATGAAATTAAAAAAATAAATTATGAAAATTAGAATAAGAATACATGTATGCATAGCCTAGATCCTTTTGAAATGTCATTAGTAACTTATTTGCTTAACAGAAAAAGCATATTGATATGTTTTCAGACTAATGAGAGTAAATTTTGAAAAATATTAATGCATTCTAAAGTTTTCAAAACAGTGTTGCATATAATAGCTAAGAATTACATGGTGGAAAAATTTGTCTTATCTCTATATACATTTATAAGTTACTCATTACTTAATTAATTGATTATTAAGTGTCCACTATATTTATAATCTTACTTCCTACTGATACTTCATCCATCCTTAGAAAAATTGCAAGACTTTTCTTGTGTCCACTGTATTCATAATTACCTTTTGAGCATAAGTCTTTCAGAGAAATGAACTGTAGTTTTCTAGAGCCCCCAAAACCATGTCTCTTGGAACTCCACTTAAATAAAAAATCGTGAGGGCAATACAGATAATTAGATATATATTATATCAAGCAGGAGTTCTACTGCTTAACAGTTTGATTTAACAGTTTAATTTTCTTCTGATAAGGATAGTTGCATGACCTCAAATCTCTTTGAGAGCCAGCTTATTAGAATGTTTCTTTATTAATTATCTAAGAAAACCAGAGTAAAAAAAAAAAAAAATGGGCAACAGGTCATGTTTTGAAAAGATAGCCATTTGTGATCTCAGGCTGGTTGGATTTATGACCAGAAGAAGATATTCTCCTTTCCTGTGAACTTGATATTTTGGGCTTCTTGAATTCAAAATACTCAGTATCTTGGAAGACAGGCAGACCAGACATCATCAGGCAGACCAGACAAGATGAAAAATTGCTTCTACCCTCAAAAGTTGGTGTGCTAAGTTCAGTGTATATGACAAAGGAGTAGGGCCTGGTGAATGGTTGATATAGGAAATAATCTGTTAGAATAGGCAAAATTATCTCTGTTTTCTGCCATGTGTTAGAATGTGTTAGATAACAAACCTAGTCTTATTCATCCCATATTGAAGTATGCACATACCTTAGGCTAATTGAGAGTGTTGCCTTAGAGTGTATCTTTTCTCAGCTTTTTCCTGGCTCTTTTTTTTTTTTCCTCTCATGCCAAAATGAAAAGTCAACTAAGAACTCCTTGTGGTGCATTCTGGGGGGATTTCATGCGCTTTCACATACTCTCAACAACTCTTTGACCATAGGATGAAAAGATCTTAAGTAAGAAAAAGTCACTTCACATGAACAAGCAAGATCTGACTGATACACTTAGAAAACTTGAACTGTTCTTATATTCTTGTTCCATCCACTCATCACTGTCTTTTCCTTTTTAGCTCAGGATTGTACTCTTTTCGGCTCCTTACCAGCTATACTACAGACAGATGATGTTTATGACCTTCCTTGAAAGTAGAGTGTAGTGTTGGGTGGCTGTCATTTATCCTGTAATCTATAAAAGACTCTTTGGGCCCTTTCTTCTCTACAAAGTAGTTGTTCTGAGAATGATGTTTGCATTTCAACCCGATCAAGGCGGCGTCGAGCTTAAATTGCAATCTTTTCAAAAAAACAGTACCATTTTGAGAAGGGCAAGTTTGGGTTTCCTCTAATTACATAATAAAAGAGACTCTAGGTATAAGATCCCGGGAAACCGGTGTTTCTTCCCTCCAATCATCCCTTACTGTCCTGCCCCTTCATGAAATAACCATGTGAATATACTGCAGGGGCCTTCTTACCTGGTGGCCAAGGCCTCTGTCTCCTTGGCAACTAAACTTTTGAAAGATTACAGGGAAGATGTTTTCTTCAGCCTTGAAGCCTTTTTAATGCTTTCAAATGTCAGAAGAAAAGATTCTGCAGTCCCACGGGTGCTGGTGTGAATGGGGCAAGAGACAACATTTAAAAACATGTTTAGTCAATTCTTCCATCAGGCAGTCACCTTCAAACATGTGTGCAATTTTTAAAAATAAAAAATAATGTAAATAAGTTGTGGAAGAGGTTTTGAATTTAAGCAGAAGGAGACTCCTCCTCTTTCCTGCCTTAAAAGCATTAGCTTTGGGACATCCTGCTTTCCACTACCCTCTCATTGTCAAAGCAATGGAGATTTTCTTCTATAATTGCCGGGGATGAAAAAGGCAAAGGAAGTTGGGTCATTAAAATATGCACTGATTTTCATCTTGAGTGCAAGGGAAATGCAGTTTTTAACATTTTCCCCATTACCTACTAGATCTTCCTTATGAGCCACCACCTACCAAATAACAGTTTGAGGGGAGATTATTTTTAATTAATTCTTAATCTGGACATTGTTTTGAAACAACTTGGTCTAACAGAGATGATATTTTTTTCAAGCTTTTCTCAAATCCCCAGACTCTAAAACATTTTGTTTCCTCGGTATAACCGCAGGTGTGGGAGATGAACTTACAGACTTCCTAGGGTGGCAAGGAAATAGATTTCTGGGTTTTGTTTTTGTTTTTTTAAAGATTTTATTTATTTATTCATGAGAGACACAGAGAAGCAGAGACATAGGCAGAGGGAGAAGCAGAATCCTCGAGGGGAGCTCGAAGGGGGACTCGATCCCAGGACTCCGGGATCATGCCCTGAGCCAAAGGCAGATGCTCAACTGAGCCACCCAGGTGCCCTTCTGGGTCTTTGTTTAGTCATTTTATGTTTTTTCTGGAAAGGTGACCTCTGAAGTGTGACTTGATCCATTTCTGCTGGCATCTTCTGCTGAAAGGTACACCTCATGGGCTTTGGGTTGTCCACTTTCAATCTTCCTTGATGTAATCAGAACATTTTAGCCTCCTTTTGATGACTTGGCACTATTTGGGTGCTCTTTGGTGCTGTAGATACCCCTGAAGAACAGCAATAGCCTTTGTACTTAGATCCAAACCTGCTTTGTACCTTCATGCCTGCCGTGACTGTATATCCCTGGCTTCTTTTCTCATCTGTGGTAATGCAGCCAGACTCTAAACTGACACTCCCATTCTTCTCAGACCCCTGTACATCCTCATTTGGGTTCCATTCATGCCTGTAGAAATCAGGTTTGACCCTGGAGAACTAATCTCTGACCATCCCTCTACTTAGGCCATTCTATACCACCTAGATCAAATTCACAGGCTGCCCCCAGGTGAGTGAGCCAGAGGCCGCATCCCAGAGGCCCAAATGTGAATTAGGATGAAGACCTCTTGATGTCTGTGTTCACCTCAACCTAATTTATCATACCATATACCCCTCAACTCCCACCTGCCCACTGCTGATGGAAAACGAGAAAGCAATCCTTTAACCCCATACTCCTCCCTTCTTGCTTCTCTACTTATCTGCTTCATGTCTCAGAGAAATAGGATTCGCTTTCGTTTTCCCTTTTTATCACTAGGCCTTTTCCTACCTCACGCATCTCTTTACTATACTATTAGCTTAAGTTTTAATCGTGGGAAAATTATTAGAGAGCTGGGAGAGGAGCTCCATATAGGATGGAAATTCCCCATTCAAGAGCATGAATCAGGAAATTTTTCAAATACTGTACCTACTGATCATTGTGCACAACCAAGATTAAAACCTGAGAGCATCCTGGGAACAGCAGCATCGCAAAAGAGTGTGAGGGGAATGAATGCCTTAAGTGGGAATAAAGAGAAACAGCATCTTTAGATGGAGAAAGAAGTGAAGACCATAGGGATAAATAGGGTTGGGGGAGTTC
The DNA here is from genome assembly GCF_018345385.1 of Vulpes lagopus. Taxonomy (NCBI): domain Eukaryota; kingdom Metazoa; phylum Chordata; class Mammalia; order Carnivora; family Canidae; genus Vulpes; species Vulpes lagopus. The sequence goes on along the minus strand of NC_054842.1, from coordinate 25,105,547 downwards.
CATAGGACAGAGGATGGGAAGAAGAGATCTGAAGGTTTCCCTGGGGCCATCTTGGATTGGTCCAAATATAGAAGAAAGAATATAGGAAGGAAGATAAGGCCAGAGATCAGAGAAGCTGTATCACACATCATGGTGAAAGAAGAGGCTAGCACAGATCTGGACGGGGCAGCATAGCTGGGAGGTGGGGTCTAAGAGTAGCATAGGTAAATCAGGTGGGGGTCAATGAGGTCAAGGCGTAGGAGAAACATTTTTTAAAATAGCTGTGTGGAAGGCATTCCTGTAAGGTAAAACTTACTTAAGGAAAGAGAATCCTTAACAAATTTTAACAGGACATTCCAAATCGAAAAATATCCCATTTATAGTCAGTACTGTTTAGGGGGGATCTATCAAAAATTTTTTATTATCATTATTTATTTTAATCTCAGTCTAGGTTCCATGCACACCAGCCCATATTTGTCATCTCAACTTTGAAGTCCAATATCAGCAATCTTACTTATAAACAATATCAGAGGGGATCCCTAGATGGCTCAGCGGCTTAGTGCCTGCCTTCAGCCTAGGGCATGATCCTGGAGTCCCAGGATTGAGACCCACATCAGGCTCCCTGCATGAAGCCTTGCTTCTCCCTCTGCCTGTGTTTCTGCCTCTCTGTGTGTGTGTGTCTCTCTATGAATAAATAAATAAAATCTTTAAAAAAAATTTAAAAAAACAATATCAGAGCACTACAATGAATACGTATTAGGTCTTTAGTATATATTTGGCAAATGAATGAAGCGATGAATGAATGAATGATTCCACTGAGTGCTTAAGGAATAGAGGTCTCTAGCCCAACTAAATTTATGCTTAAATATTCAGGTGTACACGCCAATTCATTCTCAGTTAAGAAAGGAATTGATAAGTACCAAGTCATTTAAGTAAATTAGTCATAGAAAAAAAAAATCAAAAGGCAGGAAGTATTCTAGAAGTGACTTGTTAAGATATTGCTATGAGATTCTCTATTACCTTACCAGAAAAATAATGACCCATCATCAATACAGGTAATTGCTGAAGTACGTTGATAGGAAAGGGATCTTAATTAAAGATTCTATTGGAAACATATGTGAACCAATCCAATTTCTAGGCCACAGGGCAATAATAACCTTCTTATCTATTATGTTTCTTATTTTTAGGGGCATTTATTGTTTGGAGCAATACTGTCTAATTGGCCCAAGCACAGAAGAAAAGAACATTAATGCTATTTGCTCTGTGTTTGCTCTGTTTGATACAACAGAGCACAGGACCATGGAAAGCCTCCATGCAACCTGACTTTAAGGATGTCATAAGCAAAGACAAGAAGTCATGACTAAGTCCGCTGCATGGAAAGATGGGTGTGTTAATATATTTTCTCTCAGGTATTGGTGCCAACTTTGATTTCTTTTGTTATCCAAACTTATTCTCAGATTAAGTAGATTGTTTTATAAATGTCACTGAATCTTAGAATAAACGTGCCTGTCGATGAATGAATAGATTAAACACACACACACACACACACACACACACACACACACACACACACCCCGAAGTATTATTCGGCCATAAAAAAGAAGGAAAGTCCATTATTTGAGACAACATGGATGGAACTGAATTTGAGGGCATTATGCTAAGTGAAATAAGCCAGATGGAGAAAGATAAATATTGTATGTTTTCACTTATATGCAGAATCTAAAAAAGCTGAACTCATAGAGATAGAGAGTTGAGTGGTGGTTGCCAGGGGTGGGCAGGTGGGAAAAATGAGGAGATGCTGGTCAAAGTACAAACTCCCCGCTATAAGGTGAATAAGCTCTGGGAATCTTGTGTATGGCATTAAATTATATTGACTATAATTAGCAATACTATGTTATATACTTAAGAGTGAAGAGAGTAAATTTTAATTGTTATCACCACACACACGCAAAATGGTAATTATGTGAGAGGATGGGGGTGTTAAACTTGTGGTAATCATTTTGCAACATATATGTGTATCAAATCATCACATTGTACATGTTAAATTTACACGTTACATGTCAATAATATCCCAAGAAAGCTGAAAAAATTAAATTAAAAACACACTTTGTGTAAAAAAAAGAAAGTTAAATGGAACTTCTAATGCAATATTTAAAAAGTTAAGGAGAAAATTGGTTTTATCATTAGAAGTGATAACATATAAATGCTGAACAATGTACAAATTCTACTGCTTGTAATAAAAGATTAAGCCTTAAAAAAAAAAAAAGCTGGGCATAAAATGCTTTAAATTTTGGTTCACATCAATGTGTCCATGAAGGATGATTTTCTGAATTCTTTACTGAGCTTATGTTTTTGAAATGGAGGTAAAAAGGTTTCTCAACTCAAAACCATAATAGAGTAATTGCTATATGTTCAGTAAATAGTTCTGACTATGATTCAGGGTATTCTTAGGGGGTTTCCATGAGACAGGACAATAGATACTTTGTGGTTTGGCTTTTTATACTGGTTATTGATAGATAAAACAAGTTCTCATCTACATATTGTTTTCACTGCCTTCTTTTGTAACATTCCCCTAAAATCATGTTGTTATTAAATGATTTGATAAACCATGGGCTCAGATTGATTAAACTCTATGGGACAGCTGCACCACAACTGAACCAATGGATGTTTTGTTAAGAAGTATCTTTTAGTGAAATAATTCAACCTGTCTGTGGTTTAACGATAGTATATCAGAGTTGACACAGTACTTTTTCCAAGCATTTGCTTTTACGATTTGGGAAACACAATTGTGAACACAAGACAACTTCCCACTGAACTCTCTCATCTATCGTTGGCTTTCTCAGCATCTCTCTCCATATATATATATATATATATATATATATATATATATATATATATTTTTTTTTTTTTAAGAGAGACATTGAGAGAGTGTGAGCAGAGAGGGACAGAGGGAGAAAGAGAGAGAATCCCCCCCAACGTGGGGCCCAAGGTGGGGCTGGATCTCACGACTCTTGAGATCATGACCTGAGCAGAAACCAAGAGTCAGGTGATTAACTGACTGAGCCACCCAGGCATCCTGGAATATTCTTTGTTTAGTTCTTTGCTTGCTTGTTTCAGCTCTGCTGGCCTGGAGAACAGAGCTGGAGTGGCAAACTGGGACTGGCAGAGTCACTACCTGCCCCTTTTTATTAGTGCCTAGTACTTGGTCCAAGGCTTGAAGACTTGTGAGAGTAGAAGCCAGAAGACCCGCACAGTCTAAGCAAGTGGTCTTTCAAACAAAGCTGTGTTGAGTCCCCTCTGTCGCTTGAGAAAAAGGATAGGTACCTCTGACCATACTGCTACATTAGAAACAGAGAGGTGATGGAGACTGAGTCCTTCTGACAGAACTTGGGAGGTGATTCCATTAGCAGTAGTTAACTAAGAGACGCTTGTTATTTGTGGCTAACTTTAACACTCTCCATCATGAGATACTCTGATGTCAAATTCCTTTTGACTTTTCCTGATAATCCTTTAAATATTTACTAGCCTGGAGATGTTTTAGGGCATGGAAGGGTGAGGGGAAGAAGGCTGACATATCTGAACAAGTGAGTAATTTATAATGGAACTAAAATATTCATAAAATGACATCTCAGATCCTTCAATTAGCACCATCATTCTATTTCCACTTCAAATAATACATTGAAGCCTCTAAATATTATTTGTTTTACCATGGATGATGCATTTCTGAGCTAAGCAGACAAATATGAAGTCACTACCTTATCTACTCAGTTGATCTCTTTCTCCATCTGGGGTAGGAAATGGACACTCCGTATGCATATAAATAGTAGAAATGAGAACTCTGTTGAGTGAATTCCCCTCCTAAGCCAATGATTCTTCAGTATTACCAGAAGACAGGTCACTTATTTCTTTTGGTTACTTGACAACATTTTGCATTGGTTTGTTAGTTTTTGTCTTTTGGAGGAGGGAGGGCTTGGGAACACAGAACTGGATAAATCAAAATCTTTAGTTCATTATACATTTTATAATTGGTCTTTGTGTGGCTTGATATGATTTAGTTATATAGTGGGTTAATTAATTATTTAAAATATGTAAGCAGTTCCTGCATATTTCAAACAAAACAAAGCTAACCCTTGATAATAATCTATATCTATGCTCCTTCCTCATCAATTTGTCCTCTCTCTTCCTCAATGGAAGGAAAATCTGAAGTCAGATACAAATAAATAATTTGCCCAAGGTCGTAGACTGGGTAAGGTAGAGATGGATTTCAAGTACCAGTTTGAATCTCCTAACCATTAACTGTAGGTTCAGAAAAATAGTAGTTATGTCAGTGATGTTTTAAGCAAGATTTTTAAAAAAGAAAGAAAAGGAAAAAGAAAAAACCTTCATGGAAGAGATGCCACAGTATCTCATTGTCAATTATCTATTATAGGATGTTGAATTATCTACACAATAGCTAAGAATGAAATCTATTTTCTTACAGTCCTTTAATTATCTACTAGACTAGAGATGTCTAGTAAATGAATGTCTGTGAGTTGTATGCACTTTTTGCAGACATGTAACCTTAGTTATCTGTAAAGGCAATGTATATAGTATAGGAGAAGGCAGTAATGTATAAACTTGAATACCTATAAAGCCGTATGTATGTATGTATGCTGGTTACATTTGCTGAGCATTCTTAAACCATTCATCTAATATGCCTCATTTGTGCAGGCTAAACCTTCCATCATTATGTGCCACACGATTTAAAAAATTATCACCAAGTGTCCCCTTTTACATGTTTATCCAAGCAACGTCATCTCCCTCAATATAGTTACCTTGGAAGACTTGGCACTTGCTCCAACAAGGCTGCCAATTTCTTGAAATGCTTTTGGAGCTTCTTTTAATTGGATTTTCACTTGCTACCATTTTAAGAAATGCCTAATAAAACCAATATCATTATTTTAATGTTTCATCTCCCCACACCTCCACCACCCAGAATAGCATCACATATTATTATTATTATATCACTCAAGATTTTGAGCTGCAAGCAACAGAAACTGACTCTTACTGATGTAAGCAGAAAAAGAATTTATTGATAGAAAATTGAATAGCTCATAGAATGTCTGGGAATATTAGAGAACTGAGCTTTTTAAACAGGCAGGGCATCCATGCAGTTAGAAGCACAATCCAAATAATCCCTATGACCCAGCATCGAGAAAGCACAACTGAGTGTGGGGTGTCATAGTTTGTGACACCATCAGTGACGAACCTGGCTATTGCCGTTGGCATTATGTATGGTGGCACTGCCACTGCCACTTTGGCCTGAAATAATTCTCTCCTATTCCTTCTCCTTGATCTGCCAGCTCCAGATTCAAAATTACAGTTGGGTCCATCTGATTGAGTTAATTGCACCATGATCCTGATTTTCAGAACAAGGTAATCTGGCTTTATCACCTAATTATTTAGTGTTCAGTGACTTCTCTTCCTATATGGCAGAGATGAAGAGAGGCTCCCAAGTACTTGTGTTCTTCATCATAGTTTGCAGTTGTTTCTGATGGCTTTCTGGCCAGAGTCTTTACTTCCCAGGTTACCTTGAATTTTGATATATCTGTGTAACTAGTTCTTATGAATATAATGGAATTGAAAATAATAGTGGCACTTCTGAGCTGATGTGGTTTAGGATAGGTGTGTCTTTTTTGCTTTCTCTTTCTCCTTCTATAGAACTTTGCTTTGAAGACAGTGAGGCCTCCACAGGAAAGAAGACAGGGGAATCCTGAATCCAGAGTTAAAGGCCACTGAATTCCAACCTTGAACTTCTGTGTGACTAAAAGTAGATTTGTGGAGTTTATCTATTACAGTTATGGTCATTAATTTTTTTCTATGCTTCATACTCAGTTCTTACTGGTATTAATTACTGGACTGACTTGTAACATAGTGATACCTCTAGGATCACTGAAGTTGTGAATAAATGTACCTCAATAGTGAAAGAGAATCAATCTGTACTATTGGACGGGGACCTGGAAGAAGGTACATGGCATTTATTAGAAGTAGGCTGAAAGTTTCTAAACTTTTCCTGATGTGATTCACAGAGTTAGTGATCCAGACATAGTGGAACACTCCCTTGTTTGTGTCCTATGCTGTCTTTAGCCTCAGATGTATTTGTGCCTAGACTTAACTCTTAAATCTGACATTTCCACACTTTCACTAGAATTAATAGCAAATTACTCATGACACTCCCTACAATCATGCAACATATCAGTAAATCAGGACTCTGAGATTAGTACTTTTCTATGAAGCATAGGTTTCTATGAAGCTACTGAAGAAAGAGGATAGGGTTCTTTTAGTTCTAGGAAAAGAAGTTTCATACTCATGGGCATAAGTCAGCCTATAAAAAGCTCTATCCTTCCACACACACTTACTCTTCTCTATTACCGTGAAGAAAACCTTCCTCCACCAATTCTTTGGAACCTTTTGTGACATCATAAACCCCTTATAAATATACCTCCCTGTTTTTATTTTGATCATGTATCTTCTGCTTATAAATGTGACATGGAGGAGACTTGTCAAGCCCCCCAGTGGCTCTAGGCCAAGCATTTTCCCCAAAGAACAATTCTATCTATACAGAATGTTCCAGCCTGCAGAGGATTCTCTTTCTGAATTTCAAATTCTAATATCACTGGCTCCACTTAATGTTTCTTGTTGGCAGGGGAAATGAGATTTTTCTCTGAGGTAATTCTAATTAAATCCACGAGCTGCATTTTACACACCCTTAGGAGATACAGAGAACACACTCTGGGGGCACTTTCCTGTGGTGTCATTTTCCAATGGAATAGCTGTATTGAAAAAGGTGAAACTGCCCTGAGGTTGGCTTTGAGACTGGGAAGTGTTAGTGGCCTGGTAAAATAGTCTCCAGGGTAAGTCAGACTCTTCTGATAGACAGTGGTGGGATTTTCCTCATTATCAGAAGCAAGTAGTATGTGGCTTATATTGTACCTTACATACAGTCTGAATTATATCATACTAAGCCAAGGATGGATCATGTGGTAGACAGATGAGGGAATCTGGCTTTTGATTTCATTCATCTATACCTTCTCCAACTCCTAAAAACATTAAAACAAAAACAAAAAGAAAAACCTTTGCTTATGTTTTGTCCTAAGCTTTTTGGAAAAGCAACTCCCAAACTTTGAGAGCTCTCTTACCTAAATTGTCTTAGATTTTACAACATTGCTGGCATCAGTAAATGAACAGGTTGAGAATATCCACCCCTGACCCCCAACCCCACCAGAGATAGTTTAAAACCTCTGGGACTGAGTCACTGCTCTCAAAGGTAAATTTATTAATTAACAAACCTGAGATTTATTATCAAGGATCAAGATTAAGGAATCTTTCAGGTTATAGGCTTCTCTTCTAGAAAATTCATCTCATGAGAAGTGAAAAGAAAAATCATACGAGAGGTATAGATTCAGATGAAATCTTCAAGGCCTATAGCCTTGGCACTTTCTCATTTTTTTTTTGCTATCACAAACATCTAGATGAACCTAGATGTTACCTGCACCCAACTCCGCCAAAATCTGAACTAAGGTGGGGGACACGGAATTGGCAAGGGACATGGAAGAGTGGTTAAAGAGGCAAAAGAGCAGAGCTGAGTTTTTACAGGCGCTGGAAATCGTGGCTCTTCCCTTACTAATATTTTTTGTCAGCTTTACTGAGGTCTGATTGACAAATAAAATTGTAATATATGTAAAGCATATACTGTGATGATTTGATATACACATATATTGTGAAAGGATTTCCCCCATTGAGTTAATGAACACATCCATCATCTCATATATTTATCTTTTTTGTTTTTTGTTTTGTAAGAAGACTTAAGTTCTACTCTCCTGGTAAATTTCAGTTATACAATACCTTTAATCAACTACAGTCATGATTTTATACATGTATGTCCTCAGACTTTATTCATCTTATTAACTGAGAGTTTAGACTCTTTTACCAGCCTCTCCCTATTTCTCCCAGCCCCCAGCCCCTGCCGACCACCATTCTTCTCTCTGATTCTGTGGATTCAACTTTTTTTTTTTTTCTTTTTTGTAAGATTCCACATGTAAGTGATACCATGCAGTATTTGCCTTTCTCTTCCTGGTATATTTTATTTAGCAAAATGCCCTCCAGATTCATCTGTCTTGTCACAAAAGGAAGGGTTTCCTTCTTTCTTAAGGCTGACTAATATTCCATTTATCTATCTCTATATATCTTACATTTTCTTTATCCATTCATCTGTCAATGGACCAATGGACACTTAGGTTGTTTCCATTCTTTGGCCTTTGTGACTAATTCTGCAATAAACATGGGAGTTCAGATAGAAGCTTCAGGTCTTATGTTCAAGTCTTTCATCCATTTTGAGTTGATTTTTGTGTATGGTGTAAGATAAGGGGTCTAGTTTCATTCTTCTGCATGTGGATATCCAAATTTCCAACACCATTTATTGAAGAGATATCCTTTCCCCCATTGTATATTCTTGGATCCTTCATTAAAAATTAATTGACCACATATGCATGAATTTATTTCTGGATCTTCTGTTCTGTTCCATTAGTCTGTATATCTGTTTTTAGGCCAGCAACATACTATTTTGGTTATAATAGTTTTGTAATATAGTTTAAGATTAGGAAGTGTGATGACTCCAGCTATCTTCTTCTTTCTCAAAATTGCTTTGGATTTTCAGGTTCTTCTGTGGTTCCATGTAAAACTTAGAATTGTTTTTTCTATTTCTGTAAAAAATGTCATTGGAGTTTTGTAGAGGTTGCATTTCATTTGTAGTTTCCCTTGAGTAATATGGACATTTTAACAATATTATTTCAATCCATGAATATGGAATATCTTTCCACTTTTTGTGTCTTTGATTTCTTTCATCAATGAGTTATAATTTTTAGCATACAGATCATTCACCTCCCTGGCTAAATTTATTCCTAAGTATTTTACTGTTTTTGATGTTATTGAAAGTGAAGTTGTTTTCTCAATTTCTCTTTCCAGTAGTTTGTTAGTATATAAAAACACAATTGGTTTTTGTACATTGATTTGTAGTCTGCAACTTTATTGACTTTATTAGTTTTAGCAGTTTTTGTGGACTTTTTAGAATTTTCTATATATAATGCCATGTCATCTGCAAATGGACGATTTTACCTCTTCCTAATTGGGTGTCTGTCCTTCCTTCCTTCCTTCCTTCCTTCCTTCCTTCCTTCCTTCCTTCCTCCCTCCCTCTTTCTTTCTTTCTTTCTTTCTTTCTTTCTTTCTTTCTTTCTTTCTTTCTTTCTTTCTTTCTGCCTGCCTGCCTGCCTGCCTGCCTGCCTGCCTCATTGCTCTTGCTAGGAATCCCAGTACTATTTTGAATAGGAGTGGTGAGAGTGGACATCCTTGTCTCGGTCCTGATTTAACAGAACACCACTGAGTATGATATTAGCTGTGGGCTTGTCAAATATGGCTTTTATTATGTTGAAGCACATTCCTTCTATGTCCAATTTATTGAGAGTCTGTACCATGAAATAGTATATTTTGTCAGATGCTTCTTCTGTACCTGTTTAGATGATCCTATGATTTTCATCCTTTGTTAATGTGGTGTGTTACATTTATTGATTTGAATTATACTGACCCATCACTACATTTCAGAAGTAAATCCCACCTGATGATAGTATATGATCCTTTTAATGTGCTGTTGAATGTGGCTTGCTAATATTTTGCTGAGGATTTTTGCAGCTATCTTCATCAGGGGTATTGGCCTGTAATTTTATTTTCTCATTAGTGTCCTTATCAGGCTTTAGTATCAGGGTAATGGGGGCCTCATAAAATGAGTGTGGAAGTGTTCCCTCTTCCATTTTGTTGGAAGAGCTTAAGATGGATTGGCCATCATTCTTCCTTAAATATTTGGTAGGGGGCAGCCCGGGTGGCTCAGAGGTTTAGCGCCGCTTTCAGCCCAGGGTGTGATCCTGGAGTCCTGGGATCGAGTCCCACATCAGGCTCCCCGCATGGAGCCTGCTTCTGTCTCTGCACCCCCTTCTCCTCTCTGTGTATTCTCATGAATAAATAAATAAAAATCTTAAAAAATATATTTTGTAGGGTTTACCAGTGAAGCTATCTGGTTCTGGACTTTCATTTTTTTGGCAGGTTTTTAATTACTGATTCAATCTCCTTACTAGTAATTGATCTGTTCAGAGTTTCTATTTCTTCATGATTCAGTCTGATAGGATATATGTTTCTAGGGATTTATTCATTTTTTTCTAGATTATCTAATTTGTTATATAGTAGTTTGTTATGATCCTTCACATTTGTGTTATCAATTCTAATATCTTTTCTTTCATTTCTGACTTTGAGTCCTCTTTTTTTTTCACAGTTGGTCTAGCTAAAGCTTTGTCAGTTTTGCTCATTTTTCAAGAAAAAAAAAAATCTCACTTTTGTTCATCTTTACTGTTGTCCTTCTGGTCCCTATTTTATTTATTTCTAATTTGACCTTTGTTATTTTCTTCCTTCTACTAACTTTGGACTTAGTTTATTCTCCTTTTTCTAGTTCATCAAGATGTAAAGTTAAGCAGTTTATTTGAGTTTTCTTGTTTCTGAATGTAGGCATTCATCACTATATCGTCCCGTCTTAGAACTGCTTTTGCTATATCCCCAAAATTTTGATATGTAGCAACTCCATTTTCATTTGTCTCAAGATATTTTTTCTTTTTCTTTTGTTTTTCTTTGACTTGTTGCTTGTTCAGGAGCATGTGGCTTAATCTCCATATATTTGTGAATTTTCCATTTTTCCTCTTGTAATTGATTTCTAGTTTCATGCCATTGTGGTTGGAAAAGATGCTTGATATGATTTCAATCTTCTTAAGTTTATTAAGACTAATTTTGTGGTCTAATATACGATATATCCTGGGAATGTTTTATGTGCACTCAAGAAAAATATGTATTTGACTGCTGTTGGATGGAATGTTCTGTATGTATTTATTAGGTCCATTTGTTCAAAAGTAAAGTTTAATTCTAATGTTTCCTTATTGATTTTCTGTCTAGATAATTTATCCATTGTTGAATGTGGGGTATCAAAGTCCCCTACTATTATTGTATTGCTGTCTATTTCTCCCTTTAGGTCTGTTAATATTTGCTTTATAAATTTAGATATTCTGATATCGGGTGCATATATATTTACACTTGTCATATCCTTTTTTCTCCTTCTGGTATTTCTAAAATGCATGTATTAGTCAGTTTGATGATGTCACGTAAGTCCCCTAGCCTTGAAGGAATGGTCTTGTGTAGGAGATGTACCTTATTGTTCAACCCTGTCCTGGATCTTGGCTGTCTCTTGAAACTTCCTTTTTTTTTTTTTTTTCTCTTGAAACTTCCTGATTATCCAAGCTGCTGTCTTTGTGGTTCCTAATAGTTGAGGGTGTGCCAAGATCCATCCGTGGCCTCAAAGGGAAGAATTGAAGTCAGCACTTAGATGCAAGCTGATTAGAAGCTGGATCCTTAGCCAGTAGCTGGGAAAATTTGAAGTCAAACTCCTACCAGGAAAAAAAATGGGGAGATGGGTATCTTTGTCTGTTCCTTTGCACTGAGCCTGAGGTTGGGGGATGCAGAGGGATAGCGATGGGAAGTGCTCACACGTCTGTTAAGAACAGCTTCTTTCTTTGCTATAGTCCTGTTAGACTCATGAATACAAGATCTATTGACTTTCTCAGTTAGATAACTTAGGGTCTTATCCCTTGGGAAGTAGCCTTAAAGGTTGGGACATGAAATGTGGGAGGTTCATTTCTCAGGGAGAAGCTGAGAGTTAGGGGTTCCCTCTCAATTACAGGTCACTGTGATGGGGATGATGTTTATGGCAAAAGTTTGTTTCAGCCTTTCCTGAGATAGGAGTATTTTCTCAGTTGCCATTAACATTTCCTTTACAAGTGAAGAATCTGATGATGTCATCCTCCTCAACCAAAATCCTATGGCTCCAAAATGTGTCAGAATAAAGTTTGAACTCTCTGTAAGGCCCTTCACTGACTTTTTCCTTGCCTTGCTCATTAGATCCAATTCTACCCCTGCCCTTTCACACCATCATGCCCTGACATATTGAATTACTTAAATATTTTCATGTATCTGTCTCCCCTCCCCTCGCTCTCCTCTCCTCTCTCTCTCTCTCTCTCTCTCTCTCTCTCTCTCTCTCATTCACCTGGTGTTTTAGTATCTATTGCTGTGGAGCAAGCCATTCCAACCTTTACTGTCTCAAGGTAACAATGCTTTATTGTCTCTCATGATTCTGTGTGTTTGCTGGATGTTCTGCTAGTCTCGCCTGAGTATTCCCGTATGACTGTAGTCATCAGATGGGCAGGTGGAGGTGGAGAGCCTACAATGGCCTCTCTCACATGCCTGGGGCCTTGGTAAAGAAGGCTAGAAAGTTGGGATGTCGCTTTCCACATGGTCTCTTATCATTCAGTCATCTAACCAAGCTTCTTTACCCAGCTTTTTTCCTGGCTATGTTCCAAAAAGGTAGGAAGAGAGACTACAGATCTCTTAAAGTGTAGGCTTTAGAATTTCTGCATGTCCTTTCCTACACATTCTATTGGTCAGAGAAAGTCACAAGGGCAGCCCAGATTCCAGGGAGAGGTAGCCTCTATTGCTTGATAGAACAACAGCAACATCCTATTGCAAATGGTATGGACACAGAGAGTCATGATTCATTGAGGGCCACTATTCAATAACAGGCATAACAGGGACACCCGGGTGGCTCAGCGGTTGAGCATCTGCCTTCAGCTCAGGGCGCAATCCCAGGATCTAGGATCGAGTCCCACATTGGGCTCCTTGCAGGGAGTCTGCTTCTCCTTCTGCTTGTGTCTCTGCCTCCTTCTCTGTGTCTCTCATGAACAAATAAACAAAATCTTAAAAAAAAAATAACAAGCAAAACAGGAACAATCTCCTCCTCACTTGGCTAATTCATATTTGTTACATGGGTCTCTGTTTATAGATTCCTCCTTTTGGGGCCCTTGTGACCTACTAAATTCTAATCTCTATTATAGCCCTTATGATAGGCTCTGAAATCACCTGCTTCCCTGTGTGTCTTCTCTATCTCTAGGGCGTGGCATAGGGCCTGGCACTGGGCAGAGTTCACTAAATATTAGCTAAATGGATGAGACTCAAAGAGTTAAGAATCTTATTCATGATAACACAGAAAATAAACTACAGTATTTCCTTGAAGTCTTCCCTCCAGAAAGGAAGACATTTATTATCAACTTGTTAATAATAATGGTTAATACAATGGGATGATCTTACCTTAGCTTTTAAGAATCAAGAAGTGATTTCAGGACAGGATCTCATTGTCAGGTCTGTCCTGGGGAAGAGATTGTCCTGGGGATGAAAGCTGGAGTTGAGTTTGCTATTCAAAGTGTGGTTTGGGGATCAGGAGCTTCACCATCACCTGGAAGCTGGCTCGCAATGAAAAGGTCAGGCCCTGCCCCACATCAACTGAATCAAGGGCTGCATACTCACAAAACCCCCAGGCAATTCCCATATACTTTAAAAGTTGAGAAGCATTGGGTTATATTCCTGAGTGCTCTTTCACACCTACCACAATCATGACTATTAAGAGGCAGTCTCAGAAGCACCCTTACTTTCTTCCAACTAGGTGAGATGATATTTCTCAAGGAATTGTCACCAAATTTCCCCTGGTGACTTGAGTTTGGTCCTCTCAGATTTTGCTTAGTATAAATAAAAGCAAAGCAACTGACACTCTACCTTCTGCTGAAGTTTCTCAGTGGAGCCCTGATGGGGTATTTGTTACTGAAACATTGTCATAATGTCTGAGCTATTTTAGGCTTACACTGTACTTTTAAGTATTTAAATAGTAACAAAAGAATAACGTGTGTGCAGTGTAGGCGAAACCTGTATTTCTCAGAATTTGTGTTGTTACGTTTCCAACCATTCAATTGTATATAGAAGTGTTTTTCATTTTAACTTTCTTTTTGTTTCTCTTTTTTCATTAAAAAAAAAAAAAGAATGAGGCTAAAGAGTGTTATTCATTATAACTAGAGAAGAAAAACACAAAACCACAGGTATGTGAAAGTATGGAAAGAGATGCAAAAAAAACTTATCTAAATTTAACCAGGATTTTATTAAATATTCAAAAGTAATCATTTTCCATGTGATACACATAATTGAAACCAACAGCTTCGGGTGACAATCTATTAAGTTTGGTATATTTATTATTTATTATATTATACCTTATTTTAATAGTTACTATTGTTTAAAACTGCAGAGTCAAAAATTTATTGCCACTTCTACTCTAAATGGGTTGATTTTTAAGGGTGCATGTATGTGTTTGCACGCATGTTCGGTTTGCAGGATTAACTTTCCTTGGACCCAATGTCTGTGAATTATCTCTTCAGGAACTCCATCAGCTTTTATTAAGACTTGGGTTTTCCAAGGTAGAAAGGGTCCTATCTCTTAGTGGGGAATTCCCGGGGCTGGGGACAGTCCCCTACCCACTTAAAGGCTTTGCTAATTCAACAAGGAATATTGAAAGTGTCATCAAAGCCTGCACAAACACCTTATTTGCATATCTTTCTCTGTGGCATCCTGCCAATTTGCCAGAGTTGCCCATATGTTAAGCGGCCCAGTTATTCAGCTTATTAAGGGTTAAATGACTGACTCAGAGAGCTGGTACCTAGTTAGGGAAGGGCACAGTCAGAAATAAAATGCCAGGCTCAGGCTGCATGTGTCCCCTTTTCTATATCTGGTCAAGTGGCCTTGAAATGCAAACAATCTAGAGTAGTGCTTCTCAAAGTTGAGCCAGCATCAGAACCTCCCCGCCCCCCACGGCCCGGAAAGTTCTGTTTAAGCACATATTGTTGAGTCCCATTCCCTGAGTTTCTGCTTCAGGTCTGGGCTGGGCTTCAGGACTTGCATTTCTAGCAACCAGATGATGCTAATGCTGTTGGTCTGAGGTCTACACTTTGAGAACAGCTTGTCTAGAATTTGGTTTACTGACAACTCCTCCCTCCCCAAATTAAGAAAATTACTTGAAGATTGTTAGCAGGACACAGGACACTCAGAGGTCTGATTTACTTTTTTCTGACAGGCAATTTGACCATAAAAGCTGTAGAAGTACAGAGACGTTCCCATTGTCTGGTTGTAAGCTCCATTTCCAATCTTGATATCTTTATCATGTATGACTGCTAAATCATAAAGTATCCAAATTGAGGCAAAGCTCAATGAACATGGATTATAGGTAGGGTTATAGATTTTGTAGAGGACTAGCACGTGAGGACAGGCTCACAGGTCTAATCTGGAACTCAAACTGCTTTTGCTGTTTTCCATGAGTGCTTTATTTTTTCTCCCCTCATGTTGTCCCTCTTTGGTTGGTTCACTGAGCATTTAAGGGGTTAAAGCAGTTCTTCAAGCTCTGAGTGTGAACTACATAGTGTCTTAATAATACCTCTAATACCTGTGCATTTATATGAGCAGAACAAGTGAAAACCTGCCTTGCAGAAATTAGATTAAACAGTTGAAGGAGACAGTCATTTTAATAAGGAGCTTCTATATAAAAACCCTTGATACTTCATTATCTATTTATTCCTCTCAGTCACTCAATTTTATTTTATCCTTCATAATTAAAAAGGAGACAAAACCAAGTCTTTAAAAAATGATCCAATGCCACCGTGTTTTGTGTAAACAATATTGGGTGGATGTAGTTCAGTTTATCTACTATTCTTTCCACTTCATCTTTATGCTTTCCTCCCATGGGGTCTTTCACAGTTTTATGGATGGTAGAAATATCTTGTGATACAGATGCTATTAGTAGAATTATCTCACACATAGAAAATGAGAACACTGCAACATATCAAAGATGAGGCAGTAAGTCTTAACATTTCTTTCCTTTTTTTTTTTTTTTTTAAATCTAGATAGTATTTATCACCTTCTCTGTTCCCTCAGTAGAACATTCATTGGTATCAGAAAGTATTAGCTACTCACTCATTCTCTCATTCTCTCCTAAGTTCCTCGAACCAAATTTTCCTTTGGGGGCTTTGTTGTAAATTTCATTCAGCGTGAAGATTCTTTGAAAGCTGTGATAAATGTTGTACAAGAGTGTCAATGTTACAACAGTACTTATCTCCTCCCGCTCCTTCCAAAGAAGACCGCGTTTGTAAACAATGCATACATATTACTCTTACATATAGTAACTCATTTCATAAAATCTACACAATTTTCGGTGACAAACAACCAAACAACCAGCTTTGAACACTGAACTTTCCAGCATGTCTTTTTCCTTAATAAGCAATTGGGATTTTCTCTTCTTATTGAGTTGTAAGGGTTCTTTATGTATTCGGAATAGAAGTCCTTTATCAGAGATATGATTTGCAAATAGTTTTTTCCAGTCTGTGGCTTGTCTCTTAACCTTCTTGATGAGTGTCTCTCATAGCATAAAAGTCCTCATCAATTTTTAATGCACGTTGTTTGAAAGGAACTGTGTCACTGGATATGCAATATTACTTTCTTATGTTTCAACTAAACTGAATCAGGAACTGCTCTATGGTCTTTTTTCCCATCATTTTAGTACTCAAGGGGGTGCATCAAATGATTGTTTTTGTCTTCTTCAGCATCATCTCTGGACCAGGCTCTATATATTTACTCTTTTTAGTTCTCAGAGCTGCCCTACAAGGAAGGTGTTATTGTACCCATTTCATAGATAAGGAACTCAAGGCTCAAGAGGTTTAGCAACTTGGCCAAAACCAAAGGAAGAAGTACCACAGGCTGTATTTGATTTCAGTTCTGTACCACTCTAGACTTTGTGCTTCCCAGATGATGCTAAGATGGGCTTTCTCAGGCATGGCAAAGTCATGGGTCCCTCCACAGTTGGAAGCCAGAGATGGAACCATATGAACTTTTGACTGTGCTCTGCTCTTACCTCAGAGAGTTTGCTGGAACAGCTCCCATTTCTTTTCTGGCTCTCCATCTGCTAGCTGTGAAGTAGCCCCTGTTAGTCATCATAGCTAAAGAAAAAATACTGTTTTATTTCAAACAGTTAATATTCATCAAATGTTAATGAAAATACATAACAAATAATTACAACAAACACGGTGTCTGATTAAGATGAAAGGGATGACAATCCTGTGAATTTTTAATCTGAAAAATAGAGAATGTTACATTAATAAGACTTAATTATATCATTAAATATTTAAAATTACCTTCTTTAATAGATTTTATTTTTATTTAATATATTTCTTTTTTAAATGTCTATAACACTTTCATGAGATTGGTACATAAAATTTTATCAGCTGTTATGGCAAAAGAGAATTTTAACTTAATATATTCATCATATTGATCTCAGAACTTCCACTTTATTTATTGTTCAGAAAAGCTAATAACCCTTTTATACTTTATTATAATTGATATTTTCTCCACATAGAGTGATAAATAATTAATACCATTACAGGGACCTCATGTGCAATACACTTATTTGGAAAAAAATACAACAAACCATCTGAGTAGTGTATTATACATTCCATTTTAATACTCTACACTTACAATTAATGCTACATTTTACAGGAAAACATAATTAACTTTGGGAATCTATCTTGAAATGACCACATTTAGGCAGCTGAAACTAAGGCAGGGGATCTATTCTAAGCCAGCTCTCTGGTTTTTCCACATTTCAGCTGCTTCTAAAGGATCAGTAAAATTATACACCTATCACCAAGTCTTTTCACACCTTGGGAAAGGTGTTTATAAAAGGGAAAGGATAGTCTTTTGGCCTTGTGCTCTCTATACAAAAATTGAACTTGATTTTTAATTTTTGCTCAGTTTTTATAATTGTATTTTAATGAAAAAGCAACACCTCTCCCCAAATTGCTAATAAGATAATTAAATTCATTTGACCTTTCTCTCCCACATCCCAAGAAGCCTTTTTTTTAGGGAGGAAGAAAAATGTAGCCATTGCTTCTACATTGCCATGAGTGACTTGATTGTTTGCATCTTCCAGAGAGCCAGATGGATCAAAAGTACCAGGGACGGGATCTGGGTATCTGGGCTGAGATACTAGCTCTGCCTTTCTAGCTTTGTGGTTTAGGGCAAGTTCTTTTACTTCTCTGAACTTTTGTTCCTTCCTGCTAGATTGTAATGTATGCTCCATGAATGCAGAGACCATATTGGTCTTGTTCATTTTATTCCTCAGGAAGTATCTGAGACATGGTGATATTAAAAATATCTGAGAATGAATGAAAGAATGAATGATTCACTTATTGAATTGTAGAACTCTCATGCAGAAGGAGAATTATTGGAAATTTATGTAATGAAGTCAAACAAATTAAACCAATTAGTCTGTTCTGGTTCTGAACCTATAGCTCCGACAAACTCAGCCATGCTCAGTCAGATCAGACAATAAAAAAGGAAGTCTGGGCTCTCTGGTCCCATCAAGGACTATGCCTAAGTTTACTTGCATCCTGATCTCTGGTTTTGTCCCCTACCACGAGGCTTGCCCCTTAAAGCTGACATGTGGACACTAAAGTTACTCCTCTTTCATCCCATGGATCTTGTTTTGGTTTCTGGATGCCCTTTCCTCAGTATCTGTGTGGTTTTTTGTTTTAGATTTTATTTATTTATTCATGAGAGACACACAGAGAGAGGCAGAGACACAGGCAGAAGGAGAAGCAGGCTCCCTGCGGGGAGCCTGATGCAGGACTCAATCCCAGGACCCTGGGATCACAACCTGAGCCAAAGGCAGATGGTCAACCACTGCCACCCAGGTGCTCCTACATCTGTGTGGTTTTGCTCTAAATGACCTGTATCCATGACTGACTCACTTTGGAGGTTTGACTGCAGGTTGCTGAAGCCACTTTTTCCACACAAGCAGACTGCTGGCAATGCCTAGGAGTTTTGTCCTGCACTGGCCTCCTGCTTCCTGCTTCCCCTCTTGCCCACCAATAATAGCTTTTGGTCAATGACTGACTGATGAATACAGCAGCACAAAGCCTGGCTTACTTGCCATGAGCTGGATAATTTACATTCTATGACTCCCCTATGGAATCAGACTAAGGCTGGCACTTTGTTTGAAATTGTACCTTTAGTCTCCTATTCTCCCATGCTTTCTCCACTTCCTTGGGGGCATTTCTGTAATAAATCCCTTGCACACAGATCCTCATTTCAGGGCCTACTTTTGGGGAACTAAGATACTCAAAGACAAATTTAGCTTTTCATACTTAACCAACAATACTTCTCTGCCTCACCTTTATAATCCATCAGCTAATGTTCACTTCATATAATTATCTGATCCCAAGAGCCCCCAGGACTGTGTTCTAGCACTGGTCCAAGTGGCCAGCCTCTACTCCTCTGATGTGTGGGAATCCAGCCCCTCTCAAGGGAAATGGGAATTCTCTTTTTATGTAGTCCCACATTTTAAATACTGCATAGTAGTAGCTTTTTAGCTCATGGCAGCTTATTTTTAAAGAGGTATCTATGAAAGACAGGTCTTAGAATTGTTCTCCAACCTGTAAATTCTGTGGGAAGCATACATATGTCTGCAATGATCAGATCATATTTTGTGAAGCCAATCAGATTAGGGAAGTGTGGGATGGTAATCTTATAAAATCAGTGAGGAAAAGTTAGACACTGGTAGAGAGTAGTCTGCACATAGCAGATACTCAATAAAGAATATCTTATTCTGGGAGCACCTGGGTGGTGCAGTCAGTTAACCGCCTGATCCCCTCAGGTCATGATCTTGGAGTCATGGGATGGAGCCCCACATGAGGATCTACACTCTGGGCAGAGTCTACTGGACATTCTCTTTTCTTCTCCCTCTGCCCCTCCTGCTTGTTCTCTCTCTCTCTCTCTCTCTCTCTTTCTTTCTCTCTCTCTCTCTATCTCTCTCAAATCAATACAAAAAATCAAAAAACTTATCCTGTGTGTATGGATATATATGCCCTACATATCAAAGATCCAATGATGGGAAAGAAGCCTGCAAATAGAGTTCCAAAGCATGAGTTATTGATAAGGAAAAGCAAATAGCATAGGAGTTGGAAGTTTCATCCCTAAAGAAAACATGCACTGGAACTCAAGGTTGAGAAAGGGTGGATCAGGGACACCTGGGTGGCTCAGCAGTTGAGCGGCTGCCTTTGGCTCAGGGCGTGGTCCTGGAGTCCCACATCGGGCTCCCCGCAGAGAGCCTGTTTCTCCCTTTGCCTGTTTCTGCCTCTCTCTCTCTCTCTCTTTCTCTGTGTCTTTTATGAATGAATAAATAAAATCTTTAATAAAAAAAAAAAAAAGAAAGGGTGGATCAGAAGGACTGGTGACATTACAGACTCTATTCCTTAAGGTAAGCAACACTAGCCACTAAAACAAACACCAAAACCTCAGTAGTGTAGCACAATAAAAGTTCATTTTTCTGTTCATTCAAAATTTCATGCAGATGTTCCTGATTGCCAAATATCTCATCAGTGGACCCAATAAAATATTTAATGGGGAAAAGAAAAAAAAAAGATTTAACGGCCCTGTCTCACATTTTACAAAAAAAAAAAAAAAAAAATTAACTCCAGGTGGATTGTGAATATCAATGTGAAAGTTAATACAACAAAGCTTCTAGACCAGGGCTATCCAGTAGAATTTTCTATGATATCCATGTCACTGTCCACTAGCCACTAGCCACATACTATTGGGCCTTTGAAATATGGCTCCTGCAACTGAGGAAATTAGGTTTTAATGTTATTTAGCTTTCGTTAATGTGAATTTAAATAGTTATACATGGCTAGTGGCAACTAGATGGCACAATTCTAGATGATAACATAGGACAATGTTTTCATGAACCTGGGGTAGGCAAAGATTTCTTGAACAGGGCACAAGAGGACTAGCTGTAAAGGAAATCAGACAAACAGATACATTAGATTTCATTAAAATGAGGAATTTATGCTTATTAGAAGATACCATTCAGAAAGCCAAAAAGTAAAGCAATTTGCAATGCAAAAACCATGACAAAGGACTCAGATCCCATATGTATAAAGAAAACCTACGCATCAGTAAAAAAGGAAGCTAACCCCACTTAAAAATGGTAAGAGACTTGAAGGCATTTTATAATAAAGAAATAATCTAAATGGCCCAATGTGAACAGGAAAAGGTGCTCAACATAATTAGTCATCAGGAAAAGCAAATTAAAACCACATACATCCATCAAAATGGCTAAAAATAAAACAAAATCTAACAACACAAAATTTGATGAGAACAAGTTGCTAATAGAAATTGAAGTTAGTGAGACTGCTTTGGAAAGCTGGTAGTTTTTAAAGAAGTTTAACATATACCTATAGCCAGCAGTTCCACTTCTTAGTGTACATGAAAGAGAAATAGGTACATATATGCATCGAAAGATATGAACTAGAATGTTTATAGTAGCTGTATTTATAAGAGCCCAAAACTGGGAATGACTCAAATGCCCTGCAATAGTAGAATGGATGAATAAATTATGATGTATGGGGGCTTATCACTGTTATGTGTATGCACGTGATGGAATACTATACAGTATTAAAAAGATGCTATATCACAAGAATGAATCTTACAGGTAGATATTGAGAGGAAGAAAGTGAATGCAAAAAAAGTAGATTGTTAATGATTTATGTAAAATTTTAAAACAGGCAAAAATAAGCCATGGTGATAAAAGAATAGCAGTTACCTGTGTGTATGTACATGTGTGTATTTGTGTTGGGGTGGAGAGGGTTGGGAGGCGAGTAAGACAGAGGCCTACAGTGGAGGCATCTGGGTGCTAGTAATCTCTATTTATTAATCCAGATAATGGTTAACCAGGTGTGATTACCATGACTTTACATGGTAAAAATACATTGAGCTGTACCCTTACAGTTTGTGCACGTTTCTATCTCCATGTTATATGCCAATAAAATATTTACTTAAAAAAACTTTATTAAAATTTATGAAGCAGGTCAAAGCATGATGACAAGAGCCTCAAAGTGTGAATGACAAAGAAAGGTCTAGATCAATGATAAAAGGTTTTATTTTCACTTATGTGGCATCGTGTATGGCAGAGCGATGAACTAGAGATTGGGAGAATTTGCCATCTAATCTCTCACCTTTCAGAGATGGATTTGCCTTTTTGTGTTTTTGCATGGATCAAGGGCTCATTTATCCCTTTAATAAATGTGATTGATCACCTTTACCATGTAGTGCTAGTTTAGGGGTGCTAGTTTGGAGTAGCCAGTTCCTTTATTATTCAGAAATGGATAAATCAGCTGATGAGCCATTTAAACTTTACAGTATCCCCTTCTCCCCTTCCCTGCTAGCTCTCTAAGCTTTCTGTTGCCTGCAACATTCTATAGATTTCTATGTAGTTTATATCAAGGCAAATGGCAGTGTCCAAAGAAAATTATTTCAAGCCTTCTTGGTGAATAATCGTGTGCCCAAACTGGTGAACTCTCATGGAGAGAGGTTTTATGTGATACTTCTAGGAGTACCTCTGCCCAACACAGTGCGCAGCATAGAGAGGGCACTCACCATAAGACAAAAGTGTGGAGAATGAAAAGATAATGCTAAAGGCATTTATGACATACTTGCCTGCATTCCACTACAATTTTCTTTTTCACTCAAGAGGGAGAATATCCCAGGATTATTGTAACTCCATAAATAAGGACACATAGTGACAGCTATCTTTAAAGAGACAGAGGTAGATACTGACTATCTGGTTCCCAATCTCACCAAATTTTAAACATTTCTGTTATATAGTTGTCCCACTATTGTCTGGGGACATTATATGGATTAAACCATTTTTCTCCCTAAAATATAGACTTCCTATATCAAAGACAGAGAGTACATCAATAACAGAAAACGTTGGCTTTGACCATACTTCCATGCCAGATTAACAATGAGGTGTAGTTCTACTCTCCTTTGCGATGACCTGGGTTCTCTATTATTTCCCCGCATTAGGGACTGAGAAATACACACTTTTGTTCTTGAGAAGGAAGGGAGATCTAGAATTAGGTTTTTAAATGTGCTATTTTTGGGTCTTTTTTTTTTTTTTTTTTAACCATGAGGATTCTCTTCCTGGGAACACTGGGGACTTGATTCGGATGACCTCATTTCCTTTGAATTCTTTGATGTTTTGTTTCCTCTGCCTGAAGTATTTTGCAGTATTGCTTGTGAAACTACAGAGAAGAACATATAACTGACTGGCTGCTCTTTCTAAGCCCCATAGATGTGGTGGTGGCAGGAACAATTCTTGGCTTTGCCCTCAGATATTGGAACTCATTGGAAGAAGCAAAAAGGCTAGTTGCCTGAAGGCTCCTTTTTGTTTTCCTAGATGTATAGACAGGATGGTAGGGTCAGATTAGTCAGTTTATGAATTATTCAGAGATGGATTAGCCAGCTGATGGATTATTCAGCCCTCTGTTCCTTTTCCATATCTCTTACTCTGCCAAGCTCCTGTTCATTCCACTCCAACATGGTTGTTCTCAAGGGTGTAGAAAGAAGCAAAGAAAGAAGATATAATGATGACTGGTGGTTCATAGCAATGGCCAGAGTAGTGAAAACTGGTCTGATGAAGAGTGTCCATCTCTTGGGGTGAGGGATGGGGAGTGTTGGATCTTGCTGGAACTTAGCAACCTGGGTTATTGCAAGGCACGTATCTAACTACTTTGGAAAACAAATCAAGAAACCAAACCTAACACCTAGATATGGATAATAGTAAGGCTGGTCTTAAGTGAAGCGTGCAGGACTTTGGGACCTGAGTGCCTATCCCAGACCCGCTCTTCAGTTAGACTATATCTCGCTCTACAATGTGCATCTGAGCCTACACACTTATTTTACTTAAACTCTATCAAGTGCATACTTTATGCTAGATGCTTTACAGGCAGTATTAGGATTACTTTTCATTGCAAGTTACAGTAGATCTAACTAATGATAGCTTAAACTATAAAGCCAACTAATGGTTAAACATAACAGAAAGTTTGGAGGTAGGGATTTCACGGTTGGTTACAGCATTTCAGAGATGTCATAAAGGATGCATGATTCTGCTTTTAGTTGTACAACTATCCGATGCTTATTTTAATGTTGTTGTTTAACATGGTTGGAAATGGCTGCTGAAGCTCAAAATAATCATGTCCTTGGAAGGTGGGAGCTGAGGTTGGGCAATGGGCTTTCTCTTCCTACTACTCTTTTTCTCATTAAGGAGGCAAAAACTAAAAAAAAAAAAAAAAAAAAAAAAAGGAGGCAAAAACTTGTACAGAGCTCAGAAACAGAATGGCTCTTATATCTCATTGGCCACAACTGTATCACGTGCCTGTACGTAGACCAATGACTAGTAAAATGAAATGAATTTTCATGGTTGGTTTAGACCAATCAAAATTAATCCCCTAGGTCAGGGGTCATGGCCTACACGAACAAAGTTGGAAATTGATATCAGGGAA
This sequence comes from Vulpes lagopus, assembly GCF_018345385.1. Taxonomy (NCBI): domain Eukaryota; kingdom Metazoa; phylum Chordata; class Mammalia; order Carnivora; family Canidae; genus Vulpes; species Vulpes lagopus. The sequence continues at coordinate 25,081,185 of NC_054842.1, read as the reverse complement.
TAAAGAAAAATGAAAATTGGGTACATAACCAGTGATGTCTATCGCTTATATATTTGCTCCAGATCCAAGTGGGCTAACTCTGTGGAAAGTGTCAGATGCTTAAAGATCTGCAAGGATAGGGAAAGTGAAGATAGATCTCTAAATTCCTGTCCAGCCACAGTGGCCCAGTGAGCAAATCTGACTTGTCTAAGGTTCACTCTCAAGGCTTCTCTCAGTTTTAGCTACGTGACTTATTTTCATTGTTAATAATCATTTCGTTCTTGGTGACATTGTTGTCTCATTTGTAGAACAGAACGAGGCCTATCAACTTTAATTTTTAATAAACTGAAATTTTCATAGGTACTTATGAAAAGAAATTTTTGATAGACATTGGCCAAAATTACTTAGGAATGGGGACTATTCATTGCATATCTCTTTATGCCATATGACTTTATACCACAGACAATGGGAGGAGCACTTTATAAAATGCATATACATATATGTTTTACGTGTATTCATCTGAGCTGATGATGAGGATCAAAACATGATCTCAGTGTCTTCTCACTACAACTCATAGTTGAGAATGATCTTTAAAAAATAAATTTAAAATGACCAACTTAAATTAGGATATCTTAAGAATATTATTAGTGGTATCAACTCTACCTAATGATTTCCATGTGACTCTACTGCTGTTACCTTCAGTTTAAATACTTAAATTTACACCTGTCCGTTCCCCATAAGCCTGCTGCTCTTCTCATAGTCCTTATCAGGTTTATTTTATCACTGTGCACCAAGTTGCATAGTTCTGAAATATGGTTATTCTTGATGATTTTCCTCTCACCACATTCAATCAGTTGTCAGATCTTATCGGTTCTACCTTTATCATGGTTCTCATGCTCATACTTTTTCATTTGTCTTTCAGCTAGCACTGAACATTAAAATGTTGGTAATGGTGATTATCTCTAGGGGATTTTTCTAGTGTCTAGAGGACTTTTCTAAATTTTCTAGGTTTTCTAGAATCATTAATCACCAGAAAAAAATGAACATAAAATATAATAAAAACTCTTTTTTCAGAGTTGTTAATTGGTTATTCTTGATATCCTTCACATATTTAACTTATATATGTAAACTATTCATCAATATGTGATGCATGTGTCTATCTCTGTCAGAATATAATCTTCTGGAGGGCATAACCCTGGCCCTTAAATATTCCACAGTGCCTAGGCACTCCATATATGTTTGCCAAGTTAAATTTACTTTGTTTCTGATAAAGGTAGGAACCATACAAAATTTTATCATTAGGATACTCCTAAAGTTAAAAAAAAAAAAACTAAAATATATCTTTAAAATTTTAATCCTCAAAAAGTCCCCTGAATGGCTCAAAATTTCAAAATACAGAAAATAATAAGAGCCCCTGCTCCCAATTTCCAGCTTCCTTTGGAAGTTCTCATTAAGGCTGCCATCAAATCAAGAATTTATTTCATTCTCCAAATTTTGATTTAAATCCTTTTTGTACATTGTTTCACTAACTTTTCCTCCGTGTTTTGGACTTGGAGTTGAATCATATCATTAAGAGTCTGAGCAGAAATTTTCAGAACAGTTTCATATTGGGATATTACAGCTTTCTGAAAAATTTATTAATTGTAATTCTAGATCATTACTATATACTACACATCTATTTCATTTAAAAATTTGACAAAGTCTTTGACAGAGCCTGAGGGAAGGCAGTTCTTAGGCATGGAAGAAAAGAAATTTCATTCTAACTGGCCAGACTAGATTCTTGATTTCCTACCAAGGTCCCCAAATATTGGCAAGTAATGATTTTGGTATAAATTAAACTCTTTGATATGTACAGAGGTTATGGAGCATTTTATATGAAGTAATAATATTAAGTAATTTGACTGAACTAATGACTGTTTAATCTAACATCTAATGAAATAAACAACACTAAATATGACATATTCATCCTCTATGGACTTAAATTCTGGGATAATCTAAGTAGCCAGTTTTGCAGATCTTTGTGGAAACAAGATTGAGTATTCATGACCACAAGATTTTCAATCTTCAGTTTACAAATTGTGTGGCCACTTCTAGATAGATTGCTCAAAGCCTTCTTATTCTTATTAACCTGGAATAACTAGATCTGATATTTAAACTGAAAGCTGATTTCTTGTCGAATTTTCATTGAAACATAAACATGCTTGTTACGAATTGTGTTCATGTACTCCAATCTTGATAGATTAAATGTCTCTATCCTTGGATCCTTTCCCCTTCGCAACTCTCTTTATTTAAGAATTGTTTCCATCATAAGAGTAGCTTTGATTAGCAATATTTATAGATTTCAGTGGGTATGTAACAACACTTTTTTTTTAAGTGCTGATATAATCAATCAACACAAATTGCACGAAATTTAAAAAGAAAGAAAAGAAAAAAAAAGAGAAAACAATGCTAATTACAAGTTTTTTAACATTTTTAAGTACTCAAAAGACTTGCTTTCAAAGAATCACAGAAAAAAATGGACTTGGCCAATGCACTGATTTGCTTGGCAGGCCAGGAGGCACAGTGAAGGCAAAAGCTTCTATCTCTCTGGCAGTCTTGGCGAGCCTATGGTTGGGTGAGGCAATATAGAATGCATCTACTTTTCCTGGATTCAGATGAATCTCCAGCTTGATGAATGCAGTTTCCCTTTCTACCATTATAATAAGAACAGCCATGGTCAAATCAGGGATTTCTGCAAACTTTGCACCATTGCAGGAACTTTTAATATAATTTGACAAAATGGAAAGGAATGAGATAGATAGTTCTCTTCTGACTCCAAATCTTTTCTTTTTCTCTCTCAAGGACAAGCACTTGTATCCACACAGTAGTTCCTTTGCTTTTTAAATGCTTTTTAATAATCATAATTAACATTTACATAGTTCTTACTAAATGTCAGACTTTTATCCCCTTTATATATATTGGCCAATTTAAGCTTCACAACACTCCAATGATGTATTATTTCCCTTCCACTTTACAGAAGAGGAAACTGAGGCAAAGAGGTGTTAACATAAATCCTCAAGGTCACATGGCTGGTAAGCAGCTAATGGGGTTCAAATCCAGGCTTTACATCAGAATCTGTACTTCTAGTGTTGATGTACTTCTCTATATATATTTTTACAGATTTTGAGGATAAAGGCATCTTTATTCACCTACAAGGTAGAAATGGTCCTGGTTTCAGAGGCAGATGGGCCTGGATTTGAATTTTAAAACTTCATGCATTGCTGTAAGTTATCTTGAAAAAAAGAAAGGAAGGTCCTGATTTGTAGCTTCTACCAATGTCCACAGTGTAAATATTCTTAACATGACCAATTTCTAGTTACCCGTAGTTTATCAATTGGTTAAACTGAAATCTTATTATCAGGCCTTGCAAATTGGCTAAGAAGGGCTTTACCATGTCACTAATGGAGGATGGGCAGCCTGTCCATCTTGTTCAAATGGCTGGATCTCCATAATCTAGAGTAGTGCTTGGCATGTGGTAGTGACTCATCCATACTTATTAAATGAAGGAATGAAAATGCCCCTGGCTCATGTACTCTCAGTTTATAGTATCAGTAAAATATTCATCCTGGTAGTATTGCTGAATGGATTAAATACTAGCTAAACAAAACAAAACGACAACAAAAAAGCCCCAATGTCTGCAAAATGCCCAGCCAAATGCCTGGCACTTAATGGGACATACATGTTAATTCCTACCTTCTGGATTATTTTACTTACAAAGTGTCTTCTATCTGGCAGGAATACGTTAAGTGAATGAATGAACAAGTGAATAATTGAATGACATTAGTAAGGAGCATCCATTTCAGATAGGAAGGGACAATTTTAATCTTTATTGATGGGTAATGGATGAAAATATGGAACAGCATTTATGCTTTTGTGACTTCACTATAACTTTAAAGGCCCTTCTAGCCTTAGCACAAGAATGTGATTTCAAACGACTGTACAGGCCAAGCTGTTAAAGTTAATGGTTGACATGTGCTCCATGGGAAGACTGCAGGGTGTGGTTGGGATGAATGTGAACCAGAGATGACACACCACCATCCAGACACACAAATTTAAACATTTTTAGATTTCTGTGAGTGCCAAATGAAACCAGTTTTAGGCTGTGTGCAGCTCATAGGCCCCCAAGCTTTGCCTTTGTAATGGTAAAACACAGGGTGTCAGCAGACATTGGCCAAATTTGGAATCAGGTTCTGCCTCTTATCCCTATAGGCCTTAGGCAAATTACTTCAACTCCCTGTTCCATTATCCAAGGGATTACAAGGATCCCTCAGAGGGAGGGGCTCTAGCAGGGATCAGGAACAAGCCCAGGCATGCAGGTGCTGAACTGTTAATCCACAGGTAACTAACAGGACAAGAGATGGGGAGAAGACCATTCTACTTGACTCTTCCATCTGCATGTAAAACAGCAGGAAAAAATTTCTACTTGCTATTATTGGAGACTCTTTAATACAATAATTGGATCTCAAACTTGGCTGCCCATTAGAATTGCCCTGACAGTGTAAAAAAAGGGATTCCTGGGTCCGAGCCTGTTACTTTGCTGTAATTGATCTGGGGTATGGTCTGAGCATCAGGTGACTAATATGCAGCCAGGATGAAGAAGCACAGCCCTAAAAGATGCAGTGAGGAAAAAAATTATGTGATTTTCAGGGACATTATGTGAATTACTTTCATGTACCTTGGCAGCATGCTATTTTTTTTTTAACAAATGAATACACAAAGGCTATGTCTGCTGTACTTCAAATATTTAAAAAAAAAAAATGACAACAGTCCTAAAAAACAAAACCAAAAAACTTTTAAGTCTCTTGACTCATGTGCAGTTGCATTTATTCAGACTTTTTGTTAAAAAAAAAAATAAAAAAGAATGCTGCCTTCATGGGATCATATAGAATGACATGTGCATGTGATTGTTGCTCTAAAAACGTGAACATTTCATCAGTCATCTCTCTCTGCTTAAATCTTGACTGGCCCTCTATCCAAACTCCCACCAAGAAAAAGCTTAAGTGCCTTACCTAATTTGCTATGAGGCCGCTTACCTATTTAGGTTAGGGTATCAGAGTTGATGAGAAATTCTTTGGGAAGCCAAGCACAAGTTTTTGCTTTCTACTATTTATAGCAATCAGCTGGATTTTCCAGTCCCTCATTAGATCAATCATGGCCATTGTCTTACAGTTGAGTGGGAAATCGTTACAGGTGGAAGGAGGCACGATGCCTCTAATTCAGCAGAGGCCCCCCTAACAGGAAAGCTGCAAGGAATTACAATCAAATAGGAGACTTGTCAGTAGAATGGGGTTGCTTCCAAGGCAGGATTTCTGAAGACTCTCTGGATTTTGAGTTGAACAGAAAATGTAGAGAGAAACTGTAACAAATCCACATGCACACAAGAAACAACCACCCTTTCTTTCAAGCGTATTCCAAGTCTGGTGTTGGACTTTCAGCTTTAGCTGAAATGCCACTTGCTACCGACACTCTTAGCTTTGGCGGGGGCTTATCTTTTTTACAGGCCATTTATTTGGGAATGTGTTTTACAGGTGGCCTTGCTGTTGGGTCCAAACACTGGGCTTATGTAGCATACTATACTGCACATCTTTGTGACTGAATCAAGTGTCACAGATTATGGGCTTCTTGTAGCCAATAATATGGAAAGTTCTCCTTTTTTTTTTTTTTTTTTTTTTTGTCTCTCTTTGCTTTTTCCCTGGCCTGTTGAGTAATGACAGTCAAAAGCCAGCTGAACCCGTCACGAGGGGACAGGCAAGGGAGAAATTGCTGGAGTCCGGATTTCTGCTTGGGCCCATATACAGGCTCTGGATGACCCTAGGAACAGGTGGGTCTTATTTGGCACTCCTCCCATTAAAACCTGCCTCGGAAATCAGTTTATTTGAAGGAGTTAACGAAAGTGCTAGATATTTTCTACCACTGGCAGAGGGAAAAGTAGTGCACACGTCTGAATAAATAACTGAAAATGGCTTCTCACTGTTCAGGAAGTACAATCAATTTGAAATTAGGATTATGGAAACATCTGCGAAAATTCAAGTGTCATCTCAATTTGGGCTCATTCAGATCCTGTATTTTTCAACTTCCCAAGCAGTGCATTTAAAATCTAATCCTAATTAACACACATAGTTTAATTATAGCCAACAAAATATTCTACAAAAATTGTGTGTGCTGGTTGGGGGGATGGGTGGGGAGGGAGGAGGCGAGGGGGAAACCAGACAAATGTTCCCTGATTGTAAAAATTCTTGTTTGGTTAATAATATAAATCCTCAAGATTTTAAACACACACTGAAGTTGCTTATCAGGAATCAAAGTACATAAAAAAAGCATGGAGCCTCCTTTCCTCATAATCCTACCCCTTTTTCTTTCTTCCCATTTCTTGTTAACCTGGAAAGAACAAAGGCTTTGTTAATTTGGCTTATATACTCTCTTTTGTGAAGACCTTTGTTGCTTTGTTTATTTTCTTTCTCTGATCAGAAGATAAACCTTTATGGTTGTGTTTGAGTACAAATAAAGAAATAAATCTACTTGCATAAAGCAAACTTTATGGTCTGTTGTTTTAGTGATGAGGGACACCTCTATGGATTTGAAGGTTTAACAGAGAGGCACACCAACATGTTTGGATGCTTTATTGGAACCTCATCCTAATCAACCAAAACACAGCAATCAACCATCTTGCAGAATTATCGGCGCTTTCCCCTCCCAAACCTGGCATAAGTGGAATGTGCAAAGGGAACATAAATTTAAAGAAAACAAAACAAAAATCAATCAAACAAGGGGGAAAAAATCCCATCCAGAAGCTCAAACATAATTTTAACTAAAATTAACTCTGGGAGAGAGCTTAAAAATTCAAGCTGACTTAGTCTCAGTCATTTTGTATCGTTGTTTCTTTGGTCAATAGTAAATCTAAAGGAAAAAAGTCAGATTTTTCTGATTCTTCCACTTAAGTATGTTGTTACCTTGTGACTCAAGTTAAAATACAGAGAAGTGACTTCTCTAGATTCTGTTCCTTGTGTTCCTGTTGCTAAAAAAAAGGAAAGTATTCAAATTCTTGTTATCGTTCTGAAAATTTTATTGTAGCATTTGCTGTAATGAAATTTTGGCCCTCTGTTAGTATTAAAGTAGTCTAGGTTTCTGAGGATAAGGTGGTGATATTGCTTCTTAATACCATTGTAATTTCTCTCATTTAAGCCCAGTCTTGAAGATAAAATTCATTGTCTTTAGCACTTAGCAGCCTGTACATTTACTTTGCTTATAAATCAATTGCATTCCTTTGCCCACCATGATTTTTGACAATTTATAACAGTGTGGTATTTTTCAATTGGTTAATAGTCATGAATGAATGACAGAGAGCATGCTATGGCATTTCACTGAAAAGAATCCTACATTTTCTTGCAGAACCCAGTGGTTCAGAAAAACCTATATAATAGGAACGTAAGGTATTTCTAAACTAAAGGATAAAATTTGCTAGAATCAGCCTTGAAAAGTAGTCTGCAGTGCAATGTCTGTTTAAATTTTATTGAATCCTACAGCTAACAATTTGAAATTAAAAAAAAAAAATCACCAAATCTTTTTCTCTCTCATTTTCTTTCTTCGTCTTTCTCTCCTAGTATCTTGCCCACCAAACTCCGTGAAGGAAGAAACTGTTTATTCCCATCCTTGTCAGAGAGCCTAACGCAGAACCTGGCACCTAATAAGAAAGCAATAAATAGGGATGCCTGGGTGGCTCCGTGATTGAGGATCTGCTTTCCTCTCAGGGCTGACCCCAGTCCAGGGATTGAGTCCTGCATCAGGCTCCCTGCGAGGAGCCTGCTTCTCCCTCTGCCTATGTCTCTGCCTCTCTCTCTGTGTCTCATGAATAAATAAATAAAAATATTTTTTTAAAAAAAGAAAGCAATAAATATGAATTGAATGAAAGAATGATTCTACTTATTCACTGATTTCCATGATGAAACGAGAGACATGATTTTTGGCTGGGTGTAGGAAGGTGAGTATAGAATCACTCATAATAATCTCATGCTGAAAAAGGTAGCAACATTTACAGGTCATTTTCTAAAATGACATTTTATAACAGTAATGGTCAAAGCAAATAACAAGGTAAGAATGAGAAAACTGCAAATGATTTGGAGCTCAGGCATTGGGATCAAACCATCTGGATTCAAATTTCACACCTCCCTCTTAATAGCTGTGTGGTATAGCAAGCTGCTTAACTTCTGTAAGCCTTGGTTTTCTCAGCTACAACATGGCCTGGGTTTACTGAGAATCCAGTGAGTTCATGCTTGTAAAGCACACCGAAAAGTGCTGGAAATTACTCTAAGATCAGAAATTGAAGTGATTATTATTAGTTAGAAATAGTTTCATTTTGGGATACCTGGGTGGCGCAGCGGTTTGGCGCCTGCCTTTGGCCCAGGGCGCGATCCTGGAGACCTGGGATCGAATCCCACGTCGGGCTCCCGGTGCATGGAGCCTGCTTCTCTCTCTGCCTGTGTCTCTGCCCCTCTCTCTCTCTCTCTGTGACTATCATAAATAAATAAAAATTTTAAAAAATCTTTAAAAAAGAAATAGTTTCATTTTTGGCATAATAACTTGAAGGTCTGAAGGAATAAACACCAAGAGCTGAATTGCATAGAACACCATGGATTGAAATGTTCCCAAACTCTTTCAAACTCCTTCCAGATATTCCATGGCAGAAAGTTCTATACTCTTGGGGTACCCAGGTGGCTCTGTTGGTTAAGTGTCTGCCTTCACCTCAGATCCTGATCCCGAAGTTCTGAGATGGAGCCCCATATTGGGCTCCCTGCTCAGTGGGGAGCCTGCTTCTCTTCTCTCTCTCTCTCACGTTCTTTCTCTCAAATAAATAAAATCTTAGAAAGAAAGAAAAAAGAAAGAAAGAAACAAAGAAAGAAACAAAGAAAGAAAGAAACAAAGAAAGAAAGAAAGAAAGAAAGAAAGGAAGGAAGAAGAAAGAAAGAAAAAGTTCTGTACTCTCTTTGGTTTTGCTCATTTTCCTGGTATAACATGGAAATCAATGACTTGTAGAATGGAACATAATTTTCTGGGCTGAGGAGGAGAAGTTCTGGGCTTATCAGGGGAAATACAGGGGGTGGGGGAGACATGCAACTGCAAATTAGGGAAAGGGGAAAAGCAGATTTTTCAACCTTCCATAGTTGACATTTATCTCAATGCTTTTGCAAAGAGTCGGACTCCCAGTGTGATGGAAACAAAAACCCCATTTTATCCACAAAGGACATTCATCAGTTTAACCGGCATTCCATTATTGTGCTGATCAGAAAGTAGTAGTCAGGTCCTAAATATTATTGTAGAAAATAAGGTTAGAAATACATTTGTAAAACAAAACTAATAAGAACAATGATTCCATTTTGCATTAAAATATAAAGTCATGACACTAAAGCTATATTTTAAACCAGAGAAATTGTAAAACATAGATGTATATATAAAATTAGAATCTTGAGAATGAATTTTACTGCTATGGCTAACAAGCAAGTGTGATAATTTTGCTATCAGCTTGTGCATGTGTGATAATAGGTGAAATAGGCAGGGCTGATCAAGAAATATGGGCATCGATTATGTGACCAAAAATTCAAGATGGATGAAAGGAGACAGTGTATGGAGGATAGAGCTAGAAGGAGGGAAAGGTTGAAGGGAGGGTAGAAGCATTTGGAACTTTTAACAGCAATTTTGTGTGTTTGGCAGCCCATGGTAAAGACTGGAAGAAACACAAAATGTTCTTATTTTCAAGTCAAAATGTCATAATAAGGCACTGTGTAGAGGTGGTGTCAGTTGGAAGTGGGTGTCAGTTGGAAACGGAACATGGTACTGGTATTCCACTTAAGGTAGATGCATTGATGTGGTTGCTTTATGGTTCTGTTTCATCTATGGTTATAATATTGCCACTAGTTTTGTTCCTTGGCTAGGGAGAGGTGATTTATATAAGGGCAGAAATACCTGAGGTGGCTGGACGAAAGAGATTCTCTTTCCAAGGAATTTGAAACATGAGCAGATATTTAGAAGCAGTTGCAAGCTACTATTTCATTATTAGTGTCAGAGTTACCATTGTATGAGGTCCTCTCTCATCCCAGAGCCTTGTTCTACTCTTCCTTAGTTTTATGAGCTGTGTTATTTTCTAATAAATATCTCCTTCTGCCCCACTTTTGCATTAGTTCACCAGATTTGCTCACCACCAATAGGACCTTACATGATTTATCACGTGTTCCCTTCCATTCTCCAGTGAAGTTGGCTGAACACTCATAAAGGATTGGACAACTAAGAATAAAATGTTGTTGGTTCTATAGAGCAAGCCAGTCCTATGATTTATAAAATACAAAAGGCAACAAACAAACAAACAACTCTTTGTAATGCTCATTTCAGTTTCCACGCTTAGGGAATATAAAGCAGTGTGTAGTGATGAACTGGGCAGCCTCTGGGGTTTGAATATCGGTTCTATCATTTACCATAAAACCTTATGCTATTTAAACTCTCTGCATACTTCTTTTCCTTACCCGACAAAATGGAGATAAGGCAGGTTTGTTGTGAGATTAATATGTTATACATAAAAAACAACTTGATATGATACTTTTAAAGATATTAATACATGCCAGTGATTTTGTTTTTGCTATTGACTTATGTTATGATGAGATATGTCAGAAAATAAGCAGGATCAACATTACGTTTTCCACTTTATAGTATCAAAAACTGAGGCTCTAAATGAGGAAGTGACTTGGCCAAGGTCACACAATGGTAGAGCTACTGTAATTCCAACTTTAAAAAATGTTGTTCACAAATATTTATTAAGTGCCTACAATGTACCAGACCTTAGAAATATAGGTCCCAGCCTTCATAAAACTTAGAGTCTGGGGCAGGAGTCAGCTAACTACCCACATGTGGGACAAATCCAGCTCCTTGTCTGTTTTTGTAATAAAGTTTTATTGGAACACAGCCATACTCCTTTGTCGAGTGTATTGTCCTTGGTTCTTTCCTGCTACAATGGGAGAGTGGAGCAATTGTTACAGAGACTGTATGACCCCAAGAGCCTGAAATATTTACTATCTGACTTACAGAAAAAGTTTGCCAAATGCTAGCGTAGTGGGTTTATGATTTGTTGCTATAAAAATGTTGTCTTTAATTATTAAAGGGCAATTGGAACAAGAAAAAAATATTTCCTCAGAATGTGAACAAGTTTTAGTCTTTAGAGCTTCTGTTATACTCAGTTTCTGTTTCCCCCTACTTCCTAGGAAAAAGATTCTCTGCAATTATGGGACAATGGAAAATGGTTTCTGATAGCTACATATTTCCTCTGTATTGTTCTCAACAGTTAATCCTGGATTATCCTTCAGACCTATAAACTTGTACATTGTCCTTGCTTTTCCAACTAGAGAGACAGAGTGATGTCTTGTTATTCAACTTCATTTAATTACAGAACTTCTTGACAGACACACTCGTTAGCTGTGCAGCCTAGAAATTTCTCCTTGATTCTTTCTATTCCTTAGTAATAATAATATAAATATCACACCCACACTCACTTAAAATATTAAATAATTAAATCATTTCAGCTTTCCAGTTCCAGAGTTCTGAGCATGTTTATACACATATTTTAACATAATTTGGTTAACTGTTTTAACCTTCCTCATCTAAAATGTACATGATGAATGATGAGCCTGAAAAGAAGTAGAGATTCTTCCACAAAGAATGGTTGAGTACAGCAATGTCATTAGCTGATAAAATCCTCCTAGCTTGGGGATCCCTGGATAGCTCAGCGGTTCAGCGCCTGCCTTTGGCCCAGGGCGCGATCCTGCAGACCCGGGATCGAGTCCAGCGTCGGGCTCCCTGCATGGAGCCTGCTTCTCCCTCTGCCTGTGGCTCTGCCTCTCTCTGTGTGTATCTTTCATGAATAAATAAATAAAATCTTTAAAAAAAAAATCCTCCTAGCTTTGATGATAGGGGGGAGGAGGGGTGAAAAGGGCGGCCAACAAGTGGCCCTGGAACCACAAAATAGTGATCCACACATCTGGCTTCCTGGCTAAACTCTATGACATGCACTCTAGAATAGCTTTGTGTATGGAAGGAATGCAAAGCAAAACTCATTGCAGGTGGGCTGACTTGTTGAGAGGTATGGGGGCCTTGACATTTGATTTTGAAGATACCATTTGGACTTATTTCCTTGATGAGCAGTGGCTTGGGTAAATGCTGTGGGGAAGGGTTCTAAGCCTTGCTGCTCAGAAAGGAATAGGCTGGGATAACCACAGAAATTACCACAAGCGAGAACTTCTGAAACCTGCGGAGTTCACAACACATACCTTCGAAACCTCATCCACATTAGGTTCCAACTGACTGGCTCGTGCAAGCTGCTTAGGGGAGGAGGCACACACCATTTGACAATAAGAATGATAAATTAGAAAATAAATGTTCAAGTTTCTCATTGCATTATAGGAAAGGATGAATCCGAATACCTGGCTGCTCCAAAAGTTGCATTCAACGATATTGAATAGTGATGGGAAGGAGAAACGGCTCTGCCCATCAAGGATGAGCCAAACCCATCTTGCTAGTGGAAAAAGGGGGTTAAATGCTCTTAGCTGTGTGAGTTACTACCAGGAAGCATCCAATTTAATGACTACCATGAATTAATTATGTTTACAGGTAAAAATGCTGAAGAATAGAGAAAGATAGAGTGATTTAAGGAAGTCTAGGGCTTCTTGGAATTAAGACTAAAATAGTAATGGGTGTCACATTGTGGGGAATTAGGCCCAATAGAAGATCGTTACATAGACTTCTTAGCATTTTAAAAAACTTTTAATTTCAAAGTCTCCTTAGCATTTCAAGTTCAAAAACTGAATGTATATGTTTTCTTCACTCTCTCTGGGCCTATTCCCCACTGGTCTGGCTATACAATTCTGAAGGTGTTTTCCCAGGGATTAGGAAAATCCTATTTGGCCTTCTGGTTAACCTTTGGCCTAAATACCTAAATAAATTAATTTAAGGCTCTATCCTATTTTGAATGGAGAGGTTCAGTTCTTTCTCCTAATACCCGAGGACTCTTGGGTGGGTGGGTGGGTGGGTGGGGGGGATGTGCAGAAAAGTACTCCCAACTCTGATTCCATTCTCCTCCTGGGTCCCCTTTGGCTTCCTAGTGGCGCTCCATTGAGGACCTCCAGACTTCCATGTTGTGCATTTCCCTGCAAATGTGGACTCGACTTCATTCCCTAAAGCAGCATGCTCCAAGGCTGATACTTCTACTTGATATTTATTTCCCTTCACTAAAAGACCTTGGGAGTGGAAAAGGGTGTTGGAAGGTGAGGGTACCACAGAGGGATACTGAAGCATAGAGCATTTCAAATCAGAAAGCAGAACTCCTTTCCAAGAGTCTACCACAGAGAGTCCTCTTATGGAAGCTTCTCTCCCTGGAATCTGTTCTGTAGCCACACTGCTGGGTCCCACTGTTCTCTCCCACTTTTTCCTTCCTCTCATCTAGGTCTCACCTAGGTCTCACCTCCAATATGCGGGCTCCCAGAGGAAATGGAACAAACTTTTAAAAGACATACATAGACTTAAGTGTTCTAAGTAGATGCTCTCTTATCTTATTAAGCTGACTCTGTTTACCCTCTTTTCCTCCATCTCACTGTCCCAGAGAGGATAAGAAAACCTTTTATCCTATATAACTTCATGAATAAGAAAGCCTATAGAAATCCTATGAATGGGAAAACAAGATAAAATGTTTTCTGTTTAGGATGAATCCTGTGGTCATTTCTAAGAGCAACCCTCCATCAATAGCCAGTTTATAAAAGAGCAAATTTGATTTACCTCACTAGTCATTGGATTGGAAACAGAACACTGGTTTGAAGGTCATGGACCCAATGTTCTTGTCCTGACTCTGTCTCTAATAACTGTTGTGATCTTGGGAAAGCTTCCTTTCCTCTCTGACACCAGGGCTGCCCATCTGTAAATAGAATAGGTAGGGTTCGACCAGCATTTTCTAAACTGTGCTCTTCATATACTAGTTTGGCAAGATGTTAATGTGTGTTCCAAGGAAAACATGTTCAAAGATTGACTCTTGAGGATTGCACACTTCAACAAGATTCAAGTTTTCTTTGCTGTAGGACTTCTCAGATCTCCAAATAAGCTAATGGGCACCTGACTGCAGGAGAAAGATACAATACACAGAATTTCCCAAATACATTTGAAAGAGCTCCCTCCAGCCATCTTCTTAAGTAAGAAACTTACTAATATCTTGTTGAAATGCTGCTTATTGAACACTGTCATCCTAGAGGATAATTAAGATGAGTAATTTTATCCTGTTCATGTTCATATTTGGTTGCAATTGTTTCTACCTGTTCAGCTTGAATGAAGCGATACCAAGTCAGCATAAAGGGGACTGGCTATTTCTTAATGGCTTTGTCTCTCTCTTTTTGGTCATTTGTTAAAGTTGGCTGAAAATCTTCTTACCTTCTGAAAAGTTGCAAAGCACAGCTCTGCAAAAGTTGCTCGTGGCAATGCTGTTAGTTAAGATGGCTCTGGGCTCTATTATGGCCCGTCACCTGTGAGCTTGCCTCTACGTTTTTGAACTGCTCTTGCTACTACCTCTTGAAGCTCAGGGTTTCCACTTGAGGCAAGGCTCTAACAAAGAGATTAAGAAGCTAAAAACCTAGAAAGTTTAGGTTACTTCCCCTGGCTCAGTGTCATTCTCCCATGTGATAATTCAAAGTATCAACTTTTATTTTTCAAAATGATTCAACATTTTATTCAGCTAAAATGAAAATAGTTCCTTTCAAGATTTTGTGATTGCAAAATTCTGAGTAAGTATATCAAAGTGGACTTTTGTGTGTGTGGGTAGGTGGATGAGGGGTGATAGCTTCTCCTGTGGGGCTGGTTCTCTAAGAACGTACTTGGTCTGCTAGTTCAGTTACTCGGTACTAATTAGAGGCAAGGACCAACGTGGATTCCAGAAAACATTTTGAAGCTGTAAAGGAAGCTGGTGCACTGCATTGCCCTTACTTAATGCCCGCGACCCAGCAAATGTTCCCTGCCTGACTCTCTCTAACCAAGTTGCTTTGGGAGCTGATTTTCTTCCTCTCATTTCCTTTTCAGTACACCCATATCTAATGGGTTTTTGCCACTACTAGGTTGCCCCAGGTTCAAGAAGATGTCAAATTCAGTCTAGGGTGTGATGGACTTTGGTGGATGCTGTGATGTGCCATCCAGATTTCCCTTCAGGAATGAGAATGTATACCCCCAGCTGCTGGAAGTACAGCCAGCAAATATCTCCTACATGTCAGCCACCTGAAGGAGTTGCCTTGGCTGAAGAAAGCTGTCTTGCCTAAGGTCAACTGCATGCATTGACTGGTGGATGAGGAGATAAAGGCCAATGTGCCACAACTTAAACTCTGAAGGGCCATCTCAGCTTCAGAACCCTTTGGTGTTGGCTAAAGCTTCCACTGGACTTCATCACAATTCAACTTCTCCCTCTCTCAAACTTCCTTCCTTTCCCCCACAGCTGTTGATCCTAAGAACCATCCTTAATAAAATTCCTGCACACTAATCTTTGTCTTAGAATTTATGTCCCAGGAAACTCAACATATAGTAGAGGCTTAATATATTATGAATTCCTGGAGGATGGTTGTGTTTTAAAGGAATTCCATGGTATAAGGGTTATGTCTAACTCCTAGTAAAGAGTCACTGATGGATGGTTCAATTGCTCAGCAGTGTGATATCTGGAAGGGAGTGGGAGAGGGATGGTTTGTGTATATATAGGGAAGGAGTCTTTTTTTTTTTTTTAAGATTTTCTTTCTTTCTTTCTTTCTTTCTTTCTTTCTTTCTTTCTTTCTTTATTTGAAAGAGAGAGAGAGAGAGAGTATAAGCAGGGGAAGGGAGAGGGACAAGCAGACTCTGTGCTGGGTGGGGAGCCACACTTGGGGTTCCATGCTCAATCAACTGAACTACCCGGGTGCACTCACCCCCCCCTTTTTTAAGCATTAGGCATTTTATGGATATTTGGATATTTTGCCATTGGAAATTCCATTTGTAATTTATTTTACATGATTGATTTTCCATTTTTTTAAAGTACAAAAAGTCTGGTAAAAGTAAATGTATACTGTTTAGGGATATAAGCATCCGTGACAAAACTATGATTCTAAAAGAAAGGAATGATAAATACAAAATTCAAATCTATTATTGTCTGGGCTAGAATAGACAGAGGGTAGAATGAAGAAGAATAACCAAATCACTTAAATGCAATTGGTAAGGTTCTAATAGATGAGTTGGGTATAATACTCATGGGGTGTCCACTTTCATCAGTAATCCTTATGATCTACATATACATTACATATATTCTTTAGCGTATCAATATTACATGTTTTAAGAAAGAAAATGAGAAGAAAGTGGATAGTGCAGAAACCTATGACTCAATGTTTTGGTATAAAAGGTACTAGAAAAATAGGCCAGTACCTGGAATAGAATGTGGGGGTCACACAAGGTTATTTTTAAGGACACAAGATATCATAACAAATTTGTATGTGGATAAGAAAATCCAGCAGAACAAGAAAAAATTTATATTCAGGGGAGAGAAGGGGCATTTGAAGGCGTGATACCCTGCTTCTTTCACAAAATACTTTTCCCGAGCTATAACTTTTGCTCCTATTAGATCATTAGTCAGTGCCTTTGAATTATATGTCTCATTCATTTATTCGTTTGTACTTAATCACAAATATTACTGAGTTCCTTTTAGGAGCTCATTCATAGATACAGTCAGTAATGAGATTTGCTTTACACCTATCTATGTTCATGAGCTCCTTGCAGTGGTGTCTTCCCCCCTCCTCCCTAAGAGAACCACCAATGGCTGGGGAGCCCAGATTTGGCTCCACCCACCTCCCCTGGCTCTCGAGGAATCATTCTCCTTACTGACCGGGGTCCAGTCTCATCTACCTTATCTCTGGCTCTTTAACTTCTCTCAAACCACTTTCTATCTCAGACCCATTGCACTTGCATCACTTTGCCCGGGGTTCTCTTTCTCCTGAATAACTATTATTCTTCCTTCTCAAGTTTCAGCTTGCAGGTCACTGTCTCTGAAAGGCCATCTCTCCAACTTCACCCTCCTAACCCTTCCACCTTCACCATCTACATTCTATTATCCTTCTATTCTTGCTCCTATGACCCTCGTTCACAATACTTATTACACTTTCAAGGGCAATGGTATATTTATTTGTCAATGTCCCTGGTTAAATAAGTGGACTCCATGAGAGTAAGACTATGATTGTTTTGTTTGTCCTCATGTTAGTATCTGAACTGTTTACACAGAAAGTGCTCAATAGACATGCTGTGGGCTCTGTCCGCCTTCTGCTTCTATTTCTTCACATTGGAGATAAAACCAAACTCGGCAAGCAAAGAAAGTTGGGCATGATGAAGAACTAATTCTTAATCCAGTTTTGCTTTTATTATAGTTAACAGGGTTTGGTTTAATGGCTACTCAGCAGGTTTAAGAAAAATGAACTAATTGTCAAATTGGGGCATGTTAAAACTGGAGGGGACCCAGGAAGGCCTCATGGAAATATCTCTAGGGTAGAGAATGACAGGAGGGAAAGGAACAAATGGCGAAAGCTAAAAACAACTATCTACAAAGTGCTTAATACGCATTAACACTCTGTGCTAAGAGCTTTACCTACTTGACCGAATTTAATCCCTTTAAATTTCCTGAAAAAAGGATCTATTTGTCTTACTTCGCTATTGAAGAAACTGATACTCCAAGAGTTGTACTTTGTGGAAAATCATACATCTAGTAAGTGGTGGTACCCAGACTGAAACCCAGGTCTGCTGGATCCTAAAATAACTCTTTCTCAGTGTCAATGTGGACGCACATCACCGGGGGTGGGGGTGGGGGGTGGCGGTGGTGGGGTGTCATTAAGATGGAAATTCAAATTCAGTAGAACTTAGATTCTGCATTTATAACAAGCTGCCAGTGATGCTGTTGTTGCTGAGCCTGGAGAGACACTTGGAGGACCACTGGACTATTTTGGCACTTTTCAAACTTTAATGTACAAATCAACACCAATCACCCAGGGATCTTGTAAAAAATACAGATTGGGATCCAACAGAACTGGGTATTCTGTATTTTTTGCAAGTTTCCAGTTGAGGCTCAGTTTGCCTCCTGTGGACCATACTTTGAACAACCAAGCTTTTTTATACCCCAAATCCAAAAGGTATATTGTAGGCAGAGGCTGGGATAGGTCTCGGAGCATCCAATGCCGACATTCATTGACAGTTATGCTATTGTGTGGTATCTGAAGCTGCCTTTGAAAATAACAAAAATCTACCCTTGGTTGCTAACCACCTCTGAAAGTGGAGAAGGGCAGGGGTGGCCTATCAAAATCATGAAGCCTGAGCAAGGGCCAAGTTTTGTGTGATGTCAGTAGGGAGGCCTGCAAGACACACGAAGTTCACGTGTGTGTTGAACATAGCAGCCCCTCTCCCCTTCCCAACGTTTCAAAGCAGTGTGATGTCACCAGCTCTAAAAAACCCGAGGTTCATAATGAAACTTGTAATCAGGTGAGTCTTGTCTTGTTTTGAGTCCATTCACACTGTTTCTCACAGTCCCTTACTCGGTGACTTTAGGGGCACACTCTGGGGTGAATTCTGGGAACTGTAACTGATCTTTCAGGTTTACATAAAGTGGGTTTACTCCCCTCGGAGAATATCACTTGCTTTCTTGTAAATCTGCTCCCTTGCTCAGAGGGGAACCTGACTTTCCTTACTGATGAATATGTTTGGGGATAGCAGGTGTTGCAACATGCTAATATCTAGTCTCTGTCTCTCATCTTATGTGAATTTGGAATAGATTTTGTCAAGACACTTCCCCAGGGAGGGTACCTGGGAGGCTGGCCATCCTCTTAAACTTCATATCCCACTATTCTGGTCCTACGGTCCACAAGACTTGATTAGAAAAATGAGCTGTCCGATTGTTGTCCAACTGAGCCCAACCTAGCTTTTCACAGGATTACTTTTTGAATAAGGTAGATTGTCCTTCTTGAGCATTGAAGCAGACAAGGTGAAGGGCACTGGCTAAAAGCCAGCTTCTCTTATATAGATGGCAACCACCAGATGAGAAGGGCTTCTAGGATCGGGATGGAAGGAAGTATTCCCCCCTGATTCACACTACAGCATGGAAACAAGGGAAGTGGGAGGGCATGGACTTTCAGGACTGACAGACCTGTATTTCCTTTCTGACCTTGTCACTTATTAGCTGTGTGGCCTTGAACAGGCTATTCTGCCTCTGAAGACTTGGTTTTTCCCCATCTGTAAATAGCGATCATACACCTAACATCATCTTGTGACTCCAAGGATTAGATCCCATGAAATATTCAAAGCCCTTTGTGCCTGGGACATGGGATGCACCCCATAAAAATAAGCCTTTCTCCTTCCCTCTTTCTTACTCTTCCCTTTCTAGATTCCAAACACAACAAGCAAAAATGATCAGGCTCTGCAAAATGGCAGTTTCAGAGTGTTTTGTGCCAAGGTCCATTTAGGTTCCAAAATACTCCCATTCCGCTGCTTATTTCTGTGTTCTTGCCGTCTGATGTGTATCTGTGCGTCTCTGTGATTACACACTGCTGTCACTCAGCGCGCCACAGACGCCAACAGATTCTGTTACAACAGCTGACTGTGCAGGCCTGCCTCAGCATCCGAGCAGCGAAGATTCCTCTCAGACCCTGAAGGAGACGCACTCTTGGCCAACTTTATTTTAAGGCATTGGTTGCTTTATTTACAAAGAGACCTTTCCAAAAGGTTTCCCAGCAGAGCATAAATTGGTGATTTTGTGCAAAAGAATTAAAAACTAGGTTCCAACCGTGTCGTTAATGGGGGTCTGCCACATGTGCAATACAGACCACGCAAGGCCTTAATGTTTTATTAGATTGGAATCGTTTCTGGCACTTAAACATTTTGATGAAATTTGTTCAATTTTCTGGGTGTGTTTTATATGAAAAAATTAAATGTTTTTTGGCAGTTCTATTAAATAGACACCGGCAACATCTCGGGATAGTTTAGTGCTCAGAAATCAATGATACAGCATTTTATTTAATCCACCCATGGAGAGCTGTGTTGCAGCTAGTCTTTCTCCTCTGGGCCACACATGATCATCATGCCTATAAATGAAGAGTGAACCTGAAGAGGAGACATTTCCTTTTCAGAGAAGAAAACAAGACCACACCAAAGTACATTATGTCTTTGTGTAAATTCGTAGAAGACATCACATCTGGGCAGATGTGGCCCAGTGGCTCTCAGATTGGCAAGTAGGAAGAGCCAAATTCTGCCATCCACCCATGCTTGCTAATCCTTTTGTTCAGTGCACAGACTGAGCAACAGTACACAGTGTTCCTTAGGAAAGCCTGGGGTGCTCTGTCCTTACCCAAATGAGAAAAGTGCCTCTGCATTGAACTTGCTGCTCTTCCTTCCTTAAAGCTTTAGCCTCTGAATTAATTGTGTTCCCCCCACGAATTGATCATGCACATCTTGATCCTAAGAACAAGATGTATCTTTTAGCTTCTCAGCTCCTTTGTTTCATGAGTGTTTATTGAGCATCTCCTGTATACCAGCATATAGAAGATCTCTGGTAAATATTTGTTGAATGATTCATTGCCTATTTCTCTTGCCCAAATGGATTGAAATATTACAGTAAAAATGAACCCGGTCAACTTCAGGTCCCGGAATGACATTTGTCATATTGTGGGACATGTCATCCTTTTTACATTTCCCCAGGATCCAGGTGGGTAGATATTTGTTTCATAGTTACAATTGCAGGGCAACAATTCTCTGGGGGGAATAGAGATGGAATTGGCTTACCTACAAGAGGCTGAATTTTCTACAAATATAGGGAAAACTATCATTGTCCCTGTTTCTATCTTTGAAGTCCTTCATTAGAAGTGATTTTTGGGGTGCTTTAATGCTGAGTTGACTCAGATAGGGTTTGCTCTATGTTTCCACACTCATTCTTTTAAATCAGAAAAAAGAGGAAAAGGAAAATAGGACTCCATAGTAGACAAAAAAAGGAGGGGAAAATGTAGGAAGTTTTTATAAAAAGCATTTCACCATTTCAGCCGTGGGGACACATCTAAGCCCAAGTGTCCAAATATCCAAGGACTGCATGACCTCTTTTTCTTCCTCTTTCTGGAGGAATGTGCATCAGGGGGCAGAAGACTGGACAGGGCAGAGGCAGGATTTTACGTTAACATGACCCCTGAAGAGCACTTATCAAAGGTTCGATTATTCTCTTTGATGTGAGATGGTGTCTGGTGTGTGTGTGTGTGTGTGGGGGGGGAACTCCTGTAGTATATTTGAGTGCCCAGGGAGAGGGACAGTTGGTCAACATCTTCCAGTGGTTCCTGGTCATTGTCTTTGAATTCTGGAACCACTCACCCTGCCCTCTTTGCCCTATCTTATTCTGTTTTCAACTTGCTCTCAGCTGCCTGTCTCTACTCTTCCCTCCACCCATCTACTTTTCATGAGTCATGTCTGTGGGAGGAGGAATGAGGGAGACCAAAGAACCAAGAGAATCTTTCATCGCTGGATCACAAAGTGATTTTAAACAAGAATTAATCCTTACAACTTCCCTGTGAGGTGAGGAAGCTTATTAACGCCTCGACATCCGGGGAGCTGCAAAGGTTAAGTGCCTTTCTGCCAGGAATCCTGGCAGGGGCAGAGAACTGGGGTCTTCAACTTCTCTCATCATCAGGAGACTCTCCCTAATTTTCCCTCTGCCCCCCACCCCCTAACCCATCAGAGCTCCTCTGAGGAAGGAGACTAACTGCCTGCTTTTAGTGGCTGGCACTAGATAGCTTTGCATGGGAGAATAAACCCAAGCCTCCTCTCTTTTCTAGTGGAACAGCTCTGACTTGCAACCAGAGATCCTGACACTGTCATTTATTATATATGACAATGTAGTTTTTTCTGAGCCTCATTTTCCTCAGCTACAAAATGGGAATGATAGATACAGTTGGCATACACACAAGAGGGATTTTTGGCAACTTTAGTAAATGGCTATCAACAGATACAGCGTGTGGATTTGAAGAACTCTCAAAGGTCAAGCTAGTCCCCAAGTGTCCCCTCTTAATAAGGTTCACTGCCTGGGGTTGTTCTGAGGATTAAAAGAAACCATATGCTTGTAAGGGCGAAGAAGAGGTTTAGTGCATGCTAGACACCCAGTTAAGAATCATCAGAAAGAAAACAGAAGAGTGAACAAGGCATCAGAAGACCAAGCCAGCCTCTTTCTAGGCACATAATGGAAAATTATTTACCAAAGAGATTTTATTTATTTATTTATTTATTTATTTATTTATTTATTTATTTCCAAAGAGATTTTAATGGAAGGAAACACCCTTATAATGTCCAATTGGCTTCTTCCCCTTTCTTCTTTGTGACTAAAATCCTTTTAGCCCGTGACAAAGCCTATCCTCCCTCCACTCCCCAGTTTGAAGGAGATACCACAAGAGTCATGGATGATAGCAGAAGCACTGCTGAGAGGAGAGAGGAAGAAACCAAGAATTGGACAAGGCCAGGAACACAGGGAAACAGAACAGAGAAAGGAAGTGGAGGGAGGGGCAGGAAATTTTAGAACAACTACTCACCCATCACAATTGTGCCCCAGGCTGGCCCCAAGGGGAAGGGGAAGGATGCATAGATGCAGTGGATAAACACTGCCAGGACAATTGGACTTTACGCCAGTTCTGTAGACAATGAGATACTCATTATATGGCAAACCTTTATCATGGGACATAGTTATATCTGTTAGGATTAGTGAGTTTAGCCCCAAGCACAGAAAAACAGGCAGAAACGTTTAAATGAGCAAGGGCTTTATTTGTCTCGTGCCACAGAAATCTCCAGGTTGGTGGTCCAGGGCTCTTGTAGTCCCTGAGGAAGTTTTCAAAGCCCTACTCTCCCTTCCAGCTTCCTGATGTGTCAGCCTCGGTGTATGGCATTCACGTAGAAGACGGCCACCATGTGTGTAGCTATCTTGTACACACCCCAGGCAGAAGAAAGGTGAAAGAGGCAAATAGGAAATTGTCCCATGTGGGAAAGGAAATTACTTGTCCAGGAGCCCTCAGCTCTCCTCTTATGGGCCAGACTTCTATCACAGGGCCACACCTAGCTGCAAGGGAGTCTGGGGAAGAGAATTTGGTGCCACATGCAATGTAAGTTGCTCTATCTACATTCTCACACATCTTCCGTAAGATTGACACTGCTCTCTGCAAAGCTGTGCAGCACAGTAGGACAGTGAATAAGCACACGTGGCTATCTAAGCTTAAATTAACTAAAATTGAGTCAAATTAAAACTCATTTCCTCAGAGGCACTAGCCACATGTCACTTGGAGCTACCATATTGGACAGTACAGATATAAGACATTTGCATCATCTGAGAAGGTTCCGCTGCAAGTCGGCAGACATGGAAAACAGGCTGCCTAAAATACAGCTGATGTGCTCTGCAGTGACCACAGTTATAACTGTTGGTGTTGGAGGAGGGAAGCTGAGGGACCTGGATAAAGACTGGATTCCAGAATATTTGTGATCAGTTGGCAGCAGAAGCATCGCTAATAAAACCTGAATGCTCTGGTCTCTTCCTCAAAAATATCTGAGGTTGCCTTTCAGGTTTGGAACATAGAATCAAGTTTAGTTCCTCTCCTCACGTTGTTGATGGAGCATCTCCCTTCTCTGAAACTCTCATGATGAATATATTTTGGATTTCATTTTCCCCACAGCCAGCTCAGACCAGTCTTTAGAAGCTCCTGAAAGCTGAGGGGTGGAGATGTGGTTTGATTCCCGAGAATTTAGCAGCATTATTTATCTAAGCATTAGGGGGAATTATTCAGCTAAGTCCCGATGACTTGCGTGTAAGTTTACCTCTGAGAGCGTATTTCCCTCTTCTTCAGCACTTCAGCCTCATTACTTCTACCAGAGCTTGTGTTGAAGCGCACGAGATGCCCATCTGTCCAAAGGCTTATTCTGTTGGCTTACTTTGAATGGCCTGAATTTTAACTTTTCCTTGAATTTAGTGGCTTAACTCTTCCTGCTTTCCTTGGGTCCCTTGGATAGTTAAATCACATGCTGATTTCTCTCATAGACACTTTGAACCAAGATGCTACCAGGTTACATTTATTTTCCTCTCTTGGTTCTTTTTGAAATGGCAGCCTGTTTCATATCTGTGAATCACTGGGTCTGGCTCTGCTAACAGAGAAGCTCTCCCAATAAATGCTGTGTACGTACCACAGCTGAAAGTTTTTCTCTTCCAGCTCTGGTTGAAATTAATTACGCTTATTGCTTCTCTTCTCATTTGTCTTCATGTCTAGAAAAGTGATAGAAAGTTCTGATCTTCCCTTTGTGGTTCCACAGCAGTCACAGTTACCAGTAATGAAAGAACGCAGGGTCCCTTGTAGCCATGTAATCTGAATTGGATTGTGAACCCAGTGAACAAGGACCATCTGCCTCTGCATGATGCTTTTGCAGCTCCCTCTCTGCAGTGGGGACCCAGTTGGCACCCAATAAGTAATAAATAATAATGATAAGTGGTCTCGGCTTGTGCTTTCCAGAATGGTGCCTTGCTTTTTCTAATTTTGTAAAATGGCTTCCTGATAAAGTGGAATGTCCATGTCACCATCACAGAAAATATGGAATGGTTTTCAATGAAATATTAATGATTATCAACTTACTGGGCTTTTCCTTTGTGAGGACTGAAATAAAAAAGGAACTGAATTTCTTGATAATGAGTTAAAATATGATTGCTTCAGAATGAACTGTGGCTTCTTTTTTAACTCGCTTCTCTACTTCATCCACTCTCTCTCTCCTGACTGCCCTCATTTGAGGTATTTTCAGTCTTGAGTAGAGATTTCAGATAAATAAGGACATAGTTTTGATGGGTTGGGTCCACGGTGGTAGAATGAACCAGAAATAAGTCTTGCCTCCGACACATGCCAGTTCTCTTTTACCAACTTTGGGAAAGCTACTTATCTGTGAAATGGGAATAATATTACTAATAATACCTACTTCACAGGTTTGTGGTGAGGCTAAATGAAAAAGTTGGTGGGGAGTGCCTTAGCAGAGTGTCTGGCACACTGTTAAGACTGTAAGAAATGTTAATTTTCATTCTATGGTTGGAGGCGGGGTAGCCAGAAGGGAGGTAAAATCCAAATGTGCCCATTTGGTCCAAGTTAGCCACTTGGGTGAGATGTGGTGGAGAAGCTTGTCACAGAAGCAGCTGAAATGAGATTTGGGGATTATCTGTGGGTTTCTGCTTCCTGCCCTCTTCTGCTTCCTGATACTATTTGAGAGTTTGTTCTGCTGACTCTGGGCATGCTCTGGTGCTTTCTCCTCCACCTTTGCTGACTCTGTCAGGATTAGCAACAGAGCAAGAGCCATTCTGTCCTGAATGCCTGAATCTAGGCAGGAAGGACCCACTAAAAGAGAAGGTGCCTCTGAATTCTGGAAGGAATGGGTGTTGGCTTTGGAAAGGATTCAGACTGAAAATTCACCGTGCTTTCCTCCCTCGGCAACTGCCACCTGCAGCCATCAGCCCTACTCCCTCTGGTCTCCCGACACCCCCCTTCTTAGGCTGTCTGCAGCCTTATCTGGAAACCCACGGAGGGCTGAGGTGAGATGGAGCGATAAGCAGGAAGTGCAGTGGAATTTTCATTCCTGGAAAAAAAAAAAAAAAGGGACCTTGGCATGAGTAGCAGAATAGAGGGTTCGGGATGTTAATCACTGCTCCTTTTATCAGACAGCTTTATTAAGATCAATGTTTTTTGTTGCCAAATTAGAGTGGACCTAGAGCGAACTTCCCAGCAGTTATTAACACAAGTCCACATTTGCTGGAAGGATTGGGTACCTCCACGTGTTCAGCCATAGCTGGAAGTTACACAATATCTATATCATTTTTCACAGCTTTGTCATTAGCTGGTAATGATTTGATTATTTTGCAGATGAATCACAGTATAAATCTCTTTCACAAACACTACCTCCAAGTATTAATCAAAACCATTAAGGCAAAGCAGTCGGTGCAAATTAAAAAATTTGCATGTCTAAATTAAAAATTACAGTAATACATCATAAATAAATCTTTTAAATTCTCTATGGCCTCTATGCACATCCTTTCTTTGGTGTGTGTATTCTATAATGAGACCACGAATACCAAGCTTTCCTCTCACTTCTCTCTCTATATATGCTATATGTATATACGAGCATTATCTAATTTTAAAGATAGAAATCAGGTCTTTAGGTGCAACCCAGTATTAGAACATGAAAGGGAAGGGGGAGGGCTTTTTTTCTTTTCCTCACTTATTTCTTTTTTTCCCAGCAGAAGATTCAAAGATGGCACAAAAAAGAAGATAATTTGCAGCGTCTTCTGTTGTCGCAAAGTAAATATTTGTAAAAGGTGATGCTTCTTTTTCAAATAACTTTGAACTGTGAGGAAAATTACCAAGTTGTGTTTTAGGTAATATTTCATTTTGGAACTATTAACACATTACTTGCAATATGGGAGGAAATTAGAGGGCTTTGAGTGATGAAAGCCACCTTTGGCATTAAAAAACTATTATTATTCCCTTGAAACGCTGAAGCAAATTAAAACAGGAAAATGAAACTTTCAAGTGCCCTGGATTTGAAAAGGTATTTTTTTCCCCCTTCATTTGTCAAAAAAAAAAAAAAAAAGAAAAGAAAAAAATTTTTTTAAATGACTTGTTTCACTGGAAACCTGGAAGAAGTCATTTATAAAGCAGAAAGTACTTTTTTTTCAAAATGCTTTTGCCAAAGAATTTAGGGGAATGGTAGTGCCTCATGTATAAGTCACTACCATGTACCATGTTTAAATAGGCCTCTGATGAGCAGAATACAGACTAGTGTATACTGAAGTTCCATTTCAGCTCCAGGTAATACAATGGCAGCGGCAATTAGAAGCACTTTCCCTCTGCCCAGGAGTTAACCTAATTAACCTATCTGTAACCTATTAACCTAATTAAATAGCACAGCTTCTCTGTGAAGGGAAGTACACAGGATTCTACCCATTTGGGGGTAGAAGTTGGGAAGGAGGGCATAGTTTAGGGAATATTGTAATTTGGAGTCAGATTTTTTCTTTCTTTCTTTCTTTCTTTTTTTTTTCTTTTTTTTTTTTTTTTTTGGTAACAGAATTGGGACGTCAAAACACAATTCCAAAGTGCTTGATGTTTCCCTAACAGGAGGCCATGGAATTAACTAGTAGGTTAGCTTTCTACTTACGTATGTCCCTACCTTGTGGAAATGTTACTTTATTATTTCTTACTGATATAGAGAGATTTGGGAGGAGGCAAGGACAACCAGTCTAAGACTGTCACTTGTTCCTTGCTTCATACAGACTCCAAAAAGAGTACCAAAAATTTTTTTAAAACAATGAAAAAAAATCCTTCTACTGTTGTCCATAGTTTGACTCAATTCTATGTAATTGTAACATCACAGCTAGGCTTAACACTCACTAAAATCTGGGATTTACATCAGGCCCCTTACTAGCTTGTGCAACATTAGCAAATTGCTTAATCTCTCTGGGTCACAATTTTACTCATCAGTGTAGAATTAGTGGGTTGAATGTGATGGTCTCATTAAGGTTTTTCCCAGCTGTAAATATTTTGAGATTTTATATCATTTCTTCTCCCTCCACTTCTTCTCCTTTTGATCCCAATTACCAGTACAGGTTTCTCAAATGACTTTGGCTAGAACCATGCTGTCCCATATGGTAGCCCTGTGTCTATTTGTTTAACTAAAATAGATGAAACTAACAATTCAGTTGCTTAATCATGCTAACCACCTAACAAGTGATTAGTAGCCATATGTGGCTAATGGCTACCTGACTGGACAACACAGAGATAAAACACATCAGTGCAGAAAGTTCTATGAACTGAATGAACCTGCAACTGAGTTCTTTTCTTTGACCTTCACATTCAGTTGACTGTGTAGAATCCAGTCTTTTATTTAAGTAGGATAATACAAGAAGCCAAACTCTTGTGTAAAATTTATCTCTTCAGTTTAACTTTGGTAATATTTATAGAATCCATAATACATTCAACTAGGTACTCAACCACTTATGAGCTGCATGACTATGTGCAAATTGTTTAGCCCTTATTAGCCCTTGTTTCCTTATCTGTGAAGTGGTGTACTCTTTTCTTCAGCAGGGTGGTTTTCTGGAAAGCTACCATCAGAGTGCTGGGCAATAGTAGATGCCTAACAACTATTATTAGTTAACATTCATGTTGTGGAATAACTAAGCCCATCATTAGACTGCTGAGGAGCTCTTTTGTTAGGAAATATTGGGTAAAGGCTGCCTGGGTGGCTCGGTTGTTTGAACATCAGACTCTTGATTTCGGCTCAGGGTCATGGAGATGAATCCTGTGTCAGGCTCTGTGCTCAAAGCAAAGTCTGCTTGAGAGTCTCTCTCCCTCTCCCTTTCCCCCTGCCCCTCCCCTCACTCGGCTTGCATGCACCCCCCCCCCTCAAATCAATCAATCAATCAATCAATCAATCTTTAAAAGAAGAGAAATATTGGATACAAATGAGACTTTGTAGGAACATATCATAATTACAAGTATTTTGCTCCTGAAAAAAGTTAGGGTTGGAAAATAAAACAGAAGGACAGCAAAACCCCTACTTCATAAATCACTTATCGACTAGGCTGGAGGAAAGACAACTGGACATATAAATAATGAAGAGCAGCTCCTTCAGTGTTACTCCTCAGTGCTTTTGGAGTCTCCTTCCCTCATTCCCATATTTGATACCTGACTGAGAACAGACTATAATGATGTCTGCTGGTGGTCTCCACTGGCTTCTGTGAGAATATTGCTCTTCTGGTAGGTTTCTAGGAGATTCTCACTGTGTAAGTGGAGATGGTCTCTTCTTCCCAGCTCTAACTGCAACCTAGCCCTGCCATGCACCTTTTCTGAAGGGTGTGGCAGGTCAAAGCATTGATATTTCAGTCTCATGTAAAATGGTAGCTTTCATGCTATAAGAGAATGATACTAGGGAAGGTTCCATAGAAGCACTGGCCTCTCCCATTTATTGAGGGCCAGGAATAAAGATGGGAGGGGGATGGATATTCTAAGTTCTTTTTTAAATATATTGACATCCATCATTGTGATGTTCTCTGCTCCCACAATCCCTTATATATGTTTCTCTCATTCTCTTACTAGAGGGCAAGAAATGGCATCCTTTCTAACTTCAATATTGTAATGAGCATTTGGGTGAATGAATGGCTTAAATGCTAAATATCTTGAAAAGAAAAAGACTATGCTTCAAATGATTTCATAGTTAATGGAGATGATGTGATTTTGTAAGCTTGAAACATCTCATGACTTGGGCATCCTGTTTTGTTTTCCTCACGCATAGCTTTCTCCACCTTTTATAATATTTATTACAATAATCCAACCACATAGATAACCTCTGTTGACATTTTAAAAATTTATAATAAGAGCACATGAACATATTTAGAAAATTCAAACAAAGCAAAAAGGTATAAAACAGAGAGTAAAAACAACCTCTGCCACTACTTTTCTACCCAATCCTTCTAACAAAGACACCCAGTGGTTATGGCATCTGGTATGATCTTAAAAACCCACACATCCATAATTCCTGTAAGTAGCCTCTTAACAATGTACAGAATAAAACATACAGAATGCATGTTACATGTGGTGTTCTGACCTTCTGACCCTGCTTTTTTTTTTTAATGATATGTTTTTAAGGTTTTTTTCCATACCAGAACATACCAAATACCATGTGTTTCTTGTATTGGCCACTATTGTATGGATACCTCATTCTGTAATATATTGAATCCCTCCCTAATTGGGAGATCTTTTGGGTGTTTCCAGGTTTCTTCCTGCTATGACAGACCATGTCACTTGTATATATGTTCGCTTTTGCAAACATCAAGTCTATGTTTAACTGTCAGGTCAAAACCAATGTGTATTTTCATTTTGATAGCTTCTGCCTAATGGCTATCTAAAAAGTTTTAGCCTGTTAATACATTTATCATCTGTGTTAAGAAAGGCTCCTTGTCTGTAGTCTAACTAACATACACTAACCTCACGCTTCAACATTTGCTTGTCTGCCAGGTGAAAAATGGCTTTTTGTTTTGATTTGCATTTCTTTAATTATGAGTGAGGTGAGCATTTTATTTATTTAATTTTTTAAATTTAAATTCAATTAGGTAACATATGGAGATAAGGATTTTTAAAAATATTTGTATTGGGCATTGCTGTTTGTGTATTTCCGCCATCAGCTGCCTATGCAGCTATCTTTTGCTCATTTCGGGGAGATTCATCTTATCCTCATTGTTTTGTTCAAGCACTTTGTAACTGACCAAATTAGCCCACTGTCTGTGTTTTGCAGATATATTTTTTTGTCCAGTTTATTGTTTGGCTCTGGACTTCAGTTATTTTCCACCCCCACCCCCACCCTATATTGTCATTTCCATTTTATGCAGCCAATTCCCAATCATTTCCTTTACTGCTTCTAGGCAATTTGAGCTTGTGCTCTTCCCAAAGACAAAAGGAATAATTTGTAAAATATGTTGCCCCAATGAGATCATTAATAGTTCCTCCCCAGTTTGCATGAGGAGTTAGTGGTCACTCTCAGCTTTTGTCCTTTCCCATCTCCACTTTAATTAGACCAGCTCCTCCGACTTATTTAAAATACTGGGGTGCAAATAAGATTTAATTTTAACAATGCTTTTTGAGGCAAAAAAAAAAAAAGAAAAGATGGATATTCACTCATAGAGGGTCTTCATTTATTTGTCCAGCAGGATTTATTGAAACATGCCAACTTAAAATTTTGGTCTAGGCAATATATGCAATTCAAAGACAAGCTTACAATCTATTAAGAACAACCACTAGCATGAGAAGAAAGGTGTGCTTAACCTGAAATAAGATTCTCAGCCCAATGGCACTTTTGTGAATAAATAAATGTGAATCTTCCTTTTAAATAAGCACCAATTCATGAGAGGGCCTCTTTCAGTGCAGTCAACCTGTGAAGTAAAAGACTTGGTTAACAAAATAGTTAAGGAGATTCCCAAGAGGATCACACCAATTGACAATCAGCTTTTACCAACAGAGAATAGGTAAAAGAATAACACGGGCAATACCAGTTGGTAGTTTTTCAATGTAGCTAGAAAGAAAACATATTTGATTGCATGATGAAGAATTGGTTGGGCAATAATGAATACTGAGTCTGGGTGTAACCATTTTAAAGAGAAAGGCTGTATTCAGTGTTGTCCATTGTTGGACATCCAGCTCACATCCAGCTTCCAGTTTCTTCTGCCTGTTAACTAAGAACCAAGGCAAATCATGATCTTCGTAAAAAAAAAAAGAAAAAAGAAAAAGATACAGAAAAACGTCAATGATAAAAAACCAATTTGTTTTGTTCTTAGGTCTTATAAACAATTGTTGATGGCTATGAAATATTCCTTTTCTGTGGATGCACCAGAATTAATTTAACCAACCATCTTTTGTTGAATAAGTTGATGTGTTTTTTTTTTTAATGTATATTTCACTTTTTTTTCAATTGTAAATGAAACCAGGATGAACATCTTGGCATATGACGCTTTCTTAGTATGGCCACACAATACATTAGGTGAAATTCCTAGAAGAGAAAACTGTGGAGGCGGAAGATTATGAACCTTTCTAAGGCTCTTACATCCAGAAGCCAATTCTGGGTAGAAAGCTAGTTGATTCCTGATGCTGAAACTGTGACATTACTTCTTGCTGCGGTCCCATTGGACAAAGATCCTGGCACCAAAGAGGAGGAAACAGAGTCAGACCAATCTGGTGTCTTAAACAAAACAAAACAAAAAAAACACAGCACTTCTGTAACAACGAAAGGAACAGTTTCCAGTTCTTTGTCCCAATTTTAAAAATACGTATCCATGTGAAGGGGACTTCATTTTTATCATTTCTATTGTAAATCTTCATTGTGTGGTCCAAACCAGAAATTTTTCATTTCTGTGTTTCCTAACCTATATTACTTGAGCATTCCTTGGATAATGCCTCCTTTCCTGGTGTAGGTTCTGGGTGAGCAAGGCTAAAATATCAGTCAAGTACTTCCTTCCAAATCAATCCCTATATACCATCTCTGTGGTTTGTCCTAGATTTACTTGCTACTCTCCCCACCTCTCTGGGGAATTTGGCTACATTCTTTGTAGTATTCAGAAAAATGAGAAGAATCTGTAACAATTCTCACTGCTTTATACAGTGGGGCATTTTAAGCCCATGTGGAGTTTTTAAGGGTGAGCCAGGACTTACAGAGGTAAGTAAGATTTGTATTTAAACGGGAATAAATGACTGAGTCACTTGGGATGAAAACCTGTTTGGCAATCCTCAAGAAGGGGCAGATTACTTCTGACAGGTCTAAACAGCCCAGGCAGATAGGATCATTTAACTATATTTAACTAACACTGACAAAGGAATGCTTGATTAATGTCTCCCACCCAAATATCCAGGGACTGGCAGGTCACCTTCTCAAACCAATAGGCAGTTGAAGCTACTTCAGAATTCTCGTTTATTATGCATGGTTGCCACGTGCTTTAAAAGGTCTGATGAGGACATGCTCCACCAGAATCTCAGGTTTTCCTCAGCATTCTGGGGTGGGCTAGGATGTTTTCTTAAATTTGGGCAGGGATTTGGAGAACATATACCTATGCTAGACCAGCATTACATTTATGATGTGAAAATAACACAAGTGAAAATCAAAACAACCATTCCCCCCAAAATCCTCAGGTGCTGGAAATTACGATGATTTTTTTTGATACAGAATTTTTAAAAATGTTGTAGATGTTTGTGCAGTGCATTAACAATGTTTATGACAAACTATTATGCGTGATGCCACTCATTTTTATTATCTCTTTAGTGTCTAGGAGTTTCTCACTTTGGAGATTTAAAATAAAATCTATTCTTTAAACAATTTTTTTTTTTTTTTGAGACAGAGAGATAGGGGGAGCAGAGGGAGAGGGACAAGCAGATGTGGAGCTCGATCTCAGAACCCTGAGATCACACTTAACTGATTGAGCCACCCAAGCACCCCTAAATAAGGTCTCTTCCTAAGCTTTACCACTAGAATTTGAGGAGGAACGTACTCTGTTTTTAAGTCCAGAGGTCAGTTGGGTGTGTAGCATTGGCAATTCCTCAAACTCGAGTTGGGATTCTCTGTCTTGCTGCAGTAACCCTCACTCAACATGATGGCAAGAAGCAGAACACAGCAGTCAATTGATTCTTCTGGCTATCTAGAATTTTTTTCATGAGGTCACTGTTGGACCCAGCTTGTGGTTTCTTGGTATTTTTTAAGTCTAGCAGTTTTTAAGATCACATCAATTTATTTCCTGTGTGGCTCTGCTTTTCAAAAAAATTATGACCAGATAGAATTAATCTTTTGCATAAAGATGTATTCCAGTTATACAAGAACATTGAATCTCTCTTTTTGTTTGCTGTGTACTCAGGACCTAAAAGGGAACTGGCACATAGTTCAGTAAATACTTGTTGATAGAATGCGCTATGGGTAGATGGTGAGAAGAGATCCTAATCAAAGCTAGTTGGCTTCATGGATCCTGCTAGCAGTGTGACCTCCTGGACCAGCTGTCTCAGGAGAACACAGCTGCCACCAGAGGTGGCCATGGGCATCAGAGCCAGGCTGAGGGGTGTGAAATGAGGACAAAAGAACAGGTATTAGTGGGCTAGGCACTCTATCTATATCCAAGTCAACACTCAAGTCTCAGTTAAATTCCTCAAAGAGCCTTCCATTTACTACCTACGCTTCCCTGACCTCCACCACCACCATTAAGTGTAGGACTGTATTTGTTTTCTATGGTGGCTGTAACAAATTATCAGAAATTTAGTATCATAAAATAATGTAAATCTATTATCTTGCTCTTCTGTAGGTCAAAAGTATGACACAGGTCTCACCGTGATAAAGTCAAGGAGTCAATAGTCTTTCCTTTCTGTAGGCTCTAGGGAATGTTTCTTGCCTTTTTCTGCTTCTGGAAGCCACCAAATTTCTTAGCTTGTGCTCCTACTCCTGTCTTGAAAGCAGGTAATGGCAGACTCAGTTGTCCCCACATCATATTGCTCCAGCCTCCTCTTCTATAATCAAATATCTCTTTATCTTCCTCTTCCACTTTTCAAAACCCTTTAATTATAGTTAGGCCCACCTGGATAGTTTAGGATACTCTCCCCCTCGCAAGATTCTCAAGTTAATCACATCTGTAAAGTCCCTTTGGCCATGCAAGATAACATATTCAGACAGGTTCAGGAGATTAGGACATGGGCATCTTTTGAGGGACTGCTAAACACCTTGCCAAAGGGTGTTTTTTTTTTTTTTTAATATTCCCAAAGCATGCTGCATTTCATAGCATTCTTTATGACATGTGACAAATGTTAATGGCTTAGCTCATTCTGTGACTATTCGGCGAACCTCTGTTTGTCCCACTACAGTAAAGCCCCATGAAAGCATTGGCAGTGTCTGTTTTGTTTACTCTTGTCTCCTCAGTGCCTTTCATAGTATTTGGTTTATAGTAAATGTGTGATTATGTTTTTGTTAAATGAATGAACATTATACCAACTTTATTTCAAAATTATGTTATAATGCTTTTCTGAGACAGGAGTACCATTCCCATTTTCCAGAAGATATTGAGGTTCAGAGAGCAAATAATGTCCTAGTTTCTTCCTAGTCAATACTCTTAATTCATAGCTGAATTGTTTCATATTCTGCTACATTGTAGGTGGTACTAGCTGCCACACCACTGAAGCCAGTCAGTAGACAGAAAGAAAGCTTCCAAGAAGGGCCACGGAGATGTCATCAAGTGCTGATGTCACTGCCAAGGGCTGCTTGACTCTTGACTGGAAATGGTTCAGTGTTTGCAAGTCAGTAAACGTGAGCATTAAGTACCAAACAGGATTTCTCTGTTGGGCTGGTTTGGTGTCAGTGGTTCTCAATAGAGGGCAAAACTTGCATTTAATAGGTTTTAATCATATTCCAGTGCTTTTCAGCTATTAGTATACATTAAAAAAAATCTGTGATAAAGCAGTTTCTTTCCCAAATTGTTCAAAACTCCTATTTTGTCCATCCCTATACTGGGCTTCTTGGCCATTGTGCAGCTAGTGTGTTCAGGCATTAGGTCAATATGTGGCAAGAAATTTTTTATAAAGCTCAGGACAAATGGTTGGCCCCTAGTAGGTACTAGATAAATATCTACTGTATTATTTGAATGAATGCTGACTGTAGCTGATGTTCCTTGGTGACTATTAGAGTTAGGTTTGCAGGAATATAATAGAAATGTCAATTTATCTATGTTGTTGGTTTCCACTCTATCCCAGAAAGTATTAGGCACAGCTATGGAAGTGATGGTGAGCTTTTGAAATCTAAAACTGAAAACAAGTCCTATGCAAGATGCTTTTCAGTATAATGCATCAGTGGCTTCACAAGCCACCAATCTTACTAGCTAACCGGTGTTGAAAAAAGGCAATGCAGTATGACACAAGCAGAAGATCAGACCATGCCGTAAGGTGGACTTGGGCCTGTATTCCTGGATTCACCACTCACTAGCTCTGAGAATTTAGACAAGTTATTTTAACTTAGCAGAGGTTTCAACTTTCATCTCCAAAATAGGTGTGTGCTTTGAGGTTTAAAATAGATACTTTGTGTGGAAAGTACATAACACAATGACTGGCATTGAAAATGTTATTTCTCTTTCTTTCTTCCATCTTTCAAAACATTTGAAAGGTTAACCTTTTTGCCTTACAAACATTTCTCCAAAGAGCAACTATTACCCGAAACTGCCCCATGTCAACATAATAAAAAGTAGGCAATTGCTAAATGATCAGTTCAATGTTCCATTAAATTCTTGACCACAGGGACAAGGAAATGACCGAGACTCTCAATAATCCAGGTGTACTATGCCATACAAAATAGACTAGATGTGGTCAGCAGGGCCAACAGCTGTACCACCAAGGTAGAGATGCTACAGTCCCAAAGATATAAGAAAGAGAGCTGTGCATTCCAAATCGGAGTCAGTCAGGAAAGACACATTAAAGTTTATTTAGCAACTATCACTACCCAGCAGGATTTTGATGTGTTTATTGATGTGGTTACCTATATAAATCAGGATTTGATAAGGTTTTAGGGCCTCCAAATGAGCTCTTTGTCTACATTCCTGAATAGGTGAACACATGCTTGTGGCACCAAACGAGTTCCTGAGGAAGTAATTGCTCACATGGTGAGGTGCATGACAATGAGAATAGCTGAATCCACTCTCAACTTGTGTGGATGAAAAGAAAAAAAAAAAGTCATCAACTCCTCCAAGTTGAACTCGACAACTACAGAGATGCCCTTGAAAATTAAGGAAGAAAAACAACAGATGAGAACAAATCTTGACCTAAAGAGAAAAAACATACCGGAGACTTAGGTTTGCAAAACTTGACTGCAACCTTGATGGATAGATTCAGATTTCTAAAGAATGAATGTGTCATAAGAAGGGAGGCTGGCAACACAGAAAAAGGCATTTTACAGGGGCAAACCCCAGCAGTGCCTAACCATGCACCAGAATTCTGTCTCCATTGACAAGGCTATCCCTGTGTGTATGAGACGCTCTCTTAGGCTCTCTCCATCTGCTGCTATTACAGTTCATTTCAGCCCCTTCTTCTGGTTCTCTGATCATTAAGCAACCTACTGATCATCAGTTTGGCCTTGATTGCCTCTATAGTGGTGAAGTGGGGATGGGATAGTCATAGGACCAGGGGTCTGGTAAATATTACAGACTTTATATACACATCAGTTTCATGATCTTCAGTCAACTTTCATTCAAGCCTTAGGTGATCTGTTCCCAGGAGGCAGAATGAAGAGGGAAGTTGTGCCCATGACTATAAACTAAGTAACTAATAACTACCTGCTTAACTAACTGCCATTCCGTGAGGCTTCTTATGAGATTGTCAGCCTATTTTTCCAGGCAAGCACATACCACTTGCACACCTTTATTTGTATTTCTACCATGCTGAAGTGCCCTATTTGTCTCTGAGCCTTTGGCCTCTGTTTCAACTACATATTTCTGCCATCATGGTGGGAAAGCAGTCATAGATGATGCGTCAGTGAATGAGTGTGTCCCTGTGTCAATAAAACTTTATTCATCTGCATGTAGATAGCCCAAGAATAACGCTAATGAACAAGCAAAAGAGGAGCACCTCCCCAAAACTGTTTTTGAAAGGATGTGTTAATTTGAGAAAAGCAATAAAGTAATCATTATGGCAAAAACAATCAGAACCTAGCCAGATTTCTTTAATTTCTTAAAAATTTAAGTACTCTTTTGTCTTGAATTATATACTATAATATTGGAGGGAGGTGGACACCACCATAATCTCTTTGGGGATTAGGGCCTCTAAAGATCTTAATCTGGCCCTGATTTCAGGGTATCTATGTTCTGTTTGCAGGCATCATTGCATCTTGGGATTTCAGAGCACATTACTATTGCTTCCCTAAAAGCACTCTTCTCAACTGCCTCCCTGGATGAGATCTTATAGTTTCTATCTTGTATTACAGTTATTTTTATACTTACTTTACAGATATATTCTAGAACCACCACACTTCTTATCTTTCTCATATTCAGTTTTCTAATGCACAAATTGGGACTACAATACATACTTCACAGCCCTTGAGGGAATAAGCTGTATACCATCCCTCCCACATTCCTCCTCAACACCAAACATACACTACACTCTTGTGTAGTAAGTGCTGAATAGATTTTTAATGAATGAATACATTTGATTTAAGGTCTCTGGTCTCTTCAGTTCTGAATTTTGTTTTTTTCCTCTCTGTAGGTGAATAGCCCTCTGTCTTTTCTCATTGGTCCTAGAGTTTTCAGTTTGTGGGCTAGGCTCACTCTGCCCAAGCCTTTTTGGGTACCTACCTACCTGTCTCTGAAACTTGAAGAGAATTTAGGAATTTTGCCAAAGCTCTGGGGTTATTTAAATACATAGTACAAGAAGAGCCTGCCTGGGATTCCCCTTTCTTACAGTTTCGTTTCAAGTAGAAAATAGTGCTAGAAAGATAATTTACAAGAAAATGTACTTTAAAAGAGAGAGATGAAGGACGTTACTTACAAAAAAGGAGTGATTCTTATATCGGTAAAATGTGCAGCTCTTTGTAAATCATTTTAACTGCAAGCGAGTGTTTAAGCGACATAGTGATAGAACAATATGTCTATATTTATCAGCTGCGTATGTATATAATCAAAATGGACTGTCTCACCAGCTGGGGGTTCATACACAGTCATGTATTTTGCATTTCTCCAAACAACCATTCAAGTACTCACCTGCCTAGGTG
Source organism: Vulpes lagopus (assembly GCF_018345385.1). Lineage (NCBI taxonomy): Eukaryota > Metazoa > Chordata > Mammalia > Carnivora > Canidae > Vulpes > Vulpes lagopus. The sequence continues at coordinate 25,042,821 of NC_054842.1, read as the reverse complement.
TATCAGTCAGGGTTTACTATATGTATAGTGAGTCTAGTGAGGAAATGGAGAACTCCAAAATCAAAAGAAAATAGACAACTCCAGAACTGAAAGAAAATAATATATATAATATATATGTATATATTCTATATGTACACATATACATATGTGTAAATGCATATATATACATATATATTATATATAGAAAGAGAGAGAGAGAAAGAGAAAGAGAGAGAGAGAGATTTTAAGGAATTGGCTCATGCTATTACAAGGACTGGCAAGCCCCAAATCCATAGGACAGCTTGGGATGCTGAAACTCAGGCAGAATTTCTATATTACAGTCTTGAGCCAAAATTCCTTCTCTAGAAAACCTTAATTTTCACTCTTTTGGCTTTTAACTAATCAGATTAGATACGGGCCCACCCATATTATTGAGGGTAATCTTTACTTAAAGCTAACTGATTTTAAATGTTTGTCGCATCTACAAAAAAACCTTCATAGAAACATCTACACGGGTACTTGACCAAATGGCTGGGAACCATAGCCTAGAAAAGTCAATGCATAAAATTAGCTACCATACCAGGTTAGGAGAAAATCCAGCAATTATTCTTCAGTCCATCTGCATGCCCAAATTGTCAAGGTTTCCTGAGATTCATATTCTTGAAAGACTTTATTTTATTTCCAAACTGCACCTTAGAGAGCACTGGAGAGGACTTCTGGACGTCTGTCTGGCTCCCCTTTTAATAGATGTGTGTTACTTCTGTCACAGCCATGTGGTCTACTAGTGGCAAACTCCTCACTCGCCTGCTTCTTACTGCATGCTTGCATGTTAGTCTCTTAGTTCACACTAATACACTGGATCACTGCCCCGGAGCATCACTTCTGTGCCTAGGGAATCTCTAGTTGTGGAAAGATGCTGCACAGGTATTATATCAGCCTTCACTCCAACTTCCTATTTCTATCACCTTTGTTTTGGCAGACCTCAGTTGCTGAACTCATCATTTGCAGGGCTTCTTACAATATCCAGCCTTTAAAGACAAAGGACTATTTTCTTCCAGAAAGCTCTTTGCCCTAATGCCAGTGTATCAACCTCCTTTCCATTCTGAACTGGATATTCTGTGCTCTAATGGAGAGACAGCTATAAAAGGATCCGTTACACCAGGGCAAGGGGTGACTCTCAGTCTTATGTCTGAATTACTAACAAAGGACTGTATTTTGTATTTAGAGAAGAGCCAAAGATCTACTTCCAGCCAATTTCTGGGTATAAAGCTTGGCTGGTGGTTTCTCCTGCAAAGGTTTAAATTTCTTCTCAATAGGAACTTCACTACATGCAGAAATATAACGTGTTTGTGTGCGTGTGTGTGTGTGTGTGTGTAAAGTATTCTGAGTCTAACTTTGGATTATATACTCTCTAATAGCATGGATCCTGATCTGAATTTTCAGAATACAATAACCCTGGTAAGAAGAGTTGGTATTTTGTTGCCATCACATTATGAGACATTTTACTGCTTCAAGTTTCAATGTGGAAGTATGTCTATAAGTAAAATATACAAGGATTCCTGCTTCTAAATTGCCCCAACATAATCTATAAATTTGAATCACCTCAGTTAATGAAGTCTCTTCCCTAGCCAGATTGTTCTTTGTGTGACATTATTTTGAAGTTTCCTGAAATCCTGGTGCCTCATGAAAGAGCCATGACATTTCTAGCTTAGGTAGTTTGTCCTATTGTCCTTGGCTAAATTTTCTTTGTAGCCTAGTTAAAACCTGGACACCTGGGAGCTTAAATTATCCCTGTAGGATATTAGTATATTAGCTACCTATAAAAATGAAGTTTATATGAGGCATCTGTTTACATTGAACATCCCATAAAACTGTGGCAGAGAATTCAAAAGAAAAGGCTTTCAAATGAAGGTTTCATAGCCAAGAGCAAAAGGCTCTTAGAGTGGCATCTAGATAAGTAATTTCCATTTTATATATTAAAAAGATATTTTTAATAGACAAGGATCTCTTTTCCCCCCACGTGGCAGTCTAGAATATACAAAAGATTTCAAGAATCCTTCTGTATTTATGTTACACGTTTCAGGGCCATTTATTTTATAATTATTGTTGGTTCTAAGAGCAAATAAAGGAAAAGAATTTTAAACAGTCATCTGTTGACATGTCATTGAGGACTTGGTGAGCAAGAGAAGCAGCCCCTGATTCATAGGTCATTCCCATTGTTAGCCAGTAGTGAGAGATTATATCAAGCCAGTGAGAAAAGTAATGGAAAAACCTAAAGTTGTATCCAAGGGCAGATCCCAACTTACTAATAGGTGTGTTTCTTAAAAAGTCATTTTGAAGGTTGACAGTAGCAATTGGATTTCCAGACTAGTCCAGTCTCTCTCTAGCATTCTTTGGTTGCAAATACATGGCAAGTAGCTGTGCTTAATCAGAAAGGAAAAAAGAAGGAAGGGAAAATTATTTTTAAGATATAAAGAAAGAGCTGAAGAACTGAGCCCTGGCATGGGCAGGGACCAGGACAACTTAGAAGTTGATACTCAAAAAATTCAATGATAGTTATAACACGGCGGACACCAAATGGCCAGGTAACTGTATGAACAAATGGTACGGTCATAGCAGAGCACACCCACTGAGGATGAGGCCTGGATCTGGGAAGCAGGTCTTAATAGACCATCTCTTGAGGAAATTCCCATGGCAAGAAGATAAGAGCAATTATGTCCTCTCCTGGTGCCACTTCCACCAAGAGGAATAGTTCCTTGGGTTTTTTGGTGACAACTTACCAAAAGGAGGGCGCAACGACTAGATCTATATTCTACTAAGCCTGTAGCAGTGATAGTTTCCAGGGGACTATCAAGGGGCTACTACCAGAAAATGGATATTGGACACTGGATAGACAAAACCAGCAGATGCTTTTCACATCCACTTAATCCTACATCAACTTCAGCCACTGCAATGGAATTATCTTATTCCTTTCCATCAGGTGAATCACCGATTGTCACTCACATAGGACTCTTCTTCTCACTTACTTAGTCACATTCCCTTTCTGCTAGTTTTCGCATTCCCTCTAGTTTTGCTCCTCTTCTTCCATAGTATTTCAACTGTAGTGTGAATGAAATATACTCGAGGAGTGTGGGATGTCTTAAGCTCAGGGTATGAGCATCGCCATGACGTTTCTCTGGGAAAACACATTGATGTCATGTGAAGAAAATAATGACGCATTTCAGGGAAAGTATATGTCTCTTGGTATAGGCGCAGCAGCTCCAAAGTGGAGTGAGAGGCCAACATGGTAACTCTCCTGGGTATTTTTCCTTGAAATAATGTGACTGGAATGGAGATTCTGCAACACAGGGAAAGACTTTGCTTTGAGGTCGAGCTTCCTCAACCCTTTCAGTCATAGGCCAACCTTGTTGCTTATATCCACAGGTACTTAGACATTGGGAAGTATCAATACGCAAAGAGTTTTTGACAGCCAAGATTACCAAGTGTGAAAAAGGGTTCTTGAGGAGTACAGATAATACCAGCTACCAAGCCTTGTTCCAAGAGCTTAATACACATAATATCAACGCTCATAGTATAATTTCTTCCACATCGAAAAGCCTTTATTTAGGACAGCCCGGGTGGCTCAGTGGTTTAGCACCTGCCTTCGGTACAGGGCGTGATCCTGGAGACCGCGGATGGAGTCCCACATCGGGCTCCCTGCATGGAACCTGCTTCTCCCTCTGCCTGTGTCTCTGACTCTCTCTCTCTCTCTGTGTGTGTGTGTCTCTCATGAATAAATAAATAAATAAAATTAAAAAAAAAAAGAAAAGTCTTTATTTAACTGCACTGCTCACAGCAGCTACCACTCCATTTCTTTTCTTTCTTTACAGCAAACTCTTTGAGAAAACATCTATTCTCTCTCAAAATTTTCTATTATCTCTTAAGCTCAGCATAGTTAAGCTTCCCTCACCACTGTCACCACTCCACCAAAACTGCTCATGTCAAGGTTGCAGTGATGTTTATGTTGCCAAATCACTCCTCATCTTAACGTGACCTATTAGTTACATTTGTAATCATAGATTGTGCCCTTCTCTTAGATGCACTTTCTTTGACTTGGCTTCCAGATGTGTTCCCCAGCCTTTCCCTTACCTCACTGGCCACTGGTCTGTTTTCCTGCCCCTCCCTAGCTTCATTCACTTGCTTGTGGATCTCACCTAGTCTCATGGCTTTAGATATCTCTAAGTGCTGATAATTCCTGAATTGAAATTGCCAACCTGACCTCTTCTGGGAGCTCTAGTTTATAGGTCCAGCTATCCCTCGGACATCTTTACTTAGGTGTGTAGTATGCACTTGAAGTTCTTTATGCTCAGATTGAATTCCTTCTGTCTCTACCTCCAGTCTTGCTCAACTTGTAGTCTTCTCCATCTCAACTGATGATAATTCTATTTTTCCAGATGCCTAATGTGAAAAATCTATGGATCTTTCTCAACCCCTCTCTGTCTCTCACTCTTAATATTCAATTCATCAGAAAATCTTATGGGCTTTCCTTCAACTTAGACCTAGACTTTTTCAACTCACCATTCCTTTGTTGTCACTTGCTTTATTCCTCTCCCATATTCTCCTCCTAATTGTTCTGCTATTAACTCATGTCCCTACATTTGAGAAAATTTGAGAAATCTCATCACAGCAGCTCAGAGATCCTTTAAGAGCATTTATTAGATCATATTATTGCTTTGCTCAAAACCTAGAGGGTCTCCATTTCCCTGAATGTCAAAATCCTCACAATGGCCTGACAGCCCCTATATGATCTGATCCCTCTTGCCACTCTTATCTCTCCTCTACTGTTCTCCCTGTTGCTTACTCCTTTCCAATCATTATTGGCCTCCCAGCACTTAGGGCTTTTGCTTTAGCTGTTCTTGCTGCCTAGAATGTTCTCATTACCACTGACTTACTGACCTTCTTTGAGTTTTTGCTCAAATTTTACCTTCTCAACAAGCCATATCTCGATCATCATATTTAACCCAATAACATGATTTTCCCTCCCTTCACTCCACGACACTTTCTGCCAAACCCCTAATCTCCATTACACTTTTCTCTATAGCATTTGTAACTTTAGCATGCCATATATATTATTCTATGTGTTATTTTTTTTCTTTTTTTCTATGTGTTATTTGATGTCTATCTTATCCTACCACAACTAAAACCTGCATAGGACATAGATTTCTATCCTATTCACTGATGTAGTCCCAAGTGCCTAGGACAGTAGCTGTTTAACAAACATTTTGTTACATGAACGAAATAATACATTTTAAGTAAATGATCTTACCTAATAGTCAAGGAAACATCAGTGGATCTGAAGAGAAGACTGAGGCTCAGAAAGACTTGAGAATTAAAGTTCAAAGAACTTGAAAGCATGGAGATGGGATTCGAAACAGGTTTATTTACCTCTTAATCCTTGCCTTTATTCAAACTTATTGTGAATGTGTGTGACTTCTGTCTTTAAGGGATTTTTTTAAACACAGAATAATTTTTCTTTAATCAATGGTTTTTATTTTATTTTTAGATTTTTATTTACTTATTCATGAGAGACACAGAGATATAGGCAGAGAGAGAAGCAGGCTGTCCTTGGGGAGCCCAATGCAGGACTCAATCCAAGGACCCCGGGATCACAACCTGAGCCAAAGGCAGACACTCAACCCCTGAGCCACCCAGGTACCCCTACTCAATGGTCTCTAGATGTAGTTCTTCCCGTAAATGAGTTAAGGAGTAGTAAGTAGGTAGAAGTGAAGCTGACATTTAGTGTAATGTCTTTTCTGAAATTTAGTTACAACATCTCACTTAATTCCCAAAATAACCCTTTATATTACAGGCTTATCCCTATTTGCAGGTGAGGGAATGATGTGAAGTTCAAAGAACTAGTTAAGTGACTTAGGTAGAGCTATTATTAATGACCTTGGATTTTGAGTTTGAGTTTTTGATTCCAGCTTCATAATGGGTACTTGAAATGACCCTTTAGGTCATTCCAACCTTATGAATTTGTAAAACCTAGTTGTGCAACAGGATATCCGAATGCAAGGAGCAAAAAAAGGTAAAGCCTTCCTCCTGACACTTCCTTCAATGAGCCAGAGGAAGAATGTGAACCTGGTTTGAAAGTGGACCTGTGTTTAACTAAAAGAAAAGCAAGAAAAAATATGTTGGGGCATGTGGTTTGAGCACCAAACTTCAGCACTGAAAGCAAGGTAGTCTGGAGTGACTCAGTTTCATTAAAATAGTACTATGACAATGTTTGCTGCAGGAAAGAAGGAACCATGACTTTTAAAGGTTTTATTTCTTTCTGCTATTTCTAATGAGAGCATTAAAGAAGGTGGGAGAGAGAAAAGATCAGATCTCATCCAGAACTCAAGTAGTAAAGTACTCATCTATAAATTTGCTTCACATTTACATTCTCTCTCTCTCTCTCTCTCTCTGTCTCTCTCTCTCTCTCTCTCCTTCTCCCTCTCTGGTATCCTCAGCTGTAGGTGACACTGCGGTGGCCACACAGCAAATCTGCACCTGCTCTGTCATCTCTGAATTTAGGTTGCACTTTTTTGTATCGGCCCCAGTGATCTTCTCTCTCTCTCTCTTTTTCTTGCCTTGCACCTCTTTGCTCACTCACTTCCTGACGAAATAAAACTAATTTTCATTCTGAAACTGTATTTAACCCTCTTCACTGTTGCCAGTAATTCAAAACCAATAATTCCCCAGACTGTTTATATTCAAGGAACTTTATTAAATTTCCAGGTTACTGTGATTTTCTTTAAGAAAGCTAAAAGAAACTTTCTCACTGTGCTTCTGCATATGGAACTGCCACCTTATTGCATATTCCACCATCTTTGCAAACTCTTAATCTCTCCATAGATCTATGGCAATCACTACTCTCAAGTTTATTTCCTGGCAGTGAACTCAATAAGCAAAAACTCCCTTTATCGTGGAGGCCCAGGGAAACTTGAAAAATCGTCACTTTGCTGAATGGGAAAGATTTAAGTTTTGGATGGCACTGCAGTTAATAAAGGTGATGTTTGAAAAGTTGCCCTCTTTTAAAATTACCACCATCACAGTTATACTGCTTTCAACATGCAAGATTTCTCACCTGCAGGGACACAGGAGAGTACCAGAACCACCAGATTTCACATCTTTGAGAAGCTATGTCAATATTGTACACATAAGCGAGTCACGGACGCTTAGGAGTATTGTACATTGTAGCTATCAGCATGCTAACTGAGCCGTGAGACTATTTCTTCACACTTTCCGTCAATAGTAGTTCTGGGTTAGGTAGATGTGTTTGAGTTTTGAACTGAACAACCCAAAATCCAAAAATATATATAAAAGTTCTAAAGTTAACAGTAAATCCCATCTTGAATACGTATAGAATCTCAATACTCCTTTGAGAGCAGAATCGTCGAAGATCAAAGTAAGTAAGGAAATAATTAGTATAAATATTAGTTGTATCATGCTTAGCAATCTTAAGTGGTTTTACATAATTATTTTACTTGATTTTTTACAATAACCTTGGGAATTATATGTGACAGGTTTTCTTAGTGTTCTTGTTTTACTGGTGAGGAAATTAAAGCTCAATGTGTAAATGACAAGCCTAAGGTCACGCAGTTGTTAGTAGCAAAGATGAGTACAGATATCTATGTTCTTAGCTTAGAATTCAGTGCTCTTTTTGCTACGTAGAATTGGCATTTTTTATGAACCAAAATTAAGCTGGACATAAAATAAGTAATAATAATAACAAGTTAGGGTAAATACTTAATATTATAATTATTATATTGCTATTATTACTCTACCAGCAAATCCAAACATGAACATTTATCTTTTGAAAAAACTGACTTCAAAATCGACTTGAACAATTTTATTCCCATGGATTAAGTAGGAAAATGCACAAAACAGTAAAGAATGGTCAGAGCCTTTTTTATAGATTGGAGAAAAGATGCAATCATGTTCCTTTGGCCTTTGGATAAAGGAGAGAAAGAAATTGCATTTTTCCCATGGCTAGCAAAACTGCTGAAAATGGATGAGTCGCCAATTTTGATAAGATCCATGACTGGTATCATAATTTGCAGTGATTCATCTGTGATTTTTTTTCCCTTTCCAAAATAAGGTCTGAAACAAAACCAAAGCCTTAGGAAAAAGATAACAACTGGCATTTTTATCTCTTGTGTGTGTGTATGTGTGAAATGGAACTTACTTACGATAGATTTAGAATACATTTGATTCTGGCTCAGTAAGCAATCTTAAAGATCATCTGGTCCACCCCCTCACTGCTCCTCTTCCAAATTCTAGGGCTGAAGAAAATGAGGCCTCAGGGTGGGTCCTTCAACTAACTAGTTCATGGGAAATCTAGGACGAAAATCCAACTCCCTTTCTGCTACATTAATTGTCCTTGTGATACAATATTCCTTCTTCCCGGCTTATTTTTAAAAATTAGAGAAAATAGGAGCAGTTTTCCTCCACCATGTGATAGGTCTTTTTTATTTTTTCCTAAACATTTTTAGTCATCCTCCTTTACTCTGATATATAATTTGACATTATAGTTCATACATAAATGTGTGGTTCCCAAACAATATAAATTGTTCCATGTCATGATGTTTTATTCTCTTTTTCTTGTGCCCATATTTCTTAGTAAAACTAAAACTAACATCCTCAAGTGAACCCAGAATACTCAAGCATTTAACTCTGTGGCACACACATTTGTAAGCTATATTTTAAAGGGTTCCCTCTTCAATAAATTTACAGATAAAAATAACTGGTGGGTCCTTGTGAATTTTGAAAAATAAATTTTAAAAATTGGGATGAGAAAAACAATAGTACTATGTTGTTTTTCTTGCTATTTTTTGGATACCAGTTAGCCAAAGATTTGAAGGAATCTGTTTGATTGCTGGTGATTATTGCTATCACACAATTTCTCAAATGAACTTTTCTGTTGGGATTTCAAGTTATCTGATTCAATTGCATTTTTGAAGAGGCTAGTATCTGTTTTCTGCATGTTTGGGGATATTGTTTTAGAGTAGAGGCAAATCTTAATCAATGCTGAGGAATTGTAGACACTCTGGATTGGTGTGTGCACATGCCTCTGCCTGCCACCTTTGCTCTTCATAATAAGAAAAGACAAAAGAAAAATGAGAAAATAAACAGTGAAAAGATTTTTTTCCTTCTTTTCCCCTACTAATTTGATTTCTGGCTTTTTAGAATGAAAGGTCTTTGTAATCATCTCTTTTGTCTTTCTAGATATTTCATTCTGCAGCAAGAACCCTTTGGATGTCCAGAGACCAACGACTCTAACGTGATAATCTAAGAATCACTTCTATGTAACTTTGCAACAAAGCAAATCCCCAACTCCAAATTTCATTGGTTAGAGTTTTGGACCCATTTTTGGAACTATTAATATTTATTGGCTCAGTCAAGTTTTAAAAATCATTCTCTTCTGGATCATGTGGAAAAGATTAGAAGACTTCTCTTATCAATGCTTATTCATAACTACCATATGTGGTGCTAAATTATTATAAGAAATTGAGCTGAGTATGGGCAGTGAATATTAATTTGCTGCCTAAAATCTCTTCATTTTTGGATCTCAGTGTTACCTTGACAAGCATGTTTTTTCTTTCAGTGAGGGGCTGACAAGGTGGTGAAACATAAAAGCTGAGAAAAAGCAGGGGATTGGTGAGCGGAATGCTTCTTTGGGCCAACAACATAAGAGAAACTTGCAAGCATGAAATATAAGTTCATAAATAAAACTCAGGAGGCTTGCGGTGATCTGTTCACAATCATGATCTACAGCCAGCCATGGCTTCAGCACTTCTAGGAATATATATTCCTAAAATGATAACATGAAAAGTAAATAATTCGTACTACAAAGCCCAGGGAGCTGGTGGGAGGCAGATGCTGTGTAATGGATGACAATGAATACCTACGTTGGATCTCCTGGCCTTCCTAGGATTGGACCAAAGTCTAAGTCCCCCCCAGTCTCTGACAGAAACAGGAGTGTTTCTAGGAAAGAAAGAAATAGCAGGGTAATTGAGAAGCATTTAATAAAGGAAGTCTTTACCGCAGTATAGACAGGGTTAAAGGAAACCAATGAAGGGTAGATTACTCAAGGGCTAACACTACTGGGGAACCATTGGCACACTTAAATCCTAATGGGCAAGTGGAAGAAATGATTAATGGAACCCAGAGAGAGCTACTTGTAGCTGTAGAAAAGGTCTACATGAAAAGAAATATGGCTTTTCAAAGAAGATGCAGCAGAAGTGTCATGACCCAACCTGGATGGAGCCAAGGGACTCCAATCTCCCAGTGGTGCTTCCTATTGGTTAAACTCAACTGGAAACCAGATGACAAGGGAATCAGTTGATGCAATCAGTGCACATCAGCCTCCTGTGACACAGAATAGGATCTGTGGATCTGAGAGGCAAAGATAGTATGCCCAGACCAGCTCAAGGCTGCTCTGTGAAGGAGGTGGTGAATTCCAACGCAGGCAGAGTGCTTTGACAATTCAGATCCTTCGAAACTCCAAGCAGTGGCAAGGCAGTGTGTTTGCACTTCTTGTAATATAATTGAGAGGACTGGATCAATTAATCTCTTAATTCTTCAGTGACCCCTTTGCAGGTAAGATTTGTCCAAGCTAAGGATAATGCTGGCTATAGAGGCATGTTGTCCCCAAATTTTAGGATTACATATTCTATGTGTTTCTCTGCTACAGATCCTAGATCATATGATGACAAAGAGAAAAAGAAAGAGAAAATAAAATAAAAATCTTACTGATGCCCAGAACACTTCCATATTCACTAATATTCTGTTTTATATTGATCATTTATGGTAAATGTTAAGTAAAAATATGTACAGCATGTTGAAAGTCAATTTTACTAGTGTGCCTTAAAAACACAAACAAAACAAATTAACAGTTAAAAATTGTTATAATGCTACTTGGTAGTTTTCACTGCTCTGATACTAAAACTCAAAGACGATAAATAAAACACTCAAGTTATATTATTGGCAATGGATTTTTAGTGCTAGATTAAAATCTGACAAAAATAATAACTATATGATATATGAACTATTGTCTTTAAGGTGGGATGGAGGAAAAGTGATATAATGGCCTCTAAGAATATTCTCATCCAAATATTAAAACATTTCTGAAAAAAAAAATAAATAAAAATAAAAATAAAACATTTCTGAGGGTTGCCTGGGTGGTTCAGTGGGTTGAGCATCTACCTTCTACTTAGGTCATGATCCCAGGGTCTTGGGATCCAGCCCTGTATTGGGCCTCGTGTCAGGCTTCCTGCTCAGTAGGAGAGCCTGCTTTGCCACTCTTCCTGCTTGTGCTCTCTCTCTCTCATGAAATAATTTTAAAATTTAAAAATCTTTCAAAAATAAAACATTTCCGATAGATTCACCAAACATTTGTAGTAACAATTACTTTCCATTCATAAAAGTTAAATGACATTTGAATGACTAGAGTTTTTTGGTTGACATTAGTATTTACCCCTAGATGCCCAGGTGAGGTCATTGCTGGAAAAAGGAGTCATATATTCTAAATTAATGAGAAATTTATGTCTGTTTTATCAACTAAAGTATGTACTAGAGACCCAATTCAGAATAATCACTGATGCAGAGATAACTAAGGTGATAATGTCATAATACCTGCAATAATCTTACAGTTAGTAAGAACTAGAATGTAATACCTCTTATCTTTAAGGTTATATTGTAGAATTTTCTGAGGAGTCATTTGAGATTCTGTAACATGTTCAAGTTTGTCATCTGCAAGGAGCACATCATGCTCCTGTCACCATTTTTAGAACCATTCATCCCTATTTAAGGGAAAGCAGGGTGAACAAAAATTTGGGATGCTGCAAAGGGTCTCAACCTTTATCTGGAACTATCATAGGTCAAATAAGTGATCTGATGAAATAATGAGTAAGGCTGTGCTGGTTAAAGAGAAGATGTCAGTGATTCTAGTAGAGGGGGAGAATGACAGAGGAGCAGCAACCCAAAGGACTGTCTCAGGCAAGCAGAGAAAGAACCATATCATAGATATATATGGTTTGGCAAGAAAGGCAGTTGGGAAAGGTAGAGTGTCCATGTTTGTTTTCTGCTCGTCCACTGAAAACCAGATGGTTAATTCTTTGCACATAGGCTCAGCAGATTTTTAGGTTATCATGGCAACTGAGTAAGAGGATCCATCATTGTTTTTAAAAATGGACAAATAAAACAAAATAAAACTGTGTTATATTGATGCCATTTCCCTAAATTTATGTCCTGTTCCAGTGCCATAGGCTGGGGAGAGAAAGTAGAAGTTGCCTTTACCGAACTCATTTTCTCCTTTCTTTTGCTTAATGAATCCTGCTCATCCTATTCCCCGCACCCCCCCTCTCTCTATATATATTTTTTGGTTGCCTTTCTAGATTCCCAAAGAGGTCATTACCTTGTAACACATTCTCTTATCCTCTTAGTATCTCCCTCTGTTCTGCACCCACAACATACAGTTATTCATTTCCTCCTTTACTATCATTTCATTTGGTACCTGGAAGGAGCAGAAATAAACACTGTGATGACTAATTTTGTGTCAAGTTGGCTAGGCCATGGTACCCAGATGTTTTCTCAAACACATCTGGATGTTTCTGTGAAGGTATTTTTAGGTGGGATTGACATTTATATCAGTAGACTTTGAATAAAGATTACCTGCAATAATGCGCATGGCTTCATTCAATCAGTTGAAAATAGACTGACCTCCTCCAAAGAACAAGGAATTCAGCCAGCCAATTCCCTGTGGACTTGAACAGAGACATCAGTTCTTCCCTGGAACTCCAGTCTGCCAGCCTATCTTGCAGGTTTTGGACTTGACAGCCTCCAGTCATGTGAGTCAATTTCTTGACATCAATCAACCAATCCCCTTGTCTTTATTTTTATTTATATGTATTAATATATAATATATAAATTATTATAATATGTAAATTAAAAATAAATTACAAACGAATATGTAAATTGAATATATAACTTAATATATATTATATATCATGTATATCTATTTATAACTTAATATATTTTAAGTTATATATTCATATATAATTAAATATAAATAAATAAATATATGTGTGTGTGTGTGTGTGTGTATATATATATATATATATATATATATATATATATATTTCTCTAGAGAACCCTAACACAAACACGTGTTCATTCCTCCAGGTTAACTGGAAGTCACACTTTATCTGCATTTAGCATGATAAAGTGTCAATTCTCCTTATATTTACTATATTCGCATAATTGATATATTGCTTTTTCTTACATAAAAGATGGCATATTTACTGTTTTGTATCTTTTCTTAACCTAAAAATATGTCGAAGATCTCTCCATCTCAGTGTGGAACAAATTTTCTTTTTTATGACTGCCTACTACTCCATTGTTTGGCTGTGTCCTAAAGAAGGACATCAGGATCGTTCATAAGCTTTTGTAGATAAACATTTCTGAAAGGAATGACTTTGTGCATAAATATATTTTTTGTGAGTTTAACTTATGGATTTTTAGAAGTGGAGTATAGGGTTGGGAAGATAATGCATGTGATTTTTTTAATTAATAACAAAATTCCCTCCGTTAGCCTTTTGCATTTTATATTCCCACCAATAAAGTAAGATAAAAAGAAAAAACCCTTATTTCTACACAGCTTTTTTTTTCTACACAGTTTTGTCAACAGAATACTTGTCAAACTATGATATTTGCCAATCTAGTAGATAAGAAGGAGAACTTCATGTTGTTTTATTTTTATTTTCCTAAATAAAGGTGTAAGGTTGAGTATATTTTCATGTGTTAAAGAAAATATTTTCAATGTGTTAATCTGTGGGCTGTCTGCTCCTGGCTTTTCCTCATTGTCTATTGGTGTGTTCATTCTGTCCCTCAGATTTTAGTATTTGTGTATGAGAAGTATTGATCTATTGTGTTATAAATTTTCCAGAAGTTTTTATTTTTTTATATTTGCTGGGTTTGCCTTTAAATTTTTTAATGGAATAATATTTACCTATATTTAGTTGCTTTTTAGATTTTCAGTCATAGTTAAGAAGAATCTCCCATGTCCAAATTATAAAATTTTCTTCCAGTATTGACAGTTTCAATATTTACCTTTAGCATCTGTGGTCTAAATGTATCCATGATGTTTCTATGAGATATATATCCAATATCATAATTGCTTTTTTCCAAAATGGCAATCTAGTTAAGCCAATACTGTTTATTAAAAATTCCATCTTTCCTGCACTGATTTATGCTGTCCTTTTTATAAAACACTTTATTCCCATAATGATTGGTACCTTTTTCTTTGTTAGTCTCTCCATCTACTCATGCAACAATATTTACTATACTGTTTCAACTGTAGAAAGCTTCTAGATGTTTACTTTTAGGTTTTAATATCTGAAAGGGCTGATATCTCTGTATGGCTCCTTTGTTGTGTCAAAGAAATATCCTTTGATTCTTATTTCAGTGAGTGTGTTTATCAATATTGTTGAATTTTCTCTAATGTCTCTTGATATATATGAAGATCAACATATAATTTCTTCTCTTAGTTCTATCAACATGACATGGTATCCTATAGATTTCCTAATATTCAACAATCTTTGTATTCTTGGAATGATTCTGACTTGGTCATAATGTATTTTTTTAAACTTTTATTAGGAAATAACTTTAAACTTACTTTGTATTATTGTAAGAAAAAATGTTAAAAAAAAAAAACCCAAACTTTTTTGAACCCGTAATTCAGCTTTTCTCATTGTTAAGATCTGGCACATTTAATGTATCATTCTCTGTTTCTCATTCTGTTTCTCTTTACACAAAACACACACACACACACACACACACACACACACACACACAGAATTATCTAAATGCACATAAACCCAACTACGGGTAAACCTTACATAAAATTTTTTTTTCTGAACAATTTTAGGGTGTTATATCATACTCGTTTATCCTTAAATATTTTGTTGTACATTTTTCAAAAACAAGAACATTCTCTCACATAATCTTACTGCTATTTTCAAATTTGGGAAAAATAGTATTAATTCAATACTATTATCAAATTTTTCTTTAAATATCTGATACAATTCACCAATGAAGCAATCTAGGCCTGCGTTCTTCTTTATGGGAATATTTTTATTGGTAATTGTGTCTCGACTTGTTATTGATCTGTCCAGATTTTCTATTTCTTCTTGAATCAATTTCAGTGGTTTCTGTCATCTAAGGAATTTGTCCATTTCATCTAGATTGTCTAATTTGTTAGCATGCTGTTGTTTATAGGATACTGTCATGATACTTTTTATTTCTGTAAGGTTGGTTAGTAATGTCCCTCTTTCATTCCTGGATTTTAGTAATTTTAATCATTCTTTTTTTTAGACAGTTTAGCTAGAGGTTTATTAATTTTTTTTTCCAAAAAAACGATTCTTGGTTTCATTCATTTTTCTTCTATGGTTTTTGTATTTTTTCCATTTTATTAATTTCCACTCTAATCTTTATTATTATCTTTCTTCTGCTCACTTTAGGTTTTACTTGCATTTTTCTTTTCTTTTCTTTCTTTCTTTTCTTTTCTTTTCTTTTCTTTTCTTTTCTTTCTTTTCTTTTCTTTTCTTCTTTCTTTCTTTCTTTTTTTAGTGTCTTAAAATAGAAGATTATGTTATCGAGTTGAATCTTTCCTCTTTTTTCATGTAGTGTTTTCAGGTATCAGTTTTCCACTATGTGGTGTGATGCTGCATTCCACAAGTTTTGGGAATTGCATCTTGATTTTCATTCGTTTCAAAGTATTTTCTAATTTTCCTGTGATTTCTTTCCTGACCCATGTTTTTTTTGGAGTGTGTGTTTCAATTTCCACATATCTGTGAATTTCTGATTTCCTTCTGTATTCAATTCATTGTGGTTGTGAAACATACTTGAATGATTTCAATCATTTTAAATTTATTGAGGCCTATTTTATGGCCTATCCTGGAGAATGTTCTCTGTGTACTTGAGAAGAATATAAATTTTGCTATTATTAGGTTGAGAATTCTATAGATGCCTGTTAGATATTTGCTTTACAGTTGTTCAACTGTCCTATTTTCTGCCTACTTGACCTATTCATTCCTGAAAGTGGCTGTTATAGCCACTGGCTATTATTGTTGAGTTGCCTATTTTTCCTTTCAATACTGTCAGTTTTTGCTTCATGTGTTTGGGGCTCTATTTTTAGGTGCCTATATGTTAGAATATGTTTTATCTTTGTGATAAATTGATTCTTTTATTATTATTAAATATCTTTCTTTATAACTTTTTGTATTAAAATGTTTTGTCTGATTATTAGTATAGTCATTTCAGTTTTCTTATGGTTGCTGTTTTCATGCCAGTTTTTGTCAGTTGACATTGGTAAGTGAAATTGATCTAAAAATTGTTTTTTATTGGGTGATCTTCATCACCTTTGCTATTCATCTATACTTGTTTTGTAAAAAAAAAAAAAAAAACAATTTTCTTTCTCTGTGTTTGAAGAATTTGAAGAACAACTAATTATAGATAAATTTTAAAAACAATCATGAAAATTAGATTGTGGACTTGAACATTTGATGATTCCAGATAAACATGGTTAATTTTGTGGTATTATGGTTATATAAGAAAGTGTCTTAGTTTTTAATGATGCATATTGCCCTATACAGGGACAAAATGATGCAATATCTGGGCCTGCCTTAATATACTTCAGCAAGGAAAAAAATATCTTAAGTCTTCATAATTATTAAATCCAGGTAATGGCCACATGAGGATTTATTATATTCTTTCTGTGTTTTTTTTTGTGTGTGTATGTTAATTTTTTTTGTAACATAAGATAGACTTAAGTTCTAAGCCAGATTTACTTTATTTGAATTTTCAAGTAATAAGCCAAGGAATCTGCATTTTTTTAAAAACCTCTCAAGAAATGAAGACTATTATTTAAATCCACCAGAACAAGGAATGGAAAAGGCATCATCAAATGAGAAATTTCAATAAGATTTTGGAGATGCAAAGCATTAGAGGTATGGGAGTTGACAAAATGAATTGGGAGAAGGCACAGGTTAGAGTTTTTATAAAGAGGAATACAGAAAGGAGGAGAAATAATGTGCACTACAAGCTCAGATGCATCAATATGGTACATTTAGGGGCTAAAACTTGGAGGAAATGGATTGGAAATCTGTATTTGGAGGAGCTGACCTCCCTACCTCTCACTAGGGCAAGCAAAACCCAAGCAGCCAGATGTCTACCTCTAGAGAGGAGCTTTCCTCTTTAGAAATTCAATGGCCCCAGATAAAAGACATTGGCACTTAAGAGACTGTTCTGTATCTAGCACTGTACCATTGACTCCTTAAAATGTAAAAGTTGTTTCAAGAGGAACTTGCCTTTAGAAGAGCTCATGCTAATTTCTCTGAAACAATAACCACAAGTATGTCCAACTTTCAAAAAGCTGTTAGATTTGCTCCCACTGTGCTATCTATCCACACAAATGTCACCTTCTAAGGGAAGTTTACCTAGAACCCTCATGTACTTTTCCCCCCAGCTTTATTGACATATAATTAACATATAATATTGTGTAAATCTAAGGGTTACAATGTGATGATTCGATACACATATATATCACAAAATGTTTACCACAATAAGGGTAGTTAACACATCCTTCTACTATTTTGTTGTTGTTGTTATGGTGAGAACATTAAAGCTCTACTCTCATAGCAACTTTCAAATATATGGTACAATGTTGTCAACTATAGTCTCCATGGTGTACATTAGGTTCCCAGAACTTGCTCATCTTACAAGGGAAAGTTTGTACCTTTAAAAAAAATTATTTTTACATTGTTTTTTTTTTTTTGAAAGTTTGTACCTTTTGACCAGTATCTCCCCATTCTCCTAGCCCCTGGCAACCACCATTGTACTGTCTGTTTCTATGAATTCAGTAGTTTTAGATTCCTTATATAAGTGAGCTCCCATGTACTTTGACCCAACATCCTGACACTTAATGAACAAGTCTTAATGAACAAGGGTTGCTCAAGCTCCAATCCTGTCTTTACAACTCACTAGATTAGACTCCATTTCCCAGACTCCTTGCACTTAAGTATGACTAGTGGAATATCAGCAGAAGTAGGGTTTACTACTTTAAGACCTCCCATGTCTGATTTATCCGGCTAGAGTGGAGTCAACCATCAATGTGAACTCAGTAGCCTCCAAATGAAAGGCCCCCCCAGTTTCTTGGTTCCGTGCTTAGAAGAATGTTGTCTGCCCATCAGTAATACCTAGCTTAGGGTTTGGATGTGTGAAATAAACTTGTATTACATTAAGCCACTGGGATTTGGGGGTTTAGTTCCTCAGGGGAGCCAGATAAACTGTAGCTAACGCACCATTCTTTTCTTTTTTCTTATCTATCTGAGCAAATAAAAACACAAGTCCAGTTGCACCTAAAGAAGTGTAGGGAGAAGCAATGGCTTCACTTTTACCCTTTGTTCTCTTGTAGATAAGTGACTGGCTATTCTACACACTGCAGGAAAAGCAGTGGAATGTTTGAAAAGACCACAGAATGCTCATTTCCAATAAGCAATGGATAATAACAACAATAACAGTAATAGCATTAATGGCAATAATAATAAACATTAATCTCTCTTCAGCAAACTCTGAATGGCATTCAGTGGCCCAAGGGCCATTATGACTTGGGTGTGACTAGGCCCTGCTGTGGGCCTTTTCTAAGGCAAAGAGAGGGACACAAACCTCTAAGCCTGGTACACAATGGAACATAACCTCCTTCTCTGTTGCTTTTCACAAGAAACCAGTGGAGATCTGTCAGGGCAAAAGCTTTCTACAGAGCCTCCCAGAATGAGAATGCCTGGTGCCATACGCTTTTACTGGAGAGCACCAGGCAGGCATAATAAAGTCGGTAATTTCTCCTGCCTGCAGCCTTGAATTAGGCCACATGGTAGAGCTTTTCAGGCTGATGAAAAAAATACCACAGAACTTCAGAAAAATGGTTACGCCTTATTAAATTATTCGAAATCTCTGGAGTTGTATCTCTTTTATGGCCCCAAATTGGCATACCTGTTAACTTACAGAGTTCAAATTTCTCTAAAATATTATTGTATTTAAGACATAGTGCCATCCCCAAAATACATATGAATTACAGAGCGTCAAGGAAAGAGAGCGAGAGAGAGAGAGAGAGAGAGAGAGAGACTCGCCATTTCCCGGCTTAAAAACCTTTACCACAATTAGTAGTTAGTAGCTTTCAGAAACATTTGCTGGATAAGTAACCACGGTCAAATCGCATAATTTTGCCCCTACCCCCTCCTTCTCTCTTTTCTTTTATTCCAGGGTTTTGAGTGCTGGTCTAAGAGCTATAATTTCATCTTTAGGCATATTTCTTCAGGCATTCTTAATGAGACATTTGATTTGTCCAGTCCTGCCTTCCTGCTTTCAGCCTTTTAGGGATTTGGGGTTGGGAGAGTGTGGGAAAAAGGGAACGTGGAATACCACCACCATGCTGCTGAGAAAATACAATGTAGGGATTCGAAGAGATTGTGAATGATCTTTTCTCCCCCTTAGGCAAGGCAATCTAAAAGTATTTTCAGCAGATCATTTTCCATTCTCAAATATTTATTTCATGTCTATTGTGTTTTTTTTTAAATTTTTTTTTATTTATGATAGTCACAGAGAGAGAGAGAGAGAGAGACAGACAGACACAGGCAGAGGGAGAAGCAGGCTCCATGCACCGGGGGCCCGACGTGGGATTCGATCCCGGGTCTCCAGGATCAAGCCCTGGGCCAAAGGCAGGTGCTAAACCGCTGCGCCACCCAGGGATCCCCCAAGTCTATTGTGTTCTATACATATTCTAGGCATGACGATTACAAAAAGTGAACTTATATTATTTTTTAAAAGCTTTAAAAATGTGGGAAGCTTGTAGTTATGAACTTCTTTTGATGAATTCAGTCTAAGAATAACTAAATATTCCACTTCTGTTATTTAGCAACTTTGGACATGAAAACAAGAAAGAAGTCATCTATTAAAAAACTGGTGTTTCACTTATATGTTTCCTTAGTTCTGAGAGCCCTAAATATGTGCTCAGTTAATATTTCCCTGTAAATAGAAGAGTTATGAGGAAGAAAGTCATTTAGATAGTTATCTGATAATTGAAATAAAACAGTTATGCTGAAATGAAATATTTCCAGAAAAGTTAAATATTTCCATTCTAGGAGTATGAATTTTTGTTTTTATCACTTGACTTTGTGTTTGTGGAGTCCCCAGTGGGTTATGTTGCTGAAGTTTTTATTTCAAGGGGACTGGAAACCCATCGTGTCAGAGAAATAATGCCATAAGTGGTGGGTTGGTCCCCAGTCTATTCAACATCCTGCAATGCAACTTTTCAATGGACTAAGTAGAAACTTCTTTTTTTGTCAAAATGGATATATTTTGACAGTGAAATTCAGTCAGAAACCATATTCTTTTGCTTAGCTGTTGCCTGAGAAAAGCAGGTTTAGTTAGAAAATAATGAGGATATAGGTATCAATAACTCTGGCAGAGATTTGGAGGTAGATTTTTCAATGCTGTTACTGGTTTGAATAGGTTAGAGCATTTGTTTGTTTTGTGTTTCTTTTTGTGAGGGATGGGCGGGCAAAAGGTTTAACATTTCAAAATGTATTTTATTTTCCTTTTCTTAGTACTATTATATTGATAGAACCCCCCTTCTATATTCACTGGGTAATGTTTTGGTTCACCACCAAAACACAAGAGATGGAAGAACAAAAGTGAAGTGCTTTCTGAGGAGAATAGAAAATGATTGAAATTATTAAGAGATCAAAAATGCAAGGAAGAGGGGCCCCTGCATGGCTCAGTGGTTGAGCATCTGCCTTTGGCTTGAGTTGTGATCCCAGGGTCCTGGGATTAAGTCCCGCATTAGGCTCCCCACAGGAAGCCTGCTTCTCCCTCTGCTGTGTTTCTGCCTCTCTTTGTGTTTCTCATGAATAAATAAATAAGATCTTTAATATATATATATATTATATATATTGCAATATATATATATATATAATATATATATATATATATATATATATATTGCAAAGAAGAGACCTTGTGGTGGAAGCAAGAGTAGTAAGTAGTAAAAATAGCGAGATGACAGGGCCAGGCATTTGTTTACTATTTCTGAGGAGGACAAAATATGGTGTTAGAAGAGAACCTTCTGGAAGTGACTGTCAGGAACAGCCCAAGTGAGCTCCTTAGGAGAGTATGGTCAAAAGGCAGAAGAGGGAGACTGCATTCAGTAGAACAAGGTAATCTGTCTGAGAAATGAATGATGTCTTAGTGCTTTGGCTGTGAGCTTGTTGGGGAAGAAGGAAAGACACTTGTTTTTCTTCGAGGGTTGACAGAACTTGTTACCCTGAATCCCAGCTTTCCTTAATATTGGAAAGAGGAGTTAAAAAGCCTTTAGTGTGTTAAGCTAGTAGCTGAGAGCAGTATTGTCCCAAAGTTGAAGGTATGGGATATTGAAGGAACAGAAGGAAGGTTTAACTCTGGGAAGAATTAAATTTGGGGGGTGGAATGGGGTGCTAGGTCTTTTGCTTTGTGCCTAGGCAATTGTGCTAAGGTTCTGGGATCTCTGGGATGGGGGATGCACAGATACTGGGACTGAACACTAAGTGTTGGTGACATTGGGAGCTTTGAAACAGATTCTTAAGGCACATTTGGCATAAGGGAGTGGATGCTGTGAAGATTCAGCCTTCTTGCTTTCAAGAGGTCTGTGTAGATTTGGACAATGAGCATCTTAGATGTGACCCCAGTGAACTGAAAGCTAGTGGTTCTCTCCAATGTTCCTGAGTTATCATAGCAGACTTCTTGTAAGATTTCAAGTGAGGAGGAAAGCCATTCTCCAAAACGACTGAGATGTGATTTCTTGGAACCCCTGATGTGTGGGGATTGAACTACATTTAATCTAAATTAGAAAAACAAAAAATATGTTCTGCTGTTGGCGTGTCCTCACATTCTTGTTTTTATAATTTTACTACATATGCAGTGGTCCTTAAAAATACATAGAATTGTTTTGAATGTTTTAGAATTTTATATAAATGGTATCATACGGTTAAGAGGAACAGGATGAGGGAGTAGAGCTGTGTGTGTACAGTGCTATTTATTTTTAAAAAGATCTAAAGCAAATATAGTAAAATGTTAACATTTGTTAAATCTGGATGGTGGATATACAGGTGTCTTATAAGTTTCTATTCCTCTGCTTCTCGGTATGTTTAAAACATTTTGTTATTTTTAAAAATAAAAGAAAAAAATACCAAGACAAAAGCCAACATAATGTTTCTGGACTCCAAACGTCATGGAACATTTAATACCGATTTTACTTAAAATGTTTGCAAATTGGTTTGTTGCAACTCTTGAGGTACTTTTACAGCTTGAGTTGAAGCCTTTCCAATTTGATGACATACTGACATTGCCTACTGAACATGCCCCAATTAGAACTCTTGAACTTTTACCACCATGCCTGGTTTCCACTTCTCCATTTTAGTAAAAGTTATAGCTATCCATTCACTGACTCTATCCAGAAACCTTGTGCTGATATATGATTCTTTTTTTCTCCTAATTTCCCATATTCAAGTAACTGATTCTGTCTCCAATTACATACAAGAAGTCCAGACTTTTATCTCCAGCTTTGCTGTCACTACCTTATTTGAGCTATCTTCTTCCCTTCAGAGTACCTTAACAACCACCCAACTAGTATCTCTGGTCTGGCTCTTCCCATACCAGCTCTGTCCCGAGACAGCAACAAAAGTGATTTTCTTAAAAAAAAAAAAAAAAAAGAAATTAGATTAATCTATTCCCTGACCTAAAAGTCTCTTCATTTATATTCTAGGTATTAGTAGTTACAGGAACACACCAAGGTCCTTCTCATCCTAGAGGCCTTTGCATTGGTTCTCTCCTCCACCTATAACCAGCCTTGCCATAGCCAGGTCCTTCCTTCCTGAAGTCTAGCTTAAGTCCCTCACTGACCACTGTATTGCAAGTAGATCATCCCTTTTTCATTCTTTATTAACCTCCATTTTTGCTTCATTCACAGAACATTCTGCACTACCAGTTGGTTCACGGTATTTATTTATTGGTTGATTGATTGTCACCCATCGTTAATTTTTGGCTACCCAGAAATCGAAATTCTCTTCATATATTTGAGGAATCTCCCACCTAAGGAATCTAAGCCTATCTCCTGTATGGAAGGTGAAAATGGCTGGTAACACACTTTCTCAGAATGACTTGCACCTTGGACACATGACCTAGAGACTGTGCCGTTCAGATCACTTGCCCAGACTCTGACTTAAAAGCTAGAGAAGTGATGAAGCAGGGACTGCTCAGAATCCATGGTGACAGTGACAGTGACAGCAGTAGCAGCAGTGATTAAATCTGTTTCCAAAAACAACAGAGGCTGTGGTTTCAGTGGAATTGGTCTGCTGTCCAGACCCCATGTGGTGGGCAGTCCATACTCGGGTGTGTCTCCAGCAGAGCAGTGTGGGATATTGCCACTGCACCTGTGGCATATCTGGAGCCTTGTTCCTCACCATGTAGCCTCTGAACCTATTCCCTCAGCATTCTTTGTGATTCTATGAGTCACCCCAAAATGTCTTTTTAACAAACACCTTTTCTGCTTAAATTAACTCTGCTTGGCTTCTGTTTGCTTGTCAAGATCGGGACTAGGAGATACAAATGAGGCATATGGGACATAAAATTTAAGGAGGCTCACAATCAGGTCTTGAAGTGCCAACCCTGCATTTGCACATCCCTGAGAGTGAAGCCTCTTTAAATTGTGTGCCCTAAGAGTCTCACATGCCTCATAAGTCCCAGCCCCACACTTACAATGTAAGAAGATATTTAATCCAACTTTTCCTGAGACCTGGAATCTCTGCAAGCAGATGATGAATGATCTATCTCATAAAACTAGGTGGTAGGATATTTCTGCAGCACCAACTAAGAATGAGAAGCGTGTTCTTCCAGAATTAATCCATTACTCCATCCCTGTCTGTGTAAGGGAAGGCAAGAAATAAACTTGAATTTGAAGAGGCTGGTAAGAAGAATCTTTTAAGGGAATTGTCTGCATGCTATGTTTCTCTTCTCCCTACCAAGAGGAGAGGGGAGAGACATGCTTTCCCTTCACCTCAAAACTTCAAGGAGTGGCTTGCAGTCCCAACATCTCTTGGAAGACTGAAGGACACAGGAACCAGTATTTTGAGCTCATTATAAAGATGAGAGACTGTAGTTGGCTTGTTGCCCTTGGGTGGCACAGTAGACCAGGCAACCTTAGAAATAGCCAGAACTTCCTGGGTTGCGCAGGACAATTGATAAGTGAGTCCCTTATTGGGAAATTTAGACATTGTACATGGGAGCTGACCTGCCTAGATTTCCTAAGAGAAAATTATAGAGGAGCTGAGTAGTCCAAACCAAGAGACGTTGAACAGCCTGTGGAACAGAAACCACAAGCTGGTGGAGAGGGTCATCATATATGACCAGCCAGCTGGTGGGACCTCGATTCTATCAAGGAAAATACAGATGTGAAATCACCAGCAACAGGAAATCCCTAAAAACCCACAAAAGTGCCTTGGGAGAGAAAGATTCAACACTTGGCCTCTATCACACCCAGAGAGTATTCTAGGAGATTCCAACTGTTGGGTAAAACTTTTTCTTGTCCTGAATGCCTCAATTATATCTCCTCCCTCATCATTGGTCTTGGCCCTGAGACACTTGAAAAATAAAAGGATTCACAACTTTCATACCACCAACACCTCTCACCTTGATGTCTGTAGTAGTCTCTTGAGAGGTCTCTCTTTTCCTGGCTTTGCTCCTTTTCCCACCCATTCTAATCACAGCAGCTAAATGATCTTAACCCACACCATATTATGCTATTTCTCTACTCAGAGCTCTCCAGTGTCTCACATTGACCTACAAGGCTCTATGAGATCTTAGTCTCTCTTTACACATTGGCTTCACGTCTTTCCACTCTCCCCATCCTGCCATCACTCTGCTCTAACAGAACTGTCCTCCTCACTGTTTTGCAAATGAACCAGGTCATGTTCCACTCTAGAGTTTTTGCATTTATTCACCTTTGACTTAGAAACTTTTCCTCCGTTTGTCCATTCATTTACCTTTATTTCTACTTAAAGGTTACCATCTCTGGACATCCCTACCTAACCAACTAGCACTCCCTTACCACTTCTTAACCCCCTTTCTACTATATTTTTTACTCTAGAACTTATCATTATCCTATTATACAATTAATTTAGTATTTATCTATTAAAATATAAACTCCTTAAAGATAGGAAACTTTGTCTATTTTGTTCATTTCCATGTCTTCAGCATCTAGAACAGTATCTGGTAGAGTAGGTGCTTAATAACTATTTGTTCAAAGAGTGGGTCAGTAATGAGTGGGAGTACAAGTATACCCAAAAAGAGAAAAAGTGATCAAGCCTCTATCTCTCATACACAAATACCCACTGAAGTCTTCCAAACCCCAAACTGAGTATGTGGTGAGATTTTAAATCAAATAGACCTGGAGTTCTGATATTACACTGGAACGAACTATTTGCTACCACAAAACAGAAACTATTTATTACTTGATAACAGCCAGAGAAGTTATGGGAAAACCCAAGATGACATGCTGGGGAAATAGAAGTAAACAGGTTATTCATAAGTGCAGTGTACCAGATAGTTTAGCTTTCTGCTTCTGGGCACAGGAAAGAATTGCACTTCCCCTTCCTCTTTAGGCATTAGGCGTGGCCATATGATTTTCTTTGCCAATGAAATGTGGGTAGAATGACAAGTGTCATTTCCAGACAGTACATAGTGTGCCACATACTCTTTCTTTTGCTATGATGGTTGTGAAACCATGTGTCCAGATATCACCTCAGGGTCACTAGTTAGGGTCACTGAGTGACTCCAAAAGGAAAACACACTTTCAACTCCTGATGAGCATACAGTAGGGAGGAAAAATAAACCTGTGTTGTGATAAGCCTCTATGATCTGGGGGTTATCTGAATGGGCTGCATATTTGGTGGAGTATGTCACTAAGTTTTTCTAGCTTCCTGCCTTCGAGGTGTGTGGTAGTTTTGAATTTCCTGCCATCTACTTGCCGTGGTTAGTTGGGCCATATGACTAGTTCTGATCAATGACCTATGAGTGAACGTGACATAGATGTCTTATAGATGCAAGCATTAAATGCAGGATGAACCTCCAGAGATCTCATTCCTCTGTCAAAGGGCCTAAAAGTTCATTTTCCTAAGTGAAGTTCTCTGAAATTTAGAGACACAACTGAGTAATGGTTTATAAAGGGTGAGTTTACCTAATGAGAAGGCTAATTCCAGTTTGGTTTTCCTTTCTGCCTTCTTTCTTCCCTATTTCTTCCCTGCCTTCTCCTTTGTAGTAATTATTGTGATTGACCCCTTAAAATCCACTCCATCCCAAATTATTAGTTTTAACCAGTTGGGTAATCCCATTCCCCTTGACAGTAATTGGTTTAAAAGTGCATGTGACCTATTTCTGCCAATGAAACATGACAAAAATCTTCTGGGAAACTTCTGTGAAAGGTTTCCTTGCTGCAAAAAGAAAACACAAGAACAGTTTCCTCCTTTCTTTTAATGTTGTTGTGTCTAGTGTGATGCCTGGAATTACTATAGCTATTTTTCTACTGGGTCAAGGATGAAGCAAATACAGAGAAGGACTGAGCCAAGAGAATTGCTAAAAAGCAGATATGGAGCTCATCTTACTTTTGGACTTTTATTGTGAGAATAAACAACTTGCCATATTGCTTATATTGGTTAGAGTTAGAGCTCACTGCTGGTTCTGGTCCAAAGAATCTTACCGATACACCTTTATTATTTTATTATTTCCTCACTATGCTTCAAAAACTGAATTTTCATCCAAATGAAAATGAATTCAGTGAGGAAATAAAGCCATTTAGTCAATAGATCCATTAAAGAAAATATTTAGTTAAGGACTAAAAAGGTCATGAGTTTGGGAGAATGGGGTGACAGAAATGGAGCCAGAAGGAAGTGATAGGTTTGAAAACCATAGTTTTTGGTAAGACACAGAATAGAGAAAATGTGTTAAGCAGAGCAGAGGCAGATATAGATGGTGGTTTGGGATTCAATTGGTGAATGCTAGTCACCTACTGGAATGTTTCTTTAACATCAGCCAGTAGAGCTTTCAGACTTTAAAGAACCAAATTGTATCATGCAGAAATGACAACACCCTTCATTGTTTTCCATCTTGAACATACTTTTATAAATTAAGGAAATTAAAGATTACGTCAGTATTATCACAACAAATCTCTGCTTTGGGGGCTTTAGTGTCATGTTAGAGAGGAAAATATATTGAACAACCTTACATTTTAAATTTTGTGGTATCTTTTAGTTCTAGCAGTTACTAAGAGTTTTAAAAATTAAACATGTATTGAACCTACTGTCTCCAACACATTGAGGTTGGTGTTGTGGATATAAAGGGATTAGAATCTACAGCAGATCTTTAAAGAGCAAGCAGTCAGGTCAGGAAGACAAGTCCTTACACAGTTAACATTAAACACCCAAGGAACGAATAAGTGTGAAATAAGGGTTCTTTCAAATGTGCTTTAGGAGCTCTTTGGATGATCATTTCATTTCAACTGGGTGAATTGAGAAAGGCTTACCAGAAGAAGGGAAACACCTAATGGTGTCTTGACTAACAGTAGGCCTTCAAAAGACAAAAATATTGACTGATGTGAGACCATGCATAGAATAAGGAAATTTCCAGGAAAACAAGAAATCCAGGTATGTTGGATAGAGTTATACATAAGGAAGTCAATGGGAGGTAAGCCTGGACAGGCTCACTAGCAACTGACAGTACCTGCTAATCATGTAAGGAACATAGTTCTTATCCTACAGGCAAATAAATTGTTTTCAATCAGGGGAATGAGATCAGGTCTGTGTAAGTTAATGCAAGCAGTAATGTGAGGGATATATGTTCAGGGACAGGGGAAAAGAGAGAGAAGATATACAGATCTCTTAAGGAGTTACTTTGGTGGTACTGATGAAAAATGAAGAGTATCTGTAAAAGACCAGTGTCAAATGAGGGTGGACAAAAAGGAAATACCTTTGAGGTAAGAATCAACAGGCTTGGTGGTGTTTGTGACTGAGTTCTGGTTAATGGAATGTGGGTGGAAGTGAAATAAGCCACTGAAAGTCCTGGTCCCACAAACATCTGAGGTGACCTCACAGTCTCTCTTCCTTCAGAAACAACCTTGGAAGGTGTACTTGATGGTGTGGCCCTGCAATGGAGGGAGCTCAGATAATTTTGTCAAGGGGTACTGAGGAGAGCCACCTACCATCTGCTGGTTGGTGACATAAGGCTTTTATTCTATTTGTTACACCAGCATAGTCAAGCCCACCCTGTTTTACTTGTGTTTGGAGAAGTCCATGCATCTGCTTTGAGATATGATGAGTTGGTGGTAACTACCAGGCAGTTGGAAAGGCATGTTCAGCATTCGACAGGATGTTAAGAATAGAGTTGCCACTTTCCTATTTATCCACATAAAAATTTCATATGAAATGATTAGTATATACAGTTCAAATAGTCCAAGAACTTTTATTTTTTCACTTTGAACCAAAGATCTACAGCTAAAGTTAGCTCCAAAATTTGAACTCTTTCATCATTTATCTAAATAAACCTTCCCACCACGGCACTCATGACCAACACTTCAGAAGGAAAGCCTACTCCATCCTCCCAAAGTACTCGGGGGTTGTAGGACACGAGAGCAGGAGAAATCTATTTGTGCGATATGGAGGTCACCAAGGAGGGCTAAAAGCTTCTGAAACCTCTCCATCAGAAGAGATTAAATTGGCATCTGAACAGAGCTTTATATCATCAGGCAAACCTTCTCCTTTAGGGATAAAAGCCCATTCAATCAGATGTGTGCTCACTCTTCTGACTAAGAGTAAAGAGCTTCTGAAAAGGAGATTAAAAAGAGAAGCATAGATTGCTAGACTCTGCCCAGCACCTAACAGGAGCAAGCCTATCCAATCAGGTCGTAAAATCAAGGGCTTTCTTCAGATCCATAATGACAATAGCAGACATTTATCAAGGTCCTACTAGACCCCAAGTCCCTGGTCTTGCACTTTTGTCTCTTATTTAACCTTCACAATGGGCCTCAGAATTAGATTGTAATAATAGTCCCATTTTGCAGATGAAGATAGAGGCTTAGTGATTTGCTGACGGTCAGAGTACGTAGAATGCCTAGATTTCAAACCCAGGGAATCTGATCTCAGAATTCAAGTTCTTAATTACTATATTTTATTGATTTGAGAACTTCATTTTTTAAAACTCTAACATGTCAGAATTGATTGCATGCTAGACTTTCGATGGGAATGTCTTTCTTTGTGGTATATAAAATACTAGTACACCTTACTATTGATTGTGTCTTAGATTCCATAAATATAATACAATGCTAATCGGCCCCTACTGACTATTCAGGCATGTGTAATTAGACAGGAGAGCAGGGACTGACTTAGTAAGAAGCTATATATATTAGAGAAGAAGCTTTCCAACTTTCTCACAGAGCAGAATGCATTATGCAAACGAAATCTGACACAGAACTCCAATATGTAAAGCAGAGAAAAGTGGCATTTTATTAGTATAAATGTACTTTATGTTCAAATATATAACATGTATTTATTATATGGTTAATCAGGGAGACTATTAGTTAGCACATTGGAGACATCTAGTAGGTTGAATTTCTATTTGAACGTGCAGGGCTTTTTTTTCTTTTTTTATTAGTGTTTTAAAAATATTTGAAGATATAATTTAAGCCATTACATTCAAATCAAATATGAATGTGCAGGTTTTAAAAAAATTAGTATTTTAAAAATATTTGAGGATATAATTGAAGCCAAATCATATGATTTAAATCAAATATGCAAGAGATCAGGACACGTCTTTGTGAGTCCATATCTTACAAACCATTCTTTAAAGATGGTTCAAGTAACCACATGACAGTTGTCTTTGTAAGGCCAAAAGATCACTCCAGTTTATTTTTTTGCACTGCCATTATTATGTTGAAAACTATCTGAAATGAATTAACTATCAAGGATTAGCACTATCGAATCACAGAGTTTAAGGGAGGCAGGGGGAATACCTTCAAGTTCTCTGACATCATCCACCTCATGGGACCATCACCAGGCATTGTTAGCAGTAGAACAGCACTTCCTGAGACCCACTTCCTGGGTTCGAGTCCCAACTCCATACCTTACTAACTATATGAGCTTGGGCAGGTTTCTTTCCTACCTTTGGATTTCATCTCTAAATAAGAATCAAAATACCCATAGTTATTTTGTAATGCTTTTTTAAGAAACAAGTGAGATAATATGAATAGATCACTACCCATAATGTCTGTAGCATGCAATTAATAAATTTTAGTTTTTATAGTTGTTATGATGCCGCTACAAAGTGAAAACTACCATGCTAGGGTCTGGAGACAGAAGGACACTCAAGAGATGGCTTCTGCTGTCCAGGAGGTCCCATTTATTTTAGGGAATTAGAAATAAACATTAAAGTTCAATAGCAAAGAAAGGCAACCCAAAGTAAGAGCCAAGTGAATGAGAGAGACAAAAGTGTTAAAAAAAAATCACAGGAGTCAGAGCACCTTGTTTTCAAATTATGTTTATCAGGCAAGTTTCTAGACCTCATGGCAGTACAAATATATATGACAGAAGTTGTAATCTGGAGGTCTGTGTCATATATCTGCCTCACTGATATGCTGGTATTAGACTCCAGTGTTTGGAAAGATTTGGAGTCAACTTTTAAATATCAGGGTATTTCATATCCAAATATGGATTTCCATAGACCTGTGGCTTCTGTCACGCCCTAAGACTTCACCTCTTTCTGGAAGAAATGTGAGGAGAAGTCCAGCCTGAGCACAGGAATCAAAGGGAAAACACATTCAAACAACTGCCCCCAAAGCTATCAGCCATCTGCAGGGGGCTAGTCTTCCTCTGAGATGTGCCTTTTGGGAAAAGTAAATCCAAATGGAAGAGGAAGCTTCACTGGCCGTCAAGGGATTGGGCTGAGATCTTTTGGAGGTTGGGGAGTGAATTTCCAGAGGGGCCTCTTCCATTTGCTCAGAGCCATTGTGTTAAGAGGCAGGAACCAACAATCTTTGTGGGGAGGCCCAGTTCTGCTCAACACAACCGAGCATCAGATCAGAATATCATAATAAAAAAAAAATGTGAATGAAGTTTAGATTTAACTTTTGAGGGAGCAGGATAAACTACCACCCCACCATATGTGTGTGACTTCTCCATTTCTTACTGCAATTTCCATTTCTTAAATAGGGATTTTCAACCTTCTGTGCTTGTCTAATGTCTGCTCGGAACAGTTTGAGACCCTGTTACTGTTTTAAAATGCATGCATGTTAAGATGAATCTCCTACCCAAGGAAAAAAATAAAACTCAAAAAGTTTTGTTTAAAAATAAAATCTGAATTTCCAAGGGTTGGTTTTTTTTTTCTTTTTACCAAGAGATCTTATGTGCTGGACCTCCAATTCTGCATATTAACAATCACTTGGGATCAAGCAGTGGTTGCCACTCATAAAAGTGAATGAATGGACTCTCTCCTTGGCCACAGGCCTCACCACTCCCTATTGCTCCTCTAGGCTGTGGTTAATCTTACATCTCTATTAGCACTTCCCTGGGCTTTTGTTTGTTGTTGGGTCTTGTTTTGTTTTGTTTTGTTTTACATCTTCTTTATGGCAATAAAAATTCTAGTTGGCCTTTGAACAACATGGGTTTAAAGTGTACATGTCCTCTTATGCATAGATTTTTTTTTATGAGTACAACACAGTACTATAAATGTATTTTCTTTATGATTTTCTTAATAATGTCTTATTTTCTCTAGCTTACTTTGGGTCAGAATACAGTATATAATACACGTAACATACAAAATACATGTTAATTGACTGTTTATGTTATCAGTAAGGCTTTTAGTAGTTAAGTTTTGGGGGGCAGTCAAAAGTTATAGGTGGATATAACCCTAACCCCTGCATTGTTCAAGAGTCAATCATATCACTACATGTTTATCATGCAAAAAAATGTCTATTGTACCTGGTTTGCTTTATTCATTTACCATATATCTCTGTCACCTGTAGGCATTGGATTTCTATCTGGAATGATTTTCAAAGACTTAGATACAAAATAACACTTGAAGAATGCTTACATTGGGAAACAAAACAAAACAAAACAAAACAAAAATGTGCAAGGAGAAGAGTGATAACAGGAGCAAAAAACAAATGCTACAGGGATCAAAGAAAGGGATTGGTATGATTAAATAAAATTTCATAGGAGAGGTGGGTCTTAGAGAAAATGTGAGTTCTTGGACCAGAAGGAGGATGTTTGGGCAAGTAAATGTCTAAACGATGCAAAACAAACAGTTGCCTAGAGACTTGATGTATTTTGTCCTGTCCTCAAATATAATCACACTTCTCCCTTGCTTAATGGTTTCCAATGGCTTCCCATTGTCTTCAAGATAAAATGCAAAGGCTTTGGACGGACTGGCATTGGAAACTGTGATGTGGCCCCTGGCTACCTTCCTAGGCTTGTTTCAGGCGAACAAGTGTCCCTTATTAGCCCCTGTGACTTAGCCATGCTCAATGGTTTGCTGTTCCCTCAAAGTACCAATCTGGTATTTTGAACACACTGTTCAGATTTACCCCCTGCCCCACCCCATTGTTGTCTCTTCTGAGAAACCTTCTCTGATATTGTCTTCCTCCAAGGCTGAATCTGAGGCTCTTTCAGAGGGTTCACTTAGCACACTAAACAGGACTGCATCTTCACATCTGTGCCCCTTGGGTTATCTTGGTCTCCTCGTTCACTTGTCCCCAAGGGGACCAGAGTGCAACTCTGTGAGGAAACATAGTAGGACCTACTACCTCTGAGGGAGTTACTGTATGACTTGGCAGAGCACTGTAGAAATGTTCTTTCTCTCATGCTACTAAACTGACAACCAGGGTTTCCTGTCCCTCAGGGATTCAAGCTGACTCCTCGTGAACTTCTCTGAAAGTCCAGAGCCCTCTCTACAATTTTTGCAAATTCCTGACAGCTTACTTCCTCATGTGTCTGTCCATTGACATGCCAGCTACTACACATGAGTACTCTCTTCCATCCTACATTGTCTTGGAGGCAACATCCAGCCTCTCCGTCAATCTCTAGGACAGATCCTCTAGAAACTAGCTTTGTATCAATTTAGTTATTTTATTGAAAATTTGAGGGGATGAAGGAGAGATCACCACACATAATCCTCTATGATGCTCACCTTCTTCCTCAAGCCTTTGTCAGGGTATATCCCTAAGCAAATATTGTATCCTTGCTATACGCAAATAGGATGCCAGCTGTTATACAACGACACTTTACACCACAAACTCCTATTAACCCCAAGAGTCTCTCTTCATATATTTCTACCCGTTTTATTTAGTTCTACCCCATGGAGTGATCCAAAACAAGTTTATCTTCTGCAAGACAGATTTTCAAATCTTTTACATAGTACCGACTTTCACAGGTCAAACTTCTATGTTATCTTTAAAGGAGATCATGGGACTGGGGGCTTTGAGAACTAATTTTTTTGTATGAGAAAAAAGCTCACAGATTTCCATGGTAATATTCTTGAGAGTTTTTATGTGCAAACTTTTTTCAAGGTTAGCCCAAATTAATCCTATGAAATCTAAGCTTTCTCTTGCCTTCAGGTGGATGAACACTTTGGGGACAAGTAAAATGGATTATTTCACCTGACTTATTTACACAAAGTAAAAAACAGGTCACAGCCTTTTTATTTAAGCTGATCAACTTAATTATAACTCTTTGGATGCAAGCATTTGCAATGTTTTCTGTGGTTTGGGTGTAATTTCCTGCCAGAGAGGGATGTGGGGGCGGAGGGGAGAGGAGGGGCTGCTGAGTTTTGGCATCAAGTTCCCCAGTCCAGCTGCTCTCTGTTAAGTGTCAATGACCTTACTCAACGGCACCCAGACAGGCAAGGTCCCTATAATGAGAAAACCAAATTACAGGTATGTAATTCTCATAGTTTTCTGCCAGGATCTCCAAGCTGGTGACAAATTGATATACTACTGTCTGTACGAAAGGCTGGCTTTCAGAAAACAGGCCACTCTCAGTTGAAATGCTATACCTGAAGGATTGTGCAATTTCAAACCTCTAAGATATAAAAAACATCCTTCACCCAAGTCTCTGGTAGAATGGTGTACTGTAGAGCACACTTGTTTACACTTGGAAAGCCCTGACAGGAAAACAAAATGTGCAAAAATCTTCAGGCACCGGGAACCAGGAGATCATGGAAAAGCAGCTAACTATGGGAAGATAACGCAGATCTTGAGATTAAAGTCTCACACGGTGAATTTTATTATTCATTCCCCTGCCTAACTTGTACACGTTGACAGTTCTACAAGAACTCCCTTATAACTACATGTTTCTGGAAGGTGATTTCCTAAAACAATAATAAAAAATAGCACTCATAATCATAGTAGAAATCATTAACACTAATTAAGATTTGTCTACACATCGAGTTCAGTTCTAAAGGTTTCCCATGGATTTGCTCACCTGACCCTCAATCACTTCACGATATAAGGACTATTATTGTTTCCATTTTGCAGGTGAGGATGGAGGGGTGCAGAGAGGGTGTAATTTGTCCAAGGTTGTACAGCCAGAGACTGGTAGTTACCAGTAGACATTCGAGGCAACCTGTCTCTACAGCTTTCATGCTCCGTCACCAGACTGGGTCTTTGTAAAGCACGGTATCTTTTCCCATACGAGAAAAAGCATCATCAGTTGGTATATCCTTTGGTCAAGAGCTTAGCCTTGAATAAAAGTAGATGATAAAATGAATGTCAAAAAAGTGAAAGTATCACTAAATGCATCTCTTTTCAGTAGAAACAGTAAACAGTCGAGGCGAGGACTTCGTTCTCAAATGCAGAAATAGACCCTAACCCACGAGTTATTCATTGTGCTCAAGATCCAGCACAAGAATCTATATTTCTAACATTTCTCTAGGTGATTCTAAGGCACATACATGTTAGGAGATCACTCATCTAAGCTTTATTTTCAAATACTTATTGAGCATCTACTATTCACTGGTTAAATAGCAGTTAAAAAAATGCAGCCATGACTTCAAGGTGCTAAAAAATCTAGGTTTGTGTGGGGGTGAAAGGAAATAGGCAAGTAAACAACTACAACACAGTACAACAAAAATCTCTGATAGAGTAAAGGGAGTGAGAGGAAATCCAAGAAAGACCAAGGAAATACTTTGCAAAGAAGATCTTCAGGCTGAATTATCTGAAAAGGTGAGGATGAGTTACTCAGGAAAAGGAAGGTGGCGAAAAAGGGGCGGGGAGGATGTCTTCTGGATCCAAGGATGTGTATTCATTCAAAAACAACAACAGCGACAACTGTTTATTGAGCATGTACCACGTGCGAGGTCCTGCTTACTGTGACAGAACATGCATAAAAGAACACAGAGGTGATGGTACGTGGGCTCATGGGACTAAGGGCATTTTATTTTGTTTAGATGGGCCACCAGGTTGACAGGCGGTGTGGTGGGAGACATCTCAAGTTGTGTTGCGTGAGATGCAGACACCAAGATGAAGTTTAGCAAGTAGGTTGTTCATCAGGGAATGCTCCCAAGGGATACTTGTGGAAAAGAAGGAGAGGAAGTGA
Organism: Vulpes lagopus; assembly: GCF_018345385.1. Taxonomy (NCBI): domain Eukaryota; kingdom Metazoa; phylum Chordata; class Mammalia; order Carnivora; family Canidae; genus Vulpes; species Vulpes lagopus. The sequence continues at coordinate 25,007,101 of NC_054842.1, read as the reverse complement.
GACTGTGCCAAGGCAGAAGCTGAGCTGTGACGCCATCCCTACTGAGACAGCCCCACAGGAAGCTCTGGATCTGGGGTGGCCAGAGACTCAAAAATCTGTTTAAAACAGAAAAATGAAAACTTCTAAAAATCTGTAAGTGGACAAAATGATGGGTGGGATTCCTATCTATTGCCATAATGAGAAGGATGGCATAAGACTGAGATTTCTGTTTCAGATGCTTGCTATTCTCAGAATACTTGACCACATCTTTCCAGAAGATTCCCTTTTCTTACCCTTTAACCCCTTCTAGTTAATAACCCAGGATGGTGGACTGAGAGACAGAGATGGAGCTTTTTTTTTTTTTTTTCTGCACCTCTACCATGATGCCTATGAACTGAAGACAGAGTGACATATGGTCCTCTTGCCCCAAAGTCAAAGAGCATTGGCTCGTTGGTTGTGAAGTCAGCCAAGAGAGCCATTTTGTTTCTCTTATATTGACAGTTTGATGCTAAGAATTACACAGAATAATAAGTAGAATCACCCCAAACGGATTATCTACCTACTCATAACCAGAATACTGATTTTATTGCTGATATTAATAACAATTACGTAGGATATTGCTTGCAAAACCACTTTTATTTTAATGGGCTCATTATGCCCTTAACATAGTCTTAAGAGCCAGGTGGCAAGAAATTTAGTTCCATTTTGTGGAGGGACAAATTGTGGCAAAACAACGTTAAGTGTATTACTTGGCCTGATTTCTTCAGGTTGAGGGAATGGCTCTCTCTCTCCTCTGAACACTTTTATTTTCTCCTGCTATCTTGGATGGCATTCATTTGTGGGCATGTGTCTCATTCTGTGCCATTAGGTGTTAAGTCCTTTGAGAGCAGGAGTGTTTTGCCTCAATCACCCTTTATATTCCTGAATACATGTCCTCCAGTTCTTACACATCTTCAGCACTCACTTGGCAAGCTGACAGGGGAAGAAAAATGAGTGAATTTTGTAAAGTATCACTTGAGGGGAGCCTGGATGGCTTAGTCAGTTGAGTGTACAACTCTTGATTTCAGCTCAGGTCATGATGTCAGGTCCCAACTAGGGGCTCCATGCCTAGTGGGGCTCTAGACTACACTTCATCACATTTAAAGGTATTGAGTTGTTGACCACAGATAAATATACATCCATTAGTCTTCATTATCTGAAGCTTACCTGTATGGTTCAACCATAATTCAAGTGCAATAGACTAGAAGCATATATGGCAACACTTAAGGAAATTGACCTGAAACTAGTTAGTTGTGGAAATCAACATTTCATTAAAATAAAATTGATAATAAAAATAAACATAATACTGAGAGATAATATTTATTGAGACTATGGCAGTACTGTCTTAAGTATTTTATTACATAATTTATTATATACCTCATTTACTGTATGCCTGGTACTTCTCTAAATATATATATGTGTGTGTATGTATCGAATTTTTCATTTATCATATTTTCCCCTTGATTCTCATTTATTATTAAATGAGACTTATGGGACACCTGGGTGGCTCAGCGGTTTAGTGCTTGCCTTCAGCCTGTAGTGTAATTATGGAGTCCCGGGATCGAGTCCCACATCAGGCTCCCTGAATGGAGCTTGCTTCTCCCCCTGCCTATGTCTCTGCCTCTCTCTCTCTATGTCTTTCATGAATAAATAAATAAAATCTTAAAAAATAAATACATAAATATATAAGACTCATATGCACATACAATTATGTGGGTTAAGTTTTACAGTTGTCTTCACTTCTCAGATGAGGAATGAGGACACTAGCATCCCAGATCACATGGCTACGTGTGGAGAGGTTGGACTCACACTTAGGCAATTTGGTTCCTGAGCCCATGCTCTTAATCACCAGCTGAATTAGACTTATAATAACTTTGGTCTCTACATCTACAACAATGAAACAGCTTTGGCAAGAGAGTCCCCATACCTAGAAGTAAGGGAAGGGAGCACAATTTGGGAGATGCAGTGGGTCCACTCTCCTGGATTTTTGGCACCAGACCTTGCTTGGATCTGGGCCTGAATGTCCAGACTCCTGCACCAACCTCCCACATCTTATTCCCTTAAACTCTTGTTACAGCTTAAAAATTCCATTCCATTGTCTTGTGTTTCTGCCTTTCCCCTTGACCCCTCATGCTTATGTATCTATATAAAACTAATAAAACCTTGAACAGGAAATATAAAATCACTGTGAAACCAAACCAAACCTGCAGCAAGACCTCAGAGGGCCCTGTGCAATCAGAACTGTGTGAAGCTATTTTCTGGGAGCTGTAAACCTAATAGCTCGCTCTGTGCGAGGCACAGCTGCAAGGCTCTGGGGACAGATATGCCCCTTGTTGGAAAACAGAAGGGCTTGTAAAGTTATTTTCACAAAAATTTTTTTCCTTAATATTTTCCCAGCTACCTCAGGCCCTCCTTAGCTCCTCTGCCCTACTTAGCTAAATAACTGGAGTCTGGGAGAAGCAATGATGAAGGAATAATGATTTTTTTCCCCATTTATCATTATTGAGGAATAGAAGTTATTTTGACAATATTTTCTATTCAATGTTTGAATAAATAATTTGTTTGGATTTTATTTTAATTTGGGGATTTTCTTTCTTTTTATTTGTGATGTGTTTCTGTGGGTATGTGTTTGTGTTTGTGAGGAGGTCCTCCTAAGTTTGCGGCCTTAATTTTGCCACAGGAACATTCTCTTGCCTCCAATGACCTTTCTTACATCCAAGACAGTCGTCTATCACTGTACCACAACACTCTCTCCTCATCTCACACAGACATGGCTCTACCTCAACTTTTTCTTCTCTCCCACCCTCCCAGAAGCCCATTCCTCTCTACATGGTTCTACCCCAACTCTTCCTTCTCTCCCACCCTCCCAGAAGCCTATTTCTCTCTAAAGCTGTATAACTGCACAGTTCTCTGTGTTTCTGGATACTGGGATTATTTTTTGGTGTGTGTTCCTAAGCCTGTTGTCCTGTTAAAAGGGATTGGATGCTCCTTTTATTTGGCTTGTGTTTCCATTCCCTCAGGTGCCAAAGCTTTGGAATCAGCCACAGCCAGGTTCAAAGCTTGTTTTGGTGATTAGTACACATGTAAAATCACCCTGAATGCATCAGCCCATCTCTCTCACACTCAGCCTCCTTAATTATAAAATGTATTCAACAGTATGGGCATTTTAATAACTATTTACCATGTGATCAGTCTCTGTCCACATAGTAACTCGTTTAGTCCTCACATAATCTTTAAAGGAGATACAATCAAGGGGTGCCTGGGTGGCTCAGTCGGTTAAGCATCTGCCTTTGGCTCAGATCCCAGAGTGCTGGATCAAGTCTCAAGTCAGGTTTCCTGTTCATCAGGGATTCTGCTTCTCCCTCTCCCTCTCTATGCTTTCTCTCTCTCTCTCTCTCTCTCAAATAAAGAAATACATAAGTCTTAAAAAAGAAAAAAAAAAGGAGATTCAATTAACATCCTCTTTTATGAAGGAAGAGAAGAGGGGGTAAAATCATGCCCAAGATCACAGATACAGTAAATAAAGACCTGGAATTCACTCATGGGTGTTATGACTCAGGAGTCTTTGTTTTTAATTACCCTATGATGAGATCTTCTAAACTATAGCATCATTGTGAAACATGAAGAAATGACGAATGCTAATTCCGTGGAAGGCCAGTACCTGGCTCCGAGATTGTGTGCCGTGAATGTTCTTTTTCTTCCACATTTACCCCCAGTAAAACACTTGGAAAAATCACCATTTCTCCCATCTCTTGGTTCACTCTGGCATAACTTACTGCATTTTATCACCTCTGTAGAAATCTCAGTTGGTTATTCTGTAAGGTTATGTTATCCTAAGTCCATAACCTTCAAAGTTCACATCAAATATCATACGTAAATATGTGGCTATGTGTGTGTATATGTCTGAGTCTTGTCTAAGACAAGATTAAAATTTGTCACAAACGTTTCATCTTCAAAAGATGGAGAAGGGACAGGCACAAAGGAATGGAGTAGGTGGTAGAGACAGGCACCATCGATCTATGTTCAACATTCACTATAACTCTCCTTATCACTCCTCCCTCCAGATTCTGATGCACACCACCTCCTCATGGACCCACAATAAAAGAGAAGGAGGAAACAAAGACAAGAATTTGATTAAAATGATCATCTCAGGGTGCTTGCATTCACCAAAAATGTAGCAAGATAGATTTAGGTTTTCAGAATAGTGTTCTATCTTAAAGTCAGCAACTGAAGTCCTGTATACTTATAACAGTGGTTCTCAAAGTGTGTGCCCTGTGCTAGCAACATTGGAATTTGACAGAAATGCAAATTCTTGGACATATCCTTGATCTACTGAACCAGAAGCTCTTAGAGAGGGCCCAAAAATCTGTTTTAAAAAGCCCTCCAAGTGATTCTGATTTGAGCTCAGATTTGATCATTATTGGTTTGGGAATCTGTGGGGACAACCAACGGCCGAAGTTTTAAAACTGTACGTGCAAGCTAAATACAACCCAAAACTTGTCTTTATAAATAAAATTTTATTGGAACACAGGCATACCCTATTCATTTATTTATTGCCTTTGACTGCTTTTGTGCTGTAAATGCAGCCTTGGGTTGTATGAACTGCACAACTAAAAATATTTACTAATCTCTAGTCCTTTATAGAAAAAGTTTTCTGGCCCCCGGCTTTGAGAATTGTAGGAACAGAGACTTCCAAACCAACCACTTGGAAGTGGCTCTGTCACATATATGCTTTCTGACTTTGGAAAATTTCCTTCCGATCTTTGTGTTTCTCCTCCAAATGTAGGAAGACTACTCCACCCACTTTGCAGGTTGTGATGATCAGTTAATCTATGAAAAGGTATAAGCAGAATTCCTAACACTTAATAATCACAGAATAAGTGTTAGTTATTATTGAAACAATACTAGATAAAATTTAATAATCGATTAGTTTTTAATTAAGTTCGAACAAAAGCAGAAAAAAGTACCTGATTAATCAGCTAAATTAATCAGTTTGGTGGAGACCAAAAAAAAATAGTTTAGGTGTATGGTCCTTCAATGGGAAAAGCAAGTTTTCAAAGTAATATGATATACTTCAGTTTGCAGTTCAATTTTAACATTTAAGTACTTAAGTATTTGTATACTTAATGTCTTTTGCCTTCAGCATGGCTGATTAATAAACATTTATCTCTTAATATTTCAGAATTTTGTAAGTATTAATCAACACTTTTATTTAATTTGAGTATAAATACAAGAAAAATACTTTTGGAAAAAAGATGTTAATTCAACACAATCTACACTTGACAATTTGTCTCTCCTGTCTACTCTGGGCATTAAAGTTTGATGTCTATACAAATAATAAAAACAACAAGAAGAGTCATTCACATCATAATTGTATCTTGTAATATAGATATTATATCTTTTAAAAATATATACATATATGCATGATTTCTTGCCTTAACTGAATTTTTGCATTTATTGCATTAACTGAAATGTGTGGTTAAAACTATATAACATTATAATTCTTTACATCTTTACCCTGAAGTTTAAAACACAATGGTTTATTATTATTATTATTATTATTCATGATTCTGTGGGTTGACCAGGCTCAGCTGGGCAGTTTCCTAATCTGTGTAGTAGAACTGAGGTCACTCATTTGGCTGCATTCAACACAGGTAGCTCTGCTGGAGTTTGGGACTTCCAAGACAATCTCTCCTCTTCCAGGGTCTCTCTCTACATGGCCACTCATCAATCAGAAGTCAGATCAAGCTACTTTCAGAACAGCAATGGGTTTCCAAGATGGGATATTCCAAGAGGATAAGATTCAGTTTGTAAGTACTTTTCAAACCCCCCCGCTTGCATCAAGCTTGCTAAAGTCCCATTGGCTAAAACAGGTCACATGTAGAAGCATAGAGTTAATGAGGGAGAACACGAATATACAAGGGCATGAATACCAGGGGCTCACTCATGAGGGGCACAATTCAAGCCAACCACTACCAATATCTTCTGAATAATGAGAATTTAGTGAAACTGGAAGATGGATTGGCTGACTAGACTGTTTCCAGCTTTGTGGGTCCTGGAGAGGGCACACTTATTTATTTCAGCATGTATTTGGAATCCATTTAATAGAAGACAAATTTGTTTCTGAATGTTTGTTTAAGGGCCTAGTTTTGAATAGCTAAAGCACAAAAGGAAGATCTATTTTCCATTATTCTATATCCGCTTTTAGGGATTTTGAGCACAGAGTGCAGGACAGATGTTTTGGATTAGCTTACCACACTACACCAGGCAGAGAGAATTTGGAGTGCAGCCATATAATACACAAATTATGCCAGATTATTCTGAGATGAGTCAAAAGCCAAGCTTTGGTAATGAGAAATCAAGGTAGTATTTAGCTGGTATTATTGGTACTGCTAAAAAAAATAAAATAAAAAGTAGAATTTTCCACCCAAACCACCTGTCTATAAACAGGATCATAAGTACAATCAGATGCTACAGTGACAGTCGATTTTTAATCCATGGGCAAAACCTCTGATTCCTTATTACTTGTGCTGAATATTTTAGGAGGTTTACACTTTTTTCCTCAACTGATACTGGATTCCATTAAGATTATTCAAAGTAATAAAAGTAATAAGAATAATAAGGTAATAAAAACAATAGGAAAATAAATAAGAAGATGTCATAGTCTCCTGGAAAGGACCAATTAATTTGAATGAGTTAGATATCATTATAAAACTTCCAGAAATCTGTACCAAACTTGAGTGGAGATTTCATTTGGGGTTCTTGAGGGAATCTGCTCAGATATGCTTGAATTTAAAAATGCTTTCCTCTCTTTGGGGAGACCATCCTCTCTGAATAAATATGGAACTTGAGGAGTGAATACATGCCAGTTCAAGCAGCTGAAGCGACTTCTGGTAATTAGTGGAGTGACTGATGGGTTTCTGGATCATTCTCACTTCTCTACAATTGTAATCTAGCTTCTATGGAGTATGAACCAGTCCTTAAAATTTAATAATGCTATTTGGTTTGCAGATAATAATAAATGCAAGTGGATATTTAATAAATTATTTTGAGGGATATATTGCATTTATGAAAATAGAGAACATGTAGATCATGGGATAGACTTAATTCATTCACTCCCTCAAGGAACATTTCTGAGTACCTATTGTATGCCCATTGTAAGCACCTTAAAAATTTAAAAATTTCCCCTTCTTACAGGGCAATGGGGAGAGATTTCTGGAGTAGGGAAATGGATTGAGGTTAGGTGAGTCAAAAACATCTGAGAGTCCCCTGGATTATTTCCAAAATTTCTGAAATATTACCTTTTTCCCCACAATTTTTGTTAGATTCTCAAAGGAACCCATGACCCCAAAATGTTAAAGCCAGTAGAGCAGTATGGATGGCTGGAAGCATGACTCTTTGCCTTACGGCTCATTTTATAGGCTAACCCCTTCATTTCAAGTGAGAAAAATGTAGGCCCAGAAAGCTAACGTGATTGCTTTGTTTAAAAATCACTCATTTGGTTATTGATAGAGCTCAATAGGCTTCACTCCCTCTGGAAATAATAACTGTAGTTTATCCAAATGTCTTATTGATATACACATCCCACAACCAGAATGGAATTTCTGTATGAAGAGGTGTTTGTTATCCTAGCAGGAAATAAAACTTTTACCCCGGTTTCCCCATTCTTTACCCCATCATTCCCAGGGAAAGAACAGGGGTAGGCAAAAGGACTACTTGCTTCGCTGAGGGCCATAGAATCTGTGGGGAATGGCTTTAGTGACCTAAAGTCCCAGGTAGAGCAATCGTACCCACTGACTTCTAGAAAATGACAGCTGGGAGCAAGATTGTGCCTTTTCCTTTCTAAGTTCCTCTTTTCTAGTATAGTGTATTGGATCTATTGATTAGAAAATGATCCATCATGGTAGCATACTTAGTAGACAACATGTTAAGTCAGAGAATTCAGGAGGATTCTGGAGGACCTTGGGAAAGATAAGACACAGTTGTGCGAAGGAAGCTACATATTGCTTACATTCCTTGGACCACAAGACTAAGGTAAGACAAGTTAGGGTCCAATCAAATGAAGTAGAGGGCCCAGTTGTGACTGAACTGCCAGGACCCACTTCCAGCTGCATAATTGCAGGGCCCCTCTTCATGTGACTTTTGCAGGAAAAAGAAAGCCACATATAACTTAAGTGAGCCATAGTTCTGGGTAGAGCAGCATATTAGCTCTATCAGGAGCTATGGTGTGGAAAAGAATTTGGTAGGGTTCTTGCAGTTGACAGTGAGAAAATCTACTTGCATTATCAGCGAAAGAGGTTGTCATTAAGTCTGCATACGTTAGAAATTCTCAGGCATTGTATGTTTTTTTTGTTGACTTCTGACATGGCTAGTTTAAGAAGTAAATGTATTTCCACGTGACTTTTCCCTCCTGCCTGATGGTCGTCGCAAGGTGGGAAGGAAACCCAGATGGGGAGCTTGTGAAACCTCATGTAATGGCTGGCATTTTTACACTGGCCTTGTTTATTTGTGTGGATCATGTGGATTCCTTTCCTACTCCTTTGTAGCCCCTGAGGTGGGAATATGATCCCAACACAGCTACTTACCTATGTTGGCATAAAGATCTAAGCATTTAGTACATCTCTTTCAGAATATTCAACTTCTCTAGTCAGGGGATCAACTCCACCCAGTGTGGATTCGTCTCTGGTCTAGGGAGCAGCACAAGATGGAGAGAGGCGTCCAATTCCAGGTTCTGTGTTGAGACTGAGGCCACAGCAAGTTCAATCATTACCTCTAATTTCCCATGTCTCCACCACATAGAGAGAGAGAGAGAGAGAGAGAGACTTTAAAAATGCATGTTTTTTTAAAGCTTGGAGAACCTGGGCTACAAAACTGCCTTATAGGCATAAAATATTAATGCCGTTGGCGCTGCCTGCATTTACTTCCACCCACACCATGAGTTTTTAGACCAGTTAAACTCAGGAGACTTCTTTTGTGGGAAAAGAAGGTTAAGCTGTAACTGCATTCCCTAGACCCTATTGCTCAAAGAAATGTGTCCCAGGGGGACTCCCGTAGGATAGTTTAATTAGCCCCCAGGTAGAGCAGAGGCAGAAAAATCCGGGCCAAATTGGGACTTGGCTTTGTATGAGTTCATCATGTTTGTCTGTAGACTCCAAGAAGAAAAATGTGGCTGTCCAATGGTAAAATGCTTGGATACCTGGATGCCTGAATGCCTGGATACATGTCAACTCCATTTTTTTTTTTTTAATTCATGAGACAGAGAGAGAGAGAGAGAAAAGCAGAGACAGAGGCAGAGGCAGAGGGAGAAGCAGGCTCCAAGCAGGGAGCCCAATGTAGGACTCAATCCCGGGTCTCCAGGGTCATGCCCTGGGCCAAAGGCAGGCGCTAAACCGTGGAGCCACCTGGGCTGCCCTCCTTTCATTTTCTACACAGGTGAAGAGCAGTACTTTCAAGACACAAGTTTTAGATTCTGCCACTGCTTTGCTTAAGACTCTTTGATGAGTCCATGTCACCTACCAAAAATAAATAAATAAATGAACAAACCAACCAACCAACCAACCCAGTCATCCAGGGATGAATTCAAGGCTCGTTCTTACCCTAATCTATTTTTTTTGGAGGGGGGAGGCAGGGGCCTTCTTTTATTTTCTGCAGTCCTCTTCCTTCAGCCATAATTGGTAAGATCCTTTTCTCTGAAATTGCTACCTCTCTTCACACCACAATACTTGTCTCTCCAACTGGGACGTCTCATGACCCTTGACAATCACTCAAGGGTCTCCTTCTTTTGAAAGATTGTCCTGGCCAGGCTTTTTCCAAGTTAGAAAAATTTGCTCTTGTATCTTGATTCTTCTGTCCCTCTATACATGTCATTAGTGGGGACTTCCCTTACTACCAGTATTTGAACTTTTCAGGAATCCTATGTTTTGTATCCCCAGCATGTGAGTGCAGGCCATGGGAGTGCTTACCAAGGTATGACGAGAGCATAGCTGGGTGGCTCTTGGTCAGATTTTGGATAGCATTGCCACTGAAGGTGTTCCAAACGTCTCATCCTTTGATGAGTGGGAGGAGCGTAGGTCAAATCTCTTCATTTATGTAACGATGCATTAAAAAACTTTCTTATTAAAACAACTATAATTTCAGTGTTATTCTTATTCCATAGCACCAACTCCTTTACAGAAAAGAGATTGATGACATTTCCCACCATTTCCAAAGTCTCACTGAAAATTGAACAACACCAAAGGAATACTCACTGGCATTGACTCATAGGCTATAGAGATCTAGTACTGCAGCTTTTTACGTTGAAAGGCAACAGGGTGTAGTGTCTGGGATCGCCAACTGAGTTGATATCTTAGCTTTATCACCTACTAGCTGTGTGACCTGGGACAAGTTACATAACCTCTTTCTGCCCTTTTCCTTTTTCCCACAGGAAAAAAAAATAAATGAGGATAATGATTATACCTCTTTATAGATACCATGAGAAAAGGAGTCAATCTGTTGATATTAAAAGCTTAAAAAATGCCTGGCAAAATACTGCAGTAAGGAATATAAAATAATGGCAAAAAATCAGCAATTTTAGGGGAGATAGATCTGAGTTCTCCCATTTACCAGCAGTGAGATCCTGGGCAAATTGTTCAATGTCCCTACACCTTAGTTTGCCTTCTCTCTAAGTTGGAGCTAATAATTATACTTCCTTCAACCTTTACCCATAAGTGAGGGTCTCACTGAAAGTGCTCAGCACAGTAGGTGGTCAACAAATGCTGCCCCCTATTGTTACACCACAAGATAAGCTCTTAACAAATATTTGGGGCTAAATCTCAATTTGGGTCAATGATATAAACATATTTAGCCATTAGAGTTGAAAAAAAAGATCTTTTGCATCAACAAGTCAGCTATGGATCTAGAGTCATGGAATGCTATACTCGTGGAACCTTAGAACAGAAAGGTTTTTTTTTTTTTTTAATTTTTATTTATTTATTTATTTTAGAACAGAAAGTTATCATAAATTTTGACTGCTTTGATTTAGGCCATTGGTTCTCCATAGAGGACAACTTTGCCCTCTCCTCCTTCTTTAAAGGATATCGGCAGTATCTGGAGACTGTCACAATGGGGGGGAGGAGGGGAAACTACTGGCATCTAGTGGGTAGAGGCCAGGGATGCCACCAAACATCCTACAGAGAGTACAAGAATTATCTGTCCCAAAAAGTCAATAATGACAAGGTTGAGAAACTATGTTTAGGCTTAAGAGAAATGAAGCCAGGAGAGGCTAAATGACTTGGCCACGGTTGTTGGTCTGATGACCTCCTATAGGCTCCCTAAACCAACTCAGAAGCCCGAAGACAGCCCAACATTCAGACTCCCTTCTTGGCATTCCAAACCCTTCTACTATGAGAGTACAGAACCCTTATTTCTCCCACATGTCACTTTTCCCCCCAGAGACTCCCATCCACTGAAACACACACATGTGCAGAGAATTTCATCACTGGAAAAGTAAAGCAGAGAGTGACTGACTCAAGCAAAGGCAGATTCTCCCCTGAGCACACTTTGTTTCAAACCAACCAGTTTCACTACCACTGAGAGCCCAATGGAGCATAGGTGAAAAGGCAGTCCAGGTTACAGGTCTTTGTTGCTCTAAGACTAGAACTGGGCCAAGGTTCTCACATATGACAATCATGGTTTGTGGTAAGCAGGGTCCACAGACAACTGCAGAAACACTGTGACTACAGAATAAAGAATAAGAATTAAAAAAGGGATATGACTTGATGAGCAAGCCACACGAATTCACAGGAAGTAGACTTCATCAGTTCTAGTATCTGTGGTTTTCTTGAATTCTCTTCAGATCTTATTCTGGGAAAAGAAAGTTATCAGGTCAATAGTGTTAATGTGCTTTGTTTTGTTTTGTTTCTGCTCTGCTCTACACGAGCTGAATGAGGAGATTCGCACACTCACAACGGAGTGGGGGAGAAAAGAAGGAAAAGAGATCCTGAGAAGAGATTCCTGATACAAATTCAGGGAGGGATGGGAGAATGGGAGCAAAGGCAAGGTGCATAGCCTTGCGACAAGAAGAGAATAACTGAAATTAGTTTGTTCTCCTCTAATATCATTAATGAAACCACACAGTGATGTCACTTCTGATCACATTGTAATTTGAGTTGCTGATCTTGCGATAACAAGCTTCCTTTTTGCGCATTCACAGCGTGTCTACAGTGGAAAAGACCTTCGGGTTAACAGTGAGTAGGTGGAACTCGTCAAGAAAAATAACTTCACCACAACAACAACAAATGACAGGAGAGAAAGAAACTTCTTTGGGAGAGCGGAGGGAAAAAAAGTGAAGTCTAAGTATTATTACACATGTGAAAGAAGAGTCATTTATTTAATAGGAAGTAACTCATTCACACGAATGTAACTTTGTGGTCCCTCACAAGTACGTAAATACTACCAATCAGTCCTCCCCAGATTATCATCAAAATTTCCTGGGAAATGCCTCATTAAAGAGTCTTTAAAGAATAATATGAGTGTGCATTACTCAAATAATTTCAGAAAGACATTCTATGCTATCGACTATAATATAAATTTCTTTCCCTTCCATGGGTATCGCATTTTGCCAAATTCAGTATGAGTTTTGAAATGAGGCAAAACATGAATCCTTTGAACAACATTCATCTTTGCAAGAGAAAGCCCTTTCCTGTTTCTAAGAGAAAGGCCTTATAGGGACTGAGGAAAAACTGTTCTTTGGCATTAAATACCTCTTTCCAGGCATGTTTACTGGAAATAATTCCACCTCATAAATCTTGATGGAAAGTAATTGGTAAAAACTAGTTAAGGATTCATAAATCCCACACTTGGAAAGATAATTTTTTTAAAAAATTGATATTCTCAAACCTAGCTACCCTATGTACATGATCTTTTTTTGTCTATGACTTTATCCCTGGGGTTGTAGGCTCTGTATCCCCTTTTATTAAAAGAGTGTCAGTAGTCACAGTGGTTTTGCTTTGATTTGCTGAATTTGGCTCCAGCACCTGGAGCCCAATGCAGTTCTTGAACTCATTACTCTGAGATCGAGACTGAGCCAAGATAGAGTCCGTCACTTAACCAACTGAACCACCCAGTTGCCCCATATCATGGTTTCTAATTACACATATCATTAGAAGATGAACATGTGACATATTTGAAGTCGTGAATTAGTTCATTCTCTAGTGTCCACTGAAGTTTGTCTCCATCAGTTCCCGGCCTGCTGAAGACTTGAGGTGTCTTTGTTTTGGTCCTAAGCCAACATGTTTCTCGAAGTAGAAGTTCCTGGTCCCCCTGCCCCCAGATGTGCTTGTGAAAAACAATGTGCCCAACCCCAAGTGTACTAAATCAGAATGTCTTGGCAAATGGAATTCTGAAATCTGCACTCTGTTTCTTAAATGACTGTCGTCTGTTTAGGAATGACTGTTAAAGATTTAAAGGCAAGAAAGACAAGTATGCATCCTTACGAGTTGAAAACGGAGAACAAACAGCATAGGGAGACATTTTAGAAAGTCATATTTTCTTGAGGAAGCAAAAAGCATACTGTAAAACCGTGTGTGTGTTCAGAACTAGTTTCTATATTTCATCCTTTATCCAGGCTCTTGAGTTAGCTAATTCCTCCATACTGATTTTTTTAATTTTTTTTTTTTTTTTTTACCATTTAGTCTGTCTTAATACCTCTGCCACAAGAGAAGGAAAACAAGGAGTAAGAATGACAAAAGTAGGAATTTAATATGCCCTTAAAAGTCATTTAGCATTTTTAGAGTGTATCTGTTTTGACCTTTTTAAGGCTGTTAACTGGCATTATCCAGTTTGTGTTTTATATAGTATCATATGTTGGGAAGTAAAAAAAAGTAGCTAGAATTATTTTTCAAATCTCAATTAACATTATTTACTGTATTAAGTTGATGTAGTTACTTATGTGATTATTTTAAAGGAAGAGCACATGCAAACGGTGCAGGTCACTTCCTAAGCATGGAAGAAGAAATGTGACATTTTCAAGTACACCTTCTGTTTAATCTCACCTGCCCTCCTGTGACTTTAACATCTCTTCCGTTTTCCCTGCCCTAACAGCAAACTGTAGGGATTTTTTAAAAACATTTCAATATAGTGAATCTTCTGAAAACTGCTTCTGATAAAGTAAAAATGTTCTGTTGTCACCAAAGTTCTGTCACAACAGTAGTCTTACTTCTGCTCTCCACCTGATTTCCAATATGAGGAAGAAATAATGGTTTGGTAACCACGATGCAGACTGTGCCTCAGTTCCCCCAACTTCTAGGCCCACATTTCATTTCCAGCCTGTTAGGATTACAATCTGAAATTATGTTATTATTTTAGTTTAGAATTCTTAGGATTCTCATAATCATCATTGGAGAGATTCTTGCTTTGTTCAGAGAGTTACTGTTATTATCAGTAGTCATGACAGGTATTATTATGAACCACACAGGGCAGACAGAGCATGTTGGACCGAGTGGAAGACTCGGCCTGTGCATCACTGTGGTCACCATGCACAATGGCACCCAAAAACAGCTGGACAGTTGGTCTGGTGGGGTTACTCACGTGGTGTCTCGAAAGGCCGTGGCAAAGTGAACTCAAGACATCGTCAGGGTAGGGAATTTGGGGGCTGGTCCTCCAGTGACTTGAAAAGAGAGAGACCTTCTGGAATGTGAATATGCTTACTCACTGGAAGATAAAAAATCAGGCTAGATTTAGAACATTCATGAAAATGTCAGTGATGGCCAGGTCAAAATTCAGGCAGGGTAAGACAAGGTTATGTGTAACAAGTCTGTTGAAAAAAGGGTGAGTCCCAGTCAAGGTGCCTGGAGCCAAAGAATGAGGAAAAGCGCATGCAGTTTGCTTTCAGGGCAAGCTGCACATCCAGGAGTGCAGGCCTCGCTCACCATCTCTGCAGATGCAAACTCTCCTTTATGCCAGGGTGCTCTGCTCTCTCTGCCAACCTGATACCCAGCACTCATCCACGAGCAGCTCTACCGTCATTTCCAAGCCATCACAAACACGCTCATTCCCCAAAGGCCTGCACAGTGGGGAGAGGATGTGGCAGGCTGCAGGGGACATTGCGGGAAGGCAGGCCCAAGCAGACTGCTTTGACTTTTACCAACCTTCGAGTGTCATCCTGGGAGGGGTTTAGCTGGGGCAAAATGAAACTCCAGCCTCTCATCTGGAGCTCTGGTAGCCTTTCTTCAAGCACTAAAACTTTCAAAGTTTGTAGGGGATTTCTCCTTTGCCTTTAACAAAAATTAGCACAGCATTCTGGTCTTCGTGTTATTTTGGTACAATGATAACAGTAATCCTAAAAGTGTCCTGTCTTATTTGAAAAATTTAGAAATGTGAGCTATCCTCTTAGGTATTGAATGAACGTACGCACAGTCCCTCTCTGTCTTACACAATCTCTCACAAACACATTCTCTCATAATCCACTCACACACACTCTCATACACACTCACACACTTTCTACTATCTCTCACACGTATCCTTTCACACTCTCTGACACTCTGCCTCAGAGTCTCATGCACATTCACATGTACACACACACTGTCTCACACACTCATTCTCATGCACACACATACACATTCACAGCCTCTCTGTTGCATACACACATACACAATCAGCCATAATATTGATTTCACCTTATCTCCAGTGAGCCCACATTTATTCCCCTCTCTTCTGAGAGGTGAGGGCAGCAGGAGGTGGGGGTAAGGAGCCGAGAGTTTGCAAAAGCAATAGAGAATTGAGACTGCGGGAGAGGCAAGGGGGAAGAACACACCTTGTCCCAGGGCTCTATGCTGGGTTAATGGACCATAGGCTTTTTTCCTCTTTCTAAAACAAAAGTGAGGCCAAGTAACCGATGACAAGTGATGTGTGCCACCAGTATCAGGACACTGAGTTCTGGCCCCCTCCTCCACTGTGACCTTTGTTAGAGCTCTCAGCAGATCACTTCACCAATCTATGCTTTCAGTTTTCTCATCTGTAAAATGTGTTTAATCATATTGACTTGTTTCCCAGGGAAGTAATGTGATATATTAATATTTGCGAAGCACTTTGAGATCTGACGATAAAAGGTGCATTATACTAAGTAGTGTTCACTTCTCTCCTCGTCCTCCACCCCTCCCAGATAATCTATTCCCCCATCATATGCATATTTTGGCAAAGTTCATGTAAATGATTCCAGGCTGCATTAAGAGAAATTAATGCTTGTGATATTTTTCAAGAAGAACCTGACAAAATCACCACAAAATAAAAAACCACAAGAGTAACTGTGACATACAATGAAAGGTAAGGTTTTAAAAAATCCATAAGGAAAAAGATTTCAGTTCTAGGCTCATATAGAGTTATTATCAGCAACAGTGAGTAATAATGATTACGAAAATGAGGGAAAATACATTGACAGTGTCATTTGAAAACAATTGTGTTAAGAGGCTTTTTACACACATTTTACACAGTGTGGATATCCAAAATGGGTTTTAAATATTAAAAGGATTGTTTTTTCAAGGTATTAAATACACAAAGGACAAGAATGAAAAATGGAGAGTTGGTGGATAGAACTCCGCCCAGAGAAGTGATCCGGCGACGTATAGACCACAGTGGGACCCAGAACAGTTTCTGCATCTCTGGGCTTCTGGGAATTCAAATATCCTTAAATAATATCATTTCCTTTAACATACATTCAACCTAAAATGTTTCCTCACTTTTCCTCCTCTTGCAGTTTATCTCTGTATCTGTGGACTTCTGATATTAAGAGTGAACTGCATTTGACTGTTATCCATTTGATTGGCAAAAGTTTGGGTGACACAGTTCCTCTTTTCAGAAGCCCAGTGGCATCATTCTGCCTCTTCCTCACTCCCACTTCAAACCAGTTCCTCATCTCATCTTCCAGATTTCAGTTAACGTGACCATTATTTTCCTAGTCACCCAGACTTGAAATCACAGCCTTCTCAGACCTCACCATTACGCTGCCTGGAGCACCTACCACGTCACTGGCCTCCTTAAATTAGCACGTGCTTTAGCCCAGTGATTCTCAGATCTCAACACACACACACACAGATCACCTGGGGATCTTGTTCAAATGCAGGTTCTGATTCCATTAGTCTTGGGTGGGGCCCTGAGATTCTGCATTTCTCACGAGCACCCGAGGGATGTCCATGGAACTGGTGCATGGATCACATTATGGGTGATGGCAAAGCGGTAACCTTGGTTTTCAGGCAAGAGAATGGTTTCTGCTGATACAGCTATGGCTTTCCGCCTTTCCTGCCCTTTTTATGGAAATTCTAGCCCAGGCAGGAATGTACTGATGATCCTGAGCACATCATGCTCTGAGTTCAATTTTTTATAGGAAATAAAACAAGAAACGATATAAGATACAGACTCCAAACAATGTGGAACTAAACGAAGCTCCTGTATCTACCATCTTCTCCTCTCGGACAGCAGTTTTCATTCCATTCCTTTACATACTTTTGTATGCTTGTTTTGTCATAATTTCTTCCTTCAACCAGTATTTTTTGAGGGTTCATTATGTGTGAGACACTGAAGTACACTCGGTGGATAAAAAAATGACTGATTTCCCACCATCAACAGCTTGAAATCTTACATAGGAAAGAGCCAAGTAAGCAAAAAAAACAAAAACAAAAACAAAAAAAACCAGCAAAGTTCAACATTTTCCTGTGCCTAGAATGTCCTCACTGTTTGAACTCCATTTCCCACCTCAAAACCTTCATTCACACACACACACACACACACACACACACACACACACACTCTTTTTTTTTTTTTTTTTTTTTTTTTAGAGAGAGAGAGAGAAAGAGTGAGAGAGCACACCAACAAGGAGACAGGGAGAGGGAGAGAGAGAAACTCAAGAGTTCTCCATGTGGGGCTCAATTTCACCACCCTAAGATCATGACCTGAGCCTAAATCATGAGTGGGATGCTTAACCAACCACAGCACCCACTTCATTCACAACACACACACACACACACACACACACACACACACACACATTTGAAATGATAGCAGTACTAAACTACATTCTGTAATGTAAGTCATAACTGGATTCCTTAGAATTATGGCACTACTAATGATTCAATTTCTATACATTTTCAAAAATTGTGTCGTAATAATTACTTTAGTGAAAAGGGCTATGATTTTGAGCCTGGATTGTTTTCAGGTTTACAAAGCCTGATAATAAAAAATAAATAGGACTCTAAATAGATGGTGCAAAACAAGAAATCCCTGAGAAAATGTGGTGAGTAAAACCCAGCAGTACTAATCCCAGTAATAATGTAAATTTGAATGTAATGTGATTGGTGATTGGCTCATCCAGTCATCATCATCATCCCAGTCCTTGTTCTCACATGGAGAGTTCTGGAGGAGCTGAGGGGAATGTAGAGGACTCTAAGACAGAAGGGAAACAGCTATCAGGCAGCCCCATCTTGGGAAAGAGAGAAGCAGAGTGCAGATCCCAGGGAACCCCAAATCATCTCAGCCCAATATCTTCAGAGTAGGATGCCAACATAGGTGTTTAGTACTCAGAAGATTTCTGGAACTTCTGTTGCTCTTCTGGACATTTTATGTATCCCCAAGATCTCCAAAACCATCCCCGAGAAACGTCCCCATTGATATTTAATCTACCACGAGTTGGTGCTAACTGTAACTCAAACTAGGACAATTTGAGATCATGTGGCTAGACTAGAAACTACAGATCACACCAGGAATGTGTAGATTGCCCAGCTGGTTTCCTTCCCATTAAAGTGGTGGCCCCCCATGTTTTATACACTTGGGAGTTTCCTCTATTTGATTCCAGGAAGCTTGTTACCTCTACTGACGGCATTTCTCTTTCTCCCTTATCAGCCCAGGGCTCATTCATTTTATCTCCTTTTCATATTTTTTTGTGATAAAGCCCAGAGGCACTCAAACAAAAGTAGCTTGATCACTGCTAATTCCTGATCAAGACAACCCAATATCCAACAGCAATCTGCTAATACACCTCACTAGTCCATCATAAATCATCATAAAATATAAAACAGAGTGTTTATAATGTGCCAGACATTATCCTAAATGTTCTTCTGAATTGATTTACTTAATCTTTACAGCAACCTGATGAGTCCTTTCCTACTATCATTCACATGTTACAAATGAAGAATGTAAAGTGCAGAGAGGTTAAGTAGCCTGGCCAAGGTCACACAGCAAGAAAGTGTTGGAGCTAGGATTCAAACCTAAACAGGTTAGAATTCATATACCCTACTGCCCTTCAATCACGAAGACTCTCACATGCCTTACAGGGTTGTGTTTAGATATCATTCTGGAAGCAACAGTGAGCCACTGGAGGATTTTCAGAGAGGGGTATGATCAGATTAAATACCAGAGAAAGATGGGAAGGAGCTGGAAGATGCAAGACAGACATTGGAGGCAGAATCAGTAAGACTTGCTGGATGGAATGAAAATCTCAGGAAGCTGAAATTAGCTTTCTTTTGTTGATAAAAACTGCAGTTCCCTTTTTTCTTAAATGTATACCTGAGTCTCCTTCCAGACACATTTTTTATCTTGCTTGTGGAGATGTTCCATGACTCAAAATACACAGGAAAAACTTCTCAAATGTTTGGGATCAACCTTGTGATATATGTTTATTTTGAGTCTCCCTCTCCAGTGGGTTCCCAAATAAATTTTGGGATACTTGTGTGGGGGAGGCTTGGGGCTTTACTCATAATAAAGGAGAATCTTTAAAGATTAACATGTTAAGAACTGAGGTGTGATAGTCCTTTGTTTTTGATTGGGGGTCAATCTTCATTTCTTCATGGATTAAGGTCCATGTAAACAAAAAATCCAGTTTCCGAGTCTGTGATCTTATTTCCACGATAACGGTAAATATATTTACATGTAGTAATATCAGAAAACCATTTTAACATTATATGTTTTTCATATGAATTTGCTAATATTAGTATCAATAATAGTCATAGTAGTAGTATTCATGCTATTGGTAGTACTAGCCTAGTTATTAATCAGATTGTAGCGTTAACAACCAAACTTTAAAAAAGAGAAAGTACTGAGATTCCAAGCAGTTGAGTGAGCTATTCACAATCATGAAAGAAGACACTTTCATAACTAGGTTAAAAATTAATGAACAGAAGCCTGATTCCTGTTCTCCATGTATGAAACAATGAATTCTAATAAAAGAACTCTTAATCACTGCCTGAATAATGACATCTTCAACAATACTGTTAATTGCAAAACAACTTTCATGTGTTTGCACATAGCTGTTCATCCAAACGGCGAGGTTTGCATCATTTTTCTTTTAGGTTCACACTCACATCATCTGTTACTTCATTCATTCACAGAGCAGGTGTTTCTGAAGCCCGTGTGCTGTTACAGGCACGTGCTACGTACTAGAAACAAGAAATGAGTAAGTTACCATCCCTCACACAAGGAAGCCAAAATCTTCAGGGTTTGCTTCACATGATATGTTTCTCAGTTTCCATTTCCTCTTCTTTCCATTTCCTTAAAGGCAACCCCAAGTGCTTATGACAATTGACCCACCTCATTCATTTATTCAGTCATTCATTCAGCATGGAGAGCTCATTATATGCCATGAGGATGAAGTGATGGATGAGATGAACATAGCTCCTCTCTAATATTCTTTAAATTTTGTAGTAGAATATACAGATTACAAACAAACAAATAAATAATTACAATGATAAACACTATAAAAAAACAAATATGAGAGAAGTAATAACAGAGTGGGGGACCAATTTTAGAAAGGGTGGCTGGCATTTATTCTGAAATATAGAAGATGAGAAAGAACTATCCACATGAAGAGTTTAAAAATCATTTCAGTAAAATAGAGCATAAAGACCTAGAGGCAGGAAAGAGCCAGGAGTTTTTCAAGAGAAAAGAGACATAATCCGATTTTGTTTTTGAGACTATAATTTTGGCTGCTGCAATATCATAGATCGGAGTGAGGCAAGAATGACAACTGGGGAACTCTTGCACAGTTAGGAGATAGTTCTGGTTGTCTAGATGAGAGGTGGCAGTCAGGGTGCTGGGATGAAGATGGAGAGGAACTGGGAGACATAAGATCGACGATGGTTGTAGACCCAACAGAACTGGAGGATGGATTGAAAGTGGCAGGGAGATGAAATTAGCAATCCAGAATAATTTCCAAGTTTCCAGCTTGCAAAACTGGATGATCATGGTAGTCATTGACTGAGATTGGGAATCCTCGGTGTTGGGAGGCAGGTTTGGGAGGAGGGAACACAAAAATTAAATGCAAAGGAAGAAAACATCTTTAAAAGCATTCCTCATATTCATAATTTAGAAATTCAATATAATATAGAGAGAGACTGAAATGAGTAGAGCAGTCTCTCCGGAAGGATATTTTTGATCTCATTCTAAAAGTAAGATGCTTGTGCGTAACAGCAAAACATCTCTGGTACACCAGGACAACATCGCCACAGAATATCTTGGTCAGAATGTATTGATTCCAAATACTCTTCTGATGCTTAAATCTTCTGTTATATCCCTGCCAACGGATCAGACAGCCACTGTTTGAACAGGCACAGTTGACAGAGGGTGCAAGGTAACAATAATGGCCAATTCTAACATGGCACGTAATATGTGTCAGGCACACTTGTAAGGAGTAAACACAAACAAGATCTGCTTGCCAATCGTTTCTTCTGGGCTCAGCAGGAATCCGCTTCCCATTTTCCCTATTTATTCATCTTTGGCCCCCTCCAGATCATGGTGCCAAGAGAGACTATTAGCAGGGGAACTTGTAGGATTTGGAAGGTTTCCTTGTTCCTCGATATTTCAGGGGTTCTTCTCATTGTTCAGTGAGAAAGTTGAATGAAATGACCTTTGACTTCCTTCTGATTCTAAACTTCCACAGTTCCAAAAACATGTACCTTTATTTGTAAATGGACAAAGGAATGTGCACAAGCTATGAGAGGATGAAACTGGGAAAGGACTAAAGTGATCCAACCTTACACTTCCTATCAATGAAATGTTATATTTAAGCTTATAACAATTAACAAAATCCTTAGTCTTTTTAAAGAACAGAAGTGCCATTCATATCTATATTCATTTTGTACATTTCTGAATTTTTTGCCAAAATCCAACTTGAATGCATTGTCTACTATTACACAACATATTTTTCAGGGATCCATGTGATGAATACCTTCCTGAGTCCCAAAAAAAAGTTTATCTCTGCAAACAAAAATATATGTTTTCCATGCCAGTTTCAAGTGCCACACCCTAGTTGAGTGATATCCCAGGGGACCACTCATGGAGAGGGAGAAGATAGGAACTAGCCAGGCCATCACAAAGTGAAGGTAAGGAAAACAAGTGTTCTTCCACTTTCCCACTCATCCAATCCCTTCCTTCCTTCTTCCGGAACAAAGAAGACATGTGATAATGATAGCCATAAAATTACCCTCGTGTCTGGAGATCTAACATAGGAACCGCAAATTAATTCCATGATTTATGTCACTAGTGAGAAGGCCCCCTCTACCCCATTTGCTGATGATGAGGACATAGATAATGTATCTTCAAACCCAGTCCTCACTGAGTTTGAGATGGCTCAGAGCCAGGATGGAACTGAGCTTGCAGGTGGCACTTTCTATCATGGGTCAATGGAGTGGAATTTTAATAGTAATGCAACATGTTTCCCTTTTTTACTTTACTGCCAGGGCACTCAAGGTCCAAATCAATAAGCAGGTCATATTAGATGCCTGATAACATCTATGCCATTAGTCTAAATACTTCTATTTTACTTATGCTTAGTCTCTAATTTATACTAACTATTCTTTAATCATTTTGCTGCATTAATTGGTTTTCTCCAGTTTGGAAAAAAATTTTGAATGATGTCCTTTCTTATTAGCCTATGAGTTTATATTTCCACCAATTGAACAGAATGTTTATCAGGAGGCAATTGTGTTTGATCCTGTGCTGGTCTATCCCAGTTGTGTTATAACAATTATTATAATATAAATTTTAATTAAATATTTCATAAAGTTTGAAATATTAGTGCAAAAAGAAATAGAATCATTTTTATGAAAACAAAGTTGTGTGCTTTGGAAAGATGCAATAATGTTAAGTTGCTAAAAATAATGATATGGAATTAGGTACCAGTGAAGCAAGTGGAAATGCTTGGGGAGAAAATCAGTTCTCTAAAGAATTCCACATTCTGGTTGTTTTGAAAGTATCTTTAGGTTCTTCCTTCATTTTAAGGAAACCAAAACTTGAAACTGCAGACAGTCACGGATTATGCGTGCAGCCATATATTCAAAGAAAAGATTTTTATCTTAACTCCAAATATTAGTAAATGAATGCATATTTATATATTTCAGGTAAAAGGAAATGATCAAGGTATATAGCTTTCATTTACAATTTCCTAAATTTGGGCACCTGGGTGGCTCAGTCAGTTAAGTGTCTGCCTTCAGCTCAGGTCATGATCCCAGGGTCCTGGGATAGAGCCCTATGTCAGGCTCCTGGTTCAGCAGGGAGCCGGCATCTCCCTCCCCCTCCTGCTCATGCTTTCTCTCTCTCTCTCAAATTAATTAATTAATTAATTAAAAAATTAATTGATCCTTTGTAAAAGTCCATTTTAATCAATTTGTGAGTAGAAGGGGTTTAAATCTAAAAATACATGAAAGAAATAAAAATTAATACATAAGTGCTTAATGAATCCAATATCATTACTTCAATTTGGCTCAATTATCCTGGTAACAAAGTGATGAGATGAGTAGGGAAGATACATATTCACTTACTCTGGGATTACTTTAGAGAAGAGCTGTCCTGCTATAACTAACACAAGGTCATGCAGAGTATGGATGATCGTAAGACAGGCTGATAGCTACAACCTGGGACATCCTTGGAGACTGTTTTCAGCAGGTTGCTATGGTAACGGAAAGATCTTGAGCTCTGGAGTCGGCCAGACATAGGTCTCATGGCCCAATTCCATGGCTGGCCAGTGTGTGAGCTTCAACAAGTCACTTAACCCTTTGGAGCTTTGGCTTCCTCATCTGTAAAATGGGATCAATATTCCTCTCTCAGAGACAGAAGTAACCACAATAATTCATATACAAGTATCTGGGCTGGTAATAATCTTTAGACACTCAAGAAAAGAGTCTTCCCTCTCCTGTTTCTTCTAAATGCAAAAATTAGCATTTGGGGTTACTGAATAGATGTACAAAACATACAGGCTATCGCCCTGTTGCTCCGTCTGTTGTTTTAACATCAAAGCTCAGATTTGTTTACCCCTTACACATAAACATTATATTAAAGAAATGCATCAGCTATTGGCCTTCTAGTATGTCTCAGTATTTAAAATATTGTGGGATGGGATGCCTGGGTGGCTCAGTGATTGAGTATCTGCCTTTGGCTCAGGTCATGACCCCAGGGTCCTGGGATCGAGTCCTCCATCAGGCACCTCCGCAGGGAGCCTGCTTCTCCCTCTCACTATGTCTCTGCCTCTCTCTGTGTGTCTCTCATGAATAAATAAATAAAATCTTAAAAATAAAATAAAATAAAATAAAATAAAATAAAATAAAATAAAACATTGTGGAATGACATAAAGATATCCCTAGACAACTGTTGCTTTTGATTCATTCACATAATGTTGCAAAGACAACATTTAGCTTATCCACCGGGTCGGACAAGAGATGGCAGAGGGCTTCTGCTCTTATTTTGTAAGTCTACATGAATAAATGTGGTAAACTGAGACACATGTTCCCCTTAGGGTCTGAGGCTCAGCCTGAGTATCTATAATTATCAGGCAATATTTCAATGTCTTGGTCTTTAAATTTCTAAGAATTCCATATTCACTCCCCACCCTTCTTTAAAGTGAGTTGGGAATTGTAGGTGAAGAAATGCTTTTAAAAGATCCATCGATAGGACTTCGCAGGGCATGCTGTTCTCTGGGCTGCTGTGGTAAATCTAGGCCAGTAAACTGCTTCGAGTACTTGACAAATTCCACCGTTGCTTACTTTTTTTTTTTCTTCCATGAAGTTTAAAATAAACAATTAACCTATTTCCAACACAGTGTTTGGTATTGATTTAATTTAGCATGTGTTATTCATCTGCATGCCTCACAACGGTTGCTTAATTGTCTAAATCTTCCCGTGTAGAGTGCTGCCTATGGAATCTCTTTCCACAGAACACTCTGAGCAGAGTGTGGCTTACTATTTCCATAACATCTGTCTTTTCTACTAAAGAGCAGATTAACAATTATGCTTCTTTAAAGGTGTGTGGATGTGTGTGTGCGTGTGTGCACACAAGGGCATGTGATTGTGTGTGTGTGTGTGTGTGTGTGTGTGTGTTTAGGGGAGTTTGGGCCAGATAGTCTCTTATCCTACCATTGGCTTTCTGGTACAATAGTTTGTGGTCCTATCATGAGGTCAGGGATTTTGCTTGTACCCAGAATGCCACTGGCAGAATTGCCCTTTTTTTTTTTTTGCCTTAGTACACCACAGAATGCCACATTATTTCCATTAAACGTGATTGTCTGCAGAGGAAACAACATATGCGACCCCCTCCTTCTGCTACCACTCCCCATGTCTCTCTCTCTCTCCCCCCCCCCCCCCACACACACACACACACACACACGACACACATACACACACGCATGCACACAAAGCTCCTTTCAATTGTGTTAAGCAGTAAAGCAGAAGGATTTTTTAAATTAGTGTTTTGTTTTGGCAATGGTTGCTGATGTGTTCATGTAATACAGTTTTAATCAAATCCCCAAAGCTGAAGACCTTTCAGCGTATCTTAGGCTGCACTGTGCAGGGCTTATTCCACTTGAAGTGGCCACCAGGGAGGTACAATTAGCTGTTCCCATGGAGAAGTTTGTTATAGTAATAAATAATAAGTAGCATAGGTAGCGATGGAATCAATTAAAGATATTTTTGACCATCTAATGGTTTATGGGAATGCTAAATAATTGACAATAAGTTTTTGACTATGTTTTCCATCTGCATGTCTCCTCGTAACTAAACCTTGACCATGCACATAGGACGGTGTCTGAGGTCACTACTTTTTCTCTCTTAAAGCCACCTTGGCAAGGGTACTGTATGAAAGACAGTTGCAGCCCTTATATTACCAAGCTGATTTTGAGAGGGTTAAAACTCTGCTGTAAATATTTGCTGCAGGCGGAAATCTAACATATGAAGCCGGAGAACAAATTGTGTTATCAGTTTCAAAAACAATCTGTTTCGCCATTCATTTATTTATTTTTTTAACCCGTGTAAAACAGAACAATAGGAGTTGACTGGCTGAGAGGGCTTTGTGCTTTGTCTCAGGGTTCCAACAGCTTTGATGTTAAAATGGAAATTTGGCAAGTGGGATGTTGGTAAAGCGCTCTAAATGCTTTTGGCATCTTGACAGGGAAAAAAAATGTCAGGCTACCTTGGTTTGAAATTGGTGAGTGCATGCTCACGAGTCACTTTATGAATAAAATCTCAGAAGGAAAGAGGGTGGATGAGTGTGTTGTGTGTATTCAGGGAGGAATTGATACGCCACACATCACCTAAAGCAGGTCAGTGATCCATGAGCTCAGCAAGATTTACATGAAAAGACACAATGGTTCCTTCAAAGTTATTGGATACGTGGCATAGGGTCTCAGGGCCAATGTGGGTATCAGTGGGGAATTTATCAGACTGAAATTTGGGCAAAATAAAGTTTAAATTACAATTTCCATCATTTGATTATTAAAAGTAGTCCTATCTGATGCTCTATTTTACAAATGTTAATTATATTTGTAAAGAAACCCACTCTGTGGATTGGTTTCCCTTAATGCAGAATGCTTCCACTCTCTCTTGAGGGTCTCTGCGAAGTCACAGTGAGCAACAAGTTACACAAAAACAATAGAAACTGCCCCTATGGGCTGCTGGGGTGTGAGATTTTTTTTTTTAATAAACTCAAGTAAAATGTAGTTAATATAATAATCTCTTTCCTCTAGCCAAGATTGGCAAACTACAGACCAAGGGCCAAATCTGATCTGCTGTTTTTATAAATAAAGTTTTATTGAGACACAGTGACATTCATTCATTTACCTATACTCTAAGGCTGCTTTCTTTTGTTTTTTTAATTTCTTTTTAAAATATATATATATTTTTTATTTTTTATTTACTTATGATAGTCACACATAAAGAGAGAGAGAGGCAGAGACACAGGCAGAGGGAGAAGCAGGCTCCATGCACCAGGAGTCTGATGTGGGATTCGATCCCGGGTCTCCAGGATTGTGCCCTGGGCCAAAGGCAGGCGCTAAACCCCTGCGCCACCCAGGGATCCCTTGATGGCTGCTTTCATTGCATAATGATAGAACTCAGTAGTTCCAGTTGTAGCAGAGACTACATGTATGTCCCGCAAAGTTGAAAATTTTACTTTACGGAAATGTCTGCCAACCCCTGACTTAAAGGAGTCCATGTGCTGACAGTGTAAAATTTACCTACGACCTTCACCATGTTCCTTTGAAAGGGAATTTTTCACCAACTCTCTCCCATGCTACCTCCCTGTGGAAAGTGGATGATTTCTACATTTTCACAGTAGCTACAGTCTGTAGAAAAATGTAGGCGGATCCCCTTCTCCTTTGACACATACAGGATGAGTTGCAGCAAGCTAGTTAAAAATGATGAGAATATAAAGCATAGAAAGGTGGTCTTTGTTTGCCCCTAAGTCAGGAAATAACTCAACTCTCACCCACACAGTCTAAACATATTGACACTACCGTTGTTTCCTTTGTTTGGGGACAGAATGTAGAACAGCATATATTCTAGAGTTGGCTCATTTGAAAATTTCTACATCTTTTCTAACAAGGTAGGAATTAGTATATGTGACCTGGGGTAAGATTCCTCCACTCAGAAGAGAAGGACTGTTTTATTGGTATTGTTTTTTATTTTTTTAAACTACTTGGTAAATAGAGGAAAAAAAGAATCAAGTGAACAGAAAAGATTGAGTGGTTTGACCCCCTTACTTTCTCTATATGTAAAAGGCTGAAGTCCCCTGATTTCCATGCTCCAGCTGCTCTGTAGTCCTATTAGCCCTGCAAGCTCACCGTCTCCTTTTCCCTCTCTCCCCCAGAGTTTTCTCCCCATTTTGTCCAAATCCTTTCTTCTTCTATTTCTTAACCTCAGGTTAGTTCTTCTTGGACATCTACTTGACTCCCCAGACAGACAAGTTTGGGTCTTCCTGTTCCTTGATTCCATCATATCCTGTGCTACACTGTATAGCATTCCTCGTGTCCTTGAAATTATTAATTAACTTCTGTTCTAACCTGTAAACTCTATGGGGGATTATTCACTGCTGGTTTCATCATGATGATGTGCCAGAGACTAGATTCGGAAACTGGATCTTTGAAGACCAAGGAATCTGAGGAGAAATGTCATGAATTTCAGTTCCTTTAGATTGGTTAATCTTTATAGTTTTCTAATAGAGTTGGTAAAAGCTACAGCTAAAGGACTAACATTTATTGATCACCATCTTTGTGCAGCCATTGTACATTAACTTCAAGCATGGTATCTCACTTAACCATCTCAACAAGCCTATGTGACTGGGGCTCCCATGATTGCACCAAGACAGAACAGATCCAGAGAAGTTCAGTAACTATCCAAAGGGCATGTTGCCAGGAGGGGAGGGGCCAAAATTAGAATCTAAGCATAATAATTCATACAGCCCAGCCTTTCTCATACCTCCATGCTACTTCTAGTAAAGTGCTTTTTCTGGATGAGTATCAGAGAAAGTCAACAATTATTCTTGCTCCTCTTTTCTCCTCTTTCCTTCATTCCTTTTTGTATTTCTTTGTTCCTTGTCTACTGGCAGAACCTGAGACCTGTAAAAAATATCTGTAAGCACTCTCTACCCTGACTATGACCCAGAAGTTGCTGACCTTTGTTTTATTTGTTGGAAGCAGCATACTGCCTTCTCATTCTACTCTTTCCCAGTCCAGACCCTGCATTTTCAACCACCTAAAGTGCTTGCAAACTCATAATTAGGTTTTGTGTAAATATTTAAGGGTTTTATTTTCCTTTCAGAAAGGGGTGTTAAGTGAGATTTGGGCGGGGATTTTGGCACATCCAGTCTTTATTTTTTCAAATGACTTATTAAAAAGCAACAACCCACATACTTTTTATGTAACACAAGTAGGAATTCAGCTCTTCAAACTTATCATCCCTACCGCATGTTCTATAAAATTAGCAAAAGATTAGATAAAAATTATTAATCAAGGAAATCAAAACGGGACAAATGAAATAGGTATTCGCTCAAAGTTGTTTTGCCTTTGTTGTTATCTAAAGAACTCAGAGATATGCCTGTCAAGGTGCTCTTTTGAGGCCTTTCCATGAACCAATATTTAATCTTCAAAATTAAAGCCTGAAGAAGGAAAAATTGTTGTTGAGTATCAAGATAAATTTGAAGTTGAAATTATCTTTGAATATGACATTTAATTTTTGAGAACCTGTGTTGCCTAGTAATTCATATCTACTACTCTTCTGCTTGTATAATGAAGGCAATCTTCCTGAAAGAATAAGACATGGATTTTTGTTTTTCAGGGTGCTGGGTTTTCACTTATATTTTCATATTCTATCAGTCTCTTTGATGACTGACACTCTTGTCATCAGATTGGTAGAGCCTGAATAACTATCTAATTTTGAGAGCCCTGTACTCCTAATTCCCTCTGTAGCCTTTTTTCAGCTTTGGTCTAGAATTCTCCACCCTCTATCTTGTGCCTTCTTCTTCAGCTTTACTTGTATGCAAAGCCCCCAACCATGTCTCATCATCTTCCAGTAACACCAACAGAGGAGAGTTGCTCAGATTGTTTTATTTTGTAACTGTTCAAATTTTATTCCTTTTTTATCCAAATCCATTCTCTTTCCTCATAGTTATGCTCAGGTATTATTTCTCTTCTTGAAGCCAACTTCAGTGCCTTACTTCAGATGAATTGCTGCTTCCTCTGAACTACTTCAGCACCTCATTCACATCTCTCATGTTTCATGGATCACGCAGTCCAGTAATTTATTTGTTAAATGTGTATTTATCCAAAGGGCAAGTGCCATGACCTGCCTTTGTCCCTAGTACTTAACTTAGGAGTTGGCATATATCTCCTTTGGTAGGTCTTCCTACCCCAGGTATGTGTTGAACTGAACTGATGGGCAGATAAAACCAAAATTGTCTGGTTCCTGGAAGATCAGACACAAAGCCTGGGCCTTCTAACCTGCTGGGACATTTAAAAATTTTAATATAGATTGTTGTTAGGCTTATTAGTGCTGCTTTTGCTAGCTCCTACAAAGTTGACTGTTGGGCTAAGATTTTTAGAAGTAATGGTTAGGAGACAGAGTGAAGTTTAATTTTTTTTTTTTTTTAATTGCTAAATTTCAGTTAGATTCATCAGTGTTTGGGAGACATAGGCCAAATTTACTTATATAAAAAACTGATATCATCTAGTATCTGCAAAACCAACAAATACAAACAAATCCCTCCCCCTAGTGAGTCACTTGAATGCAAAATCAACTGTAATTCAAGCAAATGAAAACATTAAGGGGTAAGCTTTGTCAGACTGGACTAACTTGTTCTACCTGTTATGGACTCCAAAGGACAGATGAGGGCTCAAGGTACCTGGAGTTAGGTCTTGGATTACAAGGAGCATTCTGTGTCTCCCCCTGCTGGCTGGTGGAATAATAAATGAAACAACCCCCCAGAAGTCCTAATGGCCATGACCTCACAGCTCTGTATCAACCAGGTCAAGTTGATCCTGTGAACTTTGAATAAGGAAGGTTGATCAAGAGTTCATGTCGGGATATTTTATCTCATCCCCAGCTTTTAACTCTAGTTAATTAGCATTCTGCATTTCTTAACAATTCTAACTTCACATCCCATTGAAATAACCCATTAAGAAACCCACTTCTTGCATATTTAATTCCAGGCTATAACTACATTTTGATTAGATTAAAATTGTTTTAAAAAGGTTGTGTTTGAAAATAATCTTGTTACCACAAGGGATAACATTTCCTCTAGTCTTCAAAGGATTGTTTTAGTCCACCAGTACCTTTGCAAATATGAAAAAAAGAAAAGTAATTCTTATAAACAAGAACACTAGATAAAGTAAATTCACAGAAAATGTGGAGAAAAAAAAGATTTACCCAAAATTTGTTTGTATTATTCCATTACCTTTATTTGGTGATTATATATCTGACAGACTCAAATTTCAAAAGAATTTGAAAAGGCTTTTTATTGTGAGTATGTGAGTATTCATGACAAGAGCTGAGACAAGCCAAGAGTCCACAAAGAATATATTGTATGATAGATGGTTTACAAACCAGAAAGTGCTCTTATTCAGGGGCAACAGCTAAAACATTCAAGCCTTGCCATTATCAGCTGAAAAGCAAAGACTATACAACAAAAAGTGAGGGGAAAATGAGAAGGAAAAACAAAAATGAGAAGAAGTAGGGATTCTTGCATCTAAGAGTAGATATGAGAACCAACAATGAAGCCCCCAAGAAGTCAGTGCAATAGTGAGCAAAACAAAGTAACATCAGAAATAACCATGATAAGTAGAATGGTTTTTGAAAAATATAAAGGGCACACCACAGTGTACATTGCAGAAGTCTTTGTAGGTCTGGTTGTGTAGCATAGAACAATATTTGACACTACTGGCTAACTTGTGCTTATTATATTTTATTGACTATGTTAGAGAGCATAGTATTATGTCTTTTAAGGAATGATTAAAAATAATATATTTTTTACTTATTCAGAATATTCACAAATATTTATTAAGTGCTATATGTTTCAGAGTATGTTAATTCCTTAAATGATTCTAAAATATCAGTAGTTTAAGGCAAGGATTTACTTCTTTCTGTGTCACAGTCTAAGACACATGCTCCGTCTCCCTGAAGGTGCCACCATCTATAACAAATGGCCTCCAAGTTTGCTGAACAAGAAGTGAGAAGAGCATCACTCATAAAGGGTTTTATAGACTAGGGCTAGAAGTGCCTACAGCTCTTTTGTCCACATTCCACTGAACATGAATCATAAGATTCCAATCTAACTGCCAGGGGGCTTTGGAAACTCTTGTCTTCCTACTGTCCAAAGCATACAATAACATAGATATTGGTTGGCAACAATATTATCTGGAGATTCTGCAGTGGATGGCAGGTTGGAGGAACAGAAAAAAATTCTGCTTTCTAGACAGGGAACAAAAACCGTAAACAAAATAGATGAGCTAAATTCATGGCATATTAAATGGTAATAAGAAATAAGAGTTAGGTAGAAAACTAAAACACCTAGGTAAAGGAGGGACTCACTTTTCATCGAAATGAGGTAGTCAAGGAAGGCTTCACTGTGGAAACATTTGAGAAAAGATCTAAAGAGGTAAAGGAGTAAGTGGATATCCAAGGGAAGATAATTTCAAGCAGAAGATACTACAGATCCAGGAACCCGAGGCAGGACTATAGCTGGTATGTTAGGAAAACTGCAAGGAGGCCTATGTGGCTAGAGTGGAGTGAGCTAGTGGTAGTGGAATAGTGAAGATGAATTAATAGGAGTTGAGGTCAGTGAGGTAATGGGGAAGGCAGATTTTATATAGTGTTTTTAGGCTATTGTGAGGACTTCAGCTTTTTCTTTGAGTGAGACTAGAAGTATTGGAGGGTTTTGAAATGACTATTCATATGCACAGGAATACCTTTTAATGGTATCATTTCACTTGCTTGATCAAGAACAGAATCTAAGGAAAAAAGAATGGATGTGGGAAGACTCATTGGAAAACCATTGCAATAAGTGAGGTGAGATTGGTAGCAGTAAAAGTGACAGGAAATGACTAGATTATAGGTATATTCTGAAAA
This sequence comes from Vulpes lagopus, assembly GCF_018345385.1. NCBI lineage: Eukaryota > Metazoa > Chordata > Mammalia > Carnivora > Canidae > Vulpes > Vulpes lagopus. Next base: position 24,974,243 of record NC_054842.1, on the reverse strand, counting down.
TAGAGTCAATAAGATTTGCTGATTGAAAAGAAATATGGTGAGGAAAAGGAGAAGAATCAAATATGACTCCAAGATTTTGTGTCTTAGCAAACAAAAGAGTGTGAGAGGAACAGACTTTTGGAGAGACAGTGGCAGTCTGATCAGGAGTACAGTTTTGACATGTTAAATTTGTGATAGTTATTAGGTAGCCATGTGAAAATCTGAGAAAGTTCTCAGAATGAGTCTATACTTCAGTGGAGAAATCTGGCTGGAGACAGAAATTTGTCATCAGATCCTGGTCAGATGAGATTCCTCAAGCAATGAGAAAAGAGCTCTAAAGGCTCAACTTTGAGGCACTCCAGCATTCCAAGGTTAGATAGATGAGGGAGACGTACCAAAGGAGGTGGAGAATAAGTAGCTAGTAAGATAGAAAGAAAACCAGGTGGCCAAAGAGGGAAGGAAATGCTTTGAGAAGTAGGGAAAGATCAAATGTAACAACGTTTGCTGATAGATCAAGTAAAATAATTTGACTATTGGATTGAGAGGTCCTTCTTGACCTTGACAAAAGCTTTGTTTCCATCAAGTGACAAAAATGAAACCTTGGTAGAGGGGTTCAAATAGAATATGAGGAGAACAATTAGGAATTGTGAGTGTAGATACTCAACATGCTGTAAAGAGAAGGGGAGAAAGAAGGTGCTGGCTAGAGTGGGAAGTGGCTTAAAAGATGGGGGTTTTTTCTTTAGATATTTATGAGCTGATGAGAAACATTTGGGACAGGAGTTGTTGCTATAGGAGAAAGAGAGGAAATTTCTAGATAATTTTCTCAAGTAGGTGAAAGCTGATAGGATCAAGTACACAAGAGAAGGGATTGGTCTTTCCTGGCAGAGGGGAACACTCATTCAGTAACAGGCAAGAAGGCAGAGTCAGATGACACAGATGCAAGTAGGTGGTGGGTGTGGGTGTGAGAGCTTGTAGAGCTTCTCATCTGATCACCTCTACTTCCTCAGTAAAATGAGAGTGAGAACAAAGGAGGACCTGTTAGGTATTTGAGGAGAGAGTGGAAAGTACAAAACAGTCACCTGGGAAAATAAGAAGGTGAATGGACTGGGGACAGGTAGTATGATTGTCCAGCCACTGTAGAGATTCTATTGTGGAGAGTGAACAGGAATTCAAAGTGAGGGAAGTGAGCAGTCCTGTGTTTGTTTCCAGTTTCATTTAGTTTCATGGGCAGAGATAGGCATATGGGGAGAGTGGGATTTGAGTAGAGCTGCATTTTTCAAATGAGTGGCCCAAAGAGAGAGCACAAGGGAGACAAGGGCATATGCAAAGAAGTGACTCTAACAATTGGCTTTAGAATTTTACCTGGATAAGAAGTGAAGTAGGGGTGTAAAGAGTTAAGAGGAAATTTAAAAGGTCAGATCAATGGATTGTAGATACTCATACTGAGCTGGAGTAGTAGAGGATATCAGCTAGAAAGACTGTAGGTGGTGAGCAGAGAGGGGTGAATAAAGATGAGGTTACACACTTGGTAGCTAAGAGGTCTAAGGCATCAGGACTTTGAGAGGGGATGGCTGAAATAGTGTGAAGAGTTTAAACAAATGAGTAAACAGGGTTTTGAAATTCTCATCTGTGTGGATATTGAAATCACCAAGAATTATGATGGAGGTGGCTTTGCAGTAAATGACACTGTGCCAGAAACCAAATTCTTCAAAGAATCAGAGGATAACCCATTAGCTTGTACATACTTAGAGTAATAAAGAGTGGTCTGTAGTGTCATCTAATGACAAAGGATTCAAGCTGAAGCGTGTTGGGAAGTAGGAGGGAAGGGTTTGATATGGTCAGGGGATTAAGTGAGGGCACCCATCTCACAACCATCCTGGTGGTATAGGTATAGAAGGGGTGAAGAAAAAAAAAGGGTGCAGTGGAAATGGTGTTCCCAGGAGAGAATCTGGTCTCAGGTTGAAACACATGATAAATGAAAAGAGATTGAGGATGCTGGAGATTTTGATGATGTCCAACAGTGAGTTCCAAAAAGCACTGTGAGAAGGAAAGGATTCCACTGACTGAGAGAAGTGAGAGCTGTGTTCAGAAAAGCAATTAACACAGATCTGTAGGAGGATTAGAATACGGGGACAAGATTTCACACTAAAATAAAAGGCACTCAATTAAATTTGAAGTTTAGATAGACAGTGGATACTCTTTTGTATTTGTACCCGCTCCCATCTCACTATTACCCTCTGCCCCATCCTTGTCCCCTTACATCCACTAATCTATTCATGTCTATAGTTTTGTCATTGTAAGGATATTATATCAGTGGATTAATACAATATGCAACCTTTTATGATTAACATTTCTTAGTGAGCATCATGACCTTTAGGTTCACCCAGGTTGTTGCATGTATCAATCTTCATTGCTTTTTATTACTAGGTAGAATCCTACTGTATGGATATGACAGGACTGGTCCAGTCATATGCTATCTAGGGACATTTAAGTTGTGCTTTGAACTGAATGTTGATGTCCTCCCAAAATTCACATGCTGAAGTCATAACCCCCAATGTGATGGCATTTGGATGTGACATCTTTGCTTAAGATTAAGTCATGTGGTTGATTAGCCCGAATTGACTAAAACATGTTATTTTTAGTGTTTTGAGATTACTCGTAAAGTTGATATGAACATTTCATGTACAGGATTGCAACTGTCTTCTTGAAGTTCATTTTGTTCTAAGCTTCCTCAAAATCATAGGTTTGGTATTCTTGTTGTGTTCTTTTGCTTCACTCAAAATAAATAAATCCATAATCATTAAAATTATTTTTAAAAAGCTCATCCATGGAAACTACATTGAGACACACTCTATAGATTATAATACAACACACACATACAATATGGATGGCTATTGCCCACGTAAGGTGGGGCAATAAAGCCAGTCACAAAAGTTTTATTTCATTTATATAAAGTATGAACAAGCAAAGTTAATGGTCAGAAATCTAGATAGTGGTTATCCTTGAGGAGAGGTCATCCTTGGCTTTTGGGGTTCTGCTACTTGATCTGATTGATGGCTTCATTTGTCTGGTGGTGAAAACTCATAGGGCTGTACACGTGTAAGAGGTGAACTTCTCTGAACATATGTACACACCAATAAAGTCCCAAAAAATTAACTTTAGCATATGACTCAAGGACTTCCTTCATGCATTCCTTTGTTTCATTGCTCATAGTCAGCTGGAATCCATGATTCTACTTAAAGTTGCAATCATCAATAACATTTTATTTCCTAATGCTCTCTGAGAGAAAAGGGGAGAGAAATGTTTCAAGCTTGGTGGCTTGAACAAACTCTCACTAATTTACTTATAGTGGTAGCATTGATTTCATCTGTAATTCTTTTTTTTCCTGTAATCTATCTCACTGTCAAAACCCAACCTGAGAACAATGGAATGGGTAAGTGGAGTTTTTATTTATTAAAAGGGCAACATCTCAGGAATGAAATTACAATTTAGTTGGGATAAATTGTCTTATAACTTCATTTTTTTACATTAAAGCTATAATTGAGGGGCATTATATGCTGTTTATCACTGCAATGAAAATGTAGTCAGAATGAACTTCTTGAGGCTGTTAAACTGCCTCTTATTAGCACTGAAACTATACTCACAGCCCATTATCTTGGGCTATATTTTTTGGTATAAGGGAATTGCTATCAAACTGTACTTAATCTGAAAGGAATTGGGTTATAATTGGAGTCTTTGTGAAAAGGGAGTTAAAATTATTTGGTATTGTCGTAAGGTAACAATGTTCTGTTCAAATATTAAAAGAATGCAGCAGTGGCACGGGAAGGGCATATTGGTTATCATTACTGATGACAAACTATACTCTTCATTTTTGCTCCTAATCAATCTGGGTAGCAAAGGAAAGAAAACATTTATTCATCAACTCATCTGATAGTTCTGGTTTTTCAAAGAGCATGGAAGACTTTTCATCATGTCTTGTTACCCAACCATAGATATCACTTTTGTCCTTCTTCATAAGCAGTGTTAACATCTGCAAGTAAGAATCACTATTTTTGGAACACAGTAGGTGTTCAAATGTCAGTGAAATTAAATCAAGTCACCAGCAAGTCTAGGTAAAAGGAAACAGAATATTCTTGCTAATATATTATTTCAAAGGTAGCAAAATAATGAATATAGAATGATTTTTTTTTATCATTTTTGTATTATGATATGCCAGCCTAATTATTGCCAGGCAGGCCCGAGAAGATAAAAAAAGAAAATTAAACACTGTCACATAATCTAGGTCAGATGTTGGCAACTTTTCGTGTAAAGGACCTGATAACAAATATTTTTAGCTTTGTAGACCATACAAGTCATTGTCATAACTACCCAATTCTGCCACAGTAGCCTGAAAGCATCCATACACAGTATGCTGACAAATGAACATGGTTGTGTTCTAATAAAATGATAAAAACTGACAGCCAGCTGGATTTGGCTTGTGGGCCATAGTTTGCAGACCCCAATCTAGATGATTGCCTGGTAACTTTGTGATTGTAAATAGGAAAACAAACTCAGGCACTGAAGTCTCATGTTTGTATAGGGTCATAAGTTGGCCATCCAGATCCAAAGTATGGCTTTTTCTGCTATAATGATATTTATCAGATTACATTATTATTAAATTAGAAGGTAATTGTAATGTAACAATGTATTTTAATTATAATATACTTATAACATCTACTGTATCATTAAAAACAAACAGCATTTTATTCTTTTCTCTTCCCAAACACTGAACTACAAGCATCTCCTAATCTTAAGTAGAAACATAGAAAGCAAATTAGTATGATTTCTAAACAAAGAAGGAATTTAAAAGTTCATTTTCAAACTTGCTTCCTCTCCTTCCTTGATAGAATATTCAACCTTTGAGTGTGTGTGTGTGTGTGTGTGTGTGTGTGTGTAGCGTTGATTGAAGTGTTTCTAGCTGTGGGTGTTCCCCAACTCACCATAGCTTTCCCTGTCTTTAAATAAGGCAGACTGAGAGGGGCTTTGTCTTTTTCCTGACTCATGGACAATTGGTTGCATTAATGAAACAGTAGTTACAAGAGGATCTTATGGAAGCTATGAAGCATTGGAAAAAATGCAGAGATGGCTAAGGGGACTTCTTCCACTTAGTGACAGACACAGGAGGTCTCATTGCTGATCCATGGGTGAGAACTGAAAATTCACTCAGCGAAAAGCCATTAAAAGTTGACCTGTGCCATCATTTGAGAATGGCACAAGTTACTATGTAACCAGTAACTTCACTTGTCCCATGGCCAGAAGTGAGATAGTATCCCCACTTTCCAGGCTTGCCATGAGCAGTAAATAAGTGCTTGGCACACTGCACCAATTGTACTATACACAATTTTGTTACTTTGTTCAGGTCTTCACTCAGTTGTTGCTGCCCCTTTTGTTTAGGACCAGTACCAGGTGAATTGCCGGCACTGATAAACAATCACTAACTTACTTTCCTACCTTCCAATTTATATATCTCTTCAAAATCTGCCAGACTGACACCAGAATGCCGACCCTGAGCTGCAGTGCCTGGCATCTTCATACCCTTGAGCTGTACAAGACATCTAGGGCAGCAGTTGCAGCCTATTTCCCAATACTTGTATTTCCAGTATTTTTTGACATTTAACACCATTAGAACATATAGCAGAATCCAAGTACAGTTTCTTCGAGGTAAAAAATGTGACTGTTTTTTCAGATCTCAGTGTGTTGAATAACCTTTAGATGTAAAGTTAGCACAGCAAACATTGACATGATGCAAGCAGCTCAGTGCAGAGTGCCTAAAAATAAATATAAGAAGTTCATATGCTACCAAAAAAAAAAAAAAGAGAGAGAGAGAGAGAGAGTCACACATTTAAATGGGAAAAACAGCTTTGAGGCTTACGGATTCATGAGATCCCGCTATTGTCTTTGATCCCATGGATGCAATCGGTTGGAAGACACTAAATGTAATTGTACCTATTATATGTACATTGCTTAGATGAACCTATCAATTTACTCTGGGGCTTATTGTTTTAAACCTTCTCTCAAGGCTGTGAAGTTTGGTTATTTCAAGTGGGGCCTCAATTTATGCAAGTTTACAGGGCCATGTTATTTTTAAGTCAGAATTTTTGGATTTGAGCTCTGAACTATCTTTGTAGGGCAATTTGGATGACTTTTAGATTCTTGATTTTTCTGCTTGCTATGGTTATTGTGATATCCTTTAAGGGAGAGCCTCTACCACGCCTGCAAAATAAAACCCTTCTGACTCTCTACCTTTGCCTTCTACTGGGTGTGGTCCTGAGATGAAGCTCTAAAGCCTGGTTTCTCTCATCGTTGAAGACAAGGTCTTTTCCAAGGTGCTTCCTGGTCCTGCAATCACCATTATTTGCTGGTAGGCTTCCATTCCCTCTCTTAAATGGTAATAGTATTTCTAAGGTCTTTGGAAAAAAACTTCTTTCCCATATTTTCCGCCTTGTAGATTAAGGTGATTGACCCTAATTTCAGTTTCACTAGTGGGTTCGGATTAGTTTAAGCAAATAGTATATCCCATCTCCCTAATCACAATGAGTTGATTAAAGGACACACAAATGTCCCAGTTTTCAACTTTTACTGGAACAGTTGGAGTCATGTGCCCTTTCCTGGAACCATGAGAGTGAATGTGAAGACTTTGGCTTGAATGCTCAGATAAAGACTTCCTCTTCCCTGCTGAATGTGAAGGCACATGCAAGTGCCATGGAGAGCCTCTGGCAGTCACTTTTGGAATTAGATATGAAAATAACTGGGCCCTTCATGACATTTTAGAGTTATAGGTTCAAGCTTTGTATGAAGCCAGTGTTATTTCTCTACTACAGTTACATGAAACAATAAATTCATTTTAGTGCTTAAGCTGCGTGAGTCGCACTTTTGTCACCAGTTAAAAGAGTCCAAACTGAAGTTTGTAAGCTCCAGATATACACATGCATATTTGAATCTGAGGGGAACACACAATAAACTCAAATAGAACCTTAGTTGAATATCTTAGTCCAAGATTAAGAGCTACACCAACACTGTTTCTCCAGTATTCTTCTATTCGATCCAGCTTCCCAAGTTTCCTTCCTTCTCTCTCTTAAGTCCCAACACTTTTCAGACTATCCATATTCAATTCCACTGGCTATCCTATTTCTGAGAATAAGACTATTATTTATTTCACATCCATTAAGCTAGACATTGTACCGGGTGGTTATTAAGAAATGCCCAGTTAGGGATGCCTGGGTGGCTCAGTGGTTGAGCCTCTGCCTTTGGCTCCAGGTGTGATCCTGGGTCCGGGGATCAAGTCCCATATCTGGGTCCCTGTGGGGAGCTTGCTTCTCCCTCTGACTATGTCTCTGTCTCTCTCTCTGTGTCTCTCATGAATAAATAAAAATCTTTTTTTAAAAAAAGAAATGCCCAATTATAGATTAAGCAACCCTAATAGATATACATAACAATCCTAGGTTGTTATTATCTTAGGTAAGTATTATTATTCCCACTTTAGGATGAGGAACTTGAAGTTTAGAATAACTTACCCAAGGTCACACACTAGTAAGTGCCATAAATGGGATTTAGTAGTCCAGGCATCCTGGTACCAGAGTTTGTGCTCTATCACTTTGTGAACTAACCATCAGTTTATAGACATCTTCTTAAGACATGAGGTAAGTTGATATGGGTCTCCAGCATTCCATATTTATTCTATTCAAATCAAAAGCACTTATTGAATGTCTAATATGTGCCAAACAATTCACTAGATGGCTAAATATAATCATAAACAAGCCAGGCACAGACACTGCCATCCTGGAGCTTATAGTATAGTAAGGTCTACATATCAGATAGACTGCAATTATCAATCTAGTGTAGTCAGAGCTCTACAGGAGAAGCTGCAAGAAAGGCATGTAACAAAGTACCCAACCCATCTTAGGGCATCAGGGATAAAGGGAAGCCTGTGCCATGACTTGATAGGAATTAGCCAAGTGATGGGTGAGTGAGAAGTATTTCAGGGTGAGGGAATAATCTAAACAAAATCCTGGAAAGAGCACAGTGTGTTCAGAGAACCAACAAAATTTTGAATCATGTAGAGAAAGTGGTCAGAAAAGAGGCATGCTAGGTAATCTTGGGGGCCAAGCTATAGAACTTTATCCTTTTTAAGAATGGTGGCAAGGATGAAACATTCAGGTAAATGTCTTGATCAGAATTGTTCTTTAGAAAATTACTTTGGCTGAGGGTGCCTGGGTGGCTCAGTCAGTTAAGCATCCAACTCTTGATTTTGGCTCAAGTCATGATATCAGAGTTGTGAAATCAAGTCCCACATCAGGCTCTGTACTGGATGTGGAGCCTGCTTAGGATTCTTTCTTCCTCTCCCTCTTCCCCTCCTCCTCTTCATCTCTCTATCTCCCTCCCAAAACAAAACAAAACAAAACAAAATCACTTTGGCTGTTTGGAAAATGGATTAGAGTTGGGTGAGCATGACTGTGAACTGGGAGACCAGGTTAGGCAATAATGTGGATGAAAGATGGGATGGTCTCAACTGGGAAAGTGGGAATGGACATAGAGAGACACATGACAAATCTGAGACCGCTATAGGAAATGGAATTGGCTTGACTTGGTGACTGATTAGACCTGAGGTTTAAGGAAGAAGGAACATTAAGAAGTACTCTTGGGTTGTGTCTAGGGAAACTGGGCAGACAGTGACCATATTCACTGAAATGAGAAATACAAGTTTGCAGAGAAAGGAGATGAAGTGATCCCTTTACCATGTCAGTGGTTTCTGGTGTCTATGCTATAGGGCCCTTGATTTAATTTTCTCCTTCTGCTCTTTTCCTCTGTAATGGCAACTATAATCACTATACAGGTCTTCTTCGACTTATTGGGGTTATCTCCTGAGAAACCCTTCGTGGGTGAGTATGTTGAAAATATCATAAGTTGAAACACATTTAGTACACCTTACCACCGAATATCAAAACTTAGCTTAGCCTGCCTTAAACATGCTCAGACCACTTACATTAGCCTACCGTTGGGGGAAATCATGTAACACAAAGCCTACTTGATAATAAAGTATTGAATACCTCATATAATTTATTGAATACTGTACTGAGAGTGAAAAACAGAATGGTAGAATGCGAGGAGAATGACTGTAAGTGGATCGGTTGCTTATCTTCATGATGGTGTGGCTGACTGGGAACTGCAGCTGGGGCTACTGCCCAGTGTCAGGAAAGAGGATTGTACTGCATATCACTAGCCAGGGAGAAGGTCACAATTCAAAATTCAAAATTCAACGTACAGTTTCTACTGAATTCATATCACTTTTACACCATGTGAACTCAAAAAGTCAAGTTGAAACATCTTAAGTGGGGACCATCTGCACTGGGTCAAATACATTGTCTTTCTCAGGAAATAAAAATATGGAGGAGCTGCTGTCCTCAGCATATACAAAAGCCACTACAGTGAGTAAGGAATCAGTAGCTCCTCCAGACTAGAAGCTCGGCATTCCCAATTATGCAGATTTTTTTATTAGAGACAGACATTAAATAAAAACAAACAACTTGATGGTACTTGAAGGTTTAGACAATTTGGGTAGTAGACAATAGATTTCATGTGGGTGTTCAAATAGTGATGTGATAGAAATAAAGCTATAAGCCAACACCTCTATGCCAGTCATTTTCTTAGGCTTTTAAGCAAATTATCAACAAACCTTAATAAGAAGCCCACACAGGAGAAATCTTTTGATGAACTCAAATTATAGGAGAAAAACAATGGACTTTTTGAAACCAATTCCAGAGTTAGCCTTGCAAAAAATTAAGCTCCTTTTAGCCCAACATTTGCATTGAGTCCCCCCACACTGAGCTGCCACCTTTCTTTAAAAAAAAAAAAAGATTTTATTTATTTATTTATTTATTCCTGAGAGACACAGAGAGAAGCAGAGACAGACAGAGGGGGAAGCAGGTTCCTCACAGGGAGCCTGATGTGGGACTCAATCCTCAGACCAAGATCATGACCTGAGCCAAAGACAGACGCTCAACTGCTGAGGCATCCAGGTGTCCCGGGCTGCCACTTTTCTAATCCTCCTTACTATTCCCAGTTCTTAAAAGAGGGAAACATACACATCTGGCTACAGCAAATACAGCCAATGGTCTCCAAAATGCAAACTTTAAAACAGTAAAAGGAAAACAAATAAGTGTTATAGGGCACTAAATCTGTGACAGAGCTACTGACCAGTGACATTTCCTAAGCTCTAGGATCATTGACAAATATTTGCTTTCTTGATTCCCCTAATCTGATTCTAACTCTCTCTAAAGATTTTTGCTACGTAATCAGATATATCGTAGACTCTGAGAGGCATGGTAAATTAATCATGGCCCACCTTTCAATGAGTCCAGTGGAAACTGAAAGGAGCACCGTTGAAACTTTGAAGTCCTTCTCAACACGGTATTCCAGGAGATCACAGGCAATTGGTGGAAATTGCCCAATGCAGTATCCTGAGTTATCGGCATCTGTTTTTTGCCCTTCCCTGTGTCTACACCCTTTACCAAGTATTGTTGTGTTTTCTTCCACCTCCCTTCCTCCTGACTTTTTGATTGGCCATGGAGCTCGATTTAGCCAATGGGATGCTATTAAACTAATGCAAAGAAAGACTTGAAATGTGCATTTGTGAGTATACTCCTGCCTCATTCTGTTGGTTAAAGGGAATAGCAAGGGCCAAGTAGGAAGAGACTGGGAAGGTATAAAGAAAAGAGCCTGGATACAGGGAAGGATAAAAAACTGATCAGTAAGAAAATCTGCTGCAAACTTATCACTGCTTTGTTTAGCTGCTATGAATTACATAGTGGATGACAGAGAGTTTCATGGAAATTGTGTATGCTTGGAGTGAGGAAAGAGTTTAAATATAATGATTGTGAAAGCTTCTCTGAGAGGTGAGATCTAATAGGTGGAAAGGAATCACACTTGCTAAAGGTTAGAGTAAGGATTTTTCAGGTCCACGGGTCTCTGACAGCACAAACAGAATTTCTGTATCAACTGCAAAAAGACCCCCTTCTCTGAAGAGTTGAATTTTAAGTGATGTCCTTCCACTGGGATACTTGGCTTGGCCAACAACACTAGGGCCTGAATTTCAGCTCCCTTTGGTAGACCTTTCCCAGAGAAAGGCACAGACAGGGAAGTCTCATGCTGCATTATGAAAGCTATTGCAAAGCCACCATGACTTGCGAACATAATTAGCTAGGACTGATTATTTATAACACAGAATCATAACTATTCTATGTCAATAAAGATCAATGCTGAGGGCACTATAAACATCTGGGTTTGCCAGACCAGTGTATGTCACTGCCCACATAGAATGCCTTTAAAGTTAAAATGTTAAGAATCACCCTGTCCAATAATCAATCACTGATAAAGTCAAAGATCCTCAAAAATAAAAATATACATTCATGAAGAAATACAATTATTTTTAAGGCTTATTTGTTATTTTTAAAATACATCTCTAAGGTAGGACAAGTCATGACTCAAGGCAAGACAAAGTAAAAAATTATTTCTGTGACTTAAGCACTGAGAAAGCCAAATGCCAAAAAAAAAAAAAAAAGGAACTTGCTAATGTAGTTTTTGAGATCATTAAAGCCATTCTTTCATCTCATAATTGCAAAATAGGATAAAGGTAGATTAGTGAGGCTGGACCACAGCTCATCCCATTCCACGAACTGTCCAATCAAAGAATCACTGTTGTCCCTAAGCACTAGATAGAACCTATTGGTTCTCCCTTGTATTTTATAAATGGCCAGTTTAGTATCATACTAGAAGTAGAAGGTGAAAAGGAAGACTAAAATCCTATGACCCTTGTTCAAAGAACCCCAAGTCTTGGTTCAGGGGCTCATGGGGGATTCTGAGCCTATATTAACAACTCTTCTTTTTCATGGAAGAGGCAGAGGGCAGGGAAACCAAGAGCACAAACATTAGGAGAGAGGAGAGAGTGGAAGTTGAGCATTCTGCGGTGACTAAGCAAGCAGCTGGTGTGTGGCTGGACAGCTTGAATTCTCTGCGGGTAGATTGGATATTTGGATGGAAGGGCATGAGTTGCTTGGCTTGGGCTTTCATTGTGAGCAGCAGGTGTTATAATGGGCAGCCTGGATAATTTTTTTTGAGAGGCTGGAGAGGGAACCAGACTTTTGCCATTGCTACTTTTGTAGCACAACATTTTTTGCTATTGTTTCTAGTACATCCATTCTGAATCTCATCTGATGGGGTTGGACAGAATTAAGCCATTTTGACAAAACTGGGCAGAACTGCGTACTTTAGGAGGGTCACGTTTGCATATTTGAACACTTGGATTCTATTTTATCTTGTGGCCAGAGGCTTTAAAAAGAGCAGCATTCTTTTCAAAGAACAATCATGTAAAAACGTCTTCGTGTTATTTTCTTTAAGGGAGAGAGAACTTCTGTTCACCTGTATTGCCATCGCTGCCTTCGGCAGATTTTTGGAGTAGAATCCATTGCCTGTGGAAGGTGTTTTTGCTACTGAGGGCAGCTATTCATTATATTAACCTGTTTCCTTTGGAAGGTTTGTTTCCTGCAACCCCTGCACACTGACACTAACTCCAAATTGTCCAAAACCTAAATTGAGTTTAAAAGGAAAATGCAAAGATGGAATGATGATAGCCTCTCCCACCACTCTCCTTCTCCCGAGGAGGACAGGTGTCCCCATGGCGACCTCCCCTGGAAATACATGAAGTACTTCCAAGTCCAGCTGGCTTTTCATGGGATGTGTAAGAAGGTTCTCGCTCATCTCACTCCTGCTCTCTGTAAATGACTGCTTTACTGCACTGACATTTCCTTCTGAAATCAGGTGGGAAGGATTTTCCCTGTCTGCCTGCTCCCTTTTGAACAGAATGTCCTTTGCAATTGGTGATGCAGTTGCCCATCCACAGCTCGAGCCAGGCAAACTAGCAGAGCATTGCTTGAGCACCAGGACGGAATGTCTCACTGGTTGGGTAATGGTGACAATCTGGGAACAGGCAGTGACTTATGTTGATCAGCATCTCTCCTGCCCAAACTGATGGCTGGGAAGCGAGCCCCTTGGCCCACAGAGAGGACAGCGTGTTCCCTCTCTAGCTGGCTGCAGGGTGGGAAGCACTGCTAATCTGAGCAACGTGAGCCCGTTAATCTTGGAATTATCTAAGAAAAGGCAATTGCCTGGCACTTCCTCAGCCTACAAAACAGAAGCCGCTATCAGTACTGCCATCAATAGGGTCTAATCGGACAGAGGCTTCAGAACAGCTGAATAATGCACACTCAGATATCTGCTGATCCTAAAGATGCCCGCTATCTGAGTTCCAGATGAAAGTAGAAATGCACAGAAATGCATGGAGGCTGATTAAAAATGCTACACAGGTTATTCTCAAACTTTGGTTGGAGAAATTGTTAAAACCTATAGCGCTGGGCCGTTCTCTAAGAAGTCTGAAATAGGAGGTCTGGAGGAGGGCCTGAGCCTTTGAATTTCTAACCGACTCCCAGAAGATGCTAATGCTGCCGGTCCAGGGACCACATGTTGAGTGAAGTGCATTGCTCTACATGCTACAGGCTTCAGTTAGTTTCCTACGAAGCTCCTGCTTTGCCCGTCAACGTCCTGGAATCTCTGGAATTTCTGATCACTGGTCTTTGAGCTCTGGTTGCTCCACTGCTTCATAAATGGCTCAATGATTATTAGGTTTAAAGATGAAGAAATCTGATAAAAATGTATCCGTTAGGCACTAATGTTGTCTCCCCGCGTCAGAATTTAGGGAGACAAATTAGAAACAATAATACTTATAGGGAGAGGTACCTTATTAGGGGATGGAGGACAGGAGAGAGAAAGGGAGGCAGAGTGTGTAACTATATTTGTATTCTATTTTATACGAATGAAATGGAGTTTTGGAAAGATCCCCTCTGCTTTTCAGAGAAAGATGTCAGTTTAAACAAAAGTGCAGAGGGAATCCTACCAAGGCCCCTGAGGGGTTAAACGCAAGCCATTTTGCATTTACACACTTCACAAATGTTGAGGATTTTGAGATGATCCCTTGATATTGAAAACAGAGGTATGCATTGATTCCTGCTGTGACCAGGCTGCTGGAACATTTGACTGACTCAATAATAATTATCCCCATAGTGTTCTCAGGTAACTATTGTGGAATTGCTGGCTCCACACTCAGTTCCCCCCCCCCCAATTAGTTTTACTTTCAACACTACTTAAACTGATTTTTAAAGACATATCAGACTTAAAAGCAAAATCATATGTTAATAACCCTGGTTATATATGTAATTATACTCCAGATAAATAATTATCTGTAGTCAAATCAGTTTCCAAAAGTCTGCAATAATATTAGACAAATAAATAAGTTTGATTACACTTTCAAAATATATGCACAAAGAAAGAAGTAATGATTCTTATCTTGCCTGAGTGCACCTCATTCAACACATTTCTTTGTCTAGCTAAATTGCAAATGTGGTGTGCATGTTTCAAATCCCATAACAAATCAAGAAAAGCTTGATTTGGTCAAATACTATTGTATTAGTCAGGATAGGACTGGTAATTTTGCGGTAACAAATGGCCCCCAATGTATCAGTGGCTCACACTACATACCCAAACCTGGTCAATTCTGCTCATTAGAGTTACTCAGGGACCATGCTGATGGACAGTCTTTTTTGATGTAGAGGTTCTGCATTAGAGAGACAGGGAAAGGGCAAGGTTCAGAGTCTCACACCAGCAATAAAATGATTTGGCCTAAATGTGACACATGTCATATCCGACCATAATAGACAAGTCCCCTAACTGACCAGGAAGTAGTTATGACCTTGTCTATTTTCAAAGAGATGATGAAGCCCAATTTCCCATGAGGGAAAATGGATATTAGTGAAAGTTTGGCCTCAGGTAGAATCTATACAACAGTTTGAATAAGGAAAAAAAGAAGATGGGAATTCTTTGTTAGTCTACAAACTACAAATATGTGTCAGTTTCATGGCAAGAATCCAGGCCTTACTAGAGCTTTCTCTTAGAGAAGGTCATAGCTCTTTTTGGAAAGTGGTGTAATTAACAGTTAGATCAATTACTTTAAGATAAAAGATTCAGACCACCAAGTTAAACCTCTCGTGCTATTAGTCTATAAGATGTGGTGGGAAATGCACTGTATGGGAATGAAACTATGATTCTACCCTCGTATCTACCACTCTGTTACTCGAGACAAATTGCCTCATCACCTCTGTATATGAAGTGGTTAGATGAAATGAATGACCCCTTAGCTTTCCAAGATCCTGTGATTCTATGAATCATAACCTTCATTTGGATTTATATAATATTGACCAGGATATGGTGTGGTGGAATAAAAAGATACTGGGAAATATTAATGATAATAGGGTTGGCCTTAAAATGGAGCATGTATGTATAAGCTATGTAATGAGTTCCCTTTAATGCCATATATATTTCTCTTTGGTGCCAGAGTTGAGTTATCACCCCCAAATCAGCTGAAATGCCACATTACTGTCTGGATGGAAATCCCTTATGTGGTGCTGAGAGGGAGCAGGGCAGTAATGATTAATTGCAAAGGACGGGGACTCTGGCTTTTCACCTGCCTGGGCTCTGTAGCTTTCAGGGTCCTGTCTCTTTGGATCGATGGTTTGCTAATTACAAACTGTCTTTGGAAGGCTCCAGCGTACTCTCTGGTGATTCATGTTTTTGCATTGATTTTCACATAAGCTAAGATGCAGTTGCACCATTTAAGCACGTGGAAATTGGTCATCAATGAACTATTTTGGACTTAATAGATTTGATAACACTTGAAGACACTTTATGGTTTGATTTTTGGATTATACCAGCTAATATAACGGAAGCTGATGTCTATGTCCTATTTATCTACCTTTGTAAAGAACTCCAGTAAGGATAGGCTCTGATTTATTGCTAGATTTCTATAGGCAGCCTGAGATGAAACAAAGTCTAAAAATTAGTTCACTTTGCCCCAGGCCACTTATTCAGAGAACATTTATCTTACTTAGACCTGAAGTTGGCCCCACTAGTAACACAATCTTCATTTTAAATGGGAAGTCCTCCACACTATGAGCAGATCTCAATCACCAAACCATAAACCATATTGAGTCCTTTCTATCATAAGTGTTGATTTAAGAAAAGTGGTCACTAGTTGTCTAATAGATGCCTGGAGTGAATGATCTAAAATAGAACGATGTTATTATATATATTTTTGAGAACTGGAGAACAACATACTCTTGATCAACATGGTACTTGATCTAGCTGATGTGAAGTCCCTGGCCTAGTATCCCAGTTCCAGCTCCAGCTCCAGCTTCTTCTGATCTTCCCAGGTTGTCCCAAAGGCCAGTCGGTGGCATGCCAAGGTGCCAAGGAACACATATGGTGACTCTTTCAGAAATAACTATCTCTGGAATTACACTTGCATATTGGTTGAGAATCTGGACTCTGGAGGCCCAACACTGAGACCTAAATCCATTTTGAACACTTCCATTTATCATTGGTATTATCTCTAACCTCCTTAATCCTGCTTCTTTATATGCAAAATCAAGATAATTATACCTAACTTAAGAGCCCTCCTGAGGAGAAAATGAGAGTAAGGAAATTAGTGAGGTGGCTTGGCATGTAGTAAGCATACAACAAATGTTAGTTCTTTCTCCTCCTCCTAATAAGCCACATGTCTTACTCAAGTATGCAAAGTTTAATAAATTAATAGAAAAATTGATGCTAATTTTGATCAGTCATTGATGTAGTGATATCTGGTTTTACATCCTAAATTTAGGAAATAATTCATATGCCAAAGAAAAAAATCAGCACAAAAGAAACAAGGATCATAGATGGAAGGAGTGTTGTTCATTTATCAAGTTTATTATTCCTTTCTGTGTAACTTAAGTGTCACTCATCTGGATGACAAATCTATCCCTAAATCTTTCAGTATTGTGAGGTTGCTCCTTCTTCAATACTTAAATATAAGTGATTCAAAACCATCCCATGAATACTCATGGGAATCTTCCATGAGCATTCCTACATTCTGATCATTTCTCTTAAATAAGTCTATTTTATTTATTGAATCTGCTGCATTCTCCAAATCCTTCATATTTCTCTTCCACTGGTTAACTTCTTCTCTTTTCTCAGTTCTAACTCAAGCCTCTTGTCCTAGCTATCCCTAAAGCATCACTTCTACAAAGCAGATACGTAAAGGTATGGAGATACTGCAATACGACCATCAATTTAAAACAGTGTTCAACACATCCTTATTCTTAAAAGTCATAGCTTAAGCCCTGTGATGGTTAGTTTTATATGGTAACTTGGCTAGGTTACCATACCCAGTTATTCAATCAAATACTAGGTATTGCTGTGAAAGTATATTGTAGATGTGTTTAATAGCTACAATCGGTTGACTTTAAGTAAAGGAGATTTTCCTCAATAAGATGAGTGGTCCTCATCCACTCAGTTGAAAGGTCTTCAGAGCAAGAGTGAGGTTTCCCTGAAGAAGAAGAAATTTTGCCTGAGACTGCAACATCAGTTCCTGCCAGAGAGTTCCGGCCTGATTACCAGCCCAACACACAACTGTGCAAAGCCAGTTCCTTGAAATAAATAATCTACCTATCTACATACCTATCTATCTATCCTACTGCTTTTGTTTCTCTGAAGAACCTGACTGCTGATAACAGGCCTTGCTCCCACCCTGAAATTTCCCACCCATCTTATTTTCTTTCTTGAAGCAAGTATTAGAGAAAAAACTGATAGGAATAATCTGTAACACTTATTATTAATATTTGGTCACCATATGGTCAGCACATATATGTGCACCTAAATCATCATTCCTCTACTCTAATGCCTACTCCTATTCAATCACCTCTCTGTAGGCTGGTGGTCCATCAAGGTCATTCAGTTTCAGCCAAATGACATAATTTCAAAGGGATCCTTGTCAGGGCTACCCAGAAAGAATCCAAAAGTGGACAACTTCAGTACTGCAAACTCTACTCCTTCATTTGGACATTTTGTCATAGAGAGTCCTTTGGAGCAATGAACCTGGCATGGGAGTGATAATAATTCAGCTGCTAGGATACACAAAATTTTATCAAAATTTTCTTGATAGGTAGGCAGAAAACAGTGACCTAAATCTTTAATAAGTAAAATCTTGAGAAATGTCCCCAGGGAGCAGACCTGGATGTAGTTTCCTAGTGGGGGGCCACTGGGCACCTGCAGGATGTGGTAGAAAAAAAGAGTGAGAAGAAAGGCAGGAGCTTGCCAAAGGAAGCGTCAACTCCTTCACACTTGAACTGGTTCCAATCACACCTGCTCCCTTTAGGGGAAGCCTTTCCATTAAACAATGATTGTGACGACTTGGCAGGCAGACTAAGTTTGGATGCAGGTAGATTATCAAAAGAATTTTCCCCCCTAATAACTATACCCTCTCCTGCACTGCAAAATATTTTCTCTTCTCCTGGCTTCTTTCTCCAGGGTCTCATAGAAAGAAAAAGGTGATTATCTTCCAGCCTAATATTAGTCCCTGCAATTTTTCCTTTGGCCTCATCATTTTCTTTTGCTTTCTCAAGAATCTTTTTCCAGGGCACCTGGGTGGTTAAGTGCCTAACTCTTGATTTCATCTCAGGTCATGAGATTAAGGTCCTTGACAGGCCTTGCGCTCAGCAGGGAATCTGCTTGGGGTTCCCTCTCTCCCTCTGCTCCTCCCCTTCCACTACTCTCGCACTCTCTCTCAAATAAATAGATAATTTTTTTTAAAAAAAGAATCTTTTTCCATCTGTCTTTCCATTCTCCATCTTTTCCCCTACCCTGGATCTTCCTTTTGTAATATATCTAAGTCTCCTCCATCTTAAAAAAAAACCCTTACCCTCATCTTGCTTCCTCTTCTCCCACTTCACTATCAAATATGTCTGTAGTTTTTCTCTCCATTTCTTTGCCATCACAACTCAAAGCAATGCAATTTCTGTACATTCCATTGCATTAGAACTCTCCAAGAATCATTTAAACCAGTTGTGAAAGGCAATAGTCTTTCTTCAGTTCCTGCCTCATATGGCCTCTTTACAGTACTCAGCACATCTGGCCACAGAGTATTATTTCACACCTTTTCTCACTTTGGTGTCCTTGACACTTGCTAATTTTTCTTTATCTCCCTTTACTGCTTGCACTTCCTCTTCCCATACCCTAAATGTCAATTTACTCAACGATTTAGATCTTACTTTTCTGTAATTGTATTTAGTCCAGATTTATCCTTCAATCAACAATTCATCTATTATCTCTAGATAGATAGGTTTCTGACTACTGGTCTAGAACACTCTTCTGAGTTTCATTTTTACAAAAATTTCTAGCTGCCTCCTGAATGTTTCTACTTGGAGGTGTGTATCACACACACTTAGAGTATGTGCAAAACAAAGCATTTATCCATATTCACAAACTAGTATCTCTCCCCTAAATATCCAATTTTTCACCTAGTTACTGAGTTTACACACTTTAGAATGCCTCCATTGGTACCCACAAAATCTTTTTGAGTCTTCTTCATAATGACTTTTATAGTGGATGCTTTCATTTTCCCATCAATATCCCATCTCTAATCTCCAGGATCCAGATCTAAATTAGAGTTCTCTTCCCTCCCCTGACCTGTCCAACAAACTGGTGCCAGAGGAATTATGTTGTAATATCATTTTTTTGGCCAATTATTCTCTCCTTCATAAACAGTAGTTAAGAAATAAGGTCCAATTTCCTTCCCCTTGCATTCAGGACCCTCTCCCACCTGATTCTAATCTTACTCTCTAAATTTCTATGTTAACGGTGGCCTGTAATCAGTGGGTGACACATTTTCTTGCATTTCTGCCTCTAAGCCTGATATTTCTTGCATTTCTGCCTCTAAGCCTGATATGTCCACCTCAAATTTTGAAGTTTGTCAGCTTCAGTTGCCAATAAGTCCCATCTTTTCTGAATGCTGAGATATTTCTAAGCACAAAAGTATCTTTATCTAAATATGTTTATGTCAACACATGTCTTGCTCAGCAGACCTTAAACTCTTGAAGTCAGGGGCTAGTTCTCTGACTCTTAAAATCCCTGATATCTAAAAGAGTATTTATTGCTGTTGATACAAAGACTCTTCAACAGCTTTATTTCTACAACAAAAAGAAAACAGCATTTCATAGTGGTTAACAGTGCAGATTACAGATTTGGGTTTGTACTTCAACTCTGCTGCACATTAGCTGTGTGACCTTGGTCACAGTATTTCAACTTGCTAAGCCTTATCTGAAAAATGAAGATAATAATAGTACCTGCCTCAAATGATTGTAAAAATGAAAGAGATAATATATGTAAAGTGTTCAGAATACTGCCTGGCACATATTAAGGAGACAATAAATGTTAGCTATTTCATAGTGGGTACTCAATACATACATGATAAAGGACCAAATTAATACTGTATCACCAAATTAGAAAATTATACACTTTATAATTTCAACATGTTCTTCAGGTCCTATTTCTACATTAGTTTATCAAGACTTGAAAGACCCAAATTAAATGTGTATTGCTGAATTATTTTTTAGCAGGCTGGAGCTGAGAAAAGTCAGTAATATTTATTAAGTGAGTGTACAATGCCACAGGAAGCTCATCGTGCTTTGGGGTTTAGATGAGATGGACTACATATTTTCTCCAAAAAAGCAGATTAAATACATTTGAGTCTTGACTGTTAATCATTACCTTGTTGATTCTAATGGAGGTGGAGGAGGAGAGGTTGCTTCATTTCTGTGAGTTTTCATTTTTTAGCCTTCCTGAAATATAGAAAGAATTAAGTAATAAAATATAATATTTAAATATTATATTCTAGAAACAAAAATGCTATAGGGTTGATGCTTTTCCTTGAATATTTTACCTTTAAAAGGGTTGTAATGTAATTTTTAATAGGTTTCAAACTATTTTTACTCATTTCATTACTTGAAATATATTTTCTTCTGTTTTCTAAAACTCTAGGTCTTTGTTTACTTGGAGCCTTTTTTTTTTTTCTGGCTAATGCAATATAAATGTATTGATTGCTTACAATGCACCACGAACTATGCTAGGCATACATAAATACATACACACATAGGCAACGTGATAGTGTTTAATTAAAGTATTACTAAAGTGCTAAGTGAACACAGAAAAAGGGGTAATTAAGCCAGACACAGAAAAGCAAATATTGCATGATCTAACATATACACAAAATCTAAAATAGTCAAACTAATAGAAACGGAGAGTAGAATGGTGATAGCCAGGGTCAGAAGGTATAAGAGGCAAATGAAAAGATATTGGTGTGATACAAAGTTTCAGTAATGCAATATGAATGAGTTCTGAGATCTAATGTATAACCTGGTCATGATAATTAATAGTGTATTATACACTTGAAATTTGCTAAGAAGATAGATCTCAAATTAAATATTTTCATTGCATACAAATATTCACCCATATACACACACAATAGTAACTACGTAGAGGTGATGGATAAGTTGATCTTTTCACAGTGTATGCATATATTGAAACACCAAGGTGTATACCTTAAATATGTTCAATTTTTATATTCAAAGATATTTCAATAAAATTTTTTAAGAAAGGAGCAATTAGGGACATGTGGACAGCTCAAGTCAGTTAAGTGTCTGCTTTCGGCTCAGGTCATGATCCCCGGGTCCTGGGATTGAGCCCCAGGATGAGCTCCCTGCTTACAACTGCTCAGCAGGAAGCCTGCTGTTCCCTCTCCCCCTGCTTCTGTTCTATCATCCTCTCTCTCTCTCTCTCTCTCTCTTGCTATCTCTTTCTCTTTCTTTCAAATAAATAATATTTTTTTAAAAAAAGAAGAAAGGAGTAATTAATTCTTCCCTTAGGAGAAAATAGGAAAACTCTGAAGAGTTAACATTTTTCTTGAATCTTTGAGGTTCAGTAGGAGTTTGCTGGGTACACATGAGGGTGGGAACTTTTGGCAACAGTAACAGCATAAGCAAAAGCAGGGAGGCTAACAAGTGCTATTGTGTTTAGGAAATCATAGATACTCTTCTATGATTAAAGCACCGAAGTATATATCTGTGTTAAAAGGAGTGGTGTGCTGGTATCAGCTCACACAAGCTTACTCGGGAGAGCCAACTGTCCCCATCTCTTCCTGTTTTTGCATTCACTGATATCACATTGGTAACTTGAAATTTGCCATTATAGAAGTATTTACACCAGGAAAATTGGCAAACTACAAATCAGGGTTTGTCCTTGTTACTGTTGTTTTAATTTTCCTTCAGAGAGCTAATTGTTAAACATTCATCAGCACATGATTTGTTACAAGTGGCAGTTTTGGCAAGATTAATCTAAATAGTTAAATAAGATGATATTGTGAACAGATTTGGCAGGCTGAGCTGAAATCGAATCTTAAATAAGCCCCATTTACAATTTATACCGATACGAGGGCATTTGGTGGGCAGGACCTCTAAGGAAAAATGAAATTTTGCAAAGGGGTAACACAAACACATCTAAACAGAAACCTAATTTTGAGGGCAAGTGGTTATAAACTGTGTGAGTAGATCAGCATTAGCAATAGTCAGGGCAAGATGTAAAAACATTTGGAAAATACTTGATTGCCTTGTCATCCAAAATAAAATATTCTCTGCAGTTGTAAGAATTCTAAGAGTCATTTCTACTATGTAAACATTTCTTGGTACTGCTGACATTTCCTCTTGACAACACTTCATCTTTCAGGCAATAACAGGTAAACAGTGAGCCTATAAAATTATTTTTAAAAAACCTTTTGTCCTTGTGTTCTTTTAGAAAAAAAAAGTGACTGGTGAAGTCTTTAATATGTAATAAGAACATATACTAAAGTGCAGAAGTGGCAAATTAGGTAACTTCTTTTAAATAGATGATCAATCACAGTTCTGTGGGGCTGAGTTGTTCTGGAAATAAAATAGTCAATGAGAGCAGACTAATTACTGTACTAATCTTGAATATGTTTTAACTAGGTGATATAAATCTGAAAGGAAGAACAAGAAATAAGGAGAGATCAAATAAGAAAGCAGAAAAACATTTTTAAAATCCTATAGAGGAAAATAGCATAAGTTTATACATGTCCACATTTTATTAATAGATGATCTCTTCTAAAGGGTAGGTTTGAATAAATAGTTTGTCAATAAGGATTTGTTCTACAAGCCTTACATGTGTATTCTTGTCTGATATTCTCAATAACTCTATAATGTAGATTATTCTTATGGTCCGTATCTTACTATGAAGTAGTAGAGGCACAATATCAAAAGAAGAGAGAGTAACAGATCCAGCATTCAAACTCATGTATGAATCAGCAGCAGTACCATTCTAACTACCACCCTATGATATAATGCTTTTCAAAGTGTGAGTTCTTGAACAATAGCAACAGCCTCACTGGGAACTTGTTAGAAACCAAGATTGCATACCACAGGACGGAAGCTGGAAAACTCATAAATACATGGTAATTAAACACCACACACTTGAACAACCAATGGATCAAGAAGAAGTCAAAAGGGGAATTTAAAAATGTGTTGAGACAAGTGATCATGAAAACACAAAATACCAAAACTTTTGGTATTGTGATGCAGCAAAAGCAGTTCTGAGAGCTAAATTTTTAGAATGAATGCATGCATCAAGAAAAAAAAAGTAAACAATTTAACTACACACCAGGGGAACTAGAAAAAGAAGAGTGACCAAAACTCAAAGGCAGGAGAAGGAAGGAAATAATAAAACTTAGAGAAGAAATAAATGAAATAGAGAAGAAAAATGATAGAAAATATTAATTAAACTAAGAGTTGGTTCTTTCAAGAGACAAAAAAATTTGACAAACCTTTAGCTAAACTAACCCAGAAAATAGGAGATGAATGAAATAAAATTATAAATGAAAGACAAGGCATTATAACTGATTCCAGAGAAATATAGAGTCATAAAAGACTATTATGAACAACTATATGCCAATAAATGGGACAACTTTGAAGAAATGGATAAATTCCTAGAAACATAAAACCTACCAAGACTGAATCTTGAAGTAATAGAAAATTTCAACATAACAATAATGAGTAGGGAAATTGAATTAATAATCAAAAACTGGATCCCTATATTAAACCATTCACAAAAATTGAAAATGTACCAATGACTTAAATGCAAGATTTAAAAACATAGATCCTAGAAGGAAACATAGAAGAAAGCTTTTTGGCAAGAGTCTAAGCAGATTTTTTTGGATATGACACCAAACCAAAACAACAAAAACAAATAAACAAGTGAGATGACATCAAATTAAAAAACTACTGCACAACAAAATAATCTACAAAACTGAAAGGTCACCTGTAAAATGGGAGAAAATATTTGCAAACCACATATCAATAAGGGGCTAAAATGGGGATCCCTGGGTGGCGCAGCGGTTTGGCGCCTGCCTTTGGCCCAGGGCGCGATCCTGGAGACCCGGGATCGAATCCCACATCGGGCTCCAGGTGCCTGGAGCCTGCTTCTCCCTCTGCCTATGTCTCTGCCTCTCTCTCTCTCTCTGTATGACTATCATAAATAAATAATAAAAAAAAAAAAAAATTTAAAAAAAAAAAAAAAAAAAAAAAAAAAAAAAAAAAAAAAAAAAAAAAAAAAAAAAAAAAATAAGGGGCCAAAATACAACATATAGAAAGAACTCATGCAACTTAATATCATAAAAACAAATAATCCAATTTAAAAATGGGCAAAGGACTTGAATAAACACTTTTCTGAAAGAGACATTCAAATAGTCAACAGGCACATAAAAAAGTGTTCAACATCACTAATCATCAGTTAAACAAAAATCAAAACCACAATGAGGTATCATCCCACAACTGTTAGAATGGCCATCATCAAAAAGACAAGAAATAACCAGGATGTGGAGAAAAGGAACTTGGGTACACTGTTGATGGTAATGTAAATCGGTATAATTGTAGAAGAGAGTTTAGAGATTCCTCAAAAATTAAAAAATCAAAAATAGGAATATCATGAGTCAACAATTCCACTTCCAAGTTTATATATACTATATTATTTATATATATATGTATACAGTATATGTATGTAATGTGGTATATATACATAATATACATATATATATGTATAATGGACTGCTGTTATTCAACCATAAAAAATGAAGGAAGGCCTGCCATTTTTAATAACATGGATGAAACTCGAGGTCAATTATGCTAAGTGAAATAAGTCAGACAGAGAAAGACAAATACCATATGATCTCACTTATATGCAGGATCTAAGAAAACTGAACTCAGAAACAGAGATTAGATTAGTGGCTGCTAGATGTGAAGGGGGATGGGTAAAGGTGGTCTAAATTATAAAAGGAATAACTTCTAGAGATGTAAAGTACAGCATGGTGACTATAGTTAATAATGCTGTGCTATATATTTGAAATTTTCTAAGACAGTGAAGGTTAAAAGTTCTCAATGCATGCACAAAATTGTACTATACGAGATGAGATATGCATTAGCTAACCTTATTGCTATATATACATATATCAACTCATCAATTTATACAATTTAAACTCACACAAGGTTATTTGCCAATATAATTGGGCTAGAAAAGTCAAAGAATAGAGAACAAACAAAAAAACCTCAATTAGAACCACATGACTGTGAAAAAGAGAGAGAGATGCAGATTTTAGGCCCCATCCCAGAGGTCCTGAACCAGAAAATCTGCAGTAGGGTCCATAATCTGGATTTTTAGCAAGCCCATCAGATGATTCTGTTTCCTGCTAAAGTTTGAAAACTATTGCCCTGTAATACACTAAGGATAACTAACATTCTAATGAAAATTATCTTCAGCTAAGCAACATGTGGATGCATGTCACGACAAATAAAGTGATTAGAAAAGCCTCACTTTCATTGGAAAAGAAAAACTGACACTTTGTTCTACTTCCACTATGACTGTGCACTTTACATTCCACAGAAAGAAAAAAAATGCACCATGAGACAAATTAAAACTAATAAGGGTAGTTAGGGCATAGCAAGTCCTCAAAAGAATAGAGACTTTACTATTTCCAATTATCCTGAACACTCTTAAAAAAGGGGGGGATCATTTGATCCGTGCTTTTGACTATGCTAATGTCTGAAGATGTGGTGTAACCTTCCTGAGTAGATAACCATCTCAGAAATTTTTCCACCATGATAAGAATAATATGCTTACATTGATAGGTGTGTGTGTGTGTGTTAAAATATTTGTCTTTTTTTAATTTGGTGGTACAGGTCTTCTGAAGTCCAATTCTGCTCCATTTATGTATTGCTTCATAATAAACCACCCCACAACTAAACAGCTTAAATAATCTATGATACTGTAGATTGAGCAGGTGTATCTAGGTGGTTCTCACTTGAGGCTTCTCACACAGTTGCATTCAAGTGATGGCTGAAACTGATGTCATCTGCGAGCTTTCCTAGGCTGGATGCTCAAGATGGCTTACTTATATGTGAGCTAAGAGCTCTCGGTAGGACTATTGACCAATGCTCCTTTACAGAGGCCCTCCATGTGACTTAGATTTTTTCCAGATTATGGTAGATGAGAGACAAAAGGGTTGTCCTAAACGTGAATATTCTGAGATCCAAGTGGAAGCTGAAAATCTTCCAGTAATTTACTTTTCAGAAGTCCCAGAACATAATTGCTGCCACATTTAGGCCAGCCTGGATTCGAAGGGATAGGAATTAAACACAATCTCTTGATGTAAGGAGTATAATGTCAGAAAAGTTAGGGAAAGACTAGATAAAGGGAGGACTAGATCTTTGGAAACTATCATAGACTCTTTTGTATTCTTTGAAAGCATTTTCTTTCCTTTTCTAAATGCATCTTTCTCTCAGTTTTCCTTCAACAATTTAGTCCTTCAGCTGTCTTAAAGCTAAGCAGAGGTTAGCTATTTTCAAGGACTGTATAGTCAAAGATTTTACCCTTTTGGCAAGCGAATTGTTATTCTACCACAGTTGCATGGATGATGATAGACAACATGACACACCTGGATTGGAGACAAATAACAGTTTATTATTACTCTCAGCCTAGACGTAGCCAGCACATCTGCATGTTTTCCTTTGGGTTCCTTGTGCCCCAATTTCCACAGGGAGATGTGAAGAGAACCTGAAGACATCTGCACACACAGTAGGTTCATTATAGAGTGATATCCTGACCTTAGGGATCTCAAGTCTTTTACTGAGCAGTAAGCAAACCTGCCCTTTGCTCCAGAAGGAAACACTATCTCTCTATTCTGAGGTGGTTAGCTATATAAGCATCCTTAAAAGGATATTCCAAAACAAAGGCAATCATACCTCACTTGTAAGGCATGCAGAAAGAGATTTGTGACTTGTCATCCAACAGGCATGTGATGGTGGTCACGGTAGGTGTAGAAATAGTGGGGGAAGGGTGGACCACCCACCTAGAGAAAAGAAGCAAGAAAAAAAAAAGCTTCCTATGCTTTAGGAATTGTAAGGAGCTCAGATGTAAAAATATGACTGGTGAAATAAAGGGAGTAAAACAATCTTGAAGAAGTATCCATAGTATGTTTAAGGTTTGGGATTTATTCTGCAGGCGATGCTCAACAGCTCAGAGACTTTTTTGAGTGAAAAGACATGGTCACAGCCACATTTTTATAAGCTTACTCTGATAGGATCTGTGAAGGATTTAAATTCCTAGAGGAAGCATTGATTTAAAGGAACATAACTGAGGACAGGCTGAGCTGAGACAGGATGATTGGAGTGAAGAAACACTCATACATATGCTAGATGTTAAGGAAATAGACTCATTATAGATAAACTAGGCCACAGGTAACATCTTTTAACACAGTGCACTGTCATTATTCAATCTATGTCTCCCCTATTAGCTTCTTAACTTCTCCAGGGCAAGATTCACATTATATTTTTATTTACATCCACTGTGCCTGATTTAATTTTGTTTGATGGATCAGTTCATGCTTATACTGCATCGAACATAGGACAGCGTTTAGACTGCATCAAAAATGTAGAGTTTAGAGGTAAATAAATATAGAACTGGTCCTTATGGAACTTATATTCTAGTGGAATGGACAGACAATAAATTAATGAACAAATAGATACCTAGCATTATGCCAGGTGGCGATAAATGCCATGAAGAAAAATAATATTGGACCAGGGATGGCGAAGGAGGATGCCGTTTTAGGTAGGGTGATCAAGAAAATCTTCTTTGAGAAAATAATCTTAGGCTTCTCTCCTTTCTTTGCTAAAGGTACATAGTAGAGTAGGTGGATATTTTGGATATTCAGAGGTATTCCAGAAGCCAGGCTGAAATCATAAGGAACCTACCTGAAACTGTCCACTAGTGTCTTTGAGTTCATCCAGCAGCTGACTCTGAGACAAAGATTTATTCTGGAAATGATCTCAGAAAATCCCAGGAAGCAAAGCAAGCAATTGAGACAGAAACATAAAGGTATTCAATGTATGTTCATACCTCGAGCTGAATCTCACTCAGGAACTCTGGGAGCCAGTGTGGACCATACTCCTCAGAGATATCCAGAGGTATACTAATAAATGTTTAACAATTGGCTCACTGGGGATAAAAAGAGCCCTTATTTGTAGTATTTGTCCATTTCTTTGTTATAAATACTCCACCATGGCCTATTTCAAGCTGCCAATGTGACACCACTATGCCTGGCGTTGTGAAATGTGCACAGTAGTACACCATCGCATATGAGTTCCACCATCCAGATACAATAGATGTAAATAACCACATGAGGTATTTTTTCATGCTAGTGGATGGCTGCTCCTGAGAGACTTGATTCTCCTGCACTTTGGGATCACACCCACTGAGGGCTGAGCCAGCAATGGCACCCAGAGAAAACCTTCAGCAGGTTGCACTGGTGTGACCTGAGGGTTGAGGTGGAGTACCAGCAACGTCTTCTACCAGTAGAAGAAATCCTGGGTCCCAATAAGGTGAAAGCAAGTGAGCTTTAAAAATCACCACTCTTCTATTTAGGTCAGGGGAGTTTTCAAGTTTAGGGTTCACCTTCAGGTTGGATCTTGTTCAGTGCTACCTTGCCTTATCTTTGCAGTAAAAGTTCCTTGTGGTATTCCCCCATTATGTATGGTTTTGCTTTCCACAGGTTTTAGTAACCTATGGCCCACTACATTCTGGAAGCAGATGGTCCTCCTTCCGACATATCATCTGAAGGCCAATAGTAGCCTAAGGCTATGTCATTAGCCTCACATCATCTCATCACGTAGGCATTTTATCATCTCACATCATCACAAGAAGAAAAATGAGTGCAGTACAATGAGGTATTCTGAAAGACCACATTCACATAATTTTTATTACAGTATATTGTTATGATTGCATTATTTTATTATTTGTTGTCCCTCTCTTGTGCCTAATTTATGAATTAAACTTGATCATAGGTATGTATATGTAGAAAAAAACATACTATATACCTATATAGTATCCATGGTTTAAGGTATCCAGTGGGGGTCCTGGAATGTATTTCCCACATATAAGGGGGGACTGCTGTATACACAGCAGGTGAGGTGTGTTTGGGGAAATAAAAGAGACAATTGCCATTTCTTGGCAGACAGCAAGAGAGTGAAAGAATTGTAACTGTAGAGATGAAGACCAAGATATTTATTAATACTTGAAAGTCGGGAGTAGCAGAAAAGGAGAGAAAGGAATGGGACTCTACCACTTGGTATGAAGCACTCATACTAAAATGCACCTTTTCCACAAACACTCCAAAAGGTGATTCCTACAAAGGGTGTTAGTGAAATCCTGCTGTTCTGTACATGCAAATAGAGTGGGAAAATGCTGGGTAACACTGGCGTTTTTAAAAGATGGGGAGTTGGTGAGTTACAGGCATATTGAGGAACTCCCCTGATCAGCTTTTTCATTTTTACATATTTAAACATTCTAATTATCATTGATATTTTAAATCATATATATATATATATATCCCATATATGTTTTTTTGAGCGTATATATATATATATATATATATATATATATCCCATATATGTTTTTTTGAGCGTTTCCTTCCAAAATACCAGACACTAGCCTGGAATTATTGCAACATGAAGGCAATCAGTACGATCACTTTACCAATTAAGGATATTGCACCTTAGCTGCACTTAAATAACAGAAAGGCCTTCGTTGATTCAAAGCACATTTCTATCCTGCTTTCTTGCCTTTCCCAGGAGATGCAGTATAACTAGCCCTGCAGAACTGATAGTGTGCCTAAAAGTATAGGGGTCTGTTCAAAGACCAATTTCAGCTTTGAAAATGTGCTCAGCCCTAAGCTGAACCACTGAATAGAAGTCATTGTCCTATTTAATGCAAGGTTCCCCTATCTTCTCAGGAGCAAGCTTCCTAATGACCTCAGAGGAAATTAGGGCCACACAGAATCTCAGAGCTGGGTAGAACCTCAGAAGCCACTGATTCTTTTATTTGCACTTCATAAGCCAGCCAGGGCCAGGTCTCTGGCTTCTCTTTTTCAGAGGAGCTGAGCCACCACCAATGGTGGAAAAGGTATGAGATTTGAATATGAAGACCAAGGTTAATTCCAGCTCTACTTTTGTTTAAACATATATTTTAAACAAGAATTTATTCATCATTGACTCCCTTAGGCCTTATTCTAAGAAATAAAGCTATACTGTTATCCATAACAGAAAAAGTTTCTGGCATCATGAAGCTCGCTTAATTTTTGATGGGGGAATAAAATAATAATATTGTAACTAGTAAGTGGACTGATAAATAACCATGATAATTTTAAATAGCATGTTGCTGCTCTAACAGAGATGAATATCCACTTTCTATTTGCAGGCTATACTCATAGCTGGGGAGTATCTGGACAGCCCTTGCAGCTGCTTGTGTGGTCAGGGGACTCACTGTCCCCCCATGGAAGGTAGAGAGCAAACAAAAACAATGTGTGCCACTTTCAGGCCCAGTCTCCCTTCCTCTGCCATGGAAGCCTTAGAAAGGGCAGAGCCACCATAAGGAAGCACCCTGGGTCTTTGCGTTACTGCAAGTAGAAGATTCACCATTCATTTAGGAATATCTACCTTGGACTGTTATATATGAGAAATATATTCTTATTGTCTTTGAGTCATTCTGCATTGGGGAGTGTCAGCCAGCCTTCCCTGCCTACTAGAGCAATGTAGCCTTGCAGAAAACTTAACAGAATGACATGCTAGGCAATAGCAGGTGGTTGAACCAAGGGCAATCTGACAGTAGAATGATAGAGGAAGGCTTTTCTATGATGACATTTTTGCTGAAAATGTCTGTGCTAAGTCCAGCCATGTTAAGATCTAGGGAAGAATATTTTAGGCAGTGGGAATGGCCAAGTGTGAAGCCCCTGAGGCATGAAGAGGTTTAACATGCTAGTAGAATAAACACAAAGCTCACATGACTGGGGCAACTTGAGCAAGGGGAGACAGTTTTGAGATGAGGTCAGAGAAGTAAACAGGGGTGAGAGCATGTAGAGCCTTCTAGGCCATGGTAAGGAGTTTGGATTTTATCCCAAATGTGATTAGAGTGTTTTAAGATGAATAGGAAATGGGATAGGGATGGATATGGTAAAAAGAACACTCTGTTTGATGTGTGTAGAATGGATTATCCTAGGGCAAGACAAAAATGAGATTTGTTTTTTTGTGATGGTTAATTTGATGAGAGGACTTGGCTGGGCTGAGGGGTGCCTGGATAGCTGGTGAAACATTATTTTGGGTGTGTCTATGAGGGTGCTTCTGAAAGAGATTAGCATTGAATCAGTCAGCAGACTGAGTAAAGAAGATCCACTTTCACCAATATGAGTGGGCTTCATTCAATCTGTTGATGGTCTGAACAGACCAAAAGTCAGAGGAAACGTCAATTCTCTCTCTTTCCCTGAGCTGTTCACCTTCTCTTAGCCTTGGACATTAGGGCCCGGGGTCTCATTCTGGTCCTATCCCCAGTGTCACCATAAGCCTTCAAACTTCACCAGTCATAGCCAATTTTTACAGTCTCTGCCTCCTTTTTCCAAAGAGACTGCATATGTTGAACTTTTTGCCTGGAATACCTTTCCCCCCAACAGCTGTCTTCTTTCTATGTCTATGTGGGGCTCGACTCACCAGTCCCATTTTGACCTCCAGTCATTTTGATCTACTTTAGGATCTGAAATTAGGCCATACAGTCTCTTATCCTGGGCCTTTGAACATGATATTTTACTCCATCTTGTTTGTTAACTTCTATTCATTACTTGAGTCTCAGTTTAGCTGGTACTTCATTTAAAAAGCCTTCCCCTCTCTCTTAAATATGGGGAAGGCACTCTCCTCAATGTTCTCAGAAGCCTGTGGAGCTTTGGTGTTCACGCTGCATTATAATCACTTGTCTGTTGGAGTATAAACTCTGTGAATTAGGAACCTTTGTTTCCACAAAGTTTTTTGCACCTCATACAGTCAACAAATAGTGGTTCAATGAACAAACAAAACCAATACAACACTAAGTCCAGAGGACTTTCTCAAAGCTTCAAATGAGAGAGGCAGCCATGACTCAGAGGCTGGGAACAAATTCATTTGAAATGGGATAAGGTCAGGGATGAGTCAAGAAGGGTCATGGAAAATAATCTCTTAAGGTGAGGTACCTCCTTATCAGTTATCCGTGCAAGGGCATATTTGGCATACTTAAGGGTATAGAGTTGAGCTCACCACTGCCTCAAAGAGAGGAAATGAACTGTGACAGCACTTTGTAAACTGGAAAGCATTACACATATACTAAATGATATTTTAATAATCTACAAATATATCAGTATTATAATCTTAGCATTTGTGAAGGACTCATTTTTTCCATCCAAAAGAGAAAAACAGCTTGGGAGTCTTCTTAAACGTGCAAATGTTCTTTTCTGGAAGACTATTTGGTGATAAAGGTCACTGTGAACTTATTGAGGAGCTCACTGGGATGGAAGCAGCATTTATTTATGTGTATTTATGTGCTTATTCACTGATGGCTTTGCTGAGGAAAGCTATATTGTCAAGTGCCCTAATTAAGAAATAATAATGTAATTGATTTTTTATGGATTATCTTCAATTGAGTCCCTTTACAACAGCAAACTCTCATTGACTACTCAGGATAATTGATGGCTTCTCAGCACAATGCCCTTGGCTGATTGCAGAGCAGTTGATGCTGTATCTGACAATGACTGCGAGCCATCCCTGTTCTTGCAATGGCGACCCCTAGGAAGGCAGCAAGCTGAAGCGAGTAACATAGGTCAAATCACTCTCATTTTCATAAAATGAGGGGGTTGAACTAAACTGATGGCTTGAAAAATAAAAATACAAATTCAGCAGGACCCCTTCATCAAGCAAATATTATGTAGGAGCTGTGTTTGTAAAACAGGCCCAAGTGGTGTTAACTCCGGTTGAGGCAAGGTTGGGAAATGCAGAGCTTGCTCCAGCTCCTGTCTCCCACCACCAAAAACAGACTCTGAAGGACTCCGAGATGCACAATTTGAGCTGCTGGACTAGATGATCTCCAAGTACAATTCCAGTTCCACAACTCCAGGGTTCTGTGATATGACTTTCAACAGCTCCAGGATAAACCAAAATAGCTGTTTGTCTTGCCTTTGGAGTAGATGTGTCTCAAAGCATTTGTTATCATGTTCGGGTCAGATTATCAATTTGGCTCAGACACCCAGGCTGTATTTTCAGCAAATTGAAATAGTCTATGCCTCTGATTTTAGTGGTTTCATGTCATTGTGTGGTGTGTATGTGAGTGTGTGTGTACATACACATGTATGTAAAACGGTCCACAATCTTACAGGAGCTCTGAGTTTTCTTTTTTGAACAGATTTTGATGGGATTGTGAGGGAGCTGTAGCTGTCTAGGAGAGAGAGGAACAATAGCTGTTGGTACCAGTAAGTACTGTGCTGGATACTTTATGATAGGAGATACATTACTCACATTCATTGATGAACGAACTAAAGTTCAGAAATGTCACCCAAGGTCATGATACATCTTTATGACTTCAGAGTTCATACTTCTTACTAAATGGTGATTTCTCTTTATGTATAAAGAGATCTAATTATATTGTTTGGGGATAGGGTGATTTAAACATACATCATTCTGAAAAACATAAGATTGTACACTTTGAAGGCCTGCAGGAGTGGGGGAGTTGAATCAGATACCATTTCAATTGAAGTGTGTTTATATAGTCTTTATCTAGATTATCTGTGTATGTGTGGGGTGTGTAGTAGGCAGAATAATGCCCTGTGCTCCCAAAGATGTCCATGTTCTTTCTAATCCTGGGAACCCGTAGCAAAGGGACTTTGCTGATGTGATTAAGTTAAAGACCTTGAGAGGGAGAAATTATCCTGGATTATGTGGGTAATCCCAATGTAATCACAAGAGCCCTTAAAAACAAAAGAGGCAGCAGAAAAGGTCAGGGTGACTCGATGTGAGAGGGACTTGAACAGTTAATGCTGGCTTTGAAGATGGAATAAAGGATGATGAGCCAAGGAATCCAGAGAAACTTGGGGAACTTGGGGGTATCTGAAATTTACTTGAGGAGCCCAAAGAAAAAGAGTCACAAGCAGGAAGCACCTCTGCCCATTTTTGTGTAGTAGCCCATCAGTTTTTGCAGCAGAATCTGGAGGGGATTGTAGAACAAAGGATGGTTCTGTGAAGGTCACACTAACAATCACATGGTTAAGAGGCCTCCCTCAGATCAATGAAGGCAGCATACTTCACTGGGAGACTCTGAAAATAGGGGTACTCAGAGCAGAGACACTGTTTCCAGAGCTTTGTTTATATCCATCCACATCTTATCTTCTGCTTAGGCATGTATTAATTGGAGAAAATCTCTGAATGAACTTCTAGGACATTTTTCTCATGGAAGGTGATCTTGAAATGAATTGATCATCAAGCAAATGGATTTGATTTACTTCAGCAGACTAGGAAGGTTTAATTATTTTCTTACCATTAAAATTAACAAATAGGCAAAGGAATATTTTTGGAATCTTGTTTTATTTAATCTTGTATCATAATTCCTGGCACACAGTAGTGATATTTGTTTTTAGAATAAAATATTTGGCTTTTATTCAGAGAATAATCTAGTGTTAAAACTGGCTGAGCAACTTATTGTATGTTTGGCTAATGGAATGTCGGCATAGAATTTTTTTTTTTTAATGAGAAAGGCAGTGGTTCTATTACTTCCATGGAAAAATACACCAAAACAAAAAAAAAAATAATACAATATAACTTTGTACATTTTTCTATTAATAGCCGCAGTGAGTGCTGACAAATGTTTGGATTTACCACAATGCCCAAATCAAAACCCTCAAATGGTATGACCACAAAGGCTGTGAACTCTCAAGCCAGTAAGCTAATGGACAAGATGCTAAATATCAACCCAGCACTAAGATATATTTTTAATTACTGTTGGCATTTTGCTTCTGCTTAATCCATTACATAGGAGCCAACACCATGCCTTTTTCTCCAATTTCTGACTTCATCTATTGCTAGGACTCTGCTTTAGTCAGTAACATTAGGTAGGAGGCCAACCACTAAGGAGGGTGAGTGATTGACCTGGATGACACACGTGTACCACAGATGAAACCAAATGAACCTAAAGCAGCATACAGACAAGGTCTTTCGATAAGCACTGCTAAAGTTTTATAGCATTTTATAGTTCTCAGGCAAGATGCTGTATTGAATTCCAGGTTGGAGTAAGATCATTTTTGCTTTTCTCTTTTCCTATCAAAAGTGAGATGAATAGCATTGTTGTGGAAAGGGCCAGGCCTAGGAGACAAAAAACTTAGGGTCAGATGTTTATATGGGTGATAACAATGAGCCATTTAACCTTTCTGAGCTTTGTCTGTCTAATTTGGGAAATGAAGATAAAAAATGTCTTCCCTGTTTTCTTCATTTGCAAGTTTTGGGGGGTCACATGACAAAAACTAATACATATGAGAAAGATTTTTTTTCAGAAAGTGTAATGTAAATGTGACTATAGTTTTAGGATCAACATCTTAATCCTAACTTCAGTAAGGTATAATAGGACTATATCTATTTGTCCATTTATTTTGCTTGTTTTTCTGAACTTAATTGTCCCTCTTCTGACACTGATCCCACTTAGAATATTTTTGGTCAATTTTGCTTATGTCAATTCCCCTTTATGCTTTCTCTCTGTCTAGTGTTTGCTTAAGTAGAGCCAGAAATCAAAAACATAAATACAGAGTATTTAGCAAATACTCTTCAAAAATCCACTTAACCCATTCTCCCCAAATCCTCTAAGAAATGTCATCAGTCAAATATTGCTATGTAATAGACACTCACATAATTATAGCAGAATATACCAGAACCGCTTATTTCTCACCTGCCTGTGGGTCATCTGGGATTGGGATATATAGGCTGAGCTCTGGGTGAGTCTAACTATAGGTCCTGCTGGTTTGGTGTCTTGCTCTGAGCTGGTCTTAGATCTCTTCTACATGGTTCAGCTTGGGGCCCAGGCTTAAAGGGTAGCACCTACACTGGTAAATTTCTTCCCATGAAGATGGAAGAGGTTAAAACAACAAACACAACCAAAAAAGATAGCAGAGTACACTTGGTCTCAAAGGAAGTTGGACAAAATACTTACTGTGAGACTAAATCTACTCTGATAATTCTTTCCTCGAATAAAATGTTCATTTCATCAAACATTTAATTGTATGTTTTAGGTGGAAGTTTTTATGCTTTCAAATTTGTAGTGACCACCATGACAACTTTTTCACATGGTTGAAGACCACGCTATTGAAATTTTGGTACATATTTGTGTTTGTACACATGTGTGCATTTTCTCTTTTGACTGTTTATTACCACTGAATTTCTTCAAACATTTTCTTCTTAATTTTCAAGCCCTAAAGTTAGAATATCGACATAGTACTTAAATAATGATTAAGATAAAATATGGATAAGGAATATCTGGGTAGGAATATAGGCATCATTCTTCACTAGGCATGAATCAGTGAATCCATGCTAAGAATGAAGTTTTGTGCAGGGAGGCATGTGCCCTCCTGAGTCGTATTCACATTTCACTTTGCAGTGCAGTACTCACTGAATATTCTGACCAGGTTGTTTGTTTGCTTTAATTATTAGCATAGGAATCATTAAAATAAACTGGGCTTTATTTTACTGAGGAGCTATTTTGCCCATTTCATTAAAAAATGTTTATGAGTTGAACTGCATGCTTGATCATTATGATACTGTGTTTTATGTGAGACATAGGAAAGATCCTAGGATAGACAGCATGTTCAGTTTTCATGACAGACAAGTTCAGAATGATTTCTGACAAAATTCCAGTTAAAAGCCATCTTTTTTTTTTTTTTGAAGAGATGCTTGAGTTAATATTACAAATACTTAATAAAAAGTCAGACTCAATGAAGATAACTATTATTGTCTACACAACACACATAGAGTCCTTATTAAAGTATATTTTGTAAAATTAAAAAACTTTCTGGTTAGGGTCATTTCAATATTAAATGAACAGTTTGTAGATTTTAGATGAGTTCTATGAATCCTTACTAAATCTTTACTAAAAAATGGAGAAGTTTACTTACAAAGTAAAATTGAGGTTTCTTTAAAGCAAAGATGTTCAGTTCAAACATTATATCTATACTAATAGGTTTACCTTTCCTGGCCCTAGAAGGCTAAATTCTTATGTCACAACAACCAAAGCATACATCAATGGGCCACATTTGAGATTTAATACTCTTTCATGGTAGCATTTTCACTGATGAGCCAATGTAAAGACTACCTTAAAGCTACCATCCAGGCTGCTCAAAATATAATCCCTGGAAGAAGTATTTCCAAAGCACTGCCATTCCTGGTTGAGCACAACTTGGTATGTCAATTTATTAAAAATATTAGCATTCAAATAACAGCTGTCTTCCTCTCCACCTCATTTTCCTTTCCTATCTCTCTGTCTCTGTTTGTCTGTTTCTCTCTGCCTAAGCATTTTTTAAAAAGATTTTATTTATTTGAGAAAGAGAGCAGACAGAAAGATCAGGGGGGAGAGTTAAGAGGAGAGTGGAAGGGGAGGGGAGGAGGGAGGGGCAGAAGCAGGCTCCCTACTGAGTGGGGAGCCTGATGCTGGATTCAACCTAAGACATTGGGATCATGACCTGAGCCAAAGGTAGACGCTTCACCAACTACCTAGGTAGACACTTCAACTACCCAGGTGCCCCTGAGTATTTTTAAATTTTAGTTATAAAATTTTAAGTAATTAAAATATAGTAACATCGTCTAAAAACATTTTTAAAAAGTAAATATTTTTAAAAGTGACAAGTGTTTCATTTGTGCTTCATGTCCACTTGTGCCCACCTCCCAGTATATCCAAGTTTATTCGTTATTTATGAATATACAAAGGTAATCTCTTATTCCAGGTTTTATTTTGCATCACTTCTCTTTAAACTGCAAATATACATGGACATGTGTTATATATACTTAGACATGCACACATACTATACACGTAATCTGTGTAGGTTATCTATTGCCGCACTACGAACCACTTCAAGACTCAGTAGATTAAAACAAAAACAATATATTATTTCTCAGCATCCTGTGGGTTAGGAATTTGGACCGTGCTCTTCTGAGCACTATGTCTATTACATGATGTCAACTAGAGTCATTCAGCTGCATGCAGCTACTGATGGCACCGCAACACTCCTCCATGTAGCTTCTCTCTAAGTGACACGGGCTTCCTTGTAACATGGTGGGCTAAGAGAAGTTGGACTTCTTACATGGTAGCTGGCTTCCTAGCATGAATTTGCTAGGAGGTAAAGGTGAAAGTCCTAGGGTTCTGAATTCTTTAATTTTTTTTTTTTTTAATTATGATAGTCAGAGAGAGAGAGAGAGAGGCAGAGACACAGGCAGAGGGAGAAGCAGGCTCCATGCACCGGGAGCCCGACGTGGGATTCGATCCCGGGTCTCCAGGATCGCGCCCTGGGCCAAAGGCAGGTGCCAAACCGCTGCGCCACCCAGGGATCCCAGGGTTCTGAATTCTTATGTGATAGAATCAAAGGGTCTAGCAACCACCAGTGGGTCATATTTGAGATTTAATATTTTTTCATGATTGCATTTCCATTGATGAGACTAGTTTAAGATTAATCTTAGGGCTCATATCTTAAGACTTAACCATGAAATTTAGAGTCACTCCTACCACATTCCATTGGACAAAACAAGTCCCCAAATCACCCCAGATTCAATGGGAGAGAAATAGATTCTTTCAGTGGGATGAATGGCAAAGATTTTGCAGCCATCTTTAACTGACCACAGTATCTGTTTCATTTTATACATGTTTTAAAGTCCTGGGCAGCCCAAGTGACTCAGTGGTTTAGCTCCGCCTTCAGCCCAGAGTGTAATCCTGGAGACCTGAGATCGAGTCCCACATTGGGCTCCCGGCATGGAGCCTGTTTCTCCTTCTGCCTGTGTCTCTGTCTCTGTCTCTGTCTCTCTCTCTCTCTCTCGGTCTCTCATGAATAAATAAATAGAATCTTAAAAAAAAAAAAAAAGTCCATAGACACCAAGCAGTGATTGAAAGATATCTGCTAACACACTGTGAAATATTTGATTCCAGTTTTCAAAAAATTATCAAGTTACTGAGAAATATTAAGATGCAGTACTCTTAGAAATAAAAATAGTTTTCTTTTTTTTTAATAAACCTTCACCACAACATCATAGGTTTGCTGAAAGTCTACATTTTTGTAACACAATGTGTTGTTAATTAAAAAAAAAAAAAAACCTCACCAAAGTATTTTTAATCACTTGGACATATCTTGACTGCCAATTTGTGGAGAGGATAGTTTCTCCATGCATGCTTTGACATATACATTAAACCTTCTCTTACTATTCTCTTGAGAATCTAATTCCCATCAAACCTGTGACATAACCTATAACTATCACCAGCTTCTTTGTGGGAGTTTACGATCTTTATGATATATGCCTTCTGAAATATACGTCTGTAGGCTTATGGTAAAATTAATAAAACTGAAATTAAAACTGACAGCTCTGAAATGATATGCTACCCTTAGCATATGGAATAACCACCGTGAACACTTATGGGGTTTGTTGCAAGATTATAGACAGTTACCCAATAGGGGATAACTTCTGAACTGTGTTGCTAAATCTCATTTGACAGGTTTTGGATTTGGTATAATTTTTCTATAGCATCTTAGTGTTGGGTGAGCAATATGTTAGCTATGATTCAGATGACATTTTATGCCTAAGCTCCTCAGTCTTTCTCCTCCACATCTACCCTCTCTTCCCTGTCACACCCTCCTCTTTCTTCCCCTTCTTCTTTATACACTCAATCTTATCTAAATATTTTAGCAGTTAGTTCATAGCTAGGGGATTCTTTATGAAATATGATAATAAAAAACCCTTTTGTCTGGCTGCAAGTCTGAGTGCTCACATCTGCAAATCTGAGGATACATATCAGAGTTTTATCTACCTATCTGCTTATTGATTTACTATGTTTATACTCTTATTTTTTTCTGTTATGGCAGGAATGCAAGTTGCAAGGATTTAGTACTATACACTGTCTTCGGTGATCCCGTCTTTTATAAAATCTTGATTGGCCCCACTTTGTGTGTGCACGTGTATACACATGCACACATACGCACACACAAACACACTGTATTTTTTTCTTTAATGGATATATTTATCTCTTTTTCTGGTGAATGAAGAGCTGCTGTCCAGATTTTGACTTTGTAAAAAATAGTAGTGTTTCTGTAAAAGAAAGAGTTATGCAGTTTGGGAGAAAATAATTAAAAATTGGTTGCTATCATAGCAAAGAAATACTCAAGTACTGTAATTCTGCTAACACTTCAGGATTTTATATACTGGAAACCAGGCAGGATTATTAAAAGATGAAACTAGGAAATGGGGTCAGAGGGAATTTGAGGTGCTTTTAAATGTATTCCTCCTCCTTTATCCTAGTTTTACCTTGAAGACACAGAAATTATATAAACATGCTTCAAACAAAGTAAACAAAAAATAAACACATATTAACACATTTACTGTCGTTTTGAGAGGGGATGTGACTTCCTACTTGAACTCATGGGCCTTTCTAAAGTTTGTCAGAAATAAGATAGGCTCCTGCTTCTGACATAGGTTAGACCAGGTTGCCTTTAACAATTTTCTAACTATTCCTAAATGATTTCTATCTCTGCAGTCAGGATCATCCTTTGGTGTGAGACTGTTAAACAATAAAGTGCAACCCCTGTGCTGTAGACACTTTGGTTATCTATTCAACATCCAAGTCACTCTTCTTTTGTGGCAACAGAGATTCAATGAGCCCTATTAAATGTTCATGTCTCAAGCCTTTCTTTCAACTAAGAGTGAGCTTGGTTTTGAACAATGAGTCTTGTAAGCAGATATCCACTGGCAGAGTCTTGGGAAGATTTTCCTTTTTTAATAGGAGAGATAGTGCCACTCTTCCACCACTTCTCTCTTCTTCTTGATGCCTTGAATTAAGTTGTGATGGTTAACTTGGGGCAGCCATATTGTGACCACCTGGAAAATGTTAATATATAAGAGTCCTTGGCCCTGACAACGTACAACTGCTGCACCCCTGCTAGCAACTGTCCTCTTCCATGATTTATTACAAACCAAAAAAAAATAACTTTCTACTTGTTTCAATGATCATGTCAAATGTTTTGTTGCTACCAGCCAATTCTAACTACTTTAAATTGTAAATAGATGTAAAAGACTTATTCATGGATATTAAATTTGGAATTTTAATGTTGATTTTTCTGTTGTTATTGTTGTTTTGCCTGTATTTTTC
This sequence comes from Vulpes lagopus, assembly GCF_018345385.1. Classification (NCBI taxonomy): domain Eukaryota; kingdom Metazoa; phylum Chordata; class Mammalia; order Carnivora; family Canidae; genus Vulpes; species Vulpes lagopus. Next base: position 24,932,474 of record NC_054842.1, on the reverse strand, counting down.
TCTTTTCTTACCCTCAATTCAAATAGGTCCCAGGTTCTATGCTTTGATGCCTAGGGATGTTTGCAGTATACTTCCAGGGTGTTTTCTTCAAAAGTTAATATCCATTGAGGAGTTTAGAGTTGGAGTCAGGGGTATTCCTCAGTCTAAAAAAAAGGACCCTGGCTTGGGGGATTGTAGAGGGGGTGTACAAGTCTAGCAAACCCTAACGTCTAAGAGTTGTATAGATCATTTGATGCCTTCCCTTATGACCAGAGTGGCACAAGAGGCCTCTACAGTGCTGCTCAGACCAGCCCATGAAGGCAAACAGTGCATGTACAACTTTTCTATGCCCTTGATCTACAGTAACAAGAAGGTGTTCTGATGAGACTTGAAATTGCCCTGACAACTAGAATAGTAATAGAACCTAAGACTCCTCTACTTTTAGAGCCACAAAATTTTGTGGGAGTTCTTTGTCCCTCCTACTCTTTGGAGATAACTCTGAATTGGGGGGGGGGTTCAGAGCCAAGACTCTCTTTTAGAAATATTGACTAATTTTATATTTTGAATCATAATTCCCATATGAAAAGTATAAAGAACATAAATATATGGTTTTGCGAATTCTCACAAAGTGAATACCCCTATCACTCCTTCTGGGTCAAGAAATAAAACATGGCAAGTCCCTAAAACCCTCTTCATGGGCCCTCTCAATAACCATTTTATCATTCTTCCCCAAAGAGAATCCTGATTGTTTCAGTAAAGTTTTTCTTGCTTTTATTTATAGCTTTATATCGTTTTTTTTAGCTACTTAAGTATGAATTACTAAATACTATCTTTGTCTATTTTTTTAATTTTACATAAATGGAATCATACTTTTTTTTTTTTTTTGGTTTGTGGCTTTATTTCACTCAAAATTATTTCGTTTGTAATGTATATATACATGTTACTTGTGTAGCTGCATTCTGTTACTTTTTTATTGCTGTGTATTTTATTATGTAAAAAACACCACAATTTATTTAGTTGTTTTATTTTTGAAGGGAATTTGAATTATTTTCAATTTTTAAAATAAGAATTCAGATGATGTTAGCAAAAGCATCAAGGCTCAAAATTAATATACATGGCTCCTCCAACCCCCACCACAGATTTCTCCCCACTCTTACTGCACCTCCACCCCCATCAACTCTCATATTAGTACTTGATCTATAGTTGAACCTCTGACATAGAAAGAGTTAATCACAGTGTCTTCAAGAGATCTCTCCTATTTGGCCATCATGGATTGATTCAGAAAGATACTTGGACTCATGTTTCTTCAATGAGTGCCTTCCTGGGAACTTTGGAGGGGAACAGAAGGAGAGTGTATGTTGCCGAGTTGCTGGAATATAACTATAAATCTAGGAGCTATCATCAGCCATGTTTTCCAAGTGGACAGGAAAACAAATTAGAAATATCTGCATAGGAAGAAAAGAATGAATCAGATGCCACAATTATAAGACTTTAAAGAATCCTGATGATCAATTCTTGATTTGAGTTTGGTTTGAAGCTTTTACTTCCTTATAATAAATATCCCATTGGCTTATGAGAGTTTGAGCGAGCTTCTGTTACATGGAAATATAGTAGTCCTAATATTACAGATATTTTTACCCGTCTAATTTAGACAGCATTCATAACTATTTCTTAAATAATTATATTTTTCAATAATTTTATATTTGAGAATTCAAGTATCTGCTACTTGATACTAATGTAACGAATGAATTTGGACAAGTAAAAAAAAAGTCTCTGTGACTTAGTTTATCATCAGTAACATATGGAGGTTTGGACAATAAAATCTCTAAGATTTACTTTGTATCTAACACAAAATTATTCTATTAGAGTGCCAGTAGGCAAACTTATTATTTGCACTTGCCTTTTTCAAAGGAAACAGGGGCTGGTGATAATTCACTCTAAAACATTTTGAAATCAAAATATTTCAGAATTCTCTACTTCTTAGTAAATAAGCCTTTCTCCATTGAATATTTCCTGATACATAGCTGGCATTTAGAAAATATTTGCCAAATGCAAGAATGAATGAATGACTATGTGAGATATTTATATCCCAAGATCTAGAATATTAAGTATGTGTTTTAATGATGTCAGTTCTCAATCAACCCTTACCATAAATCCCTAGTCTTTACAAAGACCAAATGCAACCTTTCAAGTATGAGAGTTTCTGTGTCTGGGTGATTCAGAACTGAAGGGGTTAATGAAGAGTCAGATGCCTCCATAGGATTTCTGTGAAGCACAAAAAGTACAGTGCCAACAAAATCCCCTGAAGAGTAAACAAAACTTGGAACTGTTGCAAACAATAAATTGTCAATACCTTATAGAAGCAATGGATAATGAAAACTTATCATGCCTATAGTTAGTATCCTCTTTAAAAGAATTTACAGAGTCTATGAAATTAAATTCTGTGCACAGTTCTCTTAATTTGTCCTTAATTAAACAATACTCCATAAATGGTGCATTCAGTGACCAAATGTTCAGAGACAGCAAAATGGTGGGTCCCAAGCCATTAGGAATGAAATAAAGGCAGTCCCTGGAGAGTCTGCAAGAATCTGGTCTCTCTAAGTGACAACTGATGGTTTAGGAAAGATAATTAACTTTGCAATTACAAACTGCAGCTTTCACCAATGCTGTTTTTCCCCCACTATAATCTTTTAAATGTTGGATTATTTCCTATATTGTGAAATAGTTTGCCTGGAAAAGAAAAAAGCAAACGAATACCCCATTTTAGGCTGCTGAGTTCATCAGGAATTAAATCCTTATTGATTAATTTAATGGGTATTGTTTTTTATTTCTAATGTTAGATCAATATCCATTTAATGTGTGATGCTATGCTGATTCACAACACTAAAATTTCAGCAGTAAATTTGTACAAATAGCAAAACAATATTTAGATTTTACACAAAACCCGGAAAGATAGATCTCTTATTTTTTATCAGAAAATAAACATGAAATTACTATTCAAAACATTAAGAGCTAAAACTTTTTAAAGAACCCTTATTCTGCTTTAGATTTAATACCTTTATGCCATTTTTTTTTGCTTAAGTGATTTTCTGAAAATCTCATTACTTTATTTATTATGGATATTTAAAGGACTTTTATACCAGAATAATCCATTTTTTCTCCTCCTCCCCCAAAGAATTCAGTTTACCCTAACTCTACCTGGCCAACTTTTCTTCATGTCAGCTGACACTATCCATTAGGCAAATGTTAATAGCAAATAAGAGTTGCTTTTCTTTTTCCTTTTAAAATCTGATTGCTGGAGGAACACTTTTATTGTGTTTATGTAGACGAAAGTTTTGAACTGAAAATTTTCATGGACTAATTTTAGGCCCTAAATACCCATCTTCTTCTCAACACTCTTCAATTCATCAAATGATAACACCTTCTCTACTTGGCTCCATTTTCTAATTATTTATGTTTCTAAATCAATGTGACTTAGTGTGTATGTTCAAATGGCTCCTATCATTCACAGCAAATACACAGGACAATAGTCTTTAAAAGTTGACTCATGCAAATACCAAATTGCATTTTGTTAACACTGTATAAATAAAGAATTAGAAGGCATCTGAGAGATACACTGGTTTTGATTTGGTGCCTCCAAAATCAGAGAAAATTGGTTGGATCATGTCCATGTCATTAGGCTTTTTCCATAATGTACTTAGATTTTATCAGAAACTCTCATGTTGTTAAATAATCTTTACATGTTTTCTGAACTTAGGCAGGGTCACCTTTCCTTCTTCCCTCCCTTCTTTCTTTCCTTCCTCTTTTATTGACTCATCAAATATTTATTGAATTCATACTACATAATGGTACTGAGGCAGAATCTATGGGTTCAGAGATATACACATTCAAGGAAGTCACTGTTAATGAAAGCTGAAGTTCTTGTGGATAACATGTATATACAGCCACTGTGGTCTTAACTAAATACAGAGAAATGGGCTACTTTTCTTCCCAGGGGCCCAGTTTCTACATTGCCAGAAAATCCAAACAACTTTTCATATTCAACTCCATTTCCATATCCATTTAGCAAAATTTCTACTTTTCCCTAAGGAAAAGAGCAATGAATACAAATTATCCATCAGTCCACCTGACAAAAGCCCATATTCTTGGTAAGATTGTGCCTGTTTTCATCCTAATTAGCCTCTGAATTACAAGGATGCTCCCTCTCCTATGCCTTTAACCTTTGTTTCCAACCACTTGCACCTTTAAATTAACCTGCCTTTGGCCACAAAACTGAACTGCAGTCCTCATGGCATCTGTACATCTCCTGGACTCCCTGAGACCATCTCCCACTTGCCCTCTTGATGACTTCTCATTCCTCCTAGCCCTATTTCCTTGACCCACTTCTTATTTTGCATCATCTCATCTTCCACTCAGATCTTCTCTTCTAGCCCTCTTACTTGATCACACAGTTTGCATTCATTCTTCCAGCTCTGACTTTCTGACAGATGCCCTCAGAACTTGAGAATTTCCCAGTGTAGCTCCACCCTGCCTTGCCTCTAGATCTGATGGGATTTCTTAGCTGAGTCTGGCCCACATCTCCATGCGTGAGGAAAAGAGATGAAGGAGCACATTCAACAGTTAACCTCTAGTTCAAAGTTGTGTTGTCTCCTTTTTGGACAATTACAAAAGTTTATTAACTGGTTTCTCTGTATTTATTTCTCCAACATTCAAGTTTATTATCTACCATCTCAAGATGAATATATCTATGGCCCTATTTTGATTATATTGTTCTCCAACTCTAAATCATGCCATAAACCTTGTGCTTTTTTCACTGCACAGCTCTACGTTCCTTGTGGTAGGGAATGTACAATACTCATCCTTGTATTTCCCTGACAACTACCACAGGACCTTGGTAGAATATTCGACATTTATCCACTGGATGCTAATTCCACTAAATATCAATGTACATTTTGCATGGATAATTTTCCACCAATAAATATGGGAACCACCAGTTTAACAAAACTGAAATAGGCTTCTTTACTGCAGGACTTCCCTGAGCTTTAAGTATGCTAATGTACTGGTAGTACTCCAACAGGAAGGTAAAGGATATGGTACTTGACCAGGAACATCTTTTTATTTTCCTAGAGCATCTTGAATAGCTAGTGCCAGTGCTCTGTGGGGCACATATTTAGCAAAATACAGTTCAACAAAATAAAGTTTTAAGTAATTAGAGAGTAATTAAGAGGCTTCCATGATTTAGTCCTCATTTCCCTACTTACCTTCTATAAATTTCTTGTTACTAACTATATATTCTGGTCAAAAAGGCCATTTACTATTCCAACATATCCCTACGCTTTGCTAAACATTTGGGTTTTTTCCTCCCTTTCTCATCGAAAGTTCTCCAGTTAAAATTTTACCCATAATTTAAGACACCCCCAAAATATCTGTTATCCATAAAGTTTTGGCTTATTACTTAAATATGATTTCCCTGTATTCTCAAATTGTATGTGGCCATTTTTATGGCATGTATCTCAATCTATTGGGTATTGTGGCTAATGGTGGACACATTTCCATTACCAGTTCATTAACATTAAAAGAAAACTGTTGTACATTGAATTTCCACCATGAATCCCACCACTCTTCTAGGGATTTTACTCATTAATTCATTCAGTCATTCATCCGTGTATACCCACCCCCTTTCTCTGCTCCAGCCATCCATCATATTAGTGAGTACCAAAGCATTTTCTAGGGCCAAACATTGAGACTACAACAGTAAACAAGGTTGACAAAGCACATTTCTTGTATATAGTGTATGTCCTACTGGAGGAACATAGGTCATAAACATGTGAAAAAGAAATAAGGCTATTTGAAGAGAGGTAAGTGATATGTAGAAATTGAAACACAATAATGGTATAGTGAATAACAAGAATGGGATTATTATATTAAGTTAGAATGGTCAGGACATTTTGCATATGCTAGCTCACTTAATCCTCAGAATAATACTTTAAATTACTGATTGCTATTCCCAGTTTATATATGAGCAAACTGAAACTAAGTGAAGTTCCATAGATTGACCAAGGTCATTTAGATCATAAGTACTAGAACAGGGCTAACAAATATAATTGTGCATATTGTACATTGCAAAACTCCAAAGAGTCCTATGTAAACGGTGCCTCTGCCAGTCAGGATTTGATACAAAAGCAGAATCACTAAAGGTGATGTAGAATTTATGGTAGAGATTAGGCCTTATGTAATTGTGAGAGCTGATGAAGAGTCTATCTGAAGTTGGTATAGCTCTTTGCCTGGTGTGGAGTGAAAGTAATTGTGGTGACCAGGGCTAAAAGTGCTAAGACAATTTATATAAAGTGAGGGAAAGCAAGAACAAGCTGAAAGACCAAGGAAGAAGATGGATACTGCAGGGACAAATTGGAACCCATATCTGTGTCTTGCTGCCCCTAACCCCTGTGAATCGGGCAACATACAGGGGGAGCCAGCACATTTCACCTTGTGGGAATACTTACACCTGGCCTAGGTTTCAGAGAAGCTGAACGGGATGGAGCAATGGCCTGGCTGATGCCCATGCCTGAGAGGGGAGCCATGAGATCAGTGATAATAGGCACAAGCTACTATAGTGCATCTTGCCCCACAGGGAACTTAGAGTCTAATAACTGCTGCTTCTACATCTTTCACAAATTTCTCTTGTCACCAACCCTGACCAGAATCATATGAGGAACAGAATTCTTGAAAATGTACCACCAGCTGAGAAAAGATGACACAGTGGTCCTGAGTTGTACAATGCAAAGCCTGAGAAGCCATACATAGCATCCCTTGAAGCAGAGACAGGCTTTCATCTAGACTTTGGGACTCCAAAAGTTGCATGCTTCTGATTATACAGTATTATCTCCTTCATATAAAACACAATATGTCTCATATTCATATACTCACAATACCTACCACAGAAAGTAGGCACTTACTAAATATTTAGTAAATAAATAATTCACATCATACTGTATAGGCCTCACCTGAAAGTGAGTCTAGAGAAAAAAATTCTTATATTCTCCCAATTGACTTTGTATCAAAGCACACAGGCTGGGAAAAAAATAATCACCTTGGCCAGAAAGAAAAATAGAATGATCCCTTTGTCATTGAAACACTTTGATTTTAGGGGAGCAAGACTAAAGGTCCTATTTCAAACCGTAAGCATTTGTACTCTGGCATTGCTAGACCAGAGATGTTAATAGCATCTCTGGGAATGCGTTAGAAATTCGCATTCTCAAGTTTCTTCCCAAACCCACCCAAGCAGAAATTCCAGGGGTGGAGCCTACCAATCTCTGTGGACAAGCCCTCCAGGTAATTCTGATGCACACTCAAGTTTGAGAATCACTGATCTAGAATGCTGAATTCCTGGGCTAGTGAATAAAAGGAGAAGCTGAAGTAGGTCCCATTTGGTGAATCTGCACGTTTGGTGAGTAAAAGAAATGATACACAGAACCACCGAGCTGCAACTTTAGGCAATTCAGGACAGCTAGGCAGAAGCGGAAAAAGTAGAAAGCAATATGAGAAACAAGTACGTCAGACAGATGCAGATAAGAAAGAGTCACCCAGATGCAATGTAGGGGATTTCTCCATTTGTATCTGGCCGAATCTCTTCCACACATACTTTTTGGCAGATGGGTAGCAGATTTCCTGTTGGGACAGCTCTGGGTAAACTGATGAATTATATGATGAGTTCCCACCCTATTAATCAGGCAGTTTAATATAAATGATCATGAAAGGGTGACACAACCATTGCATTCTCTAGCTTATGTGTGGTCATGTCTCTCCTTTGGAAAGTCCTCGTTGATCTAAAAGAAATTCAGTCCCTGTTGAATCAACCATTTAAAAAGCCTGGAGATAACATGATTCTCTGCCTACAGCTACTTCTTAATCCAGTCCTAATCTCATTGTCCCCAGACCCCTGCTTCATTTCCTCACCACGGACACACACTTATCTCCCCAACTCAATATATGATATTATGGCCAAATAATAGTTTGAAATGCTAATCACTGTGGGGGGATTTTTTTTCACCCTTTATTTCTTCCTTGTTCCTTTGCTCCTATGATCAAAGCTGAAGACCTAATTCTCTGTGGCTTTTCTGTTCCACCCTGCTAAGACTTCAGGGGACTTTAGCAGATTTGTCAACAGCTGAAGAAACAGGACTCAGCCACAGACAAGATGTCTTAGTAAAAAACACAGAGGGGAAGGAGATTTCCCCTTGGCTAAAGGTTAGAGAGTCAAAAGGGAAGAGACGAAAAAGATAGGATAGAGCTTCCACATGGCCTGATAGTGAGAAGGATTTCAGAAAGAAAATGATTTATCAGGTATGTCTAGGCCTGTGGGAGCAGAGGAAGCTTCAAAGAAGGATTTCAGGGCCTGAAACCTAAAGTAGATAAAACAAAACTTCCAGGACAGTGGAGGCCATGGCAATATCTCTGTGGACAAATGACTCGTGACGAGTTCCACAGCATTCCCTCCAAATACCTTGTCGCTGTAAAATTCCAAGAGTGGAACATGGGAAATGGCTAAAGTTCAATTTCCCTCTAAACCTCTGAAATGGTCTCATTTATGGAAGAGAGAGTAATATTTCTTGCACAACTGAGCATACAGAATGAAATTAATGCTTCCTAAGGCTGTACCTTTTTTCTAAGATTATGTTTTGCATTTACTTTATTTTGACTAAGTATTATATAGGGAAGACCTATTGTCCTGAAATGAACTTAAACTTTACCACTGGCTTGGCTGCTTTTAGAGCTCAATTGCTTCTAAAGGGGAGAGGGGCAGGGGAGGGGCAGATTTAAACAAATTCTAGATGTAGTCATTATAATTGGGCTTAAGAATTCTGCTTGAAGAGTTGGATATCATTGTTACTAATGTGCCCCTACAGTATCTAACTTGATAGTTTGTTCCTCTTAGCCTAGTAGGAGAGCTAGGCTGCTATATATCATTTTTAAAATGTAAAATACAATAAAGTATGATTTCTTACATAAATAGTATTAAGTCCAACACACTTGAAAGTAGAGGAGGGTGGGAATTGGAGATGTATCAGTCAAGGTTCTAATACAAATTAGATATATTCTACATATCTATAACATATATTATTATGTTATATAATATAATTGTCTGTATATAATTATCTCTCTATATTATCTATAATACATATATCTATAATATCTAGAAAAAAATAATTCTATAAGGATTCTTTTTTTTAAAAGACAAGTCGATTTAAAGGAGCACAGGGCAAAGAGCCGTCACCCATGAGTTAGTACAAGCTATTATCATCCATGGTCCAAAGGGGAGGAAAAGGTCCCGGGATCTGATTGGAAAGCCATGCAGTCAGAGGCCTTGAGTAAAACAGTAGACTTCATTTGAGAGACGAAGCCAGAGGTGAGTTCACAGCAAAGATCCCAGATACTCAGATCGTACTCTTTTGCCTCTCCTATCTCCACCTGGAAGGCCCCACAGGCTGAACCCAGCCTGAAGTCACAGGACTTGAGGCTACTAGTTGATGTAGTCTATTAATTCAGCCTTTCTGGGCAGAGGGCAGAAGGGAAACGTGAGTATGGATCCGGAGGGCAAACAGACAATAAGGTGGGCTAGAAATGCTGTCTCTAAGATAAGGTCTCCACAATATTTTGAAGGATCCATAGTTTTCCAGGCACATAATGGAAGGAATTTCTTAGATATCCTTTACAAGTTGGTTTTGTGTTGATAAAATTATAAATTCTGGCATCTTCTGACTATTAGAATAGGAAGATTGTAAGGGGCATGTCAGAGCATTTTCTCCCAAGGACACTGATTTCATATGATGATCCATATATTAATAGCATGTCCCCTGTCACCATGAGGTTGATAACCCCTGGCTATCTGTGAATGCGACCTTACTTGGAAATTTGGTCTTTACAGGAGATCAAGTTAAGATGATGTTATTAGAGACCTAATCCAATATAACTGCGTCCCTAAAAAGGGGAAGGGGAGTTAGGACAGAGACAGACAAGCACACAGGGAGAACATCAAGGGAAGATGAAGACCGAGATCAAGGTGATGAACCCACAAGCCAAGGAATGATAATGTTGCCAGGAAGCCCAGAAGCCAGTCAAGAGGCAAGAAAGAGATTCTCTCTCCCCGCCCTCAGAAGGAATCAGTTTTGTCAATGCCCTGATCTTGGACCCCTGGCCTCTAGTACTATGAACAATAAATTTCTATTGTTTAAGCTACCCAGTTTGTGGTATTCTGTTACAGCCACCCTTGCAAACTAATATGCCTGTAACCCCAGTATATCCTCCACAATTCTTTTGTCTGAGGCAAAACACATGCCATTGGAAAAAAATGTCCTGTTCATGTTTACCCAAAACTTAATATAAATAATTATAGAATCTGTGGTTTTTAATAAGATTTTGCTTCCCAAAAGGTAAATTTATCATAAAACCAATGAAACTTAAGATTTAAGGTTCCCCAATTACATGGACCCCTTCTAAGGCCCCGTACCAAATTTTAGACTCTAAATTTGAATTCTTTTTCTGAAAGAGGGTACTCCAGATTATAAAAGTATTGGACTCCACAAAATCTGAATCCACTCTTTATCTCAACTTTTGTTATAACCTCCAACTTCAGGTAGTTATTGACATAGTTGGATATGATATCTTTATATGGTAAATCATTGCTAACATTCTTTCAAATTCATTGTTCTTAAAAGCAACACCAACAAAAAAAACAATTCAAAGGAAAGAATAATAAACAAAAAGAACAAACAACTTTGAGAGTCCTTGAGCATAGTGTTCTAGGCCCAGTGGGATTCCAAAATGAGGACAAGAAGCCTTCTCTATTCTGCACCAAATGGTGATTTTATTTATTTATTTATTTATTTATTTATTTATTTACTCATTCATTCATTCATTTATTCATTTATTTATTATTTATTTATTTATTTATTTTGCATGAGGGTTCCTGTTGCAGGTGAATTACCTCAGGGAGAAAGCCTATTTCTGACACTGCTCATCTATCACTATTTTTTTCCAGGTTTTGAAACCTCAATTGCTTTGGAGAGAAGATGGAATAAAATTATAATTACATTCATTAGCATATCTAAATGGAAGCATCCTGCCCTACTGTATGTACTCATTAAGAATGATCATCAACAGATTCCAGAATCTGCCTCATTAATTAGGTGGTGGAATCATACAGCATGATGGGAGGAGCCTAGGTGTTATGACCTGGCCTGGTCATGACTCTAGGGCTTTCTGTATCTCTAATTGATATACGCCCTCTACAACATGGGCCCTATCCCATCTGTCATTTAAATAATCTTCTTCAGGCTTCACAAGAAGTACAAGAATGCACTCAAACTTAAAAGTATTTAAACGTTTTAGAAGAAGAAAAGCAGCAGACATCTCTCAAATATCTCCACCAGGAGTTAGGCAAGGCAGCTTAGGGGCTGCTGAAATCATCTCAGAAAAAGAAAACCCTTTTTTTTTTTTTTTCAGGATCCTGGACAGCAACATCCTGGCACCTTTCCAGCCATATTGACTAATGCAAAGTTGTAGAGTTCATGTACTACCTGATACTGTGTTTTGTGAGACTTTACCTGGTGTTACGGATGACCACTTATTCCTTCATGCTTCCATATGGAAGGGGCTCTACTTGAAAAACACTCTTTGCTCTTCTTCATTCTCTTACTCATTCTTACCCCAGGGAAGAACTCATATGATTGATGAGTTTGGGAGAAGCAATTGGGAATTTTTGGAGCAGCACCTTTTTTCTTCTTCTCTTTTGAATCCATTCATCTATCGGATCTACTTGTCTTTCTGCTCTCTGCCATGCAATCAATATCCCTGGGTCAGAGTATCCTGATGTTATTCAACTATACCTATGACTAGATGCATAAGTTTGTTTTGGATTTCTCTTAAAAAAAAAAAAAGATTGCCAACATTTCTTCCTGTACATGCTTCCTTTTTCTCTCATCAAGAAGTGAAATCTATTTATCCACCTCTTAAATCCAGGCTGGCCTTCTGATTTCTTTATGCCAGTAGAATGCAGGGGAAATCATGCTTTATGTGCCTTAGGCTTAGTTCTTGAAAGGCCTGGTAGCTTCCATTTACCCTCTATTGGAATCTGGTTACCATGTTGTGTGGAAGTCCAGCCTGCCTTGGCAGAGAGAGAGGAGATGTGGAAAGGAAGTGCCACATGAAGTAACAGAAGCCATGTAGAGGGGGATCAAAGTACCATAGCAAACTCCTAACACCTAAAAATTCAAACATGTGAGAACTCTCTTGAACCATCCAGCCCAACCTCCCTGCCACCTGAATATAGCCATGTGAGTCACCCCAAAAAATACCATATGAAACAGAAAAACTACTTAGTTAACCCATAGAATCACCAGAAGTAACCAGCCATTGTTTTAACACACTAAGTTTGGAGTTTGTTACATAGAAATAGATAACTCATCTTTTTTGGGTAATTTTATGTAGTTTTAGGGTTGAAGACTTAGCAAAACCACATGGACACAGACTTAAGTCATGTTCCCCAAATAGCTTTGGCAGTAATTAAGATATTTTAATTTCCATCTTTCTACTCTTGGATATGCTTATCAATTGAGTCAAACTCTGGAAAGGAAGAAAACAGTACTATATATTGACTAAGACTCCAAAACTGAAAATAAATTACCTTTTTTAATCTAGCTAAAAACCTACATATGCCTGAGAGTCAGCCCAAATGTCACCTCCAAAACCTCTTACTTGATTCCAGTCCCTCTTCTCTGTATTTTCCAAGAGTATAATTTTATCACGGCATTTATTTGCATTGTGTCTTCCACATTGCTCTACGCTCAAAGAAATCAGTTTATGTCTTATTTGAATTTACATTACCACACTCAGAAACAGGCCCAACACAAAGTTATGCTTAGTAAATGCTCTTTAAATGTAATATTTGAGAAATTTTATCTGTGTTTGCCTCAGTAAATAGTATGAAACTGTTTCAGTCCCCCAATTTTTTCCTGAACTTTTTTATTTCAATTCTTTTGTCCACAGTTTGGTGATGTGGAAACAGCAATAGTTTTTGACCAAGATGGAGCTAGATTTCAAACTTAATCTCTGCTGCTTTTTGCCTATGGACTTTGAGCAACCATTTTCAATTTCTGAGATTTCATCTCCTCATAAGATAGGAGTGATTATTGACAGAATTTTAGTAATAAATATTTTCTCAGTTTGATTTAGATATAATTCACATATCATGAAATTTATGCATTTAAAATATACAATCACCCCCATTCTAATTTTTTTTAAGATTTATTTATTTATTTGAGAGAGAGAATGGGGGGGGGGACAAAGGGAGAGGGAGAAAGGAACTAAGCAGACTCCATGCTGAACCCCGATTGGGGCTTGATTTCATGACTCCGAGATCAAGTCCTAGCTGAAACCAAGAGTTGGATGCTTAATTGACTGCACCTTCCAGGTGCCCCACCACAATCCAATTTCTTAAAACGATTTTATTTATTTATTCATTAGGGACACACACAGAGAGAGAGACAGAGATAGAGGCAGAGGGAGAAGCAGGCTCCATGCAGGGAGCCAGGCAATGCCCCATCCTGGGATCACGGGATCATGACACCAGCTAAAGGCAGATGCTCAACTGCTGAGCCACCCAGGCTTCCCCACAATCCAATTTTGAAATATTTTTATTATCCTTCAAAATAAACCCAACACCTACCAACAGCCACTACCTATTTCCCTCTTCACCTAATCCTGACCAGGCACTAATCAGCTTTCCATCTCTGTAGACTCATTTATTCTGGATATTTCATACAAATGGGATAATACAATATGTAATCATTTATGACCATATTCTTCTACCATGATATTTTCAAGATTCATCCAAGTTGTAGTATGATTAGTACTCCCCTTCTTTTTATATTCAAATAATATTTTATTGTATGGCTTTACCACATTTGTGTTGTCTGTTTATTATTTGATGGACATTTGGGTTTTTCTACTTTTTGGTTATAATGCTGCTGTGAATATTTGTGTAAAAGCTTTTGTGTGAACATACATTTTCATTTCTCAGTTTTATACCAAGGAGTGGAGTTGCAATGTATGAGGTTCTAATTTCTCCACATTCTTGACAACACTTGCAATTGTCTACCTTTTTTAATTTTAGTCAGACTAGTGTATGTGATGTGGTATCTCATTGTGACCTTGATCTGTATTACTCTAAAGAATAATGATGTTTAGGATCTTTTACCATGCTTGTTTATCACTTAACTTCCTTGAAGAAATTTCTATTCCTATTCACTATTTTTAAATTGCTTGTTTATTGTTGAGTTTTAAGAATTTTTGTTTGTATATTCAAGAGACAATGATCTTATCAGGTAGATGACTTGCAAATATTTCTTCCCATTCTGTGTGATGTTCTTGCACTTTCATGATGCCCTTTGAGACACAAAATTTTTTTTTATTTTTATTTTGATGTAGTCTAATTTATCAATCTTTCCTCTAAATTTGCATTTATGGTATTATAACTAATATTTGCTAACCCAAGATTATAAAAATTCCTGTTTTCTCCTAAGAGTTGTATGGTTTTAGCTTTTAGGTTTAGAACTATAATTCATTTTGAGTTAATTCTGTGTATGATGTGAGGAAAGGGTCCAACTTCATTCTTTTGCATATGGATATCCGGTTGTTCCAGTACCATTTGTTGCAAAGATTCCTCTTTTCCTATTGAATTATCTTAGCACCCTCATAGAAAATCAATTCATCATATATGTAAAAGTTTATTTCTAGACTCTCAATTCTGTTTCATTACCAGAATTGATTTCAAGTTTCCACTGCTGTAGTTTCAGTGAAATAGAGAAATTTTGTTCCTATAGAGCGCTCATTCCCCGTTTTTATTTTATTTTGTTTTATTATCTTCTCTGTATTTATTAACCACTTATTTACCTTTTCTGGTTCTCTTTATTTATTCCTGTGGATTTTAATTATTATCTGATATTGTTTTCTTGCTCCAATACAGCTATGTTCCTGCATACCTCCTTTGAACTGTTATCAACAAATGTGTTACATATTTATATGTTATAGGCCCCAAAATACAATTATATATGTATCATTATATGCTACATAATTATCTTTAATATCTTTTTTTTGTTTTTTTATGTATATTCAAATTATTATTTCAACTCACTTGCTTTCAGCTTGAAGAATTTTCTTTAGTATTTCTTGTAAGGTAGATATTCTTGCAATAAATTCTCTCAGTTTTTGTTTACCTTGGAATGTCTTTATTTCATCTTTACTTTTGGAAGATAGTTTTGCTGGATATAAGATTCTCAGTTGACATGTTTTTAACTTTTAGCACTCTAAATTGCATTTTGGTATTCATTGTTTTTTATGAGAAGTCATCTATTATTCTTTTGGCTTCACTTACACACGATGAATCCTTTTGCTCCTACTGTTTTCAAGATTTTGTCCTTGTCTTTAGCTTTCACCATTTTAACTATGATGTATCTAGGTGTGGATTTCTTTCAGTTTACCCTACTTAAAATTTTTTGAGCTCCCTTTATGTGAAGATTAATGTTTTTTGTCAAATATAGAAAGACTTCAGCCTTTATTTCCTCAAATATGCTTGTTGCTCTTTTCTCTTCTTTTTTTACTGGTATTCCTATTAGGCTTATGTTAGTGTTCTTAAAATTACCTTATATATCTCTAGGGCTTTATTGATTTTTCTTTATTCTTTTGTTCCTTTATGTTCTTCAGGTTGCATATTCTCTGTTGATCTGTTTTCAGGTTCTTTAATTTTCTCCTGTGATAGCTCCAATCTATTGGTAAACTCCTCTAAAGAATTCTTCATTTTAATTATTCTACTTTTTGACTTCACAATTTCTGTTTGGCTCTTTTTAACAAAATTATCTATTGATATTTTCTATTTGATGAGACAATATCATCTCATCAAGATGTGATGAGATATACCTTTCTTTAATTATTGAAATATAATTTTAAATAAGTAAATAATAAAAAAGCAATCATTTTCTCATAACAAAGGATTACTGGACATACGAATAAACAGAAAAATATGACCAATACACAGGAAAGAAAAGCAGGCAACAGCAATAGTCCGTAATAGGAACCAGATGTCAGATTTAACAAAGACATCATACTTAACCATTGTAAATACTTTTAATTGCTCATCATCAAAATCTCCATTGGTTTTGATAGTGCCCCTAAGTTTGATCTTCTCCATGTTGTGTTCCAAGTCAGTCAGTCTTCTCATAGAGAGTTATGGAGTTTTCTTTTTCTACAACCTGCCTTTCTCCCTGGAAAGAACCTCAGTATTATTATTCGGGAGAGGGAGAGCTGGGGCATTGAAAATAGTTAACTTCTCTCAGAATGATATCTCTAGTCTATAAATGCAGCAGTAAACCCAGGAGGTAACCCTATGAATGAGCTGGGATATAGGCCAATCAGGGCTGAGTATTCTTGACCTGCCACATCTTGGATAGAGTTCCCATCCTATAAGTGTGGATTGGGTGGAAGAAGGAAACCCCAAACCACTGTACCACATCTGACTTGAGAAGAGCTTCTACAGCTGGAGCTTGGGGAGAGGAAAAATGTTGGTGTTCTGCTTCTCTAGGGGAGAAACCTTGTTTTTAGATTGAGCACTAAGAAGAAATAGAACCCTGTGATTTTGCTAAATCCATCAGGAGTAAAGCTTCCATCACATTAAACTGGAGTGAGAAGGGGTGAGGATGTGATTGTAGTTCAAATGTCAGATTCTCACTATTCTTACTAAGATTCAGTAAATTTTCTTAAATAAACATTTCGTCATTTGCTGCATGCCATTAGGACAATTTCCAGAAACTTCAAATATTTTTTCTTGAAACAATTTTAATTAGTTATTGTTGTTTCATTTTGAAGAGAGTGTCTGCAGAGCTCCTCACACTGCATTCCAACACAGTAATGGATTTATGTTTAGTTTATTATAAGTTCAATAATTTTCCAAAGTATTGTTCAGAATGGGAATTTTGCATATTTTTAAAATCTTAATGCAAAAGTAATGATTTCCTTCATATTTTACGATGAGTCAGGGTCGAGATATGAAATCTTCAAAGATCAGAAACAAAGACTGAACAATGAAATTTGGGAAATATCCAGAGACATATAGAAGAAGAATATCATTATTCCCACAGAAATGAGGATATGATTTGTACTGCCAAAGTAACCACAAAGCACTGAGTAACTTTGTGGTCCAGTTTAGACATGACATTTTAAAATTAGTCCAATATTTAACTTGAAATACAATTTAAATCTTTTGTAACTCTTATAAATGTGGAAAGAGGATATTATTTGATATTATCATATTTTTAAGTTCTTACCTTGACAGCTGCTTCCTTCATGTAAGTTAGGTCCTAAGTCCTTCTCTCTTCCTTCTTAAGGAAGGAAGAATTCTCATTGAATTCCCCTTCCCCCAATAACCCAATCTATGCTGGCTGTCGTCTCTAGTTCTTTTTCTCTTTTTTCTTTTCTTTTCTTTTCTTTTCTTTTCTTTTCTTTTCTTTTCTCTTCTCTTCTCTTCTTTTCTCTCTTGTCTTTTTTCTTTTCTTTCTCTCTCTCTCTTTTTAAACTATTTGGATATGTTCATTTCTCTTCTGCCACTAACTCACTTTTTCCAATGTCAATCACTCAAGTAATTATCAGTGACTTGCTATTCTCTCCCTCAATGCTTTTCATGATTCTTTATAAGAAAGACTCAGGATCCAAGCTGGCACACAGATTTCTTTTTAATAGTGTGTGGGGGGGGGGGAGGTTTTGAATTTTTTGTTTCTTGTTCACAAAAAAAAAAAAAAAAAAGCCAATATGGAAATCTTTCTAAAGTGCTAAAAATGTCAGTCATGGAATGGTGGCTGGTGTACTAACAGAATGTTGACACAAGACATTATCCTTGTTTCAACTCTTCTCATTTATTCTGTTCTCAACCACTTTGGAAAAGTTAGGTATCTTAGCTGACATTTCGGTAATGCCTATTTTGTAAAAATTATATAACTAGCACAAAATATACTCCTTTATTGGGTGCTTAATTAAAGTGAATTTTTTTTCTATTTTCTGCCTACTCTTGGGCAATAGTGTTTATACATAGTAAGAATGGGAGGGTGGCACACCCCTTCTGTAGGCTTCTATTGGCTCCTTTTGGATCTCCCTGAGCATATGAAGATATGCCTAGAATGCTGACAATAATCTTCTAGAATTTAGCAGTTGAGAAAAGAATCTTCTGACAGTGGCTTAGGGTTATTCACTAACATATTTACAGTACAGATGTACATTGATAGAATTCAAGCAAGAATTGATGCAGTGTTCTACATTTGCATTAATTAACACACTGGCAAGTGACACTGTGCATAATTTTAAAAATATTTTTTAACTCACTATTGTTTATGTCGACCTCTTGAAAATATAATATGGAAATATTTTCCTTACCAAAATAGTTTTTCTTCTGCTTTATTGAGCCTTCTGTTTTCTTATTGGAGGTTTTCTCCTGCTTTCTATCTCATAACATTACAGATTAAATATAGAGAATGATGGGTGATAGACAAATAAATAAGTAGACAGACATATATATTTTGAGGTTCTAAAACACTAAGTTCATATAAAATACTAGAGTCTGGAGATGAGCACACCTGTGCTGGGGAATTGCTATTCTCCAAATCTAGAGAATGTCATTTACCAAGAAAGTGAGTGCAGACTCTACTGGACTATGAAAACATTCCAATCTGTTAGGATATGTTATGCACCACTATCTTCACTACTGTAACTGTTGCCACCATTGCTGTCCTCAATCTGTCTCCCACTAGGAAAATGTCACTGGTTGACCAGAACTGAAGGGAAGGCCTCTTGTCATAAGATACTTAGTTGGTCTCTACCTCGCTCAGCTAAAGTGGAGCTGTGGCAATAATCTGGTTAAACTCAATCAGTGAAGACAATCAAATATATATTTTTTAAGTGTCTGAAGGATCCTGCTTGACTTAGATAATTGACACATCTCTACTTCAATATAAGATGATGAGCCATAGAATTTCTCCACAAATTTCAACCCAAACTTCTTTTCATAAACTTCCCCAGTATACTTTTTGCATATTTGGGAAGAAATTTGGAAGGTGAAAGACATAGCAGGGAAGAGAATAAGAATCTGGGATAGGAGGAATAAAAAAGAAGGTTCTGTGAAACACATACAGACTGGGAAAAGAAAATACCACACACACAAAAAAAGAGTAGAAATTAACAGAAAAGAAAAGCAAGAAATTTATAGGTACAATCTCATCCATTGAGTTTAGCATTACCTTCAAATTTGCACATCAACCTAAAGCAGCAAAGAGAACTTGAAGGTATGCAAGAACAAAACTCCTTGCTTTGAGACAATTGTGGGGGATCAAAACTATCTTGCTTTGTATCAATGTACTTGTTTACTCTATGTTGTAAGGGAGCTTTTGAAGAAAAATGTTTGCCATCCATAGATGCAGTGCAATCCCTATCAAAATTACAATAGCATTTTTCACAAAATAGAAAAAAATGTAAAATTCATATGAAACCACAAAAGACTCCAAATAGCCAAAGCAATTTCGAGGAAAAAAAAAAAAAAAAAAGAACCAAAACTGAGGTATCACACGCTTCCTGATTTCAAACTACACTACAAAGCTATAGTAATTTAAACAGTGTGGTACTGGCATAAATAATAGACACATAGACCAATGGAACAGAATAGAAAGTCCAGAAATAAACCCCTGCATATTTGGTCAACTAATGTTTGACAAGAGGACAAGAACACTCAATGGGAAAGAAGAGCCTCTTTAACAAATGGTACTGGGAAAACTGAATAACCACATGAAAAAAAAATTAAATTGGACCCCTATCTTATGCCACTCACAAAAATTATCTTAACATGGATTGAACATTTAAGTGTGAGACTGGATTACCAAAACCTCCTAGAAGAAAACCTTGACATTGGTTTTCTTCATAAGACATTATGTCATTATTCAAGATGTTTTCAGTGACTTTATTTCTAAATAAAATCACTTTCTGAGATACTGGGAATTGGGACTTCAACCCATGACTGCTGGAGGGACATAAGTCAACCCATGACAGTCCACCCTCTCACCCCCCAAAATTCATGTCTTTCTTTCATGCAAAATACATTCACCCATCTCAAAATTCCTGAAAGTCTTAATCCATTCCAGCATTAATTCTAATCTTAAAATGTAATCTAATTTCATTTAAATCAAGTTTGGGTGAGATTGAGGGTCAGATTCATTCTGGGACAAAATCCCACTCCATCTATGAACCTGTAAAACCAGATAACAAGTTGTCCACTTGAAAATTCAATAATGGGATAGGCATAGGATAGACATTCCCATTCCAAAAGAAGAAAGATGAGGGAGAAAAGGGTCACAGAAAAGTCCACAACCTAGGAGGGTTAATTCCATTCGATTTTAAGACTTGAGGATAATCTTCTTTGGTACAATGTTCAGTTTTTCAGGGTCATAGGAGTGGTGGTCCTGTTCCCTCATCAATGGGTAGCAGCCCACCTTCTGCAACTAAAGAGGTGACCCAGCCTTCTGGAACCAAGAAGAAGCCACCCTTGGGGTCATTTTCCCTTTTTCTTATCCGTCTCTGTCCCTTTCAATCCTGGCTGGCAGTGTTTATGCTGATAAAAATTTCTCAAAAACTTTGTTAGTCTCCTGTGCCATTCATAGGAGTCCAGACCATCAGACAAAAGAATCTCCCATAGATCTTTCCTATATACAACTTCATCTCTACTTATGGCTTCTGCTGAGATGTTTGATTGGATTCATGAGTCACACATCTAATTTCTTTAGTAAATAGCGATCTAGCCACATCCTTGACATTCTCCCCAAAGTAAGCTTTCTCATTTTTTTCCAATATGGATAGACTGAGAATTTTCCAAATCTTCAAGTTCTAGTTTGTTTTTGCTTAACAATTTCTTTTTCAATTTATCTGTTTCACATTTACTATAAACAGCAAGGAGAAACCAGGCTACACCTTGAACACTTTGCTGAGAAACACTTTTAGTTAAATATCAATATTTGTTATATATAAATTCTACTTCCACAAAATACCAGAACATAAGTCAGATAAGTTCTATGCCACTTTATAACAAGGACTGCCTTTCCTCAGTTTTCAATAACATGTTTGTCATTTCCTTTGAGACCTCACCAAAAATTCCTTTAAGGTCCATATTTGGGCACTTGGCGGGATGAGCACTGGGTGTTATGCTATATGTTGGCAAACTCCAATAAAAAAAATTTTTAAAAAAAGGTCCATATTTGGGGGCACCTGCATGGCTCAGTGGTCGAGTGTCTGCCTCTGGCTCAGGTTGTAATCCCAGGGTCCTGGGATTGAGTCCTGCATTGGGCTCCCCAAGGGAGCCTGCTTCTCCCTCTGCCTATGTCTCTGCCTTTCTCTGTGTGTCTTTCATGAATAAATAAACAAAACATTTTCTTAAAAAAAGTTTTATATTTGTACTAACTCTCTTATCCAGGCAATCTAGGCTTTTTCTATCATGCACCTCATAAAACTCTCTCAGCTTACCTATTACCCACTCTCAAAGTCACATTCTCTTTTTAGATATTTGTTACAGCAGCATCCAACTCCTGATACAGAAATCTTTATATGTTTGCTAAGGCTGAATGGCTTACACTACATAAACTTGTTTGTCTCCCAATTTGGAGGTTAGCAGTCCAAAATCAAGGTGTTGGCAGGGTTGGTTCCTTCTGAGGGCTGTGAGCGAAGGATCTGTTCCAGGCCCCTCTCCTTGGTTTGTAGATGGCTGTCATCTTGTTCACTTGGTATTCTCCTAGTATGCATGCCTGTGTCCACATTTACCCTTTTATGAGGATGCTAGTTATATTGGATTGGAAGCCCACACTACTCTAGTATGACCTCATTTTTTTTTTTTTTTAGATTTCATGTATTTATTTGAGAGACAGAAAGAGAGCAAAAGAGAGAGAGAGCACAAGCAGGGTGAGGGGCAGAGGGAGAGGCGGATTCCCCGCTGAGCTGGGAGCGCAATGCTGGACTCGATCCTGGAACTCCAGGATCATGACATGAGCCAAAGCAGACACTTAACTGACTGAGCCACCTGGGAACCCCTCATATGACTTCATCTTAACTAATTACATCTACAATGAACCTATTTCCAAATAAGGTCATATTTTGAGGCATTAGGGGTTAGGATTTCAACTGATGGACCTTGAGGGAGACACAATTTAACCTACAGCAATGTTGATGACCAAAACTCTGTGGTAGTCATTTGTAATGATCACCAAATAATTCTGTTTGTCCTCCTTCTGGACACATGGCAGGTATACTTTTAGTCCCCTTTTGGATGAATGGGAGTACATGACTAATTCTAGCCTGTGAATTTTGAGCAAAAGTTATTTGTGTGGAATGAGTATATAATTGCCAGTGCAAAATTCTCAAGAGTTCTCTTTTCCTTTGTATTAAGCAACCAACATATTCCAGACAATGATTACTTGGCTGCCTGGGTTCCTGAGTAAATATTATGAGCAGAGGCTTTCTGCCCACATATGATTGCTATGTAGCATTAGTGGAAGATAAACATTGCTAGTTTTAAACCACTGAAATTTCCCAGTTATTTGGTCCTGCAGCATGACTTGGCCCATCCTGACTAGTCTTTATAGTCTATCATGACCAGTACAGACAGGTGCCAAATAAGTGCTTAATGATATCTACGGTTTTTGAGTATCTACTATAGGAGAGAAGTTATTGAGCATTGGTTACAACAAAGATTTTTTTTCTTAATTCTCTCTGCCCTCAAAGAACTCACAGAATAATGAGAGAGAAAAAAGCAGCTAAAAGAATCCAGTGTGGTTGATGCAGTGATAGAGGGAAGCACAGCAGAATGTCACAGGGAAACATCATGTCTTCTGGGGGAGTAAGAGGGAAACGGGCAGTCACTAAACACTTCTAATGACATCTAATGATGGGCTAGCTAGAAGGGAGGAGAAACAAATAGCAGGAGCATATGTACCACAGTAGTGTCAGGGCAGCAGCAAGCATCAAAGTGTAGATAGGAGCTGGGGTATGAGGAGACGGTTGAGAGAGGCCAATGGCAGAGCATGAAGGGCCATGTGGGTGTTTTGATTTTATCCTACAGGCAATGAGAAATCAAAAGTTCTAAAGTGATGAAGAATATAACAATTTTCAGTTTAGATAGATTGTACCAGTCGTATAGCAGTTGCTTTTGTGCCCTGCACCACATCCCCTCAGCCACCTGACTTTGGTGCGGCTGGGATGATCAGCTCTGCATTTCTGCCAGCTAAATGCCCCAAGTGTACACAGCAGCATTTCTTCAATTTTCTGCCTTACAACTTTTCTAAAGCCATGGAAAGTATAGATAGGAAGGGATTCATGCCAATAGGGCAACCTCAACATATAGAAGACTGGAAGAGAAATGTCCCAACCCCTTTTACTTTGGAACGATCATTCAAAGGTACACATTCTACATGGTTGCTCAGATATTCCCCAGCAGAACTGAGTCCTGAAGCCCACAGTGGTAACCAACTCAGTAACACTCCTCTGACTGATTTTCCTTTCCTGCCTGTCTTGCTCTTCCACATCAGCATTGTAGTTTTCTGTGATCACCTCCTGATAAATACGTGCAACCAAATCCATGCCTCAGGCTCAGCTTTCTGGGAAATCCAAATTAAGGTAAATAGCAAAGTTAAGAAGAAGCGTTAAGTGATAAAGGTTTTTAAATTTTCTTAAGGTAAAACCATGATTCTCTGACAAACATAAAATGAACACATCAAAGATTTTATTTAACTTACTAATTAATGAGGGAACCAATAAGATGTTACAACTGGTTCAAAGGAGAATTCAAATTACTACACAAAAATAGCTCAATAAGGATTACTGAGAAGTCAACCTTTCCTTCACCAGAGCAGAATCATTTGCATGTGTGTAGTAGACTGGATCCATTTATATTGCTATCAGCTACAATTAAAGAGTTTTAAAAAGGTCAAAGACAATAAAAGGCAGGAAAAAATAACTGGCAGGGTGCCAATAAGGGTACTCAGCAACTTACTTGTTTGTTTGTTTGATGCATTCCAGTCCTTCACAACTTTTCCTTACAAATGAAATAAGAAAGACCAACAGAGTAACTCTGTAGGAATTGCATAGGGTCCCTGACTTACAATGGCTCAACTTAATGACTTTTTGACTTTTCATTCAGTAGAAGCTGCACATCAGATTTTGAATTTCTGTATTCTTATGATGCCAGACACTGCAATGAGCTGCAACTCTATAGGCTGCATGATCATGGAGTAAAAACCAATACATGAACAACCACTCTGTTTTTCACTTTCAGTACAGATATTGCCCAACTATATATAGGCTACTGTAAGTGTCTGAGCACATTAAAAATAGGTATCTTGAGCTCTGATGTCCAGTAGGTTAGGTGTATTTACTGCATTCTTGACTTATGATATTTTCAATTTGTGATGGGTTTATCAGGAGGTAATCCCACCATAAGTCCAGAAAGATTTACAGTTCAACATGCACATGACAAGCAACAAGAATGAGTGCCTAAACACATTCTTGGGATTCTAAGGATAACCTAAAGGGATTTTGGAAGTTAGAAAAGTCTTTATCAACTAATGGGATGTGCGGAATGGAAGACGGAAGATTGAAAGATAACACCATGTTTATGTGAGGCCATTAAATGCTCCCATTTATTGAACTGAATTGAATAAATGGAAAATTATAAGAGTAGAAAAGGTTGAAAATTGGAGAGGTAGCTGTCACTAACCAAATTTGGTATCCCCAACATCATACTTCTCTCATCAAGGTGAGGAAGTGAGGAAGTGGGAGGAGGCAGTCTCGCTCAGTAGTTGTGAGCACACGTCTTAAAGTCAATCAAACAATGATTGAATCACGATTTACCACTTCCTGGTTATATGTTGTGGAGAAGTAGTGTAGCCATTCTGAGATGCAGTGGCATTTTTTTTTTCCAAAGTTGGTGTAAGGATTAACTGAACTATTGTTTGCAAAGATCTTATCTTGCCGTTAAGCACATAGTTACCTCTTAATACATAGTAACTATTATTATTTAATCAGAATTAGAGTGTTCTGCATGTAAGCACCTAAGGTCTGGCATTGATACTATTCCAGGATTAATAAATAACATTAAACTTTCTCTGTGGATTTCCTTATCAAACAGGGACACAGTAATAACCTCCACTTACCTTTGTCTTTGAAAGTGTTTTACTTTTCTTTAGTTAAATGAGATTTATATGAGGTTAGCATTTATTTAAAAATAGGGGAAGGACCCGTCACCAAGATGCCTAATGTGATTAATGTGAATCATTCACTGCTACTAGCTCATAAGGAGAAGCTACTAACGTCTTAAAATTTAAGCTGAAACTTTAATGTCAAGCTGATTTATTCAGTCATTCCTTATAATATTCCCCCTTCCCTCATATGTCATGGTAGTTTACAGTTTTGTATGGAAGAAGATTTGACTTGGTGAAAAGACTAAAGCACTGTGCAAAGGAAGAAATTCTTAGTGCTACATATGTCCTGGTCAAAAATGAATGCCTTTCAGGCCTAGAATTTTGCATTGTCTGTCTCATATGTGTCTCTCTGTCTTCACAGAAATAACAAAATCTTCCAAGCTGTTGCAAGTTTGACTCATCTTTGTCCTCTTTTAAGAAGTATCAAGGATCATGACTGTAGAAAGAGTTCCTGATATTGGTAGCATGGGTGGGGATGATGATGGTGGTGGTGGCAATGCTGCTGCTAATAGTGATGCGAATTATGACAGAGGATTATTATAACATGTTTGCATATAGACACTTTCTCTTGCTCAGTGCTAGGTATTATTCTCCTTTTTCTCAGTAGGTGTATGTGTCACCTTCTAGTATTTCATCAAGTCCTGGGTATCCTCACATGGGATGGTAAGAGGAATATGAATCTGAGGGCAAAAGAAAGGAATAAGGAAAAAGAAAAATTTCCCTCAGACTGAAAGAGGTTAGAGATTGACCTGTCTCAAGAGAAGGTGTAATTGCTCGTTACTCTGAGTGGACATGCTTGCCTCAGAGTATGTGATGGTGGGAGGCATGAGAGTAGACTTCAGGCATGGGAGCACCCATTCTCAACAAGCATCTTATGACCTGACTATGACTCAGCAGAGCCCCTGGATGGACCAAAACTTTCCTGAAGGAGCTAGGACAATAGGCGGCCACCAACTAGCATGATAGAAGGGCTTTCCCACTGCTTTATTGCTAGGAAGATAGTAGGGCCTTTGGGTACACCTTTGGATGTGTGTGTGTGTGTGTGTGTGTGTGTGTGTGTGTGTGTGAGAGAGAGAGAGAGACAGAGACAGAGACAGAGAGAGACAGAGAAAGGTAAAACTCTATAACAAAATGAAATTGAGCTTACTTAAATAAAATAGGGGAGTGTTATATTTCTTGGATCTTGAGGTTTTGAGTAAGAGTTGAATGTCTATATAATGCTGATAATGACAATAACAAATATGAAGTGTGTTTGGTTTCACGTGTGATTTATCCCAGGAAAACTTTACATTCTTACAACAAACCTGAGATAGCTGCTACATCTACAAACAGAAAACTGGGGAAGTTAAGTTGCACAAGATAGACAACCAAAGGAGTTACACAGACAGGACTAACACGCATGGATCTATTTGACCTCAAAGCTCATTTTTTAATTATTATAGCAGAAACTTTGGCCTCTGACCTCAAAGCTGGCTTTATGGGCAGACAAACCAGACAGCTGGCATTGTGGTGGGATTTGAAAGTGAGTAAAGATGCCCTAAAGAAAAGTATTTCCCTCTGAGACTTAGTGTTTTAGGTAATAAAGCTATTCTTGGGAGAGGGGAGAGTGAAGTACTTTCTTCTCATTAGCCACAGCTCAAATAGAGATGGGCACCAGTACAAGGATAAGGATTGGGTGTTTATAACAAAATGGAGCCAGGAGCCTTGGGCTGTGAGGCTCTGGAGGATGGGGTGGGTGAGGACAGAGCCCAAGGAAGGGACCTGTTCCAGGAAACTGCAGGGGCAGACAGGCTGTGGGAGTGAGGAGTCTGAAGATGAACAGGGCATTTCTACATATAAATGGAGACGGAGAACTATGTGCCTACTTCATAGTTTTCAAAAAGCTGACTCTGCCCCATAACCCCCTTGAAATTTCCTGGTGCCTCAGGCAACCTGACAGTCTGCCAAATGAAAGTTTGGAAAAGGTGACAAAATCTTGACAGAATGTGAGAGCTGGAAGGGATCTCAGGATCATCCTGTCAATCATTTGCCAAGTTCTAGATAAAGAGGCTTTTTTAGCTAACCAAATCTTACCCAGAAGTCAGGTGAGCAAAAGAGACAAAAACAGCTCTTTTGGTTGACACTGAGTTGGGAGGCAAGTGGCCTGTCCATTCTTTTTTCTCCCTTTCCCTTTTCCTTCCAAAGTGTGGGACTGTTCACCCTTAAAGTCTGGAGGATGCTAGAGGGCATCATTTGAAAAATGACGGAGAGTCCTAACCTCTCATTCTTGGCCAAGCAAGAGTCTTTCAGATAAAAAGACAAAGTAGCTGGCTAGAAGACTTGACCCAACAATTCTTGATCTCCAAGTCAGTATTTTTATTTGTCTTTTTACTATGTAGGTTTTCTATAAACTTACCTTTTATGTATCTCAGTAGTCCTGCAGAAACAAGTAAGCTGAGGTTACTAGTACCACAGCAAGAGCAGTAACTAACCCAGGGCCTGTTACATGCCAGGATATAAAGAATAATGTATCTACATTAGCATGACCTCACAACCAAATTAAGAGCTATGTTTTATCCCCATTTTATCGATGGGAATCTGGAGTTCAGATAAATAGACTACTTCAAGCTTGCAAAGAACATGTTTCGGGAGGCAGAAATTGAATGCAATCAGTCTAACCCCTAGAGCTCTCACTCATCCCCCAATTCTTCACTTGGATCCTCATGGAGTGTGTTTCCTTTTATGATCCTGGTTTCCCTTTCCAAAAGTTACCTGAATAGAGGACCCTGTACTCTGAAATGCAATCCCTCTTTTAAAAAAAAAATAATAAAAAAATATAGATATACACCCAGGTGGGCACACACACACACACACACACACATACTTGCACATACATATCCATACATGGTGATCCTCATAATAGGTCTGTAAAAAACTCAATTGAATGGTTTCAATTTCCTTAATTGAATTCTCTGGACAAGCCCTATCAAAACAGTTCTAGAATCCCATGAAACTACAGCTTGCGTACCTGGATGGACAGTGAACAAAATCCTAGCGAGAAGCAAAGGTGAGAGAGAAGTAAAGGGAGGAAAGTCACGGCCCTTGAAAACATTGCAGTTCTGAGCTTACTCCACAGGGGTGCCAAGCAAGATGAGAAACTGACCCTATATGTTCAGTGGGAAAATCAAAAAGTAGGCCAAGTGCACATTAGTTAATATTAAAGTGAGAGTCTCTGGAATTGTTTCTGCAAATCCCTCACTCACTGGTCTAATTAGGGAAAATGGAGGATCCCAATGTATCAGTAATTTCACACCAGTGGAAAGCACTGGAGTTACATAAATGTTTACCTCAATAATCCAGGCTCAGGGTTATGCCTGCCTCTGAATACTTTGCAAAGAAAGAGGGGGCATGAACGAATGCCTGAGGCTAGTGAAGTTGCTCCCAAAATAAGAAAATAAAAGCCAGGCACTGGGCATGGGTCACTCTCAGCATGGTATAAAAAAAATATGAGTCCCACAAATTCTGCTTTGCAGCTACCACCTAACAAGCTGCTTCTCTGCCACTCAGAACCCACCCTTGTGTCGAGCAGGGACAGGGGTGTAGAGCACTGATCATCTATCATTTCTGGCTAGGCAGCTCTGAGATGGAGGAAATAAATTGCCCCTTCTGTCTCTTTTTCCTCTTGTTTATATTTAACTGTCTTAAAATACTACCGGAAGATGCAATAAAAGATTACAGAAAACACATCACTCACCATCCGATATTTTTTTGCCCCAGCTTTGTACAACACTAATGGGCATTTGCACAGCTCTGTGCAGTTGGCACAACTCTTTCAGCAGCATCAATTAATTACATTATCATATGAACACTGCTGGGAACCAGGCAGGGCTTTTAAGCTAAAAACGTAGAAACTAACTCTCAGACAAGCTGAGCAACTTTCCCAAGATCACACAGCTGATGAGCTGTGAAGCCCACAGCTCTTCTACTTGCAATGTGGCTGATTTGTCTCCTTTGTTACCAAAATAGGAGTTTTGTCTGACTTCCTGTTAATTGTGTCTCTCCACAGGAATATTTATTTTCCAGCCAATGATAATGTGGCACACTTTTTTTTCAATCCTTACTGAGTGATTTTCCAATAATTTTTAAATACTCATCAGTAAAACATTTCTACAAGGTTATTAAGTCCTTCACAAGCTTGTTAGAGGGCCACTTTACCGGCAGCCAAAAAAATGCATTAATACATTCTTGTGTGTGAAGTAGGTTAAAAATAATATGTATACCCGAGATAATGGAAACATGTTGACATTATTAAGGTTATAACACATTTGAAGTTACCTTAATTGTAATATTGAGCAAATTAAAGATTATCAAGTACGGTGTCCCTGAACATCCTGGAGCTGCATCTTTCCCCATTTGACTAATTGCCGTGACACTTGAGATCTCAGTGTGATGTTTCCCTCCACACAAGTGCACAAGTGGAGGCCACCGCACCTCTTTAAATAAACAGGCAGATGTGCTTAAATAATAAATTAATTTATCGAGAGAAGTCAGAGTTTCAGTCTCGATCCTTTGGCTTTGCCACGCACATCCTCCACTGGCTGAACAAAAGGGAGGTAAGTTGCAATTTTTACTCTAGTAAACTTAGGTGGAAAGGAGAGATTCTTCTTACTATTTTACCTGTAAGTGAGCTCAGGAGAGGGCGATACCCTTTATATCACTACAATGGGCTGGGATCTGCAAACCTTCCATCTCTGATAGCAAATACTTTAGGCTTTCTGGGCTGGATGATCTCTGTTGCAGCTACTCAACTTTACTAGGGGGTTGAGAAAGCCAAAGACAATAATAGATAAACAAGCTGACGTGGCCATGTGTAGATTAAGCTTTATTTTCAAAAACAGGCAGTTGCTGGATTTAGCTGACTTGAGTGCTGTCTCTTGGCTCCCAGTGAGGTAGTGGGTGGAGCACTTGCCTGGGCGTCAGGAGAGAGAGGCTCCTGTCTTTGAAGCAACCATGCAGGGTGACCTCAGACAATTTGCTCATGGTCCTAAGCTTCCACCTTCTCCAAGGTCATTTCTATCTCTGCCAATCTGAGACTGAAACAACTTCTTGCTCCTCCTCCTCCTCCTCCTCCTCCTCCTCCTCCTCCTCCTCCTCCTCCTCCTCCTCCTTCTTCTTCTTCTTCTTCTTCTTCTTCTTCTTCTTCTTCTTCTTCTTCTTTTACTGAAACTTATTATCGAAGAGTAGTTAGGACCCAGGAGATGGTCTAAACCCAAGATGACAGGTTGAATTGGTTGCAGGTCCTATCTTGGTTTGAGCTGTCTCTACCAACAGATGCCAAGACAGGGATTTGGGTGCAAGTGACTTATTTTGGAGATGATCCCATGAAGCATGTGAAAGTGTGGGAAAGTGAGTCAGGAAAGCAGAGACAGTTCATAAAGTTTGATAATGAGTTGGGTCACCACGGTGGGCAATGAGTACTCAGTCCTACTGGGAATTCTATGACAGACTACCTGGCAGCACCTCGTAAGTGTCTCATGAGATGGCAAGGAAGCTGAGCCTTTATTCAACAACTCCCATCCCTCATTCATAGTGGTTGGGGTGTGAGTGACTCTGGCACCTCTGGCCTGGTCCACAGGTGCACCAAGCGCGCTCCTGTGGGAAGAGAACAGCTTCAGACAGAAAGATAGAGGGTGCCATCTAAATGATCTGAGGACAACCTTTGGGGCAGGCCAAGAGATTCAGGGTGGAATTTTGATGGCATCTGCTCCATATAGGTCCCACACAGGAAACATGAATGAGTGGAACAGGCTTGTGAAGGAAATAATGGGGTGCAGTAGGGATTATGCCGAATTGGGGAGCCTATGTCCAGCTGAAAGGGATTATTGATTTAAGCAGATTGTATTTGTCTTCAGGAAAAAACAGACCCAATGGGATACATGGCTATATACAA
Organism: Vulpes lagopus; assembly: GCF_018345385.1. Classification (NCBI taxonomy): domain Eukaryota; kingdom Metazoa; phylum Chordata; class Mammalia; order Carnivora; family Canidae; genus Vulpes; species Vulpes lagopus. The sequence continues at coordinate 24,901,241 of NC_054842.1, read as the reverse complement.
GTGATTTATTATAGGAATTGGCTTATACAATTATGGAGTTCAGAAAGTCCTACAATCTGCTATGAGCTGGAGAACCAGGAAACCTGGTGGTGTCATTCAGTCCCAATCCCAAAACCTGAGAACCAGCTAGCTGATAATGTAAGTCCCAGGCTGAAGCCAAAGGCTTGAGTACCAATGGGCAGGGGAGCTTGGACGTCTCAAATAGAGAGAGCAAATTCACCCTTCCCGTGCCTTTTTGTTTTATTCAGGCCCTCAACACAGGGGAAGATACCCACCCACATTAGTGAGGGTAATCTTCTTTATCTAGTCAACTGATTCAAATGCTAATCTTTTCTGGAAACACCCTCCCAGACACATCCAGAAATAATATATTACCAGCTATCTGGGCATCCCTTAGCCCAGTCACGTTGACACATAAAATTAACCATCACACAGATGTTTCAATTTTTCACCAGTAGTCAGAAATCCAGATTTTTATGTAAAATGTTTCTTATTTTTAAATCTTAGCAACTAATTCAAAATTTTAAGCACACAGTGCTGGCTAAAGAAAATAAAAAGTCAAGCCTAGCAGGACTACAACGATAAGAAGAGGAAGAAGAAAAGAAGACCCTTCTTGGAGCCCCTGGACGGCAGAGTTGGTTAAGCGTCCAACTCTTGGTTTCAGCTCAGGTCTTGATATCAGGGTCTTAAGATGGAACCGCTCATTGAGCTCCATACTCAGCAAGGAGTCTGACTGAGATTCTCTCTCCCTCTTTCTCTGCCCCTCCCCGCCCCACACTCTCTTTCTCTCTCTCTCTCTCTCTCTCTCTCTCTCTCTCTCAAATAAATCTTAAAAAAAAAAAAAGGAAAGAAAAAGAAGACATTTCTTACATCAATATAAAGCAAAGGATCACACCTGCAAAGTGAATTAATGAAATATATATTCAGCTATGTCAGAGCCACTTCTTTCTCTGCACTTTATCTGCAAACATTTTTCTTACTTATTTGGATTACTGGTCTCAACCTTCATCGACTCACTTACTAAAGCCAGAAGAGAAATATTTTAGATTTTTTTCCTAATCCTCTTGTAATTGCCAAGTGTTTTTTTATTTTGTTTTCTGGATGCCCTTGAATTCTTTTCTATCGTTTCTATTCCCTATGCCTCTGTTGCCCTCATTCAGGACCTCACTCCCTGTCTTTTCTATTTTATGACCTTTCCACTTTTACAACTAATAAAGACTATGAGCAGATAACCCTGCAACTAATAATGTTGTCTTCAACCAGTGTTTCAGACTGCATGTACGTTACTCTCTCTGAAACACTGAGCTGATCGTATGGCTTCCTAATTTAAAACCCAAAGGAGAATCTCCAGAGTCTAGTTATTAGCAAAAGTATCAATTCTTGGCATGATTGTAATGTGCATCATTATATATGATTCGACTTGCTGTCCCTGTGCCACTGTGCAGGGCCAGATCAAGCTACTTGCTGTGCTTCATGACTTTTTGCCCACTGGTCTACAATCTCTTTCTGACTGTAGGCAGAACCCCTTTATCCTTACTCCATCCACAAATACATGAACACATTGCCTCCATCTCCAAGGGGCAAAGAGCTACCTGGGGTTTTTTTTTGATACTAGAGAAGGGAAGGAACAATCATCCATGTAGCATATGAAGAAATATGATGGCTGCCTTCCAGCCCCCACCCCCCATAGGTTTGGGAATAGAATGACAAGTTAGATTCAAAGGAATAAAGTTTTCTGGATGCTTATAAATGTCAGGCAACTTTTCCACATTCTACTATCAGTCTCCAAACCCCTCCTAATTTAGCCCACTCTTATCACCATGGCAATCTGTTTTTTATAATTAACAAATAGAAGAGAGACACCCTTGAATGTTTCTCTTTGGGGAACCCAGAGTGGTTGGTTATTTCTTGAAGCTTGGGAGATCTTTCTATTTGCAATGTACACACCTGCCAATTAGTTCTGTAACAGTCCCCAGATGCATCCAGGTGCTCAGACATTGAGGCACCATGTGTATCACTTAAATCTATGCATGTCCTCCCCCATGTCCAGGATCCACACATCAAATTAAGAGGAGCATTACGGTTACATAAATCTGACATAATAAATGTGGACAGTGGGAAAGATTTCTCTATCTGACTATATTCTAATCACAAAGGAGGCTACTCAAGCAAACCAAGGCAAAGGAAATGTGGAAAGCTACTAGATATTTAAATACTAACTGTAAAGTTGTAAGACAACTGTGATCCATTATAAAGGAACCCAAAAATTCAGAATCTAATCTGAACAGGTGAGGCAGTTTGAGAACATCTATGACTATAACCAAAAAGAAAAGAGGGGAGGGGCAAGGGCAGAATGTAAAAGAGATTGTAAAAGTGCCAAATCTGCAAACAAAGGGACAAGGAGGAGGCATGTCAAAGAGGGCCTAAAATCCTTTGTCCCTGAAGTTGGGATCAACTAAGTTCCCCTACTTCCATTTCTTTGTCCCCTTTATAAAAGGACCAGCACTATCCCATGTCCTAGAATGCTCCCTGTCACTCTCCGTGTGTGTTGGTATTCCAAACCTAGCTCTGGTGTCAGCTCTGCAAAGGTTTCTCCAGTATCTCCAGAGTTTGCTTTATTCTTCATTACTCCCTCTTGGCTTTGCTGAGAACTTTATGATACTCACTATACTACTGTTGTTTGTACATTTATCTTTCCACCAGGTTTTGAGTCTTTCTGGAGGAAGGACTGAACTTTTTTTCATCTATGAGTTTCCAGTCTTTCAAATAACTTACCTTCAATACAAGTCTGTGGAATAAAGGATTAAACAAGTCTGTAAGTGAAAGGTTAGCAGTCCTCAGGGCTGAATTACCCAGTAAGAAATCAAGCAAATGTTTAGGATACCAGCAAAACAGAGGCGTCAAAAAATTAGAGAAATACTTGAAAGATTTTATTTTATGATCTTATTAAAAAGTACCATGAGAGAAATCTCAATGTTATTGGATTTCCTTACTCTTGTTTTACAGTTCAGAATTGCTTTATAGGGAAGGCTATCATCTTTTTAAAGCTCAGGGTCTTAAAAAAATCTGAATTCATCCCTGAGTCTCCTTTTTTTCTGTGTCTTTCAACATTTTAACTTATACATGAGCCACCAAGCAACTTACTATATAATAAGCTTATATAGTTAAGTGCTAGAAGTTAAAGAAAAAAATTGTTCACTACTTTCATTTAAATTTGCTTCGATATTGTACTTCAGCTTATATTTTACTCCTGTCCAATATTTCTAAGACCCTCAAACTTTTTCTTCAAGAATACCAGAGCTCCAAAATCCTAACTCTAACATCTTGCCTTGTAAAGCATCCAGCCCTAACCAGAAAGAGATTACACGTTTGTGAACGTATTTGATGGTGATCACAACTTTCCCCCAAATGTAGGAATACATCTGTCATAATATAAGCACTTGAGAACTCATTTTGGCTCTCTGAAATATTTATTGCAACAAACTCAAACTTGTCCAAATTTTTTTGCTTTTAATTTTGCTCCCCAAGAAGCATAACTATCTGTTATTACTGCTGAGGAGAAAGAATATGATGCAGAGATATCAATGGGAAGGACTAGTTTCCTTAGGTGCCTCAAGCAATGAAAGGCAGATACAAGATAATAATCTAGGACCACAATGCTTTTCGGCATGCACGTGAAGAATGCTAACATTTTTTTGTCAACTTCAGTTGATTAATGGACCAACCCTTTTTGGTTGACAGAGGTTCTTAAAAATGTGCAGGTGTTTCCAGGGGGAAATTGTTTTGTTGTGGTGACGGAAAGAGGTAGTTCAGAGAAAGTTTTTTGATCACTAACAATGTGCCCAAAGGCACATGCAAGGAGACGGTACCCAAACCTATTCCTTCTTCACGTTAAAGAGAATTACCCAGGAATGGAATTCCCTTCCTAATGGATTGCTTGCATTCTGGGAGTCATGTGGGTTTCCTGAGCTGCTGTATCCATTTGCTCAGACCCAGCTGGTTCATCTCTCAGACCTAAAGATCAGGGAGCAGAGAGTATGCATGCTCAAGCTATCCAAGATTGGGGACAATGAGGACAATCATAGTTTAAAGCTTTTTTAAATTTCCAATACTGGTTTAATGGAATATGTGCACAGTAATGTGGAAAGAACAGTAGAAGAGTAGAATACGATTCACTTTGCATATGGTAAAAGCTGGTAGTTTCTTTAGGATAGCTGTCTTTCAATTCCTATAGTCATCAGATTTGTTGATCTGAAGACACAGATAAAGAAAATGTAAATCCAACTTTGGCAGACTTTTTTTTTTTAATTGGATGGGTAGGTTAGATGATAGACTGATTATTTTACTTAATCTGGTCCCCTAATATGCAGGGGAAGCTGAAAGCGGGACAATACGCTGGCAGTGGTCATGGAAGAAAGGGGAAGGATGAAACATCTTTATACGTCTGATATGTTTTAAATATTCCTTCTTCTACTCTCCTAACCCTGCAGTAAAATTCACCCCTATTTTACTAATGGAGAATTGATATGGAAAGAGGTTAAATAATTTGACCAAAAATCCATAGTTACCTGCCAAGAGAGAATTCAGATCTAAAGATAAATGACTCTTTTCTCTGTTTTACTACTCCTCCCTTAAACCCAAGGGTGCTAGCCTGTGCTTATGACATTTAACTGGAACAGAACAAACAAAAACAAGCATTCAGCTTGTTAACTGGGCTAGCATGACTAATGCTGCAATGAACATGGGAGTGTAGATATCTTGAGACCCTGCTTCATTTTCCCTGGATAGATACCCAAAAGGGGGACTGCTGCATCATATAATATTCTTATTTTTAATTTTGTTGAGGAACCTCCATACTGTTTCCACACAATGGATGTATTTATAATCCCACTCATAGTACACAAGCTTTCCCTTTTTCCTTTACCAACACTTGTTATCTTTTACCTTTTTAATAAATGCCTTTCTAACAGGTGTGAGGAGATATCTCATTGTGTTTTTGATTTGCATTTCCCTGATGATTAGCAATGATTAGCATCTTTTCAAACCCTATATCAATGGCCATATCTCAGCTGTCTGTAGGTATTCTTTGCAAAACGTCTATTTAGTTCCTTTGCCCATTTTTAATTGAGTTGTTTTTTGTTAGAGAGTTGCAGGAGTTCCTTATATATTTTGGATATTAACCTCTTATCAGATATGTGGCTTGAAAATATTTTCTCGCATTGTATCAGTTAATTTCTCGTTTTGTTGGTTCTTTTGCTGTGCAGAAGCTTTTCTTTTGATGCAGTCTCATCATTGCTTGTGTTTTGATGTCGCATACAAAAAAATGTTGCCAAGACCAATATCATGGAGCTTTTTCCCTATATTTTCTTCTAGTCTGTGGTTTCAGGTCTTACATTTAATCTTTAATCCATTTCAAGTGAATTTTATGAGTGGTGTAAATAAGAGTCTAGTTTCATTCTTTTGCATGTGAATATACAGTTTTCTCAACACCATTATCGAGATTATTTTTCCCAATGAGTATTCTTGGCTCCTTTGTCAAATATTAGTTGACTGGGTATGCATGGGTTTATTTCGGAGCTCCCAATCCTCTTCCATTCATCTATTTTATGCCAGTACCATATGGTTTGATCACTTCAGCTTTGTAATGTAGTTTGAAATCAGGAAGTGTGATGCCTCCAGCTTTGTTTTTCTCAGGATTGCTTTGGCTATTTGGGGTCTTTTATGGTTTCATACAAATTTTAGGATTGTTTTTTCTATTTCTATAAAATATACCTTTGGAATCTTCATAAGAATTATAATGAATCTGTATAGATAGTTTTGGATCTCTATGTTGGATAGGACCAACATTTTAATAATATTAATTATTCTAACCCATGAGCAAAAGGATATCTTTCTATTTATTTGTATCTTCTTCAACTTCTTTCATCAATGTCTCATGATTTTTTGGTTTACAGATCTTTCACTTCCTTGGTTAAATTTGTTCCTGAGTATTTTATTGTTTTTGATGCTATTGTCAATGTCATTGTTTTATTAATTTTGTTTTCTGATTGTTCATTATTAGTGTTTACAAATGCAATTGATTTACATTGATTTCATATCCTCCAACTTTATTGAATTCATTTATGAATTCTAACAGTTTTTTGGTGGTCTTTAAGATTTTTTATCTCTAAGAATATGTCATCTGCAAAGACAATTGACATGTTCTCTTCCAATTTGGATGTTTTCCCTGCTTTTTCTTTCCTAACTGTAACAAGGGCTTCCCTTACTGGATTAAATAGGAACAATGAGTGGGCACTCTTGTTTTGTTCCTGATCTTAGAGGAAAAGCTTTCAACCTTTACCATTGAGTATACTGTTAGCTATGGGTTTGTCTTATATGGCTTGTTATTATGTTGAGGTACCCACCTTCTATACCCAATATGTTGAGAGTTTTTATCATGAATGGATGTTGAATTTTCTCTTTTTTCTGAATGTTCTGAGATGATCATATAATTTTAATCTTTCATTTTATTAATATGATATAATGAAAAAGATGGTATATTGAACCATCTTTGCATCCCAGAGATGAATCCCACATGGTGTTGAAGCATGATTATTTTATTTTATTTTATTTAAAGATTTATTTATTTATTTTAGAGAGAAAGAGAATGAACACAAGTAGGGAGAAGGCACAGAGGGAGAGGAAGAGAGAATCCTCAAGCAGACTCCTGATGAGCACAAAGCTTGCTGCAGGGCTCAGTTCCAGGACCCCTGAGATGATGACTTGAGCTGAAATCAAGTCAACTGCTTAATCACCTGAGCCACACATGTGCTCTGAGTATGATCTTTTTAATGTGCTGTTAAATCAGGTTTGCTAGTATTTTGTTGAGAAGTTTTACATCTATATTCATCAGAAATATTGGCCTATACTTTTCTTGTAGCATCCTTATCTGGCTTGGATATTAGGGGAATGCTAGCCTCATATAATGAGTTTGGGAGTATCTCTCTACAATTATTTAGAAGAGTTTAAGGAGGATTGATAGTAATTCTTTTTAAATATTTGGTAGAATTCATCAGTGAAACCATTTGGTCTCAGATTTTTCTTTGTTGGGAGGTTTTAGAGAGGAGTTGGGTGGGGCTGCAAATTTGGTTTCCTGCCCAGGTGGAGCCAAGTCAATCGTGCTCTACAATCATATGGTCCCTTGACTGAGGACCCAAATTAGGCAGAACTGCTATTTGAGTTCCTTGGCCAGATGAGGCCACCTGCTCAGCTCTTCAGATGCCCAGAGCCGTTGGCTGGCATCTCTGTTTGGGTTCTGCCCCTGGCAAGAATGTCGTCCACCAAGATCTGAGTGTTAACTGCTATAATCCCTGAACCTCTTCTCCATCCCTATCTGATCTCCAGTGGTAGAGTCTTTCAGTGTCCCTCAGTGATCTCTGTCATGTGAGACACAAATGGACCTCTAGGAAAGTGTTTCCAAATGCTAGGTGAACTGGATGTCCATCTTGGATTCTCTTCTTGCCCACTGAAGAAATCAAAAGCCCAGAGGGCCCTCTAGATAAAATGCCATGTTGGCTTGGGGGAAGGGTCATGCTGTCAGAGTGTAGCCACTCCTATAAATCTTCTAATGCAGTCCTTCGCTGTCCATGTGGTCTGGGGTAGGTGCTTCAGCCTCACCACTGGATTTTGGGATTTTCACAATGGTGCCTTGTCTATGGAGAGTTCCTAGTCTGTCTTCTCATGAGGGGGACTGAGGTCAGGAATGACCTATGTCACCATCTTAGTGATGTCACTCTGTCAATATTCTCTGCAGTTAGGATGGCTCAGGGACCTCACCAACAACTCATTTTTTAGAATAAGGTTAACAACCCATCATATCTTCTCCAAAAAAGTTCAAGTTTCCATCCTGACATGTTTGGCAGGCAGGACAATTTTGCATGCCTATAATAACAATGAGTTATTCAAGGTCGCATAGCTAGTAAGTGGCAAAGCCAAAGGCTCAAACTGAGGTCTGGCTTATTCTAAAGACCATGCTCCTAACATATTTTACCATATTGATAATGAACCTGATACTGACTATTTATAAGACACCACATACATATGTATACCATATTCACATATATGTGCATGCACACACACACTTTTCCCTCTGAAAAACATCCAAAAACAGTATACTTTTCTTTTTTTTCCAACTTTCCTGAGAATATCTCTAGATCTGTGCTATCCCATATAGTAACTATAAGCCACATGTGGTTATTAAATTTAAAATAATTAAAATTAAATAAAATTTCAAATACACTTCCTCAGTCACACTGACCATATTTCAAGTGCTCAGTAGCCACAAGTGGCTAGTGGCTACTGTGTTGGACTGCACAGATATAGAACATTCCCAATACCGCAGAAAGTTATATCAGACAGTGCTGCTTTAATCTTTTCATCTGATATTTTATAAAGAGAACTGGTAGTAAGAAGTCATGTAATATATTCCCATTAGATGCCATCTTTTAAATACAGCACCTTTTCCCATAAGTATGCACCTGCTTTAGCTGCGAAAAATTTTTTTATTCATTTACACACATATCCATTTCATATTTTTCTTGAGTGTTTACTATTTGTTTGGCCCTGTGGAGGGTAAACAGAATACAAATACAGTCCCTTTCCTATGAGGAGCTCATAGGAAATGCTGAAAACAAACATTTAAAAAGATGTAATTTCTGGGGGCTTCTGGGTGACAAAGTTGGTTGAGTGTCTGTGGTTTCAGCTCAGGTCATGATCTCACAGTCCTGAGATCAGGCCCCATGTCATGCTCCACACTTAGCAAAGAGTCTACTTGAGATTCTCACTCCCTCTCCCTCTGCCCCTCCCTCTCATGCTCTCTCTAAAAATAAATAAATCAATCTTTTTAAAAATGTAATTTCTGTATAATCTGGAACATGTTGTAATGGAAGTGAGTGCTATAGGAGCAGGGCAAGAGAGAAACTGGTCAGTGATCCCATCACCCATGATGGAGTCCCTAGCCCTAGCCCTCTGTTCTTTGAACAGTCCAATAGAACTTCCCTTCAACAAATAACTTGATGCGAATTGCACAAATTTCTCTTGCCAGTCCATCATGTAGCTGTTGTCCTCAGAGCTGATTCTCTTTCTTTTCATTGCTGCAGAAATGCACCCCACAGCTACATAAAACACCAGCGAGCTCTAGCCCAACAGCAGGTGGGCATTGCCTCTTTTTCCTATCCCTCCTTTACAACATAAGATATTGTCTTAAAATCACCCCTGAGATGCAGGAAACCAAATACAAACAGACTTAGATCAGACAGGCTTCCCACTTGTCCCCAATAAATCATTTGAAATTAAGAGCACTTCCATTTGGAGCCAAGCAACATGGGAATGCTAGAGGGCAAATGCCAGGCTACATGGGGGGATGTAAGAGCTGGCCCACGGGCAAGGCTGAAGCTCCACACCGCTCTGCATTAAGATGCCACTTTTATTATAAAGGAGAGTGAGCAATCTTTATCTAGAGTCTGTGTGTGTTGGATTGAGGCTTTAAATAAATAATTCCTAGCTCAGTGTTTTAGTTTCCCTTGTCTAGTTAGAGTTGCAAAGGGAAAAATAAAATGGCAAAGTTGTACCATGGATTACCCCAAGGAATGATCTTAATATTTGACTTGCAAACGCTGATTAATACTGCATAGGTAATGCTATTTATGGAAGGCAGGGATAGCGATCCACATGTTGTTTGGGGAAAGTCAAAGCCAGTTACACATAAAAGGAATCTGAGGAGTGTCTCCTTGGGATCAAAGAGTCACAGTGGATATCTGAAAGATTCTGGAATTCCTTTGAGAAAAGAGTCTTGAGCAGCAAGGAGAAGGGAATCATCTCATTGTTTTGGGAGGGTTTTCAGGTGGGAGTATCTCCTCCAACCGATCGGAGAGTCTGCTTCACATTTTAGTTGCCACCAATTCTAAAGCTCATTTGCATATAAAGCATCTGGAATAAGCAAAACTAATTTGAATCTTCTTTTATAAAATGTTAGCAGGATTAAAGGATCAGGTAGCTGGTTCCCTTACAAGATTCACTGGAGGGAAGTCAGACAGAGAAAGAGATAAAATCATTAGGCCAGTCCCACACTGGCAACTGTTCCTGTGTAAACTCAGTCTCTAAAAATGGTGTATTGGTCTGGCAGCTGCCTTTCTTCCCCTCCAGACTTTATAGTGATCTACAGCACAGAACTCTTTAGCTGTAGATACACCTGTGATGCTCTTATCTTCTCCAAATTTCTTAGGTCCTCTGATCTTCAGCCTCGCCACAGGCCCGTGGGGGCCCCCAGAGGGTGTCCTACTTTAAACACCTGGGCAGGTCACTGCTGCTGTTTCCATCAGGGATCTATTTCATGGTTGCTTCTTCCCCAACCTGTCTTTACAGTGAAGACAACATCCAGCAAAAACAGTGGCATCATTCAGATATCTAAAAGAAAAGTCATTTTTAAGTTCATCTTTTAAAATTCATAACAAAAATAAATAAATAAATAAATAAAATAAAATAAATAAAATAAAATAAAATAAAATAAAATAAAATTCATAACAAAACAGATTTACAGCTGGCAGTAATCTTAAGGCCTTGCAATTAATTCTGACTCCTTCATTTAACAGAAAAGGAAACTGAAACTCAGAGAGGCAGAAGCTTCTGTCTAGGTCCTGTAACTAGTTAATGACGAGTCAGGGTTAGAATTCAAGACCTCTTATTTCTAGTTCAGAGCTCTGCCCCTCATACTGCCATTTGATTCCATGTTACTTACCATGTAGTTACTGAGCAACACCTATAAGAAGGGCTTTCATCCCTGCTCTGGGAAAATGCAAAGATCAATCTAGAACCCTGTCTTCAAGGGTTTAGAGTTGAAGAGAATGATAAAATTATTGATACAGATAGAAGTCAAAGATGTGGCCTAAGTAAGGGAGATACAAATACCACTGTGGTTCAGAAGAAGGAGAAAAATGGATAGAGTTCTGAGGGTCTAAAGAATTTGAAAAAATCAGAGTAAGCCTTTCATTATCCTAGTAAGTGAGTTTTGATATTATTTCAACCCACAAGAAAGGTCTTCCACCTTTTGAATTAATCCACTGGCCCATATTAGTGAGGAAAAAAGGTTCCTTTTAACAAGGCTGTGGTCTGCAAGTGTACCTAGGAATGAAGAGTAATCCAGGTACAAGGAGTGATGCCTGCCTTTCCTTCTTATCTCCTTCCTTTTATGGTCATGTGCTTCATGGATCTTCATGGTCATTTCTCTAGAACTGTTAAAGAAGTGAAGCATCTTAGGGAAGAGTTCTATTTTTTTTGCTGGGCTTTTTAATATGAATGAGTACTAGGTTTTGTTAAATGATTTTTTCTGCCTCTATTGAAATCATCGATCAAATGGTTTTTCTGTTCTTTTTTTTTTTGTTTTTTATTTGTTAATATGGTGAATTACACGGATTGATTTTTGAATGTTAAACCAACTGTGAATAGGTTCTTCACAGTCTTTTTGCATTATATTTACTATCTCTCCCCCTCCCTCTCTATCTTCCCTCCTCCTTCCCCCTTTCTCCCTCCATTTTTCCCTCCTTTCTGTCTCTCCTTCCTTCCTCTTTCCCTCCTCCTCCTGTGTTTTTTCAGACTACTTCTCATGCCATTTGTTTTCATCTTTTTCTTGTTCAACATGGGAAGTTTTCCCAAGATCGCATTGGTTTATACATTATGGCTACATTTCCCTTAGCACACTATTTTATCTGAAGTCTGTTTCTTTTGCCTTAGAATTATAGTTCAAGGACTGTGCATTGTGTCTTTTCCTCTTCTGTGTACCTCTACAGTAGAGAAAGAGAGGGGGGGGGGAGAGGGAGAGAGTGTGGGAGAGAGAGAGAGAGAAAGAAAGAAAGAAAGAGAACATATTTGTGAGGAAACTATGTCTCACCTGGGCTGTTTCTTCCTTTTCTAGAATGACCTGGACTCTGCTTTCTCTCCTAAAACATTGTTAAATATTTGGTACTAACTTTCACCTCCCTACCCAGAAATGTACCCTTTTTTAAGGAGAAAGAGCACTAAGCTTTGACTCTCTCATCTCAGCCTGAAGGCTTTAAAATGATGAATCAGACAGCTTTTGACAGAAGAATGGAAGAAAAAGCTTTTTTTTTTTTTTTTTTTTAAGAAAAAGCTTCTATGCATAGGGCTTTCTCTTCATAGTCTTGATTCACCTACTTAATGCGCTTTTCTTCGAATCAAGGTGATTGTGAGTTTAAAGGGCAAATATTTGGGAGAATTTTCATTTTCTTAAATTCATCATTTTCCATGAATAATGTTTATGAAATTGTGAGATTGAGGGTTGGAAAGCAGAAGATTCAAGGTGTGTCAGACAAGATCATACTACAAACTTCTCTTTCTTGCTGCCATGTTTTGGTGTTTAGGGCCATGAGGTTGCCCTCCTTTCCTTTTTGGAGATTTGGTAGTCTTTTGCTTGTTTGTTTTATCTTTTTTAAGATTTTATTTATTTGTTCATGAAAGACACAGAGAAGCAGCGATATAGGCAGAAGGAAAGACAGGCTTCCTGTAGGGAGCCTGATGCAACAAGTGAATCCAGGACCCCAGGATCACACCCTGAGCCAAAGGCAGATGCTCAACCACTGAGCCACAAAGGTGCCCCCACTTGTTTGTTTTAAACCAAATTTTAAAAGATTCCATTATATATTTGGAGAGGTTTGTTTATTTATTTGAGAGAGAGAGAGAGAGAGAGAGAGAGAGAAAGAGAGAGACTGAGAGCACAGGGTGGAGGGTCCGAAGGGGAGGGAGATAGAAAAACTCAAGCAGACTCCACACTGAGAACAGAGCCCCATGCAGGGCTCTATCTCACAATCCCAAGATCACAACCTAAGCTGAAACCAAAAGTCTGATGCTTAACCAACTGTGCCACCCGGGCACCCCAACATATGCATTTTTTACATGTTCCTACATTAAACAATTCAAAGTATCACATGCATAATGAATGTACAGGAAAGTCTATAACAAAAAACTAGGTTCTTCTATTCCACAGTTCAACAAAGATTTTAGCAATTTCTAAGTTTGTTTATTTCCTTCATAATGTCAAATAATTGGATTTTACTGAACTTTTTGATTTGTTAAATTTAGATATTTATTCATTCTCCACTTCAAATTAGCCACCGAAAAGGAAATGCCCCTAATGTCAAAGTCTATTGGTATCTAGTCTTAGACTGGGTTCCTTCAAAAAAATTTTGAGAAAGAGATTTATACTCAGGAAATTTGGGGGGACATGTTCTTCAAAATAATACCAGTGAGAGTGTGAGTCGAACTGGATAGGGCAGAGGGAGAAATTGAACTGCGAATCGGAACCCCAATTCTGAATCTGGAATGGTCCTATGGAGCTTTCCTGGAATAAAGAAAGCACGAGGGTCAGACATAGACTTGACTGCCTTTGAAGAGAGGCCTTACCTTTGCTTAAATTCTCCGCATTGCTGGGGAAATGAGTGCCTTGTTCTAGAAGAGGGGTCCAGGTGGTACACTCAGCATCCACTATATTGTTTTTGTTTTAACTCCATGTAGTCATGTTTGGATCAAGCATTTTTTACACATATTTTATTTTCTTGTCGTTTCTAATTGACTTAACTTTTCTTTATGTTTATCATAAAAACATTAGCATTTACTTTACCACAGTAGCATACAATGCAGTCTTAAATGAGCAAGTACATTTCTGTTTAAAAGCTACTCCTTAGAAAAAAAAAAAAAAAAAGCTACTCCTTAGAAATAGAAATGGTGACATTACTGAAATCTAGCTTTAAGAATCACTTCCTTCCTGAGCCCATTTTCATGAGAACCACTGATGGCTCAGTGTGAGGAATAATGAGGTTATCTATCCCAAACTGACTCTTATGAATACATTTCTTATCCAGAGAAGGAACACTAAGTTCATACCATCATATATAATTCACTTTTTAAAATCTTAAGCATAGATTTTTAAAAATTATTTATTTATTCATGAGACACACAGAGAGAGGCAGAGACATAAGCAGAGGGAGAAGCAGGCTCCTAGCAGGGAGCCTGATCCAGGACTTGATTCTGGGATCATGACCTGAGCTGAAGACAGACACTCAACCACTGAGCCACCCAGGCACCCCTAAACAGGTTTGTTTTAAAATGATTCAGACATCACAAAATCCTTGCAAGGCACATCAGGAAGGTGGTTAGTCTTACGTTACAGATGAAGAAAATGAAAAATGTGAAGAATAAGAGGTTCGAATTTAAATAAACAATTTCAGCACAAGCCAAAATGGCTCAAAGCAAAACTGGCCTCTTGAAACCTTGTCAATCTCCAACCCCATCTAGGACCCCAGTACATCTTAATACCTTAACCAACATCCTTTGAGCACCTAGGATCTGGCAGTTCCTACTATGTGCTTTTGCTTCCCTTCTTTTGGGATTTTGAGTGCAGTTAAATAAAAAGGCCCAAATGCCCTACTACTGAAAAGGGTCAATAGTTGTAAGATTCAATTTGTATGTGTTTAGCAGAAATAATTGGGAAAGATCAAGGCATTCCAAATGAATGTGCCACTGTATAATTATTTCTATTTCTAGATTAGCCAAACAGCTAATTCCTAAAAAAATTTTTTGTAGTATTTTTCAATTTGCCTGGAATTCTTTATCTCCTGACCTTACCTGCTTCTTTTCAGCTTTTTAAGAACATTGTCTTCTCCCCTGCAAAGTACTCTCACAGTGAATCTTGAAGAGTAAAGGACAAATTGGAAGAAAATATACATGAGCTACTTACCTATATATCTCAATCTTTATCTTGGAAAAACATCTGGCTGAATATACATCGCACCAATTGCATTTGCTCTCTTGTGAGCCTGGAATTATGGGGCATTTCCATTTTCTATCTTATATTTGCTGTATGTTCATTTTGTGTGCATATTTTCTTGCTGTATGATTACAGAGATGTTTTCATTAGTTTCCAACTGTGAAGGCAAATTATTGGGTAGGTATGTTTACGGTAGTACTTTGTTAGAAGAGTGTAAGAAATAAACAGTGACTGCCTTTCATTATTAAAGGAAACACAAAAGCATTTTTACCAACTTCCAGCAGGCATTCAAAAAAATATTTCTTGGTCATGTGACTAGTCAAATTTAAATTTTCTATAATTTGTTTTCATTTGTATTATTCCTTTGTGCTTTTCTCTTTCATATAATAATAAAAACATTTCAAAAAGGTTATAAAAAGGGCTTTGTGGATATAGATTTTTATCCCACTTGGCTTTGGTGATTTTTCCTCATTCCAGATTTTGAATCATAGCTTTTCCCCTTGTATCTATGAATGTAGGTACCAACAAATTTTGGAGAGAGAAAAAGGATGATATTTAAAAAGAAAATGTGGTGGATTCTACAACCAGACCTGGGCATTACCTTCCACCTGTCCAGGTGTCTGCTTGCCTTTCACACTAATTTATGATATTTGACTTACCCCTAACTACCACAAGGTGGCAAAACATATGACTTGGATCATTAAGGTCTCCTGAGATTTGGCTATTGATAAGCAAAGGCCTATATTTTAAAGTGAATGAAATTTGATGACCTTTTCCTTTAAAGCATATCTTCTATTCTTGGATCTTGTCTTTCTTAGACAAAAATAATAAAAATCCATAATTAAAATTTATCATTCTTAACTAAGCATCATGGCCATGAAAAATAACTAATTATTCACTGCGGGCAATATTGTAGAAATCAGATTTGCTGATCAACAGATAAGCTTACAAATTATTTCCAAAAGGTTTCTCATAAACCTGCTAAGAATTCATTTAGCCTTGGAAACCCCTCTAGATCTGCAAGTTACTCTGAAGTCTCTAATATAATCCCCCCGAACACATTCTTAAAATCCTTCAGCTTGCCTTGGTAGTTATCAAATATATTTAAATATTTGGCAAGTAAATTAAAATATGAAAACTAATATAGCAATTGCCCCCAAACACACAGTTTTCCAAGGAGATTTTGATGATTCAGAAAGAAATCTGTGGAGGATATTTGGTATTTAAATGATAGAGCTGCATTCTGACAGTGCTTTTTATAAAAATAAACTGGTCCAAGAATATAATAAAAGTAACCTGTATAAATTAGCTATATTTTAGCTGAAAGGCAGGGAACAAGGAGAGCAAAGTTACCTGCAGGGCTATTTTCCATTAAGTAAAGTTGATGTATAAATTTCACATTTATAAGGCAAGCATTTTGTGGAGTATTTGTTGACTCTACAAAATAACACTATAGCATGGTTTTTTAGATAATTGTGTTCTGTTACTGCATTGAAAATATAATCCAGGGATCCCTGGGTGGCGCAGTGGTTTGGCGCCTGCCTTTGGCCCAGGGCGCGATCCTGGAGACCCGGGATCGAATCCCACGTCGGGCTCCCGGTGCATGGAGCCTGCTTCTCCCTCTGCCTGTGTCTCTGCCTCTCTCTCTCTCTCTCTGTAACTATCATAAATAAATAATAATAATAAAAATTTAAAAAAAAAAAAAGAAAATATAATCCAATTTAGGAAAGAGCTATTTAAGTTCAACTTTTTAGAAATGTAAATATTACATAAAATCAAACATCCATGGTTATTTTAAACAATTTTTAATTAAATTAGCTGCACATACATGTGTGCAGGCATTTATAGATGGATGAATGGAGAGATGCAGTTGTGTAAATGACAATACTTGTGTGATAATTCACCAGAGAAAGTGATCTTTGGGACCTTTAACTGATTTATGTACATATAATACACATGGTTAGTTAGAGCTGTAGAACAAATAGCTTTCTTCCATTTTTCTTCTTAGAAATTGAAAAAAAAATCAATTACAACAGTGCCATTTGAATAGATGTAAAAAATGTAAACAGTAAGATGGAGTTATGTCATCTTTCATCATCATTTCTGTTTCTATATATTCCCTAAAGAAATCAAAGACTCTTTCTATTCATCAGTTTGGTATAGACATTTCTTCTACACGTGTACACACAATGATGGTTAGTTGTATATAGTTTTAGTTTGCATGACTATTTTTTACATAAATGGTATTATGCCATATTTATTCTTCTGTAACTTGCTTTTTGTCACTCATTACATTCTGATAAGCTTTTTACATTGTTTACATAAATTTATCACATATGGCCCAAATTACACATGAAATTCCACTGTCTGCTATTTTTTTCCTTCTAATTCTGATGAAACTTGCCTCCCTAAATTTACTTGCTATCACAACAATGCTGTGGTAGACATCCCTACATGAGCTTCTTTATACATGCATACACATATTTCCTAAGATTAAATAATGAGAAATGGAAATCCTGGGTCAAAGAGAGTTCATTTATTAGTGTCGAAAGATTCAGAGATACCATGTCAAAGCTATATGAATTGATTTTTCATGGATAGTATTAAAAATACCCATTTCATACACATTTCACCACCTCTTAATATTGCCAAGTTTTGTAGTTATTATCAATCTCATTGTATTCTTTGGCATTTCCCTGGTCATTAATGGTGCCAAACATCTACGTTAAGTTTTTGTCACCCATGTGTGTTTCCTATTCTGTAAATTATCTGTTCACATCTTTTGCCCTATTTTCAGTTGGGTTGATTAGCTCCAAGTAATGTTAGGAGCTTAAAAATATATTCTGGTTTTTAATCACTTTCAGTTATAAACAATGAAAATATACCCCCAATCCATACTTGTCTTGTAATTTTTTTAGTTTTTGTTTTTCGAATCATTTGTCTTACTGATATTTTCTTCAAATATAAAATATATTAGTCTTTTTCATAAGACATTTTCAATTTATGCCTTGTTTAAGAAGACTTATCCTATTCAAAGTTTCGAACACATTTTGCCACAGTTCTTTTGAATAGATTTATAATTTATTTTTTGTAAATTTAGAACTTTAATCTATTTGGGCTTTTGTTGTTTCATCTTTTTTTCATGGCATGCAAAATAAACACAATTTCCATGTATGTATAGATCTGTGTCTTTGATTTCTATTATTTTTCACTGATGGATTTTTTGTGCATCAGGACTACTCTATTGTCATTACATTCTAATGTGGTATGATATTTGGAAAGATGGTATTTTTCTTGAAAAGTATTTCCTTTTGTTCAAGATTATCTTGGTTATATCTGTATACATTCTCTCTCTCACATGAATTTAGAATGATATTTTCAAGTTATAGGACAGATTATAATAGATTTTTTATTGAAATAAGATTAAATTTATGATGACATGAAGGATAATTGACACTTCAATATTGAGTCTCCCACCAACATGAATATCTCCTTTTCACTGAGGGACATCGTTTACAACTTCTAGATTTGTTTTTGTTGTGCTATGTGGGCATATTTTTCAACCTTTCTTTGTCTTCTTGAGACAATTTTAGGAATTTTTGTTTTCCTATTCTATCAACCATTTCATCTAGGCTTTCAAGTTTATTGGTATAACATTACATCTCTGTAGCTACAGTTATGCCCGCTAACACTTTTGCCCTGTATAAACACTATTCCTTTTGAATGAGACATATCAAAAATGTGTCATTTTATTGGTCTTTTCAGAGAATCAACGTTTTATTTCATTAGTTGATACTCATGATTGATTCTTCTGTTCTTGTTCTCTTCTCTAATTCCTGCATTTTTCATCTTTAGTTCTAATTTTTAGAATTTTTCTTGGTATGTTTCTGGCTTATTGCATGGCTATTTAGCTCATTCACATTCAAACTTTCTCTATTTCTAATATATGCTCCCGAAGTTATAAATTTCTTAACATATTTCTCCAGGAGTATACCACCGGTTGGTATGTAGAACATACATTGTTATCTCTTATTTCTTTTTTTCTGCAACTTCGTTTTTTGTAAAATTTAAAATTTATGGAAAAACTACAAAATTTTATGAACTGCATTATACCTCTTATCTGGACTTGCAGTTGTTAATGTTTTGCCCCATTTCCTTTTTTGTTCACTATATGCTTCTATATGTAAACATATGTATATGTCTTTGGGTATATACATATATTTTTCTGATCAACTTGACAGTAAATCGCAGACATCCCATTTCTGCATCCCTAAGTCCTTCACACATAAACACAATTGAGTTCTCAAATTTTTAAATATTACATTAATTCAGTCATATTATCTAATCTTAGAACCATATTAAATTTCACTAATTGTCCAAATATTATTTTTCTTCTGGTCCAAGATATAAACCAAGATTACTCATTTCATTCAGTTGTTATGTTGGGTTTTTTAAATTCTTTAATCTGCAGATTTTTCTCAGCCTTTCTTTGTCTTCCTTGACCTTGATATTTTTGAAGAATAAGACCCACAAGTAAGTATGGAATTGTAGTTAGTAGGTTTGCTTCTCATGAATATATCAATTAGCAATCTGAAACTACTTACACTTGAGAAAAACAATAAATATATCATGGATAAATGGAGACAGGTTCCTCACTGACAGAAAAAAATAGTCATAAATATGAGAAAGCAGAAGACTATGCATCTTGTCCTCTGGAAGGGTCTAGAAGTGATGGCATTCCTAGAGTAGTGGGCATGCCTAGTGCTTGGTTTCTAAATAGCATTCCTCATTAAAGGAACCAGGAGCCCCAGGAAGATGGCTGATTTCAGAGCCAAAGCAGGATAAGTAAAAAATTAGTGTGGAATATCTTGAACCAGAAAGTAAAGGAGTGTTCAAAAAATAATAGGTCAGAAATACACAAGAGCCATCTTGAAGAAGTTCCTACTGGCCAAATTTAGAACAATTTTGGGGTCAAAATAAACGATTATAATGGATTATGTACTATTGAATAAAATAAGAATTCATGGACCCATATGGGTACAAATATCTAGATAAACATATATAGATAGAGGAAGAGAGGAAGGAAGAAGGAAGTTCTTCCTTACAGTAGAATGCCATTTATAATTAAATTGCTTATACTTTCCATTTTATTTTTTCTTTAATTCAAGAGTTCTTAGAAGTTATAATTTTCAATTTCCAATTGAATAATTTTGGATGGTGAGGTGTGGATGTAGTGATGATGGTGAGATTGGTGATGCTTGCTTATTATAATTAATGACTTCACTAAAGTGAATGTGTCAATTCACTAGTCATGACTCACTAATTCACTAGTCAATGAATGCGGCCCAAAGAATTTTTCCTATTTTGAAAATGTTGAGATAATCATTGTGGCAAAATGCATAATCAATTTTCATGAACATTTCCTCCATGTTAAATATGATTCTCTCATTTAAGTATGTATTCTCTCATTTAAGGTATAAAATGATATGCACCCATACATATAATTCTCTCTTATACATAACTATGCATAAAACCAAAGAGGAACAATTTTCCCTACAAATGTAAGAAGTCCACAGCATGCAGCCCACAGCTTATGCAGTAATTTCATGATTTCATTAAAGTCCCAGGCTCTATTTATCATTGTTATTTCATTTTCGGCAGGTAGCTTTCTTCCTTATGGCTACCTCTTGTTCACAAGGGTTTTTTTTTTTTTTCTTTCATTTTTAGCTTCATATCAATCTCTATACAAGAAGAGTTTTGAAAAAGATGCACTTCAGCACTTCTGTCAGAAGGCTGAACACACTAAGAAATCCCCAGTAACCACACAACACATATCTTATTGGCCAACACAATGGTAGGTAGCCACCCTATGGATTCGTGTGGAGCTTAGGAGAGAGATCTTGGGTACAGAGACTGCTTGGGCAGCTGCCAATGTATAGCTGTTACTTGCAGCTTTGTGGTGGATGAGATGAAATCTCCCAAGGACAGTGTGCAGAGAATAAATAACTTAGGTCTAGGGTCAACCCCAATTAAGATGAGCAGAGAAAAGGGAGCCTACAAAGGAAATGGAGAAGAGCCAATCAAGGAGATTAGGAAAGGACCAGGAAACTTGGGAGTCATAGAAGCTAAGGAAAGCTAGCATTTCAAGGATGGGAATTTTAAAAAAAACGTTAAGAATTGCTGAAGGAAAAAGATGGAATCAGGTTTTTGTCACAGCATCCACACGTGTATGATTTTTCACTGTCCTTATTTTTTTTTTCTGCCATGACAAGGCATAGACAGGAAAGTGCCCCATTGACCCCTGCTGAGATGCTCCCTGACATATGGTCTGTTCTCATTGAAATTAGCTGTCCTTAGCCTTCATTCTCTTTTCTTTCATAATTTCCTCAGGAAACAGAAAGAAAATTTCATAATAGAATTTTTGAAGAGAAAACCCAAGTTTATTTTCCAAAATGAACATTTTGTGAGCCATTTTTACACAATGACCACTTCCAGGGAATGTATCTAAACAGCAGCCCCTTAGGGCCGGGCGGAGATGCACAGGGCACCATTTCTTTGCTGTATTCTGTTCTATTCCTATTACATGCAGTTCAACAAAAACAACAGCAAAAAAAAAAAAAAAAAAAAAAAAAAGGAGGGGGGTGAAAAAAGCCCTTATCTGCACAGTTGTGATGAATAGACTTGATTGGGCTCTCACACAGCAGGCAGGTGATGGCCATTGCCTGTCTATTTCAGGACTAAACTTTACACTGGCCACAGGTGTTTTTCCTTTTTTGGCTCTGCGGCCCTGCCATCATTAAGTTTGCCTGAAGCAGCAGACAGCTTCTGGGAGACCAAAAGATGGGGGGAGGCAGGGTACAGAGACAATCTAGCTAACATTTTAAGCAGGAAATGCAACCATCTGAATGTAAAGAAGATAAACCCTGTCTCTACACAAACTGTTCGCTCAGGGGAAATTGAGGTAAAATGTAATAGGATTCAGAGAACAGGAATATGAGATGAGAGCATGTGCTTTTGAGGTCACCCTTGCTCTTGCCATTTTGTTACTAGTGGTCCCTTTTCATTACCTAGAAATACTGAAAAAGAGAAAAATGAACCTCTCATGTACCACTGGAAATTTATAATTTGGTAAAAATGTTTTTTCTTTATCAAACTTAGTGATCATTTTTCAATAGGTACTCAACCCAACAATATCAAACAAATATAAATATAAGGTGAATATTGTGAGGTTTCTTGTTAGTATGGGTACACTCTATGGCTGAATAGAGTCAATGTCCTAGAAATACGACTTCTGGGATACTGGAGAAGCCATCTTGCATCCTCTTCCAACCATCACCCCCAGGAATCTCTCACCTACCAACTGCTGTTCTAATTCCTTAACAGGAGGCAAATATTCCAAATTTGAGTTCAGGTTTGATGTACAAGGTAACATAAAAGTGATCAAATTATCTCAAATTTACATTAGAATATAAGTGAGTGACATCCTATCCTGAGGTCGGGTTTTGATAACAGGGCTATCACTAGAAGTAGAAGGACAAGATAAAATGGTGGAAGTGACAATTGTGAAGGCAAATATCACTCAAAATTTTACATGAGCCTGGACTTTTTTACTCTGATGAGTTTATAAACTTCACCCTCGAGTATATATGAGTAAATATATGCAAAATGCATGTTGCATTTCTGCAAATGAAGAATTTTAAACCAGAAGAGGGAAAATTATGTGAAATAAAATGAACATCACTGCTTGTGTAATTCCTAAATATAGCCTAAAAGTACAGATTCACAGACTTTTAAAATATAGGGATCATTGGTGAAAGTTAACAGTTTTGTTTGCTTATTTTTGTTTTTGCTTTTTAAACAGAGTGGATGGATTCTTCCCAAGTTGTTAAAAGCTGATTTCTGGGGCCATGGAATTACAATTCTAAAAGATGATAGAATTCTTTATTGAAAATGACCTTAAAATTTCATGGAAACCAAATCATTTACTATGTGACTGAAATGTGTTTTTACAAAAATCAGAAAACACTATTGACTGTGATATTCCTGTACTTTTAGGGAGGAAAATGATACCTTAAAACATTAGAACAAATACTTTTCAAAGATCAACCCAGAAAACTGTCAGCATTGCCAAAGTTATTGCTGAGAGATTTGTCTTCCAGGTCCCTGTTCTAATCTGCTGGATGGTCTTCTCTCTTAGTTATCACATGAAACCATTCATGTAGCTCCAGAGAAAGGATAATTTTTTTCACCCAGTGAGCCAGGGACATTCTGGCAGCCATTTTCTAAATTACTACTACCAAGACTCTGTTACTAGGTCATCTACCTCCACCACATCCCCAGAGGCAAACTGATTTCAAATCACATACTTAGCGCTCTTACAGAAGGAGTAGGATGTTTACTTGACCGTGTATATTTGCATGTGTCATTTCCTTTATGGAGGTAATGTTCCCAGGGGGAACATCATAAATGTAGATTGTTTAGTCTACTCAGATACTGCTCAAGGACCTCCACATTTGGAATCTGGGATGGGGTTTCTCAAGCTGGAATCACTTAAGGATGCTCTAGGGGAAACCTGGATGCTGATGGGCTAGAGAAGCAGTGGTGAACAGTATCAGGACTTGCATGTAAATCATTGCTTGGAGGAGCTAATGATGATAAACAGTCATTGACTTTGAGTTTCATCCCAGAATACGTGTGCTGGGCTAATGGATAATGAAGAAGGATTAGACAGTTCAAGAATACATTCCAATGGGCACATACACAAGCTTAGCCTCGTAGGTGACCATGCCCCAGTACTTGCAGTGTGTCACTATGATATCTTCAGGGATGGAAAGACAGGCGCATTTTTTAGAATTGTAATTGCCTCTGTGTATTTGTGAATCACAAAGGTATACAATCCACTCCTTTTTGATGGATTGAGAATAAAACTAAAATGAAAGCAGTCATGGTTTGGATCAGCCTTTTTTTTTTTTTTTTTAACATAGAAATAGGTATACCAAAGAAATATCTCTACTTCCAGTTCCTCATTAATAGTTTTGCAAGAGTATAATCTTAATGATGGCAAATTTCTATGGCACTAATAGAATGAAGCCTCAAAATTATGGGCAAATTTATCATGTTTATTAAACAAAACCTAGTTGAAGCTTAAGCTGCTCTAGGAACAGTGCCCAACTCTAGCACACAGAGGGAAAGAGGTGATGGTCCTACTTGCCCTCAAGAAGTATAAAGTCCACCAGGGAAGATAGTAAACACAAATGTAAACAGGAAGCGTACAGGATGAAAATCAGTAAGTTCTACAGAAGTTCAGGAACAAGCTGTGAGAAATGAAGCAGAGAAGCTACTTGAAGCCATTGGTAATCAGGGAATGCTTCATATAGAAGTGAGATGAGACTGTTGCACTAAAGAACAGGTGAAATTTGAGTATGTAGATATGGGAAAGGAAGGAACTCTAGAGAAACCAATGCAATCTAAAGCTTGGAGACCTAGGTAAAAAACAAAACAAAACAAAACAAAAACAAAAAAACAGCCAAGATCTGGAAACAGAGAAATTCAGTTTGACTGGATTTTTTATTGATCACCTTGTAATTGGATTTGTTTAGGATGCCTAGCAAAATGTATCTGTTTGCAAGGTTATTTTTCACCTACTTGACCTACAAAATGAATTTATGTCTGGGTAAGAGAAAGCAAGTGGTTATGGAGAAGACCACACAGAAAAGCTAAGTTCATTTGAAGATGGCGAATTAGTGTTTGCTGGAATGGAAGGTGATTGAAGTAATGGTTCATTCATCCCAAAGAAACCTTGTTTGGAAACAAGTTTGTTGAGTGGAAAGCTCCATTTCCTGGCATCTGTTGGATAAAGTTCTTAGGACTTCTAGATTTTATTATCAGTATTAATTTCTAGAAAGACAAGTCTATTTTTTGTTGGTTTTCTATGGGATCATGGGCCATTTTTTTTCCCATGGGCCATTTTCAGACTAATTTGTGTCTTTCTGATTCAGCAACCAATGCTACCTAATCCATAAAGCCTTCTTTCCTCAATGCTTCCCTGCAAGTGTTTATTATATCATTTATGACACTAATTTAATCTTTTTTCAGCCCGTCTGCTCCAAGCCCCTCCCCCACCCTAAAAGTGGTGCTCATTCATCCCTAATATCACACAGTGAGTTCCCAAATAGCATGATTGACTGGCATAGGGAAAGCGAGAAATAAAGAATAAATAATTAAAGGAGTATGTTTTTAAATTGCTGTAGTGTTTTGCCATTTTATAATGAGCCATATGTAAGTATATTGGTTCTATTTTTATTTCTATAAAGACCTGTTGATTCGATTGACTAACTCTTCTTAAGGAAATAGATATCTACAGAGTCTCTGTCATCTGCTAGCACATCAAGCCCACCACATGCCAGGTTTTCAGATCAGTGTAGTGAGCTTGTGACCCAAGCATAATGTTTCAGCCAGCCAGAATCAAATTAAAATATCTACTTAGAGACTTAGAATTTGGGGGTCTGAGGGTAAGGAGATATCATATGAAGCATCTCTGAGATCATCATAGTTAATATTGACTTACTCTATCTCTAGAATTCACTTTCTCGTCTCACTCCCTCCCCTTTGGTTTTTGCAACCACTATGGTTCTTGGTATCTTCTTGTCTCTTCAGTAATGCTGACAGTCTACAATTTCCTCCTTCACTTTTTAAGGATCAATTTTTTTATAGTAGCCTATAAACTACCTCGTTAATCAGATAGTGTAAAATCCAATTAGAGACATTAGAATCCAGAAATACAAGTGTTAAGGAATGTATTTCTTGATTGACAAGGAAGCCAAATAGACCCATCTATTTAGAATCTTAGCAACAATTAGCTGCCTTAGTTTCATTTATTGTGACATAAAAAATCTGGTTTATTGAGAGCTCTATTGAAGAAGATTTCTATGATATGCACCATGAGAAAATATCTTCAAACTAAAATGATTGTTTTGCTGTAATAAATTGAACCATATGTACACTATGTTATTCAATCTTTTTTCTTCAAGGCATAAATTGATATTAAAGAACATTTAAGTCATAACACATGGTTATCCAGGCATGAACGAGGCAATAACCCATATAAGTTGTCAAGGTGAAGCCAAAGCATTTATTAGAGGTTTGTGTTGTTTTTGAAAAGTGCATGGTTGGATAAACATGGATTAGTGCTATTATGCTGCTACGATGACTCAAGTGTGTTTTTACAGTGTCAGTAATTTTTATGTTTAAAAATCACTGGTGCAGTATATTAGCTATAATTTATGTTTATCATCTTGTGTACTCTAATAGGTTTCAACAAACCATTTAACACTTCAGCTTGTGCATATACATTACTTAATAGGTATTTATCTTAAAAAAGAGATACTTAACGGGACTTTCAAAGCTTGCAACTGCATGCTAAGAGATAATACTGCAGCGTGTCACATTAACTTTCTTTTCCCCGTTTGCAGTTAACTTTGAACATTCTGGCCACTTGCTTCTTTGTTCAATGCGCCTCCGAATGGCACAAGAAGAATATAGTCTGTTAGTGTCCTTGTCAGCA
This sequence comes from Vulpes lagopus, assembly GCF_018345385.1. Lineage (NCBI taxonomy): Eukaryota > Metazoa > Chordata > Mammalia > Carnivora > Canidae > Vulpes > Vulpes lagopus. The sequence continues at coordinate 24,874,863 of NC_054842.1, read as the reverse complement.
GGAATGACATCAACTTCTCCCAGCACTGAGTGTCCGTCACACTTGCTAAGTAGGGTGGCTGCACGATATAGCCAACACAGCTGAAATATGACGAAGGTCTAGTGATCAGTCACCACGTTGGGGTGCCCTTTCAGAAAGGGTTAGTTTATTTCTGACTGTAGCTGGATCTACAAGGCTTTACATAGTTTATGTGACCTAGACTCTTGTTTTAGAAGAGTCACTGAGAGAATCCTGGGGACTACGTATATGGAGTGGAGGGGGGGGGGTCATTGGAGGTAGAGAATCAGTTGGGACTTCCCAGTCACAAGAGGTTTGTTGCTGCAATACAAGAGGGGACTTCATTTATCATGACACTATTGATTCTTCCAAATAGTGCTATGCTTATTGTTTTTGTTTCAATGATGACCTATTTCTCTTTTGGATATTCTAGGTAGATGAATTACTGGTGTTTAGTCTTTTCAGAATGGAGATTGCTTCACTTTTTAAATGTATCCAGAGTTGGTGATGCGATGATATGGCTTTTGTCTTTTTTTTTTTTTCAAGTTAACTACTTTTTGACTTACTGCCAGTCATGACAGAGATGGATTTGGAGGTGAAATACTCATGAAACTCTAGTTACCACTTAAATAAATGATGCCACTTTATTCATTGGTGACATGGCTGGATAAGAGTTTGTTTGTAATCCTGAAATTATGAATATAGTGATCCACTCAGCAATAAATTTTTAGAAAGAGACTATAAATTCTCTAGAGTCAACCAAGCACATCAGTTGGCTGAGTTAGCAAACAGGGAGGATTTATTACTCACTGGAGACAAATCGACCAAGATGGTCTGTTTAGTATTTCAAACTACCTTTTCCCTTGTAAAACTAGTGGTGACACTTTGACATCTTAAAAGAGAGCTGTTACATCTTGATGATCTTTTCAGTATTGCCAACCTCTGCTAACTGGACCCAAAATTGTTTCCTAAATATTTAAGACTTCATGATTTTCATGATAATATCAAATTTATATGCAAAACGCAATGGGTAGTTTATATGAAAATGCATGTGGAGTGTGTTTTCAATGAAAAGAATTAGAAGGAAAATCTCATTAGTATCCTGAATGAATAGTTATATAGTTTCAAAAGGATCACAAGGATAATGGTCTAGCCCAAAACTTCCAATAACTTTCTGAAATAATGCACAACTTCCTGGAATGATACATTATTTATGTTTGAGCTGTCCAATATGGTAGCCACAGTCATATATGGAACTTGAACATTTGAAATGCTAGTTCAACAGAACAACTGAGTTTTTAATGTATTTAATTTTAATTCTGTTATAAATGATCACATGTAGCAGGAACCACCATGTTGGACAGTGTAGGAAATCTAGCCCCCTTAATAAAAAGTTTGAAGAACTATTTACCTATAGAAGTAGTAGTAGGTTAGAGAACCAGAAGTGATAGTACCAGATGGGTCCCCCCTCCCTTTTAAAATACAGTCAAGTACAAATCAGAAAACATAAGAAAAAGGGGAGCCATATAGATTTTGAAATCTGAACAGCAATGGAACTTCCTGTAAGAATTAAACCATCCACTCATGATACAGCTGCATAAGTTAGTAAAGTAGGACAGAGTTTTATGAAACATGAAACAGGTGAGATATTTTTATAAACCATATTAGTAATGAAATATTTTTAAATACTTAGGCATCATTATTAATATTATTATTATTTAATTATTTAATTTTGGCTCTACTTGAAGCATTTTTGGAAGTAGAGAGTAGGAAATGAGTAAATATATATATATACATATATATACATATGTATTAATATTAATATTATTATTTAATTATTTAATTTTGGCTCTAATTGAAGGATTAAGTAGAAAGCGAGTAAATATATATATGTATATATATATGTGTGTATATATATATTTACTCACTAAGAAGAGTGAATATAAACTGAATATATTTCAGAGGAGAATATAAACTGAAATACCTATACTAATTTAATATTCTCCTCTTAGCAAATGATAATTCTGTTCCTAGGTGCCCAAGCTTATCCCCAATTCCTCCCTTTCTGCCCATCCCCAATGTATAATCAATCACAAAGTCCCATTCTTCTTATGTTTTACAGATAATTTATTTTGATTCTCTCCTCTTCATCCTCTGGATCACCACTCTTGTTTATGCCCCTCCCCACCCAGACTGTTAGATGTACATCATGCTTATCTTCTGGCTGAGAGTTGCCCTCTCCCCCTCTCTTGCTCATCTGCTTAAAATTCTTGAAGAGTGCAATAGATGGAACATCCTTGTCTCCATCAAACTCGTGTGTTGAAATCCTATCCCCCAATGTTATGGCATCAGGAGATGAGGCCTTTAGTATTCCTAAAGGTCATGAGAGTGGAGCTTTCATGAATAGAATCAGTGCTGTCATAAGAAGAGACACAAAGAGCTTCCTCTCTATCTTTGCTATTTGCCATGTGATAATACAAGGAGACAGCTGTCAGCAAACCAGGAAGAAGGCCCTTACCACACACCAGATCAGCTTAGAACCTGGATCTTAGACATCCCAGCCTTCATAACCATGAGAAATAAATGTTTGTTGTTAAGCCATGCAGTCCATGGTGTTCTATTACAGTAGCCTGACTGAGAGAAATGTCTTCTCTTCACCTATTAGGTGTTGCCCAAGATCTTTAGCACACCATATATGCCACTTCGTCTCTCCTTTGCCCTTTCAAGCCCTGACCCCTGACACTGCCTTCCTTAGATATTTTGTTCCAGCCTTATTGAGTCAGAGAATACCCCTTCCTAGTTCTTCATCTTTGAACATGTTGTCCCTGTAATTTTCTCCCCCATTTTACTTCTTCTTTAAGATTCACCTCAGAGTCACTTCCTCTGTGAATGCTTCTCTACAATATTGCTCCAAAAAAGAACCAGCAATCTCTCTTTTGATCTTTTTATCCCACATCCCTGTTTCAATAGGTATGGCACTGAATTTTGATTCTTTGTTTGCCATTCTCTCCCAGTATACTGGGGCACAAGGATTAGTTAAGAGAAAATATATTATTCATCTTTGCATCACTATCATCCAGCACAGTGATTGACACCTAATAGGGGCATCACAGATGTCTGATGAATGAATGAATGAATGAATGAATGAATGAATACTTACACAGTCAACTTCTCTTACCTAGCCATGTCTGGTGTAAGCCTAGATGCTTGGGCTCTGCTGTAACTTAGGTATACCTGTCAGAAACTACCAGAGGTAATGTATTTACAACTTAGAGGAATTAAATACTCTTCTATATAAACTTATATACAACTCTAAACTTTATTTTTAAAGGAATCCTACCATGTAATAGTATAAAAGAGAATTCTTTACAACCACTAATTCAATAATCCCAAATAAATGGGCTAATGAAGAGCCTCATTAGGCAATTAATTTATAAAAACATAGTTACCTCTCAGCATTTTATGATAATTGTGGGTTTTTTTAGTAATTTAAAATATTATATCATGACTATCTTCTCATTCTACATAAATATTAGTGTGTATACCAAAGTTTGTCTTTATAATCTTATGTTCTTTTTCTTAACAAACATTGACAAAATTATGTGAGCCTTAGGTCTTAAAAAGGAAAGCCAAGGTGTTGATCTTCTCTAAGCATAAAATAGAGAATCAGAATTGACATTCTCTGGGGAAAGACCCAACTTAAGCCTTGGTATAAATTTAGGCAAGTCAATTAATCTCCCTGTATCTCCATATCTTTTCAATTGAAAGAGTGGCTAAGATTAAAGTATTCTAAGCCCCTCTATCTCTAAATTTTATGATTTCCTTAAGTCTAATAAAAATTTTTAAAAAAACATGTGATTACCTAGTTCATACCTATGGCATGCACAGTGCTTTTTGAGAAGCCATATGGTAACATTAGGAATACATCCAACAGTGTCCCTTCAAATGACCTTATAGGTACATGGAGAGAAATGAGAAAATAGGACTAGAAGACTGGTGGCTCAGCCTAAGGACACATACTCTATCTGAGGGAGGAAGTCAGCTCTCAGCTCTAGTGGGTTCATGTTTTGGAGAAGACAAACCTGCTGTTACTACAAGGCTTTTTACCACAACTATAGTAAAAGGTGGTCATTTGGGCATGTGGGAAAGACTACAAGAGGTGATGAATATAAAATGTAAGTAAATGCTGACCAGTTTCAAATCACTGCTCTAAGAAGCAAGATAGTTTCAAGCTTATATGTTTTAAAAGGTCTATGAAATGTATATTTTATCTTAATTACTATCAATGTTATTACTGCATTAAAATTAAGAAATTCTCCTTTCTTACTGTCTCCTTAAAATATCTCTATAAGAATTGACAGTATTTTAAAAAAAATTTAACAATGAAAAATCATAAGCATACACAAAAACAGAGAATTTCACAATGAATCCCAGGTATCTATTTATTACCTAGCTTCAACAATTACCAACATTTCACCTTTCTTGATTAATCCATCTGCTCACTCTTCAAATCTTAGACACTGTATCCCTCCCTTCACCCATAAAACTTCAATATCTCTCCAAGAGATAAGAATATTTTAGGTATTATCACACCAAAAAATATTGCAATAATTCTTCATTTTCATCTAATAGTCAGTGTTTAACCTTTTTTCTGATCATTTAATAAAATGTCTCTTTTTCTTTCAGTTGTCCAAATAAGGATCCCGACAAGGTTTAGACATTTTAAGTTGATTTAAAAACTCTACTCAAAAAACAAAGTCACTTACTTTAAAGAAACTAGACTGGCTGCAACAATAAACACGTAAAAAGTGGGCTATGGTTAATGCTCTTGCTAATTGCTTTCACTCTAGAGTCAGTCTGCCTGAGTTCAAATCTAGACTCTTCTAATTACTGCTGTGTGATCTTGAGTTTAGCCTCTTGCTTGAATTCCTTCATCTGTAAAATGGGAATTAAAAGTATTTATCTCATAGACTCCTTACTAGGATTAAATTAAACTAGCTAATCTTTGAGCATTTAGAATAGAGCCTAGTACAAAGCAAGTTTATGGAAGGGTTAAATAAATGAAAATAAGTCAATAAATTCAGTTTTTAGGTATGACATACTAAAGTGAATGAATTGCCTAGGGATGGTAGGAATGATTCACTCTTAGCCCAGAAATTTTCTACAATGTCTTATTTAAAATTTTGTCTATAACATGTTTTTCCACAGAAGCATGCAGACCACACATAAATACATATCTTTGTAACACAGGTAATGGGAGAATCGGTAAACCATATCTTAGAATGTTGTGGACAGCATGGTGCAGGTTCTTTGAGTATGACTTTCCTCTGGGTGTGGCCTCGAGGAGGTGGCAGCAGGAGACAAGTGTCTAGATACTCATTACACCAGATCATTCCCTGCCGGCCATACATTACACTGCTTATTTCTCCCTTGAAGTCCACAGCACGTATCAGGCAGCCTTCTGGAAAAGAAAGTTCTAGAAACTGCTCCCTGTACTGTCACCCTCAGGTCTAGGGGTGGTAACTTCTTTCAGTAATAACTATTTAGCCTTAGGGTCCTTCCTTTCCCCACTGTTGGCTTTTTGTAACGGCCTCTTCATTAAACTTACTTCAATTATCCCTGTGAACATGCAATTTATTTCCTTCCGAGATACCGATACAGTCTAATAACAATTATATGAAATATATCCTGATTGATAATAGATATATTTGGGGACATCTTTCCCTACACCAGGCACTCCACTAAGGGCTTTACAGTGAACATTCATTTAATTCTCACAATAACCCTGGATGGTAGGTACTGTCATTTTTTTTTAAGATTTTATTTACTTATTCATGAGAGACACACAGAGAGAGGCAGAGACACAGACAGAGGGAGAAGCAGGCTCCTCGCAGGGAGCACAATGTGGGACTTGATTCCGTTACCTAGATCATACCCTGAACCAAAGGCAGACGCTCAACCCCTGAGCCACCCAGGCATCCCAGTACTATCATTTTTATAGATTAGTAAACTGAGGCTTTAGAGAGGGCACACATTGTGAGCAGAGCTAGCTTAAGAGCTGGGTCACCAAGTCTGGAGGTTAAAGGGATGGTCTCTAGAATCTGACTGCTTGGGTCTAAATTCTGGTCCCGCCACATGTCCTCTGTTGGTCACAGGCACATTTCTGTTGGCCACTGTCCTCAACGATAAAAAGGAGACAAATAGTACCTACTTCAGAAAGTGGTTGTGAAGATGAACTATGTCAACTTCTGTAACACACTTAGAGAGCTTGGCTTATATAAGTACCAGTGTGTACCTGCTATTATTATTTATGAATCCAAAGCCCATTTACTACATTATACTACTTGCTACCAGAGATAAAATATATTTTCTTAGGAGTAGAAGATCTCTGTCCCCATTTTTAGATAACTTATGTGATGTTCTTTATTTTGTGCAGCAGATAGACTGTCATTTAAACAAGAAGTTCTTATGTTTAAGAAGCAATATAGGATACATAGTTCTTTTTTTACTGTCGAAAAGGCAAGTGTCAACAGAATCACACAAAAAAGTATGGAATCTCCCCTGTTTGTGTACTGAATGAATTATAAGAACACAGATAACATCTTTAAGACTGGAAGGCTTATGATTCTTTTATTTATATGTGGAGAAACTTGGGAAATTTGGCTATGGTCTCATGATTGTTGTTCTACTATAAGAAAAAGGGGTTCTTTGTGGACATTAGTGTGTTTAATATGCAGATAAACTTCTGCCGTGGATGACAAGGAAAGTGAAGCTCAACTTCTAAGACCCTTTCCTATCATCCCAGAATTGATCTGTACAAACTTGATGCATAGCCAGAGATTCTGTATTATTTAAAGGCAAAGGAAACCAGTAAGCCAAAGAAAATGTGGGAAGATTTGGGTAGAGCAACTCTAGACACAAAGAAGCATGCCAGACAATTGCCAAAGAGAGATGTTCTGACCACCATCTTAGGCTTTCCTCACCTCTCATGGCATATCAAAACAATACTGTGACTATGTACCCCCCCAAAATTACAAGTACATAAACCTAAAATGATAACTATTTTAAAAATTAAGAAGGGTCCTAAACTTCTTAGTTATTGGCTTAAAACCATTTTTAGTAGGTGACTCCCACAAGCTCTTTATTGTGTTGTATGTAAAGCTCCTCAGAACCACCGCTGAACAAATGATTAAATAGAGACAATTGCTGCTGCTGTCTTACTACTTTATTTTGGCTTTATACATCTTTTAAAATATAAGTATCCTTAGCAAATAGATCACACTCATCAATCATCAATCATTTTTACCTTTATTCACACTTTATTTATTTATACATTCATTCAGACTATTATCATTCACTTGACACTCACTTGCAATTACTAAGCATTGGGAAGGTAGAGGCAGATAAGATATGGTAGCTGTCCTCAAAATGTTCACCACCTAGAAGGGAGATAGACAGCAAGACAATGAGCATACTAATAACTTAGAAGCACCATGATTGAAATGTCATGGTTAGTACAGGCAGAGCCATAGATGTATAAATATAAAATTTCTCCTCCTGGGAAAGCCAAGACCTATGGAGAGTGGCTAAGTCACAGAGCAGACTTCAGATGGAACAGCTGAGTAGAGGAGCAGGTTTAGAGAGAGAGTGAATTTGAGGCACTTGCAAAACATGTAGATGGCAATGCCAAGTAGGCTATTGGAAATAAGGGTTTGGAGTTCAAAAGAAAATACCTTCCTGGAGACTGAGGAGTCAACAACATCCAAGCAGTGGTTAAAACCTAGAGTGTGAAGGAGTTCCTCAGGGATAGGAACCTGAAAGACAATTTCCTCAACAGAAACTTAGGGGAGCTTTACCCCATGAGAGGCAAGATGATAGAAAAGGACTCTATGTGGCCTGAATATCTTTCAAGTCCTTTCCTGACAGCAAGTTTTGAAAGGGTATCATGGATATAAGGAAGCAGGAGAAAGTGTAGTTGAGGGTGGGGGTGGGAGTGAGGGTGGGGGGGTCAGTGAGGAGGATAAACTTGGTCTGAATTTTTCATACTTTCATACTAAGTAAGTAGAAAAACAGAGATTCTAACCTAAAATTCACAGCCCATTCACATCCCAATGAAAGCCACAGGCCAAGAACTCAGAAGAACTTCAGGATACAGCATATTCTTAGCTGTTAGGGGCAGAATAAGAGGTTTTGTGAACTTAAAGATGGGTTTGAGGCTCAGTGTCAGAGAGTGATTTGTAAATATATAGATTAAGTTTCCCCATAAAGTTAGGTTGGAAACCAAGGATGAAAGTACTTGCTGAGAACGCTGATGCAAAACTGTCTTGGAAAGGAGAGGAGTGTTATTTACTCACATAAATATGCCTCCAGGTTTGAGTCTTCTTATTATTATAGGCAGTTGGTAAAGAGGGTGTGTAACAGGTAATAAAGTATGTGGAAGACAATGCCTTTGATGAGCTGTCTCCCTGTTAGCATCCCCTGATCTCACCTCCTGTTCCAGCCACTGGAACTCCCTGGCACCAAAGCCCCCCACACAGGGGTCTGGACTGGGATGTGAATCTCACAAGGAGGTCTGCTGTGAGTTTTCAGACTCTTTCCATGCTGACTTACCATCACTGTGACCTTGGACAACTTGTGTAATGTCTCTGAGCTTCAATTTTCTCATCTGTAAAGTGAAGATGAAGCCTTTACCTCTTGAGGATTCAACATGATAATCTGAGCACCATCAGAATGGGGAATTTGTCTTGCTCGGGACTGATTCACAGCTCCTAGAAAAATAGGCAGTCCATAAATATTTGTTGAATGAATAAATGCATGTATGTACATAAAGTATGTAAGAGTAAGAGTGTCTAGAATGTAATAGGGGCTTAATCATTCCCTTCTTTTCCCCTTCCAGAAATTCACATGGGCAGTGCCTCTTCCCATCCCCCTCAAACTCAAGATGGAGTGTCCTTCCATCGTGTCATCTGTCTTCACATTTTACAGAAGTCCATAAATGAAGGAAACATCATTGAACGACTTCCTTGGATATAGAAGACTGCCTGAAAATGACAAAGTATCATTGTTTTAAATATTGTTATAACCAATATTTCAGTGTTTCTTTCAAGTAGTTTCTCAGAACTGTTAATAGGAACTATGTGGGAGTAAAAATGTATCAAGTCCAAAAATGTTGGGGAACACTGCCTTGAACAGGTTTCTTTACTCTGGGACTACTCAAAGCCTTTTTTATTCATATCTACATGTGTGCATTCTCCAGGAGGAGAATAGAAAACACAGTATCCCAATCATATTTGATCAGAGGGCCCTTTGGTCATAGACTATTGAATGGATCTTGTATTGGGAAATGTGGATCTAATCATTAGCTGGAACAGTAGACACACACACACACACACACACACACACACACACACACAAAAGGATTTATTTTTATAGGCTAGTAAAATTCTTTTTTAGGTCAGGGAAGGCTTATTTAGGAATAAGATGTGAAGTTCTCACAACCCAAGACAGTCATCGAGGAAATTTCATTCCAATGAAGCACTTACATGAGTGAAAACAAATGAACATAAAATAAGTATATAATAACACCTTGGGAAAATTAAACATCTCTCCATTTAACATCTGTCACATAGATAATCGTAGCAACTAGATTGATTATGGAAGAGGAAACTGGAAGTTTAAAAGGGAAGCAGCTGAGTTTGCTTATATCACCTGCAAAGGGACTACTTTCTTTGGCAGATTGATATTGCACAAAGGTTTGAAGTTTCATTAAAGAAGCAAGGTTGGGTGGTGTATCAGTATGTTACAGAATATGTGTGTGTAATCAGACAATACATTGCACTAGACTATCAGAAAGCATAATGGTATTATACATGCATTCTACATTGTACTATGCCTTAAATGACATCTTGTCACAGGGAAACTATATGCCATTGTGGCACATCTGTAATAATGAAAATATGATCAGCATATTAATTGTAGAATGGCAGGTAGGTTCCTCTAAATCATAAGTTGGTGTCATTTTTTCCCCATTGTGAAATTTTCTAATACTTCAGTGTCTACTGTAATTTTAAAGATCTGGTTATACATAATGGAAGGTTTTTTTTAAATGAACAAAGCCAAATAGCACAATAAGTATCTTAAATTTTTTTAACTCAATTCTATGTCAAGGGGTGTCCACACCTGCAGATTATATTCTCTTCTTTATATGTAAACTTCCTGCTGAAAGCAGGTCAGAGTTAACAGCTGGATCAACTTGGAAAGTTTTTTTTTAACAATTAGTTTTATGTTCTTTTAAATAATTGCTTCATTATATTTTGTACATCTGTGCAGGGGTCTGATGATGACATTGGTAAATTTCCAAATAGCTGTAAAACTGAGGAATACCGGTTAAGCAATAATAGAACCCACCTGCGGGTGAGAAAAGAGGCTTTATACAATAGTTCCCCCCCACCACCACCCCCCAAAATGTCTTAAACAAAAGAACTCTGATTCTGCTCTGTGAGAATATGGCTCTGCTTCAGGTGAGGGTATCAGACACTGTTTTTAAAGAAGATAGGCCGTAGGTAGTTCAGAAGAGACCAACAAAAATGATAAAAGGTCTGGAAAACAAGACCTGTGAGAGAAGGCTAAGAACATGAGAATATTCATTCTAGTCAAAGGAGGCTGAGGGGAGATATAACTGTCTACCTAAAAGTTAAATGATGTTACAAGCAGAAGAGCCATTAATTATTAGTAGTAGCAGAATGGGGCAATTAGAAGAAAAGAGCTACCCCAATTTTACTTAACATTAGGAACAATTTTTTTAAGATTTTATTTATTCATTCACGAGAGACAGAGAGAGAGGTAGAGACATAGGCAGAGGGAGAAGCAGGTTTCCTGTGAGGAGTCGGATATGGGACTTGATCCTCAGACCCTGGAATCATGACCTGAACCAAAGGCAGACGCACAACCGCTGAGCCACCCAGGTGCCCCAGGAATAACTTCTGTAACACAAAGTACATTCATATGATGGAGTTAAATGCCAGGAAAATCTAAGGCTTTAGCAGCTGTGGAATCAAGGGTGAATTTGCAGCAAATCCTTCTGAATATATGAAGCACACTGAAATCTGTTTGTGGCCTGGAGAATGGGTTAGAATTTAGCTCTTCTGTTGTAAATGATCATGTGAATTCTTCATTGCTGTAATAATTTGTTCAGTCAGGAAGGAAATGTGTATAAGGGCATTCATAGATCTATAACATTCCTAAGGGACAAGCAGCGAAATTCAGAATAAAAATCTTCTTAAATATTTAATTTACAAGTGGCTGATATTTTGGGGAGAAAAGCATATTCAACAGATACAGGAGCTTTGTATAGCCTTGATTTTCTTTTAGGAAACTACCGATATGTGGTTCAGGTGGAGTTCATCCCACTACAACCCCAGGCATGAGTGTGGGACTTAGTTCTGGCCAGTGAGTATGCATCCCACTCCTAGTCATGGTGGTTGGTTCTGGAATGGGAATTGAAAGCCAGTCTCCAGTCTTATGTTGCAACCATTAGAAGGATGACCTCCTCTTTGCTTTGATACATCTTGGCTAAATACAAAGTAACCTGGAGTTGCTGAAGGTCAACTTGCAACTATATAGAAAAATCTGCCTTAGAATGAGAGGGAAAGTAAAGCAGAAGACAAAAAAAGAAATAACACAGTGTTAGAATAGCATGTGAACCCCTTGATACAGCCATGCCTGCAGTTGACTATTCCTGGACTTCTTTGTGAACCAATAAATTCCTTTTAGCAGTTGTTCTTTACACTGTTTTTTTTTTAAATATGAAGATCTCTGTTCCATAGAACTTACTTTCTAGAGTAGAGAGATAGACAATAAGCAATAAACACAAACAGTAAATCATGTAGACTGGTAGGCAATAGATCCTATGAAAAAGAGGTAGAGCAGGGCACAGAGGTGAGGGGGGCAGGGAAAAATTTTTTAAATGAGTGGGCAAAGTAGGACCCTCTGGGAAGGTGACATCTGAGCAAAGACATGAAGGATGTGAGGGACATCTGGAGAAAAAGCATTACAGAAAGTATATCAGAAAGTCTAGACATTAAGATAGGAGATTAATAAAGGGATCTAAGCAACAAGAGCACCTCTGCACTACCTTCCTTCCTCAGACAGAAGCATACTAATTTCTTTTTAACCATATTTCAGTTGGCCTTGGACAGACACTCATCAGTCAGGGGTACAATTTAATGCTCAAAAGAGAGTTCTGGATTTTAAAAGGTGAATTTTAGAGTATACTTTGTCTACATGTATGCATTTCATTCTTCATGTGCATGTGTATAAAAACTTTAATTTTTCTCAGCTCCACTAATGGATAAGGTTTCCAAAAATGAGCTATTTGCCCTTTGCTTTACTTTTAAAGAATAAGCCAAACCAAAATTTAAGTCTGTGTACAATGATTCCACAATCAGAGTTTAGAATATTTTCTAAACAACCACTTAGAACAAACTATACTAAGTAAGGAAATATCAGCCTTAACAGAAGCAATCCTGGCAAACAATTATTTTCATTGCAGCACTGACAATTATGTAAATGTGTCTGGAACAGCATTGGGCACCTAATTATGACACCTAATTATGCCAATTTATTTATACACCTCCTTGAACAACATTTTATTTATAACTCCCCCATTCGTTCAAAGACAAGATAAAGTAAGAAGACATCATCCATAGATGATTGCCTAATCTTTGCAATATGAACACAGCTAATCTATATGAACCTGAACAGTCTGGGGTATGCTCTGCTCATAGGAGAGTTTGCTTTTTGCCCAATTGCTTTTGGATTTCAGAAGGTGAGCAGAACTGACTGTGGCTCTGGCTGAAGAACTGATAGCATCAGCTATCCTAGCAGATATCGCTGGCAGAGAGAGCTATCCCATCTCATCTTACTTAAGCAAAAAAAAAAAATCAGCATTGATAATTCTTTTACTAAGGATGAGCTAATTATTCTATTCTAAATCACAAATAGAGGAAGAATAACTCGAGAAATAAATATTACCACTAAATCATAGGGTCATTTTCAGCCATTTAGATGGTTCATTTCTTTTTTTTCTCTTTCTCTTTTCTTTCTAGAATCCAATGACATTTCCTGGAATGAAAAGGCATTTCTTAACTTTGGTAGAAGAGTGCTATGACATAATCCATTTCATATTAGTTCCCTAGATGTAGACCTTGGGATAAGGATTCTTTTGATAAGTGTTTATTGGGAGAGTGCTCTCAAATTAGGGGAGTGAAGGAAGTGGGGTGTAACAGGGGAAGGAATCAAGCAACGAGGAGATGATATAATTGCAGTTCATTTCCAGCCTGATCAAACGTGTGGCTCTGGAGCATGAATTGCACGATAAAGTTGGGCCCACCTTGAGGCAAGGGAGCTGGTGTTTGGTATGCCAGAAGGATCTAATCATCTGGTTAGCTCTAGGGGCAATGGGGAGTGGGAGGTTGGGTGGGGGACTGGGATTGATAGCTGCCCCAGCCAGAAGGTCCCCAGTGGACCCAGGGAAATCCCCCCTAGCCTACACTCACAGCAACAGGGGAACGGGCACACCAAGAGATCCAGAGGAGGCACAAACAGCAACCTTTACAGAACTCCAGGAAACGGATGGTTGGCACAGCACTTGGATTGTTTTAAGGAGTTTAAGATTGCCCCTTATATCACTAGAATGGATTTCAGTTTCAGAAATGTGAAAGTAAATCTCTAATAAACTTTTCTCTTGTTCTTGACATGCTGGGGTGATGCTAAAAAGGCCAAAAACAAAGGTAATTCTAGACCTATTTGTTTACCTATAAAGAGATTAGAAGAAATGTCTTTTCTCAGTTTTCGGCCTCCACAGTTCTAAGCGACTTTTGAAGGACTTTTTGCTTTTTGGAATGTCTGTTTTATTCTGCTATTCTAAAATATCTACTTTTTGCCTGCATATGGCATCATAGAGAAACCCAGGGTGGCAGGAAGGGATCTACTGTGGTCTGAGGTTGCATTTAGACATCTGAGACTCAGTATGGTCTGCAGACCAGCAGCACCACCTGGGAGCTTGTTAGAAATGCAGGCTCCAGCTCTAGACCTACTGAACCTTTTAACAAAGATGCATAGGAGAGTCACATGCATATTTTAGTTTGAGAAGGCCTAAGATAGAGGATCTTGTAATAAACTGATAATAACTGGACAATCCCTTCAAATTTGGGGAACTCTGGCTAGATAGGGAGTGGGGAAGGGACTGATAATTAAGAATTGAATTAATTAAAATCTCCCCAAAAAGCTGAAACTCAACCATTTCCTGACCAGTTAAGTCTGTGTTGAGTGGGCTCAGCCTAAATCACCCATTGTCATCTTAGCATTCAGCTTGAAAAAATTTGTGTAAAATGTTAGTCTTTACAAGCTCTCCTGTGCCTCTCCCGGTTCCTGTATTGGCAAGTCAGCTGAGGTTTCCGATGGAGCTGTTCAACTGCATCTACTGCAACTTAGAAAACTTTCACGGGTTACAGAAAGCAGGAAACCAAATTGAGTTTTGACTGCCAACGAGGGAAGGAGTGATTCATTCTCATTCGATGGTTGCCAAATCATCAATCATTTTAAATTAATTCTCATTCCCCCTGACACTTGGGAAGTACCAAAACACACTTGAGAAAATGTCCTGGAGAAAACCTAGGGTGTAAGAGCCGTTACTTGTAAGGGCTACCACCTCAAGAAGTTAATATTCCACACCCCTTGATCAAGCTGAGGATTGCCAATCAAGCTGCAGTTCTTTATGGTATATAATATTTGGCAGGATTCATTGGAACTCCATAGGCCTGAGGGCACCCATATATTCCACACAATTCTTTTCAAAATATTATCGACTTTGTAAAAGATGCAAATATGTGTGAGAGCTATAAATTCTCCTGTTTTAAATATCATGCTGTCCCTTTGGGAGAATCTTATGGGCATAGATAATTACTTCTATATGGGGAATAATGAATCACATTTTTTGATTCATATCTACACTCTTCTGGCAGGTCTCTGGCATAAATCACATGTAAATGAATGAAATGTTTTCTGAATTTTACTAGCACAGATATACTATACCTCGAACTCAGAAAATATATGTAAGATAAGGTAAGAAGAATATTTCTGCCCCACCCATTCCATTTCTGTCTGAAGTGTGATATAGAAAACAATAGATCGGACCAATCTTCATCTCACTTGAGAATCATACCCCCAAGCAGGAATTTCCACTATTCAACAGCCTAGGACAAGATCTATTAGGAGTAGAAATGGATTGTTAGGATTGTTAAAAATTTCTGAAGTCCCCTTAAGTTTGTAGATAGATCACATGACCAGTCTTCACTATCCAGTGTCACGTAACATATGTCTTTTATTCGATCAACAATCATTTATCATGCCCCTACAAAATGGCTGGCACTTTGCTAGCTTTCCGAGGCATCCAAAAAGGATTAAGATCTTGTGTTTGCTCTTAATGATATTAAAGTTTAATGGAGGAAACAAACAATCAAACCAATATATGATTTTAAGTCAGACAGGTCTCTATTACATAAGTGAACAAAGAACCGTGGATGTATAGAGGAGCAACTCTCCTGCCAAATCGGAGATGGCTTCCCAAAGAGGATGGTCATTAGGAGTCAAAATTGTCCAGGAGGATGAGGAGAATAAAAGCTTCCTAGACTAAAAGCAATATTTGAATCATACAACAATAAGAGCTAATATTTATTGCAAATGTATCATGTGCTGGAGCCTGTTCAAGTACTTTACATGTATTAGCTTATTTTAATCCTCACAACATCCATATAAAGTATTCAATATTATTAGCTACATTTAATACATGAGTAATTTGAGGCCCATAGAGATGGATTTGTTAAAAAAAAATTAGCGCTCATAGTCATGGAAATATGTGAGATTCTTGTTTCCAAATACAACAACATGATAGGTGTGGTGGGAGCAGATTCGGTGTAGAGGTGTGCTGGGAGACAGCGGTGGAGATCTACAGTGAGAAACATCATGAGGGACCCTGTCATCATGCTAAGTAGACTGGACCTTATTCCTGTCAGAGATGGAGGCATCATAGGGTTTTGAAGTAGAAGAATGACATATAAGATTAGTTTTTCAGTAAAAAAAAAAAAGTTAGTGACTGCATGGAAAATGACCTGGGAAAGAGTCAAACTTGCTGCCCTGTGTCAGGGGACTCCTTGCATAGCTAGGACTGAGAAATCATAAATGTCAGAACTAACCATAGTGAAATCGAGGGGGAAGAGGTATTTCTGAGGCAGGAAGAGTAGGTATTAAGGACCCACTGATCGGTGGGTTCTTTGATTCACACGAAGGGATTCAAGATGACTTTTGAAATTTCTAGACTGGGTCTCTAAATTAGATTTCTAGATTGGGTAGCTGTCCTTCCTCAAGTAGATAAATGATACTAAAGGAGGAGTCAGTTTTAGGAGGACTCTGTGGAGTTTATGTACCTCTGGAGTTGTTGAAACTGTGATTATTTGGAGATATCCAGTGGAAGGCACACACACACACACACACACACACACACAGGTAGCTTTGGGGGTTGGACATTCAATCACTCATCTAGCCAGTCATTCAGTTAAGAACACTGGTGCAGGATCTAAATGTTTCACATAGCAAAGATCCTAAATAAATCAATAAGTATGCTGAATGAATGTCTAAATTTTGTGAGCAAGAAAAAAGATGAAAGTTCTATAGTCGAGATAGGGTGTAATCCACATCACCACAGCTCTCCCTGGTATTCTAGGAAAAATATTGTTGTCCAAATCCGAAATGTTGATTGATGAGGTGGTAAAATTCATTGTTCCTCTTTTCATCATTTTTCACATTTTTCAGGTTGGGGGCAAGGTAAATTGGAAAGCACTCACTTACATTCAGTGTCTATAAAAAGGATATTCAGGAGGGTGTAGAAATTAATTTACAGTTGCTCTAAGTTTGATATAAACCTTTAAACTAATGACTAGTTGGAAAACCTGCTTCATCATCTGTGATTGTTTTGAAGAGTCTTGAGATCTACCCTTGTTTCATTATAAAAATCACAGCCAGCCATATCCTAGTGCTTCCCATTTCTTCTAAAGCAAGGAATGGAAAGTGGTTATGGACCAAATTTTGCCATTCAACAAATATTTATTTCATAAAAGATCTTGGAAGGAATGACCTCCACAGATTTTTAAGAGTTTACTGGCTCTCTGAATATCCTAAAAAAATGGGTAAATATCATGATAAGTTTTTTTTAAATGCATTCACTTATACTAAATACAGTTGTAGCTTGGAGGCAAGGCTTACTTGTATGAAGTTTTTCACTATTGTGCAATATTCATTGAACATCACACACCCACAAAGCCCAAGAGAAATGAAAACTCAATATTTTAATGCGAGGTTCTCTTCTCCCTTTTGTCATTCCTCCACCTTAGGGCTCACAAAGCAAATCTCTGGGAGATAGATGTAGCTCTCCAAACAGTGGGGCTGACTACTAGAAAGCAGTGAGAATAAGGCTCAGAAGAAACTCAAAGGTTAAAGAGGAGGAAGAAAATGGAACGATGGAGAAACTGATTCAAATCAAGGCCAGCATTTAAAAAAAAAACAACAGCAACAACAGCAGAAAGGAAATCTTAAGGGGGAAAAACTCTCCCAGAAGGAAGAAATGTCCAAATTCTTACTACAAGGCAGAAAAACCTCTATTAAAACAAACAGCATATTATGATATGTACTCAAGCGAATATGAAAAAGACAAAGAGGAGATAACATGCTTCAGCTGGGTATTTAAAGAAATCTACTCCCTGCCGAACTGCTGAAAGAAAAAGAATGTGCTCCTTTTAAGGAGAAAAATATTCTTGTAAGGAATATGCTTACTAGTTTCCCTGTGGACTCCGTTTTAGCCTTATTTCTTCAGACTTGGTTTCTGGTCAGCATCTACGGGAAGAGGGTCTTGCTGTTTGGATTTTTGTCTTAGAGCAAAGAACAAAGGTTTTGAATCAGCCCTTGTGATGGACGTTCATACTCTGTCTCTCTCTATATGTGTCGTCCTGGATAAATCCCTCTGACTCTTTAAGCCTCCACTTGCTCATCAAATGAGTAAAGTAAGCCTCACAGACTTTTATGAAGCTTAAATGCAAGCGGCCAGGAGAAGGTACACTTGGTCTCATCAGGTTCAGTTTTGAAAATGCTAGTTATCTCAAGGGCGGCTGCATCCTCCACCGTCCAGAATCCAAAAAGCTGGCATCCAGGCTTTTCCCAACAAGCAGTTTGCAGCAGCCTCGCCTGGCAATACTGGAGGGCTAACTGGAGAAGAAAGAAACCTCCTTCTGGTCCAAGTAAACTGTGCCAAATTAAGCCAGACTAGAAACTGACGAAACAGAGCTCTTCTGTGGGTCATCCATGCCACCGTTTTCACTGGGAAAGGTGACAAGATAGAGCGTGCATGACAGCACTCAGAAAGTGATAGCTCCGTCTACACACGTGACACTGTTATTATTTCTAAAGCCACCAGAGCAAGGTATGCACGCACCGTGTTATCTGGCTTTGGGCAGTGTGTGTCTCTTACATGCAGGTCAAATGCCGTACCCCTACTTGACTCGAACTACCCAAGCTTCCATTATCCTCTTCATTGATCCGGGGAGGCAGGCACAAATAAAACCCAAATGACTGTCTCCAACAACAAGGAATCTTTAAATGTGCATCATTTGGCAGTGGCATTATCTTAAGACGATTATCCAGAGTATAAATGTTTATTGCCTTGCTTTAAGATGCACAATGTAAGATTAACAATCATGGTGTTTTTTTGTATAAATGCAATATTTCTGCTATTGTGTTTGTGGAATTCAGCTAGATAATAATTGATTCCGTGACAGGGATTGGCTAATTTGCCAACAGTATAGTATAAAACACATTTATACAGTCAATTACACCCAAGTGCATGGCCTATTTGCTTTATAATTTCATAAACTTGCCAGCAATTTAAATAAAAAAGTTCCATTAAATTATCATATCATGTGATGGAATGATATTGCCAAGTATATTAAACCATGTGTGTTCAGCCAGAATTAATTAAATATTATTACTTTTTTCTTATTAACACATTGAACTTACCCTTCCTACTCTCTACTCGAAATAGAAGCCTATTAGTGAACAAAGTAAACTTAAGGGCAAAGTTTAAACATTTTCCTGAGGGTGTTTCATTAAGAACCCTGGTTCTTTTGTTTAAACATTTGCTCTTGGTAAATGTACTTGTATTGTGAAAATATTTTATGTTCTTAGATATGAATACTGGAAAAGTTTAAAGAATACCTTTACTTGAATTATTCAGGTATTCAAAAAGGGAACATTTATGTCTTCAGCTTAGAGAAGTCATGATATAAACCATTTCAGTCTCATTTGTTTATGATGCTATTATTATTTGTGACTCCATGAATCTATCTCGTCTTAGTAAGGGAAAAGATACAAGTCTGGATAGTTTAGCAATTCAAAACCGAATAAAATACAATACTTCCAATACAGAAGATACCTGTTTCATATGAAATAAATTAACCAGGCCTCCTCAAGGGACTCAGTTCAATAAATCCACAGTGAACAATAAGAACTAAACCCTTAATATTAAAGCCTTTGTTTTATATTGTGAAAAGCAAAACAGAGGCGAGTTTCTCCCTGACATATACTCGTTACACTAATCAGATGGCTCATGGTTACACCCACACTGACTTTTATTCTCACTTTTGGGGTTTTTGTCCTTATCATCATGCGCCTGGTTGCCCCACACTTACATCCAACTGAAATCACAAGGGTTTTTCTGTTCTGTTTTGTTCTTTCCTTCTTCTCCCTCCCCCCTTGCTTTTTCATTCAGTGTTCTGGCTTTTATTTCTAAATAGTGCATAACTATTTGTTTCAGTTGCTAGATGGAAACATAGTTTTGTTTTCTCTTACAAAACAAAATAAGCATATCAGTCAGAAGCAGAACTATGGCCATCAAAAGGCAGAGGAGATGAACTAGAAGCTAGATGAACTAGAAGGACCGTATGAGCCCTTGCTAGAGGAGGTTTAACAAATGGACAAGAACCGGGAATGTTCTGAGAGCTGGGCCGCAGGACCCACCGCAAGGGTCACACCGTGGAACTTTTGGGTTTCACGCCACCTCCACCCCTACAATAAGCCTTACAGCTAACTCCTCCTGTGCCCTTGAGTCACTCTCTTTAGCATTAAGTCCTGGAGAAAGAATGTTACATGTGTGCTTCATAGCCCCAGATGGAGAGAGAGCCGATTGAGACACTAACACCCTTGTTGGGGTGAGCACTATGCTTGGCCAAGGGGCACATGACAAGGACTTCCTTCCAGAGGAAGATTCATGTGAAAAGAGAAAGGGGAGTGTCTGAGTGCTGGAACACAATCCTAAAAAAATAAATGATACAGACAATTCTTGAACAAAACCAGCTAATTGGGAAAACGTTACACAATAGACAAGTAAATAAAATTAAAAAGTGAAATGCCTTCATAATGGGACTATCTGAGATTAGCAATTTGAGTGGTTTTAGTTTGTGTCTCTCCGGTCTTTTGCATTTCCATATATAAATCTATCTTACTGTATCATATTAGATATGTTATTCTACAACTGTACTTAAAATTTAAATAGTAAATACTCGTCTTTTTTCACTTTAATTTATATAGAGATTTATCCTGTCCGTGTTTATGGCTTTCTAGTATTCCATTGCTTGGATTTTCCTAATTCATTCAACTATTTTTTATTGCTGGGTATTGAGACTGGTTTTCACTTCCCCACTATCACTAACATCTCTGTATGTTCATCTTTGCCTTCTTCTCCAATTATTTCCTTGGGAATAATTCTCACAAGTGGAATTTTCAGGGCAAAGGACATTCTCATTTGATAGATCTTGCCAAATTGCCCTCCAGAAAGACAGTGACAATTTACACCTCCACAAACAGTATGTGAGATACAGTCATCAATATCACCAGCTTCTTCATCATTCTTCTTTCTTAATCACCAGAAAGGTGTGAAAAAAACCCTACACTTACACATAAAGATTTATAATTAC
Organism: Vulpes lagopus; assembly: GCF_018345385.1. Taxonomy (NCBI): domain Eukaryota; kingdom Metazoa; phylum Chordata; class Mammalia; order Carnivora; family Canidae; genus Vulpes; species Vulpes lagopus. The sequence continues at coordinate 24,853,789 of NC_054842.1, read as the reverse complement.
TGGCACTTACCTTAATAAGACAGTGCTTAGAATTGGGTAAGCATAACGTTAACAGTCTCCACAGACTCAGCAGAAAAAAATTATTGCAGATATTTAATCATTGTAGTCAAAAGAACCTACCTCGAATAACAGTGTAGACAGGAGTCTTTAGCAGACTATATATTTTAGCGTGCTTCCTGTGTACTTTGTTAAACATAGTGTTACTTATTTGATGTAGGTGACTTCAAATTTATATAATTGTGCACATCAAAGCTATGAGTCAGCCAGAATTCTGCTTATTTGTGGTGGGATAATACAGATAAAGAGACTTGGACGAGAGAATTGAAGTTTGGACCATCATCTTTTTCCTTTTACATGGTTACTGAAAGCCCAATGTACTTCAATAATCACTTAGAAAAAAATCTTACATTTATGGAATCCTTGTCCTTGAAGTTTTTCTGATGCTTATCTTGAAAATGTATAGTATTTCCAAAGCATTCCAGAACTCGGAGAATCTCTTGACAAGTGGAGACTGTGTTAATGCCAAACCCGAAAATGTGAAGATTTTGCTTATTCGAATGAGCAGTGGTTTTGAATAAGGCAAAATCTATAATCTTAGTAAATATTACACACTATTATTAAAGAAGCAAAAAGGAATTGTGCTGGAGTTAATTAAGGCTTTAAGAAATGCCTGCTTTTATTGGCAAAAAAATTTTTTTTTGTTGCAACAAGAAAACTAAAAATTAAGAGGATGGTTGGCAGCAATATTGATATGCTAATGGATAAACATGCTAATTTAGAAAAAACTAATCAGCAAAGACATTACTAATGGAAATGTACAGGAAAATGGCTAATGCTGTATGCAAACCTGGTATCTACAAAATTAAGAAGAAACCAGTTTTGTTTTCATAATTGTAACTTGAAAGTCGGGTCTTCTTTAAGCTTTGCAATAGGACGATGCTGACAAACTTGCTGGGTGCTAGGGGAGCTAACTCATGTACACGCACATACATATACATAATGCATGTATATGTATATGTATATTATTATTTCCACTTATATCCGATAGGGACTAAGGTTTCTATTCTCCCAGTCTCATAGGGTCTAGGTGGCAACCTTCTTATGAGAAAAGCAGGCAATGACTGCATAGGTAAAAAAAAGCCTCTGATTTTGACAGGCATGAAGTGGTAACTCCATTGACAGAATTAACCTTATAAATACAATCCTTTTCTGTAGATAAGCAAGTACCTTCTGCCAAATTCCTTTCCCTTGTTTTGCTCTCTAAACTTATAGATAGGCACTTAAATATCCACAGGCCCCGTGCTAATAATTTAAGTGAGTGAAGTGATCCAGGTGTAAGACATTAAGGAGCGGTAGGGATTGGGGCAAACTACAGTACCAAGGTTGGGGGGAGCAGCTAATACTGAGTGGGAAAATTGAAGGCTGGAAGGATTCCCTGATGTTGCTAGATCTTCTGATTTTATGAGACAAACTGGAAATACAAACTTTTAAATGAAATCTCCTCAAATTGAAAAATGCAACATCAGTCAATTAAGATTTATAGCCACTCAATTACACATTTTTCTCCTCCTGTCCTCATCCACCTTGGTTGATTTCCAAGTTAGGGATATGGCAAGTGTCACGGCATCGAGGGAGGATTCTCATCCTGATGTCAGATCCTGTCCTCTCTGGCATCTGTTGATAGGTAAAGTTGCCTCTAGTTCTCAGGGATGGCCAATATTCCATGTTATCATCCATGAATGACAACAGTGAGCCTTTCAGTGAGCCTCCCAGCATTTAATCCATTTTACTTCATCTTTGACTATTCTCTCTCCAGGGTTATCTAGTCTGGGCAGGTGGCAATAACTTATTCTGACTAATCATATAACCTTTTGTGACTCTACTTTGGGTGCTTAAAAGATACAGGCTCTTGCTACTCAAAAGTGCTGATTTTCTCAAAGCTATTACCTGTTTGCCTTGGAATTATAGCACCTTTTAAGAAGTTCATGAGCTTAATATTGTCAATTTTTTTTTTCAATTTTTGCAGTAGCAACCATGCCCCAAAGACAATGTGGGTCAATGCTTCAGAAGCTATTTTGGGAGATTATATTGATTGCTACATAAAAATACTAACCCAACTCATTAGCTATCATTATAATAATTTTATTCTACCTTAGACATTCGGCCATCTTAGTGATAACTGATAGTTACTTTTAAGGTTAGTGAAAGAAGGGCAACTTGGTTCAAATAAATACATTATTAGAGATGGGAATAGTAATGAAAATAAGAACTCAATTAGTAAACATACAAAATGCTCCTCTGTGATATTTGTTACACTAGGTTTTACTCCATTTTATAGATACACCATACCCACTGAAGACCTCAGTTGGAATGGAATGTAGAGTTACTTGGGGGTACATCCAAAACTGTGTCTTCCAGTATAAAGAAACATAGCATCACTCTGATGACATTCCAAGAGTTACATTTTACCTGTTACCTCCAACTTTAAACATTAAAACTCTAAATAAAGCAATTGTTAACTTTTGTCATTGATGAGAGTCAATAAAGGTCTTAAAGGCAACAGCCAATAATTGAAAATATTTTAACTCCTCCTTTCATTGGGTGGAGGGAGACTGTTATTATTTAGGGTTAAATTTACCTTTCTTTAGGTTGGAATTCTTGCCTGCAGCTTCTCTAACAACTGACAGTTGGGGTTTTTCAGAACTAAAACAGGATTTGCCAGTGAGAAATTAGAGCCAAAGTAAGTTGGAGCAGTTAAAAAGTAGTAGGAAAGAGAGAATCCAAAAAAACACTTTGAGCTCTTAGCTTGAGTTCCTTTGAAAGCAGAGGCAAAAGACAGAGTTGGATATAGGTCATTTATTTGGGAAGTGATCCCAGGAAGCAGGAATGAGGGAACAGGGAGAGTAAGATGGGCAACTAGCACAAGTAATAAACTGTACATTACCAAGCTGGTTATTGCTGTGAGCAATTGGGGCTCAATCCAGCTGGGGAATTCTGAGGAAATGTATAGAAAGTTCATCAGAATTGTCCCTCCAAGGACCAGAGGCCTGGGCAAATATCCACCAACACCCACTCCTCATTAATTGAGGGATGTTCATAGGGGTGTTAACCCTCTCACTTCCAGGGGCCATCTGCAGATAAAGCTCTAGGACAGAAAAATAGAGAGGTGCTGAGCTGGCTGATTGAGGTGGACTGTCATGGGCATGCACAGAACCCCCATCACAGTGGTATGGATTAATAATTGAGCTGAGGGGATATAACAGACTCTACAGAAACATCTGATGCAAGCATCAGATCATAGTTCTTGGACCTTTCCCTTATGGAATGGCAGATTTGTGGTATGCGGCTAAAGTGACAGAACAGGGGCATGAAGACTCCCCATCCTCTTAGCACCATGAGTCTATATCACTTTCAATGTTGTGGCCTCAAGCCACCTCATATTCAGATGACACAATGGCCACCTCTTTGTCATTACTTTTCCTATTACTGGCTCACATCAATTGTAAAATCTTCCCTGATCCCCCAACCCGAACAAGAAAGTTAGAATACCTTCTCAGAATCCAATCACTTTCCAAATCTTGATCTAGTAGCCCTTCATGGCTCAAAAAACCTTTGTTTCTCCCCCAGAGCCCTCAGCACCACACACAGATGTCTCCTCTCATCCACCCCCCCTTTATCATGCGCCCCTTCCAGTGACTGTACTGCAATGCCCCAGGACGAACCCTAGAGATTGACCCATCATGGCACTGACTGTGGCGCATGCCAGTGTTCTGTCTCTGTGCCTTGTACTATCTCCTTTGCCTCTCTTCATGGGAAAGATCACATCTCCGTCCTTTTCAAAGCCCCAATCTCTCTGGAATTTGTTCAACACTGTCTAATCTCCTCCCAATCCATCTTGACAAGGTTTGTTCAATCTCTCTCTGACAAATGTCCTCAATATTTCACTGATTTAATCCTAGCATTCTTGTTCTCCCAAGACCTGGTTATTAATTCTTGCCTATGGCCAGGCCATCTTCTGGACATCATTACTATAGTTGTTGAGTTTCAAAAATAAAATTGAGTCACTGAACCACCCAACTAAACCAGTTCACCACAACTCGGACACAGAGCTCCTGCCGTTCTCTACCAGTTGTCTTATCAAGTTTGTCATGGTTGACATATTTTCACAAATATTTGTATTTTCCCATTTGTTATTATCCAAAAGGTAGAAGAGTTAATATTCTTCTTAAAACCTATATGGGAAGTTTTTTTTTCTTCTTCTTTACTTCAGACAGTTTCATTGCTCCCACCTCCTAAATGCATAACTAATTCTCATATTGTATAACTAAGTACTTTATAGAATGCCACTTTTCAAACATGATTTGAAGAAACTTAGTTTCTTCAAATAATATATATACAGAAGGAGTAAGAAAAACAAAGAAAGAGGAAACCAGGCCTGAGAAGACATGAAGGATATGATTAAACTGGGCAGAAAGATCGATACAGTTCTAATGAAGGAGCAAATCTGGATGAGCTCTCCATGTTATATGCATAAAGAAAGCCTGATAATTGGCTTATCTTCTGCATTATTAGAAACAACAGGGCAATTCACTCTTTGCAGGAGAACAGTTTTTCTTGGCACTAAGTTCTAATAAACATCTAGGACCTAACACATGTTAGAGAATGTCATCTTAAGTAATGTCCAGAAAAACACTCTGCAGGAAAAGCAGAGGGTCTTCTGATATGGCTCTTTCTTATGATGACTTTGATGGAAGCTGAGGACTTAGCATCAAATGCATGTGAAGGAACAAGGAGCAAATACTTTGATGTTCAAAGATAGCTATCCCTTGGTTTAAATTAATCCACACTTAGAGTTTAGAAAAATGTCAGAAGTGTCAGATAACACACAGTTTCAATGTTCTTTTCAAAGCAAAACAGGGCACACTTATTTTAAAAATAAGAAAAAAGAAAAATTTAAATTTCATTCCTACTGATATCTTATTTCCACCACCATCAAGTTTGATATGTATCCATTCTTTCAGGTCATGTCCCATCTTTTTTCTCTCTCTTTCTCTGGCCCTATCCCATATAGACGCATAGTGTTTTTGCTTTTAAACTATCATATACATTGTCTTTAATTGCTTTATTCACACAGTATACTATTTCTCTATTATGCTCTTTTTTCCAAAAGCATTTTTTTTCTGGCAAAGCCTTTGCTATGATCTAGAGGGGGAAAAGTGCAAATGAAGTAAGTATTGTGATAAATGGATAAAAGCATAGCCTTTAGAGTCTGGCATGTGGCGAATTATGATCTCCCTTGTCACTAATTGGGTGATCTTTGACAAATAAGGTTTTAGGCCTCAGTTTCCTCATCTGTACAGTGGGGTTAATAATACTGTACAATCTTTCATGCAGGAATTTCAGAAGCAAGATTATATGAAATATGCATATGGAGTGCTAATAACAGCACCTGCAGAAAGAAAGATCTCATTTTAAAGCCCTACAATGTTAACTAAGAAAAACACTGAGTTTTAGAAACCTAACTAGTTGGTAGTAGATAAGATGTTCCATTGGGAAAACTGACAAGGCACTCCACCTCCACACAGGTGCCCCCAGAGAGTCTACAGGCAAACCTCCATTTTATTCTGGAAGGAGATTTTGACTTTTTTTTTTTTTATTAAGCATAACAGCTTGATTGAGAGACCCAACACTCTAGACCACCAAGCATGACACAAAGAGTTTGAAAACAGACAATTTTTAGAGATGTATAAAATTATGAGCCTTACACATAAAGAAAGGCCCCATGGAAGTGCTGGTCACAACCCAAAAAGGTCTTTCGCAAGGATGCTCTCATTTGACCTTCATGAAATTTCTGTGAGTTACTGTTTCTATGAGGTACTGTTTCTTATTTTATGGAGGGAAACAATGGAGGTGCAGAGTAATTTGCTTCTTGAACAAAGACAGAGATAGTCCAAACTAGATCTGGGATTCAAACCTGGGTCTCTGGATCTGGAAGTCTTTGCTGCTGTCATTTCACTACAGAAAACCTGAATAATACTGTGACTTTGTAAAGTCATCATTCTATTTCAGAGTAAAATTGATCAACAGGTGGTTTAATTGGTGTATATGAAGAACTCCAAGGGAAATCCAATATAACAATTCTAGTCCTAAAAAATATGCATTAGTCAGTCTGAAACTTTTTGATGATTTACATTTTTATGCCTGGGTGTAGCACATCTTTGGACTTGAAGGACACAGAGGCCAATAAGACACTCGAAGACCCATCAAGTCTGTAAGCTCATTGAATCCCAGTATCTCCACTCTGGGAAGTTCCTGCTGGTACAGCCTGCAGCAGTTCACACAGGGGTCCTAAGGGTATCAGCTACTAACTGGCTGTTTGCAAATGCATTTCCTTGTGCTGATTCTTCATTCAGTCATGCCTTGCTGGTTCGATGTTGTATTGCCCTAGATGTGCTTTTCTCTATATGTCGTGCCCTCACAGTCGATGCCAACCAAAATGTTCCTTATCATCATCTAGAAATGGAAGATAGAACCTACAAGCAGTTGGACATTTTCTTAGACAAACTTGCCTTTGATATTTCCTTCTCTAGAAGCTCCCTCGGGCATCACTTTAACTCAGGACAAAATATATCTCTCACTGATTAAAACACTGGAAAGTTCAGGGACTCAGAGGAGAAAGAGCATCTGGCAATCTCTTTGTCCCTTGCTCCTTTCTTCTCTCCTTCCCTCTTTCTACCTCTCTTTCCTTCCATTCTGCTCCATTTCCATCCAGTCTAGTCTATCTCATCTTCCCTCCCTTTTCTTCCCCTCTTCCTCTCTCTCCTTTCAATCTCTCCCTCGCTCTGCCTCTCTCCCTCTAACACAAGCAGGAACACGGTGCACACACACACACACACACGCACACACACACACCCTTAACTTCTCCTTAGACATCTCGGAGCAAACTTGCTGGAAGTGCTTAAGGCTAAATCAAAAGTGAATAAATGTTTCTTTTACTGGGAACTTTAACTTTTTCTTTGAAGTTTAATTTAGTTCTTGAATGTTAAAGACGATATATTTGATATCTGTAAATCTGTCTGTACTCGTCTGTGCATGTGAATATATATACATGAGCAAAATGAAAAAAAGAAAAAATCTCCCAAACTTCTGCTTTGACTGCAAGATTAGAGGTTCTAACTTCTTGATTATTCCTTAACAAGAACATTTTAGAGAAATCAGTATCTTTTGTCCTCATTCCATATAGATTACTGCAGTTTGCAGACAGCCCTTTTTGCATATTATGTAAATAGAAAGTTACATTAACAACACTGTAGGTAATGTAGGAACATTTTTTTTAATTTCTCTTTTTTTCTTGTAGAAAGAGCTTCTGATTAAGAGCTGTGAATGCTGTTCATCTTTAATTCCATGCTGACTCCCCAAGTGCTGTCTAGGATGCCTCAAATACTTTTTGTAAAACCATCAGTGCTGCCATTTGCATTCAGCACCACCTACCCTAAAAGATCACAACTTGGCCCAATGGAAGACCATAGACTTTGTGAACCTATCCTGCTGAGTTACCTAGGCGAGGGTTACAATTGTGTTCTGTTGGCGGTGGGCTGTAAAAATAAAATATAGTATCCAAAGGTAGCATTTTTATACGGGTGTTGGGAAGCTGAGAGGCGGTGGGAGGAAGCAGACTTTGAGAGCGCTTCAGAGCTGGATAAATAAGCTCTAGCTTCAACAGAGAACAGGAGGGAGTGGGAGAGGGAAAGAGCGCCTTGATGCTCTTTACTGGGTGTGTCAAGTTATATGTACATAAATAGAGTCATTGCTTTTGTCCATGCATGCTGTGAATTTTGCAAAATATTAGAATAATGAAATGCTATTTGATAGCTTTGATAGATGATTACATTTAATAGGCACACAGAGAGACACCTAAAGGTATTACACATTTCACCCCCAAGGACAATGCAACAATAGTGACAAAAAGCTTCACTTTCGATAGTGAACCTTCATTTTTGTGGAAACAAAATATTCAGCTTGCAGACTAAATTGGTGGCCCTGACCCCTGACTCACCAAAAGCTGGAGAAATATGGCCCCACCCCAGTTGTGACTTTCTCAAGGTCCTCAAAATACTATGGATGTCAATGATCCTCCAGCTTTTCTTAATGCAGAGAAGAAAGTTGCTCTGCTGAGCACAGTCTAAGTGTCTGATTATAATTCATATATAGCTACAAAAATTATATGGTTCTATCAATTTACAAGACTGCCTCACCTTAAGAAGTTACTAAAATTTCTCTCCTTGAGCAAGTAGAGTCTATAACATTTCTATACTACTAGCATTGAATGGATTCCTCCATGCTCTTTTTGGAAATGTTTGTTGTGATAGCATGTGACACAATTTACTTATTATTGTGGCAGTAGAAATTTAATGTGATTGAAAGCCATCAAAAGGCGTAGCATCTGAATGTCAAACATGACTTGTATCTATAATTCCAGGCAATGATTTGGATGCCTGTTGACTTTCTTCCTCATCCACATGATTTTTTTTTTCCCCTTTCCACTAAGTGGCACTGTGTTATTTGCATTTTTCTGTTCAGGTCAAAATATCCGAACATTTGGAATGCTGGTATGAAAACCAGTTTAAAGCTTTGCTGTAAATTTCTGCTAAATAGGTTGGATGGAAAAAAAATACGCAGCAATTAAATTTTTATAAGAAAAAAACTCCCATGAAGCTTACTCTTTTCTGTACTTAACTCTTTCCCACTTTTCCTTTCCAGCTCCATTAGCCTCCAAATAAGCACACCATATTATATATGTCGAAGGAAGTTTTATTTAGACTTATAAGGGCTGATCTATTCCCATACTGTTTAAATTAATGTTCAAAAAAGAATTCAAACCACATTCTAACATTTGGACTATGTAAGAAGGAAACAGATTTTTCGGGAAAAAAAAAGATGTTGTTTTAGCTAGGCAGAATGGGCTGTAGGAACATAGACACGTGCAGACGGATTTCTAAATGTGTGTATTATCTGATAAGATCTGGGCTGCTCGTGTGTCAATTCAGAAAGTAAATGAGCGCAGGAGCAGAATTACTTTCCTTCCATCCCTCTTGCCTTCCATCCTTGCTTCCTTCTTCCTTTTCATTTCCTTTTTTTCATTATTTTATTTTTTTTTTCCCTCCTCCTCCGCTTCCTTTTCTTCTTCTAACAGCTTGGGATTTACTTTTATCTCAGCCACCTGCAGCCTAAGGCTTGGAAACACTTTGGTTCTTCACCTAACCGGTTACTTTTCAGACCAAATTAGCTCCAGAAATGCAGGGTGACTTTGAATAAAGAAACTAGAGTCTCCTGAAATAGAATGGCCTCGATTTGCATCAGAGTAACATTTTGAGAATTAAGTTCTGATCACTCTCTCCAAATTCAGTACACCACTGACAGACAGAATGCTTTGTTAGGCTGGCGTCTATACAATCATCCCCCGGAGGAAAATAGTCATGGAAAAAAAAAAAAAAAAACATAGCTACTGACTTTGCATGTGAGTGGCCACCTTTAGTTTTCAATACAATAGATTTTTCCAGTTTCTCAAGTGCAGCAAAAACATTGCCAGATAAAGAAACATAAATGCAACCTTGGAAAGGGTTGTGAGGCCAAAAATTCTATGTGTATGTGTGAGTGTGTGTGTATGTGTGCTTGTGCGTACGCACGCGCGCACGCGCACGCAGAGCCAGTTCTGTTTGAAACTAATGAATTACATTTCAATTAGCCAGCTTTTAGCAGCAGTTACTTTCTTTGGTGTGTTGGCTTCTATTTGTAGCACGTATGGTAATATATTTTTTTTTCCTCATAAACGAGGTGTATTTTTTTAATCAGAAAAAGAAAAGAAATTAGTGAGCCAGAAAAATGTCAAAGTCTACATTTTTTAAAAAAAAAAATATATATCTCCTAGAGAATAGCACCGCTCTCCCCTTCACGTGCAAAATATTATACTCTTGCCTTTGAAATTAGCTAACATTCAGGAAGAGAATGAATTTATAGATTTCTTCAAGCCAATGGATTACGAGGAACGTGGAATGGCAGTGAAACCCGCACTATGCCATAAACTAGCATTACCAAGGATTGAGGAAGACTATCCCGATGCTCTCACAGGAGGACAAAGGCCAGTGAGGTGGTGGAGAGTTGGCATGCATTCCTTGGCATGTGAGCTGTTTTGGGATGATCATCAAATAGAAAGTACTGTATTAGGATGCTTTGTCTTTACAGTAGACTTATGAAGATTCACAGGCCACTAATGAATCTGAAACAGCCTACATAACCTATTTCATCTTGTTCAAACTAGCTCTTCCCAAACTTGTCTCATCTGGTACCCCCTTTTTTTTCACACCACATGTATTGCAGTTCCAGTGAACTAGTTTAACAGTCAGGAAAGGTTAGGTTATGCTGAGGTAACAAAGAGCCTCCCAAATCTCAGTGTTTTATTTCAACACACATTTACTTCCTACTCATGGTCAATGTCCAGCATGTCCTTAGGGATCATCAGGAATGTTGCATTCATTATACTCATGGGCTAGCCCCAAAGAAAGAGCTAGCACATAAAGTGGGCCAGTTGCCATGATAGAGGAAAAAGAGAAAGATCTGGAAAGTCTCCTACATATATCAACCATTAAATGCCCTGGATCAGAGGTGACTCACAGCCCTTCTGATCACAATTAATTGTGTAGAACTAGTCAGACGGTTCCATGCAAACACAAGAGGGTAGAAAACATAATCTTAGCATGTGCCCAAAAGGCAGAGATCCTAAAAAAAAAAAAAAAAAAAAAAAAATCCAAGAAAGCACTAATCAGTACCATATCCAGTATTCTTCAGAATTTATTTTAAGACTTTCTGGGCAACTTATGTCTTTTAAATGCTCCAAATCTCATTGTGCATTTTTCCAAGATTAAGAAGAGTTACACCTGGAAGAAAGGGAGGAGAGATTACAACACAGTAGTATATTGGAAATACTTCAATTATATGAGAAACACCTTTTACATTTGAGCTTCATAATAACTGAGTTACAGGAGTAGGACATAGATTATGATAAGCAACGTTTCCTTATGAGAAAAATTGAGACAAGGTAATGGCCTTCATGACTTGCTACAGTATTCAAATGGTCTTTGTAAATCAGAAGGAAATGTTGGCATACGGGAAATGTGAACAGGTTCAAAATTTGAGACAGCTGGACTAGCAAGAATTATCACCCACCACAATGTAGTTTTATTCTGAACTCTACCAGATTTGTCCAGGACTTGTCCAAGTGTTGGGGAGATTATTCAACTGAAATACAGTGAGAAATAAAGCTCACTAACACAAATGTGACAAAACAAAGTTTTGGTGAGGTACCATGAGGTGACAACTTGTTTCATAAATATCTTGAGAGTTTCTGGCCACTGGAAGCAATGAACACGAATCATTATTAAAGAAAAAAAATTAATGCAGTGCCATTGGAGAGAAAAATTTAACCTATCACTTTGGCCTCCAAAAAAACAGTTAAAAGTAAGAGAAAAAAATAAATTCTGCCCCCTTTATGTGCTATTGGACTCCTAGTGAGAAAATAAATTCTGATTTATTGCTGTCTGCCTCAAAAGAAGGATGGAGGCACAGAATGACATTTCATAGTTTTGTTTAGATTGTCAGTGTAGGTGGGGTACCAGGCTGTGGGGGCAAGTATGCCATGACAGCCACTAGCAAGCCACAAGCCATGCTGTATTACCCATTCCACGTCCTGCCTCACCTCTATCTGCCCCAACCCTCAAATCTGCCATAATTAGCCTTGCGAGGCTTACATTGCCACAGCCGCATGCCTTAGGCATTATCTCCTATCTGTGGTATTATGTGCTGTAATCCCACAGCTAAATGTGGTAACCCAAATTTCACAGAGACTCTGTAGCAGGCTTGCTGAGATAACCCATCTCGATATGTGAAGTGCCAGGTCGCTCAGAGCCTGTAGGCTTGGAGCGCTAGGGATGCTTTGTGTAGATTCATCCTACGCACCCTATAGCTTACCCATCCTTCCAGAGATCACAAGAACCCTAAATAGCAAATATGGCATCCTAACTAGAACACCACCTGTTTTGTGCAAGTGTACATGGGCTTCTGCCACCCGGCTGCTTCTCTCTCTCTCTCTCTCTCTCTCTCTCTCTCTCTCCCCCCCCCCCTCTCTCCTTCTCTCTCTCTCTCTCTCTCTCTCTCTCTCTCTCCTCTCCCTCTCCCTCTCTCTGGAGAAGAGACAAAATGTAGAGTCTGTCTCTGTTGCCTGGCTTACAAAATATACAGAAAACTGGTAGATATAAGCTCATTGCCTGAACCCAGGCCAATGGTACCTATGCCACCTACACAACAGTGACCTACATACATGTGTCACATATCATGCTCTTAAATATGCTCGCAGGTGCTGGGATCCTAGGCAATAAAGATCGTTGCTTGACAAGCCTTTTTGTTCTACATTTCAGAATTTTTTTGTGGTTGTTTGTTGTCAAAAGAAATATACATATTCTCTCTCTCTCTCTCTCTCTCTCTCTCTCTCTCTCTCTCTCTCTCTTTCTCTGCTGTGGGATTGCTTAGAAACATGCAGGTTTTGACATATGCTTTTACCTGAAAATGTATCTACTCCTGCTGCTTTATTGGACCTCCTAATTACTTGTAAAAAAATAATAATAAATTGGGCAGGTGTTTGCTCTTCCAGTTGATTAATTGACAATGATTTCACCACAATTGACGGCAGAAAGCTAGGAAGCTGCCGGTTGGAGTTCAATGAGGAATACACATTTTTCTACTCAGCCATGTGAATCAGCTTGAGAGGAAAATTTACAAAAGGCTCAAATTGCCAGAAAACTCTATGTTTTTCATTCCAGGCTTGGAGATCTCTTAGTCCCTGTATTGGGCCCTGTCACATATATAATTCTCTGTTTTATACATATGAAACTCTGGAGCTGATAAAATGAGTTTAGAAATGTTTTTTCCCTTAAGTGAAAAGGATCACCCAGATCAGTCACTATTATGTGTGGAAAGCAGCGCATGATGGCAGGAACAATGAAGTCTGATGTAAAGTTGACCATGCTTTTTCACTGTGTCGGCGGTATTTTGCTTTTCAATTTACCAGCATCACAAGCAGCAGCAGCCAGCCTAAGATGGTCTCTGAGGACCATGCCTCCCAGAATATTAGCATAGTAAAGTTGGGGCCATTCTGTATTAATTTTTTTCATAGCTTCAAAGAAAGCCACACAATGTTTTCCGGCTGGTGGGTAAATAAAAATAAAGAGGTCTGAATTTCAGAAATCAAGAAACAAAACGAAGCAGTTTTCTTCATTTTTTGATTGACATGAAAACTTTCCAGGTCTTACAGGGAATCGAGGGATGTACAGAACACATGGAGTATTATAGGTTTGATCATTTTAATTAAGAAAAGTCCTGGGCTTCAAACTTATATTCAGATGAACAGGTTTTCAAAAGAGAAGTAGTTTGACTAATAGCATTTTTGTATGAAGTAGGGAAGTGGTGAACTAGTGAACTGATCTGAATAAGTTAGATTCAAGGTTTGGCTGGAGTTCAGGCCGTATTTTTATGTTGATCCTTAGAACTCATTCATTCACTCTATTTTTATTTTACAGCTGGGCTTGTAAGCATGAATAATGTAGATACACAAATAGCATAGAAAGTGAGTGTAGCCAGGAGGTAACGAGAGAGACAAGAGTCCATATTTCCTGAAAACAACTCCAAATAGAAAAGACATTTTCATGCTTTCTAAAAGACAATAACAAATAAAGAAGACTTCACAGTGATGTGGATCAACATAAAGTACCCCTTGAAACATTGTTTTCTAAACTTAGGTGTTAGGAGACTACCTTACAGGGAATCACTATGACCATTTTATGGGATTTTTTACTGATCAAATTTATAAGAGGAAAATAATGGCATTCCAGAGTCAAATCACTAAAACCATGAAATTGATGACCTCTCATCTTTCAAAAAACCTTCAATATATGATTGGGATTCAAAATATTTTAAAGGAACACTTCCACAAAACAAGTAGGTGATTTGAGAAAGAATGAATATAGGAATTCACTCATATGTTTGCATAGAGGAATTATATTCTCTTTGATGAAAATGATAAGGTAGAGAGTAGAGACTTCTAAATATCATGCATTTCATCTCCATTCTCTGTGACGCCTATCTTTGGCTATAAACCTTCCTCATGTTATTTTGATATTCTGATTTGCCAAGCAGATAAAGGGTTCAAATCTTTTAACTTGTCCCTTCATGAGAAAGAATTAAAAAGTGCAAAAACACGAGATTGAAAACTGTCTTGGAGGGAGTATGAGTTCCTTCCCCTTGCTCCTAGGGAGGAAAACATATCTCACACGCTGAGCTTACTGAAGGATTTGCATGGTCAATTTCTTTTCTTTCTTTTTTATTTATTCATGAGAGACACAGAGAAAGAGAGGCAGAGACATAGGCAGAGGGAGAAGCAGGGTCCATGCAGGGAGCCCAATGTGGGACCCGATCCCAGGGCTCCGGGATCACGCCCTGAGCCGAAGGCAGGCACTAAACCGCTGAGCCACCCAGGCATCCCTGCATGGTCAATTTCTTTACAGGTCTAAAAATTCCAATTGACTGCATCTCTCCGATGACTTTAGAAGCTGTTCTCTCTGCCACTGTAACACTGGGAAGGTAAAGCAGGAATTTGCTGTAAGCCTCAAGGATCCAAGGGCACCAGGCTTCTGCACCTGACTCCAGTGATGGGTTCTTAGCATTAAGACTTTGCTAAGATGAAATGGTGGTAACTTCCAAACTTGAACAGTAAAACAACAACAACAAGGTGTTTTGTACAGGTGAATCAATCCACTTGCCTCAAGAGCGCACACTCAATGACCACTACAACAGCTTCCCAGAAGTAGCACAAATCAAATTAACATTACCAAGGGGATGGAGAGGATGGCGCTTGAGAACTTTCTGTAGCAAATATAGGCTTCCCTTTCATAAAATTCTCCATTTCCCAGGTTCTACGTGAGCACCTTGATTGCCTTGTGGATTATACTGTGTATACACAGGATGGGCTGTGAGTCAAGGAAGACACAAAGCAGACGGGCATATCCCAGCTGTAAAATTGCACATTCTACCGTAAGTGAGCAATCCCGACTACCTACTTCATCTCCTTCTACCAAAATATTGCGTTTTCCCTCCCAATAAAGATGTTTTATAATGGCAATGAGGTGCTGTAATTCACGGAGTTTCTGCTGCTTACTCGCTCTCTGTGTCCTGTAACTCCCACTCTATCAGGAGAGCATATGTTGTATCTCTGTCATGAATTATTATTTGATGATTCCACATTGGAATTTGCACTTGGAAGGCAGTTTCTCCACCCCCACGGCAAGGATTCCCGCTCATTCATAGAAGGTCCATATTGTCTAACGGCTTCCATGTTGTAAAACAATTCCTTAGGTGCTGCATCCAGGGGCTGGGTCTCCTAAATTCTCAATTAGCAAAACCAATCCTGAACTTTAATATAGGTGCCTAAGGTGCTGTGCCTCTTCATTTTGAAATACCATTTGTGTACACTACATTCAAGACAATGGTTCGCTCAACAATGAGCAGATTCAATGGCAAAACATTTCAGGTGGCAGCGATAAAACTCTTGACTAGCACAAATCAGGGGAAAAGACATCCTTTTTCTTTTTTTTTCACGAACTGCCTCCTACCTTTCTCCCCAACTAGTAAATTTAGAGGATGGAAAGTAATAAAATGCAATTGGTTTTAGCCTTTTTGATTCTGACTTTCATCAAAGGGATTCCAAACTGTTTTCCTATGGGTAGGCTTTCATTCAAATGAATATTTATTGGACATCTCCTAGCAGTGGTATATTGGAGCCCATTCATTCTGGCTCATAGGAACTGATTGGGCACATCTCTTCTCGATTGCGCATTTAGCAGATGACTCATTGTTGACTTGAAATGGGCCATTGTGGGAGTATTTACACTATGGAAATCAACAAATGCCACAAATCAGGACTTTCTGGGGGGAAGATGGGGGTTGGTTGCTCAACGGTTACCAGTATATCACTGCCTCCTACCTAGTAGGCAAAATATCATACAGATACTGACATTATTGTGTATAGTATCCTGAAACCAAAGTGGCTAAGTGTGACTTGCAAAAGTAATTCATAAAACAAGATAAAAATAGTTCAAATTATTAGTGGAAAAGATGTCAGGTGGGGACTGTGACTCACTGGTTAAGGAACTGGGCTTGGTTCAGTTTGAGTTGGTCCACTTACTAGATTAATATCCTTCAGTAAGTCACTCACTTCTCTGAACTTCAGTTTAATGGAAAATGGATATAATAGAAGTTAATTTTCACGTGGTTATTTTTTTTAATTGATTGAGGTAACGAATGAATGTTCTTGGTCTTCAGCTAATACTGAGAGCCCAAGACATTTTAGCCATTATTGCTGAAGTCAGATACTTGGAACACTGCCAATGTCATGTTAGTTGCAGTTACTGGTTTATTGAGTTCCAATCACATGTCTTTTTCCGTGTCCTCAAACATACCAGTTTCCTGACTCTGAGCCTTTGCATCTGCTGTTCCTGCTGTCTGAAAAATCTCTCCCGTGGATCTGTGCCTGGCCAGTTTCTTCTCATTATTCCCTGACAGCAGTTCAAATGTGAGCTCTTCCAAGAGGACTTCCTGGGTCTCTCTCTCTTCCTTGGCACACATTCTCCTCTCCTACATTTAGTTACCACGTTCCAGATTTCCCTGTTCTGTATTCCCATATAACTCTTCATCGTGAGAAGTTTTCTGCTTTATTTGGTGACATGTTTATTAACTAACCATCTCTCTTACTGAACCTAACATCTGTGGGAGCAACGGCGGCCCTGCTTGCCTTTTTTGCCACTTAATCCTGAGCCCCAGGAATGATGCTTGGCATGTGGTAGGCATGCAATAAATAGCGGTGAGTGATGAATGAATAAATGGTGACTTTGGAGCCGCAAAAGTTAATTCACTACTTAGGTGGAGCAGATAGATCTACAGTCCTATTTTTAGTCCAATTAAGGGTTGTTTTTGATAATAAAATAGAAATATTTATGGATCCACAGGAGGTAGAGAAGTTCATTAATGCTCTAGATAAATAACGGAACGAGCAGCAGAAAATCTATTGACAGATTTAATCAGGAAATTGTGAAAACAACCAGATATAGCTGATTTTGCAAGGCATAGAAAGATTGGACTTAGAATAACTTGATTGGGTGAATTTGAAAAGATTTTCTTTCCTTACACACTGCTACAAGTTTATTTATCTCTGTGATCTTAGCATAATGATTGGAAATAAGAAAGCAGAATTTAAATTCCCAATCATTAGCCATCCTGATTATTATAATTTGGGATGGGAGGAAAGCTATAATGTGGACTCACCTTCTTGGTATGCAAGAGTTTCCAAAGACCCTTGTGCAGGTGTGTGAGTGACACTTTTCTTCCTCTCATCATATCTGTTTGAGCCTAGGAGATGGGGAATAATGGGTACTGAAGAAGGAAGGACAAAATAAACCAGTTTGAATGACTACTTTTTAATTTTTGTAGTATCAAGTAATGAATTAAGCATTTCCATGTGAGAAGATATTTTCTTTAAGAGCATGAGAGGTTTGGAGAGCTTTCAAAAAAAATTCATCCTAAAAGTGAAGGACTTTAATTAATAGAAAAAATATTTGCTACCTATTACACTCAGAGTAGAATTAGGAAGAGTATTATGAAGGTAGAAATAGAATTTTAACAAAGACATGCATCTCTTGCCTTACTGAGGAAAAGACATTTTATAAGTGGAAAGGAGAATATAAATGCAAGGTATATGGAGATAGAGCTCTTTATCTGTATCTGGATTAAATGCTCAAAGTCCAATATTTTTCTTTATTTTTCAGATTAGCTAGGATAGAGCAGGGGGTAACCTACATAATGTTGGCAGGATTTTCAATTAAATTGTGGATAGATAGTTAGACTGAACATTGAGCGAATTACATAAAGTTTTAGGTATTGATGGCAGGAGATTTAAAAGTCATTTTATGCACATACATATGTATATGTATACACGCACATACACACACATGCAATCATTACCACCACTTTAGGGCAAATAATTCAGATAGATATATAGCTGCCCAATTCCCATGCAGGCTTTTGAGCCTATTTCATTATGTGCAAGTAGAATTTTTAAAAATTAGTTTCAGATTCTTAAAAATAGAAAAGCCCTGATTTCCTCTGCCAAGAATTCTACAATTGGGGCCCTGGCCTAAAATGCAGGAAATTAAGTAGATGATTTTTTATACAAAAGAAACAGGCATCTAATTACTGCACATGTAATTTATTATTTACCAAAATGTGTAAGCACATACCATATACAAATTCTTATGCCCACGCTTGTACAGAAGCTAATTCTTATCATGGTTAATATATGACATTATGTAGCAGAGATTGATCCTAAATCAAAATACAGTGTGAAGAAACAGCATTTAGTAACAATAAGCCACGTGCTGGAAAATCTAGGTACTATACACACACACACAAAAAAAAAAAAAAACACATGCACACATATACAGTTGACTCTTGAACCCTTGGGTTTGGACTGCATGAGTCAACTTATACATAGATTTTTTTTTTTTTACATATACAGTGCAGTACTATAAGTATATTTTATCTTCTTATAATTTCCTTAATAACTCTTTTTTGTCTAGGTTACTTTATTATAAAAATACAGTATATAACACATAGAACATACAAACTATGTGTGAACAACTCTTTATGTTATTTGTAAGGCTTCCAGCTTAGCAGTTAAGTTTGGGGGAGTCCAAACTTAAAGCATGGATTTTTAGCTGTGTGGGGGAGCTGACACCCCTGATTCCCACATCATATATATATATACACACATATATATATACACACTTCTTCTGAAAAAAGGATTAATGTGTTTTAACCTGCACACAGGATAATTGTATCATGTCAAGTGGAAGTATGACCTCTACTTGGAGATGAAGTGTGGTTCAAGGAAATGTGTATGGGTGCCGAGTTGGGGTGAACATGTGATGCTTAATTTTAATGTGTCAACTTGGCTGGGCCATGGTACTCAGATATATGGTCAAATATTATTCTAGATATTTCTGTGAGAGTTTTTTGGGATGAGATTTACATTTAAATCAGTGGACTTTAAATAAAGCATATTCCCCTCTATTAGGTGGGTGAGTTTTGGTCAATGAATTGAAGGCCTGAGTAGAACAAAAGATAAATCCTCCCTGAGCAAAACAGATTTGTGTAGCAGATATCCTTTGGACTCAAACTGCAGTACTGGGTCTTCCTTGGGTCTCTAGCCCACTGCTCCACTCTGTAGATCTTAGACTTGTCAGCCTTCATAAACATAGGAGTTAATTCCTTAAAATAAATCTCTTTCTATATATATACATACATATCCTATTGGTTCTGTTTCTCTGGCAAAGACTGACTATACACAGTTCAGTGAAGAAAAGACTCAAATCTTAATTATTTACATGAGCAAAATGAAGCTCACAGAGGTTTCATTGTCCAAGATCATAAGGCCAGCAAATAGTGGAGTTAAAATCTGATCTCACCTCTTCTAATGTGAAAGTTGACATTCTTTTAGATTTTTTACACGACTTTCAAAACAGACTTCTAATAATCAATAACTTCCTCAATTTATTGATTATTGGAGTTTATGACTAACTATGATTATCTGTTAATCTATAAACTCTGAAAGGACAAGAAATATGCCTTAGCTATCTTGTTGGCTATGTCTAGCACAATGTCTAATACAGGAAACACTAGAAATCACACATACACAAGCCACACATTCCCCCTAAGACACTTAGCCACATCACAAGCACATACACTTTCTCTACCAATGTAACTTAAAAGAGTCTACATCTTACATAAACTTGGACAACAGCTCATTCCTTTTCTTCAGTGTATTGTCCCACATGCAACAGTGAGCAGGACAAGTCCTCTTAACCTCTCTGAGTTTCCATTTCTTTGGCAAACCAAAGTTTGGTCTGGAAAAGGGTTTCCCAATTATCAGGTATCCGATGTTTACAAATCATTTTCCTGATGTTTGATGGTCTTACTCACATGTCATCACAAGAACACAGACTGATGCTAAAAAGAAGGCAGAGTTGGTACAGAGGCACCATGACCTAAGCAGTAACATTGTCAGGTTTTAGATACTCGTGAAGATAGATGCATAAATGTTAAAAAAAAAAATTCAATTGTCTACATGCAAACTAAAGTCATATAGTACTACCAATGAGATGAATGCTACACTTTGGAGGGAAAAGTCTAAATTTGGGCAGCCCGGGTGGCTCAGTGGTTTAGTGCCGCCTTCAGCCCAGGGCCTGATCCTGGAGACCCAGGATCAAGTCCCATGTCAGGCTCCATGCATGGAACCTGTTTCTCCCTCTACCTCTCTCTGTCTGTCTCTCTCTCTTTCTGTGTCTCTCATGAATAAATAAATAAAATCTCCTTAAAAAAAAAAAGGAAAGTCTAAATTAGCACAACTTAAAGTCTTGCCTAGTTCTGTCTCTATATGTTTATAAATTGAGTACCGAACATTACATAATTCTGTAATTTACTCCAGATATAACCTTCTTAATACTCCTCCAAAATAAAAAAACTCTCCTAAATGTGAGAAAGTACTCTTAGTCTTCCATATTCATATTTTCTCCCTGGCTGCTCCTATACCCCTGTCTCAGCGGGATTCACAGGTCTTGTAAAGGGTTCATAGATTAAGTGAGAATATACAGGTTTAAAACTTCAGAGGGTCTTTTCCAGAAGATTCTTGTCAATTTTTTTACTACAACCCACATTATGAAATACATATATCTTATGACCCAATGTAGATATACATATGTATACTATATAAAGTAAAATTTTAATGAACCATGCTTATACTTCATTCTGTTGTCTTTTCATTTTTTTTAATTATAGATTGACACTTATCAAATTTACTTTATAACACATATATTAATTACCTATTGCTGTATAACAATATTGCCACAAATTTGGCAACTTATGAAAACACACTCTTGTCACACTTTCTGTGTGTCAAGGATCTACATATAGCTTGGCTATATCATCTGCAAGGCTGCAATTAATATGTTAGCTGGGGTAAGGATCTCATATGAGATTCAACTGGGAAAGAACTCATGTCCTTGGTCACTTGGTTTTTGTTAACATTTGGTTCCTTATAGGTTTGTTGGACTAAGGGCTGGATTTCTTGCTGGCTATTAGATGGAAGCCCCCCTTGGTTTCCTGCCACATGACCCTTTACATGGGGAAGCTTTTTACCATATTCTGTTAGTTAGAAGCACATCATAGGTCCGGAACACACACAAATGGAAGCAATTATGCAAAGGCATTAACCAAGAGGAGGGACTTAGGGGGCTATCTTAAATCCTGTCTACTAGAAAAATTAATGTATCGATCTCTGAAATTTGAAAAGCACTGGTCTGACAAATAAACTCTCCTCAGATGATAATAATTTTGAGGCTCTGTAGACCAGTAAGGCAAGAATCATTATTTATAATCTCTGATATTCTATATGATCTTATTCTTAAATACATATATATGTCTGATACATGTATATTAATATTTAACAAGAGTTAATGATGCCAATCTTGAATACCTCTACTTCTCTACATGTTTAAAGGCAGATGTTTTCTCACAATCTAGAAAGATGGACTTGGCATAAATTCTAGGCAGTGATAAAGAAAACTTGAAAGTAAATTAAGTACATATTATATTATTTCACATGTTTATTTATAGACTAATAATGCCCCTAACTATTCTGATCACATCATAGTTGTGAAAATTTTAAGGAATTGAAAAAAATGTCAATTTGACTATAATTATTTTGTCATCTTATGTTTTAAAACAATTTTATTATTTAAAACAATGTTTGTAATCCATCACCACCGCCCCAAGTAGGGCCAGCTCTGAAATGAGGGTTTGAGGAGCTTTTAATTTGTAAATTAAGCATCATAATAAGAAACAGCTCTTCACTCTGTCTCGTTTTTCCAGATAATGGTCATTTGAACTGTCTCTGAGTCTGGAGGTTGCTGTTAACAATCCGAATTGTATTACTGCTGGGCTAGTTAACATTTAAATTAGACTTTTCAAAACAATGTGGAGAAAACAGTCAGCTCTTTGATGGGATTTATGATGGACACATGGCTCAGCTAATGAAGACAACATGTCAAGCCTTGAACAAAAATGATTTTAGGGATTTTTTGAGACAGCTATTTGGGTTGATGGAGCTGATTTCATCTTTGGAGATCACATTCTGAATTAGCAATCACCACCTTTACAGAAACAAGATCAAAGATGAAGGGTGTGGCAGTGTTGGGCTAGATAAATAATTCTAGGAGCAGTCAGATAAATAAATACTGTCCAAAAGGATATGGATATTCGGAAATTAAATAAAAATTTGCTTGTGGGATTTTTGGTGGGAGTGAAAAGGGTTAGGGAGGGCAGTGAAGAGTCGGTATCACAAACAGCTAATAAGAGGTCATGTAGTACAATATACACCTGTAATGAAGATCCTAAGCACTTCGTTGCAACACATGAATGAATTTCCACTGGGAGAGATGAGCTAAGTAAAAGCCATTTCTCCAGCCAGTATCCAGCTATTTCTTGTTATTTCTTGTCAGAGGTCTTCGAAGCTAGCCACGTCTCCCTACAGCCTCTAGAGAGCCCAGCTCTCTAGATTTTATTTCCTTTTATCTGATAGACTCTCAAATTATCCATTTTTATGTCTAAAAAATATCTGTATTCTGTAAGAACCATATTTTTACAGAGAAAGGAGAATGTTCAGTGTTAGTATTTTTCAAAGACTTCAAGGATTGAAGTTTGGAAGAAAGACTCAGGAAATTGAAGTGTTAATCTATTAAAATACCTTTACATTGAAAATTGTTACATAAAAGAAAAATTTTTCCCTTTTTAACTGGCAAAGTTTGTATTTCTGAAGATTGTCATTAATCAGAATTACCATTATAATGAAAATTATAATTATTGAATCACAGAATTTTTCAGCTATATGAAATTTCGGATCTCCATATGAACCACTAAGAACATGGCAGTGGAATAAAACTCCAGTTTAGCCAATACTTCTGCATATTATCTCTTTTAACTAAAGTCTGATGATATTTTTGAAAAAATAAAAATGAAATCTTAAGCTCTTCTTGACTGTTTTTTGTTTTGTTTTATTTTTTTTTCATTAAAAGTAATTAATGTTCTTCTGTTTCTGGCCAAAATGGAGTAAGAAGAACCTGCCCACCTTGTCCATGATCTTAAAAAACATTTTTTAAAGTACTTTGTCCAGCTTTTTGTTTGTTTGTTTTTTAGAAGGTATTTGTTTTTTAGAACGTAGTTTGGTGATTTCTTTAAAAGTAAATAGATACCAACCACACCATTCAGCCATTCCACTACTATTTATTCACCCAAAATGAATGAAAGCACATGT
This sequence comes from Vulpes lagopus, assembly GCF_018345385.1. Taxonomy (NCBI): domain Eukaryota; kingdom Metazoa; phylum Chordata; class Mammalia; order Carnivora; family Canidae; genus Vulpes; species Vulpes lagopus. The sequence continues at coordinate 24,830,265 of NC_054842.1, read as the reverse complement.
CCAGACAAAGACTATTCAACAATAAAAATGAATGGACCACAGTTGATACAAGCAACAACCTCGATGACTCTAAAAATTATTATGCAGAATGCAAGAAGCCAGACAATGAAGACAATATACTTTATAATTTCATCTAGATGAAACACTAAAGTATATAAACAGTAGGGACAGAAAGCAGATACACAGTTATCTCCAACCAGGGTGAAGGACTGCAGAAACTATTGCGGATGATGGCCATGTTCACTCTCTTGATTTTGATGATGGTTTCACAGACTTATACATAGATCAAAATTATCAAATTGTACACTAGATATATGCAGTTTGCTTGTCAATTATCCTTTAATAAAGCTGTTAAAGATTTTTGTAAGTAATTATTGTTACTAAAACTTAATATAAGACATGGAACTGAGCACTGTATCCTAAGTACTCTTTTAACCCCCAAGTTATGATATACTGCTCTACTGGAGTACTCCCTCCTCCTACTCCACCCAAATCCCTACCTAAAATATCAAATTGCAAGAGGGAAAGGAGTAACATCAGCAAGGAAGTTTGGTTCCCAAAAGACAGAATTTTAACTCCCTGTGTCATTTGACTCTTTTTAAGAATGATGGAAAGTTGCCACCTTAAAAAATCAGTACTTTTCTTCTCCACAGGTAAGTATTTTTAAAGGAAATTGTACTATCATTATCTGATTGAGCAGATTTCTATTCCCCCTAGATTTAATGTTTTCCATCTGCAATATAAAAGGAAGATAATGCACAATTATGCTAGTAAGACTCTCTCTTTCAATAATGTTTGCACTTCTCAATACCACATTTAAAAAGGAAATAGTAGCACTTGAAAAGTTGAGTAAGAAGATGAACAAAATTGAACAGAAGAAAAGTAACTGTCTGAAGACATGCTGAAAATACATTTAAAGTCTGTCTGAGACAGCAACTGATCCAGCCAGCCCATCTTTTAAAGAGCCGAGCATCATTCAGGTGTAAATATTGAGCTGGAAATGGAAAGGAGAAGAGGGGATACTACAAAAATATCCAAGAATAAAGAATTGATTTGTCCCAGGAATCAGGCAACTGAGGTTCAAACTTCTATCTCTCTGCCTTGGTATACTGTCACTTCTTGTGGCCGTGAATTTTTTTTTTTAATTTTTTATTTATTTATGATAGTCACAGAGAGAGAGAGAGAGGCAGAGACACAGGCGGAGGGAGAAGCAGGCTCCATGCACCGGGGGCCTGATGTGGGATTCGAGAAGCAGGCTCCATGCACCGGGAGCCTGATGTGGGATTCGATCCCGGGTCTCCAGGATCGCGCCCTGGGCCAAAGGCAGGCGCCAAACCGCTGCGCCACCCAGGGATCCCTGTGGCCGTGATTTTTAAATGCACATGTATGCCTGGCTTAATGACTTTTCACATATCCCTGAAAATTTTACATCCAAGGGAGAAGCTATTAAATGAAAAAAAAATTGTCTTAATTTTAAATGTGTTCCATCTCAACCCATTACTTTCAAAATATATCAACTGAGTTCTATAAATCAATGATCAATTTGTAGCAAAATACAACAATTGAAAAAGAGAATTCATTTGAATACATCAGTTGGATAACTTGAAGGCTAGTAAGTACAGCCTGTACTAAGAATGTTATGAGTTGAAAATTTGTGACACTCAATCTAGAAAGAAGATAACAGAAAGTAGCAGGTACTGCAGAAGGGCTCCAAAGGAGTTATTTTTTGGAAAATGCATTTTTCTTTCTGCATCACTTTCTTCATAAATTGTTTTTAACCTTTTGCAAGCTTATGGTTTCCCTGAGGTCAAACTAGATAGAAATAAAGTTTTAGCACAGAGAAGAAAAAAAAATATCAAGGCAAAATAAAGGCTAAGAAAGAGAGCTTTTCAAAAAAAAAAAAAAATGGAAACAGAACTCACACCAGAATAAAGAGATGCACAGATGACATCTCCCCAGCCTTCGCACTTGGTGTACAGCAAATTATTTAGGGCTCAGCCAAGCGTTGGAGCAATTCAAAAGAATCCACGTGGGTTTCTCGGAGTAGAAACTCTTACAGAATACGTTGGTGAGTGTATCTTTGCCTAAAACAGTAATGTCAAAATATCACTTCATATAGTGTCATTTTGCTGAAACGTGATTATATAAAATAAATATATTTTTGGTGAAAAAGCAATTACATAAAATAGAAAGGAATTGTCTGAAAATAAGTGATAGACCTTTCCCAGAGCAAGCACCTGAAAAGTTGTTATGTGAGATATGTCTATACCAACTCTGTGAGGGAATATTCAATTGATTCAGCAAATGTTCTCCCCATGTTCTTTTCTTCAATAATTGGTAAAAGTTAAGGGTTTTTCCCCCAGTTGTAGAAAAAGAATTATATTAAATCATTGTCACACTCTATCTCTCTTTTTTAAAGGCTTTTTTATTTATTTGAGAGAGAGCATGGGGGGAGCATAGGGGGCAAACGGAGGATGAGAGAGAGAGAGAGAGGTGTCCCAAGCAGATACCACATAGAGCTTAGAGCCTGATGAGGGACTTGATCTCACAACTCTGAGATCATGACCTGAGCTGAAATCAAGAGTCAGATGCTCAACCGAGTCACCCAGGCATCCTCATTGTCACTCTTTCTTAACAAAGAGTATACCTTTTAAAACCTGGGTGGGAATACAGGCACGGTCTGTGGCCTCCAAGGGAGGGATCTTCAAGTCACATTACCACAACTGTTTAATCAGAGGAGCTAAGAGGCACAGACTGCATGTGTTCATGGACCATAAACTTGGCATTCTCTGGAGACAGTGTACCATCACTAACTTGTCTAACTAGAAGTTCAGTTGAGTTAGGTTACATGAGGTTAGGCAACGTGCTCAGAGGGTGGAGGGCTCATGCCTAAAGACACTTATAGGCAAAATGAATTCTTACATTACTTTTCTTCTCACAAAATGGAATTCCTGATGAAAAAAAATGGAAGCAGCAGCCATGTGAATAATCATTAGAGATAATAACAAAATTTGCAAAGCCTTCATAGATATACAAGTGTTATTATGTTTTCTCTTACTTCTGTATGGAGAATAAAAGGCAGCCATTACTATTTTATTGCCATTTAAAAATGAGGAAACTGAAAAGTGTCTAAAGACACACAGTCAAACTCCATCCCAGTGTCCATGAAATCCAGATCTCTGAATTGTGAAATCAGGCCTTTGGCTTACAAATTTAGGCCTTCTCATACTATCATAAACTCCAGAATGTGAAAATAAAGGTAATACCAAAAATGCATCTTTTTCCCCAATCACCACAGTGTGCAGTGATGGAAATAGAAATAATTGACTTAACAAATTCATTCTAGTTCAAATAATCCATATATAAGCTATAAAAACATAATAATGAGAGATTCTTTTTAGTCATTTTGCTTTATATTGATAATCACACTTTTATTTAACTTGAAAGAAAAATGCACTTCTTTCCCTCAAGTAGAAAAGTCATATATGCCCACTAAGGAAAGCTTGAACAAATATAAAAAGTATAAAAAAAGACAACAGGCAAATTTCTAAAGCATTCCAAAAAGAATAAATGGAATGGCATCAGATTAGGAAACATGCCTCAAGAGGCATAATAGAGAGGACTGACAGAGCTGCAGACCTTAACATGTGAGCAGACCAGCGTGTCTCTCATGAATAAATAAATGAATAAATAAATAAATAAATAAATAAATAAATAAATAAAATCTTAAAAAAAAAGAAAAAGAAAAACATCAGCTTAGAGAAAACTTAAGGGGATTATGTTCATATTTTTAAATAATTGAAACTATTTTTTTAAGATTTTACTTATTTATTCCTGACAGACAGAGAGAGAGAGGCAGAGACACAGGCAGATGGAGAAGCAGGCTCCATGCAGGGAGCCCGATGTGGGACTAGATTCCAGGACCCCGGAATCACGCCCTGAACCAAAGGCAGACGCTCAACCACTGAGCCACCCAGGTGTCCCTCTAAAGTATTTTTTAAAGTGAGACCTACTGATTTATTTGTGCTTCAATGTACAAAACAAGTCCAGCAAATGGACATTTAAGGGGGTAGATTTTGATCTGACACAGATGAGAACGTCCCATTGAATAGAGCTGTTGGACGATGAGGCTGACCGACTTGGGGGTGACTGAGTATCTCTAGGCTGAAATGGGAGACAGGTGCCTACATTGGACTTGGGGAGATGAACTAATTATATGGTTTTCTGGGGCTCTCAGAAAATGTCTATGGCTCTTTATAGCTCTGCATTACTAATATTCTTTTCTAAACTCTGCCTCCCTATCCAATGTCTGTGTTAATGAGGTGAGGACTAGGTAATATTAACAATTATTCATTGCTGACAACAAATGATAAAGAGGAGTGCAGAATTCTACTCTTCATAGTCTTACCCCAATGCCCAATGCCTCATTACTTGCCCTATTTTTTTAAAAACTTTAAAACATGGCCCTGATTTTACTTAATAAGAAGCCCTCTGACTTAAAGCCCAATGCAGTATGACCAAAATTCTGCTGGAAACATCCATAGCTCCAGTTTCAATTCCAGTTCTCTTAGCCAGTACGTCTCTGCTTCAGTTTCTCCTCTATAAAATTAAGCGGTTAGAATACATGATTCCTTAAATACTATTCAGCTTGAAATCCTATGTACCACATACTGAGCTTCTACATAGCTAATACCTTCAGCAATTGCCCCCAGAGTTTCTGAGGCTTGGGGTAGGATTTTATCTATCCATTCATTAATAAGAATGATCTGCCATCTAAACAAGAAACTCATGATCTTTACAGTTTGAGACTCTTCCTGGGTTCTAGGTATTGGCCTAGAACTATAGAACGATCATCTAACAAAAAGTGATGATTTTGGAACAATTCTTTGTATCTCCCTAAGCTCAATATGCAGTTGGGCAGTGGATGGCCAGCAAAAAAGTTTCCTTAACTGAAAAAAAAGTCATCAAATGAGGCTTGGTGGACTAAATATCTTTTGCATCCTTACAAAGAGAAAAATAGAGAAATCTCGTAACTAAAGAAAGTGAAATGCACTTTACTTAATGCGGACCTCTGTCTCTGGTGTGCAGGTCCTCTGTGTCCAAAGATAATTAGCACTTTATAATGCTAATTATTATAATTATGTCTGAGAAAAAAATCATTAGGGGGTAGGTCCGTTCACTAATTTTCAATTGCCCCCTCTATTTAAAAATAAGGTCACTTTTCTATGAAATAGCTTTAGGAGCTCAAAGAAGAAAGAGGGTTATGGAAAATTCTGTGTAGGGAGAGTCCTGAGCTTTTAATATTCTTATAATTCTGTGATGTGTCTGGGGCTGAGCAGGGAGGAAAACAGTGAAGATGTTTAGTCTAGGGGACTAAAAATCAGGACCCAGAAGAGCAAATGTTTCTGTAAGACTCATCTTCAAATAGGCATTTTCTTATCCCTCACTGTGTGCCTGGTACTGTGTGCCTGTGCTCAGCTCTTCCAGGTGCTACCTCATATAATAACCTTCACCACAGTTCCATGAAGTGAGTAGTAGCATTGTTCCATGTGCCCAATGTGAAGGGTATAGGAAACAAAAAACTGGTTTCTGACTCAGGTTTTGCTCACTCCAAAGTACGTGCTGTAAACCCTTCCCTACCTGTGCTTCCATGTAAATGTTCCATTCTTCTTAGGGCTCTCGATGCACTGAGCCATTGTCAGGGCGGGGAGGAGTCCAGCTTGGAGACGCCATCCATGTAGGCTGCCTGAGAAGCCAACCATCAGGAGGTAGATCAAGCCAACTAGGAGAGCTAATGACACTCTGAGATTCCCAGAGGTACAGTGGAGGCTCAAGAAGGAAGATTTTGGGGCATGGAGTGAAAATAGCCAGGGTCTAAAGAACAGCTCCATTTTTGCCTTTCTAGGTGACCATGAAAGAGCCCAGTCATTTTGCCAGGCTGCGTTACTGATGCCTAAAATAACAGCTCCCACAGATGTTACTCTTACTACTGATTCTACTACTACCACTATTATCATCACAATGATCATTCTGAAAACTTCCTAGGTGCCAGACACAGTGCTGAACACATCATATTCATTGTCTTAAATACTCCCAAAGCATCCTTATTAATCGAATTTCACATATAAGAAAACAAGGTTCAAAGAGGCTAAGTAATTCGTATATGGACATGCTTTATAATGTGAAACACCATCCATAGTAGGCATCATTACTAAGAAACTATCAGCTGAGGAGGAAGAAGTGGCCTTTCATCTTTCAAAGATGAGCAGTTGTCTTTCTGTTTAATGGTTTTTTAAAAATCCCCTTGTGACAAGCTCCAGAGGACAAATAATTTATTTCTTGTGGTGTATGGCTTTCTAAATGAATTAATTGATAGGCATCCCATTGTCAGTCTGAGGGATATGGAAATAAAACAGACATAAGATGTTCTCTACCAAACTAATTTGTACTTTAAACACATAAATAATAATTTTTTAAAAGTAACTGTGTGTTTACCTTCTCTTCTGCTTCAGAACCTGTGTCTTTGTCTTGCCTTTGCACCATCAGTGAAGTTTGGTTTTGTTTTTTGAGTATTAGTAAGTGGAATTAATCAGTAAATATTGCTGGGGGCGGGGTGGAGAAGGTAGGATCCAAAAATAATTCATCCCTGCCCTCATTCATTGAAGAGGGGATAGGAAGAATAGGTATAATAACCATAATAATAATACAATAGTAAGAACCACTCTTTCCTTTTCAGGGGGGCCATGAGGGCAAAATTATTTTCACAGTAATACTAAGATGCTATTTGCCTTTTCACTGTGCTGATACTTGCATTGATTGTGCCAAAGCAATGGTGCCAAAGCACAATTTAAGACCATGAAAATAAACTATGCTGATAATAATCATATTCTTCACCAATATTCATGTACAGGGGGGAAAAAGTCAGTTTCATTTAAGAAAGTCCTTGGTGAAGTAGTAAAAATATTAATTTCATTAAATCTCAACCCTTGAGTACAAGTCTTTTTAATATTCTGTGTGATGAAATGGGAAGAACTTTTAAAGCCCTTCTGCTGCATACAAAAGTATGACAATTGTCTCAAGGAAAAGCACTTGTGTGTGTTCAAGGACCACCATTTTTACCTGAAAGAATGAGGGACGAGTATGGGTTTTCAAAGTTGTATATCTGGCAGATATTGTCTGGAATATAAATGAAGGGAGCTTGTGGCTTCAAGGAAAACAATTGACAATATTTATGACCAATAATAAAATTAAAGCTTTCAAGCAACAGTACTTTGACAGCTCCCCAATACTTAAAGAATTTTCTGATGAGACTGATGATGATCCTAATAAACGGGGGGTTTTGGTATTTTATTGTGAAATGTGTCAAAGATGGAAAGGTATGCATAACCGTGAAAAACAATATTTTTCAACCCGTGACCAACATGATTTTATGTAATCATGGATGAGTAAAAGATCCATTTAGGTGCAAGACAGACCACTGGATTTTAATTCAACAGAGTTCAAAGCATTGATTTCTGATTCCATATTGCAACTAACCTTTAAGAAACTATCACTTGTTGGTCTTCAGGTAGTGTCAAAGAAAAATACCTACCATTATATGAAAAGGCTGTTCAAATACTTTTCCCTATTTCACTTACATTTCTGTGTGAGTCAGAACCTTTTTTCATACATATTTCAACCAAATGTGGATTGATCGTAGAAGCAAATATAAGAATCCAACAGCCTTCTATTAAGCCAGATATTAAAGAGATCCTTTAGTTTGGAAAATACAATTATTTTTCATGAAAATTTAACTTTTATTAATTTAAAACAAGTTTATTACTTTTAAAATCAATTAATACATAAACATTTACAATATTCTCAGGTTTAATTTCTTATGTAATACATACATAATACCCACATAAGTCTTTAGGGATCTCAGTAATTTTTGAGAGAATAAAAACATCTGAGAACAAAAAATTTGAGAAATTCTGGTCTAAGGAAGTAGATAATTAAATGAATTGCCCTTGAATGTATATAAACTGGTACAACCTTTCTGCAGGGCAATTTATTGACACTATTAAAATCTGAGTAATTGTAACTTCTACCTCTAGTAGTTAATCCTTAAGAAAGAGTTTTAGATCGGAACAGGCATTTATGTATTAGCATTTTCATCATGGTACATCCTTTAAGACCAAAAAACACCTATAAATATCCAGGGAATTGTTTAAATAAATGTTAGTATCCCCTTAATATGGAATATCATGCAGCCATTAACAATATGTTAAATTACATAAAAGAATATGTGATGGCACATTAAATTTAGAAATGATACAAAATAATACCCATCAAATAAATGTATTTTGAAAAACTCTCGCCCCCCCATATATTTACAAGCTTTATTTATATTTTTTTCCATATATCTGGAAATGTCATAAATGAATTTGGAAGGCTGGTGGACAATAGTTTATTAGTAGTATTTTTAAGAATATTTTGTATTTTTAGGGGTGACTGGGTGGCATCTTGCTTTGGCTCAGGTCATGATCTTGAGGTCCTGAGATTGAGCCCTAAATTAAGCTCCCTGCTTGGCAGGAAGCCTGCTTCTCTCTCTCCCTCTGCTGCTCTCCCTGCTTGTGCTCTCTTTCCATCAAATGGATAAATAAAAATTTTTGTATTTTCCTAATTTTCTACAGAAAATGCAATAATTTTATCAGAAAAAAATGTTTATGATGTGGTATATGAATTGTGACTTTTGGGGGTTTTTTCCAAGTCTTTAATTCCTGAGTTTTGATAGAAGAAACTAGAAAGAACATGTGAGCCTAAGGAGAGAGGAAGAAGAGCAGGGCATTACTGTGGCACTGGGGAAATTATATGATAATGGAGAGGCTAAGAGAATCAACTTTTATTAATGACTGATGCTGGCTCATTTTATTAGGTGCCAGATTACTAATATGAAATTGTCATTTTTGTAGGTCAAAAGGGGTTGAGGATTAGCAATTCATGTCGAATAACTCACTTAATATAACAGACATTATTATGCCCATTATACAGTTAAGGAGATGAAGATCAAAGGTTAAATAACTTCTTTGCAGTAACACAAGCCCATGCTTTTTCTAAAACATTTTCCCTTCTTCAAAGTTTGCTCTTAGATCAGTTTGAGCGGGAGATCTACATAGGTGTGTGGCATATTTTCACAAACCAAAAGGTTACACATAATGTCTTCCTAGAAAATCTTTGTCTATATATTTAAGATGGTGGAAAACCCCTAGATGTACAAGGTGATTAAAAACTGTTTGACAGGGGTGCCTGGGTGACTCAGTTGGTTGAGCACCCAGCTCTTGGTTTCCACTGGAGTTATGGTCTTAGGTTCATGGTCTTGGGGTCATGGTCTCTGGGTCATGGGATCTGAACCCAACATTGGACTTGACGCTCAGCAAGGAGTCTGCTTGTCCATCTCCCTACCCCTCTGTCCCTCTGAGTGCTCTCTCTTTCTCTCTCTCTCTCTAAATGAATAAAAATCTTTTTAAAAAGTTTGATATACTCTTAGTTAATATTTTAGCTATTAGTAAAGTTGATAAACAAAAGCAAAACATTTAGTTATAATAAATGTATTATAAATATAGACCAGATAAGTTTTCAAGAATTTGTCACTTGCTCTTTTCCAAAAATGACTTTGAGACACTGCTCGCATGGGAAAATTAGTATGATCATCTATGAAGTTCAAAGTCTATATGCCCTCCTGCCCACACCCCCAAAAGAAAGCAGGTAAAATAAAGGAACAAGATATACAAATGTCAACCACAGTTTGGTAATAGAAACAAACAGGAGCCCCATTTAAGCTAAAGAGAAAAAAATATTGAAAGAAAAAAGAACTAGAAGGAAATACAACAAGAAAAAAATACCGTTTAAACAATAAGCTTAAAAATAATACCGTTATTGGTTTTTTTTGTTTTGTTTTTTTATTCCTTGAATGCTCTCCATGTTTATTCAATTTTCTCTATATGCTCCAAAATTGGACAGACATTTCACAGATACTGAGATCCTAGGATTTGAAAGTCACAGCCTATGTCACTGAGGGCTTTGTGAGAACCAGAACTAATATTCTATCTCCAAGAGGGAGTTTCTGGGCACAGCTTACCCCAGAAGACTATTTTTAATGTTCTTCCATCAGAGTGGGTGGGGTGGGAGGAGTCCAGCTTTTCCACCAGTACCGGTCATCTTCATCAAAAGAATATCAATCATCACCAATGACAATCTGTGGCTTGGCTAGCTGGACTTCCTTCAGCAGCTTCCTTATTTGAGTGGGATACTCCCATTTCCACAGCCTGATTATTTGCAGGTTGGATGCGGGTTGTGCAAAGGCTGGGCACAGCTTCCTCATTCCCAAAAATAAACAGTAAAAAATACCATTTAAACAATAAGGGAATATGTTCAATCCCTTCAGAAAATACTGAGACAAAATTAAAAATAGGCAAATCCTATTTTAATATGAGAAGGTATAATTCAGGAAATAAAGTTGAAAATTCAGAAGCACACTGTAATTGCTAAGTTAAAGAAGACCTAGAGTAGAGGTGACCTTGGGAAGGGAGAAGCCTAATAAAGTTGGATGAAGCTGCCCCAGGGCCACCTGGGTAATTATATTTGTACATAATTTATCCTAGACATAACCAGAAGAAGTAAGAGCTGAAAATGAACCAGTACAGATATGGATGGATGAAAGTGAATGAAGGGAAAGTATATTTGACCCATGCAGGCATCCAAATTATGGAGCCAGTTTTGTTCTATCAATGTGAAATGTAAATAGAGACATTCTCTGTTTGAGATATGGTACATCTGACATAATTAAGAAGTAATTCTTAGGGGAGGAACTCCCTCTAGGAATTTCAATGTGTGATGTGAGTTTACCATACACTCCAAAGGAAATGCTTTTCTGCTTGAAGAACAGCATCTCATGGAATAAGCATTTTGTCAAGAACTGATCTGGTCTCCAAACATCATTTTATGGACAAGTAAATTCAAAGAGGTGAAGTGACTTTCTCCAAAATTGTGGATGATTACAAAGTAAAACTCAACTTAGGTCTCCTGTGTGTGTCAGTTCATTTCATTGTTTGTTTCCATGTTTTCACTGAGTGGCAAGTGGGCAAGCCTGCCTTAAACCAGTGCTTTCTCATTTTCATGCCATTTGTCTAAATCAGCTATAATATGAAGGAGGAGTGGTAAAGTTTTTAGTAGTAAGGACTGGTGTGGGGTGGGTTGTATAATTCTATCTGAGGAAGGAAGAAGTGGGGAAGGCTTTAGGGTATGCCTTTAAAATGATCATGAGTATAAAGAGAAAAGTTGTATGGGAGTTACTGATTTTTTAGAGTGCATGAGAGAGGATGTACATGGAATAAGTACATGGAAATGCAGACTCCAAGTGGAATTTCAGATCAATAAAGTGTTCTTCCAGACTCTGCTCAAATAGTACCTCCTACAAAGTGTAAGATAGGGATGCCCGAGTGGCTTAGTGGTTGAGTGTCTGCCTTTGGCTCAGGGTGTGATCCTGGGGTTTTGGGATTGAGTCTCGCATCAGGCCACCCACAGGGAATCTACTTCTCCCTCTGCCTATGTCTCTGCCTCCTTCTCTCTCTATCTCTCATGAATAAATAAAATCTGTTTTTTTAAGTGTAGGACATAACACTGATGATATGTGGAATGTCCTTATCCTTTGGACACCCATTTAACTTGATTTCAGCCTTCAATTTTACAGCTATGGAATCTAGTACCCCAAGATTTCTGCTGATTCTAAAATCACTTCCTCATAGAAATGATTCCATTCCATCTAATGTACTGACTTTATCCCAGTCACTTAAGAAACCATCATGCTCATGATTTCATGAAGTTAGTAACTTTAATGAACATTTGCACAATTCTGGGGAAAAAAAATCACACCAACACCACACATGCTTCTACCATTTTCCAGCTCCCCTCTTCACATTCTCTCCTACCTTCTTAAACCCCAACCTCCAATCACTAGACTAGAGTGATCAAATAATTTATTATTGCCCAGATTAGAACATTTTGAAATTAAAAGAGGATGTTACTAATAATACACTGGAATGATAAGTGTAAACCTGGACTATGTGGGAGAAAACAAGATGTAGGTTTTCCCACAAATATGTGACCCTTAACCACTGTGAGCAGGCCTATAGGAAATGTAGTTCTGTCTCCTCATCTTTGAGGACTTCCCTGATTGGACTAGTAAACTTTCCCAGGACCCTAAGGCATTCCAAAGAATACAGTTTTCTCTAACTCATTATACTTGTTTGATTCCTTACATAATTATTAATGGATTATCTCTCCCCTAACTTTGTTTATGCTTCCCACAACACTTTTGTTCTTTTAAAGCAAGACACAATTAACCTCAATATAATCCTTTATGTACACATCTATCTTTTCTACTAAACAGTAAGCTCCTTCGGGGCAAAGACCATATCAACTTCATTATAGCAAAATATTCTAATTGCCTCCAAATATCTGTTTTCTCCTTTTCCTATCATAATAGAACCTTAAGTTTTAGCTAAGCACATGGCCACCCAGAATTAAAACCGTATTTCTCAACCAGCCACTTTCATAGCTAGGAATAACCATGTGATAAAAAATGTATACAGCAGAATAAGAGTTGTTAGATACGCATGCATTTTTTTTTGGCATTCCCTCCCCTTTACCAATTCATATTCCTACTAGGTGGCATATGGATTTGATTGCATAGCAAAAAGTATTATAAATCACCAATTGTATATGTGATCCTTTACATCTACCATCCTCTTACATCAGTAAGTTGGGATCATGGGACTATCTCTTACCATGTGATTGAAGCATGAGTTGTGTCACCTCCAGAAAGAGTCAATTAAGACCCAATGTGTATTTTCCATTTCTTTTTTTCCACAATGGACTTGCAGGCCACTAGTGCCAGATATATAGCAATGAGAAAAGCCACCGGACCCATATGAGGCAACTCAGATTTAGAGCAAGTTTGTTACTATAACATAGTCTGGTGGTATTTGACTAGAGTAGATAATGAATCACCTTGAGGCTATGCAGTCAAGTGCAACATCTGATGGGTAACAGAGCCATGATACAGAAGGATCTGGGTCCCTGACTTATGAAGAAAACATATCACATTGGAATTTAATTTATCTGGGAAATAAATACCCATTTCTTTAAGCCACCACTAATTTGGGACAATTTTTCAGCAGTCTAGTTCATTCTCATTAACATTTTTGTAGTTCTTATAGTGTCTTGTATGGTATCTCACTTACCAGAGATACTCATTTGAACATCTGGCGAATTGACATGGGGCGGATGAGGATACAGTGTGAGAAGATAAAGAGCATTTAGGCAAAAGTATATTAAGGGGCAATCCATGAATGAGGAAAAGCTATTTACAAAGTCTAAACATCTGGGGGCACCAGGGTGGCTCAGTGGTTGAGTGTCTGCCTTTGGCTCAGGGTGTGATGCTGGGTCCTGGGATCAAGTCCTACATCAGGCTCCTGCAGGGAGTCTGCTTTTCCCTCTGCCTATGTCTCTGTGTCTCTATATATGTCTCTCATGAATAAATAAATGGAACTTTTTTAAAAAAAGAAGAAGTCTAAACTTCTGGACAAGATTTCCTGGCATTGTTTTCCAATCAGCATACCGATTGGAAAACAGTCTTAAACCAGAGGACTGTAATCCCATAGGTCTAATCACACCTACAGATGGGTTGGGTGGGCAGTTGGGGGTGGGGGTGGTACTTGCATTATGCTTTCTTTAAAATGTGAATTAGTTGTAAATATTAATAAATAGAGTTTACATGGAAATCTGTTTCCAGCTTATTTTGAAAAATTAAAAAACCTGGAAAATTAGGGCACATAGAGAACCATGGCTGCCCCCTTTAGTCAGGACATGAGTAACCAGTTCATGATGACTATGACATTGCCTTTCCAACACTGAAGCTATTTGTCAATTGCCATCTTTACCACAGTGCTTGCTTGCTTTCTTTTTAAAAGCTTGGTCTGCTTCCATAGGCAATCTTACAAATAACTGAGATTGAGAGCTGTACCCAAGATATTGGAACACCTGCCTTAGACATTTGCTTTAGGGGCAAGATCCTAGGGCACAAGGGTTGAACAACAAGAACAAAAGGAAGTAGGAGATAACAAGAGACAGCAGGATAGCCAACAGCGGGATCTCAGGCAACAAATTGTGATGGCAGAAGGCATTTATATGAGCAGGTGTGAGGAGAGGACAATGATCCCAGTAGGCATATGACCATCATATTCTCTGCCTGTTCTCTTAGCCCCACCAAAAGATGAAGTGGACCCCAGGCCCCAGGCCTAATGTAAGAACCATATGCTGTTGTGCTCTTTTGAGCCCTGCTCCTAGATCTTGATAGAATTCTTGACAACCTGAATGGTGATTGGTGCTTCTCCAAAGACTTGAAAGATTGAGAGGAAAATAGATAGCCTATTCGTCTCCCCCTACTCATCTTGGTTTCAGTAAGAAATGTGAAGATAGAAGGTGAAATACAAGCAGAGACAAAATGAGGTTGTAAATCAAACACTTTCTTACTTTCTTTGCTCAAGAAAGCTTGTTGAGTGCTTAAGAGAGGAAGCGAAAGAGCAAGATGTGGAAAGGGAGGAAGGGAGGAGGCTTGCATTGAGACAAAGGGAAAAGTTGTATTGTTGTTTTTCAGTTAATCTCTTGGTGTTGGTGGGTGTAGAGACCCAGATGTTAGCGCTAATGCAATATGCATTAGTCCATCACATTGGGAAATCTCTAGTCCCAGCAACAAGGAATTAATAAATCTAGTAATTGTGTCATGTTGGTAATATAGGCTAGAAAAAAGAATTGTGTAAATTGTTTGATAAATGGGCATGCCCAGATAGCATATGTTTCTGAAGCCTTCCACAGAGACTGACCCAAAGGTTGCCCAGGTATTTCTTCTCTTCCATTCTGCCCTCTGGGAGGAGGTGGTATGAAACAGAATGGTCATTTATTGAGTGTGGCATGGGCATCGAATTAATAGCATACAAAATCAATTCTCTATGCTTTGTTTCTTATCAAACCCATCCCCAGAACATGAGTTCTCTAAGGCAATTAGAAATAATCACAGGCTTGCCAAAATGTTCTTTTCTATTTTTTAAACATTAAAAATCAAAATGTGGTTCAGTTTTAGCTCTTAAGAGGCTCAGGTCCCCCCCCCCCTTTTTTTTAATAAAATGAATGACTAAGCAGTTGTCTGCAGCATCAGGACACTATATATGCATCCAGAATGATATATGCAATATGCTTTGGAAAAATTCCTTCATTTCTCTTTTGATTTTCTGCAGCATGTAGAAAGGTATAAAATTAAAAATCATTGTGTGACAGCATCATCACAAATTCTTGTACCTCTTCCATGTGCTAAACTCTACACAGAGGTAAGGATATGGGGGAAGCAAAAGAAATCCAAGAAGTGAAGGGCATCTGAAAAGGAAGTATCTTGAGGACAGAATCATATTTACCACAATTATATCAATTTGGAAATTGATATTTCTAGCAGGAAATATCCTGCTAGAAGATTCTTGTACCACTTACGATGTAGGCTTGAGAAAACCAATGAAAACCAATGAAAGCTATGTCCCCATGTATAGCCAAGGTGATTAATCTCTTAGAGGCTGAGGACACAGTAATTTGAAGGTACCACACATCACAATCAACACAAGTGATTATTGACTATATCTGTGTGGATGGACTCTCTGGCAGGACTCTCATGCCAGTCAGAAAACCACCACGTTCACATTGCTATAAATATGCCTTCTGCCGTCAATAAGCTTTGGAAACAAAATCCACATCCACAGTCTTCTTAACATTAGCTTGACTTCAGTTCTTTTTCTCTAGAGTGTGGACCCAAGAGGGCAAAAGATCTTTATCTTTTGTGTCAATCCAGATAGTTTTATTTGTAGTAGCTCCTCGGGCACTGTGCTGAGGCCACTTCCAGCTGCAGTGCTATGACTGATTAGCCATGTCTAACGGGGGTAAGGAAAATGAGCATTGTGATATATTCTCTGGGTGTTTGCCAGCCCTGTCCTAAACTCTCCACTTTTTACTTTCTAAAATATCTATAGTTGAGTCCTAGCTATCTCCTTCACAAGATTTCCTTTGGCATACAACATCTAATTGTGAATCAACAACGCTTTCTCGTGCAAGTAAGATGGAGCTGAGAATCTCATCAGCAGGACTGCTTCCTGTAGGTCAGACCCTCGGTATTCCATAATTACTGTGCCTTATTCAAAATACAAAAATCAGTTTCTAGAGTAATGTGAAATGTGATAATGTATCTTTAAAATTAGTCTGAAAATAAATGAATGAAATCATCTAGGAGTCTGGAAAATAATTTTAACTCTAATGTTTAAGCCTGACTAGAGCTCAAAAAAAAAAATGGCAGAAAAGTGGAAAAGGCAAGAAAGTGAGAGAGGAGTTGGCTGAACTTTACATGTTAAGTGGCAAGGAAGCCAATAAGGAATTTGACTCTAAGAGTGAAGAGAAAATTTCCAATCTGAAAGATATATTATATTAGTCAGGGTTCTCCAGAGAAACCCTGTGTGTGTGTGTGTGTGTGTGTGTGTGTGTGTGTGTGTACACACATACAGAAAGAAAGAGAGAATGAATATGAGGAATTGGCTCATGCAGTTATAGAGGCTGAGAAGTCCCACAATCTGCCATCTGCAAGCTGAAGACCCATAAAAACTATTGGTGTCATTCCAGTCTGAGACTGAAGGCCTAAGAACCAGAAGAACTGATGATGTAAGTCCTAGTCCAGAGATAGGAAAAGACCAATGTTTCAGCTCAAGCATTCAAGCAAAGAAAGCAAATTCTCCCCCCTTCTGCCTTTTTGTTCTATTCAGTCCCTAAAAAGGTCAAATGATACTTGACACATTGGGAAGGTTATCTTCTTTACTCAGTCTGATTCAAAGGTTAATCTCATTTGGAGACATCCTCACAAATACACCCAGAAATAACATTCAACCAAGTATCTGGCCGTCTCACCACCTAGTCATGTTGACACATAAAATTAACCATTGCTCACATTAAAGGAATAAATTATATGCTGCGGAGGGGAGGCTAGACATGAGACATAAAGGAAATGGAGTTGACCAACATAGAGGAAGAAGATATACTTGTTGTGGTTTTATTTATTTATTTATTTATATCTGCAAAATAATTTTTTATTTATTTTTTTAATTAATTTTTATTGGTGTTCAATTTACCAACATACAGAAAAACACCCAGTGCCCATCCTGTCAAGTGTCCACCTCAGTGCCCGTCACCCATTCCCCTCCAACACCCGCCCTCCTCCCCTTCCACCACCCCTAGTTCGTTTCCCAGAGTTAGGAGTCTTTATGTTCTGTCTCCCTTCCTGATATTTCCCAACATTTCTTTTCCCTTCCTTTATATTCCCTTTCACTATTATTTATATTCCCCAAATGAATGAGTTGTTGTGGTTTTAAAACATGTCTGCAAATTATCTGACACTTCTATCAAAAGTTGGAGTCTAATTATCCACCAATGAACAATGGCTGGCCTTAGTCATGTCACTAAGACTTACTGTCAGAGGCTAGATCATGAAAGGGGACCCAGCTTACTCTCATCCCTTCTCTCAACATGTATGTTTGGAACTCTGAGCCACAAGGTAAGATATTACGCTGGAGAGACCATGTCAAAAGACTACATGAGAATAAAGGAAGAAGCTGAAGGAGCCCCATCTGTTCAGCCTCCACTTGACTGTGCCACCAGGCAACATCAACCTTCAGACAGTTGAGTGAACGAAGCATCAGGCATCCTAGTCACCACTGTCTGACTCAATATTGCACAGGCTCCAACTGAGAATTGCCAGCTGAGTTCAGCCAACTCCAGGACCACCAGAGATAGTAACTATCATCATAATAAGTATTGTCATTGTTTTAAGCCACTAAGTTTGGGGATGCTTTGTTACACAGTTAATAGATAACCAGAATTGAGCCTTTAAATTCATTTTTTCCTGAGCCTCTTTCTCCTTATCAAGGATAAGAATAGGCCATCTCTAAATGTCTTTATAATGCTAAAAACATATTGGAGAATCTAAGCTAAAGTCAAAACTGATGTGAATAGATAGTATTTGAGGTAAATTTTGGGATTAGGTGAATCCCATATTGTGCCTCTTTTCTTTTCTCTCCTTCAAAGTACAGACTTCGCATGGTGCCTGGGTGGCTCAGTTAGTTAAGTGTCTGGCTCTTGGTTTCAGCCCAGATCATGATCTCAGGATGATGGTATTGAGCCCTGAGTCAAGCTCCTCATTCAGTGGGGAGTCAGCTTGGGATTCTCTCTCTCTCCCTCTACCCTTCCCCCTGCTCTCACTCTCCCTTTCTCTCTCTCTCTCAAATGAATAAATAATTTTTTTTAAAGCAAATTACAAGCGTCTCTGTCCAGCACTGCCTAGGGAGAAATGCCATAGGACTGAAACCAGGGTCTTGGCTCTTTGTCTCCCAAACCCAAGCCTTTAGGAAACCACATGCATTTTTGAGAGATGGAAGAAAAGAAGTAAAGTAGCAAGCAGGAAGAAGCAGAGTAGCTTGGAAAAAAAATATAGGAGCAGGAGAGAGACAAACCACCCCCTCACAACTAGAAGGAGATTCCTCTGGACTGAGGTTGGACTAGAGAGAAAGGAAAGAAAGATCTGAGCTTCATGCAAGCAGGGAGGGCTATGAGTATCTCCTTGGCAGCAGCCTGAAGGAGCAGTAAATCTCCAGAGAAGAAGGATATGTCTGGACAGTAGGATTCTGGGAGGACTTGAAATAGAGCCCCATGTCCCAAACATGGCATGAAGCCCCAGAGAATTACCAAGCAGGAAGAACCTGAAAATCAAAATAAGTTGACATATAAAATATGAAGAGATGTGATTTTTCTTGTCTTCCTGAGTCTGTGAAGGGTGATTCATATCCTACACTGGGAGTTAGGAGTGATCAGAGATATTTCAAGAACTGATGAGTTGAGCTTCCAGGATCTGGAGAAGTTTTTTGCCTGGTTTGGGAGAGGAGAGAGTATTTTTCCTATAAGAGAGGGCAATGAGGAAATTTCATGGGGAATGGGGAAAAAGAAAACAGAACGTGTTTTTGCAGATGGTCCCTTTGCCAAACCATGTAGGTTTAGGTGACAGCAAAAAAAAAAAAAAAGAAAGGGGTGTGTGTGTGTGCGCGCACGTGCACGTGCACGTGTATGTGTATGTGATTGTGGGACATGAAAACACAAGCCACACTAATCTCAAAGCAAAGGACCACACATTGTGGGAGACTGAGACCTTTTCCCTCTTATATGGATAAAACAACTTTGCTGCAAAAATGAAGAGGGAGGCAGCACTGCTGAGGGTCAGGAGCAGTGACAGGTGAGGCACTCTCCCAAGCAGCTTCTAGAGCTGTGGATCATAAGAAGAGGGCAGAGTAGGGCAGAAGATTCAGGAAAGACTATTCAATTGTTCACATGAAATTTGCCTGAAGATATCCAGGAACATTTAGGGGCTGGAGTTTTTAAGGTATGTTCACTGAGACAACATACCATGGATATTTTATATTTGCCATAAAAATGACATGATATTACCTTTAGAGTGATAAAGTCTTGGAAAACTCAGGTTCCAAAATCATTTCTTTTGAATCTAGAATGCATTCTAAAATGATTCTATGATCTAATTGGCAATAACTAAGCCTCTGATAGACCACTGTGCAAATCTAATTCTATGATTCTGGGTAATTGTGAAATTAAGTTTAGTCAGAAAGCTTCATTTCCCTCTATTTCTTAAGCCATGATCTAAATAAACACTGCTTTTTAGAATTAATCTCTCTTTCCCACATACACTTATAGAAGTGTGATTGTTTCTCTATAGCAGCAATTATCACAATCTGATTTGGGTTAGTCTGTTATGTTTGTAGCTGACTCCTCACAAGATTGTGAGCTCTGGAAAGGCAGTGACCTTACACTTTTCATTATGTGCCTCTCACAATTCCCCGTATAGAGCACTGTGTTCAATGTTCATTCATTCATTCATTGAAAACAAGTTTATAGAATATCTGTTTTGTGCCTAGCACTGTGCTTAAATCAATGCTTCAGGGAACTGAAAATGAAAAGCTTCTCATTTGTGGTAACTAAGCTATTAGGAAAGCTAAGATGTTTCTAAAGGAAAATATTTTTTAAAAGAAGAGTAGTCACAAAAAAAGTCTCTCTGGGGGCATCTGGGTGGCTCAACCGGTTAAGTGTCTGACTCTTGATTTCGGCTTAGGTTATGACCTCATAGTTGTAAGATCAGGCCCCATGCTGGGCTCCACACCAGGCATGGAGCCTGCTTAAGATTCTGTCTCTCCCTCTCTCTCTGTCCCTCTCCACCTTCAACCCCAACTTGTCCTGGGTTTCTTTCTCTCTCTAAAAATCAAGTAAGTAAGTAAATAAATAACAAATCTGTGTGATCACTTTTAAATATTTTATTTAGGGCATTTTCCTCTATGTTCCTAAGAAAGATGAACTTACAATGTTCAGTTTTTATATAACTTTGGTATTTGTATAGGAGTTATAATAAATTTGTATATTACTTAGAAATCATTGAACTTTTATGATTATCAATAATTTTTATATCATCAAAATCTATTCTCTCAAGCTTAGTAGAATTCATCAATAAAATCTGAGTCTAACGTAAAGAGTTTTTAATCCATCATTCTGGTCCTCACAACAACAACAAAAAAAATGTGAAAAACTGAAAATCAACAACTGTTCTTGGATCCAATGAGTATTGAGACCACAAGGCAAACTGCTGCCCCCCAAAACTGAAGAGACAGACAGATGGATAGAGAGAATCACAGCTTATTGGGAACAGAAGCCACTGGAGACAGGAACTGGTAAGAACATAAAAATGGCCATTTACCAGTTGTCGGAGACTGAGCATGGACTTGCTTAAGGGATAAAACTCCTGGAAGCCCAGTATTAAGGGTCTTTCCACACGTTTGTGAGTTTTACACTCATCAGCTCCACCAGCTTCTTACAGTGAAGATCAGAGACAAATCCTCTAGTGCTCTAACAGAGGAAGGGGGAAAATAACTATTCTGAAATATGGCCAGATCATTCTGTTCTCTTTAACAAAAACCTCCTTTCAAGAGAAACAGTTTTACCAGATCCTAACTGATATGGGGCAAAGGAAATGCTCAGAACCAAGTCCCTCTAGCTACTCAAGTGGCAGGAGGAAATGCACAATTCCAGTGCCATCAAGCCTTCCTGTCTCACCTAAGGGGAAGAAAAAGCTGACAAGTAATTGAAAAGATCACACTCCAGGCACAGGTCCACTAAAAGACTGAGGTCTAATCATGGTAGATCATAGAACACTTCCTCTTCACACCTTACTGCCACATCAGCAAGACTCCTTTATAACAGGAAAGTACAGAAGAAAGAACTGCAATACTTGGATTCCATTTAAAAAGGAGTCTTTAGGGGCATCTGGGTGGCTCAGTTGGTTAACTGTCTGCCTTTGGCTCAGGTCATGATCCTGGAGTCCGGAGATCAAGCTCTGAGTAGGAGTCCCCATCAGCGGGGTGTCTGCTTCTCCCCTTGCCTCTCCCCCGCTCATGCTATCTCTCTTGCTCTCTCAAATAAAGTCTTTTAAAAATAAATAAGTAAAATAAATAAAAAGGAGTCTTTAGAGAAACCCAAAGGCAATAAAACATAAAAACAAGGACACTAGAGGAAATTTTAACCTCTGACACCTGCAGTAACAGCAAACTGTAAACACAACCTGACTCTAGCCAGATAAATGTAATACCTGACACTAAAGGTCAATTTGCCTCAGTTTTTAACCAATACATCATGACCAGCTATCAATAAAGAGTTGCAGGATAAAGGTAAAACCACACCAAACAAAAACACAATCTCAAGACACAAAAGAAGCACCAGAACAAGACTCAGAAATGACAGATTTTGAAATCATCAGACTGAGAATCTAAAATAACTATAATTAATATACTAATGACACTAATGTGAGATTTAACAATATAGAAGAATAGATGGGTAATATAAGCAGAGAAATGGAAACTCTAAGAAAGAATCAAAACTAAATGCTAGAAATTTAAAAAGGTAACAGAAATGAAGAATGCCTTTGATGGCTCATCAGTACACTGAAAATAGTTGACAAAAGAATCAGTGATCAGTGATATAAGATTTAAATATGCATCAATAAAGGGGCACCTGGGTGGCTCAGTGGTTGCGGGATCCTGGGATCAAGTCCCACATCGGGCTACCCATAGGGAGCCTGCTTCTCCCTCTGCCTAGGTCTCTGCCTCTCTCTGTATCTCTCATGAATAAATAAATAAAATCTTTTAAAATAAATAAATAAAGCTGTGTCAATAGAAACTTCCCAAACTGAAAAGCAAAGAGAAAATAGTGTTTTTAAAAAGGAACAGATATCCGAGTATCATGGGACACAATTCAAAGGCTATAACACATCTATAATAGGAATATGAGAAAGAAAAGAGAGAAAGGAAATATATCTGAATATATATACATATATATATATATATATATGAGGAATATATCTGAAGCAAGAATGACTAAGGATTTTCCAAAATTAGAATCAAACACCAAACCTCTAATCAAGGATCAGAAGACACCAAGCAGGATAAATAGTAACAAAAGAAATAAACAAACAAATGACACCTAGGCATATTATACTCAAACCACAAAAAACAAAAGCAAAAAAGTTTTGAAAGCAGAAAAAAATCTTTACCTCTAGAATAAAAAGTGTGAGAATTCTACCAGTCTTCTCTTCAGAAACCATGTAATCAGGAAGAGAGTAAATGAAATATTTAAAGTATTGGGGGGAAAAACCTATCAGCCTAGATTTCTATATCCAGTGAAATTATTCTTCAAAAATGAAGGAAAAATAAAGGCATTCTCAAACAAACAAAAATTGAGGGAATTTGTTGCCAGTAGATTTGCCTTGCAGAAAATGTTTTTAAAAAATTCTTTAGAGATGTAAAATGATAGGTAAGAAAATTCAGTCTACATGAAGAAAGGAAGAGCAATAATATAGGAATAAATGAAAATAAAAGAAAATACTTTTCTTATTCACAATCCATCTAAAACGTAACTGTTCAAATGATAGTAGCAATAATGCATTGGATGATTATAGCTTCTAGATAAGTGAAATGAATAACAGCAATGTTCTAAGGGATGAGAGAGAAGATTGGAAATGCTGTGTTAGGAAATATCTGTAGTACTTGTACAGTGGTCTAGTGTTATTCAAAAGTGGGCTTAGATTAGTAAATATATATATTGCAGATTCTAGGGCAACCACTTAAAAAAATGTAAAAACTTGTGATTGGCATGCTAAAGAAGGAGAGAAAATTGAATCATTATAAAAAGCTGAATTAGGGGCACCCAGCTAGCTCATTTGAAGGAGCAGATAACTTTTCATTTCGGAGTGATGAGTTCAACTGTGCAGTACTTTGTGCATTCTGGATTTTAAAAGTTTTTTATTATGCGTTATATCAAATCTACCACTGTATGAGTGGAAATTAAGACTTTATGTAGTTTTTATATGTTGTAATATTTCTTCAAATAAATCTCTCCTATAAATCAAAAAAAAAAAAAAAACACCGATGTTGGGTGTAGGGATTATTAAAAAAAAAAAGAAAGAAAAAAAAGCTGAATTAAAATCACAGAAAATAGGAAACAATATGAAGATAACAAAGTAACAAAGAAAGAGTGAGGAGTAGAAAATGGTAAAAAAAAAAAAAAAAAGCAAGGCAGTTAATTCATCCAACTTTCTGGATAACCACTGTAAATGTGAATGGTCTAAATTCACCAATTAAAAGGCAGAAAACTGTCAGCGTGGATTAAAAACAAACTCATTTTAAGTATAAATTAGTAGATTAAAAGTAAAGGGATGAAGGGGACCTCAGGCAGCTGAGTCAGTCCAGGTCAGCAAGATGCCCCAGGTTAGGTGACATAAGTGGCCTCCCTTTTACTGCACAGTGCTATAGGGTCTGCTGTGCAGCTTACTGCTCCTGGGAGAGACGGCTTGTGCACCCCAGCTCAAGAGGGCCCTCTTGGACCTGGAGCAGACTCTGGTAAGCAGATAGGTTGCAGCAGTGGCTCACTGGGGTAAGGATGTAATCGGTGCCTTGAGAGAAAGTGCTACAAGTTAGTGGGGTGAAAATGTTGCAGACACCAGAAAGTATCCTTGCTGAGTTCTATCATGACTTGCAGAGGAATACCTTCTACCCAGCCCTCATCAGCTACTGGCCTCTTGGTGACCATGGTCTGGGAAGAGCTCAGTGAAGTCTGCACCAACTTGGCTGAGGCTGTCCTGGACATCTTCACAGGAGACTTCAACATTCACATCAGTGCACAACCTGAGGGTGTGGCACAGGAAGACTGGTGGGAAAATGAAGCTCACAGAAACAGCCTAGACTGGTCCATGAAGCTGTAGGAATGGCATTCACGTCAGTGCCTCCTGGAGGGAACCCACTGGGAAATCCAGCTGTGATTCCAGAGCAATGAGCTGGTGGACTGGGCAAAAGGAGGCCACCACTGCAACATCTACCCAGCTTGAGCCTTCAGCCTGCCCTCTGCCACTCCAGCATCTGCCTAAGACCAACTAATTCTGTTGACAAGAACTTAAGCCCACACTATGCTCTGTCCTCCTGTCCCAGATCCCAGACTACCTCCCTGTCTACCTTCTGCCCTACCCCAGCCCAGGGGGGGGTTGATCTACCAACATTATGTGCCTTTCAGTATCTTAACCTAGCAAGAAATTGGACCATATACTTTCTATACCAAAGTGGCAGGCAACCTTTGAGGTGTCTGCAAAAGTGATTATATAACCTTCCTTCCCCCAAAGGGTTGGACATGGTGCTATATTAAAAAAGTAAAGGATAAAAAAAGATAAGTCATGTTAATATTAATTAAATAATATTATTCAAAGGAAGCTGAAGTGCTTATATTAATGGCAGATGAAGCAGACTTCAGAAGCAAGGGTATTTTTCAAGGATAAAGAGAGTCATACATGTGATAAAGGGGTCAATTCTCTACGACTTAACAATAGAGCATCAAAATATATGAGGCAAAATCTGATAGAATTTTAAGGAGAAATAGACAAATCCACTATTATGGTTGGAGATTTCAAAGCTCCTGTATCAGCAATTGACAGATCAAGCAAACAAAGAAAAATTCAATACTGTTAATGTATTGGTTCTTCCCAGTATGATCTAAAGATTCAGGGCAATGTCAAACAAAATCCCAGCAAATTATTTTGTGAATATTGGTAAAATGATTCTACAGTTTTTATTAAAAGGTAAAAGACACAGAATAACCAACACAATATTGAAGAACAAAGTTAGCAGACTTACACTATCTGACTTCAAGACTTACTCTAAAGCCACAGTAATTAAGACAGTGTGGTATTGGCAAAATAATAGACAAACAGATCAATGGAACAGAATAGAAAGCCCAGAAATAGACCCACACAAATATGGCCAATGATCTTTGACAAGGAATAAAAGCAATTCAAATGGAAAAGGATAATCTTTTTAACAAATAGCACTGGAACAACTGGATATCCACATGGAAAAAAAATGACACAGACATTATGCCTTTACAAAAATGAACTCAAAATTAATCATAGACCTAAACATAAAATAAAAAATTGTGAAACTTCTACAAGTTAATACAGGAGAAAACCTACATTGGGCTTGAAGGCAAATTCTTAGATATAACCCAAAAAAAATCCATGAAAAAAAAAGTTGATGTCAAATTTCATTTAAGTGAAAATGTTCTGCTCTGTGAAAGACACTGTTAAGAGAACAGAAAGACAAGCCACAGACTGGGAAAAAAACTTGTAAAACCTACATCCTATGAAGAACTTGAATCTAAAATCTACAAAGAACTCTTAAATCTCAACAATAACAAAACAACCCAATTAATACATGGGCAGAAGATCTGAAGAGACGCTTCATCAAAAAAAGATATACAGATTCAAATAAGCCAATTGAAAAAGATGCTCAATATCATGTCATAAGGAATTGCAAATTAAAACAACAATGCGATACTATTACACAGCTTGTAGAATGGCTAAAATCCAAACACTGACCACAACAACAAATGGCAGCAAGGATATGGGAGCAACATGAACTCTCATGGGAATGCAAAATGACACAGCCACTTTGCAAGAAAGTTCAGCATTTTCTTACAAAGGTAAACAGAGGCTTACCATACAATCCAGCAATTGCACTCTCAGGCATTTATCCAAATGGGTTGAAAGCATGTTTGCACAAAATCCATATACAAATGTCTATAGCAGTTTTATGCATAATTGCCAAAACCGAAACAATCAAGTCCTTTAATAAACGACTGGATAAACAAACTGTGGTATACCCATGCAATGGAACAGTATTCAGCATATAAAGAAATAAGCTCTCAAGCCACCAAAAGATATGGAGGGAACTTAAATGCATATTGCCAAGTGAAAAAAGCATGCAAAGACTACACACTGTATCATTCCAATTATGTGACATTCTGGAAAAGGCAAAACTATGGATACAATAAAAAGATTACTGTTCGTGAGAAATTGAGGGGGGGAGAGATGAAAAGGTAGAGCACAGAAGATTTGTAGCATACTGAGAATTGTCTAACTGATATTATAATGTTGGATCATTGGTTGCCAGGGTTTCTGGAGGATGACGAAATTTTTAGGTTGAGGATTCTATTCTGTATGATATGGTAACGGTAGATGAGTGAAACTATATGCATTTGTCAAACTCTGAAATTTATTCTTATTTCTTTGATCAACTTAGCAAAGACTTTGTATTTATTGGTCCTCTCCAAGAATTAGATTTTGGCTTAATGATCTGGGTTAGACTTTTGGCTTTTATATGGTTAATTTTCCCTTTTCTCTCTTAATTTCTTCCCTTTACATTTCTGTATATTTTAATGCTATTTTTTCTATTTTCTTTAAATGTATGCACAATTCATTTCTTTATGGATTCCTAACAAATATATTTAATATTAGAAATTTTCATCTGGGTACCACTTTACAGGGTATAGCTACACACAAATGTGAACACACACACGTGAACACACACACACACACATTGCTCACATTATCTATTTCTAAATATTTATAATTTCCTGTTGGATTTCCTCTATAATCATAGTTATTTAGAATAAGCATAATTGTATTTTTGTTTCCAGAAAACATGGCTTACATGATTTTTAAATTGAGAAACTTGTTGAAGTATATTTTAAGGCCCAGTTGAGGGTTAATGTTGGTGAAGATTTCATTGAATTTTGAATGGAATATAAATTATTTTGCATGTATAAAATCCTATACATCTATTTCAATTACTTCTTGAATTTCTATTAGTTTCAGTTTAATATGTATCAAAGTTATACTGCAGGGTGCCTTGAGGTTTGTAACTCATATTTTCCTGATGAATTCTACTTTTACCAATATGATTTTATCTCACTTAATACTTCCACCTTAAATTCTATTTTCTCTAGTATTAAAATCAGCATAAACCTACTTTTAGTAGTTGTGAAATATATCTTTTTCCTGTCCCTTTTTAAAATTGTAATAGCAATACCAAAAACAAACCCAGCTCTGGAGATGTAATTACAAAACAACTTCTTTTTCTTTCTCTGCCTCCAAATCTGTTTTAGGGTGTCCCCTGCTTTCAGACAAAGATTAGACACGTCATATAGTTTTTTATTTTTCTGCAGTAGTAAAATCTTTGGCACTTCTAGTCTCAAATACAGGCTGAGTTTAATAACTTAAATGTTCATCCTTGTGTAGGAGACAACTTTTAAACTCCTTAAGTTACTTCTCATCCACTTCAATCCTTGGGTTAGTAGGAAGCCAATCATCAGAGGGGTGGGCTTTCTTTACTTTCTCTCTTGCTAGTCCTTCTACTTATGCTCCTCTGCCTTGCTATTGATGATCTTTGACTTGAAGAAGAGAGAACAGAGGCAAGGGAGCAGGAAATTTTTGGCTTAACTAATACTGTTATAGTGATCTACCAGTAGAACTCTGCTTCTTTCTCTTCTAAAGCAGGGTTGAATCTGCTTCTTCTCTTCTAAAACAGGGTTGAGAATCTCAAGTACACTTTCTTTTATGTGGGCAGATCCATCTCTATTCTAGCTGCTTACTTCCCCTTCCTCAGATCTATGGGCATTCAGTGATGTCTGTGGTTTCTCTGTATATGGTCTGCCATGCCTCCAGGGACCTAAGGTAGATAGGACCTAAGATGACTCCACGCCAGCTCTCTTTTTTATGTGGCTCACAGTTGGGCCCACAGAACACACGTCTGCATCCTTTTCTCTGATACAGGCCATACAAAGCCTGCTCTTTTACTCCATCTTCAAACCTCATGTCGTCTTTTAGATTTCTTAGAATAGAATCAGACACACTCTGTCCCCTAAATTCTCATAGGCTCACCTAGTAAGTTCTTCAAGTTCTTTGTGGAAGACTTTCTTTTACTTTTATAGGGTGGGATTCTCCAAAAATCTTCTACTTACTTCATCTCTAAATCCAACCCTTTTATATGTATCTTATGGGCAGTGAGTATAAGGGACATGTAGCTGGATTTTGGTCACCTCTTTGAAAATTACATTCTGTGCCTGCCCCAGTGGCTCAGTGGTTTGGCGCCGCCTTCAGCCTAGGGCCTGATCCTGGAGACCTGGGATCAAGTCCCACGTCGGGCTCCCTGCATGGAGCCTACTTCTCCCTCTGCCTGTGTCTCTGCCTCTCTCTCTCTCTCTCTCTCTGTGTCTCTCATGAGTAAATAAATAAAATTAAAAAAAAAAAAGAAAAGAAAATTACATTCTGACCTAGAACCTTAGAATGTAATATCTGAAGTCTTAGTGATTTATTTAAAACCATTTTAGCATATTGTTACATGATGTTTCCGTATCACTCACTTTTAAGTATGTGCATCTCAGGGTTTTTAGATGAAAATAGCATTAGTCAACATTTTGCTCCAGTGTTTTCTAATATAGATTGTTTTTGATGAGAGGTATGATGCCAATTAGATTTTCATTTCTTTGAAGAAAACCTGTTTTCATCTTTCTGGAAAGTTTAAATTTTCTCATTATCCTCAATGTTTCTAAAGTTTTATCCATAAAGTAAAAAATTACTGCATGTATTTTGCTCAATATGAAGAGTATCTCAAAAGCTGAAAAATCATTTCTTTCTTTCTTCATAATTACTTTCTATCTTTGTTTTTCTTAATAATTTCCTCTTCTACATTCCTTCTTTTCTCTTCTATTAGAATTTCAAAATTTAGGTAAGATTGCTCTCAAATTTTTGGATTTCTATTCAATGAAAAATATGACTTTTCTAAAATATATATGTATATATGTATGTATGCATACAGATGTCATCTTAAAAGTCTTTTGGGGAAAATTATCTTGTTCAATTACTCTAATTCATAAATATCAATCCAGCAGTGATATTAAGATGGGGGTTGGCATATACTTCTAGCTAGAGTGCCTGGAATTGCTGTTCTAATTGTGGAAGATTCTAAGGCCCTCCTAAAAGTTGCCATATACCTGGATATTCATCAGCTTCTCCCAGTCATTTGCTATTTTATCTTGTCCTACTAAGTCAGGTCAGAAGGGAAAATGTAAGCTACCCACATGTTCAGAATATATTTTCCCAATTTATCACCTTCACCATTTCCTTGTGCCCCCTCTACCTACTGAATCTTTGATTCTTAGCTTTGAACTTCTATAAAGCAACTGCCCAAGCTTCTGAATATCTCAAGTTCAATTACTGCCATGTACTCAACTCTATCTTCTTTCCATTTATTCAGGAATTTCTTAATATTTCTGCTTCACTGATGACTTCTTTAAAATTTTTAACACAGTAATTATTTAATCCTTTAAAAAATATATTTATTATTTTTAGAAATGATGAACTGGAGGAAAGTTAGCTACCTACTCTTAGTTTGTTATCTTAACCCAGTTTCCCCAGAACACATTCAAGGAGACTCTCTTTTAAGAATGATATTCTAGGCATCAAGTTCAAGACCAACACATTTCATTATTTTTAGTCCTGGAGTCTGACTGTAACACTATAATCATGATAGCCAAGAATAGAGAAGGCCAGTATTTGAAATTGGCTTTGGCTGAGTCTGGGATGTTATGCTTGATATTATTTCTTTTTGTCCAGATTAACTAAATAATAGCTTTCATAAAGTGGATACTTATTCCCTTTAAAAAATACATCAACTGAGTATTGAAAAGCTACTATCTTTAAAGGAAAAATTATTTAACTGCACATGAGTAGTTGCACCACCAAGTTGCATCCACAAAAAGAATTCTGATCTTCAAAAGTGATCATAAAAATCAAAATCTCTTTGAGTACTCTGAGATGTTAAGTTTTCTCTACTAAGTGATTATACTTTTTAAAAACATGAATTAAGCATTTAATGGTCAAAATAAAAAAACAATATTCTAAGGCTAACTCTTTTTTTTGATAGTTTCATCATGTGTTATTCAATAAAAAAAAAAAATTTAGGTACAGTAGAAAAAACACCAAACCATTATGTGTCACTGTATGAGGGGGGAGAGAAGGGGATAACTTAGTGGTTAAAAGCAAATATCCAAAAATTAACATGCCAGGTCTTAAATGAGTTGATTTTTTTTTTTATTCAGTAAAGATAATAGAATCTCACCTTCCTTTCCTCCTCCATCATCATTAGCCCAGAAGGAAGAAGAGATAAAATGAATAAAGTCTAACTCTATTCTCTTTTGTCCCAAGGCATGGGATTGAAAATACAAATTTACTACTAGGAGCTAAAATGTAGGATTATATGTAAAAGACTCTTAATGATGGAATCAACCTTAGATTTTGAGTATCAGAATACTTGCAGGTGGGCAATGATTCATACATTTCTAGAAAAGAGAAAGGGAATGTACGAGAGCAAATAATAAATGGATTAAAATGTTTGGGGTATTTATTTCAGGGACCCTTAACCAGTGATCCACGGATCCTTAGTGAGACTTCTCAGAAGGTTTGTGACCCACTCGAATGTATATACAAAATTTTCTAGATGTATATACATAGGTGGCTTCCACCAGACCCTCAAAAGCTATGTCAGAGCTCACAAATCTACAGCTTTGTTGACATCAATGATCAATGACCAAGAACCTGTAAGTTTGTAGAAATTTGACCAATGACTGAGCTACACTGTTCCCCCAAGGAGCCCTAGTCTTCTTGACATCAAGACCATACATTGCCTTGTATTCCACTTTAAGCTATTGTCTGAGTATAAGGATTTTCTTTTTCAGATCTATAAACATAAAACGATATAAATTATACTATTCTACCCATCTTTAAATATGGTATTTGATGCCAAAACTTTAGATTTAGTAAGAGAATAAATCCCAGAAAGGAGAGGAAGTGATCTCTGCAATAGCATTGTCTGTTTTCTATTTTACCTTGAAGGTTTTTATATTAACATTACTTTTATAATTTTTCTAATGCTAAAAGAAATGCTCTTGAAAAGTGCACCATCTGTGCTTTGTCTGATTAGCTGGTCCAAATGGAATGGATGTCAAATTCTGAGTTCCTTTTATTTTTATGAAAATAAAAAGAAGCTTCACTTCTAACTCAGCTTTATGAGTGAATCAATGAGAAGTCATCTACTGCATAATCTTCCCCCTAGAAAGTGATAAATATTTACAGTATATAATGAGATTTCATGTCAAAAATTGATGGTATTTATTGTGTTTTAATAAAAGCAGATTTGGAAACATTAGTTTTATTAAACAAAAAACAGAATATTGTTTTAAAAATTGCCATTTTCATATTTGCTTTTTCTGTGGAGACCTTATATACAAAGGCAGATTTTTAGCTAACTATATTACTATGGAAATCAGCTCCAACTGAATAGAAATAGTACAAAATAATGAAAACACTAATACATCTTTACACATTGTATTATTCATCTATCAATTACTTTCCCTTTTGTGGGGCTCACTCTTCCAGGTTTGGCTGTTTAACAGTCATATTTTTTTTCCAATATTTATTCGCAATTTCTTTCCTCAATCTTGATCCTAAGAATTAACTAAAAAAGAATATTTAAAAGGTCATGTTGTCCTTTCCTGTGCAAATCTGGGAGATAAGGCTGTTACTAACGCATTTTCTAATTTTTTAAGTAAATGTTAAGGGGAACATTTGGTTCTCTTCTGAAAAGCTTTTCACAAACAGGTCAAATATGTTACAGGTGGCACAACCACACATGCTCCTTCGCACCCTGTCTAGGTCCCCTACTCCTGAGAAAGTGGCTTCAAAAGGATTATCTCTCACCATGGTTAGAGGATCATCTAAAACTTTGAGTTTTGAAGCTAATAGCTCTCCTCTGGTGAAAAGGCTCTTAGAGATGGATCTGGAGAAGGTAATGGTTTCTACAGCCAATGATGAAAACACATGGCCACGGGCAACTCTCCATCAGAGATTATAACTCAGATGCTTCTCAGCATCTGGTATAAAATAATAGATGGTAGATGACCACAGCGAATGGTAAAGTACAGGATCACACAGACACTAAGATTTTCATCTTAAAACAATATTGTGCTGGCCAGAAAAAAAAACATATCTGTGTGCTAAATTCGGCCAGTGGGGCACCAGATTTGACCCCTAACCCACACAATATGACAAAGCTTAGGGGATTGATTCTATCCCTTCCTTTCTCACAATCACAGCAATTTATTTCTATAGTAAGTAACATGTGGTTTGGGGGCTGAGAAAGATACAGGAAAAATAGGCAGATATAAAGATGTGAGATTATCAGGTTAAGGTAACTTATATCTAGTTGTTCATTGTTTTTCAATCCAAAGTCAATGTTGACCTTTATCAAATGCCTTTTCAGAGCCTTGTTGATCATATTATTTTTTCCTCCTTAAATGTATCAATATGATGAAGGATATTAATAGAGGCCCTAATATGAAACCATCCTTGCATTTCCTCAATTGAACCTAGTTGTTTCTGGTGCATTTTAATTTTTTTTTTAATTTTTATTTATTTATGATAGTCACAGAGAGAGAGAGAGAGAGAGAGAGGCAGAGACACAGACAGAGGGAGAAGCAGGCTCCATGCACTGGGAGCCCGATGTGGGATTCGATCCCGGGTCTCCAGGATCGCGCCCTGGGCCAAAGGCAGGCGCCAAACCGCTGCGCCACCCAGGGATCCCGTTTCTGGTGCATTTTAATTGTTGCTGGATTCCATTAGCTAGTGTTTTATTGAGAATGTTTCCACTGATGTGCATAAGAGATATTGTGCTTTAGTATTCTTTTTTGTGCAATATTTGTTAGATTTTGATATCTGTATTCATTACAAAAATAATTCAGTTCTTTTTCTAATGCTCTGAAAAAGTTTAAATATTATTAACTTATCATACTCATTAAGGTTTAGTAGACTTCTTTTATGAGTCTATCTGGGCCTGGTGTTTTTTGGAAATGGCTCTTTTCTATGGAAACAGTTTAAATTTTCTATCTCATCTAAGTTTTGGAATATTTTGTATTCCTGAAAATAAAATATTTCACATAGATTTTCAAATATATTCAGATCGGGGGATCCCTGGGTGGCTCAGCGGTTTGGCGCCTGCCTTTGGCCCAGGGCGCGATCCTGGAGTCCCGGGATTGAGTCCCATGTCCGGCTCCCGGCATGGAGCCTGCTTCTCCCTCCTCCTGTGTCTCTGTCTCTCTCTCTATCGTGAATAAATAAATAAATAAAACTAAGAATAAACAAATATATTCAGATATCACAGCAAAATTATTTTATTGAGCTTTAAATTTCCTCTGTTCTCAAAATTTCTCTCCTCTCTTTTAATAGTTCTTTTGCTATTGAGGTTTTCTCTCTCTCTCCTCTCTTTCTCTGCATGAAATTAACAATTTATTAGCTTTTTAAAAATAGAAGCTTATAAATAAAAGCTAAAGACATTTTTTAAATAAAAGCTTAAAAATAAAATTCACCATTATTCTATTTTCTAATTAATTCACCATTATTCTATTTTCTAATTAATTCATTCGTGTTGTCCTAGTAATGCCACATAGCAAACAACCTCAAAATCTTCATGGCACTGTCATTTTTGAACTTCAGTGTTGCCTGGGACAGTTTCTCTCCAGGTCGTGGTGGTTGAAGCAGCTCTGTCATGCACTTGATAGCTTGTGCAGCTCTCCTCTATGTGTCTCTCATCCTCCTCCAGGCCAGCTGATGCTTCTGCAGCATTCCTTTATGTGTCTCTCCTCCAGAACCAGCAGGCTAGCTGATGGATGTTATTCTCAGGGCAAATGCAGATACACATGAGTTTACACTGCTGCACATGTGCACTGCAAGCCTCTGTTGCATCCCATCTACTGGCATCCCATCTGCCAAAGAAATCCACATGATGGAGCACAAGGGCAAGAGGCAGGGGACATATACAGAGAGAACTGAAAAAGTGAGACGTATTCAATCTATCAAACTTCCTCTACTTACCTCAGGTTAATTTCATTTTCTCTCCTCTAAATTTTGAATTGGATATCTATTCATGACTCCATTTTTTAAATTTATAGTAAACTTTATTTTCATTGATACTTCTTTTGACATAATTTCAAAGTAGGCCTATGCTCTAGGATGAGCCAAAGAACAGAAATCCTAAATCTCATAAAAGATTTTTTTCACACCATTCTGAGCAGGGCATGGGGCTTTATGTTAATACCTAACATTGTTAATGAAAATACCTAACATTTTACCCCTTGAGACTCTACCTATAGATACAGAAAGAAGAGATAACATCAACATACAAGAATCAAACTATATGAGAATATAACAATAAGCTCTTGGATTATAAACCAGCAACCTCTTTAAGGTTGTAACTGATAATGACTGATTTTTTTTCTCCTAGAAAGTTCAATGTCATTTTGTTCTGTTTTGTTTTGTAAGTAAAATGTCAAAATACTTGAAAATGCTGCACTTAATTTCTCTCATTACACTAAAAATACTGGAAGTTTTAAATTCTTCATGAGTCCAGGCTGGACATGACTACTACTGACGGGGCATGTTCAACACAGTAATTCCAAGTTTGGCAACCATCGACAAACTGGCACCCGCAAATTTTCCAGAGTCATAGAATCTCATTCCTATAATGCCAGCTAAGGCTCCAGATGTGGCTAGGAAAACCCAAATGTTCCTCAGATCCTGAGACAGCTGAAAAGCACCCAGGCTTGCTAAAGGGGAAGAAGCCCAGGAGCCAGTGACAGGACACTACCTGCCTTTGCATAGCCAGTGATCCCACCAGAAGCAATCAGTGCTGCATAGCCAGAGCCGATCCAATGTGAAGGCACTAGTGGGCCAGAGTCCTTCTGCATGGTTCCCTCTCACTCTGGCTGGACAGGAGGATACACCAGGCCTGCACTGAACCACTTTCCCCTAGGCCTGCATGAGTCAACAAGGGTGCACAAGCCCCATGACTCCATTTTTTTTACTGAGGTTAAGTGTTTTAAGATGATGAATTTTCCATAAGCCCCGTTTTGACTACATCCCATAGATTCTAAAGTGTTTTTATTACATTTTTTTTCTACATACAATGCAATTTCATTTTTTATTTCTTCTTCAATTTAGATTTTAGGAAAATATTATTACAAAGTCCAAGTTAAAGGGCCTTTGGGTTGTCTAGTTTCATTGTATGGTGATTAGAGAAGGTTATACCTAAGGTTCCTATTTATTTTTAGTTCAGAATAGATTAAGGATTTTCTGGTGGCTCCCATACATGGCCCATTTTTCTAAATATTCCAAGGTTTATTCAAAATTAATAAAGTACAGAATTACCTTATTAATTAGCTTATGTTATTAATTATGTTATTTCAGTATCCAATATACTTAATTATTTTCATCCACTTGATCAGGCATGGACCAAGAGAGGTGATTTCATGTCACCCACTAGTGTTTTTATGTCTGTTTCTGATTTTATCACCTTCAATTTATGCTTTTTGAATGTTTGGTGCACAGATATTCATAACTATAGTATGTCTGTTTTAAGTCACATACTTCTGCAGTATTAGTATCTTTCTTAATATTATTTGACTGGAGTCCCTGGTCTATTTTTATGTGTATTTTCTGCTCTGCCCTTTTTAATTCTTCTAATTTCAGCCTTACTGAAGTGCCTTGCTTTAGATGAGTCTGTGCCATAGGATCAGGTTGTATAATTCATTCTGGAGATTCATTTCCTTTAAAAACTAAATTCAGGGGCACTTGGGTGGTTCAGTCTGTTAAGTGTCAGACACTTGATTTTACCTCAGGTCCTGATCTCAGGATCCTGAGATCAAGCTCCATGTTAGGCTATGCACTCAGCTCAGAGTCTGCTTGAGATCCTCTCCCTCTTACCCTCCTCCTACTTATGCATACTTGCTCTCTCTCTCTGTCTCACTAAGATAAGCTAATAAAATAATTCTTAAAAAAATTAAGTTAAGCCTTTAAAAAAATTAAAAAGTTAAACAAAGATAAGCCTTTTAAAAGGTGACTTATTGATATAAAAGTTATGTTTCATCTTTTTCCCATCATATTATTGTATTGCATTTTCAGTGTCATTTTACAAGAATTTCTTTCATTATAAATTCCATTTTATTTGGGTTTTTTTGTGTGTTGTTTATCTGCTATTCAAGTTATGTGTTTTTTTCCTTTAGTTGTTATCTTTATAATAATAATTTTATATTAGATCCTTAATCATGTACTTTTTAAAAATACATCTCTAAGTTCCCTACTATAACTAGTGGTTAAAAATTAAGATATTTCTTCTTCCTTTTCCATCTCTCCCCTCATCTCTCTCACCTGACTTTAGTTACTAACAGTATTTATTTTTAATAAATTAAGTGAGAATAAATTTATCTAATTTCTGACTTCCTTTGTCTCTTGCCTATCCAACTTTAGTTATATCATTTCTACATAGTAAAGACATGTAATATCTATATTTCACTCTGACATCTCAATCTCCATATTTTGTTTCTATAGGCAAATACATTTAATATTTATTCCCAGTCCTTTTGCCACTGTTTACCTAATTACTTACTCGGTCAAAATTCATTGTCTAATA
Organism: Vulpes lagopus; assembly: GCF_018345385.1. NCBI lineage: Eukaryota > Metazoa > Chordata > Mammalia > Carnivora > Canidae > Vulpes > Vulpes lagopus. The sequence continues at coordinate 24,793,144 of NC_054842.1, read as the reverse complement.
ATTCCTTCTAGAAGGATTCAACGGCACAATATTCTCTGAGCTCTTGCATGGTCAAAACTGTTCATAGAGTAGATATTAAATAAAATGTGGTTGGTTAAACTATCTATCTTTGGCCTACTACTTAGTATCTTGTTGCTTTCCAGGCTTCTTGTATAGAAACGCTGATTAGGAGATAAATGAGGCTAGTATTTTGTTCTTGTAGGAATTTTTGTTTTGTTCCTGGTTGTTGCTGCTGTTTGGTGGCTCTTTTTTTCATTTTTAGAGTCCACGTCCATGTCTTACGTTGATCATACTGGACCATTTTCCTGGTTTACTGGCATCCATTTAAAACATTAAACTTTACTTAGGCCCTGTGATCCTAGAAAACAGCAAAGTTAAAAAATTAAAAAAAAAGAAATCCCCCCACTCTTATGTTCTAGAAAACTACTTATTGCAAAGAACCCCGTACCATGCATGACTTAAATAAGACATACAGATTCCTCCTTATCTACCTGTGACAGGGCAACGCAGACCTCCAACATTCCCATTCTCTGCCTCAGAAATGATTAGTTGAACTGTTTCGTCCTCATTGATCGGTGATAAACAAAATATGTACTAACTAAACTGGCTAATTTTCTCACCATCTCCCACATATCTGAACTTTGACCCATCCTCTGCCAAAGTCAGCACACGACCCCTCTTTACGGTATGCATGACAAAAGACTGACCTCAGGGTAAAATATCTTCTGATTTATTGTCTGATCATAGATATTTCTGCTCCTTCACAGGGAAACTTAAGCCTTGTCTTCATCCTAAGTACAACTTGTGAAAATTTGCATGGTTCCTGCTTATATTCAAATCTTCACTTTCCCTAGTATTCAACTTTGTCCTCAGGAATTAAACACAAAGGGGGTGAAGCATAGAGAAAGCATAGTGAAGGATCCAGGGTCCCTTTGCTGGGGTCCATCTTTATCCAATGTCCTTGTGTATTCTCCACTTGTTCTTTGTCATTGTCCCATTTCATGAAATTTTTATCTCCCCTTTAATAGTAAGAACAACTGAATCTGACTGACCTCTTAATCTTTTATCTCAAATTAAAACAAGACTTTTGAAAATCAAAACTTCTTTCTTTCTCTAGCTTTACTGCATCCTCCTCCTCTTAACTAATCAGTACCAGATGAGGAGTCACCAATGCCTGCATGTGAAGTAAGGAAGTAGGAAGCAGGAATGACAGAGGAAAAACAGAATTGTATCCTATGCTGCTGTGAGTTGCGAACTATTTTCATTGACATAACAGAAGTGCCTTGAGTCATCTGCAGTCTCACCGATCCCTATTTCTCCAGGTACTACAAATCTTGAGAATTCTGGGTAAGTCTAGGGAGGGGTGTCTCCCAGTGACATCCTTGAACATCCCAAGTCCAAGTTTTATAGGCAATAAGGTATGAGGTGAACCTATCCCAGATCTTTTTGATACTATCTTCTACTGAGAATATCTGGCCAGATAATAACCATTTATTTTCTTCTCACCATTCTTTTTTATTTTCTTCAGATACCTAAGATACAGCTTACTGGATACTTGTTTTCTGTTAATAACTCATCTTCAATCCAGAATTACAGAATTCTCTTCCTTTTAAAATAGAAAATGTTTTTATCTCTCCAAGTCTCTGTCTTCATTTACAAAATAAGGATTGCCATATTTCCTTTATAGGTGTCACACATATGACCCTATCATGAGAATCTGTTGAGACTGAAGATCTGATCCTATTGTGAAAATCAGAAATGATCATATCAATATCAGTTATAATTGTTTATAATATACAGGAATTCCCATGATTATAGAAATATTTGCAAACAGGTCTGAGGAAACCTCTAAAAATACAAAGAAAAACACTGGGAATGGTAGTCTTCCCAAAGCCCCTTAGAAGCTGCCCTTCCTTCCCTGGGGCTGTGCACATCATATTCCAGAATTCTGTCTCAAATAGGAACTCATCTGGCCTCACTTTGCAACTCAATTATCATTATAATATGATCGGGCTCAGCCGGCTGAAGTAGGTAGGGCTGTGACGTCTGCAACCAGCAAGACAAAACTATCAAGTGACTTGTAGCTCAATGGGCAGCAGAGGTAAGGTTAGCACCTGTACTATTTTATATCTGCTGTTTGAACTGGCCTGCCCCTAAAGTCTAACCCACACTGGGAAATTCCCACCCTCCTCAGAGAAGGCCTGCTTTTTCTTGAACTGGCTTTTATTTTTGCCTCTAATCTTCAGAAAGAATGATTGGCAGGGGTTGGGGGAGTTGTTTTGTTACAGCTTCTGTGAGTTTCTTTTCAGCAGGAGCTGAAGAAAGGGGAAGGGAAGCCTGGAAACCAGCATGAGGTTTCTGATCCTGGGCGAGTGGGCATCCTGATACCTCCATGGCTGTTTGATGTCCATCATTGTGGCAAATACACTGACTCATTTGGCCCAACTGGCTGACAGAGCCATCTGTTGTCAGGGAACCCAATTCAGGACTGTCTAGTCAGGGAGCAAAACAAAAAAAAACTCTAAATCAAAGGACAGAAGGAGAGCTGCAGTTATCTGCTGATTTTTTTTTTAAATAAGGTTTTTCCTGCAAGCAGGTGGAAGAATGTACCTTACAGGGCTTCTGTGATTGGCTCTCAGCCAGTCTTACGCATTTTTCACAGCTGGCATCAAGATAAACTAATTTTTTTACTAAATTGACCCCTATTACTTTCATTTTCATAGCTTGCAACCAATTGATGGGATACAATTTAATACAATGCCATTAATGTTACAGCATCCTCTGTAATAAAGCATCAAAAAAATGAGATAAAATCTTCCAGTGCCCACCAGTGGGGGTGGGGGAATGGAAATAAAAAAATATAGAAGATAACATGACCCTAAGAAAAAAGAGAGTGCTAAGAAATATAAAAACAATTTCTACTGAGAAAGGGATTATGAAAAATAAGACAACAAATGATCAATAATTACTTCACTAAGATGCTTCTAAAAATTCAAGAAACTTTCCCAAAGGAGGTAACATAAAGCTGGGCCATGAGAAGTGAGGGAAGGAAGACACCAAGCTGGTGGGGAACAGGAAGTCTATTCCAAGCCCAAGGAGAAGTCTGAGCAGGTGCAGATGGCTATAAAGAAACACACCTGGCCCCAAGATCTGATGCCTGCCTTCACCACTCTGGCTGGCATTTGCCCACCACCACCCTACTATGTGGTATATTCATTCATTCATTTAGTTTTATATCAATTTGGACATGCATATTTCTATTTTATTCAATGGATTGTAATCCTTTTCTAGCATTATTTATATTGTTGCTCAAACTGTTCTAGATTTTGGACATCAGTAGCCCCTTTAGTCCAGTTTTGGTGTCCTTTCATCAGGTTTCCAACATTCTTGAATAGTTTCTGACTTTCTTGAATAACTCATTTTGTATTTTTTTTTTTTTTAGCTTAAGCACTGGAATTAATCATTCTTCCAGGGAGCCTTGGTCCCTTTTAGTGGAGAATGATACTTAGGAGCCAATATCTGAGTACTAGCTGTGGTCATTGCTACTAGCTTTTCATTGCTTTCAACCTCTCTCAGTGTTCAGAGCTAAGAAAAACAACAAAAAAAATACACACACACGTTTATTTCTGAATCTATCAATTTATATATTAAAAATAATGAATTAACCTGGTGATTCTAATTCCACTTCAACACTCCTGTGTTCATTCTAGCTGTCTCCCGCCCACAGTTATAACTGCAATAGAGGAAAATCTGGCACCCATTATCATCAATATATTTGCTGATTCGCTCAAAGAACACAAAATTATTTCAGAATTGTTTGCCCATACCAGTGTGAAAAGGATTCCTACCAAATATAGTGCAGTATTCCCTTTTTTAAGAATAAAACTTATAATCAGTAAAATATGCACATGTTAAGTGGACAATTCAATAAGTTTTGGTAAACGCCTACATCCACGTAGCTCACACTGCCATTAAGACATAGGAAGTTCACCATTGTAGAAAGTTCTCTGGCTTCTTCTGGGGATATCCTTTGCTCCAGTAGGTTAGGGTTTTCTATTCTAGAAATTCACACATATGAAATCATATAATGTTCATTATCTTGTATCTAACTTCATTTGCTTGGTATGATGATTTATCCATGTTGTTGTAGAAGTGAATAGTTTTCATTTGTATTGTTTAATATTATTTCATTGTTTGAATATATTCTTTATCTACTCTTTGATAGGCATTTGGGTTGTTTCTAATTTTGAATATGAATAAAGCTGCCATGAACATTTATCATAAAGTCTTATGTGGATGCATATTCTCATTTCTTTTGGATAAATTCCTGGGAGTGTCATTATTATATCATAGGGAGGATACATGTTCAACTTTAAAAAAAGAAATCAACTAACAGATTTTTAAATTGATTGTACTATATTATGCTCCATTGTCAATGTGTGAGAATTCCAGTTGCTCCATATCCTTGACAACATTTAATGTTGCTGTTCTTTTTTAAATTTAACCATCCTGCTAAACATGGAGCGTACAGTACCTCTTCGTGATTTCATTGCATTTTCCTGCAATGATGTTGAATCATCTTTCATTTATTTATTTATTGGCCACATATATTTCATCCTCTGTGATGTCTCTGTTCAGGTCTTTTATGATTGAATTGTTTATCTTTTTATTATTTAATTATAGAATACAAGTTCTTTGTCCTTTCCCAGATATATGTTTTACAAATGATTTCTCCCAGCTTACTCTCATTTGATGAAGATATTTTCATAAGTTTTCTTTCATAAGCTTTATAAGTGTAAATTTTAAAATTAGGCCTGTGATCCATCTCAAATCACCACACAACATGATGTAGAGGTTAAAGTTCAATATTTCCATGTGGATATCAAGTTGCTCAAGCACTATTTATTGAAATCCTTCAGTGCTATTATGAAAACTCAATTGACCGTGTAAGTGTAATTGTATTTCTGATTCTCTGTTCTATTTAACTATCTTTTTATAAATACCACACTGTCTTTAAATGTAGCTTCATAATAATAATGTACCTTAAATGTAGCTTCATAATGGTCTTGAAGCCAGGGAAGACCTCCTATATTATATTATTTTCCCTTTTTGAGACTGTTTTGACTATTCCAGGTTATTTATACTTCCATATAAATTTTAGAATAGCTTATCAATTTATGAAATAAAAAAACTTTCTGGAATTATGATTTGGCTTCTGTTAAATCTATATAACAATTTGGGGGAGAACTGACATCTTGACAACTTTGTCTTTTATCAATTAACATGGTAATATAATGATTTCTTTAATTTCTCTCATTAATATTTTGTGGATTCAGGGTACAAGGTTTTTTTATGTATTGCTAAATTTATCCTTAAGTATTTTATGGATTTGATGCCATATTAAATGCATCTTTTAAATTTTTATTTTCCAAATCTTTGCTCTTAGTATATTAACTTTGTATACCACGACCTTGCTAAGTTCACTATTAGGTCTAGTAAATGTTTTGCATATTATTTAGGATTCACTATACAGACAATCATGTCATCTGCAAATATTGGCAGTTTTGCTTCTTCCTTTCTAATCTCTATGTCTGTTCCTTGCCTATTGCACTTTCTTAAACTTCTACTATGATGTAGAATAGAAGTTGTGAGAGAATACCCTAGCCTTGACCATTTTCTTAAACTATAACCTCTTAAAGAGAAAAATGTAAAACCCCTCCTAAATTTTCCTCCAACCTTTGTACAAAATTCATGCTAGTTGTCTCCATACTGTTACAATATCAGTATATATGTTGCCTTTAATGCAATCCCTATCAAAATAACACCAGCATCTTTCACAGAGCTAGAACAAACAATCCTAAAATTTGTATGAAATCACGAAAGAGACTTCAAATGCCGAAAGCAATTCCGAAAAAGAAAAACAAAACTAGAGGCATCACAATTCTGGCTTTCAAACTATATCATAAATCTTTATTCATCAAGATAGTATGGTACTGGCACAAAAACAAACATAAAAATCAATGGAATAGATTAAACAACCCAGAATTGGACCCAAAACTATATGGCCAACTAATATTTGACAAAGCAGGAAAAAAATACCCAATGGAAAAAAAGATAGTCTATTCAACAAATGATGTTGAGAATACTGGACAGCAACATGCAGAAGAACGAAAGTGGACCACTTTCTTACACACACACAAAAACACATTCAAAATGGATGAAAGACCTAAATGTGAGACAGGAAACTATTAAAATCCTAGAGGATAATACAGGCAGAAACCTCCTTGAGGTCGGCCATAGTACCTCTTATTAGACATGTTGCCAGAGGCAAGGGAAACAAGAGCAAAAATGAACTGTTGGGGCTTCATCAAGATAAAAATTTCTGCATAGCAAAGGAAACAATCAACAAAACTAAAAGACAACTCCCAAAATGGGAAGAATATTTGCAAAAAAACATATCTGATAAAGGGTTAGTATCCAAAATGTGTAAAGAATTTATCAAACTCAACACTGACAAAACAAATAATCCAGTTAAAAAATAAGAAGACATGAGTAGACACTTTTCCAAAGAAGACATCCAGATGGTTAACATGAAAAGATGCTCAACATCTCTCATTATCAGGAAAATACAAATCAAAACCACAATGAAATATCACCTCACATCCATCAGAATGCCTAAATTAACAACAAAGAAATGTGTTGCTGAGGTGCAGAGAAAGAGGAACCCTCTTACACTATTGGTAGGAAGGCAACTGGTGCAGCCACTCTGGAGAACAATTTGGAGGTTCCTCAAACAGTTAAACATAGAACTACCCTATGACACAGCAGTTGTATTACTACATATTTACCCAAAGTATACAAAAATACAGATTTAAAGGGGTACATGCACCCCAATGTTTATATCAGAATTATCAACAATAGCCAAACTACGGAGAGAGCCCAAATGTCCATTAACTGATGAATGGATAAAGAAGATGTGGGGTGTGTGTGTATGTATATGTGTGTGTGTGTGTGTGTGTGTGTGTGTGTGGAATATTATCCAGCCATCAAAAAGAATGAAATCTTCCATTTGCAACAATGTGAATGGAGCTGGAGTGTATTATGCTAAGCAAAATGAGCCAGTCAGAGAAAGATAGATACTATATGATCTCACTCATATGTGGAATTTAAGAAAACAGACGAATATATGGAAGAGGGGAAAGAAAAAAGGAGAGAGGGAAACAAGCCATAAGTAACAATAACAGAGAACAAACTGAGGGTTGACAGAGGGAGATAGGTGGAAGATAGGTTAGGTGGGTGAGGGGTATTAAAAAGGGCACTTGTTGTGATAAGCACTGGATATTGTATTTGATGAATTACTGACTGCTACTCCAGAAACCAATATTGCACTGTATGCTAACTAGCAAAATTTAAATAAAAAAATAATTATTATATATGTTGCCAAAACTAGTACATATTTCCTCTGTAAGTCTGTGGCTTCTTTGAGGCCAGAACTTATGATAGAGACATCTTTTCAATTCAGGCACCTAACATAATGCCTCAAGCATGTAAGAATTCCAAAAAAGCATTAAAAAGCCAACATTAATTTAAAAAAATTATTCTTAAGAGATAACTCTCATAAAAACATAGTACCTAATTTCCCAGAGCATGTTCCATCCAATACTAGTTCTGAGAGAAGATGTCACTTGTTAATTTTTTAAAATTTTTTGACAAATACATTTGGGGGATTCTAGATTAGATGAAGAATCAGGGGATCCCTGGGTGGCGCAGCGGTTTGGCACCTGCCTTTGGCCCAGGGCGCGATCCTGGAGACCTGGGATCAAATCCCACGTCAGGCTCCCGGTGCATGGAGCCTGCTTCTCCCTTTGCCTGTGTCTCTGGTCTCTGCCTCTCTCTCTCTCTCTCTCTCTCTCTCTCTCTCTCTCTGTGACTATCATAAATAAATAAAAATTTTTTTAAAAAGATTTAAAAAAAGAATCAGATTGGTCTATGTAATACAGTAGACAATTCATACCTACATCTAATTTGTGTAAAATTCTATGATACTTCTGTGTAACTAAACTCCCTTATAATTTGCATTTCTAACAATGGATAGAAAGTAATAAAGAAAACTTTCCAGTTACAGGTAACTCAATCTTTTCCAGTTTAGTATCTTCTCACCTAGGTCATTGTTCACTCAATTGAACGTTTAAACTCTCCTTCAAGCAATTTTTCACCTGCAGATGATCTTTCACCATTTTCTTTCCAAAAGAATGTCCAGAATTGGGATTAATGACTTCTGGACTTTCTCTTGTTGAATTCTGGTTGAGGTGTAGCTTGTGTCACCTAACTCTGGGCAATGGTCTTTTTTCTGACTACATCCCCTTCTTAGGTGTAACGTATTGCCTATTCTTCTAGCAAAATCAAAAGTTTTGAGAGCCTCATCCTCATTTTCACATCTGGATATTATGCTTCTCCATGGTTTCCTATGCACTCTAAATCCTTTGCTTTTCAGCTGCAGCTTCTTTCTGCTTTACTGTTTTTTTTGTTTGTTTGTTTTTGTTTTTGTTTTTGTTTTTTTTAATGTGGGATCACCTTGCCATTTACTATGGTGACCCATAACAGATCCAGTCTTATTTCTCAACTATTTTCATTTGCCTCAATGGGAGCATAGAAGAAATGTTTAATTCCTTTCACACCAAAGATCTGTCAAGGGAAATTTAATTGGCAAAATTCCCTGCCTAAATATGTGTATAATTTTTTCTATTCCACTGTGACCATCTCATTTTGGCACAAGAGGACTTTGGTTTTTTGTTTTTTTGTTTTTTTTTTTCACAAGAGGACTTTGTAAGTCATTGTCCTTTCAGAGTTACAATTGGCAAAGGAATGCACATACCCTAGAGTTTCAACTTCCCTTTTATTTTGTCTGAAGTTTTTAACCTCACTTATCTGGCAACCCTTGGGTGAAGACCTGTGGAAGTAGAGGTGCTGCATCTCTGAAGGATCCAGGCTGCTTCTTTTTCCTCTACCTATCCTTCCCAAATATCTCCTGTCTGCCTCATGAAAAGTATCATGTTCCTTCCTCAAACTGGTAAGGCATTCTTCATACACTACTGTTTTCTGATTAACCTCTCAACATTTTTTGGTAAAATTTAGCGACCTATGATTCCATTAAGTCTGGATTTGGGTATGTTAAAGATCTTTTGGAATTTATAAATCCATTCTCTCTCAATAAAGCTGAGATTTCAAGAATTTTTCTAGTCTTGATGTTCACAGTCTCCTTTTGGAAGCTAAATGTTAAATATTAAAGCTTTCTCTTCAAATTCCTACTCTACTGTAATTATTCTGATTTTGCCTAAGGCACTAGGTACTTCAAATTAAATAGTATGGTGATCATGGGTAATGCAGAAGAGAAAAGCATGTTACTAGCTTTATGTAACTCGGGACTTCTCAAAGCTTTCACTGTGCTAAGAGTTTTTGACTCTACGTGCATGAAGGGTATGGCCTATTGCACTTCAAACTTATTGGAACACAGATCATTTTTCTTCAGAGAACATCTGGTCAGACTAATATTCCATCAGAAATACTCTGAGGTCCAAAAGGATACATTGCAAAACAGGAAAAGCTGGAACCAGGGACGCTAGCTAAGAAGGTATTTCATTTGTCCAGAAGAGAAGTAATGAAGATCTGAACTGGAGAAATGGTAGTAGCCATGAGCCTAGACAGGTTCAATAGGTATATAGAAAATGAAATTACATGATCTGGTGAGAATATTTATCTAATAGATAGAATTCTAGATAGAATTTTTATCTAACAATATAGTTTGTAAATTTTTAAATTTCATGAAAGCACCTGGATAAAAATTAAAAACATGAGCTATATGAAATAGATGTTAATGAAGTAGATGGAGAAAGAAAACATTTCCTTTGGGTTGCCTTGAAGGGAAATTTTCCTAAAATGTCCAATTATGTTTTATTTTGCCCCTCTTAGTGTATGAAATATACTAGAAAGGTCCCCTTTATTTATTAAGACCTTTAAGAACAGACCTACCAATGGAATAAGAAAGATAGGTGAAAAAAATCACCAAACAAGCAGTTCAGTGAAATTCTGGATCCAAAGCAATTTCAATATTTTAAGCACCACATATTTTTTTTAATAACATGTTGGAATATCCTTCATGGGCCTCCACTGATGAATACTTTCCACTAACTAAGCCTAGTACGATCTGTTTATTGTAATGTGATTTGAACATAGAAGGAAGAAAAAGACAAATTTAGTCATAAACCATATTTATTGATATTATTAAGTATGGTATAAAACACTGCAAATATTTCAGGCTTAGTCAAATAGAACTAATAATAAGAATAGAATTGATGATTTCCTAACTAAAGACAAAACCATAATGCTGTGCTTCTTTTTATTAAAGATGGTGATCCTTAGAGAGAAATTATTAATAAGGTATGTTCCCGAAAAACGGCCTTTTCTTCCATATCTTTCATATAGTGAGAAAAAAAGTATATGAAAAAAATTATATGAAAAAAATAGTGATAAAGGAAATAAATTGGGGAATATGGCTGGGGGTGGGGGGAATGACTATAGTCATTTCCTTCCCTTTCTTTTTATCCACAGCGCTTTGCAATGTGACTTTGCAGCTACCTATGACTTGCTCTGAATAACAGAACACAACAGAAGTAACATCAAGCCAGTTGCAAGCTTAGGCTTCAAGGGCCATGGGCACTTCCACTTTCTAGACAGGAAGTCTTTTCTGCCTCCATGTAAGCAAATCTGAGCCAGTCCACTGAAGGATACCATTCCACTGATGCCATCCTAGGTTGGCCAGCTCTGGTAATCAGCGGCAAGTATATGACTGAGACCAGCTAAGGCCAGAAGAACTGCCCAGATAGGCCGAGACCCAATGACTGCTCTGCAGAATTACAGAATAAATACATGGTTGTTGTTTTAAGCCACTGAGTTTTGGGGTGGTTTGTTGCCCAGTAATGAATTAAATGGTTCAGATTGTTTCTCTCCTTAACTATTTAATCACCTCTCTGTATTATTCCTTTCTACTGTCTTTCTACTCTCAGTCTACCTACATATTACTGTCAACTTAATTTCCTAAATGCTATTCTTACTCTATTACTTCTTACTCAAAAAATGTTCAGTGGCTCCTGATGGCATGTGTAATAAAGTCTCAACATCTTTAATCTGGTATTCAGGCCTTTCATGATTTCTCCACAACTTAAAATTTGAATCCAAGTTTCTATGACTTTTCTCCATTCACCCTCAATTTCATCAAGATGAGTGATAATGTGCTAACTCACTGATGAGACACTACTGATTGAAAGTCCATCATTCATTTAATATGCATCTTATGCCATAGCCTACTGGAGGGGAAGGTTTTTTTGAAAGTGACTCCAAGATAACTCATGATATTCAAGACATTAAAACATAAAAAGATAATGTAGCTGAGATTTAAGGCAAGAGTCCTCATTGTTCTCCATGTGTATCATGTTTCCTGCCTTTGTCCCTATCTAGAACAATTCCCTCTGTTTCATATACTCCAGGTCTGCATATTAAAATTCTACCTATCTAAAAATCTATTCAAATGTCCCCTTGCCTAGAAATCCTTGAGAACCTTTCTCTTCACTGAATCAAAATAAATCACTCCTACATGAGCTCCCCTAGAAATGATTAGAACCACTCACAGACACTTGTCACTTCCTACTCCATATCGGCAACTTGTTTTCATTGCTTTAGATCATCTTCAGTTGAGGGCAATTCAGTATTTGTTGAATATTTCACACCCTCTTTTTTGCAATGCCAAACCAAAGTTCTAAGTACAATGTCTACTGGGTGTTATACTATATATTTCTTAAGAAAGTAACTCAATGAAAAGCACACATATAACAAACTTCGGGCTTCTGACACTTCCTTTTTATTCTGTCACTAAGTAACCATGTGACTTTAAGCATATTACGTAACCTCCTAGGGCTGAGGCCTCAAATGACATAACAGATGAGATCATGCATGTGTGAAACTCTGTATAAACTATAAACCATAAGATCAGTTTGAGGTATTGGTATTGTTTCCTATTCTGAGAAATTAGGCAGTTGAACCTGATTGTGTATGTGTATGTGTGTGTGTATGTGTGTGTTTTAATGATCCGTCCACATAGCATTCCACAATGACATGCTTGCCAGTTGCTGCTTTTTCCTGAAGGGTGCTGGCTCAAAGTGTAAAGCGATTTAAAACCTGGTTATAGAATCTGCCTCTTAGAAAGCTTATGGTAGCTTATATACTAGTGAATATCCCCTCGTGTAATTATCATTCTGGACAGTTTTGCACCATGTGGACATGTTAAATGAGACCAGAAGTATTATGAACCAGTGCCAATCAGGCCTATCCCCTTGCACTCTGAGATCAAAAGAGTCAGTCTCACCTGGAAGGAGATAGGGGTTATTATGGCAATATAAGTCACCTGAGAGTTTTGATCAAAACTTTTTTATTAGCTAAAACTTTAATTAAAAAAGTAGATTTAAAACATATTAAGAGTTCAATATTTTAAAGAATCACCTCTCAGAAATAGGCATGTAATGATGGGTGTTGGCGTAATGATACACCATAAATAATATGAGTACTACAGAGGCTTGAGCCCCACATCTCTACATTGTGATGGATTTTCCAGTTCAGTTCAATACAGTTCAATTCAATTCACTTTGATTCAATTTACATTTCTTTCAATTCAAGATAGCATTATGATATTGTGGAAGGATGGTTGGCTTTATCTCAGATCTTAGAATTCACAGACTTCAACATAGACTACCATTAGTATGACGTTTGGCAATTTACCCAATCTCTCTAAACCTTAATTTCTTCATCTGCAAAAAGGGGATAATATTAGTCACCTCATAATAGATATAAAGTCCCCAGCACAATGATTATATCATCTTCCTCCTTCTTCAATTCATGTCAGTTCAATTTGACTTAATTCAACAAACATCAACTATTTATCAACTACAATGCTGAGACATAATAATGAATTATGGTAGCATCATTGCAAATGCGGGCTTCTGAGAAGGCCCTGCAATTCAAAAGTTTATCCCTAGGAAACTATGTGTAATTTGATTAAGGAATGAGGTTATAATGGACAATGACACAGATGCACTTAGTATGGAACAAAAAGTGAAGGGATATTTGGAGATTCCATGCCTATGAACATATTCAGGTCTTCAGAAACTCACTAGGAGACAGTTCAGTGTGGCAGGTATTAGGATCTTAACCAAGACTTCTCAATTCCAATGAGTTCTGACTTGGCAGGAGATGTTAGAAAGTTTCTAGCTCTGAATGTTAGTACATTCCCTCACTTAAGAATTTAATTTCCCCTAAGCAGTGATTCAACTTATATCATATCATAAATATTTATAACATTAATATATAACCCATTCTCCTGACTTTTTATTATAATGTACAAGAAATTTGCAAATGTTAAGGGGTGTTTTACACAGACTATGTTACGATATTATAATACAAAGTCCCAAAATCTTAGCAGCTAAACATATAAGGTTTATTACATGCTCCTGCAAAGTCTGTTATATGCTGGGTGATCCTTCCAGGCAGCTGTCCTCCATGTAATGATTCAATGATTAAGGCTGTTGTCATTCTGTCATCTCAACAGACTCCATTCTTTTTGCTCAAAGAGAGATGGAAGAGACTGGAAAGTTATGTAGGGGCTTGTTCCCTGCCTCCATTTCAGAGGGACACATATAAGTTCTGCTTATGTTTCATTGGCCATTAGTCATATCTTACTGCAAAAGGACTTGGAAACTTTGACTTTCATAGGCCCAGAAAGAAAAGAATTATCAAGAAAATTATCCAGAAAAGAATTATCAAGAAAAGAAGCATCAATAAATTGATGCTTTATTACTATATAGCTCAGTGGGAATATCACAAAGGAAAGCCTGATATTTTCTCTCTGAAAATGTGATGTCTTGGCATACTCTACTCAATAAAATGAGTAAGTCTCCTTGAATTTTAGGAAGACCATTGTCTCCCATAACCAGGTCAGGGGACATGACCTGAATGGAAGGCATGAGTGAATCTAAGTATTACAAGGATGGACTTTAGTGGATCCCTCTCGTAGCCCACTTAATTCTGGTCAGCCAGATTTCTTTCTCCAGCTACTGCTGCATCAACCAGTCCCACGTGGGCTTTGATGAGCTTCACCCAGATGCAACCTCACTTTGAAGCTTTGTTCACAGACTGTTCACCATTCCCTGGATTCTCTGATGCTGCAGCATAGGACACCTACAGAATCCCACTCAGAACCCAGAAGTATGAATGAGTTAAGGGATTAATAGACAAATTATTCCCTCTTTAATTCCCCAGGCAGATAGGTCTGAGATGCATTTCATTAGGCTCCTCAGAGAGTCCCACGGGATGAGCAAGAGTCAGAGTAGATGCCAACATGTTCATGCATCCTTGTTTTAGCTTTTCTACCTTTTCTGTTTCACTCTGCCTATCCCCCACTCCTGTTTCCTCATATTACATTAGGGGGAACCTGGGCTAAGACTGAGTATAATAGGACAATTTGTAGAGCTTGAAACTTCTCTGTACTCATTGATACCTAAAATGATAGACTGGTAAGAGGTGGGCCTGATATTGTGATTTATAATAAGAAATACATATTTGGTCTTCATCCCCATTTCTGACACAGAATTCCTAAAATCCTTGGAATTTCTTAAGTGAAGAGAGCAGAAAAGTTGTCTTTGTTAGGAGTCATCTAAGAATGGGGGCTGGCTGCCAGAACTAACCACCTGATTAGAGGATCAGACCTTTCAGTCCCATGGGGAGGGAATAGGGCTGGAGGCTCAATCAACTGCCAATGCCCAATGATGTAATCAATCCTGTCTATAAACTGAAGCTTTCATAAACACCCAAAAGGACAGGGTTCAGGAGATTCCTGGTTGGTGAATACCAGGCGATTGAGGGAGAGTTGCATGCTCAGAAGACATGACAGCTCCATGTCCTTTCCCCATACCTTGCCCTATGCATCTCTTCCATCTGGCTATTCCTGAGTTATATCCTTTCATAATAAATGGGTAATCTAGTAAGTAAAATGTCTTTCTGAGCTCAGTGAACTGCTCTAGCAAATTAATCAAACCTGAGTGGGAGGGGGGTAGGTGGCCTTTGGAGTCTCCAATTTGTAGCCAGTTGGTCAGAACATAGGTTACAACCTGGGTTTACAGCTGGCATCTGAAGGGGGTGGGAGTAATCATGTAAGACACCTTAATCTGGAGGATTTTATGCTATCTCTAGGTTAGATAGTGTCAAAATTGAGTGGAATTCAGTTAACTGTAGGACACCAAGCTGGTGTCAGGTGTTTGGGTGGCATGGGGTAAACCATCGCCAACATGGGGGCATGTTGGAACTCTACCAGAACCATTTTAGTGAATCTTTGTATAAGGAGTCAATGAGACTCTGAAAAGAAAAGATTGAAATGTCTTTCCCTTTGGGGTTCAAGTTTATTAGAATGGCTGATGCATCAAGATGGCCCTAGTGAGGTTGGTCAGCAGCAGAAGACACTCAGGACCCCTAAAGGAATTTTATCATAAGGGTAAAGGTGGGTCCTGGCTGTTGACTTAGGCCAGGATTGAGCACAGTGCGAAGGTGAGGTTGGAAATGTCATCTAATGTGGAATTCGTGAACTTGCTTAAGATAGGCTAGCTGTGTATATGAGTGCAAATAGGCAGCTATAAAAATGAGATCCCAATCATAAGGCAGTATGAGCCAGGATAGATAAGGGTTACCCCAAGGAAAGGCACTTCTGTTTCCTGCCTGCCCTGTCAGCCACTGCTGACCAGCAATATCAGTCAACAAATGTTGATCATCAGACCATGAGCGGGATTTCATATAAGGCCTGTATTATGTGTAACTCCAGATTCTGCAGTTCTTTCTGTGGAGATTCTTGAAACTAGACCTGGGCCTGAGAACAAAACAAACTGTGCCACAGCAATATCAGAGTTGCTGTTGTGTGAATGGAAGCATCCTTACCCCAAAGGGGGAAATTCACATGAGCCAGGACAGCCGAGCATTGGAACTAGATTAAGGGAGAACTGATCCAGGAAAAAGAGAAACTTGTTTGTGACAGCCAAGATAGAAGTTCAATTTGCATAATGTGTCTTTTAGGCCCTAAGTAAGAAGAGCAGAAAATTAGACAGCACCATGGTTAAAGAGATCTCATGATCCAAGTGCAATGGATTCCTGGCAGATTTTTCATCCTTCTGGTCCCTCAAAGATGGGAGACTGAATATTTTTTAGGCAACAGCTTTGTGAGGGTTTCGATTTCCTGACTTTGGGCTATTGTAGTTTTGTGCTGTGTTAATTTAGCTAAGCTGGAGCTACATTCCCCAGAATTCCCCTTTCCCTTTATGGCTCCAGACTACCCTTGGCCACCAGAAATTTCTATGAAGCTGGGAAGGTGAAGATTCAGTTTTGATTATGCTGGAAGGTTGGTATATGGTCAGAAGTAGTTGCAGCTCACATACCTTGTCACAGGTGCTGGCTCACCTGGTTGGTTTGCAGCAGCAACCTAGCCCATTCTCTATCACCTTCCTCTTTTGGCTTCTCTGACTCCCTAGCCAAGAACCTGTCAACTTCTGCAGTAATGGGCTGGCAGCTTCTTCTGCAGATGATTCACATTAACAAAGTCAGAGGCTTAGAAGTGGTGTGACACCTCCGTGGGTTCTGCCTTGATCACGTGAATTACAGCTTGCATTTGCTCTCCCCTTTTCACGACCATCCTTCCTTTTCCCTGTCAGCCCTGCTCATGCCAGGCCCAGACTAGATGCAAAAGCAATAGCCCTACATAAATTGTCTTACCAGTCACCAGAACTTTACATGGTAAAATCCCTATAATAAGCTCCTTATTGGATATCACTCCTAGTCAATTTGCTTCTGATCAAACACTGTCCGATACCATGGCCAAACACACAAAGATTTCTGTTTTACAACTTTGGGCCAGAGGTGTTTCCACCTGTTTTGGCCTGATTTCATTTGTGCGATGTACAATATGGGTAGGAAAGGGGGAGATTGGGGTAGGAATAGTGGTTTGCAAGAGAGCTATCCTAAGGATGTTCCCAGTTTTAACACAACAGCATAACTGAAGCCACAACATTAAATCCTCACAGGAAAAAAAATAAATAAATAAATAAATAAATAAATAAATAAATAAATAAATAAATAAATCCTCACAGGGAAGAAGAAAGTGAAGAAAACAAAGAGAGCAGGCAAGGTGGAGACAAGAGAGCATGTGCTTCAGCAGGGGAAGCAACCAATCCTTCAAGCTGGTTGTTATCAGGTGAGAATAGACACCTGCTATTGCAAGACTTGATTTTCCTAAAAAGCTGGAAATTCAAATTCTTATACGAAATTTCCCAATTTTAAATGTTTGCAGCCATAAAACCAAAAGCTAAGGACTTTTTTTTTTTTAATTAATGTTTAAACCTAACAAATCCTACCCGTAAGTCAGATTTCACCCCGGTTAAATGTGAAGTCCACGGCCAAACTTCCTGGTTGCAAATCCATGCTTAACTATTTATTACATATGTACCCTTGGCCAAGTTACTTCTGTACCTCGGTCTTTAAACTATAAAATAAGACCAATAGCACTAAGCACATAGGATGTCTACAAGGATCAAATGAGTTACTAATACATTTCTTTGTTTCTAAGACACTACTGAATGCAGGATGAACCATTATTTAATGTGTCCCCAAGAAAGAAAAGATGGCTGCTAATTAACCTATGATACAATGGCTTCTTATCACTTGGAATTATTGTTTTATACTTATTGAAGAAGCTCTTTTAGAGTTATTTTAACATCTATTTTTATCACTTATCACATATATAAAAGGCACATAGATAAAGGAAATATAAGTGAAATAATCAGGTTTGGTCTTCTTAAACCCTCCACATTATGACGCTGACAACTAAGAATTAGCTTTCAACTTCGTGCTTTTCCACAAAGTGTCATCCTTGCTGCTATTAAGAATGTCAGTGATGTAGCATTTCTTAAAAGAGTACTCACCATTGTCTCTAGAAATTTCTTCCACGTTACTGACACCCATAGAGAGAGGATTTGATCTTACCAGAAGATGTCAAACAGAGAATTTTCAGACAAGAGAAAGATGTGTTATTTTTTTTAAATGGTCCTTAAGTTAAAGATTGTTGGCTAAACATTCAAAGGATTTCAGCTTTTAGTCATTCGCCAGGAATAACAAAAAAAGTTTGTGCATCTACAAACATTGGCAGCTTCACAATAACTGTTGTTTGGCTGAAAGTGACTGTCAAAGTGGCATTGATTATAAGATATTTTCCTACATATTAAAACATTTAAAAAAGTGTATTAACTTTCATCCAATAGAGTTTTTGCAAAGATTATAGGAGAGTGTTTGATAAATAAAGGTAAATAAAATCTAAATACAGGGGGGACAGCTAGCATTACTACTTAAGTCTCAGTCCTATCTTGAATTACGTGTATGGCATTTCTTAAGACATTAATCTTTTCATCTATAAAGTACGTATAATCTGAGTTGTATTGATTGCATGTGACAGTACCTGAGTGAATGGATGGTCATGTGTAGAATGTCAGGTTTATGTCAATTCAGGGGATCAGAGTCTCTTAAGGTTGGAAGAGACAAACGTGTAGAAAGAAAGGAACACAAAAGAGTTCGCTGATTAGGTCTCTTTGGGAAGGGCAGACTGAATCAATACAGTTTCTTAAAAAAGTAAAAATAAAAGACCCATAATATTGTTTTTTTAAAGTGATCTCTGTGTCAATGTGGGGTTCAAACTCATGACCTCAAGATCAAGAATCACATGCTCTACCAACTTAGCCTTCCAGGTGCCCCTACCCACAGTATTGGTTTTGACTACAAATATAACCTGTTGAAGGCAAGAACAAATAGAAAAACTTTATCTGGAAAGAGAGGAAATAGCAGAGACAACATTTGCCTACATCAGACAACCTGATTGGAAAGGCTTAGATAGCGTGAGTCCAAGTTTCATCTGATCTAGGACGTCTGGCCACAGCAAGTCCCAGAAGAGACATTGTAATGGCTGAGGTCCTGGGACCCCATTTGTCCACTGCACCTGAATCTCAAAGTCCCTTCTCTGAGAGAAAACAACATTGCCTTGGCTTTTTGGTTCTTAAATGATATCATTTCAGTTTCCTCCCCCCACCCCGCCCTCCCCAAGCCCCAGGATACGCCAGGACTTGAAGAATGAGGCTGTGTTGGAAAGAAATCAGGCAGAGGAAAGGCCACCCCTCTCCTATCCCACCTTCCATGGTTACAAATGTTTCTGTGAGCTGAACGGGGGCATTGTATATTTCATTTACAATGATTGTACAACAGCTGTATAATCGATGTTGTTGAAGATAGGAGTGTTGCTCAGAGTGCAGCATAAATGTCCACAGTGAGCTGCAAATGTGAATAAGAATGGCCCTGCCTGCATAGTAATTGGTATTATTATCGGAATGAATGGGAAAGCCACATATGGATGGATGGGTGGGCCTTTGAAAGGGTGCAGCACGAGAGACTAGCGGTAGTGCTTGTTTTCTCTTATCCACGTCTGTTTTCTCCAATAACCAGCCAAAGGAGGTAGAGGAAAGGGGATAAGAAGTGGGAATGTAGTGGGGAGAGAGAGAAGCTCTTTATCTGCTAGTCCATAGCAAGCCTGTTTTTCTCTGTCAGTGCCCACTCTTATTAATTACAACCAAGTATATCACACATCCCTTCCCTTAAACAAAAAATCTGTTACAAAAGGATAGAGTCATAGGCTCAGATGAAGGGGGTAAGGGTGAGGGGGAGACATGGGGAAGAGAAACACTTCAGGTTAATTGGAGCTGAGAATATAAAATACTCGTCTTAAAGTGTGTGCTTCAGTTATGAGAAGGAAAGTGTCGAGATCATAATGTTTTCTGTGCAGGATTCAACACAGCATGGGTGTTTTAAAACAAGCGGTAATCATTTCTCATGGAGAAATTATAAGCTGCAGCTCCAGGCTCAGGACAAGCACATGGGAGACTCTCGTTCTTTTCATCAGACTCTCGTTCTTTTCATCTCTTCAGGGAGACACAGGGAGACACTCGGTAGTTAGCGGCTGAGTCCCTTGAACCAAATGGCAGAGTTAGAGACGGAGAGAATTATATAGTTTAATTTGCTCAGTGCTTTATTCATTCAGAAAGAAATGACATGGAATTCTCCTAGAATTCTGAAAAGTAGGAGGGAAGAAATTTTGGTTTGAAAATCAAACTGCCTGGCTTCTAAAGAGACGGGGGAGCAAACTGATCAACTTTGTAATCAGGAAATAACACAACATTGTTCCAGTGGTTTCTTTGGCAGAGCTAGCTATGTCATTTCCTTTAAAGACAAGACCTTTTGAGCCTGGTGCAAAAACAGCCTCTGCAGAGTTAGTGCCTTGGTGTGCTTGCTCTCGTCCTGGATTATTCACCCTTGTGGCATCCGAATCGCGATTAGGGCTCTGTTTAGAGATTCATTTTTACTAGAAATAATTTCTTTAAAGTAATAAACAATACACTGCATAATACTAAGTTAAAAATTCTTAGAAATAAATGCAGGGAAATTAGTTACAATTATTCACATAGTTCTTCAAAATGGTAGCACATGAGAAGAAAGAGGGGTCCCTCTCACCCTTTTTTTTTGAAGATCCATCTTTGTTTACTTCATTCCCAAGTATTAAGAGATTGCATGAACCATTTGCATAGGATAACTAACATATACCACATCATTTGCACGTCTGCAAGTACACGTGAGTAACCGTAATTACACGTGACACCAATTACTCTATTACTTTGTATTAAATTATAATGGAAAATTCCACTAGAGAATTGAAGCCTAATTGCATCTTAATTTGCATAATTTTGCATATTAATTACATCTCAGATGAATAATAAATTTCAGCAGATTTTTAATTTATGCATAGACACAAAAACAAGTGGAGAAATAATTTAGAAAAAAAAATACCAGCAACTATTACTTAGGGCATTCAACTAATTTTGCTTAGTTTAGCAAAACAAAACTTGGTTTGTTTAATATAGCATCTTTAGGCTGATTGCTGTTTATTGCACAATATGTCAGTCTTGAAACATAGGTGCAGATATGGCTTTTCTTAATAAAAAAAAGTGTTCAATTATAACATTTCAAGTTTGGGATTTTATATTTTGATAAAACTGTCGTGGGGATAACATCGTTTAGTTGGAAATACCTATAATTGTGATGTATTTTATTGAGGCTTAATTTCTGTTGCAGTTATTTTAAATGCAAGGTATTATGAAAAAGAGAACGTAAAGATATCTTGGTGAAGGAGATCACTAATAAAATATGCCAGTGCTTTCTAATTTTGAGTCTATTATGAAGTCACCCAAGATTGTTTTAGTGATTTTGCATGAATGATTCAGAGTAAGAAATTCTATACAATCACAATTTAGAAGAATGGCTTTTAAAGATTACTACTATTTTCTAATTGTTTTCTTTGTTTTTCCTTGCCTGCATGGTAAACAATCATAATTCCTGACTGCTAGAGAGACCTTGGTTTTAAATTTAGTCCCCTTGCTTCTGATTTACTAAATAAACAGAAGGTTTATTTCTCTGAGATAATTCATGCATTTTAGTTACATAGCTATATCTAGGTTGACAGTCATTAGGAAACACCGATTTAGTGTTCCTCAAATGACAGTATGTAACGGAAAATTCATTTCATCCACGTCTTGCCTAAACCCAAGCCCTACTGCTTTATACCTGCTGCCACTGTTAGAGGGGGAAACCCTTAGCTCTGCCTCCACTAAGTCTAATACTGTGATCATTTGCCAAATTATACAAAAGAAGAGGATGACAACGTCCTAATAAATCAGGAAACTGTCAAGATTAATAATCTCAGCCGTCATCTGTTTTCCTATAAAAGCCCTACTGGCATCAAATATTTTCCAGTTTGTTTTGCAGTTCTGTTGGTGCAGAAACTGGACTTGTGCCAGCCTGGTGCCATGTGAACTCCAAGAGGCCATTCTATATGTCTTTTATCACATTAATCTGGATTTCACAACTGTGCTGGTTCAAAAGGCTGTAAGCAAGAATTCTTTACAACATATGTTCCCCTTCTCCAGTTACCAGCCACTGTTGTTATTTGCTATTTAATACACAACACATTTGAGCTAGAGGTTTGGATTTGTCATTGTGTCCTTCTATTTCAGTGTTTTCTGTTTGCATCCAAAAAAGTTTGCCTTGTTTGTAGTAAAAATAAAGACTCGTCGGTGCTTTCTCAATTACATGAATTTCTATCCTGTGCTTGACCCGGGTCTTGGGTTTCTGTTAACCAAGTCACCGTCCTGGGAGTGCCTTTGATTATTTTAATGTTTAAAAGCTGAGATACTTTAGCTATCAAAAACAGAGCTGCATCGATGATTGTATCTGTCCCTTTACTTTTTTGTTCCACCCCTTTGACCAGGTTCTTCTATTAAAGAGAGATTTGAGCTGGAGGAGTCCCTCAGAAGACCCAATCCTTCCAACATTTAAACAATGGTTCCCTCTTGTGGCAATGATTGAGAACTGCGACTTGAGAAGGTGGGTAAAAATCTCTTAAAACCGATTACTATGACACCTACAGTATTAATCTGCTTTGCAGATAATATTTAGGGTCCTTCTCAGGTCCCTCAGGCCTTTGTTACCTATTTTCATACAGTTGCAAGTTTTGGAATTTTTTGAGAAAGAATGGCCAAGCAGTCTGATGCTTATTATAGGTAGCATGGGGGAGGGGGGATATCTCTCTTTTGGGGTATAAAGTCTGCATTTGAGGGTAGTTTTGAAGCTGTTAATGTGGCTGTTGGAAAAAAAGACAGTTTAGCCTTTCACTGAAAGCTCTGGAAATGGATTTAGAACTTCACTATTCACTATTCATTATCTCCTGAGGGAACGTTGCTAGTGTAGAATTAAATCTAGACTATGCTTGTTCTTTCAGGCATTTTATCCTCAAAGTTCATCTGAGGGAGGAAAAATCTGACACTTAACCAGTTGTTCAAAGACAGTCTTTCCAAGCACCTTTGATATATGCTCTCAAAGATTTATTTTGAGTCAAATTTCCCCAGGGGCCACCATCTTACACTCTCCAAATTACCGTGATAAAGAGCATTCTTCTGACACAGCAACTATAAACAGCCCACAAATGCTTTCTTTCGGTGTTAAGCTATGTTCAGAACAGCAACAGCCAAGAGATGTCCCTTAAGTAGATTTTTTTCCTTAAGATCATGTTTAATGTAAAAGTAAAGTGTTGTTAGCAACAGAGACAAGAAGCTGCTCTTATGGTCATATGACCATAAGTATCTACAAAGGATTGCAGCCATCCACACAAGATGGATGCAGTGTTTTTTTAGTATACTCCAAAATCTTGAGTAATAAAAATGCCATCTTTCAATTCTACTCTAAGGATCCTTTTTAAAGAATGAAAGCATTCGTATCTGTCAAGCCATTTTCAAGCCATGATCCCTCTCATTCACTACAGAATTTATTTGTATAGAAGTTTAACATGGGAACTGAGTTTCAGGATGGAAATGTTCACTAGTTCTGGGTGTCCAGCAGAGGTTGATCAAAGGAGAGCTAAATGTCAAGAAGGGAAAGCACAGAGATCATTTAATGAGTAGTACCATGTCACTTGCCCTTTGATTCCAAGTGAATGCCTCCTTCCCTCCCTTCTCTCACCCACTTCAGGCTCCGCCACCAAGTTCTCTTCCTTTTCCTGTTGAGGCAGCAAAGACAGCACAGGCCACCTCCACATATTTTACTGACCATCCTCCATTTTGTGCAGAAGCACACAAGCAGCTCATTTTTAACTATCCACCCGCAATATGAGTCATATAAGCCGCTCACATAACACAGGAAGATTATATATTCAGGAAATAGGATTAGCATCAATTTAATTTTTAGCTGGAATTCCAAAATGGAAAAGAATGACTTTCTTCAAATAGTGACTCCTTTTTTTTTTTTTTTTTTTTTTTTTTTTTTTTGTAAATTGTGTTTCCCATGGTGACTCTTGCTACCCGTTCCTGTCCTCACTGGGGAGGGAAGAGTCCCATTTACACCTCCTTTGTCATGCTCTCTTGGGTCTGATAAGAGTGTCCCCTGGGAGTTGTGCCTACAATTCCTTTCAAGAGACTTTTCATGCTGTCTTTTTGCTTACTATAATAATATAAAATTAAACGAAATAATGACCACGAAAAGCTTGCCCTACAAATGCACAATTATTAGCTTTTGTGGACAGTGATTTTTAAATCACTATCAACTGTTTTTTTTTTTTATAGGATATGTACCTTCAAACTCTCAATCTCCTCCTGTTCTTGCTCTGTCTCTGTCTCTATCTCTCTCTGAGATTAGCAGTGTAATTCATCAGCACAGCAGAAATACAAAATAAAAATCCATTTGGCTTTTCATCTTCCTTCTCTTAGAAGAACACAGAGGCCCTTGGAAGTTGCAAAACAAAAAAAGAACAGAGAGGGGAACTGCAACGCAGAGGCTCCCAGATTTTAAATTTAAAGATCCAGTAAAAATTTCAAACACAGTCAAGATTTGGGGATGACATAGATTTTCCAGCTTTTGATTTTGCCAAAGAAGCTCTTTTTAAAAAATCTAAAAATAACCATATATGCTAACTATCATTTATAAAAGATAGCTTAACAACAAAGGAATATGTAGAACATAATCTCAAAATATAAAAAGGACATCCTTCTCATTAACTATATTTAGCTTTAAAAAACAATCACTCTGCTTTTCTTATTTTTCTCCTTTATGCTTTCATCAATTAGATGAGTTAAACTTCAATCGAGAGTAGCACCAGTCCACGGGCCAGCATCTGGGACTCACTAGCTTGCCTACTTTATTCTGGGCTAGATCACCTCTTCTAGGAGATTTCCCCTTAATTTGTTATCACAATGAACAACTCTGCCATTCATGCTTTCATGATGCAGTTTTATTTTCACCATTTTATTTTAAATGTGTTTTGTTACTTAACTCGTTTCCGTCTTCTGATTGTAAACACCTTGAGGTCAGAAATTCCTGTAACTGAAGCATTTTCTAAGAAGCACTCCATAAATTTCAGTTGGCCCAAATGAACCCAAAATCTCAAAGAAAATGATATGATTTTGCAAGAGTTGATTTTCCCTCCTAAAGACCAATAACTCCTGTAGGCATGTAGAAAAAAAGATGAGAAATGTTAGAAGATGGGGGGAAAAAAAACAAAACAAAAACAAAAAGAAATATTGGAAGGTGGAATTGATCACATCCACACAGATAACAATGAGAGGAAGTGTCCAAGAAGATGTAGATTTCCCAAATTGTTCTACTGTGTTCAATCCCAAATCACATAGGTACATACATCAAAAAATTCCTGTAACCTTGCTCTAATTGAGACCACAAACTAAGGTTTAGATATAGGGAGGAAATATGTACTTCTTACTGACTGGTCTTGCTCTTGGCCAAACACTTCCATTTTCAGATTCTCTTTGCTGAGTTTGATTCCTGACAGCTAGGATTCAAAGGCCATTGACTATCATGGGGTTGTGGTTCTTCAGAGTCAGAAAGCCATTAGGAAGTTACCTGTATCTACCTTCCTGAGGTATGGAAGAGGAAACTGAGACTCAGAAGGACAAAATAAACTGGTCTTCTGACTTCCCAGCCAGTGTTCTTCCACTCAAACTACTAGATTGACAGAAGGGAAAATCATGTGGCAACTTGTGCTTTTTAGAAGAGAATTTTAGAGGTAATCTAATTATTTTTATATTGCATTAAGAAAGGGAGAACGGAAGGAAGAGCAAGCCGCCAAAATCAGCAAGGTAAACTCTACAGAAAACCTGGTTTTCATCAGCTGGTCATAGCCTTGGGAGTCAGACCAGGGCCCCCGGAGGAAAATCCAGGGCTGATCCATTCTTGGCAGAAAATGTTTTTTTGGGTAAGCCGCCCAATAGCCTTTTTTTCCTCCCATCTTCTAGATAAAAATGAGTGTTTAAAAACTGTGCTAAAATTTTCAAAAACACCTTAAAAAGATTCCATTACTTAAAGTGATTTGGATAATTGTGTTCAATGGTAGCCATTATTTAAAAATATAATTAGTTGCTGAACTCAGAGAAGGAGGGAAATTTCTGCAGGTGTTTCTCATTATTTGCTATGCATACAAAATATCTGCATAAATTACCATTATTATTCCAATGTATACTAAGAGACAATAAAGCATTAGCAAGCAAAGAAGAACGCTGTTGACCCACAGACTATGAGAGAGGCTGGATCCACAGTAATGGTGTGCTGGCCTTCAGAGCTATTGTTGCACATGTGCAACTGCATTCAGGATTGAAAGAAACAATTTTGCACCTGTAACAATATTACATATGGAACGTAACTCCATCAGAAAGATATTGAAAATGGAGGAGGGGGCAGGGAGAAATCACCACAAAACAATGTGCAAAGGAACAGTGTGTGCTCTAATTGTTTCAAAAGGTTTACACATGCTGTAGGTGGGTTTTTGGGATATTTCTTTGCGTTTATAGCCCCCACAGGATACACAGATGAGGTTTGGTTTGAAGTATGTGGTGCATTTTACATATTTCTTTTACGATATTTCTAGTGTTTGAGAGCAATGTCATTCTCAGCACAGTCCCATAGAACTTTCTGTGAAAGGTAGAAATGTTCCACATCTGCACTATCCAACACCAGTAGCCATCTTTGGCTATTAAATGCTTAAAACCTGGCCAGTGCAACTAAAAAACTGATTTTTAAAAATTCAGTACCTTTAAATTTAAATAACCACATGTCGTTAGTGACTGCTAAATTGGACAGCACAGGACAACTTAACTTCCCTGGGTTGTCTTTGTCAATGAAAATAATAACTAATACCTTTTGTATACTTACTATGTACTAGGAACAAGGCTAAATATTATCTCGTTTCATTACAACAAGTCTCTGAAATCAGTACTATCACAGTTGAAGAAACTCAAGTCCATAGAAATTGAATTACTTATCTTGAAGTCACCGGACTAGCAGGTATAGAATTTAGACAGTCTGACTCCAGATTTTTCCCTGTTGAACTCTTAGGGTGGTATCAAGAGACATGCTGTTGAATTCAGTCTACTATTCACAATGAATCAACATCTGTAGGTATATATAGCATGAGTTCAAATGATGAATGGATAATATAGTAATGTGCCACATTGGAAATAAAGATTAACCAGTGATCAATCCAGTTCATAATACTGACAGGATGGAAGCCCAGAGGAGCTGAGTTCAAACACATGAGTTAGTGTTAGCAAGCTTAGAACCAAAGCCATCAAGATACATACATACATATATATATACTGAGTGCCCCCAAACAGCGTATCACATAGTAAATACTCATAAAATGGTAAATCTGATATAGCAACTGAGAAGGAAGACACAGAAGAGAAGCTGGGGCCTACTTACTTGCTGACAAAGAACAAATGAAAAACACTAACTGGGAAATGAAGGTAACTTACTGACAGTAATCATAATTCTGGTTTTCAGGTATCATCCCTGCTTTGCATGAGTAATACTATACCAATCTGCCCCAGCCTCTGTAGTTCAAGAATTCACAAACCTCCTCATGCTTAAGACTTGTCCAAGAAAGGAATAATGCTAAGAGGTTGTTCAAGGGAATAAGGAAAACAGGAAGTTGATTCAGCTTATTTTATCACTCTCATATTGCAATGACTGTTAACAAAACCTATGTGGAGTCTTACTACCATAGCCTTTGTGCTATTTATGTAACCTTTTTGGGGTTATTCACATCTGCATATCTTTTGACTAAATACATAGACCCCTTTGGACCAGAGGGACCAGAACATAGAATAAAACTTTCATTTCTTAACTGTGTACACCAGGCATTTTTGCACATCTTAGGTAGATAAAATGACTCCCGTTGAACTTCAGAGAGGTTAAGTAACTTGCCCCAAATGACAGAACTAGTGAGTTAGAAATTCCAAATTTGAACTCAGATCTATTAAATTCTAAAAACTGGCACTCTCTTTACTACTCTGACCTGTTCCTCACCGCCATACAGTAAGGTCTGTGATCCTGGCTTGAAATTCTAAAGATGATCTGTCTCATTTTTGATGTTCAATACAACCAGAGTTTAAAAGACACAAGCCAAACCCATCAGACTTGCATGATGACATGTCTCAAAATCCTAATTCTGTTCCCTCCAACTAAATGAGACCACACACTCTATCCCTACCCCTGACTCATGACCTCTTGAACAAAACTTTCTAAATTTCTAATTTTTCACAGTAATTTTACTGCTTGCCTGCCCCCAAATTTCTCCTGGGAGCAGAGTTGATTATCCCACCCATTCTTCTGACTGTTGCACCTACTGCACAAGCAGTATTATGGTTATTTGTTTTGGTGCCCACATCTCTACTCAGCTACTCAAAGTTGTGTTCTATCACAGCCCTTGTATGTATCTTGTAACTGAGAAAGTGCCCGCACACAGTAGGTGCTTAAATATGTGTTGCATGCAACCAAACAGCAAGTTTACACAAACACTCTCCAAGATATATGGTTTTTTCTCATTGATGATGCTTTGAGTGAGCTAGCCATAACAATGATATCTCCATAATTGCATTTACATATTAATTATTTGCTTCAGATTCTGTTTCCCCACAGGACTGAGAGCTCTTTAAAGGGAGTGTCTCATTTCTGTCAGTATAGCTTATATGTTAAGAGCACAGACTCTGGAGCCCCTCAGCCTACTGAGTCCCAAGTGCCCCGTTCCCGTCCTCCTTACCAGCTTATGATGAATTGTACCTGGGTCCTAATTTACAAGGGCAACTGAGTGACGACATGGGGAGGTCAATGCCATTGAAAGAAAACAAGAGTCAAGGCACACCACAAAGGGCCACAAAGGAAGCACCACATCCAGTCAGGAGGCAGAAGCAGGAAGGATGGGGGGAACCTAGATCAGAACTTTGATTTGGCCTTCTGTGCGAAAGGCAAGGCAGAGCAGAATGAATAGTTTAGGACTGGCTAATCTGAATAATTCCAGTAGATTTGGGGCTCTAAGGGTGGTCTCCAGTTGCTTGAGCCCTGCCCTGGGATGATTCAGGGCAGTAGAAATATTGGTTATGTGTGTGAGATTTAGAGAAGTAGGTGGTTGGGAGGATAGACTTGGGACTGATTGGTTTGCATATGAAAGGTGTGCTCCAGGGATTATGTTTTGCTATCTATAAGAAGAGTTCGCTTCCCCAAGGAGGGCCAATCTCTCCCTAGCCAGCAGCAAGATAGAGAGATAGAGAGATAGATTTTTTTTTTTTAATAGGCTCCATACCCAGCATGGAACCCATCTAGCCAGCAAGATTTTTTAGATGTTAAAACATTTAAGATGTAGGAAAAAAAATGCCAATGCAATGTGACTTTGACAACATGCTCACTCTGTCTCCCTTTCTCGTCTGTAAAATGGGGATGATAATACAACAGAGTTGTAGCAAAAATTAAATGAAGTGTGTGACATATAGGATATGATATAAAAATCAACCATAATATTTGTCACATGCCTCCCACAAAGCAGGAGGTGCCCTGAAAGTCCTGAATGAATGAATGCGTGAATGAGCTCCCATGATTATGCACCTTCGTGTTAAGCAACCAACATTTTCAATTTCTCAGAAACAGAAAATGAATCTGTGGGCAAAATTGGCACGGAAGTGGAAAGATGAATCAAATCTAGAGGAAGAATAAGATTCCCAGCCACTAAAGGGTTGCTGCGGTTTTCCTATAGTGCTTCTGTTAGTCCATCTATCTCTGTCTCAATATTTAAGGCAGGCATTTGTCTTTCAGGTTTCTTTTGGCATCACTGCAGTCATCAAATGAAACATAATTTCCCCCATCCATAACCCAGTGAAGTTTAGTTGGACTTGGTACCACTACTCTCACTCCCAATTTTACAAAGAAAATTTGCATCTTCAGACATCAGCAGCATGAGACAACCTAAGAAATAAGGTGCATTAAGCTTCTAAATAGACTTTTCCTTTATTATCTGTATATAGCATCTATCTAATGGAAAACGAAGCAACAGCATCCATCTCTTTCTACTGTCATTAAAATTCAGTGGAATCCAATGAACTCTCCCTGTTACAAGCAAAAGACCTGGTATCATTCTCTACCTCTAATGAACCTGGCATCTCAGATGCATAGACATTTAGAGTCAGAGAACTGGATAGTATTTAATCTACACCCTCGATTTCCAAAAAAGGAAATAGCTTCCAATGCCCCATCTGCCATTTCTTGTCAACAGTTCTAGAAAAAGGAATCATTTCTGTGTGTTTAGGACACCCAGAATAACATCTTGTTTTTTTTTAAATCATCATCATGGTCGATGAGTGCATACATTTTACTAGTATTAACACAAGAAACTCACTTCATTGAACAGTGAGGCTTGGAAATGTCCATCTAATGTACCCTTGATGCCAAAAGCAGAGCAGAAATAACCCATATTATAACATGAATGAGTAACTAATCCTCTTATGCATAGATGTCAATAGTTGTACTGGAAAGGACATTGGGTGGGGGCCTTGGGGGAGGGGCCCAATTAGCTAATCTCTAGCTAAGAGACTTTGTGTAAATTATTTAAACACTTGAGTCTCTGTTTTCTTATCTGTAAAATGAGGATATTAAACCAGATGTTCAAGATCTAACGCCCTGGTTTGATGAGAGAGACTACACTCAAACTTTATGGCACTAATTACGCAAGGGTCACTTCAGCAAGTCCAAATGTCAAGGCCAGTTCACACAGATCCAATAGAGTTCCGCAGACCACCTGATAACCATGTGTATGTATTGGCATATATATATACATATATATCCTTTATACATTTATCATCGTTTATAATCTTTTAAGGCTATTTCCTATAACAAGAAGTTCAATTTAAAAATAAGTTGAGTTATGGGTCTTTATACAGCATTCATTTCTACACACTTGAAATGAGAAATGTTCGCTATTTAATTAGTCAGGTTCATGATTTAGTCTGTAAACTCAAAGACCATATCTAGGTTTTACATAATATTGATTACATGATCTGGGCTCATTAAAGGATAATAATTTAAAAATCACTTTTAAGTGTTAGCTTTCTCTAGCTAATTTCCTTTCCATATGAATGCTTCATATTTTAATATACAACCTTTTCTCCTATTTATTTATTTATTTATTTATTTATCTATCTATTTATTTATTTATTTTTGCTCTAGAAAACCAGTGAGAATTCATCTAGAATGATGACAAAATTAATGGAAATTTAAATGAAAGTGTACTCTTATTGGAATTTCATTTTTGATGACATAATAATAGGCTTATATAGCACCTTTCATCTATGGACCTCTAAGTACTTTACAAACATTAGTTAATTCGCACAACAATCCTGTGAGGTTGGCAATTATAATCAGCCCCATTATGTAAATCAGGGAAGTGCAATACAGAAAGGTTAAGCTCCTCAGGCAATGTGAAAACCAGTGGCACAGCCAACTCCATACCACAAGCTTTCATGAGCTTAGCACTGCACACCCAGAAAGGTCTGTGGAAAGTCGCCCATTCCTGTAGGTTGTAAAAAAAAAGAACTCTTGTGAAAAGAAAACCGAAAGAGATGTCTAATTTTGTCACCTTTTCAGTGTTCTACACTGGATGTGAAACAACTAGAAAGGGTCAGCAGGACAGAGTGGAACTTGACTTGAAATGTGAAGAGAACTGGTACTATTAAGGGAACTTCCCCACCAGTATGACTCTAGCCAGAAGTCTATGTGATACTCACTCATTCATCAGCAACATCTGAAGGAGAAAAAAAAAAAAAGTATTAACCCAAACACTAATGTGAATGTTGTTTATAGCAGCAGAAGTTCTTTATTGTTTATGGGCCTATGAGCACCCTATGACTCAGTGACTTCAAAATACATTTTTTCTTGCTCACAGATCTCTAGGTCAGCTGGGGGTTAGTGATACAGGTTGGGGTTGGCTTCAAGCTGCAGGTGGGGTCCAGGTCTGCTCCATGAGTGTCACCTCTCCTTCAGAGATGGATAGCTAGAGCATGTTTTTCTTATGACAGGTCTACTTTAAACTGTTATTGCATCATACCAACTGGTAACCCATCGGTGTATGCAAGCTACATGGTCACGCTCAAAGCCAAATTATGGTGAAATTCCTTCTGCCCTACATGAGGCCAGTCAAGTTGCATGGCTAAACCCAGTATCGGCCAGGTAGAAAAGCTTATTATTCCCATTAAGGTGGTAAAGAAGTGTGAATGTTTTTGAATAGTCATAACCTACCATTGTAGTTATTCTTGTGCCCATTTTATAGACAAAAAAGGCTACCGCCAGAGAAAGCTTAGGAGTACCCATTTCTGTATTTCTCCTACCCTCTGCTCCCACTGTTGTCTCCCTTCAAGCACCAAGTATATTAAAGGCTGTTTCTCCTCCCTCAGATCATCCATTCAGAAGTGATATAGGTCTACCTTCTCCTCTTCACTGGAGACTGATGATGATTTAAATTACAGGCCATGGACCTCTCTACCCTGGTTATGGTTTAAGCAGGGACTAAATAGCCCTCTTTGATTCCATGCCTATAGTTTCTCATGGGACCAAGAAGCACTGAGCCCTCCTCTTTCCTTCATCACCAGTGCATTTAAGCCATTAAACCATCCTGCTGCATTTCAACAAATGATGCAGACAATTCACAGAAAGCACCCTTTAGCTTTTGGATATATGAATTAATCATTCCAGCTAACCAGATACAGAGTCCACCTAAGGCTTCTGACCTCCTCAAAATAAATATTAAATGTCTCAGACTTACTCTTTAGAAGCAATGCAAATAACCAACAGTCCCTGGGTCAAAGATCTGAGAAATGATAAGTTCAAATAAATCCAATCATGAGGTCAGGCAAGAATCTTATAACTGGTGTGAATATTGCACATTGCCCACATACAGTTTTCTCCTGCCAATACCAGCAGGGACACCAGGAAGTGTGAATGGGCTGGTTCAAATCCCGTACTTTTGTGGGCTGCTACATCTTTCAACCCCGTTTACAGGGTGAAAAAAAAAAAATCATGAACACAAGAAAAGAGATTTGCAACTTTATTAGTGTATGTCTACTGGTTTAAGAGGAGCCTATAACATTTAATATCTGTAAAACTATGAAAGGGGCAGAAGCTGCAACATTCCAATGTTTCCTTTTCGAATTCTGCTTTGCAGAACACAAGTATTCCCTGGCAGGACTATAGGAGCAGCTGCTGGAAAAAACAGAGAGGCAGAGGTACAGTGCCCTTGGCCTCCCCTTACTCTACTGGAGCAGCTGCATTTTTATCTGCTTTATCAATTGAACTCCATGTATGATTACATTTGAATAAAAGCATTCTGCTGCTTTAAAAAAACGGTTGGGAAACATGGGTTTTGATCATGTCTTCCTCTGCTGTAAGACCCATTTTTCTACACCCAAGAACAGTGTTTCCCTTGAACATGGCCCTAACATTTATTTATTGAATTTTTGGCTCTTTATGTATTAGCAAAGAATGGGATTATCTTTGCCATGCTTTGGCCTTTTTTCTCCACAATGTGCCCCATTTTATTTTGATTGCTTTCATCTTTTTGTTCTCTTCTCCTTATGTTCAGCCTCAAAATTGCTATTTTACTCCTAGCCTAGGGACAGGCATGTTTGATACCATTTCAAATAAATAATCTAACTGGAGATTGGAGAGGAAAACAATGTGATCTCTCAGGTCTAGGAATGGTTGTGTTTCATTTAATTTATGCAAAGCCTTCTGTACCACACTCCCTATAGAGTTTCCTTTGGAAGCCTGACCACTACCTTTCAGGAGAGTGGAGTTTCCTGGAGCACACGGTAAGGATCAGCATAGCCCAAAGGGCTCTCTCCAATCACTTCCACTTCCCATCTCTTTTTTCTAAGTGTCATGTATGGATGAGCAGAGAGACCACAGATACACACAGGCTACTCCCTAAAAACCAGAGCTGCTTTGTATCTATTTATATGTGGACATGGTGGGATCCCCTGGACAGGCAGAGTGGCGCTTCACTGAGATTGCCATAGCCTTCGCTTTTAACACAATATTCCAAGCATCCCTTTTTTTTACCGTGGTGAGTACTACCTCACATTGTACCATCCCTCAATTTCTTGGCTCTCTGAACGGTGCCTTCACAGTTTCAGAGAAGGAAGAATCAAATTTAATCTTCGGTGATGTCAAGTAATTCCTTGTGTCTTCTTTCATACTATCCTTAGTGGCAAATTTCTTATCCATTTAGACTACTGTGGCTTTAGAATTCATGAAAATACCCTTGCTGACCTGTCTTAAATGGTCTTTAAATCTGCAATCATGTTGAAATAAAATTCATGAAATGAGTTCTAGGTGCCATTTGAGGGTTGTTGAAGAAAACAAATTGGAATACTCATTATGAACCTTTCCTAGTGTTCAAAGGAAGGGACCATATTGACCCTTTTTATTTTTATTTTATTTTTTACTTATTTATGATAGTCACAGAATGAGAGAGAGAGAGAGAGAGAGAGGCAGAGACACAGGCAGAGGGAGAAGCAGGCTCCATGCACCGGGAGCCCGATGTGGGATTCGATCCCGGGTCTCCATGATCGCGCCCTGGGCCAAAGGCAGGCGCCAAACCGCTGTGCCACCCAGGGATCCCGACCCTTTTTAAATAAAATATATTTACCTTCTATGTGACACGGACATAAGACTAGTTGAAATTCCACTGATATCTTAAGTTCTTCCTCTGGCACCACAGTAAGAGTTTACGTGCAAATTCTGATTCTATAAAATACAACTCCTTGTAGTAGATGCTATCATGCCCCATCCATATCTGTACCCATATGTGATTTGTGTACCTAGGGTAAAGTTTCAACTGCTAGCACCTAAAAATATTTGTCTAAAGGTTTTCTTTAATGGCCAGATATATGTACAAAAGCATGACAGTCTAAAAGCACAGAGAATGAATGCATTTTGGGAATAGCTCTAAACTCTGATGGATGGGACTTTGAGATAAAACACTCCACTTTCATCACCCTTTTGGTGGGATAACTCTGAGGGGCATATCTTCAACATGGTCCTTCAGAGTCCCCCTGTGGAATGAAGCTCCAGTAGCCCACAGTGGTAGGTAACTTCATAACACATCATTTTTCTGTTTTCTTCCCTTGCCTGACTAAATCCCCAAATTTCCTACTGGTATCTTCTGGAATCAGTTCCCAAATAAACTATTTGCCTTCAGATCCTTGTTTCAGGATTTGCTTCTGGAGCAACCCAAACTAAAATACTACTATAAGCCTCAAGTCTGTCATTAGTAAAAGGGAAGAAATATTAACTCCCTCATTGCCTTATAAAGATTAAGTGAAGCAATATCTATATAATTCTTAGACTGTTGTTACTCAGAACAAGCATTCAATAAATTATAGTTATCCATAACAACCCCTCACCTTGCCCCCATATCTCTTTCACCAGTTTTCCTACCACTTTATCCTCTATTCATTCCAATCAGGGCACAGTGATCTTGTTGCTCTCCCTTAAACATGCCAAGCACTTTCCTGCTCCGGAGTCTCTGCACCCTCAGTGTCCTTTTCCAGATATCTTCATGTTTTTCTCTATTACTTCTTTCAAACCTTACTCAAATGTGAGCTAACCAAGAAAAGAGTTACCTGACCTTCATATATAAAGTAATATGTCCCATCAGATCTCAGTAACCCCTTGCCCCATCTTGATTTTCCCCATTATAGTCATCACTCTACTAGAACAGAAACTCCATAATGGAAGGAGCTATGTCTGTTCTGTTCCTGGTATATCCCCAGCATTTATACCAGGGTCAACCACACAAAAAATGCAAAAATAATATTTGTTGAATGAATCAATGAATCTTCACAAAATCCTAAATTTAAAAAGTCTTTTTTAAATATTCTTATGAAAAAATAAAATAAAATATTCTTATGTTGAGATATACTGATGAGGGGGATTTTATCAGATTATGACAGTGGTATGGTATGCTGGCTAACACTTACAAGCCAATTATTAAATATTCAACCGTTTTTGTCAACCTGTATTAAGGTGCTATAGCTCAAAATTGCCACGATGGAAGCATTTACACCACGTATATTGGCAAATGCTATAAATCAAAACTTTTGTTTTTGTGGAGAACTGGTTGACCAGCATACCACTGATGACAGGCAAAATTCTGGTAAACCAAAAGTGCCTTCAGATTGGCTAGAACATAGCTTAAGAAAGGACAAAGGATAACACTTTTGAACACTAACAGCATCCTGGTCACTGGGTTGTGCTTTAAGCCAGATAATTTGTGCTCCCACCTCCAAATCATGTTTTGAGCACAAACTAATGCCCAATGTGATGGTATTAGGAGGTGGGGCCTTTGGGAGGTTATTAGGTCATGAGAGTAGAGCCCTCAGGAATGGGATTAGTACTCTTATGAAAGACACCTCAGAGAGCTAGCTCCCTTGGTCTTTCTACCATATG
This sequence comes from Vulpes lagopus, assembly GCF_018345385.1. NCBI lineage: Eukaryota > Metazoa > Chordata > Mammalia > Carnivora > Canidae > Vulpes > Vulpes lagopus. The sequence goes on along the minus strand of NC_054842.1, from coordinate 24,756,586 downwards.
AATATACAACAAAAAGATGGCTATTTATGAACCAGAAAATAGGCCCTCATAAGGACACTAAATCTGCTGGCACCTTGATCTTGGATTTTGCAGTCTCTGGGAATATGAGAAATAAATTTCTGTTGTTTATAAATTCCCCAATCTATGATAATTTGTTATAGCAGTCCAAGTAGACAAAGATCATGTGATAAATATTGTAAAATCATCCCCAGGCAGATTTAGTAATATTCTTTTCTGTGCTCCACAGCATATATACACTCCACTATTGTTCTTAAGACATTAAATTCTCATTGTCAATATACAAACTGTGAGCTCTACGAGGACAAGACACTGTTCATCTTTATAATCCCAGGGATTAACAAAATCTGCCCACACAGTTTTCTTGTCTGTTGGAATGACATAATGATAAAAGCAGGCAGTATAAAGATGAACACAAAAAGTAAGAACATATATAACTGACTCCATAATGCTTCCTTTTGTAGTATCTTACAGAATGAGGTTGGATTCAACTTCATCTTAAACTTGCAGTCATTTCTGCAGAAATAATGAAAATTCAATGGGTTCAGTCCATTTTTCTTTTCACAGATCAATTCTACTAAGGGTAGGGGGTTCTCAAAATAATGAATGCCAGTCTACTTTTAAATGTAAGTTGACTTCTGGAGCCATAGGGGTATCTCGTAAAGAATGAGTGAAGTTTTCAGTTTTAGCCTTACATGCCATTAGTAAAAGAAGAGCTACTAGAAGCCTGAGTAAGGTTTTTCTACTTAGAATAGTATATGAAGTGGGCAGCCCGGGTGGCTCAGTGGTTTAGTGCTGCCTTCAGCCCAGGGCCTGATCCTGGAGGCCCCGGGATCGAGTCCCACGTCAGGCTCCCTGCATGGAGCCTGCTTCTCCCTCTGCCTGTGTCTCTGACTCTCTCTCTCTCTCTCTCTCTCTCTCTCTCTCTGTGTGTGTGTGTGTGTGTCTCTAATGAATAAATAAAAAACCTTAAAAAAAAAAAAAGAATAGTATATGAAGCAAGGAAAGAGATTATAATTAATAGCCCCTAAAACAAACAAGCCTAGAGATTGCAGTGATATAAATCAATAAATTTAATTTTTTGTTTGAATCTCAGAAATATCAGTCTAATGTGGGAGACGTGGCTCTCCTGGGTAAGACTCCTCTAAGGCACTCATACCTACTTTTCACTGGCCAGAAGTCAGGCACATAGCAAGAGAAGCTGAGAAAGGTGGTTTTTATATGAGTTTGGAAAAAGAAATTATTCAGGTGAGCTTCTAGTCAGTGTCTACCAATGTGGCTAAAAAGTTATCAGAGATTCTACACATAAATTCTTTTTATGGGAAGTCTCATTATCCCCAAATTACTGACAACAGCCTACTTTTGCTATGAATGGAAGTTTCGGTTTGCTGCCCAACCAATAGTCCCATGTCTTCTGGTTGGGAAAGACTATATCCCTCTCCTAGAAGTTAATTCCTAACCTCCCTTGATAACCTTGTGAGTCTTAAAAAGAAATCTGATGGGAAACTTCCCTCCCTAATTAAAAGAGAACCAGGAGTAAACTTCTCCTTTTTTCTCTATTGATGTGGCCATGCAATCTGACCTTTGGAATTAGTACTGGCATCTTGTGGCAATGAGGGAATATACAGCAAACGTACTGAAGATAGTTGAGCTTAAAGATGGAAGTGACATAGTTCTTGGTAATAATGAGGATCCATTGAATTAACTCTGGAATGCACTACACTGGGTCTCTTATTACTTGAGATAATAAAGGGTTTTCATAGTAAAATCTTTTTAGGGTACTTATGGTTTGATTCAACAGGCATTTATTGAGTGCCTAATTGGCACAAGGTGTAGTATCTGCCACAGAAAGACAATTTCCATGCACTTCAAGATCTGCTCCATTATTTTACAGAATGCTGCCAGGGGCCTCTTTCTAAAAGCCAAACACATGCTCTCTTACGTTGAAACCTGCCCAAATATTTTACCTTCAACCTTTCTGTCAGTCAGTTCAGGCTGCTTTAACACAATACCATAGCCTGCATGGTTTATAAAACACAAAAATATTATTTCTCACAGATCTGAAGAATGGAAATCCAAGATCAGGGTGCCAACACCGTCCAGTTTTGAAGACCCTCTTCTGGGTTGCAGAAGCTGTTTTCTCATTGTATCCTCACATGGTAAAAAGTGGAGGAGGGTGCTCTGGGAACCCTTTTATAAGGGTACTTATCTCATTCACGAGGGCTTCATTCTTATGATCTAATCACCTCCCAAAGGCTTCACCTATTACCATGACACTGGGGATTAGGATTTCAACAGATGCATTTTGAAGGATGCAAACATTCAATCCATTGTACTTTCAGTCCCTGGAAGATAGATGGTAGTTTGTTTTTTGTTTTAAAGATTTTACTTATTTATTCATGAGATGCACAGAGAGAGGAGCAGAGACATAGGCAGAGGGAGAAGCAGGCTCCCTGCGGTGAGCCTGATGCCAGACTCCATCCCAGGGCCCAGGGATCACGACCTGAGCCAAAGGCAGACGCTTAACCACTGAGCCACGTAGGTGCCCAGATGGTAGTTTCAGAATTGCTAGAGTTTGTTGTAGTACTGCTAGCCATGGATAAGGGAACGGAGGACCAGGCCTTAGCTACATTGATGTCATATCTCTAAGTTTGTGTTGTTTGCTTTTTTGTGCTTTTATTTCATTGTTGTTATCCCCAATCCCTCAGAAAGTTTGTTATACATAGCAGAGCTGTCTACTGGTGTCCTAGAAAATAAGGTGAACAACTCATTCAAATTTGTTCAGGACTTCTCTAGTTTTAGCCCAGAAACTCCCACATCCCAGGCAAACCAGGATAGTTGGTTCTCCTACCTAGAGAATGGATGCAAGAGGGTTAGATCTGTGGGTGACAGTGAGAACTCGATAGTGAAAGCTGATTGAAATTGAGCTGAGGGGTAGTTTTCCAACCAGGAAGTGAGAGTTACTGAGAGAAGGAAAGTACTTTCCCAGGATCCTGAGAAATGCAGGACAGATCATTAGATATTCCCCCTAGGACAAGGAAGTCAAATGGACTATTTAAATAGTAAGGAAAAAAAAAGAGTGACTTCAGAAGACTGAGAAACAGAGATCCTGGTGTTGCCAGTTTAAACCATTTCTACAACTGTGATAAGTGCTACTTCAAGCAATCTTTTACAGCCTTTTCCTCTTACAGCAAATGCTGTATTTCCAAATATGCCTGACTTAAATCTCTCTGCTTCATTTGGGTCCTAAGATTAAAATTTTCCCATAAATCAATTCTGCATAATATGTTATCTATTAGAGAGTTGATTCTCCCAGATAAAGAAATTCAATATAAAGGACCAGTGATAATACTGGATAAATTCCGCCCTCCAGGGAAGGTGTTGGCACTTACAACTCTGACTACACAAATCTCAAGGTTTCTCCTGAATAAAGCCAGTTGCCAAAATAAACAAGAAAAAAACGGTAACTGCATGTGGCACATTCCTCAAAGCCCCACTGAATTCCATTACCCGGACTTCTGGTTGTCCATGCAGGAAAATAGCCCATGCAGCTTTCTCAATGACGGAGAATAGAACTTCCTCCAGCTTGTCAATAAAGTTCAGTGTTACCGGCTTCATATTCTGGTTAATGGACTGTGATCAGCTACTTGCTATTTTTTCTTAGAAATGATATCATTGCTGCTTATTAGGTCAAAAGACCACTAATAAAAGTTCTCTACCTGAATAAAGTGCCCCAAATGCATTTTCAAAATTCAGTTTAAGAATCTGGCAGTTGAAAAAAAAAAAAAAATAGGTTGCAATGAAGAGGCTCTAAAGTAGACACTTGTTCTTTGGTAAAAACAATTCTCATGCATTCTGAACTGAATAAATCTAACCTAGATTATAATCATTATATTGTTTTAAAAATAATAAGCTGTCAAGTCTGAAACGAGGAAGAAATTGAATAAACAGACTGAAGAGCTGGGTATGTTTCAGGCATCTAATGGTTTACACAATGGCAGTGAAAGAACAAGAGCGGACGCACGGTCAGTAGCCAGAAAACTTTACCTCTTCTCAATTTCCTGGCTCTGAGATTTTGATAATTCATGGACACCATCTCTGGCTTCTTGGACTTCGACTTCAGTGTTACTTCCCATCAAGCAGTGCCATTCTAAACATTGTTTTCAAACAAAAAAACCCTAAAAATAAAATTTCTTCTACCACCACCAATGCAGCTACACAGAACTCATGCCACAGGAACATAGTAATTGTTTTTGCACAGTTCTAGGAGGTCCCTAAATAGCAGCAGAGAAGACATGGCAGTGGTGGTTTGGTTGGAAGCACGCACTATGAGGTCAAATTGTCAGAGTTTGGACCCTAACTGCACTGCCTCCCACTGTGTGATCTTAGGCAAGAGGCTGGAACCCTAAGAGTAGCATCTAAACAGCATCTGTGGCCACAATCCAAAGGACAGTCTTCTCCCTTTTGCTATGGTTTACATGTGCACATCTTTTTTTTTCCCAACACAACTGTGACAGCCTTGAAATAGAACCTCTTTTCCCCTCTAAGAGCCTTTTACAACAGAACGCACATAGTAGGAGCATGACTATCTGTAAAATAAAAGACTAAATAATTGGGAGTAGTTTAATTATCATGTGTTTCTGACCTTCATCATGCTTTATGACATGAAAAACAAAGACGAAAATTTCTCAGTCAAGATCTATTTCTTGAGGCTCAGGAATTTTTTTGAAGCAGAATGGGGGGTAGTAAGAATTACTGTGTTTGAATGTAGCCCCTATCTGTCATTTGCTGTGTGATATTAAGCAATTTCCTTATTTCTCTGTGCTACTTCCTCATCTATAAAATAAGAACAATGACAGTATCTATATACAGTTATGAAGAGGATTAAATGAATAAATGACAAGTGCTTAGACTTGTGTTTGGTGCATGATAAGCACTTTATAAAGGTTTTTTTGATTAAAAATAAACATGTAAAATCAGTATGCATCCTAGAATTGATGTATCAAGTAATTGTATCTTCTTCTCCTCCCCCAGCTTACATTAAATCTATGTACATCTTATAATTAATGATATCTATAAATCAAAGAAACAGTCATTAAAGGAAAGCAAGAGAGGCAACAAAATGTAAAAAAAAAATGGCTAAAGAAAATTGAAAGAATGGGAAGAAAATGGAAATGGAAAGATACATGGAAGGCAAACTCAAATCCTGCCCAGTTGGTTGTTTCATCTTGAGAATGTTAGTGATCTTGCCTTATGTACCTCTATAAGGATGAAGTAGCTGAGAATGACGTCAAACATAGTTATACTATAGACTGAATATTTGGGTGTCCCTAAGATTCATGTTGTGACCCTTACCCCCAATGTGATGGTGTTATGAGGTGGGGCCTCCAGGAAGTGATTAAATCAGGAGGGTGGAGCTTCATGAGTGGGATTAGTGTCCTTATAAAAAAAAACCTAGAGTGCTACGTCTATGAGGACACAGTGGCCTTCTATGAACAAGGAAGGGTGGGTGTTCTTACCAGAAGAAGACCTGCCAGCACCTTAATCTTGGACTCCCAACTCCAGAAGTCTGGGCAACAGAGGTTTGTTATCTATAAGCCACCAAGTCTATGGTATTCTGTTATAACAGTCCAAACTGACTAAGAAAAATTACTTGGCCTCTAAAGACACAAGACTGGCTAAAAGGATTTATTAACTATTCCCCTCAGCTCCTTCTTTCTGGTGTTAGTACTTTTTGTAAGAGGTGGCCTAGAAAGAAGTCCATAACACCAACAAGGAATGTGAGAGGAAATTATCTCAGTGTGTTTCCTCCAGAAACCTCAGTGTAGGTATTATTGTCACCACATTAAAAGAGTTGATGGGAATTCTACAAATACTAGGTGAAATATACCAGGTATATTTCTGTATCATATTAAAATAATCTCAATGTTATCCTAAAAACACATGAACAAAAATAAGCAGCTTCTTTTTTGAAAGCTATGACGTCTTTACATTTTGTTTCAGGGTCACATTTAAAATAATCCAGACCTGGCTTCTTAAATTATGTTCTATAGAAAACTAGTTCCATGGAATGTTTGTTGTTATGTTGGATGTATCTTTATATCATTTTCCCTCCATAGAGTTTTTTTTTTTTTTTTAAGATTTTATTTATTCGTGATAGTCACACAGAGAGAGGCAGAGACACAGGCAGAGGGAGAAGCAGGCTCCATGCAGGGAGCCCGACGTGGGACTCGATCCCCGGTCTCCAGGATCGCGCCCCGGGCCAAAGGCAGGCGCCAAACCGCTGCACCACCCAGGGATCCCCCTCCATAGAGTTTTAATAATAATACCAATTAAAAAAATCTTTTTCTTAATCCTTAAAAAAAAAATTCAGTGGTCAAAGAAAGTATTAGTGAACCAAAACTTAAACAAATGTCTTTTTGATGGACTTTTTAGAGCCCTTAATATGGCAAAAGGATCGTTCATCTCCTAAAAGGAGATACCATAGGCAGTTTTTGCCAAACATATTTGACCACATAACATTTACAGCATTTTACCTCATGGGACATTTTGACATGAATGTTTTAGAAAAAACATTTAAAGAGTTAACTTAAACAGTTTTCTTCCTATAAATATAAATAATAATGCAACACATTTGACATTCTGTACTTTCACAAAATATTTTCATATATATAGTAATAATTGTCCATCTCTACAGTCCCTGGGAAATAACAGGAAAGTAATTAGTACCATCATTTTATAGATTATGAAACAGAAGCCTTGGAGGGCTCGATTATTTTCTCATTGTCACACCATGTGGCATCTAGGGCATTTGACATTTAGGCCCCCTGTTTCCAAGTCTAGTCTTGAATAAGAGGGTATTTAAGAAATACATGGACTAGTTAGCCATGCAATCTCTCTGTAGCTTTGCACCAGCTCCCATCCCTTTGTTGTAACTTCAGGAAAGGGTGACAGCACCTAGGACACATAGTACCCTGGTCTAGGGCCCCTGGGTAAACCAGAAAGAGCCATTTCTGAAGTACGGGCAGCCAAGAAAAGCAGCATCCATAGAGCAGCTACAGGAGCAGTTGGAGCTGATTTTTCAGACTGATAGACAAGGAATAATACATTGAAAACTGTAGCTGGGAAGGCCTGGGTGTGGCTTAGGAGGTGATGAACAAAAATTGGTTGGCCAAAGGCCTCTCACATTAGTTGGTGGCTACATGGCACATGGGTAGATCATTGTATGGTTGTCACAATCAGCTAAATGCAGATGAGGGTTATAATTTCTGTTATTGGCTTCCAGTTCTGGAGGGTCAAGAAGAGCCTGAATGGAACCAAGGGAAAGAAATCATGGAAATCCTTTGATTTCATTGCATCTGGAGTTTTCAAGGTAAAAAACATTCTCAGTGATGATACTTGGTTCAGCGCAGCATACCAGGATAAGAAAAAAGACTTGGAATTCAGTACTGAACTCTTTTATTATGTATGGGAGATACACCTTCTCATCATCCAAGTCTCCAAAGCTGAAAGGAATGTGCAAAGTCAAGTACAAACCGTGGCTTCCCAGGGAAGAGAATTCTATTCAGCCAAAAGTCAGTTAATCTCATAATGTGTTTTCATGTGCTAAGTGATATTTCACTGCATAAGTTGTCTGAGCAGCACACACTGGATTGCCACCAGCCTCCAGAGCTGTAGGAAAAGAAAATGATCACTTATGTATCTTGGTGGCTTATCAGGGAACATAGAAGAATTAATGTATTTATTCTTTCTTCTGAGATTAAATGTAATTGCTTTAAAAAGATAATCATGCTATTGTTTGAATTGTATGCATTTCTTATGAAGCACTAATACATTTTCCTGTAGTCTGACAAAGTGTATGGTCTCTTATCCTCATTTCCCTGTGGATAAATACTTTGTTAATTAATAAAGTATTATATGAGCACTTAGTGTCTGCATTTAACAGTGCAAGGATTTCATTCAGATTATGTTAATAGATTGTTCGCATTATTTCTTGCATTAATTACAACTTCTTTCTGTGGTTTCATCATAAGAGCATTGTCTCTGTGAATACAGGGGGCTTTTTGGATTATAGTCTTGTTTGACTGCTGAAGTAATACTAGGAAAATATTATTATACTGAGAACTACTTGCTAGGACTTGGATCAAAAGACAGAAACAGAGATTCAATTATTTCCAAATCTTAGAGGTGACACAATTAGAGTCTGTCTTAGTTGAATCAAAATCAAGCAATTTGGGAATTTCTCTGGAACCCACAATACCTTGGGAACAAATTGATGAAATTGGTATTCCACATCATGATACCTTAGGCATAATTTTGAGAAAAAACTAAAAGGATTCTTCCTAGTTATTGATAAGTGTGGAATTCAGATGAAGCAAATGTGTGGGGTAGGAATGAATCTGAGGCCACGGGCACGCAGTAAATTTCACTTTATTTTCCCTGAATCAGTTTAATTCTGCATCCTCCTGCTCTGCTGCTGGGAAATTTAATCACAGTTGATGTGATGACCTGTCCCTCTCCCACTCCTGCCCAGTGTTATGCAAAAGTTCTGAGTCTCTAGTAATTTCTAGAAATGAGGCAGTCTCTTGGTCATCAGTTGATTATGATTGCCACTGAGGCATTATGGGCCTAGCTCTCCGGGCTCCTTCAGGGCTGACTGTACTCTTTATATGCTCCAGCGATCTGATGTAGTTTAGAAGGCTGGGGATCTCTGTGTCCACTCCAGAGATGCACCTCCACAGCCATACCTCCAAGAATGCATCCGTTCATCAGTCCACAGGTACAGACCCTCACCAGGAATTGCTATCTCCACCTTCCCATTCTGTTTCAACCTCTTTTTTTTTTTTTTTTTTTTTTCCATTCTAGGAGCTTTTTCCTTTCTTCACACCGACTGCTTTAATAGTCATATTTACTCACTTCACTCTCCAGTTCCCTCAGAAGCAATTTTAGCATTATTTTTTTAGGTTTTTCCTAGTCAGGGAGACTAGTTTTGTGGAACTGAAGGTTTCCACTGGGTCAATTTTTTTTAATTTTTTTTTTTTTAATTTTTTTTTTTTAATTTTTATTTATTTATGATAGTCACAGAGAGAGAGAGGCAGAGACATAGGCAGAGGGAGAAGCAGGCTCCATGCACCGGGAGCCTGATGTGGGATTCGATCCCGGGTCTCCAGGATCGCGCCCTGGGCCAAAGACAAGCGCCAAACCACTGCGCCACCCAGGGATCCCATCCACTGGGTCAAAATAGCTCAGAGGTCCATTTGCAGAAGAATCAGTTACATGCTCAGAACACAGATGAGAGGAAAACAGTGGGCAAACGTTACCATCTTGATAACATGGAACCCAACTTATTTTCCAAGGGAATGCAATTCTATTTTTAAAAAACTAAACTGGGGGCAGCCCGGGTGGCTCAGTGGTTTAGCGCCGCCTTCAGCCTAGGGCCTGATCCTGGACACCTGGGATTGAGTCCCACGTCAGGCTCCCTGCATGGAGCCTGCTTCTCCCTCTGCCTCAATCTCTCTCTCTCTCTCTCTCTCTCTCTCTCTCTCTCTCTCATGAATAAATAAATAAATAAAATCTTTAAAAGAATAAAAAATAAAAATAAACAAATAAACTGTAGAAAACACAATTCTGCTGTCATTATTTCATGTAAAAAAAGGAATAATTTATAAAAATTAACAAGCTTGAATTCAGAATTTGCAAAGGCTCAGATCTGATGTTCTAGATGACAAAGTGAGAAAACATTAACATCTGAAGTTTTATCTGATTGTATTTGTTTACAAAAATGATTAGGTTATTTTCATTTTATTTCTTAAATATTCCCAGGAAGGGTAACTCCTGAAATTAAGAAGTGTATTTTCTTTTTCCCTTTTTATGCCTGCATGTTGTCATCCTCCCACCTCAGTTCCTCTGTTCCCATGCTGTCAAGGTAGATTCAGCTCTATGTTGCAGTCTCTCACCTCTTGCCCTCTGTATTTACACTTCTCCAATTTCTAGGGCTGTTGATTTAGCAAATAAAACTACAGACAGCTACATTAACTTTAAATATCTGATAATAATGCAGAATTATTCAGTATAAGTATGTCCTGTGCAGTATTTGGGACATATTTCTACTATTTCATTGATCTGAATTTCAAAGTCAAAAGTCTTCTGCATTTTATCTGACAACCCTACTCACATCCCCAGGTCACTATGGCCTTTTTTCCCCTAACCTCTCCTACCTCCTCTATCAGAAGATTGCTCCATTTAAAGAGCCATTGTAGTAAATGTGAAAGAATCTTCAAAGAAAGGCACTTTGGTTGAATACCAAAGAGATCTATGACGAACCTGTGCTCCCAGGCTCTAAGCTATGTGAGAAACAGGAAAGTGGCTTCAAGAGACACAATCTAACAGCTTCAGGATTCCACATTTATAGTAAAAATAGAGTCAAGAAAAGGAATTGAAGTTTAGGTCAGAAGATAGTGTCACATAAGAAAAAAAAATTCAACCGTTTATTATAATCAAACACTCTGAATTCATGAAACAAACTGAAAACAATTTCACAGTGCAGTTGAAAGGAGAATTTGGATTTTTTTGTTTTCAACTGGCTAGTGCTAGAATTAAGAAAGTAAGCTTATTCCTTGAACAGGTCTCTTTAGAAATAATCCATTTGGAATACAAAGACCTTTGTTACAAAGAAAGGTATGGCTGGGAGGGAGAGGCCACTGAATTTGTCAGTTGTGCTTGTCAAGCATGTAATGTAGAAGAAGCAAAGGTAAAATAGCAAGAATTATTCCTACAGGAAAACATTTAAACTTCTAAACTGGGCTTCCCAAATAAGAGTACAAGGACAAGACCAGTAGAGGCTTTTATTTCAAAGCAAAATAAGAGCTGTGCAGGATACCACCCTTCTGGTTCAATAAAGTCTCCAAGATGCTTTCAAGTTGAACATGTTTTTAAGCATTGCAAGGGTATTCCATAAATGATTTTTCTTAAGCTGTTGCTTATTAAATCAAATCTGAATCTGGCAAAGTAACAGCATGAGCCAGGGGAAAGCCAGTAGATGATGCATTAATGCAGCCTTGAAAATAATTTTCAAGTCTTACTCAGCAACAAATTTGGTTATGTCCTGCTTCATATGGAATGATTTCATTCCTTTGTTTTCCTAATCAGTTCACCTTCTACAATAGCCATTTAAATCAAACATCAAGTTTATCAAAAGAGTATTCCTTATTATAATTAATTCTAAGGGATAGAAGAATACTACCTTCTTTAGCAAACACAGAGTGAGGAACTCTGACATTTAATCATATTTACACAGGAAACAAAAAGGCTATAGATTGACCAGTTATCAGTTTAAAACACAGCTCCATTATTTACTAGCTTTGCAGCTTTGGGAAGATCCATTAACCTCTCTGAATCTCCTTCTTTAATTGTAGTATGAATAATAATGCTTACATACATGATAGTTTGAGAATTAAAAATAGTATGTGGAAAGTGCTTCAGAACGAATAATATCTACCTTCTAATAAGATCTATTAAAGATATTCTGAGGCTCATGAAAGAGAATTGCAGAGACCTTTTGGATAACATTTCTCATGCATGTTGGGAGAACATTAATCTCTACAGATGGGTCTTATAAAGGGATTCTATTATCAAATAAGTTTGGGGAGCAGATTCTATAGGCACTACTAGAAATATTTGTTTAGACTCAGAAATTCTGCAAAAGAAATGGTTGTTCAACACTGAGTTTTCCAAGCTAAGGAATCTAGTAACCTTTTATTAGGCATCAAGAGGAATCTTAATCATGGGCAAATCTTGCTTCTTGCATGGAAAAAAAAAAAAAGCAAATTTACTGATATTTGTTCAGCAGAGGATATATTTCACACTTAGATTGATTTCAACATTATTACCTTTCTTTTCACTAATTTTAAAACATACAGTATTATATCTGTTCCAAGTGTACAACATAGTGATTCAACAATTCCATACAACACCCAGTGCTCATCACAAGTGCACTCATCCCTATCACCCATTTCACCCATCCTCCTATACCTCCCATCTGGTAACCATCAGTTTGTTCTTTACAGTTGTCTATTTCTTGGTTTCTCTCTTTTTCTTTCCTTTGCTTATTTGTTTTGTTTCTTAAATTCCACATATGAGGGAAATCATCTGGTATATTTCAATTCTCTGAATGACTTTCTTTGCTTAGTGTTATACTCTCTAGCTTCGTCCATGCCATTGAAAATGACAAGATTTCATTCCTTTTTATGACTGAATAATATCCCATTATATATATGTACCACATCTTCTTTATTTATCTGTTGGTGGACACCTGGGCTGCTTCCACGATAGAGTTATTGTAAATAATGTTGCTATAAACATAGGGGTGCATGTATCCTTTTGAATTATTGTTTTTGTATTTTTTGGGTAAATACCTAGTAGTGCAATTACTGTGCTATAGAAGAGTTCTATTCTTCATTTTTTGAAGAAACTCCATACTGTTTCCCACAGTGGCTCCACCAGTTTGCATTCCCACCAACAGTGCAAGAGGGCTCCTTTTTCTCCACGTCCTCGTCAACACTTGTGATTTCTTGTGTTTTTGATTTTAGCCATTCTGACAGGTGTGAGGTGATATCTCATTGTAGTTTTGATTTGCATTTCCCTCATGATGAGTAATATTGAGCATCTTTTAGTGTGTCTGTCGGCCATCTGGATGTCTTCTTTGGAGGAATGTCTATTAATGTCTTCTGCCCAGTTTTTCATTGAATTATTTGTTTGTGGGTGTTGACTTAAGTTCTTTATCTATTTTGGATACTAACCCTTTATCAGATATGTCATTTGCAAATATCATCTTCCATTCAGTAGGTTGCCTTTTAGTTTTATTGATTGTTTCCTTCACTGTGCAGAAGCTTTTTATTCTGATGTAGTCCTAATAGTTTATTTTTGTTTTTATTTCCCTTGCCTCAGGAGACATATCTAGAAAAATATTGCTATAGTCAATGTCAGAGAAATTACTGCCTGTGCCTCTTCTAGTATTTTTATGGTCTCAGATCTCATATTTAGGTCTCTAACCCATTTTGAATTTGTTTTTGTATATAGTATAAGAAAGTGCTCCAGTTTCATTCTTTTGCATGTAGTTTTCTCAACATCACTTGTTTTTGTTTTTTGCTTTTTAAAGATTTTATTATTTATTTGAGAGAGAAAGAGCAAAGGAGAGAGCATGGGCATGGAGAGGGACAGAGGAGAGAGAGAAGCAGACTCACCACTAAGCAGGGATCCCAATGTTGGGTTCGATCCCAGATCCCAGGATCATGACTTGAATAGAAGACAGATGCTTAACTGACTGAGCTACCTAGACATCTCCCAACACCATTTATTGAACAGAATTTCTTTTTGCCATTGTATGTATATTCTTTCCTTTTTTACTAATTTTTTGATCTCCAATTTTAATTAATTAAAAGAAATTTGGATGAAATGTTTTTTTTTTAATTTTTTTTAAAATTTTATTTATTTATGATAGTCACAGAGAGAGAGAGAGAGAGAGAGAGAGAGAGAGAGGCAGAGACATAGGCAGAGGGAGAAGCAGGCTCCATGCACCGGGAGCCCGATGTGGGATTCGATCCCGGGTCTCCAGGATCGCGCCCTGGGCCAAAGACAGGCGCTAAACCGCTGCGCCACCCAGGGGTCCCTGGATGAAATGTTATTTATTAAAAATATACCAATTAAGGGATGCCTGGGTGGCTCAGTGGTTGAGCATCTGCCTTCAGCTCAGGGCGTGATCCTGGAGTCCCAGGATCAAGTCCCACATTGGGCTCCCTGCATGAAGCCTGCTTCTCTCTCTGCCTATGTCTGTTTCTCTCTCTCTCTCTCTCTCTCTCTCATGAATAAATAAATAAATCTTTTTAAAAAATGAACCAATTATATTCTTTCTGAAAGATTTTCTTATGCAACTTTTAAGTTTAAAATTTTGTCTGACCTGATCAGGAACTATTATATTTACAACGAAGAATATACACTGATCCATTGCCTTATGAAGAGAACATGCTACTTTCCCAGCTACTGTGGATATATACACAGTATATAGGATTGTGTGTGCTTACACTCTTTGAGCCTGTCTCCTTATCATCATCCTCTCAAATTCCATCAGCCTCTGTCCTTTCTCTCTCCACATAGGCCATCCCAGCATAAATATAATCCACTTTCATTTGTTTTATCTCCAATTTCCTCTCTTCTCCAGTGAGGATCCCTATTCCCATGAAGACCTGTCTATAAACAGCATATCTATAAACAGCTGTATAGGACATGGATGAACCAGGCTATTTCCTGCCTGGGTTCCACATTCCACAATCCATTCAGCATCTGCTTGACGACCTTGTTTCCTAAGGCCCCAGTAAGTGAGGACCTGATCTATCTCAGCTCCAAAAGTTAGATCCAGACATTTTTAATAACTCAGAAGCAAACTACAATGAGTTTTTGGTAATGCATATACAGAGCAGCAGTAGTGACTGCTATATGCATTATTTGCTATAAAAAAGGATGACTTAATCTATTTATTAGTCATTAAGGCTGATAATACAGTCTTACTCATGTATTGGTTTTGGTCTTTGGAAGAGGGAGTGTATTGGTAATAATCCAGAAGCAGCCAATTTGCTCCCATGGAGCATTCTGAGCATTTTATACCTGGACATTGTGCAATGAGCCTTGAGATCAACAGCTCCAATCCCACAGGCCTTGTGGAAAGTGCCAGTTGTGAGTTGCAGCCAGAGCATTCATCTCACAATCTCAGTTCCTAGAACACCGAGCCATCAAACAGCCTGCTGGGTTGGCAGGGGCTGCCTCAGTGATGTCCAAGACCAGGGCCATGGCAGGGAAAGGGCTGAGGTGTTTTGGCATGAGGGATGGAGAATGGTTTCTCAGCACCTGCCCACAGTATGCTTGCTTCCAGGTGCTATGACAAACACCTTGGCTTTTTATGACTCTCTAAAATTATTCCTCAGCCCAGCATAAGACTATAAACAGAGAGGAATATGGATGAGCTCCCTGAATAGTGAAACATAAGACCTCTATTAGAATAGAATGCAATACATCTACTTATAATCAATCTTTGGTTGTGCTTTCACATTGTTGACTTCATGAATATGAAAGCTCACTGTAATAAAATTCAAGTGTAAGTTTTCCATCAAGTTTCAGCTTCCTAGAGCAAGAAGCTTTTGAATAAAAAGTCTAACGATAAGAGTTAACACACATAGCACTTTTCCAATACAAGAACTATTCAAAGTACTTCACATATTAAGATTAACTAGCTTAATTCTCAAAACAATCCTATGAAGAAGATATTATTATTATTATTATCCCCATTTTAAAGATTAGAAATGAAGTTAAATAATTGTCAATATGGAGACTGAAGCATTGTTGATAGTGAGCAATTATAGGATCAAAAGCCCTACTGCTGTGAGGAGGTAAGAGGTCCACCAGAGGTGGACAGGAGACTGTGACATCATCACTGCCTACATAATAACAATAGCAAAGTCACATTTGGCCCCACCATCTTCATCTGTGAGATGAACATATGTTCATCTTTTCCTAGAGTGTTTGAAAATATATTTTAAAACATCATGGAAATCTATGACAACCACTACAAATAACAAGGGAGCCATGATGAATAAGTACCTTAAAGCTATGGAAATAGAAGATCCACAGTTTGAGCCATGATTGCCCAACTCTCTGTGCAGTACTGTGTTTTCTGCAACTATAGTCAGGAAATGAGTTATAGTGCTCTCTTGGGGACCATTCAAAGGACAGGATTCTGGAGTAAACTGAAGAAAAGGAAGTAGCCATGTTTTATTCAGAGTTATTTTTCTAGTTGAGGCCAAGGACAAGACTGAGCCAAATAAAATTGTTCATATTCAACCATTTTTGACATCAAAAAATGACAGTTTCATACGGTTCATCTAATAAAAAGCCCTACTTCATGGGGCTCCTAGGAAAAACATGTTTGATTAGAAGGTAAGTCTGTAAGAAGTCAAGGTTGAAATACCTAGCCCAAATCAATGAACCTACACCACACCTACAGCCATCTTGAATACATGATAGGGAGGTGGCTATGCAAACTATATTCATAACTATAGAAATCTGAATCAGTCTATGAGATCACCATTAGCACAGGGAATACACCTGGAAACCTGGGGTTTTTTTGTCTCAATGCCCAGTGTTCCAGAAAACTTGGTGCAACCATGTTCATCCTTTCCAGCAGGAAGTTTTAAATACAAATCTGCTAGACTCTTGTAAAACAAACATAGTGAAACAAGAATAACAAAGCCTCTTCCCGGGATTTTTTTTTTTTTTTTTTTGGAAAGACAGTGAGGTAATGTAATGGAACTCTGTAATATACTTCTATGACTCCCATTGTAATTTGTGAGATATCCCTACAAAAACAGATTTGGAATCACTCCAGCTCATGCTGTCAGTTTGGACTAAGACTGGCAGTACAAATGGGCAGACCATTTTTTTGATAATGAAATCTAGAAATTCGTTTGGAAGACCCTGAGCAATGTCATTGGTGCTTGTTTGATGCTGCAGTGCCATCAGCATGAAGTGAAACAGCTCTGCTTTAAAGTGCCTGGCAAAAAAAGGCGCATGTCTCTGCATCTCAGGAGCAAAAGCAATAAACATCATGTTACTGTAAATTCCATTTTTATAGCATAGATTAATAATGCATGAGCATGCATTTCTTATTGCCATTCCAGTGAATTTCCAGAAGACTTTTAATTCTAAATGAAAAAAAGGTGTGTTTATATTTTCCATGCTGTCATGTGTGCGCTGTACATGTAGTAAGAGATACAGACACATAAAGAGAAAATACAAATTTTGAATCTTGGAGGAATCATCTTTGTGTCCATAAGCATTTTTTGGTGTCTCTGGAGAGATCAAAAGTGTCACTGCACGTATTTCAGAAAGTAAGAAAAGAACAGAAGCATAATGATGTTATATCTTCCTGGGGATTTCATTACTTAAAACAAGTGAATTGTACAGGTGAACATAAGGGAGTGGTCTCTCAGTGCTCCTCCAAGAAATCCTTTAGAAATAAAAAATTTGCGTGAGGTCAACTCCGGAATAACTGGCTGGGAAGATGCCATTTATTCATATTTCCCTACATAAATGTCATTTTCCGGGTGCATGTTCACCCTGACATGCACACACAGACACAAAATGTGCACAAATCGAATGCAGTAACTACTGCAGTCTTCTGCAGCCAAGATAGAAGTCCTTACATCAAGAATTTCATTTTTCAGTCTATGAAGTCATTCAGCCTCCTACTTAGACTACAGATGGGAAATAATTTTCAAAAGGCCCACCTGAAAACTCTTCCGGTGGCTGTGATTAAGGCTAGCCAGCTATCCCTTCTCAACCTTTTGGCTAAAATGAAGTGCAGTTTAGCCAGCTATGCAATTGGGTGAAAAGTACTTACTGTTCCATTACCTGGGTTGTTGAGTGAGCTCTATAAATTTTGCTGGTCTCTCTGTTTCTGGCTCGCTCTCTTCTTTATCATATTTATCCTAGCTTTCTAATCCATCTTATTTTTAGATTTAGATGGCATTTCTCCTCCACCCCCCACTACACACACACACACACAATGTAGGTGGGCTTTTAATTGCATGAAGCCACTAGAATAGTCACATACCTATCTCTAGGGTCCATTCTTCAGAAATTGATTTTACAAAGTGACCTTAGAGGAATGTACTAACCCTGCTGTGAGATAATTTGAGTTTTACTTGTGCTCACCTTATGTGGAACCTGGTGATAAATGTGACCTAATATTAATTCCTCAATTCTGTCTTCCTTGTTCAGGGTGGCAATCTACCCAGCTAAAAATAGTCTGTTGCAGTTAGAGATGGCCATGGGACATAATTCTGGCCAATAGAAATGGTTGAGGTTTTCTGGGAAAGCTTAGATTTCTCAGTAGAAGTACATTCCTTCATGTTTGGCCTTCTTTCTTCCTGCAACAAAAGTGAGATGAAGGTGTGGCAGCTATACTGCAACCAGGAGGTGGCAAACATGAGTACAAGTGGATGCTGGAATACAAAAATAGAAAATATCTGAGTTCTTGCCATTATTGCTAAGCAGCTGGAAGACACTTGGACTCATTACCTCTGTACTTTTCATTATTTGATCAACGTAAACTTTATATGCTTAAGTGACTTTGATCATGTTTTCTGTTATTTGCAGCTGACCCTCTCTCTCAAATGACATGCAATATTAGACAGGGTTCTCCATAGAAGCAGAACCAGTAAAGATTTAATGTAAGAAATTGGTTCACTTGGTTATGGAGGCTGAGAAGTCCTACAGTCTGCCATCTATAACCTGGAGACCCAGGAGAGCTGATAGGGTAAATCCTAGTTCATATGTAGGAAATGATCAATGTTCCAGCTCCAACAGTAAGACAGAGAGTACGAATTCTCCCCTCCTCTGCCTTTTTGTTCTCATCAGTTCCTCAGTGGATTAGATGATACTCACATTTGGGAGTGCCATCTGCTTTACTCACTCTACTGATTCAAATACTAATCTCATCCAGAAGCACCCAGAATAATGGCTAACCCATGACCCAGTCCAGTCAACACATAAAATTAGCCATCACACATATCTTGCACCCTGCTAACAATTTCAGGTAACCATATCTTCTTTGTGGATTGCTTTAAGGGTTGGGTAAATGCGTGATGGAGCATAATAGTCAAGAGCCAGTTCTTCTTTCAGATTCCTCCCTTCCGAGCAGGTGAACCCACAATGCCACTGGAGAACACTCTTTATTTCCCCTGCTTGTCCTTCCATTTTCAGTTATTCTTTCTTGACTTTTTTCAGCTCTCTTTCCCTCAATACTTCTATTTTGCCTCAAAAAAAGCAAGGAGAGAAGTCAGAGACACGGAATTGGAGGTAGAAGTATCTTAGTTTGAGTTTCTCTAAAGCAGACCTTGGGACAAGGATGCACGATGAGTAGTTTATTTGGGAAATGACTCTAAGAAAACACATGTAGAGAAGTGGGGAAGTGAGACAAGGAAAAGAAGACAACAAACAAAAGGTGTGTCATTGTACAGACAACTGACAGTGGGCCACTGAGGCTTAGAGACTTGGTGTAATGCGTCTTAGTTATCCCAACATGCCCAGATACTAACCCCAGCAAGGTAACTGGAGTATTTATGGGGGAGTATTTACTGGGGAGAGGTGGTTATTCCCCAACACCTCTAGCCTGTGGACCAAGCAGCTCCAGGTGAAGAGTTGCAAGAGCTTGTAACTCTAACAGTTGAAGTTCACTTTGTTAAGTTAGTGCTTCCTCAAGGTGATATCCATTTGCAATTTTACAAAGAGCAATAAAGTCTTACACAGTAGATTCAGTGGAACCACATCCTGTCCTTGTTGATGCAGTTCATCCAAGATCATAATTAATATACCAGGACTCTATCTGCATGCTCCCACTCTATCAAAGGTGGTATGATGCCATTTTTGAGCAATTTGAGTTCACTATCATTTGAGACTATGTATATAACAGTCACTGAAAGACCTGTGTTCTCCTTTCCAGTTACTCTGGCAAATACCATAAGGTCCTTTAGGGAAGGACTGGAGAAATCGCTACTCTGTATCCTAAAAGGAACTTGGAATGTCCTTCCATTAAAGGGAAGTAATGTCTCATGGCTTTGAGAACTGGCTCACATCTGGAAGGTAGGTGAAAAGTTGTGATTGCCCATTTTAATGGTTCTCACCAGTCTTCTTATTCACCCACTTTTGATCTTTTGTGGTTGCATTAGACAGACAATACTCTTACTGGCTACCCATCTATCTCACCTCCAGGTACACCATGCTGTATATGCCACGGCCACAAATTGTAGCAGTTCAAGGCCCTCTGGGCCATGTTGGCTTTGCTGCCCTCCATGAAATCACATCCAGCTTGTTTCTGGTGTTTAGTTCCCTCTGTCCTGGTTTCTTATGATTCCCATTGAAAGCAGCAAGCCCACTTTCACAGTGACAGAAAACAGCCACCACTGAACTTCTCAATGATACCAGTCCCTCTCCCCAGTGCATTCCTTATCATCTTCATGATGGGAGTGTACTCCAGGCCTTCCCTGGAAACAGAGTTAGCCAGTTAGTTCTCTAATCTTAAATAGTTTACCTAATCCATCTATTTAATGCAACATTATAGACTTTTAAATTATTACTCAAATCTGAGACAAAGTTGGTCACCCTTGTTTTCAGACCTAAGGAGCCATCCTTTCACAGAAATAAAAAGAATGATGAAGAAATAGTTTGAACAAGTATATGCCAACAAATTAGGTACCTTAACTGAAATGGAAAAATTCCTGGGGAGACACAAACAATGAAAACCAAATTAAAAACTAGAAAATCTGATTTGAACTATAACAAGCAAAAAGATTAGTAATCAAAAAACTTACCACAAAAAAACCCCAAAGCCAAATGCCTTCACTGATGAATTCTACCAAACACTTAAAGAAGAATTAATACCAACTCTTCACAAGCTCTTCCAAAAACCAAAAAGAGAGAACTCATCCTATGAGACCAGTATTACCCTGATTCTAAAAACAAAGATTGCACAAGAAAAGAAAACTAAAGAAGAGTATCTCTTGTAAATATAGGCACAAAAATTCTCAACAAAATACTAAGAGATCAAATCCAAAATTTATATAAAACAGATGATACAGTTGAATGAATTTGTCCCAGGAATGCAAGGTTGTTTTAACATTAAAAATAAATTAATATAATATACTACATCAACTAAACAAAGAACAAAATCACATAATCATCTCAATAGATGCAGGAAAACCATTCGATAAAATTCATCACTTCTTTGTGATAAAAACACTTAACAAACTAGAAGTATAAGAGAATTTCCTCAACTTGATAAAGGATATCTATGAAACACTCACATTTAACATCATACTTCATAATGAATGCTTAAACCTGAAATACTGAATACTTTCCTAAGATCAGGAACCAGAAATGGCTGTCTTATCTAGCACTTGTATTCAACACAGTACTAGGAGTTCTAACCAAGGTAATTAGGCAAGAAAATGAGATAAAACATATCCCATGATTAGAAAGGAAGAAGTAATACTATTTTGGTTTGCAGATGACATGCTTTTATTCAAAGAAAATCTTAAGCAATTCACTAAAAAAAAAATTTAAGATTAATAAATGAGTCCCACAGATTGCAGCATACAAGATAAATATACAAAAATTAATTATTGTTCTATATAGTAGCAATGAGAGAGCAAAATTTAAATAAATGAAAAAATTTATAATAGCACCGAAAAGAATAAAGTAATTAGGAATAAATTTAGCAGGAGAAGTGTAAGTATACTCTGAAAACTATAAGACGTTATTGAAGGAAATCAAAGATTTAAATAAATGGAAATAAACTCCACAAACAAGGATCAGAAGACTTATGTTGCTATGATGACAATACTCCCCAAATCGATCTACAGATTTGGTATAATTAAATCAAAATGCCAGCTGACTTCTTCGCAGAAACTGACAAGGTGTTCCTAAAATTCATGTGGAAATTAAAGACTTAAAGTAGCCAAAGCAACTTGCAAAAGAACAAATTCAGAGAACTCACACTTCCAAACTTTAACTTTAACTTTACTACACAGCTACAGTAATCAAAACTGTGTGGTATTATTATTTAATATATATATATATATATATATATATATACACATATATATATATAACAATAAAATAGGCATCTTACCATTTATCTTCAACTAAGATGGCCAGGAAATTCAATGGAGAAAAAATAGTCTTTCAACAAATAATGTTGGTATAACTGGATATAAACATGCAAAAACTATACTTAGACCCCACTTCACACCACTCAAACCCTAACTCAAAATGGATCAAAGATCTAAACTCAAGAGCTAAAACTATAAAACTCTGAAATGTTTTATGCATAAAAATATAGGCATGATCTTGAATTAGGCAATGGTTTCTTAGACATAATACAAAAGCACAAGCAAAAAAGACAAAATTAATAAAATATACAACATCAAAATGAAAAACATTTGTGCTTCAAAGTACATCATCAAGAAAGTAAAAAAAGAAACAACAGAATGGGAGAAAACTTTTGCAAATCTTATATCTGAAAATAACGAGATACCACTTCACAACCACTATGATGGTTATAATAAAAAAGATGGGCACCTGGGTGACTCAGTTAAGTGTCTGCCTTCAGTTTAGTTCATGATCCCATGTTCTCAGATTGAGCCCCACATCAGGCTCCACACTTACTTTTTTTTAATGTTCTTATCTCAATCATCATCATCATCATCATCATCATCATCCATAATTAGCTCACTGCTGCCATCTCTCATCTTACCAAAAAGTCCAGGATCATTGATGCGTATTTTCAATAGCACTTCAGTTTGAAAGTTTATCCGGAATAAAAGTAGTTTGTAAAACTGAAGGCTGAAAAAGATGAGAGTCTCAGCATATTAAGATCTATCTTACTGGTATGTAAATATTGGGTATTAATTTAGAAACAAAGGTGGTTTTGACAGTGAAGTGCTAATACTTCAGCCTCATCTGAGGGGAAACATGCAATTGATTGAATCAAAGGCATTCAAAAAGGAAGGTTATTTCAGTTGCTGTGTCACTCAAGAATAAAAAGAAAAGGGTGAAAGAAAATATTCTATTGATATGTGTTGTCATCTGGGTTTGCTTTTCCATAGTCATCTGTGTGTGCGTTTGATTGTATTTTATGTCACCCTGGTGAACAATACCACAATATGTCAAGACCATTAGAATTCAACTACAAAGGAGGCAAGAAAAGAGTTCTGGTTTTCATGTCGATCAGCATCATCTGCTTAGATTTGGAGGCCTTAAAATTAACTCAAGCAATATAAAAAAAAAATATATCAGACACAATGCAGAACAGGCAATCTCACAAAAGACTTCCTTTATGGCTCATCAGAGTAAATTTCTTGTCAAAATACTCCCAGCGCTAAGTAAAGGTTATCTATTCATATGAACACCTGACTTATGAAATCAATCAGGGCACAATAAGAAAGATGCCTGCTTTTTGCATGCATTCAAGTTGTTGCTTCCATTAACTTAACTTCCTAAAAATATATTTCATTTTTTCAGTCTGCTCTGCATAACTCATTAACATCATAATCGCCAGCAATAATTGCCTGAAGTGAGTAAAGAAAATCACGAAAGATGAAGAGTTGAATTACCACTTAATGAAAGAAGAAAAAAAAGAAGACAATTTAAATCAACAGTCTACGATACTACCACCACTCCCTTCCTTGAGAAAATGTATAGTAATTGTGTTTCTTGGAGCTTGTTGTGTTTATAAATGAGGGCTCTCAGACAGTAAATTCTCGAAATGATTCTAAGGGCTTAATTGATGATGTGAATCAGAAGAATATTTGCTCAGCAATCTAAAGATGCATTTTTATAACAAGTCACAAAATAATACTATTTAAAATATTTCAAAATTATCTCTATGGTAATTATAAGTCCTGGCCAAAACAAAGTGTTTCTCTTGGTCTTCAAAATGTGTGGAGCCTACTAGAAATGTTAAATATACTTAGGGACTTAATGGGTATCCATTTAAACCAGAGCTTCCCTACTAGAGTTGATTTGCACTCCCAGAAAACATGTATCAATGTCTGGAGAACTTTATAGAGTTGTCACAATTTAGAGTATGCTCCTGGCATCTAGGACAGCTCCACACAATAAAGAATCATCTGGCCAAAAATATCAGTAGTACTGAAGGTGAGGAATCCTGATTTATATAGCAACAAAGGACCTAAGAGGTTACTATAAAAGGCAAGTGAAATAAAGGGACAGTGTCTTTTACTACAAAAAGAACACAAAGAAGTCTGAGCAAAGCTAAAAAATTAATGCAGTAGTTTACAAAACAATAATTTATTTTATAGTTTAGTGAGCAAGCTGGAGTTAGGGAAATGGGAGAGGGACTATAATAACACATTACTCCAGCTGCCCTTACTGGCCAACCTTCAACTCATAGTAATTTAGGACTGATGAGTGTCAGATAATCAGCAGGCTTTGGTTTTAGTAAAATGTAATTATGATTTATCATTTTATAGTTATTTCTTAAATCTGTAAACATGTGCATTATTATAAGAAACAGATTAAGTGGGTCAACAAGTTCAGCTAAGTATACACGTGAGAGGATATTAAAGTGGAATTTTAGGAGATGCCTTAGAATAGTGGATCTCAAACATCAGCATACATCAGAATCACCTGGAAGGTTTGCTAAAACACAGACTTTTATGCTTCACACCTAGAATTTCTGATCCAGTAGGTCTGGGGTGAGTTCTGAGAATGGGCCTTTTAATAAGTTCCCCACCCCCAAGGATAATGCTGGTCTGGGACCATTGTAAGAGCCACTGCCTTCGTTCAATGGATACTGCAACCTAAAAGGAAGTTCAAGGCAACTATGATGCAAACTGTTTGGAGGAGGTGATTAAAACATCCTCCTCCACAACAAGGACCTAGAGATTTAGAGATGAGGGAAGTAGGGCTTTACAGAGAACTCTAAATTGTGTATTGTGAAGCACGTCCCCTAATAGGGGGTAGAAGGGGGCTGGAGAGTGTAGGCACCTCCCATCATGACTGGGGGAGAAAGCTTCAATCCAACCACTCACAAAAATATCTTCCTTATAGTTTGCAAACACAGAGTACACTCATCTCCCCCCCCCCCCCCCCCCCCCCCCGTCCCCTGAGAAATCTAAAAAGCAACAGAGCAATAGAGTCTGACTGGCTGGCTAGCTGATCTGATGGCAGGGCAGATGGGAAGTGGCTATTGTGTTGGAATTAGTCTGCTCTGCTGGAGTCTGACAGGGAAAATGTCAGATGACTGTCCCCTCACATATGGGCCATGTGCAAGAGACCTTAGAGAGTCTTCGTAAATTCTGACCAAGAGGGAGTAAAGGCTGGAGGTACTGCTGGATTTATAGAGGCCAAGAAGAAGTAAGATGTCAGCCATAATACAGATGTATTTTACCCAAGGCAGAAAATTTCCCCAAGAAGGGCGGGGAGGGGGGGGGGGTATCACCAACAACTCAGTTAAGTGCATCCATCCAGAAAGTCTTAGTAAATGCCTGACAAATCTCACAAACATTGAAATTAGGTAGGTAGGATTCTATTAGGTGGTAACTTTTCCCCTTAGGGCATCTCTCCCTCTCCCTCCAACTCTGGAAGGATTAGAAGCATGGTTTTTCAGAAGATAGAGAATGTACAGAATATGGAAAAGATGCCATCTATATTCTTACCCCTGATTCCAGCCTCCCTACCTGGAGGAGGCCTGAGCAACTGAGAATTGTTAGCTTTACTAAAGAAGGACCAGAAAAGTCAAAGTCCTGCCTTAGTTTTGATCCCAAGGTAGAGTAGAAATTTGCCTCCCAGTGGGGATTTAAAAGGAAAATGGAAAGTTAAAATTAAAGTTGTTATTGTTTTGTCATGCCCCCATGAGTGATGTATCTTCAGTAATGTCTATACACACAGTATTTATCTTACCTTCCTAATGTCTCTGAGTAAGTTTCCTGCTACACAAATCCATGTCTGACCCACTTCTCCACATTTTTCCTCAGTTTCATCCTTTGATAGAAGAGGTCAGGGTTATTTTATTATTTTTTTTTATCAGGGTTATTTTATAAAGTGTGGATAGTTGTAAGCCAAGAAAAGTCTGATAAATGGCTGTTTGAATACAGAAACATCATATTACATTCCACATTAGATGAAAGCCCAAAGAATGTGTATTATTTGATGTATTTGACCAGAGTTTAAAGTCTTTTAAATAACCCTAATACTTGAGTGAGCAATCAAGTAAGCCATTTGGGGACTCAATTTTAATTGATATAGACAATTGCAGAGCAAAAAGTAAAGAATATATGAGGATCCTAATGGATATATGTTATCAATTGGATATGCCTTTAGTATTTAGGATTTCATTGTTACAGCTGTGACAGGTTCCCTAACTTCTTCATTTTCACTTTTAGTAAACCCTGCCCCCATCACCATATTGATGTCATGGATTGAAACACCATTTTGATCAGATCCCCAGTCAAATCTTGTCAATGGGTCCTCATGTCTACAGAATTATAATAATCCATGTTGTTTAACATGTGTTGATTAGGACATTCTATCAATTATGAGTATGATCGTTCTGAAAAGGAATTTGGCAACTTAATAATCAGGGTTCTACCAGAGAAACAGAACCATTATTATCTCTACCTATCTGGCAAATTATGTAAGTGTGTATATAACCTATACGTATTGATGTATAGGTGCATGTGAAGACATATACACATGTATATAAGACATATATGTACGCACATATGACATTTATACACATAGCACAAATACCTACAAATACATAAAGAATTTACATGAGTGACTGTGGGGACTGGGTAGACAAATCTGAAGCCCATTCAGGAAGGCCAAGCTAGAAACTTCAGGCAGGAACCAAAGCTGCAGTCTACAGCAGGAATTTCTTCTTCAGGGAAGTCTCAATTCTGCTGTAAGGCCTTTCAACTAATTAAATCAGGCCCACCCTGATGATTGAGGATAATCTCCTTTACTTAATACCAACTAATTGTAGTTGTTAATCATATCTACAAAATACTTTCACAGCAACACCTATATTAGTGTTTGATTGAATAACTGGACACTACAGCCAAGCTAAGTTGACACATGAAATTGGCCATCACAGCAACATTATCAAAAGGTGCAAATAGCTTCCTATCATTTGACTCAGGATTCCAATTCCTGAAATCTGTCCTAAAGGAAATAAGCAGAGATGTGCACAACTTTTCATATGTATTAGTGGCTCACTTCAATTACTATCTTGAAACAAAGCTCTGTCCCATCAGCCAAAGACACATATGCTTGATCCCAGAAAGTATGCTTATTTGGCAAGTTCAAGCCAAGGTTATTATTTAATCATTGACTAATAAGTTGCATCTTTAATGAAAAGTGGAAAAGGGTTAAAAAGTGTTAAGACTGCATACTATGGTTATTTACCTCTTCACACCATAACATTTCTAAAAGATCCTAGAGTATGCATGTAACATTTTACACTCTGAAAAATAAACATTTTATATATTTTTAAAATAACTCCAAGAGGCATTTTAAAACACCAATAAAAGCAAAAACAACACTGTAATTAAACTAAGTACAGCACTCTGAATATGACAACATAATTTGTATGCATCACAATGTTATGATTTTAATGCCTAACACACCACACAGTGTCTAATATTAGGGAATCAAAACTGAATATTAGAGAATTGAGCTTAGACCCCTGAGTTCTACTGTAGGATAAACCAGTGACTACTACCAGAGCAGATAGTACAATGAAAACAACTATCTGGGAATTAGTGGAGCTTGCATAGAGTCTATTACTCCTTCACCTGGTACCCATCAGGTCAAAATAAAACAAAACAAAACAAAAATCTAAGTACCAGCATAAATAGCTTATTGCCCAATGCCATTCCTCTTCAAAGTACCCTGATCCATTCTTTGCCACCCAAAGGCATGTCTATGGTTCTCCTTATGCCAACTTCTAGAAAAACAATAGGCTAATTGTAGTCTCTTCAGACCCTTCCCACTAATCCAGAGGGATTAAAACTTTTCTACAAATCAATTTCCTAAATTCTGCTAACATTAGGAGAGACTGATTCATCATAACCCAGGATATTCACTGGATCAGGTCATTTATAATGATGGACAAGCCCAAGGCAGCCCAGGTGGCTCAGCAGTTTAGCGCCGCCTTCCGCCCAGGGTGTGATCCTGGAGACCCAGGATTGGGTCCCACGTCAGGCTCCCTGCATGGAGCCTGCTTCTCCCTCTGCCTGTGTCTCTGCCTCTCTCTCACTGTGTCTCTCATGAATAAATAAATAAAATCTTAAAATAAATAAATAAATAAATAAATAAATAAATAAATAAATAACAAGCCTGCTATCACTTTAATTGTATGAGCCCAGCTTCCACCCTTTATCTTGATCTTCTAACCTCACCCTTAAAGTAAAACTGGTCTATGGGACAAGTTAGTTGTCTCTTTAAGCTTCCCTTTATTTTCTCTTTAATATTTTATTTATTTATCTGAGAGAGAGAGAACAAGCCATGGGGAGGGGCAGAAGGAGAGAGAAAGGAGAAAGAGAGAGAGAGAGAGAAATTCTTCAAAAGACTTCCACTGAGCAAGAAGCCTGATGCAGGGCTCGATCTCAGGACCCAGGGAAACATGACCTGAGCTGAAGGCAGACACTTAACTGACTGAGCCACCAAGGTGCCCCATAAACTTCCCTTTGTATTCCAGGTGGCTGGCTGAGTAAACTCAGAGTCCTTCTTGGGCTGAGTACTTACCTGCTCACTCTCTCTCTCTCTCTCTCTCTCTCTCTTTCTCTCTCTTTTCAGGTTTATCTGATTACATCTGTCCCAAAATTATAGATTTGAAGTTGAGAGTAGGGAAGAGATAGTCAGAGGTTAGAGGTTCCACTGAAGCTCTAAGCTTTAGCCCCATTCTCTGGTTTAGCTTTTATGAGACAGCCTATAATACAGTATTGAATGTTCACCCCTAATCCCTAACAAGGCTTAAAACTGGATCCTTTCCCTAACTTGTTTTAGTCTTATATGTCCATGATGTTCTGGTGTTATTCTCACATCACCACCACTTCAAGACTGGATAGAACAGCCTTCCTCTATGAAGTATAGCTATTCCTAATGACTTTAATGCCTTTGTTTGACTCTAAATTTCCAAGAGAAGCTTCTCTGTTCATCGTCTTGGCTTTTTTGAGTTACTGTTTCAGGCTGCTATTCAAATCAAGCCCTGGTATCCAAGAGTCTCTTTCTGCTGTATTTTAGTGTTTACCTCCTTCATTTCTCCTCAGTTTTGGTGATTTAACCTGCCTGCTTATCTTGGGTCCTATGGGGGGGTGCAGAATTATAAGATAGCCCCAAGACTTCTGAGCCTTAGTATATATGCCCTGTATAATCCCTTGCTCTCAAGCATGGGTGGGGCCAGAAAATATGATGGATCTCATTGCATGAGTAGTTTGTACCATATGCCAAAAAGTCTGAGATTTTTAAGTATAAATCAGATCTCAGGATGATTAATTTTGAGAATATCAAAAGTGAGATTATCTTCAGTGAGCCTGACCTAACCTACACCCTTCAGAAGAGGAGGTCTAGAAGTAAGAGAAAAGCAGCAGCTGCAGCAGAAGTTAACCTTGAAGAAGCAGCAGCAGAAGAAGTTGGCCTTGAAGAAGCAAACTAACACTGCAGAGAGGATATGTGGCAGAGAATGGAGGGTGACCTCTAGGAAGTAGGGACCTTAGATCTTCAAACATAAGGTACTAAATTCTGCTGACAATCACATGACCTTTGAAGAAAGACCAAAGTTCTAGAAAGGCAGGTACTCCTTCAACATCTTCATTGCAGTCTCATGACACCCTGAGCAAAGGGCCATTTTACCCATGCCTGGACTCCCAACCCACAGAAACTTTGAGATACAGAATGCATGTCGTCTTAAGCCGCTAAATTTGTGGTGTTTTGTGACACAGTAGTAGTAGAAAACTAATATACATTCCTAGGGTGTTTTTACTACAAGCATGACTGGAGCCTGCAGTACTGACGACTGCACATGCAATTGCAGGTAAGCCAGACATTGTCTTAGCCCTCTCTTCCAGCAACACACACACACAAACACATTCCTCCATTCCTAAACTGCCAGTAACCCTTCTGCTTTGGGAGGAGCTGGATCTAATTTCAAGCTAAAGCTCCTCCTGCTCCTGCACTGGACCGATACCTGCAGACCACCTATAGAAACTTTTCTCTGAGCCTGGAGATAAAACAACGTTGTCCTTGGGGACTCGTAGCCTCAGCTGGTGAAGTTGCTTCCATTAATTACAGCACAAAGAAACCTCTTGAATGTAGTATTGTGAAGTTTGTTTTGAAAATCATACTCCTTTTGAAAATTACCATTCATTATGCTTCGTAGCCAAATCATTTTACTTAGGAGCAAAAATGTGATTTTTCTACCAGCTGAAGAGTTCCTCTACAATGAAGCTAGAGAATTATTCCTTGAGCAAGACTGCCTCTCCTGAAGCTAAACTCTTCTTGCATATTTTAGGGAAGAAATGGACAAATCACATGTAAATGGAGAAATAAATTTTTGAAAGCAAGAGCAACCTCCCTTTCAGTTCATTTCTATGAGTATCTTTTTTCTTGTTTTGCTTGCAAAATGGGAAAGAATATAACTATCTGTATTTTTTGTGAATAACTATATAATTCTTCAATTCAAAATCTAAATCTTTCTCTCTGATCTGTAATATCTCATAGCCTCTATAATAAAACAATCAAATCAACTCAATGTGTCTCAAATATGCCATACTCTGTGACACTCTTGTTCAAAGTCATTTTTTGGCTCCTCGACACTGTAGTTTCTTGATATATGCAATGCCATATTTATAGCTATGAATTGTATTTGCTGGATAGACTGCAATGATTTGTATAGTGATTTGTGATGTGTGTCCCTGAAAGCAACCATACAGAAATAAATTGCATTATAAAAACTACATTTGATGCCTCAATCAAGCCCATTCATTATAATTTTGAAAATTCCACCATACATAGGTCAGAGCTACTACTTTGCATTTAACAGTAGTTTTCCATTCTCATGGATTACAGATTTTTAAGTTTCTAATGATTTTCTAGGCCAAACTGAATACCAATAATCAAAGAAGAACTATTTAGTTTCTAATTATTACAGTAAAATAACCTTGTCTGATTACAAGGAAATGAAATCAGTCTTTGATCAGAATTGTTGCCTGGGTACATAAGCACTGAAGTGGGTTATTTATTAAAGAAGGCAAGGTTTGTTGTGGATATAAATTAAACAGATGATTCCTTTCCCTTCTTTACTTTCTTTCTCTGTCATGCATGACAGGAAATGAGGAAGTGCCAGGATTCCCTTTTGCAATTCTGAACATTGCCTTAGGTGTTTCAGAACCTCACTAGATATCTTGAGCTGTATTTAAGGAAAAATAAATTTGAAATGGCCGACACAGTCAAAAACAGAAAAAGTTTTTTTAAAATAGAAAAAATAAACTTACCTTTTTCCTTCTTCATATTTTCCCCACTCCCTGAATATGGACTGTGGTGATTTTTTTTTCTCCTTCTTTTGCCATGCCATGAGATTGTAGGATCCATGGAAGTTGAAATGGTGACTTACCTATTCACCATTATATTCCCACAGTTTAGCAGAGTATTGGATATAGAGCAGGGCCCTTACAAACGTGTGCAATACATGAATATCCCTAAGCATTTAGAAACTTGTGTTTATCTCTAAAATCAGAAAATGGATTGGATAAATCATGTTAAGATGAAATTTCCCACCAAATCTTTAACCAGTCTTTGAGGACTAAACTATGTTGACCAGGGATGACCCATAGGAAACCATGCTTAACAATAAAAACAAGAAAAAAATTTTAAAAACTTAGGAGAGATAGCCATCATCACACTGTAAGGAGTATAGACTCTACATAAATGGCTCAGGAAAAATCACTAAACATGTAAACAAGTGAGCAACATTCACAACCCCTATGAGAGGTGGAAATAAGAATCTAGAGTATACAATATATTACCTAAAATACTCAGTTTTTAACAACAAAAAAATACAAGGCATGCAAAGAAATAAGAATATATAGCCAATATATAGAAGGATACTATCTCTGTTTCAATATAAGCACTCTGAAAGGGCCCAGATGTTGGACTTAATAGACAAAAAAAGTAGGTATTATATATGTTCAAAAACAAAGGTAAACCATGTTCTGATAATTAGAGGACAGTATAATAACAGTGGATAATCAAATATAGAACCTCAATAAAAAGAAGGGAGTTATAAAAACTAACCAAGTAGAATTTCAGGTACTGAAAAGCACAATAATTGAAAAAATCAGTAAAATAGCTCAACAGAAGATTTGAGCTAGCAGAAAAACTCAGCAAACCTGAAGTGGGTCAATAAAAATAATCCTGAGGAACAGAAATAAAAAAGAATGGAGAACATAATGAATAGAACCTCACACACATGGGAACAACATAAAATATATTAACATATATGTAAAGGCATCTCAAAGAGAGGAAAAGGGACAGAAAAATAAATGAAGAAATAATGGCTAAACATTTTCAAAACTTTATCACCAAAAAAGAGAAAAGCATTAATCTATATATACAGAAAGCTTAATGAACTTCAAGTAGGATAAACACAATGAGATCCACACCTGGACATGTCATAGATAAAGTCCAAGGAGAAATCTTAAAAGCAGTTAACGTATATATACACACACAAACACCCCCCCACAACTCATCATCAACAAGGAAACTGTGTTAAAACTACCAGATGACAGGCAGAAAGAAATGAGGCCAGAAGGCAGTGGGATGACATATCCAAAGTGCTTGAAAAAATACAACTGTCAACTAATAACTATAGCAAGCAAAACTATAATTAAAAAATGAAGGGAAAATTAAGGTATCTCCAGATACAAATGAAGACTGAAATAATTCATTAACAGATTTTCATGACAAATATCAAAAGAAGTCCTTCAGACTGAAAAGAAATGATACCATATGGTAACCTGAATCCACACAAAGAAAGAGCACCAGTAAATATAATTATGTAAGAAAATACAGGGCAATTAGGTGGCTTAGTCGGTTAAGTGTCAGCCCTCCACTGAGGTCACAATCCTGGAGCCCTGCTGAGCAGGGAGCCTGCTTCTTCTTCTGCCTCTGCTCTCCCTCCCCTATTCATGCTCTCTCTCTCTCCCTCAAATAAATAAATAAATAAATAAATAAATAAATAAATAAATAAATATCTTTTTTTAAGTAGAAATATATTTACAGATACGTAAACATGTAAATATAAATATATATATATCTTTTCTCTACTGATTTAAATGCAATTGCAGAAAACAATTATTACAAAACTATCAATGGGCTTATATAAAGTTATAGATATATGACAATAATAGCATAAAGGAATAAATCTGTACTGGATAAAGTTTCTATATCTCACTGGAATCAAGGCAGAGGATGAGGGCTGGAAACAAGAGATGCTTTAGGAAGTTACTCCAGTAGCTGAAATGGTCACTTAGGGACCATAGTAGAGCAGTGGCAGTCTACTGGAAACTATTTGAGTGGGATAAATAGATAGAATTACCAAATTTGGCAAAGGTTTAGAACAAAGGGACAGGCTAAAGAAAATCAAAATAAGGTTGAAATGGAAGGAGTATCCATTTACATAACTGAAATAGTGATACTTTCTTGTAGATTATTTAGATTGTTTTCCAGCCTGAGGATTCACTAAGAGCCAGGTCTAGGGGATCCCTGCGTGGCTCAGCAGTTTGGCACCTGCCTTTGGTCCAGGGCCCGATCCTGGAGTCCCAGGATCCACTCCCGCGTTAGGCTCCTGGCGTGGAGCCTGCTTCTCCCTCCTCCTATGTCTCTGCCTCTCTCCCTCTCTCTCTCTCTCTCTATCATGATGAATAAATAAAATCATTAAAAAAAAAAAAAAAAAAGAGCCAGGTCTATAAGGAACCAAAAACAAGGCAGGTCAGTTTTGGCAAGCCCAAACTCTCCATCCCATCCCATCTGAGTGACTACAATGGGAAACCCCATTTGAGTAAGTCATGAGGGTGATGATTCTCAGCAAGGAGAGGAATAAAGACAAAGGTGACAAGCTGGAGTGGCATTAAATGAAAATTCCTCATATTTCAAATTATTGTCTGGCACTGGTGCTATTAATGAGAAGGAGTATATTTCAACTCAGTTTCAGTTAATTTTTTAAAAAAATCAATAGTGTGATAGTTTGATGATGAATATAGAGAAAACTGCCAAGATTTCAGATTGGGAAACGAAACAGGGCAGAAATGAGGAAAAGATGAAGAAATGTAATTCAGTTGCCATTTAAGAAGAATCTAGGCTTCCATCTGGAACCGTCTAACCTTCACTGTTGACTTTGCTGTATTCTGTCATTCTCTACAGGTTGAGTGATAATCCCATTTTCCCTTTTTTCTTCTCAGTATTAATGATTATTTGAATAGATTTCTGAATATATGAGACCAGTTTAAAAATTTAAGGCATATTTTTATTATACCAAAAAGATAAATGATAAATTTTCTCCTATGTTCCATATTCCATTAAAATGGACCTGGAAATTTTGATTGGATGTCTGGACCTATGGTACCCAGAGATCTATGCTAGCTAAGCCTCTGGAACCTACAAGTCCTGACTCTTCTTTTGGTTTTGCAGTTCTTCACGGCACACACAGTTGGATTTGTGTGAATTATGCTAAGCAATTTTTTTTTCTTTTGGTTAGAGAGATTCAGGAAAATAAGCAACTCTTATGGAGCCTGGAGATTAGATAATACTAGGATTAATAAAAAATGGCAGGGCAGCCCGGGGGGCTCAGCGGTTTAGCGCCACCTTCAGCCCAGGGTGTGATCCTGGAGACCCGGGAGTGATCCTGGAGATCCGGGATCAAGTCCCACGTCTGCCTCCCTGCGTGGAGCCTGCTTCTCCCTCTGCCTGTGTGTCTGCCTCTCTCTCTCTTTCTGTGTCTCTCATGAATAAATAAATAAAATCTTTAAAAAATTAAAAAAAATAAAAATGGCAAACAGTATCTCCATGGAATTAATAATTCAATAAAACTTTTTCTATTTCTGTGTCCTCTCTTATCTCCTATCATCACTCTTCCTATTCTTTTCCTCTCCTTTGTTTATATGGGGAAATACTGCCTTCTAGAAAGTTGCCTTGAATAACATCAAGAGCAGAAGTCACTATGAAGACCTGCTCAGTTATGATGTAAATGGCGTCTCTTGCTAAAACATATAACCCCCCCGAAAAGGAAATCTTGGCTGAGGAAGAGAAGAGCTCAGCATAGACTCAATGCCATTGACATGATGAAATCAGCAAACACTGGAGATTTTGTGACTCATTCCTTGGGGGACATCCCATTTCCCAACAGATAGATGACCTTGTCTACTTAAGGTCTACAAGGTAACCAGATCTTGCCAACAGTAACCACAGTTTTTTATTATAATTTGTAACACCTTACCTTACTTAAAAAGTATGAATGGGAAAAAAAGTATGAATGGCCCAGTTTACTGAAGCTAGAAGTAAGTTACCTTCTGTTGAGTAGCTATTCTATGCATTATATTAATTAATTGAATCCTTTCCAGGATGCCTGGGTGGCTCAGTCAGTTAAGTATCTGCCTTTGGCTCAGGTCGTGATCCCAGGGTCCTGAGATCAAGCTTCATGTTGACTCTCTGCTCAGCAGGGAGCCTGCTTCTCCCTCTCCCTCTGCCTCTGTCTGCCACTCCCCCTGCTTGTGCTCTCTCTCTCTGTCAAATAAACAAATAAATAAAATCTTTTTAAAAAGTCAATTGAATTCTTTCCATAATTCTGTGAGGAAGACATTCTGTGACTGTGACCAAGGCTCATAACATTTAAATGACTTTCTCAGGATCATACATATAAGCTCAGAATAGATTAAGAGGTAGAATCCATGGACAATTTCCTAAGGAATCAATCTATATCCAGTACTAAAGCATTATCTAAGTACTTGGAAAATTTCTTGACAGTTAACCCAAGGATTCACATCAGATTTCTCACCATCACTTGGGAAATATAATTAGTCCTCTAGGACTGAAAGAGAGAAAAGAAAAAACAAGAGTATAAAACACTCCTCTTTGGAACTGATCTCACTGAGGAGTAAATGCTGACTAAACATTAAAAGAATATTTTTTGAAGTAGGGCTGCATTATCAAGTTTTCCAAGGACCTTATCTGTCTCAATCAAGGGCTGCATTATTCATTTTCCAAAAACCTCATCTGTCTCAATCAAGCCCTGTCATGTAGTGTCACAAAGCAGGTGTCCTGGGACACCTGCACACTCTGAGAAGGAGTTAGCATACAGACAACTTATTAGGGCATATTTTTAAGACCAATACCTACAAAAGAAAAGAAGAATGGAGGATTGGGCTAAAGGAGGAGGTAAGCTGTGACAAAGATTCAGCTATGGCCTTGGCTAATCCCTACAATTGAGCCTTTCACAGCTGTTCTGACTTGGGTTGAGATGGTCAGGTATTTACATATTTCTGTCAGTGGGCCATTGGATGATATGGATCAGCTGCCCCAGAAAGGAGTGTGACCGTGGGCAAAGAGTTATCAAAGGATTACCAGGAGTAATTTCTGGAGATGGCTGACAGCTGAAAACTCTCAGCTGCAGACTCCCAGTCACTGAGAGGAAATGTCCCTCATTCCAGAAGACAGTTCCGGGTGAATCATCACAGTATTGACTACATGTAACTCATTAATAGTTAAGCCAGCCTTCATAATCAGACCCATGTGGCTCTGAGCACATGTTTTGTCCCTTATATTAGTATGCCTATCTGAATGCACAAGGAACACTGTTCTCGATTGCCAAAGTTCCAACCTTTTCTAACCAGGCTTCAGAGTATCTTCAAGAACAAAATATATGTTCCTGGTTGCTCAAATCAACGTTTGATTCAATTATAATAATTCTGAACTAGATGTGGGAAGGAGCATCCTATCACCTGATATTTTCACCCACTCTCCAAATATAGTGAAGTAATTCAGAGAAACCACTCTTACATGCAGACACATAGATATACAGCAAGACTATTATAGGTAGGCAGTCCTTGAGCCTTTCCTGATCTCTAGAAAGTGCTCTGCAGGGCTGAAATTTGGATCCCTAGTAAACTCCCCCAAGCCTTTGCTTCCCGTGCTGAAAGAGGTGTTTGCAGCTTTGCAAAGGAAATGGTCAATACTGCCAGACATAAGCTTTTGCTTTTCCCCAAGCGGTGCTAAGGTGTCTGAAGATCCGCTGGGGAAACCAGGGTAAGTTAACAGTGACTCTTGAATGCTTCTCCTGGCCACTGAGGAGTGAGTTGAAAAGAAGGAATCAGACACTATCCAAACCATAAGTGTAGTCTTAGTTTGGGTTCCTCTACAAGCAGAACCTGAGACATGAGCAGGGAGGGGAGAAACAGAGAGACAAGGACGAGCAAATTCCACACTGAGTGAAAAGCCCAACTCAGAGATCCCCCTGACATCATGACCAAAACCGAAAGTCAGATGCTTAGCTGACTGAGCCACCCAGGCACCCCTAAATGGTTTCTGTTAGAGCTGTTAGCCCTGGGTAACTAGAATTCAATCCTGTGGAAGACCTTTTGAGGAAACCTTACAAATTCACCTCAGAATGACTTCAACAAAGAATGGGTGCCTGGGGAGGCATTTCTCTAGTGCCTCCAATCTCTTACTGTATAATGGTCTCCCCTGAGGAAATGAATCTCTCCACACTTCCAGAGCCAGCTCCCATGGTTTTAGAGAAAGCCCTGAGTAAGAAGCATGGAGGACCCCGGTGGGCCAGGGTCAGCCTGCCAGAAACTGTCCACCACAGCTGGTGCTGAAATTGGACATGGGCCGAGGGAATATTCTGTAGGACTTGAAAGATGTCTGCTATAGCGGGGGATTGTCCTGGTAGATTTGTGCATGGCTGTTTTGTGAGAACAGCTCTCACAAAAGCAAGAGTGAAAAGGTGGTCACTTGACTGTCGACCTTAATCTTGAATGTTTCTGCCCTCCGTGCTCAGGGGCCCTTCCTCTTGTCCACATTGAAGAACACCTGCATGCTTAGGAATTGTTTCTCCAGGGCATTTATGAGCTTTTTGCTTTCAGTTCTGGCTCAATCCCCCCAAACCAAGAGTAATTTACCCCTATCAGGCCTCTCTCTTCATCCCCAGTAAATATCAGTTCCCACACCTGCTGCAAGGAGCAAAGTTCTGAAGATTGTAAGTAAACAGTGTTTGTGAGGCTGGGGTGGTTTCTTCAAACTACACATTTTAAATTTTTGGCTTGATCAGTGCTTACTAAAAAGAGCTAGTTACCAGTAAAGATGTCATTTTAGTGACCTTTTATTTTGTCTGAATTCCATCTTGGGTATCGGGAAGGGCCTCGGGAATCAGCTGTCACCACTAACCTTGTGGCTTCTTGGGTCACCTGGGTGGCTCAGGGGTTGAGTGTTTGCCTTCAGCTCAGGGCATGATCTGGGGGTCCTGGGATGGAGTTCCATATTGGGCTTCCTGCATGGAGCCTGCTTCTGTCTCTGCCTATGTCTCTGCCTCTCTCTCTGTGTCTCTCACAAATAAAAAAATAAAATCTCTAAAAAACAAAAACAAAAGATTTTGTTGCTTCTTTGGACTTCTGTATGCCTTATCCGTAAATTCTATGATTTCATTATATATCATGAAATGGTCTACTATTTCTTTTTTTTTTTTTTCAATCACTCAGGCAGGTGAGATATAACTTTTCATTTCTATTCATTGAATATGATGTGTAAAATGGTACAGAAAGCTAAACTCTTAGGGGCAGCCTTTTCACTACAAATCAATTGGCATTCTTCCTACTGTTTGAAAAATTATAATACTCATGTCTTCAGATTTATCACCCTTATCTTCTTTTGCTACTTCACTGCACTGAACCTTGAAATACAATTTTTTCAGCACAAAAAATAAGGCTGCCTTTTTGGCCAATGTCTAGAGAAGAAAAATAAGCACGAAGGTAGGTTTTAGGTTTGCTTCCCTTATTACCTGTCAAATGTATGATTCTAAATAAGATGGTGCAGATGCCTCATTCTCAAATGCTGGCTATTTCTTGTTATTCATTAAAGGATACAACGTAGTGGCTCCTGGGTGGCTCAGTCAGTTAAGTGTCTGCCTTAGGCTCAGATCATGATCCCAGGGTCCTAAGAGCAAGCCCCATGTTGGGTTCCCTGCCTATCGGAGAGCCTGCTTGTCCCTCTCTCTCTGCTCCTTACCCCTGCTTGTGCTCTCTCTCTCTTAAATAAAAAATAAATAAATAAAACTTTTTAAAAAGGGGCACCTGGGTGGCTCAGTGGTTGAGTGGTTTGCCTTCAGCTCAGGGTGTGATCCAGGGGTCCTGGGAAGGAGTCCAGCAACAGGCTCCACACAAGGAGCCTACTTCTCCCTCTGCCTATGTCTCTGCCCCTCTCTCTGTGTCTCTCATGAATAAATAAATAAAATTTAAAAAATAATAAGAATAATTCAATGTATTTTTTAGAAAACAATCATCTAGATCTCTTTGTACGTCACAACTCTTAATTCCCACAGTATCCTCTCTGAGTAACTGCGACTGTTAGTTCCAGAGACAGGTGGAGAAACTGAGGCATTTAACATTAGGTAACCCTCCCACATCTGTCCAGCTACTAAGTAGGGGAGCCAGGATTTAAACATAGGCAGTCTGACTTTAAATACTCATGCTCATTATCATCATCTTACACGGCCTCTTACCTAAAATTCTCTCTGTGAAAGTTTTTGGCATGAATTCACTGATACCTTGTCAAGCTATAAGGAACTTAAGGACACCAGCTTTATTTATATAAACTATGTAAATTTGTTTGAAAATCGGCAGCAAAGCAAAACATTTTCTGCTGAACCTAATCTCCATATACATAATCTAATTTTAGTAATCACGATTTCTCCCACAAATCAGAGCCCAAGGTTGTGTCCATGTATTTCCCTAAGATACTGCAAAGTACCCCAAATGTAAGGGCTGAAGCTTGGAGACATTTTTAGTCATAGAAAAATGTGATTAAGAATAGTAATTCTGTTAGTGATCTCTGACCTATTTTTGGCTTAGAATCACCAGGAAATCCTGCAATATAGCTAGCTAGCACTGATAGCATATCAGCATGTGCGCGTATTACGATTCCATTCGGAGTCTTTTATGGTTGGGGGGTGTAATAAAGTCTATTGCACACTAGATGGCAGCCTTGCCACGTGAGCCCCCAGCCTAAGCCCACAGAACTAAAGTGAGAACTGTTCGCATTTCAAAGTAGTATGTTTAAGAAGATGTGAACACAGAGCTAATAATGAATCTACTTCTCTGATTCCAGGTTTAGAGGCTAACCCCTGTGGAAGAAAGGACTAACATGGAAGTGAAAGAATTGTCCTCTGCTCAGTAGTTGGACAGGACTAACAGTTGTCCTACAGAGACTTCTTCCCTATGAGGCTAGGAAAGGTCACTTTCTACTCCTTGTGCAGTTAGAATCATTACAGAAAGCTTCCCTGGAGACTCTTCAGAAAAACACAATAGTGCATTCATAATTATACACTGAAATAGCTGAGTCCTTGTAGCTCTTATATGATTAATTTATCACTGCATAAATATGTGATGGTTGATCACATTTGTGCTAGACATTTTGTGCAACTTTTTTCTTCAAAACATCCATTTTTCCCCAAAACATAAAATATTTGATAGATGGGGACACCTGGCTGGCTCAGTCAGTAGAGTGAGTACTTGACTCTTGATTTTCGGGGTTATAAGTTTGAGTCCCATATTGGGTATAGAGATTACTTAAAAATAAAATCTTTAAAAAAAAAGATTTGATGGATAAATAAAAAGTTGATAGTCTCAGTATTATTATACATGGTACTTTAGAGTCATTGAATGTAACATCTCCTTTTTCTTCATCCTAGAAATGCCTCCTCTGATCTTCACTGTTGCTGAACTCCGTCCCCAGCAGAGTCTATGCTCAAATCCTCCAGGTAGCATGTCCTCCTCCCTGCCAGATGACAGCTAGAGAGACTGGAAGGGAGAAAGGAACTCTCTATCTCACAGAGTCAAAAAAACATATTCCTGCCATCCCACAGGGAAACCTTGACCACACTGCCTCGTGGACACAAAGACTGCTTCAGGTGTATTAACCACTCAATAGACTTTTGTGGGTTGGCTTATGAACTGAATACCACACATGTGCGTGTGAGAAACAGATTCACTGTGCAGTACAAACTATTCCAATGCCTGGGTTACATGCAGCTCCTAGATGAGGGCTTAAAAATAATATTTATCTCCTTCATATTCTGTTGACCTCCTACAGTTTTAATCAGACCTCCCAAGTCAGATGGCTGCTGCTGTTCCAATTTATCTTGCTACAACTATTTATTAGCAAAGCAATAATTATGGCATGACATAGGTCCACTGGGACAATACTATTTTATGATTATCTTCTTGGAGATAAAAAAAAAAAAGCTTTCAGTAAAACCCTGCATTTAGGGGCACAATCTAGGTGAGTGTTTTGTACCAAGTGGAATAATCACCGTCAAACTAGAGAGGTATAACAAACTCTTAATCCAGATACATGTTTGCCACTCATCTCAATAATTTCAGACTCTTTAATCATTATAATGGTTATATCTGCCCTCCCTCCTTCTTAATTCCTTCCAAAAATTCTTTAAGTCAGTCACTACATGAGGGCCTTAGTAAGGATAAATATAACATGTTATAAAGCAAGAAACTCCTCCCCTATTATCTAGTACATAATGTAGAGCCATAAATAAGCATTATGCATAGGTTGAAGGAACGTTTAAAGATCTGCAGCAACATTTTCCAGCTCTTTACTGTAGGCTGTCATGACAGCATTCAACTCTCAGAACAACTTCTGAATTGAGGAAACAGATGCAGAGAAGTTGAGGGCCTTGTTCAAGAGCACGTGGAGAATTCTAGAGTCAGGATTTGAAATAACCTCTATTGCACTGATTTTCAGTGCAGTCTCACTGGTGACTATCACAGATGAATGCATAGACATTTTCTCGGTTTTAAGGCTTTTTTTTAAAAAAAATTATTTATTTATTCATGAGAGACAGAGAGAGAGAGAGAGAGAGAGAGAGAGAGAGAGAGAGAAGCAGAGACACAGGCAGAGGGAGAAGCAGGCCCCATGCAGGAAGCCTGACATGGGACTCAATCCTGGGACTCTAGGATCATGCCCTGGGCCAAAGGCAGCGCTAAACCACTGAGCCACCCAGGCTGCCCATTTTCTCAGTTTTAAAACTAAGCCTCACCTAACTATTCCCTAAGTACTTAGTCACTAAGCTAAAAGTCTTGGCAAATTGTGACAAAATCTGCTCTGTTCTGGGTAACTGGCTGCCTATAACTGTGACCTCATTAGTGGTGTGTTTAGTTTATACAGTTTCCATAATATTTGAAAAGAAGAATTCATAACAAAATAATTATTTTTTATCTATGTGACTACCTATAAAAGAATAAACTAGTCTATAGGATTATTTATATTTGCTCTTGATTATATAAAAAACTTATCAGAACAAAAATGTTAACCAAAGTTACCCTATTAGGCTCCACCATTTATCTTTACTCCATTTATCTTTGAAATCCTTGATCCCCAAAGCTGGATGTACCAATGGATGAAACTATGACCAAGGTCAAGTATAATTCCCAAGACAGAGGCAAGACAGTGTCTGTTATGTGGGGATATTTGAGAAAAAGGCCTATACTCTAGGATATCAATCAAAACCCCTAATAACCTAACTTAACAAGAATGGAATCCAAATTTGTGGCAATTTTAATATGAATGTGTCTGAAAGTCAAGTTTTGCCCATAATTGAGAAAGATGAAGAATGTAGAAGATGAAGAATGAAGAATGTGAAGGATAGAGTAAGAATTTCTGTTCTAGAGAAGATAGATGGGGATCTCCATGTACCACAATCCAGAGCAGCAGCCCAAGTATAGGCCATTCTGAGAAATTTAACCAAATAATGTCTAAGTGACAATGTCTAAGTGACAGCCATGCCTTCTGGGGGCCACCACCCTAGAGGAACCTTAGAGGTACAAATGTCAGTTAGTAGGCAGACTTCATAAAAATGCCCATCACTTAGGGCCACGTTAGTGTTCTCTTTCAGCCTTCTTTGTTGACATCAGTCCTTGATCCAAATGTAAAAATAAAATGTCCCAACACTCCTTGCTGCCCAAACCTCGGCCTACCATGATGGCTCAACACAGAGGACTGAAATTCTGCTCTGAACATCTACTCTGGTCTCTTTGGTTTCATGGTGCCTGCTCCTCTTCTAGG
Organism: Vulpes lagopus; assembly: GCF_018345385.1. Classification (NCBI taxonomy): domain Eukaryota; kingdom Metazoa; phylum Chordata; class Mammalia; order Carnivora; family Canidae; genus Vulpes; species Vulpes lagopus. The sequence continues at coordinate 24,713,596 of NC_054842.1, read as the reverse complement.
ACTGCAGTTGGTCTGTCTCCTTTTCTAAAAGGCTGAATATTCTCTCCATTCTCTCCAGCCCACAGCTAATATTTATAGCTAAAGTGATTCTATATTTATCATCTAAATCAGTACACACTTAAGACTGAAAAGGGGGCAGCCTGGGGTGGCTTGGGCAGCCTGGGTGGCTCAGTGGTTTAGCGTTGCCTTCAGTACAGGACATGATCCTGGAGTCCCCGGATGGAGTCCCATGTCAGGCTCCCTGCATGGAGCCTGCTTCTCCCTCTGCCTGTGTCTCTGCCTTCTCTCTCTCTCTCTCTCTCTCTGTCTCTCTCATGAATAAATAAAATCTAAAAAAAAAAAAAAAAAGACTGAAAAGGACTACTATCCAGTATGTGGGAAACAGGAGGAAACCAAGATAGTTCTGTGTCCACCAGGATATATAACCCATATCTATCTATCACCAGCCTGGCTTGGGAATGAGTCTGGAATCCATATTTCCTGCTACATGTCCAGTAAGAGAGGCCACTTGACTCACTTTGGTGCATGTTGTACCCTTTGCACACACGGTAGGAAGGGCCTGGTCACTCTCACTATGGGCTATTCCTATAGGTGAGTTTTCCTCAATTTGTGGGACATACTTTCAATGTCATCCCACTTTTAACTCATCTTTAACTTAAGACTTTACCTGTTATGAAACATACTGAGAGAATGTCCCCAGCAAAATGTGTTTAATTAACTTTATTTTTTGGGTGCCTTGTGATTGGCAAGGATCTCTATATCAGACATTTACTGAGTGTCTATATGAGCAAGACATTTTAAAGAAAGAGGGATATAAAGATAAACCAATAAGAAGAAAAGGAATGTAAATAACAATTACAGAGTTGTAAGGGCCATTGAAGAAATTTAGGTGAGGGGCATCTGCCTTTATAAAGGAATTAAAATTGAAGATTCAGCTAAACCAACCATCAGCTGTATCTTTCATTCCCACCAGGAAATACACAGCACATTCATATTTAGAATAATTTTAGAAAAACAAAAGGACCCATTACAAAGTCATGTGCAGGGAATAGGGAAACCACAAGGATATGCATGCAGGAAACTGGTGGTAGTGGCAATTGCCAATGCTGTATGCTACCCTAGGACAGAGTTTACTAAGATGTTGGTTTTTGCTGCAGCACAGTGAGCGGGCACTGAAGAGACCAGAAAATAAAATTTTCTACTCACAGGTCCCAGAGAGGAAACCCTAGCAGGCCATGTAGGACCAACAGGAAGTTGGGTGATGCAAAAGCTCAACTGGTGAGTTGAAGGGTAGTAGGTGGTCCCTGGGGATGGTAGCCTGGAGGAAACTTAAGTGTTTTGTTACCAGCTATACCATACTCCTGGAAGGTAAGAGCAGAACTTGGGAGTGGTCAAATGAAGTCAAGATGTGCATCTTATCAAAGCAAGGCAGTGAAATGGGAAGTTTGGTTTTTGTTTAACTTGTTAGAGGCCTACAAAATGGATGCCACAGCAGCACAAAGAATAACTAAAGAAGGTTATGATGCCATTACTAGATTGCAAAGAATGAGAGGAGAAAGCAGTATTACTATTAAATGTATATTGATTTGGAGCCCAGGAGAGAGACATGTCAAGTGGGCCCTCTCGAGAACAGCAGTGTCTGGAGCTGAAGATACTGAACCATCTTCTCAGAGGGAAGCCAGAGGGATCATTCTCTGACCTCTCTGTTCTCTCTCCCTCTGAACTCCTTCTGGGGTTCTCAGTTGGCTGACATAACAGGACACTGGAGGGCACAGGAGCCTGTTTGTATAGTCCATGCAGGTCAGCATCCATAGGAAAGAGAGTATAGTGTAGACAAGCAGAAAGCAGATTTGGGGATAAAGAGGCAAACAGAAGATACCTGCCTTACCAATATTAAAGAATTGTCCTAATTACTACTGCTGCCTAACAAACCATCCCAAACTTGCTAGAGTAATGCAAAAATCTCAGAATCTGAAATAAAAAACATCCCTGGCATCCTACTGGAGATGTAGTTGGAAATTCAAAAAGGTCATGGGGGCACAACTTGTCTCTGCTCCGTGATACCTGGAACATGAGTTGAGAAGACATTGAGGGATGACTTGATGTCTGGGTGATAGAATCATCTGTTCACTATTCACAAGTCTAGCAGTTTAGTTTGGCTACTGCCTGTCAATCAGAATACCTGTATGTTAGCATCTCCATGCAGTCTGGGCTCCTGCATAGCATGGTGGCTGAATTCCAAAAGCAAATGTCCCAAAGAAGAATCCGGTGGAAGCTGTGTCAATTTTCATAAATTAGCCTCTGATTTCACATTTCATCAGTTATACTATAGTCACAAGCTTGCCCAAATTCAAGGTGAGAGATCATAAAGCTCATGTCTCCATGGAAGGGACAAGACGGGATAGAATGTGGCCATCATTGGAAAATGAAATCTGTTATACTTGGTCAATAAAACTCTCTATCTGGGATGTCTGGATGGCTTAGTGGTTGAGTGCCTGTCTTTGGCTCAGGTCCTGATCCCGGGATCCAGGATTGAGTCCCACATCAGGCTCCCTGCATGGAGCCTGCTTCTCCCTCTGCCTATGTCTCTGCCTCTCTCTCTTTCTGTCTCTTATGAATAAATAAATAAAATCTTTTTAAAAAGATTTAAAAAGAAAACTCTCTTACTTTTAATATCATCATTTATATACCTTATATACTTTTAAAAATAAACACTGAATTAATATAATTTGATTTATTATATTTTTTAGACATTATTTATTTGGTTGTACCCCATGCAAACAAGCAATAAGGAACAAAGCCCTTTTTTGAGGATGGATGTGATTCTTTATAAGATTATATAGATATGATTTTTATATGTATAATACTATTGATTGTAATTCCATATTAAATGATTAGTGTAATTTAATAAGTCTTGACTCTCCGTCCATAATTCTGATGTATTGAACACCTCTAGAATAGTGTCATGTCTATTCAGATATTGAAAATATGATTATAGGCAATCATTAGTTATATACAGTAGGAATGTATTTTTGAGAAATTTTATGATAAATTGGATATTTTTTCAAAATGGTGTTGGAAGGGAATAAAATTTTGTATTTATGCATGAAGTTCAAGATGAAACACACAATTATGAGGTGGCAAAATCTAATTCAAATATAGAGAATTTGCATCATAAGCTGGATATCTTCTGTATCTCTCAAAGGAATCCATTACTTCTTCCATACACTGTTCTATTTTGAAGGAAAAGGATTTGCCCTTGGAGTTTGGATTAAGTCTTGTTAAAAGGATGACTCAAAATATCAAAATACAGGCAAAGCAAACACTCTACATTGTCATATCGGACATCAATAAAGACAGTTCTCTTAAGGAGAACAACCCATGACCAAGGCTGAATGATAAGAAAAACGTGAAGAAAACTTTTAAACAAAGACATGTTGGGCAGTGGTATAGAATAAAAATAAGCTGATAAAGCAAGAGACATAAATAAATTTGATAGAGGATTTGGTTATATCAGAGAAAGGTAAATGCTTTCATGAGAAGAGATTCTTGCTATGCTTTTGTTGGAATTCTGCAAATAAGCAATTATTAAATATTACCATAAAAATCAAGAAAAAAATAATCTGGATAAGCCTATATCTATTAAAATTGAATCAATAATTAATAATCTTCCAAGTTGACTTAATAACTAACAATCTTCCAAAATAAAAAGCACCAGGCCTAGATGGGTTTGCTTGTGAATTCCTAAGAAAGAAATTATACCAATTCTCTACAACATCTTCTAGAAGACAGAAGCAGAGGAAATGTTACCTAATTCATTCTATGAAGCCAGTCTTACCCTAGTATGAAAGCCAGACAAAGACATTACAAGAAAATAAAACTACAGACCAGTATTTCTCAAAAACATAGATGTAAAAATCTCAACAGAATAGTAGCAAATCGAGTCCAGTAACATATAAAAAGAATTATATACCATGACCAAGTCGCATTTGTCTCAGGTATGCAAGGCTGGTTCAACATGTGAAAATTAGTTAATGTAATCTATCACTTCAACATGCTAAAGAAGAAAAATGATTATATCAGTAGATGCAAAAAAGCATTTAACAAAATCCAATACCTGTTCATGATAAAACTCTCAGCAAAATAGGAATAGAGGGGGAGCTTCCTCAACTTGATAAAGAATACCTACAAAAAGCCTAGAGGTAAAATTATACTTAATGATAAGGAAGTCAAAGCTTTCCTGTTAAAACTAGGAACAAGGCAAGGAGACCCCCTCATCACTGCTTTACAACATAGTATTAGGAGTCCTAGCAAATGTAATGGGATGGCAAAAGGAAATAAAAGGTACACAGATTGGGAAAGAAAAAATAAAACTGTCTTCACTTGCAAGTGACAAACCATCTATCTAGAAGATCCAAGAGAATCAACAAAAGAACTCCTGGAACTAATAAGCAATTACAGCAAGTTTGCACTATACAAAGTTAATGTAAAAGTCAATCAGTTTCCTATATACCAGCAATGAACAAGTGGAATTGGAATTAAAAATTCAATAGCATTTACATTAGTATCCCTCAAAATGAAATACTTAGATATGAATCTAACAAAATATGTACAAGATCTTTATGAGGAAAACAATGAAACTCTGATGAGGCAAATTAAGGACAAAATAAATAATTAGAGAGACATTCCATGTTCATGCATGGGAAGACTCAATATTTTCAAAATGCCCATTCTTCCCAAAAAGGTCTATAGATTTAACGTGATCCCAATCAAAATCTTGGCAAGTTATTTTGTGGATATCAACAAAATGATTATAAAGTTGCCAACACAAAATGGTAAGAGAAGAATACAGTCAGAGGACTGACACTATACAACTATAAGATTTACTAACAAGTCACAATAATCAAGACAGTGTAGTAGTGACAAAAAGGACAAATAGAGCAGTCCAGAAACAGATCCACATAAATATTATCAAGTAATCTTCGACAAAGGAACAAAGCCAGGACAATTGAGAAAAAGAGTCTTTTCAACAAATGGTGCTGAAACACCAGGAACATCCACATACAAAAAAAAAAAAAAAAAGAGATAATTTTATAGACATAAACTCTACAACTTTCACAAAATTTAACTCAAAGTGAGTGGGTCATAGACCCCAACGTAAAACACAAAATTATAAAACTCCTAGAAGATGACATAGGAGAAAATCTAAGTGGATCTTGGGTATGGTACTGACTTTTTAGATCTAACACCAAAGGCACAATCCATAAAAGAAATAATTGATAAGCTAGACTTGATTAAAATGAAAAACTTCTACTTTGCAAAAGACACTATCAAGAGAATGAGAAAACAAGTCACTGACTAGGAGAAAACATCTGCAAAAAACCATATCTGATATGCAATATTATCCAAAATATGCAAATAACTATCAAAACTCAACAGTAAAAAAATAACCAATTAAAAATTTAGCAAATACCTGAACAGACACCTCACCAAATAAAGTATACACATCCCATATAAAATATGCAAAGATTCGGGATCCCTGGGTGGCGCAGCGGTTTGGCGCCTGCCTTTGGCCCAGGGCGCGATCCTGGAGACCCGGGATCGAATCCCACGTCGGGCTCCCGGTGCATGGAGCCTGCTTCTCCCTCTGCCTGTGTCTCTGCCTCTCTTTCTCTCTCTGTATGACTATCAAAAATAAATAATTAAAAAAAATATATGCAAAGATTCTCAACATCAAATGTCTTTAGAGATTTGCAACTAAAACAATGAGATACCAATACACATCTATTAGAATGGCCAACATCCAAAACATTGACAACATCAAATACTGGCAACAATGTGGAGCAACAGGAATTTTTTGTTCATTGCCAATGGGAACATAAAATGGTACGGACACTTTGGAAGACAATTTGGCAGTTTCTTACAAAACAAAACATACTCTTACGACCCAGCAATTGTACTCCTTGGCATTTACCCTATTGGGTTGAATACCTATGTCTATTCAAAAGTCTGCCCAAGAATGTCTATGGTAGTTTTACTCATAATTGTCAAAACTTAGAAGCAACCAGGATATCTTTGAGTAGGTGAGTGAATAAATAAAATGAGGTATATCTAGGCAATGGAATATTATTCAGTGCTAAAAAAGAAATAAATTATCAAGCCATGAAGAGACACGGAAGAACATTAAATCCATACTGCTTAGTGAAAGGCAATTTAAAGAGGCTACATATTGTATGATTCCAACTATATAAGGCAAAACCACAGAAATAGTAAAAATATCAGTGATTAACAGGAGTTAAGAAGAAGGGAGCAATAAATAGGTGGAGCGTGGTGGATTTTTTAGGGCAGAGAAATCATTCTATATGATATTATATGGTGGATACATGTTATACATTTACCAAAACCCACAGGATCTCCAACAGCAAGAGTGAATCCTAATATAGACTTTGGATAATAATGCTACAGCAATGTATGTTCATCGACTGTAACAAATGCTCCACCCTAGTGGGAGAATGTTGATAGTAGGACAAGCTGTGTATGAGTGGGGAAAGGAAACATGGAAACTCTACTTTCTGCTCAATTTTGCTGAAAATCTAAAACTTCTCTTAAAATAAATTCTGTTTTACAAATCAAGAAGCACATAGGGCAATATAGATAGTAATATGATCTTACTAGAATATTTATCCTATTCTGTGTGGAAGGGAAATTATGGTACCCTACTGAATGGGTACGCCACTGTTACAATCCTAGAAATTGAAATGAAGACATCTGACCTCAGGTTGTTTTTAAAGATTTTATTTACTTATTCATGAGAGACACAGAGAGAGGCAGAGAGAGAGGCAGAGACAGGAGAAACAGGCTCCAGTGCAAGGAGTCCGATACGGGACTCCATCCTGGAACTCCAGGATCACGCCCTGAGTCAAAGGCAGATGCTCAACCACTGAGCCACCCAGGCATCCCTAACCTCAGGTTTTGATGGCAGTAGGGTATCCTAAACCTAGTGTATAAATCTATGAAGCTTTCTGTAACTATTTGACTTAGAGTTGGAGGAGGGGTGGATACATAGCTTAGGTAAAGCCAACTCCTCTGAAGCTTTATTTTCCAAGTGACATTTTCCAAGTATGCCAGAGAAACCCCATTCATTGGATTCTTCCTGTGTTACTGCTTGAATGATGGGGGCATCATTTGAAAGGAGCTCCGCCACAAAATGTAACACAATAAAACAATGCTTTCATAGTTGTATTATATTCCTCCTTAAACCCACAAGGGCCTGGCATAATTTAATCGGTAAATAAAGAAAACGCAGCCTAATATTGGGCATTTGAAACTCAATTTTCTGTTTCCTTAAAAAAGTGTCTTCTGTATGTATATTCCTGTCTTCCTACAGGAAAAAAGACCCTTGAAAGAAAAAGAACATAACTAGCAATTCTTACAAACAGTATTTTTAGTCTATGAAAAAAAAATAGTTTGGATTCATGTGTTGTCACTTGAGTCTTTGAAAAGATCATTTTAGAGCAAAGACATTTCATACACAGATATTATATTTTAAATATTTCTATAAAATCCAATGACATACATCAGTAGTTTACAAGAAATGTATAGAAACAGATAGCACCACCAATATGATTGATACTAAGAAAGAATCTTGATTTGAAATTTGGCTCGGCGAGGCACACATTATTCTCCTTTTCAACTGGTACATTTAATAGCCCTATTGTCACTGGAAAATTGCTTCCTTTTTGAATAACTAGAGAATTAGCTTGAGTCTTTCAATCTGGATTCAGGAAGATGCTAATATATTCTCTTAAGCTCAGAAAGAATATATTTTCCTGGGGTCCAAATAATCAGGCTTCCCTTTTGCCAGCTATAATTTTATGAAGGTATTTTCCTCAAGCTAACTTTTCTTGACTGTGATTCCACATTCTTAGGGGTGACTCAAGCTACCTCTTACCCTCATTCTACCACAAAGAAAGAGGCACTCTAATGTGGGTTATAGGTATACAATTAAATACAAAGGGAGAAGGAATTAACATTGTTCACTTCTCCCCAAGTGGAATCCCTACCTTCATATAACTCTAGAATTGCCTCCTACATTTCTGGGCACCACCCTATCAGTTGTTCTGATTGGTCTAGTCTGGTCTGCCTGTGAAAAGTAGCCCCAAACTCTGAGAACCCTATCGTTATTTTGTCTTTATTTCTTTTTAACTTAAAAAAATCATTCAGTCTCATTCAGTCTCATCAAAGCCCCTTCTGACTTCCTTCTCTTGTTCCCATATCAAAAGGCTCCGGTAAAAGATAAATGTCTATATCACTTGATAATTTATGAAGTACTCTTACATATTATCTTCTGGCCAGGGGCCCAATATTTCCATTTATCTTTAGCAAAAGGGGGGCTCAGTTTCTGAGAGGTTATAAGGTTTATCTCAAGGCCATAGAAGAAATAAATTGCAGAGCCAGCCCAGGAGACCAGGCCCTCCAACCTCTTGTTCCTGGCTCTCAAATTGAGCATGCATTAGTATCACTAAAGGACTCGTAGGAACACAAATCTAGGGTGTGTGGATGGCTCAGTTGGTAGAGTATGTGACTCTTGATCTTGAGGTTGTTGAGTTCAAGCCCCATGTTGGGCATAGAGTTTACTTAAAAAAACAAAAAACAAACGAAAAACATTTAAAAAACAAACACAGATCTCTAAGGGCCACAAACAGAGTTCTTGAGTCAGCAGTCTGGGATGGAGCTAAGTGTTTGGATTTCATACAAATTCCCAAGTGGCTCTGATGCTGCTGGTCTGGGGACCACACTTTCAGAATCACTGCTCTATAAGTGCACTGCAGTATAAGTGCACACCTGCCTTATATGCATGCCCCTCACTTCAGACCCAGAGAAATTCCATAAAATAAAAAGAAATGTGTAATAAAAAGAAAGGGGAAAGAGAATCTTTAGGTTTGCTACCTCCCTTCTTCTAGTCCCTCACTAGAGAGTCCAGAGTTTGTCATCAATAATGTTGTATCATAGTGTCCTGAGAATTAAGTGGTCACAGCCCAAGGCTGTGGGAAGAGGAGAGTGGATGGGCTCTGACAAAATGCATTTCCAGGATATGATCATTTTGGTCTTTTCTGCAGATTTCATCACATGCTGTTCTCTCAGCAGGCTTTTGGCATCTGGCCTCCACAGGAAACTCCAGCTTGACTCAAAGACTGAGGTAAGTATTTTTAGCAAGAACTATCCACCATTACTAAATGTGTTTGGTTTTGCTTTAGATTTAAACATGGACTAATTTAATAAAGGTACTGAAGCAAAAGGAAGAATAAACAGTCCTATTTGTTGTGGGGGAGTACTGTCTTATTAGAAGCCAGGGAACTTGGCCAGCTGAAATCCCAAACATTTTTCATAGTAAAAATAGTACGAGTTTAGCAAGTCACTTGAATTTAAATTCTAGAATAGCTAATAATAATGATGCTTACTGTGTGCCAGACATGGTTTAATATATAGCTACACAAATTAATTTCATTAATTTGAAACATTAATGAAACATGCTCAGCAAATTCTAAGAACCAGGTACTGTAAATGTCTTCAATTTGGAGATGAGGAAGAGGAGGTCAAAAGAAATCAAGTGACCTACCATAATCTAGATGGTTAAGAAGTGAAACCTGAACCCACATAAATTCTGGATTCTGTGCTTGGGCTCTGAACCACTATCTTTTCACTCAGTGGCCCATGCTTTCTGGCATGAATTCACAAGGAAAAAAAAATAGGAATGATGAGGGGTGCCTGGGTGGCTCAGTCAGTTAAGTGTCTGCCTTAAGCTCAGGTCATGATCCCAGGAAGCCCTGTATCAGGCTTCCTGCTCAACAGGGAGTCTGCTTCTCTCTCTTTCTCTCCCTCTGCCCCTCCCCACCACTTGTTTTCTCTCTCTTTCTGTCTCTCAAATAAGCAAAACCTTTAAAATAAACTAAGAATGATGAGATTGAACTAGATTGAACCAAGGTTTGATGCTATACCAGGACTGTGCTGGCAAAATGCAGTAATTTTAGGGCACCCGGGTGGCAAGGTCTGCTAAGCATCTGACTCTTGGTTTCGGCTCAGGTTGTGATCTCAGGGTCCTGGGATAGAGCCCCATGTTGGGCTCTGCACTCAGTGCAGAGTCTGCTTGGATTCTCTCTCCCTCTCCCTTTGTCCCTCTACCTCTTAAATCTATCTATCTATCTATCTATCTATCTATCTATCTATCTATCTATCATCTATCTATCATCTATATATCTATCTTTAAACACACACACATGCACACAATAACTTTCCATCTTGATCGCACTTACTTAGACTTAGGAACCAAGAGTCTAGGTCCAAGTCAGGAAAGCTCAGACTTCGGATGTCCCCCCACTACTCTTAGTTTGTCTATGTAAACTGCCTTAACAGCAACAACCACCACAAGTGACTAGTAATAGAGAAATAACACCAAATGAAATAACAGGACTCAGATTCAGAGACAATTAAGAAGAAAACAGTTCTGTTTCACCTGATGGGTCTTAGTTAGTGTGTCTGTCCCGTTTCAATCACTTCCTCTTTGAAAGAAAAGACAGTTAAGATGCCTGGTGTTTGTTACATGATGAGTCATTTTGTGACAATAATTGATTTCTAGTAGAACATGATGTACCCTCACGGTGTTTTGCCTCATCTATCAAGGTTAGTTCCTTTACTTCTTTCCTTTTCTTTTTCAATTGTCTAGAAAACTAAAGTTGGGAAAGAGGAGAGGGAAGCAGAAGGTGCCACTACTGAGTGTTACCTTTCACCTCCACCTCCTGTACTAGGTGACTGAACACCTGAGCCTGAGATGAAGTGACATTAGCCCAAGTTGTGGCCTCTCTGTTCATTTCAAACTGTTTTTAAAGACCCAAGTGTCAAATTTTTCGAACTAAGTTGCTCAGTTCTCACTTTAGTGTTGAGAAAACAACTTTAATTGGCATACCAATTTCCATTTACAAGGAATTTTACATATTATCCAGTTTGGTTCTTGTAACAATGCATGAGCTTATTCAGGTAGTTATTTTTATCCTCATTTTCCAAATACAGAAACTGACACTCAGAGAAACTCATTTTGAAAAGCTTATATTTAATAAGTGACAAAATTTAAGCTTGAACCTGAGCCTACAAACTATAAAATTTTAGTTCCTTTTATTTTTTTTCACATTATATACTATCTGAATGTATAAAACCTGATTGCATTTGTTCTTTTAATTGGCAGTTGAAGACATCCCATATGTATTTTTTAAAGGAATAATGTGTTTTTTTCTTCTAAGCAGCTATTAATAATATTTGTAACATTAAAAATTCTATTTTGAATTTTGGAAAGCAGTCTCAACAATTTTTTTTAATTTTGAAAGGGATTTAAAAATTATAAAATATTTTTCAAATGTTATTATCAAACATTAATTTCTTGATGGGACTAATTTATCATTTTAAATATTTTATTTATTTATTTATTTGAGAGAGAGAGTATAGCATGTGTGCATGCAAGTTTGGGAGAGGGGCACAAGGTCAGGAAGAAGCAGACTCCCCACAGAGCAGGGAGCCTGACCCCTAGGGCTGACCTGAGCAGGGGTAGCTGCCTAACTAACTGAATCAACCAGGCACCTCTCCATTTTAAACACATAATCAAGAATAAAATATAAAAGTCAAATGATAGTTTATAAAAAAAAAAAGGAAATTCTTTCAAATGGCTGATGTACCTTATCAGTGAACATTAAGGAAAGGCCAAAGACTCAGTGCTGATGACACAGATGCAGATGTGGTTAATTTCTTGGAATACATGGAGAAGTAAGACCTCTCAAATATATATAATAAAATCTTCCCAAGGAGTGGGGGGCGCCTGGGTGGCTTGGTTGGTAAAGCATCTGCCTTCAGCTGGAGCCTGTGATCCCAGGGTCCTGAGATTGCCACCCCCTTCCCCACTCTTTCTCTCTCTCTTTCTCTCAAATAAATAAAATAAATTAAAAAAAAAATCTCCCCAAGGAAATAGGCAACATTGCCATCCATGAGGAGTCAGCCCAAATATCAGACATAATAACACAATGCAAAAAAAAAAAAAATAGAGCAATGTTATCTATTTCTATGGGGAAATATAAACTATTCATATTACAGTAAATGAAAGAAAAAACGTCTAAGGAAATATTACCAAAGTATCATGAGAAAGGTGAGAGGCATGGTGTGACAAACAAGAAAGAAAGGGGAAAAGGAGGAGGAGAAGGAAAGCCAGAGAAGAGAGGAAGCTTCGAAGGAAGGAAAGGAGAAAAAACGAAGAATAAAAGGAGAGAGGAGGGAGAAAAGCTTTTAAAAGGCAGATTAAAAGAAAAAAAAATCCAGTTTGGAAGCAAACAAAGAAGCAAATTAAAAGGCAGAAAAACAGTCCCTGAAGGGGCTTTACATTATAGCAGAACTTAAAAGTGGAGTAAAATAAGCACCTGGATATTAAATAATGAAGCAATATAAAATTTAAGAAGTGTTATGGCTAAGAAAATAAGGGTTAAAAGGTTCAGTGGAGAATTAATAAAGTTAGAAATAGTGAATAATAATGGTAATAATAGTTAACATTTAGATAGCAGTGGCTGTCAGGTACTGTTCTAAACACACACACACGCACACACTCAATCCTTAAAGGGACACACTATGTTACACCTAACCTGACACCATAAACAAAAATTAATTTGACACAGAGCAGAGACTTACATGTGAAAGAAAAATCAAAGAAGCTTCCAGAGGAAAATATAGCAGACTCTCTTCCTAACTTTAGGGTAGGCAAAGATTTCTACACCAAAAAACTTAACGCAAAAAACTGACAAATTAGACTTGTGAAAGTTGAGAATTTCTGTTCCCTGGGGTGCCTAGCTGGCACAGTTGGTGAAAACATGCGACTCGATCTCGGGGTTGTGAAATCGAGTCCCATTTGGGCGTAGTTTACTTAAAAAAAAAAAAAAAGGATTTCTGTTCATCACATAGTGAAAAAAAGCAGGCCGTAAAGTGGGGAAAGACCTTCACAACGCTGATTTTTCACTTGTGTGAAAAATATACAAAGGATGATTGAAATCAGTAAGACAGGGAAACCTGTTTTGAGAAATAGCAAAGGAGTTGAAGGGACACTTCATAAAAGAAGATCCGGGGACGCCCACAGGCTCAGCGGTTTAGCACCTGCCTTCGGCCCAGGGCGTGATCCTTGGGACCCGGGATCGAGTCCCGCGACGGGCGCATCGGGCTCCCTGCGTGGGGCCTGCTTCTGTCTCTGCCTCTCTCTCTCTCTCTCTCTCTCTCTCTGTCTCTGTGTGCATGTCTCATGAATAAATAAAATCTTTAAAATAGAAGAAGAGGGGACCCCTGAGTGGCTCAGTGGTTCAGCGCCTGCCTTTGGCCCAGGGCACCATCCTGGAGTCCCGGGATCGAGTCCCGCGACGGGCTCCCTGCATGGAGCCTGCTTCTCCCTCTGCCTGTGTCTCTCTCTCTCTCTCTCTCTCTCTCTCTCTCTCTCTCTCTCTCTCATTAATGAATAAAAAAAAAAAATAAAATAAAAGAAGATGGTGCGCGGGCGCCCCAGGGCGCCCCCGTCTGGCTGCGCCTCCCCGTGCCTGCCCGCAGCCCAGCCCACCCAGGGACGCGCCTCCTGCCGGGCCGCCCCGACCGCCCTCCGCGTCTTTCCCAGTTGCAGCCTCCGGAACCGCCTGGGCCAATGCGGCATTCCGACGCGCCCCCAGATGCCTCAGAATTATTTCACAAAGTGGAGGCCCCAGCAGCCACCCGGCCCCCCCCCTTTCTCTGGGCTGCTACCTCCGCGGGGTTCCAGGGGCTCCGGGGCACGCGACCCCCCCACCCCGGGGGCGCGGAGAGGCGCCGCGGCTGAGCGGCCCAGGCAGACGCAGAACCCGCGCCTCGGCCTGGGCGAGCTCCTGCGCGTGCTGAAGCCTCCTTCCCCCGAGCCGCTGCGGTCCTGGCGAAGAGCCTGAGCTGGCCCCTGGGGTTCTGTCCCCAGGCCCCATCTCCGTGACTGCCGGGAGAACCGCTTCCCAGGTGAGGACGGGAAATTCATCAAGAAGATGAGAAGATGGAGACCACCTGCCTCGCCTCCTCGGGCTGGCGGCCCTGGGAAAGGCTCAGCCTCTGGCCTGAGAGCGCGCCCCGAGCCCAGCTGCCTTGGAGGGGCCCCTCTGGCGGGCCCCGGTGCCAGGGCTTTTGCCTCAGCCTCGCTCTGCAGCTACTAGGCCGCTTTTTAATCGCTCTGGAGCCCTCGCCCAAGCTGGGACGAAATGCAGACAATAAAGCTTTTTCCAACAAAAAGGAAAAAAGAAAGAAGAAAAGAAAAGAAAAGAAAAGAAAAGAAAAGAAAAGAAAAGAAAAGAAAAGAAAAGAAAGAAAAGAAGAAAAGAAAAAGAAAGAAAAAAGAAGAAAAGAAAGAAAGAAAGAAAGAAAGAAAGAAAGAAAGAAAGAAAGAAAAGGAAAGAAAGGAGAAAGTCAAATGACCAACAAGTATATATAAAGATGCTCAATGTCACCAGCCATCAGAGAAATGCAAAATAAAACCTCAGTGACTCTACATCCAAATAAAAATGTCTAAAGTGTTAAGGGCTTCTGTAACTTAGTATTGGAGAGCATGTTGAACAACCAGGACGCTCTGTATGGCTTGAAGGGAGATGGAAAATCTCCATAAAGACAAATGTAAGGTTCCACTTCAAGTCAAAAATGGCTGTTTGAAAGGTAACCTATTTAACACTGGAAATCTTGTTACATATGCTCTTTGAAAACCTGTAAACTTATTTTTTTGTTTTTAATTGATTGATATTTCACATACACTGAAGAAATTTGGATTATAAAAGAATTCTAAGCTGGAGGTGTCTTTCTTTTGTAATATGAATAAGCTACCTTGTATTTGTTTTCTAATTAAGTATAACAGTGTATAATTGACATGTCAACATAATCATTAAGACAGCACAAATATAAAGAAAATAGTTAATAATTTCATTCAATCTCCTCCCTTTCACATTTCCATTCCCTTGAAGTATTGTGTATAAAGAGCCCAATATTTATCTTCCTACGTTCTTTTCCAAACTCAAATACAAGAATTTATAAAAATAACAGATGTTTGTTTTCTAAAAAATGGAATGATACCATATACATGTTTCTTAAACCTGTTTTACTCACTGAATAATATACATCATAAATAACCATGGAGGTCAACACATACAGAACTCTCTTTGGAGTAAAAGCTTCCATCCTCTAGATGCTGAGAATTTCTGCCAGTGACAGCAATCTCTCCTGGGCACTACTTTGGCATCAGAGAACTGCCTCACTCAAGGTAATGCTTCCTCCTGGTGACTGCCTACAGCCAATGATTGACTGATGTGGGAATACAAGGGCCAAACTTTCTCAACTGGGGATAATTCTGAACAGCTTTCTCAGCTCCAGAACACCCTCATAGCATTGGCTAAGGCCTCAGTGGAAGCCTTTGTGGGTCAGCTTGTCTTTCTGCCCAGTCTTACCTTTTCCCACCTCCGAAGTAGGGTATCTCCTGAGACCTCTCACCAAAAACCTTCTTCATGCAACTCCCCCTCCCTGAGTCTGTTTCAACCTGACCTATGTGAGGGAGATGGGGAAATAAGACTGTAGAAAGATATTATATAGATTTTTATGATTTTAGTGCATTATAATTTTGGGCAATGATTCTCAAATTGTGGTGCTTTGAACCAGCAGTGCCAGCATCACTTGGAACTTGTTAGAAATGCAAATTCTTAGGGCCCACCCCAGAATATTAAGTCAGTAACTCTTGTGGAAGGGGGTAGCTAAAGCATCTGTGGTTTAACATCTTTTCTAGGTGGTTCTGATGTCACTCATGTTTGAAAACCACGGGCATAAGGAATAAGATAAATTCAACACTCAATCCCTAACATTGAAAACAAGAGGACGTGTGTCATTGATGGCAGAAATGATTATAGAGCAAGAGTTATAAAACTGAGTGTTTAGCCCTCATTCTCCTATTTCCGGGCTACTATAAAGATTATATATTTATTGTGGAATCAGTTACTTAAGCATGTTAGAGGTGTACAGATGTGGACATCAAGCTGCACAGATAGTTATCTCTTTTCCATGAGACCAAGTGGCTTGGAATTGAGCAAAACCAGCCATCTGAGAGCCCTGTGATTACTCTTGATGATTAAATCCTTCTCTCTTTTTTTAAATATATATTTTATTTTTTTAAAGTATCTCCATGGCCAATGTAGGGCTTGTACTCTAGACTTTGAAATCAAGAATCACATGTTGTACCAACTGAGCCAGCCACGCACCCCTAAATCCCACTTCTTGAACCTACAGTGAACTAGATGGAAGCCCCACTGATTAATTTCTATTAAGAACTACCATGGCTATCATAACCTGTCCAGGTTAAATATCTCTTATGGCACAGTGAGTCCTCAGCGATGGATTCAAGAGGAGAAAGGAGTAAACTGGATAAGGAAAGAGCTTAATGTAGGTTGAGGGCTGACTTCCAAGGAGGGTGTCTGTCAATTCAGATTATAGCATTGAAAACAGTAGACATATTTAAATCTAGTAATCACTAACCAAGAAGCTAGACCTCTGTTTAATGGATTGATGTCACAAAAAACATCCCCACCAGGGCACCTGGGTGGCTCAGTGGTTGAGCATCTGCCTTTGGCTCAGGTTGTGCTTCTGGAGTTCTGGGGTGGAGTCCTGCATCAGGCTCCCCATGGTGAGCCTGCTTCTCTCTCTACCTATGTCTTTGTCTCTCTCTCTGTGTGTCTCCAATAAATAAATAAATAAATAAATAAATAAATAAATAAATAAATAAAATCCTTTTAAAAAAATCACCCCCACTTAGAGGATGAGTGACCACATTTGGTATCCAATGGAGAGTAAATACGTTTTTAAATATATTTTTAAAAAATTCTGTATTAAAGCAGAAACATAGAAGACTCAAGGGCAGGAGTCCTAAATTCTAAACTGACAATTAGGAAATACATCATAGTTGAAGGAGAATTTCACCATGCTTGAAGACATGATCTGAGGGCCAGTAAAATCTATTTTTAGCATTGGCTAAATGAGAGCTAATGCCGTGTAACAGTAAAGTACATTCTCAGTGGCATGTGACTATTTCAAACTTTGGGTTGCAACGCTCAGTTAAATCATCTGTGTCTGCAGGTCAGCTGATCCAGGCTGAGTTTGGCTGGCCCACTCTTTATATATATATATATATTTTTTTTAAGATTTTTAAAAAATCGTATTTATTTATAGAGACACACACACACACACACACACACACAGAGAGAGAGAGAGAGAGAGGCAGAGACACAGGCAGAGGGAAAAGCAGGCTCCATGCAGGGAGCCCGATGCAGGACTCAATCCCCGTTCTCCAGGATCACACCCCAGGCTGCAAGCAGGCGCTAAACCGCTGTACCACCGGGGCTGCCCAGTTAGCCCATTCTAGAATGATGTCTCATTCTAGAGCTCAGACTGAGGGGGGAGCAGCCACACAGGAAAAGCTCTTTTCATGGCAATGAGAGGCACAAAAGTGCTTGATTAAGTACTGAAGCACATTTCTGTTTACCACCCCAGCTCCAAATCTCCACCTGGCCAAACCAAGTTACATGGTTGAGCCCACAGTCAGAGTTTAGGGAAGAAGACTCTTCCCATGGTGATAGGAAAAACAGCAAAAGTATGTGCCAGCAGGCCTGATTTATCAAAATGGATTAAATATTGGGGCCAATAATTCAATCTCCAACTTAAGTTACCTTAAGCAAGAAACAGAAACTGGTTTTTCATCAGCAAATGGCAATAACAGTAGCAAATCCCCAATGCTAAGAGGGACTAATAAATTGCTGGATAATCATACTGATAGACAAAAAGAAAAAAGAGGGACACCAGGGTGGCTCAGTGGTTGAGCATCTGCCTTCAGCTCAGGTCATGATCCCAGGGTCCTGGGATTGAGTCTTGCATTGGGCTTCCAGCAGGGAGACTGCTTCTCCCTCTGCCTATGTCTCTGCCTCTCTCTCTGTATCTCTCATGAATGAATAAATTAATTAATTAAAAAAAAGAAAATTGTCATTTGCTTACTACCAGGTATTTATTCCAGCCACTGTGATATGTCCTAGAGAGAGCTACTTATAGAGAACTACTACTACAGAGAGCTACTATAAGCTTAGAGTCTGATAAGGGGGAACCAAGATACAAAAATATAAAACATAATGTAGGTACAGTTTGTGAAAATTCATAAATCTGTATACTAATGATACGTACATTTCTGATATAACTCAATAAAAAGTTTTGAAAATACCAAGTGTAACAGGTGAAGTGATAGGGATAAGTAGTAGGTATAGTGATAACATGAAAGACAGAGTCCAACTCTGTTTATGTCTTGGAAGACCTCCCAGTGGAAAAGATGCATGAGCAGGAGTTTGAAAAGAAAAAGTAGAAAAGAGTAGAGGTCCAAGTGGTTGGGATGGAAAGTTAAGTGGATAGAACATATTCAAGGAAGAGAAAACATCATCTACACAAAGTGGATGAACACTCAGTGCTTAATTCCAAATAGTGTGGGAATTAAGTGTATTTAGACCCAGAAGAGAAGTGAGTCAGAGAGCTAGGTTACACAAGAGAAGAGCGGTGTAGGCAGCAGCTTATCTTAAGTTCCATCTGCTGGTTAGGGTAGAGCTTATTAGATACTTTCAAGCCCTATTCACCTTGATCCTGGGACTGACTAGAGGCTGATTCTACTGAAAAGTTTTAAAATCTTTCCTCTAGGAATAGAAGACCAACTACCATAGCCCTAACTTGGATTTTGAGATGTACACTGTATTTCATAATCCTAGTAAGCAAATCACTTATTAAATTTTAGAAAACTAAAATGAGTCAAGAAAAATCCTTATTTTAAATTTAAAGGATTCAGAAACAGAACAATTAATAATTTCAAAAAATTAATACTCTTCATTGTTAAAAATCTTATGAGGGAAATCCCAAGATGAAAACTAGTTTTACTAGAAAATTCTATCCAAACTTCAAGATACAGATAACTATAATCTTGAACAATAGATAACTCCCTCTAATTAATTTTATGAGATAGTATAACCTTGATACCCAAATCAGTAAGGACATAATGAAAAAAGGAAACTTGCAAATTGATCTCACTCTTTAATGTATCTGAAAAAATCCTAAACACAATATTAGCAAGTCAATTGCAACAGTGTAAAGTGAAGATATATCACGACCAAGTTGAGTTTATCCTGGGTGTACAACTGCATTTAAATTAGAAAATCGATTAATGTAATTCACAACATTATCAGGTGAAAGGGGGAAAAATGTGATCATCTGAGTAGATGCATAGAAGCACTCAGTATAACTCAATGTATATTTATGATTTTTAAAAAATATTATCAAACAAAGAATAGCTTGGATCTTCTTTAACCTCACAAAGAGAGAGACTGTGATTTGCCTTCATGGGCAATCTCCTTCTTTATTAAGTAAATAATCTTACAATTTAGGAGAGAATAGCACTGTGGGCTACAACAAAATGTAGCTGGTTGTTTGTCCATGAAGCATAAAGTTAAATTTTATGTAAGATTTCTTAGAAGTCCTCCTAATCGGAACTGATTCTGTTTCTCTCTCTCTCTCTTTCTTTTTTTTTTAATTTTTATTTATTTATGATAGTCACACACAGAGAGAGAGAGGCAGAGACACAGGCAGAGGGAGAAGCAGGCTCCATGCACTGGGAGCCCGACATGGGATTCAATCCCGGGTCTCCAGGATGGCGCCCTGGGCCAAAGGCAGGCGCCAAACCGCTGCACCACCCAGGGATCCCTCTCTCTCTCTTTTTTTTTTTTTTTTAACTAGCTTCTTTCTTGTTGCTTCTAGAATGGTTGCTGTGATGACTGGAGACCCAGCAAGTATTTGGAGCCATGAAATGACCTTGAAATGAAAATTTGTGTAAGGAATAGTGGAGGAAAAGATTAAACAGCTACATTTCTCATGATTTTATGTAACTGCTGTATCCATCATTGGACCACTTATTTCTGTACTATTTTAAATAATAGGATACATCTCCGTGTCAATAAACTACTCTTGTTTTGGATTTTCTAAAATCAAATTGCAACAACTCTAATCTGGACACTCTTACATAGAATTTGCCAAAAAGAAAGCTCAGGGAAAAGCATTATACTTCACAGTTAAATATTAAAAGTATTTATTTTAAAATCAGAGTCAAACAAGACTTAGGACTTCTGATTAGCATTGTACTGGAAATTCTAGCCAGTTCATAAGAAAATAGGTATAAAAATATAACTTTCCAAAAGAAGTAAAAAACTTTGTTATTTTCAGATAAGATTATTTTCTAAATAAAAAAAGCAAAATAATCTACAAATAAACCGTCCCTCTACCTCTGCTTCTCCCTCTCTCCCTCTCTCTCAAATAAATGAATAAATAAAATCTTTTTAAAATTTGCACTAGAACAATTGGCTATTTATATAAAAGAAGATAAAATCAATTCAAAGTATATTACGGGCCTAAATTTCAAATTGAAAACTTTTAGTGCTTTACAGAAGACAATAGAGTAAAAAGTCTTTATAATTTTGGTATAAAGTAATAGTTGTTTTTAAAAACATACAAATGAGGAGCTCCTAGGTGGCTCAGTTGTTTAAGCATTTGCTTTGGGCTCAAGTCATGATCCAGGGGTCCAGGGAATCAAGCCCGATTGGAGCTCCCTGCTCAATGAGAAGTCTGCTTCTCCCTCTGCCCCTGCGCTTCCTCACCCCTCACCCTGCTCATCCTCTCTCTCTCTCAAATAAATAAATAAAATCTTGAAAAAAAAACATACAAATGATGAAAGCATCATGAACATTACAGAATTTTTACAACATGAAAATTAAATTTTTTTTCATGAAATGATTTTCTGAAGAAATGAAAAGATAAGACAAAGCAGAGATAAAATATTTACAGCTCTTGGAATTGACAAGGGATTTAGTATGCAGACTATATAAATAATTCTTGTAATTCAATTGGAAAAAAGACCCAACAGAAAAGTAGGCTAAATTACTGAACTGGCTTTCACAAAAGAGAAAATGTGAATAACAACAAGCATATGAAATCACGGTAATCTTACTAATAATAATCAAGGATATGCAAATTAAAACCACAATGAAATATGCTTTTATTTAACACAATTGGCAGATAATTTAAAATCTGACAATACCAACTGTTGGTGAGGCTGTGGTGTAATGGGTCTTTACTATTGTTGGACATGTATATTTCTACTACCATTTTGGAAAAAAATTGTAAGGCTTGAAGATATGCACAATTGATTAGCCAGAAAGTTCTTTCCTAGTGAAAACCCCAAATGTTTACATGTATATTTTAGGAGACAAACACACAATTGTTAGAGCAGTATTATTTTTTTAGTAAAATACTACAAACAACTCAAATGCTCATCCACAGAACAATAGATAAATAAACTCCAGTGTATTTATAAAAAGGAGTGCTGAATAATGAATGACTGAAGTACAACTATACAATTAACATGGAAAAATCTGTAGTAAAAACTTTAACCAAAAGAACAAACTCCAGAACAGGACATACAATATCATTTTATTAAAGTTCAAAACCATGTAAAAAAATAATACATTTTAATCATAAATACTTATGTGCTAAAAGATAAAGAAAGTCATGGGAATGAAAAGAATATTGCTATAAATGGAGTTCACCTGTGGATATAGAGTAAAGAATGGCTAAGGACAAACAGGGACCTCAAACATGAAGGCAAGGTACCATTTCTTAACCTGAATATGAAGGTTTTATAAATTATTATTCTTTACATTTTTAATATATGGTCTTCTGTATGTGTGAAATATTTCATATAAAAAAAAGCTGGGGCACCTGGATGGCTCAGTAGTTGGGTGTCTGCCTTTGGCCCTGGTGATGATCCCAGGGTTCTGGGATTGAGCATCGCATCAGGCTCCCTCTGTGGGAAGCCTGCTTCTCCTTCTACCCATGTCTCTGCCTGTCTCTCTGTGTCTCTCATGAATAAATAAATACAATCTTAAAAAAAAAAAGGCAAACAACAAAAAGTGACAACTGCTCACAAATGACTACCAAGGTCTATGGACATAATTCCTTTTAAGCAGCTAATGTTGTAACAACTTTCATGACCTCCTCTGGGTAAAAATGATGGCTTCTGACATCATTTGATTACAACTGTCCTTTTCCCAGTGGATATACTGTGGGGTAGGATTGTACTTCTACCATCTTTCCCAACAGATTTCTGATAGAACATTTAAACAGTAAGTAAACATAGTTTCTGGACAGTGATTTCCCACAGGAATTTTCAAAGTATGTTGTGCTCCTTTTGTGTGTGTGTGTGTGTGTGTGTGTGTGTGTGAGTGTGTGCATGAAAAGAACAAATTACGTGTAGGAATAGAAAATTCAGGACCTTAATAGAAAATCTAATAATAATATATAATAATATTGTCAATATTGTTAAAAATATATTTTAACTATATTTTAGTTTAAAAGTATATTTAAGCAGGGCAAATTTCTGAGTTGCAAATACATTTATTCATTTGTCTTTATTGTAACCCTATGAGATAAGAATTACTATCAGAATTTATACAGTGTTATGAGGAGACTATATTTCCTGAAAATTATCCACACTATTTTAATCCCAAATTTTCCCCTAAAATGAGAAAGAACACTCCCATGAGTGATGCTCAGGGACCTCAGACAATAAACATAGCTCTCTGAGAGTTTTAAATAGTTGATTGGACTATATTCCATTGCCTGTTGCCTGGCTCCTGTGTCTAGCCAGCCCTCACCTTACTAAAAAGAAGATATCCAAATGTCCAATTTTACCATAAGTAAAATGAGAATAAGACCACAATGAGGTGCTAAAAATATCAACTGAATTGCTAAAATGTAAAAGTCAGACACTATCAAGTTTTGTTCTGGGTGTAGACTGATTATAACTCCCATGTCCAGTTCATAAAAATATGAATTAGTATAAGCACTTTGGAACAGGCAGTATTTATTAAGTTTAATATATGGGTACCTTACAATGCAGTATTTCCATTCCTATGATATAAATATGTGCCTGTAGAAGCTTAATTAAAGATATATACTAGAGTGTTCATGGTAGTAATATTTTAATAGCCTAAAACACAAAAATACCAAATGCTCATCAAAAGTTAGATGAAGAGTAAGTTGTAGTAATTACACACCAAGCAATATGTACACTATTGAAAATGAACCATCTACAAATCTCAGAAACATAACATTGAAAGAAAGAAACCAGATGCATATAAAGCACATCTGTAGACAGAACAACTCTACTAGGTAGGAATCAGGATGGTGATTCCTTGGTGAAGGGGCGGTGTAGGGATTGGATGGAGGGAGGGCCTTCTGGAGTATTAGTTATGGATGTGCTAAGTTTGTGAAAATTCATCAAAGTGTATAATTTTCAAACATGAACCTTTATATATGCATGTTATAGTTTGATAAAATTAAGTCCCAGCTCAGGATGATCTGACAGTCTGTCCAGGTAGAGACTCACCTGCCTGAGACAGAAAAATAAAACTCAGAAGAGAGGTGAAGCATTTCTTGGATTTTGATGAAGTGAAGAAATGTAATGAGTGGATTTACTGTGAAGCAAAAGACATGCTTAAATTTCAGGGCTCGTCCCAGCCCTGGACCATACCACTTCAAATCATACTAACCCTCAGGTATGAAAATCTTGATCTATCTTTGAGAAACCTCATCCCTTACCTATTAGTTGTTAGAGTTATCCCAGCCTTCATCTCCTTCCCCTTAGGGTTTATTTCCTTAATTCTGAGTTACTCAATCTGGAATACTTCCCTGGAGATTCTTAAAGAACAGTTCTGTTTGACTTTGGTGTTCTAAGCTTCCCCAGTATTGGGGCACTAGGTAGCTTATTCAGTTAAAGCACCCAATTCTTCATTTCAGCTCAGGTCATGATCTCAGGGTTGTGAGATCAAGTCCCCAGTCAGGCTCCACACTTAGCACAGAGTCTACTTGAGATTCTCTCTCTCTCTCTCTCCTCCTCCTCTGCCTCTCCTCCTGCTCATGTTCTTTAAATAAGTAAGTAAGTAAGTAAGTAAGTAAATAAATAAATAAATAAATAAATCCTTAAGCTTCCCTAGCACAACCCATGTTGGACATAGCCCCATCAAATTTAACTATTTTCAAAATCCCAGCTACTGGGAGATCATAATTGTGTATTTAGTTTTTTCAAGTCTTCAGTGGGCAGCTGATCATATAAACACATTCACACACACAGTGAAAGCAAAGATTAATTCTCAAATATTCATAATCAATAAAACCTAAACTTAGAAAAAAGTAGGTGATATTCTAAATATTCTAACTGCTCCATCGCCTTCAAGGGCATTCCAGACAACAACAGAATCTGCACTTCTGCGATGCTGTAGAGCACTGTTAGTTCTTGCATTTCAACTGTTCCTTTTTATTTTTTTTAGAATTGATCTTTGAGAGACAGAGAGCGAGCAAGAAAGAGAGAGAGCACCAGTGGGGAGGGGCAGAGGGAGAAGCAGACTCCCTGCTAAGCAGGGAGCCCAAACTTGGGACTTCATCCCAGGACCTCAGGATCATGACCTGAGCCAAAGGCAGATGCTTAACCAACTGAGCCACCCAGGTGCCCCTCAATTCCTCCTTATCCCAGCTTTCAAACTGCAGTCCACAGGGCCTCCTGCAGATGAAGAAGCTGCACATTACTGAGTGAGCTGTTTTATCAAACTTGCAAGGACAAAGCTGAAATCTCAAAAGAATGCTTTGTAAGGGCTCAATTAATTTCAGACACTATACCAAGTTCTCTTTTCCCTTGGTCAGTGTGTGTGTGTGTGTGTGTGTGTGTGTGTGTATGTGTCTGTGTGTTACAAATTGTTGATGGCAAGAAAGGAGGACATTGTCATAGAACTAATTAATTTTTACTGTTCCCTTGGTCTAGAAAAGTGAATCAGAATCAGCATGACCTGGAAACTTGTTAGAAGTTATAATTCTTAGGCCCCACGGCCAAACCACTCAATCAGAAGCACTGGAGGTGGAGCCCAGTAATCTAGAACTCCACTTCCTTTTAGCTCTCTGCCTGGCAAGAATGGCCCCAAGTATCACACCTCTTTGTGACACCTTCCAAACCTCAAATCCTGCTCACTAAGCAGAACAGAAGTGCCCTGAATTGCTCTGTCCTGTGTGCTTTCAGGGCAATTTGGACATATGTACAGCTCTCCATTATAGCACATATCACATTTCTAAAATAGTAGTTTTTCCACCCACTTCCACCCACATCTATTTCAACTTACTTGTATCTTCGGATGCCAGCTGCAGTCAAAGGTGTAATAGAGGAGCCGTCTTTCTCTGACAATGTTGGGCCAGTAGTCATGTATGTTGAAGTGAGTCACTGGAGAAAGATAGCATCAATGACACAGTCCTGAAATTTTCATAGACATCTTTTCTTCCATTCTCAAACCTCAAGAGAAAAAAGAACCAATAAACTAGCTATTAAGAAAAGAAAGAAATTGATGAGCCGTAGATTAGAAAGCAGATCAGTAATCAGGATGAATGCTGAATCATTTCCCTCTTGCTGGGTTTAGACCACTTTACCATTTCTTAATTAAGCAGTCTTTTTGCCATTGCCACCCAAAAGGTTTCAGATGTCAGTGCTTCTCATATGTTGGGTTGCATGTCTTCACCTTGTAAATGAATCATATGATTAGCAGCTTATGAACCAGGGGTGCCTCGGTGGCTCATTCAGTTGAGCATCCCACTCTTGATTTTGGCTCAGGATCGTGAGATTAAGCCCCACATCAGATTCCACACTCAATGGGGAATCTGCTTGTGGCTTTCTCTCTCTCTCTCTCTCCCCCTGCTCACACACTCTCTCTCTCCTTCTCTAAAATAATAAAGAAATAAATCTTTTTTTAAAAATAGAAGCTTATGAACCAGATGTGGATGTTTGAGATATACTTGCGAACAGGTTCGCAATGTCTCATTGGAATGGCTCTTTGATTATAAAGTAGATGCTTTGGGAGACTGTAGGATTCCCTTTATGTTAACTGAGTATAATCAGATAATACTGCTTGAGCAAACTAAAAACATTTTTTTTTTAGATTTTATTTATTTATTTGACAGGGAGAGAGAGAGAGAGAGTACACACACAAGCATGGGGAGTAGCAGACAGAGGCAGAGGGAGAGGGAGAAACAGGCTTCCTGCTGAGCAGAGAGCCCAAAGACCCAGGCTCCATCCCAAGACTAGGAACATTACCTGAGTCAAAGGCAGCCACTTAACTGACTGAGTCATCCAGGTGCCCAAAAAACAATTTTTAAAAGTGAATATTTAGGATGTAATTCTGGGATAATTCAGTTCATTTTCTATTCATTTTCTGTTGGTAAATCAGAGCTGAATATTTGGAGCTGTATCAGAGATCTCTGAAAATCAATTAATTCCTGTTTGTATTAGGATCACCACCATGAAAATGCTTTTCATACACTTGGACTTTTGTATGGCCACCAGGTAGCTATATTTTCCTCACAGGTAATGTTTTTGAAAAATTGAGTAAATTCTTATCATGGTTTTGGTATTGTATTAGGATCAGCTCCATGAAAATGCTTTTCATACACTAGAGCTTTTGTGTGGCCACCAAGTAGCTATATTTTCCTTGCAAGGTAATGTTTTTGAAAAACTGAGTAAATTCTTTTCACGGATTTTCTCTCCTGGTATTTTCAAGAAAATTTAATGCTTTCTTATCATTGACTCCCATTACGTGTTGATAATGGAAATGAGCAGTATGTCCTAATTGATAATGGACAATAAGGGAATGAAACTAAATTATTCCTAAAATATTTATCACTATCATATACTTTTAGGCTATTGTATGCCACTCTAATAGAAATAAACATTTCTCAATGCTTCTCTTTATTTTTCTACATATCATTTTTTTTTTAATTTTAGAGAGAGAAAGAGAGCACATGTATGAGTGAGGAGAGGAGCAGAGAGAGAGAGAATCTCAAGGTGACTCCCTGATGAACATGGAACTGATAAGGGGCTTCATCTCAAGACTCCGAGATCATGACCTGAGCCAAAATCAAGAGACAGATGCTTAACTGACTGAACCACTGAGGCACCCCATATAATTTTTATTAAATATTTTGTAAATGGATTTTAAAAGGACATCTTCCCATTGTGTTCTTTTAAAAGTTAATAACAATAAAAATAATAATGTGTGTCTATTTTGAATAATTGGAAAGTAAAAACATATAAAAATATAATAAGACAAAAATCTCATCCCACTATTCAGGAAAAATCTATTATTTATACTATTGTGAACTTTTCTTATTTATATATGCATTTATCTTTTTTTCAAATTTGGAAACATAAATCACTATATAGTTTTAATTATGCTTTATTTAGTTAATATATCTTATGCATTTATATCTTCACTTTTAAAAAACTATGAAGTGACCTTATTGTTTTCCCATATCTTTTTATTTTCTTTCATAATAAAATTTTAAATGACTTTAAAATTATCCAGAAATTATTGTGATTCAAAAAAAAATCCTCAGAGAAGAAATTCCCGCCCAATGCAATTCAAGAGAAAATGAGCCACATATATAATTTAAAATTTCTAATAAGTTAAAAGAAAGTATATTTTCTTTAACCCAATATATCCACCAATCACCATTTTAAGATGCAGTCAGTACAAAGTATCATTGAGTTAACTCACATTTTTTTCTTCATTTTTAAATCTTTGAAATCTGATTTGTGGGGACACCTGGGTGTCTCAATGGTTGAGCATCTGCCTTTGGCTCAGGTCATCATCCCCGGGTCCTAGGATCGAGTCCCACATTGGGCTCCCTGCAGGGAGCCTGCTTATCCCTCTGCCTATGTCTCTGCCTCTCTCTCTCTGTGTCTCTCATGAATAAATAAGTAAAATCTTTTTTTAAAAAAGAAAGAAAAAAAAGAAATCTTATTTGTGTTTTACACACAGTGCATCTTAATTCTGACCAGCCACACATCAGACACTTGATAGCATCTAGTAGCTAGGTACCTGCCACATGGGATAGCATAGTTCTACATCGTCTCTTGTGTTTTACTTCATGCAGTAGATATCAGACAAGCACAACAGTTAAACTAGTATTCAAAGGTACATGATTTCCCTACATGGCCCCTCTTATACAATCTTATTCGTTTCTTCTACTATCACAATTTCCCACAAGATTCTAATTTTAAGTTTCACATAAAAATTCCCAGTAACCTGGAGATGCCAGCTCTTTAAAGCCCAGCCCACATCCTATCCTCAGTGGTCTAGGGCTTTAGGACTTTGGTCCTGAACTGCCTGCTTTAGCCATTTCATGCCCTCGTTCTAAAGAAATTTCTCAGTCCCTGGCCTCATTCTTCTCTTTCTTTGAGACCATGCTTCTAGGGGTATTTTCTGATTACTATATTCCCTTGTACCTTCCTACATTGGCCCATTGTGCAGCCTGTCCACTTTGGAAGCAGTCTTCAAACTGGAGTCTGGCCATCACAGAGTTCCCCAGTGACACATGGGCACGTAGATATTTTTAAGAGAATCAATGTGCAAAATCTCAACCTCCATATGCATTCTTATCTAAAATGAACCAGCTTGAAAATGCTTCACAAGTTCTCCTTTCTTGCCTTCATTTTTCCAAGTAGCCCCCAGCACACCTTTTCACTAATGCCTTGTATTGCTCTATTGTTGTGCACAGAAAATCCTCTGGTGCACACAAAAAAGAAATCCTGTCTAAATGTCAGTACAAGTGATGAGCAAGTGAATAACTATAAGGAAAAGGTAGCAAACCTTTTTCAGGTCAGGTGCTTTCTAATTCTCCACTTTTCACAATTCATCTAAGTGAATTATGAACTTATAGATGCTTAAAATAATTCTTGGTGGTAGATCACTAAGTATTTTTTATTGTATAACTTGGAAAAGTTGTCAAAGAATTCAAGGGTCATTGCTAGTAACAACTCTTTTTATTCCCACCTATTTATTTACGCAAACATGTTTTCTTAGTACTTACACCAGAAAAAGATATTAAATAAGAGTAAAGTTGATGCTAAACCCTTATTTTTTTTAAAAAAAAAAGTAGAATCTGCCCTGAATGCATAAAGGAAATCCCTATCCATCTCCTTAAGAAATGCAATAAATTTTCCTTTTATGCTTATTATTTATTAACATTTACAATACATCTATGTCACTTTTATTAGCTATCTATTAATAATAATTATAAAGATAACTCAATCTGGAGCCTTATTGTCATAAGAAATGAAATATTTAAATTTCAATTTATATGCACCATTTTCTCACAGAGAATTTTGATAGTGTGATCAATTTAAGCCTTTCAAATATAAAAATACTTTTTAAAGATAAAATCCTATGAAAGAAGTGGAATGGAAATATGAGTTCAAGGAGGTGAAAAGAAATATGTAAAAATTTCCTACTGTTGTTTATATATATATGTGTGTGTGTGTGTATATATGTGTGTGTGTGTGTGTGTATATATACATATATTCATAAATATGTATATATATATGATTTATTTTTAAGTAATCTCTACATCTAATGTGGGGCTGGAACTTATAACCATAAGATCAAGAGTCACATGGTCTACCAACTGAGCCATTCAGATACCCCTGGATTTGTTACTTTTTTTTTTTTTTTTTTGAGAGAGAGAGCACGACTGAGAGTATGAGCATGGAGGAGTAGAGGGAGAGAGAAAATCTTAAGTGAGCTCTGCATCCAGCACAGAGCCCAATGGGAGGCTTGATCTCACTATCTGAGTCAATCGGTCCCTTAACCAACTGGGCACCCCGGGATTTGTTACATTTAAAAGAGAGGTGTCAAAATTTCATTGTTAGAAATTACATCCTTTGTCCTTACTTAAATGTATGTTGAAATTTCTTTAAATATTAAGTTAAAGTATGCGATGTAACACAGCTTCTTTTAAAAAATTAGACCCTACACAAACACTTTGACTCCCTACAATTCCCCCAGCATGTGGCCTTCAAGGAGATGCCACTGGCCAGACCTTTAAAGTTTCTGCATCTCTCCACATCTAGACCATGGAATTACAATATTATTTTCCTCACAGCATTGTAAGGTTAAACTGAGATAACTAATCTAAAAGCATTTTGTAAACTATGGAGTATTGGGCAGACGTTTGTTACCAATAAGTGT
The DNA here is from genome assembly GCF_018345385.1 of Vulpes lagopus. Lineage (NCBI taxonomy): Eukaryota > Metazoa > Chordata > Mammalia > Carnivora > Canidae > Vulpes > Vulpes lagopus. The sequence goes on along the minus strand of NC_054842.1, from coordinate 24,683,351 downwards.
TTTCATCCATGAATTCCCTTAAACAAAAATATATCTTGATCATCTGCTCTGTGACAGGAACTGTTTTAGGTTTGTGTTTTTGTAAATCTTACATTTTCATAAGATTAGCAGAATACACAAATAAATGAACAAAACAAGATGATTGCAGGTAGCGATCTGTGTTAGCAATTACTGAACTTCCATGTCATACTTTTTGAAAGAAAAAAGCACTGCCTTCATTACACAGAACATCTCTTTCTAAATGTTCTAGGACAGCCAAAGACACCACGGTAGGTTATATACCCCTCCCCACCACAGTCTCCTACCATATTCCAATATGTCTGCTGTGTTCCAGCCCGGTGACCTCTTTCTTCACTGCATCTTGACCACTCAAGGTACGCTCCTGCCTTGCAGTGTTTGTTCTTTCTCTGGAAGGCTCTTTTCTGATACATACAAAGAGAGCTCCCCCACCCCTTTACATTCCTTTCCTCACATTTAATCTTCTCAGGAAAGTCTATGCTGACCGTTCTATCCCAAATTGTAAACTGTCTCCTCCAACCCTACATTACCAATCTATTTTGCTCTATTTTTCCTTCCCCCATGGGACTTAACACATTCTAACAAACTATATAATTTACTTATTTATTATTTCCATCTGCTCCTTCTAGAATGTAAGCCCCAAAATGGGAAAGGTCTCTGGAATTCTGACTCACAGGCCAATCACTAACTGCAGTTGAATTTAATTGCAATGTTCCCCCATAGGGTGCTAATTGTTTTATTATTGCTATCTCATTTAACCCTAACAACAACCACACGAGGTACTTTCTAATTTCGTTTCAGTATCTATTGCTACATAATAAGCTACTCTAAAATTAAATGGATTGATACACAATAATTTATCGTTTCTCACTGTTCTGCAGGCCAGAAATTCAGGCGTGTCTCAGCTAGATAATTCTCTTTTCACACAGGATCACTCACTCATCTGGCTTTCCTATTGGATGGCTTGGCTGGAGGATCCATGAAGACTCCCCTCAAATTTCTGAGATCTCAAGGACTCCTCCCCCTGACCTCTCTGCCACTACCTGATTTTTTTTTTTCCCCATCCCAATAGTCTCATTTGAGTTTTGTTATACCACGTTGGCTGGCTTTCCTTACCAGAAGCTCCAGGCTTCTTCAAGTTTGTTATAGGAACTAGCATAGAGTTGTTACCTCTGTAACCTCTTAGTAAAAAAGTCATTTCCTCACAAGGCTGGCCTAGATTCAAGGGGCTGGGAAATAGAATATACCTCTTAATGGATGGAGCAACATGGGCATAGAGAGAGACAGAAAATGATGGCATCTCACTTTGGAGACTAGCTACTACCGCTGCTCTTATTTTTCAGATAAGGAAATTGGAGCTCAGAGAGATCAGATTGACAAATTAATAAATGGCAGAGATGTGACTCGATTCTAGCTATCACTGACTCCAAAGCCTGCATCATTAAGCACTCTGCTTTACAATCTCTACAAGAGTGGCTTCCGCACTAACAGAGGATGTCTGGGCCCCTCCAACACAGATTGTGGGAAGGCTGGGAAGCAGGCCTGCTGCTGGGGAGCTAAGCAGTCAAGGCTCTAGGATCCTAGTCCCACTTCCATCAGAGGAGTTCAACCTCAGATTTCTGTACTCATTGAGCTTCCACAAAATTTGAAGAAGAGATTCCACAGATTTGGAATACAGTCAAAGCATACCAAACAAGTATCTGATTCAAGAATGAGTTTATATTTCTGCAAGTTAAAATCTGTAACATACTAAAAAGATGTATGTTTATGTTTATGCTTGTTGTTATTCCTATTTTGTATATAAAGATAAATTTTAAAGAGATAACTTCATTTCAAATAGGTATTTTATGCTTAAATTGAAGGTGATTTTTATACAGTGATCTTACGATACTATTTTTTCGGAAAAAAAATACTGTTTTGGGAAAGGCTCTCTGAGCTCTTTTGAAATGTTATAATATATGATGAATCCAATTTCAAGCTGATAGGGGAACAGTACATTTCTGTTGTGTGGTTTGCAAGAATATAATTTGGGGAGCAATTTTCTGTGCAGTTGGTGGGCATGTTACATTACAATTTTGTGCAAACTTGGCACAATATTATTGTAAATTCTAATAATTCTGATTCTTCACAATGCTGCAAATACTGGGGGAGGATAAAATGGTGAGCAGTCTTGCTTCCGTGTCTCATCCATAGAAACGTTTCTTTTTTACTTTTATACATTGCATTTTTGCACAAGAGTTTTTTAAAAAGACTTTATTTATTTATTTATTCATGAGAGAGACAGAGAGAGAGAGGCAGAGACACAGGCAGAGGGAGAAGCAGGCTCATGCTGGGAGTCTGATGTGGGACTGGATCCTGGGAGGTCCAGGATCACGCCCTAGGCCAAAGGCAGGTGCTAAACTGCTGAGCCACCCAGGGATCCCTGCACAAGATTTTATATGAAGAAATTTTATCAGCTGTGAAAGAAAAATACAACTTCAAAGGTGTTTCACTAAATGACCTCTAAACCATGAAGTTTAGCTAAGTCTATGGTTTCCTGGTCATTAAGCAATTTATTCACCAAAATCTATACTAAATATATCCTGAAGTGGTTAAGGAATTTGATAATTTCACGAAGTTTTTGGCAATAGGGGCACCTGGGTGGCTCTGCGGTTGAGCTTCTGCCTTCGGCTCGGTCGTGATTTCAGGGTCCTGGGATCGAGTTCTGCATCAGGTTCCCCTCAGGGAGCCTGCTTCTTCCTCTGCCTATGTCTCTGTCTCTTTCTGTCTCTCTGTATGTGTCTCTCATGAATAAATAAATAAAATAACTTTTTTTTTAAAAAGAAAGTTTTTGGCAATGATATCATTAATTGGGAATATATAACATAAGAGAGAATAAAAATCTTCCCTCCATATGCTGATGATGACCTAGTAAAAGTATTTTGCCCTGGTATAATTGTTTCATTCAAAACCTGTTGAAGATAATTAAGATGTCCCAAATTTTCTCTAGACTATTTCTTAACTTTCCAGAAAATTGCTCTAGATAAGAAATGCATAGACTTTCCATCCAAGAAATCAGTAGAGAACAAGAATAACTGTATTATGTCTAACCGACATCCACTAAAGAATAGAAGCTATCCTAACTTTTCAGTAGCCACAGCTCACATTTAATTCAAGATCCATTCCACTCTTGACTAGTTTTACTTGTATCCAGAACTTATTTTCAATTTGTGTTTTTATTTTATATTATTTTTTTAAAGATTTCAATTATTTATCGATGAGAGACAGAGAAAGAGGCAGAGACACAGGTAGAGGGAGAAACAGGCTCCAGGCAGGGAGCCCATTGTGAGACTCTATATCCCAAAACTCCAGGATCATGCCCTAAGCCAAAGGCAGGCTCTCAACCGCGAACCACCCAGGCATCCCCCAATTTGGGTTTTTAATAAGCACTCTTTTCTTGGGACAATTTACTTTTGTTTCTAAAGTAGCAACCTGAGAAGCCAGTGGTCTCTCTGATTCCTCCTGGACTGGAAAAGAGCACAATAGATACTCATTCCACATAGTGAGTGTTGGAAATCATTAAGCACTGTCAAATCACCAAAGAAAAGAGTATTGCTCTAGATCCGGTTTGGCACTGAAAGGTATCAAAACAAACAGATACCAAGGTTAAAGCAGAGAGAAACTTTAGTCTCAAGGCAAATCAAATGCAGAGCTAGATACAAGAAATATAGTTTAGACACCATGCATACCCTGCTTTCACAAACTTGGAAATGATTGCTAAAATGAACAATAATGGAGCCAATGATAAAAACATGAAAACCAGTTAGCAGGCCTTTATAACAATCCAAATGAAAAATGCAGATGAACTAAGCTAGTAATGAATAGGAGAGAGAGGAAAGGGATGGAGAAAGAGAGAAGCTGATATCAGGGGACCAAATATCCTGGTTTGTGTGGGATTGAGAGGTTTTCTGAGATGTAGGACAGTCATTTTTAAAACAGGATATTCCTGGGCAAACTATTCAATTTTTAGGAGCTTGGGGGGTTTTCCAGAATGTGAGGCTTTTAGTACTAAAACTGAGAAAATCCTTGGTGAACAAGGACAAATTAGTCACCGTATACTCAACCTTCCTTCATTTTCTTATAATAACCCAGCTTCTTCTTGCCTTGACATCATTGCAGAAGCTTTACCCCCCACTGATGGCATTGAACCTATCTCTCCAGAACAATCAATTACAACTGGAAAACTTTAGACAAGTCTATTCTAAATGCCACAAGAACATCTTGAGATGAGTCAGAAAGGGAAAAACATAGTATATGGAAGCATTACCACTGACTTCTATTAAAATCAGTGCAAACCAGAAGACAATGGTCTGACATTTGGTTGGTTTAAAAAAAAAGGAGACTAAAGAAGTTGCAGACAAACACAAACTGAAAGAATTTATTACTGGCACTTCTGCACTATAAGAAATGCTAAAGGAAGTTCTTCAGGCACAGGACAAACTATTGGATATCCGTGAAGGGAAAAAATGAACCTTGATTCTAGGCATAAACAAAAATTCCAGGTAGATTTTTAAAATAATGTAAAAATCTAATCAATAAAGTAGAAGATAATACAGAAGAATATGCTCTGACCTTATGGTATGTAAATTTATCAATTTGATAAATCAGACTACATTAAAATTAAAAACTTACAGTCCTTAAAATACATAAGTCAGTGAACAGAGAAGCCACAAAATGAGAGAAGCAAGCCATTATATACTTAATTGAGAATGTATTTGTGTGTGTGTGTGTGTGTGTATAGAGAGAGACAGAGACAGAGACAGACAGAGAGACAGAGAGAGAATGAGCAGGAGGAGAAGAGAAAGAGGGAGAGAGAATCTCAAGCAGACTTTTTGCTGAGCATAGAACTTGATGTGAGGCTGGAACTGAGAAATTACTTGTAACCATGATATATAGAGAATCTTTTTTTTAAAGATTTACTTATTTCCTTTTAAAGAGAGAGAGAGAAAGAATGCAGTTGGGAGAGGCAGAGAGAAAGGAAGAGAGAAACTCAAGTCAACTCCACCTCGGCATGGAGCTCTCTATACAGGGCTCAGTCTCAACCCTGAGATCACAACCTGAGCCAAAACCAAGAGTGGGACCTTTAACTGCCTGTGCCACCCAGGTACCCTTATAGGTAGAAACTTCTAATCAATAAGGGAAAGAAGACAAATCAGTAGTAAATGGACTACAGATTTAAGCAAATACTTTACAAAAAAAGATATCCAAATGGCCAAAAATATTTAAAAAGATGCTCAAGTCATTAGTAATTGGTGAAATGCAATTTTAAAGCAAATGAGATACCATCACAATGTGTGAAATAAATAAGACTGACAATATCAAGTGTTACAAAAATATGTAGCAATGGAATTCTCATATACCATTGAGGGATTGTAAGAGGCATACCTACTTTGGAAAAATATCATTTTTAACAAAATTAAAATTTAACAAAATTAAACATATATCCACTCCACGACCCAATAATTCTAAGGAATATGCCCAAGAGAAATGAATACATGTACACATAAAAAGACTTACATGAGAATATATATTATAGATTGAGTCATAACAGCCCAGGACAGGAAACAACTTAAATGTTTATCAGCAGTATAAAGGGTAAACTACTCTACAACCACTCATTGTAGAGAAGGCAAACCACTCATTGCAATAGAAAGGGTAAACCACTCATTGTGTTACAATCGGAATGTATATTATAATACAATAATATGCAGCAATGTAATGAATGGAATATGGGTGAAGGCAACAGCATGAATGAGTCTTATTATCAAAATTGTAGTGAAAAAGCCAGACAGGAAAGAATATCTACCGTTCTATTCCATTTATACGAAGTTCACCATCAGGCAAAGTTAATCTCTGGTCAGAGAATCCAGATAGAGGTTACCTTAATGGAGGAGAGTCAGGTAGTGCCTGAGAGGAGTGAGTAGGTTGCTGATAATTTCTTGACTCTCGTGGTGATTACCAGCTTGTTCACAATGTGCTATTTCCTCCCACTCTCTACTTATGGTGTGTGAATGCCTGCACGTATGTTGGAATTTAATTACGTTTTAAAATAATAAAAATAAAATATAGCAAAGTAAAGCATATTGAGTTCCAAACGAGTAAGATTAAAGACCATAACATTGGCAACTATTTATTGTCAATTCGCTCTGAATTTTTTCTGGAAACCGACATTTTGCATTGAGTGAATGACTGTGGCCTCGGTTGTGTTCCTGATCAGCAGCCCTGTGGAGCTGAAGTGTGAGTCAGTTCAGGTTACATTAGCCTTTGAGGGAGCGGTGCCCAGCAGGTGGCTTCCCTTTGCCCTTTTCTAGCAATTTTTCCCTGTTTCCTTTCTGCTCTCCTCCTGCTGAGAGGTCTCTGGTATTAACAACAAATAAATGGGCAGCTGTATCCTACACAAAGGCATGCTTTCGGTAATCCCTTTGTGATGAATCATCTAATTTTTTATTAATTATTGTCCTTTTGATTTCAAGAGAAGGCAGAGGGCACGGCCTAGGATCCCACCACTGATAAATATTATTTGTCATTTATGTGCCAATAATTGAGGGGATTGATTTTTCTAAAATATATGATAATTATAACAATAGCTATGCTCATTTGTACAGCATCTTACAAAACATTTTAATATATGTTCTCTCATTTGATCTTCATAGTAATCACGTCAAGAATGTGGGGGCAAGCATGACTATTTCCTTTTAATTTAGGGAGAAACCAAGGTTCAGATATGTCTTACAAAATAAACACTGTATTTTAAACGACAAGGGAAAGGGAAGATCTAATATCACTGTTTGAGTTTGGGTTTCCTCAGATGCAGATCCTGAGTCATAGGTATATGTAAAGAGTTCATTTGGGAGGAGAAGAAAACACTGGAAGGGAAGCAGAGAAGCAAGACAGAGAAGGAAAAGCAATCAATAAAGTGTGTGTGACCATTTATTTACAGCTCCATTATTGGGATTTAATCTTGCTCTGGGAACCAGGGTTATATGTTATATATTTTATCCCACCCAAATCACAAAATAGCTAAGAGCTGGAGTATTTATCCACCAACATTCGGTACATTAACTTCTATAACTACTGGCCTTCTGAGCCTGTATCTAAAGAGGAGATGGAGTCCACAATATGAAAGGTAGGGTGAGGACACAGAAGTCTACTCCTTGGTGATATTATGAACACCTGATTCAGAGCTAACCTGAATCAAGCTGAAAAATTGGACCTCATAGTTAAATGAAGTAATTCCCTTTAATGTTTAGGCAAGTTTCAGTTTTTACTTTTATACTTACAACAAAAGGATTCTAACTGATATGAAATATGTCATCTCATTTAAATCAACATTATTAGAATTATTATTATTTTATATACTATTGAGAAAAATGCGTACAATTAAACTAAGAACTTTTGCTTTATACCCCTTAAGTTTTTAAATTTTTGTTAACTTTTTGAAGGACCTCTGCAAGGTCATTTTTTCTATCATATAAGTTTGGGAGGCATTAATCAGGGTATATAAGTACATAAGCTAGTTAAAATGTGTTCCCATTCTGCATTCAATTCTTCTCAAATCATCTCAATCATCATCATTACCTGTATGCTCCCACCAAATATCTCCTTGGGGACATAGCTTTTTTAATATGTCTAACAGTTGAGACTGCAGTTTTTCTCTAAGTCCTACATGTCTGTTCTACAAATTTAATGCTTACTGTTTCTTGTCTATGATAGACAATACTTCAGCATATATATTAGTAACAAACCCTCATACATCATCTACCATGGATTTCTTCCTTTCTTGGTTCTCAGAAAGCATTCAGTTGCAGTTTGCAAGAAAATGGAGAATGAATGTATTTGTTCAATGGAAACATTGCTTTGCAAATATTAAATTTATGTCCCCATTGTTTACTTCTGTTGGCTTCCTAGGTACATGATAACTTTTCACCTTTAAATCTTAGTGAACTTCTTAAAAACAGTGATGGAACTCAGTATATTTTAATAATATCTATAGCTCAATTGATGTTATAACAACCAGCTATGACCAAATTTTGGTCATTACACACAGGCAATGATAACTAGGTTGCTGAAAGGCATTTTAAGATTCCATAGGTTACATAACACATGACAATTTCAGAGATTTTCAGAGTAAAAACATGGAAAGATTTGCATCTTAACATAGATGAAATACAGTATCACTTATCTAGTAATGCAGAATCAAGTCCTCCCTATTATTCTGGTCTCCTTTCAATACAGTTATGCCTTCTTTCTTTTTTTTTTTTTCAGATATGCCTTATTTCAATGAAGATGTTTGTATATCCTTCCATTTCATTACTATAGTTAGAATTCTTTCAAGTTTTTGCTGTTTGTATATTTCTTTATTTTTAAAAGTTCTTTGAAACACGAGAATATGATGGTACTTAAAATAAATTCTAATATCTAAGCATTTTTAAAAATTTGAATAAAATAAGATTTGAATAAATGGAGATTAAAATAGATTTCTGGCTGTGAAGAATTAATACTGTAATAAAGTCAATTTCCAGTAAATTAACTTATGAGTTCAGTGAAATCCAAACTTAATTTTCTGTAGATCTCAACAAGCTAATTATTTGATGCTCCTGGAAGAGACAATGTATAAAAGTAGCCCTCTTTTTAAGCAAAAATGGGAAAATTTCTCTAAAGGATATAAAGTATTCTGTAAGAATACATTAATTATAACAGTATAGGTTGACACTGGCAGAGAAAAGTAAAACTAATTGAAGAGAAAAGAGAGGGCAAGATCACACATTTATGTAGAAATATAGATTAAAAGTGGCATTGCAAACTAGTGAGGGGGAATGGTAAATTCTGTACACAATGCTGAAGCAAATGAAACCAATGCGGGGTCTTACATGATCTGAAATGTAAGAAATAAAAACAAAATAACACAGAAACAATCCTATATTAATATTTGGAGAAAATAAAACTGAATTTTTGTAGTAATTGGGGAGAGCAATTTTATTTTAAAAAGATGTTAAACCTGGAAGAATTTAAGAAAAAAACAAAGATTCTACTACTATTTTTAAAATACATGACATAAAAGACTTTATAACTAAAACCTGGGGTTAAATCAATCATTGGAGAATATATAGACAATGAGTGTATCTGGGTGGCTTAGTTAAGCTTCTGATTTTGGCTCAGGTCATGATCCCAGGGTCCTGGGATGGAGCCCCATATCAGGATCCCTTCTCAGCAGGGAGTCTGCTTATCCCTCTCCTTTTGCCCCTCTTCCTGCTCATGATCTGTCTCTCTCAAATAAATAAATAAATAAATAAATAAATAAATAAATAAAATCTAAAAAAATAAAAAGAATAAAAGAAAACAGGATCCCTGGGTGGCGCAGCGGTTTAGCGCCTGCCTTTGGCCCAGGGCGCGATCCTAGAGACCCGGGATTGAATCCCACGTCCGGTTCCCGGTGCATGGAGCCTGCTTCTCCCTCTGCCTGTGTCTCTGCCTCTCTCTCTCTCTCTGTGACTATCATAAATAAATAAAATTTTTTTAAAAAAAGTTTAAGAATAAAAGAAAACATAGACAACATGCATAACAATAGAATAATTTCTCAAATATCTAAAATATATAAAGTGTGCAACTCAATTTTATGTGTTAAGATTTTGCAATTGAAAATCCATAAAAATAAAACAAATTATACTATTGTTATGCTAAGAATAAAGATACATTTATATTGAGAAGATTATCATAATATATATATTTTAATGCAGTCAATAAAATATGCAGATTATGACTCTACTATTGAGAATTTCACACATTTTTATGATATATGTAATGGTAGCAGTGATTATATCTGGGAAATAGAAATACAAATGATTTCATATTTTATTTTCTTTTGGGAAATATTTTCTGAATTTCCAACAACAAACATATCAACTGCCACCAAAAATAAAAGCTTTATAAATGTATTATGGATGTTATTTTTCCCTCTTCCAATTTTTATGTTTTCCAAATTTACTTTATGAACATATTATTTCTCAGGATAAGCTAGATTATCCTTCAATAAAAAATAAGCCCAATATTTTCAGCAACTTAGCACTTTACTGCATACCTGATTTCTATTTTTAGCTTCTTGGCCATCCATTAGTCACAAGGCACTGCATGTAAGGGAACTGGGAAAAGAAGTAAGATCATATTTACTCCATAACTGATCAGTGTCTCCACCACCATCTGTCTTTCTGGTCAATAAGCATGCCTTTGTTAATATCTTTCCACTCATAGAACACACTCAACCTTTTCCTAAGAAGACAACTTGGTGTTAACAACTCAGTGTCACTTCACCCAGCTCAAAGAGTAAGCCATACTCTAGTTTCTCTCTCCTCTTGGGCCATACACCTATCAACTAAAAAGATGGGTGTTCCCCTCCACCTCCTTAAGATTTATTTATTTACTTGAGAGAGAGAGGGTGAAAGAGAGCATAACAGAGAGAATCTCAAGCAGACTCCCTGTTGAGTGTGGAGCCCCGACACAGGGGACTTGATCCAGGACCCTGAGATCATGACTTGAGCCAAAATCAAGAGTTGGAAGCATAACTGACTGAGCCACCCAGGTGCCCCATCAACTAAAAAGAAAGCTGTTTGCTTCCCTTTCACCCAATATAACTGGTGGAACAGAAACAGGATAACCTCAATAAAATCTTTCACCAGAAAGGGAAGAATGGAGAAAAGCCTGTACTGGTCCATAGCAATTTTGAAGTCCTGCTGCCCTCCCTATCCTGGATGCACCTTTGTTAGACCCTGATTCAGCTTTCAAGGAGAAAGTCCCTTGACCATTATTACTCAGGGCTTTCCTTTCTCAGTTGCTTTCTGTCTATGGTAGTTTGGGGTCCTAATGATTGTTAGGTTTTGAACAATCACAAATATTTTTTGGATCAAACTCGATTTTTATAAAAGCAAAACTTTTTAAAACTAATTTATTCATTTGAAATAATCTCTACACTCAACATGGGGCTTGAATTCACAAACCTGAGATCAAGAGTCACATGCTCCACTGACTAAACCAGCCAGGCACCCCAAAGTGAAACTCTCTTAAAAATAAATCAGTATACTTATCCTTTATTTGCTTAAAGTCACATAAATATGCACAACCACGGATGTCTCCCAGATTTGCTACATTTCCCTACTTCCCCCTCATCCTTCTCTTGCTTGATTTAATAGTGAATACCTTAAGGCTATCATTAACAGTAGATATGAAGGTCATACTCTTACTCTGATCTTTGCCTTGGGTCATTTTAATCTGGTGCTTATTTTAAATTTGTTGAAAAGAACCTCCTTAAATGCTTAATCTATGAGCTAGTGTCTAGAATCAGTGACTTTGCCAATCCTACACGGCACTGAATTTCTGCATTTTCATTATTCCTTTTTTTTTTCCACTTACACCTGAGCCAATTTTTTCAAAAGCTCATTTTTTCCTTGAAATAGCTTGCCAAATGTAAAAGCAAATAGCGCCACCTCATACTAACAGGTTTTACTAAGTGTTCAACCACAGGATAATATAGATCCATCTTTCCAGCCTCTGTATACTTTTTTTTTTTTTTTTGAGACAGAAAGGGGGTGTTGTGCAGAGAGGCAGAGGGAGAAGAAGAGAATCTTAGACAGGATCTATATCCTGTGGGAGCCCAACATGGGGCTTGATCCCACTACCCTGATATCATGACCTGAGCCAAAATTGAGAATTGGACACCTAACTGATTGAGCCACCCAGGCCCCCCTGTATACTTTTTCCCCCACTTCCTACTGGCCAAACTATTAAGCTAATACCAGACATTTCAGTGTTTTTTCTTTTTTTCTTTCTTCTTCTTCTTCTTCTTCTTTTTTTTTTTTTTTTTTTTGTTTCAATGGCAACCTTCACTTTAGTACTAATATTTGTATTGGTAAGTATAACAGTTAAAACTGAAGTAATAAATCCTGAAACCCTAGTGGCTTTACATAACAAAGATTCATTTTTCACAAGTGTATATTCTGTTGCTCATTGGCGACTGACTCCCTTGGTTAGCAGGTATCTGTTAACTCCTTCCACTTTCAATCTTATGATGAGGATTCCAATTTACTACTCATGGGGAAGAAAGATCTGCAGAGTAACATAGTCAAAATTCAACACATGGTCATGTCAAATGAAAGGGAGCCGGGAATCATAAGGAAGTATATGGGTATTTGGTGAGTATTAAACATCTCTGTCACCATGTTTTATAAATACTGAGTACTATGTCGAAAAATAAAAATTTTATTCAGGTGGGATGGCTGGGTGGCTCAGCGGTTAAGTGTCTGCCTTTGGCTGAGGGCATGATCCTGGAGTCCTGGGATTGAGTCCCACATCAGGCTCCCTGCATGGAGCCTGCTTCTCCCTCTGCATATGTCTCTGCCTCTCTCTCTGTGTCTCTCATGAATAAATAAATAAAATCTTTAAAAAAAATTTTTATGTAGGTTATTTCTGTCCCTCCCAAAAGAAAAAAAACAGGGGTGTCTGGGTGGCTCAGTTGGTTAAGTGGTGCCTTTGGCTCAACATCACAGTTCTTGGGGTCTCAGGATGGAGCCCTGCATCGGGCTCCCTGGTCAGCAGGGAGTCTGCTTCTGCCCCTCCCTCTGCTTGTGCTCACTTGCTTTCTCTCTCAAATAAATAAATAAAATCTTAAAAAAAAAGAAGAAGCTATTTTTCAGAAGTTATAGCAAGGAAGGAGAAAAAGTTAAAAAGATATATTCCAAACTGATAAAAAGAATGTAGTACCTTATATTCAGAAAAATATATTCATGTTTTATTCACTCTTCTAAAACATTTACAACTGTATAGGACATATATTTACAAACCTTCACCTTATAAAATTGTAGTGACATTGATACCGTAAACATTTATCTTTGCAAATAGTAACAAGAATAATATTTAAATTTATGTTACAATTTTAGTCCCAGTTTTCTCACAAAATATTTATAACTTATGAAAATAAAGTTGAAAACTATGAAGAAAATAGCAATCATAATCCTGCTTCCCAGTAACAACCAATATTAGCATTTACACTTTTTTTCTTAAATATTCACATTCATAGTTTACATTATAACCATAATATTTTAATACTATCTGATATCTTTTCATTTTGCTAAATATTTAATATAATATTTTCTCATACTATTCAAAATCTTCTGTAAACATCATTTAATACCTATTCAAATCAACCACATAGATATGCTGTAATTTATATAATTATATCCTACTACTTGGACAGGTTTCTTTCCAATTTTACAGCTAAATTACTGTTTTAGGAAATGAGTATATTTGCACATAAATCTTTGGACTTCTGTTTCATTAGTATAGATTCCAAAGAGTAAAATTACTCATCCAAAGGGTATATATGTTCAGAAGCTATGAAAATTAGCACATGTATTTCTAGAAATGTTCTAATTTGCATTCCTGTTGTTGGTATACTAATATTTCTATCTTGCCCAGCTTTTATTAGTGCTGATATACTCACATACATACATGATATATACATATATATCTTTGCCAATTTGAAAGACATAAAAATATTCTTTTTGCATTGCTATTGCATCTCATTTCTTAAAGTAATTGTTTTCATTTAATTGAAGAATAATTTGCATAAAATAAAATTGATAGATTTTAAGGTTATAGCCTGGTAAGTTTTGACAAATGTGTACAACAGATTAGCCACCATCCCAAAGAGATATAGAATATTTATTTGATCATTCCAGAAAGTTGCCTTGTGCACATCTTGTCAATCTTCCCTCACAAGTAGACATTATTCTAATTTGACAGTTTTTAAAAATCAACTTTATCAAAGTTGATATCAAAATACAGGTATGTTAAGTGTGCACATCAAAGAGCCTTAACAAATATATATGCATATGTAACTAACATTCTGGTTAAGATAAGGAATATTTTCATTACCTCAGAAATTCCTTTCTTTTGTTGTCAGTCCCCTCTATCCCTAGCTTTACACAACCATTGATCTGCATTCTGTTGCCACAGATTAATTTTGCCTATTTTAGAATTTTTCATAAATGGACTAGTAATACACTATACTGTATACTCTTGTTTTTGGACACATTACTCTGTGCCACAATTTTGAGATTTATCTATGTTGTCACATGTAGCCGTAGGTTATTCTTCATTATTGCTGAGTAGTGTTATACTGTATGGATATACTTTTTCAGCTGCTGGTGAATTTTGGGTTGCTTCCAGTTTGGGGCTATTCTGATTAACAGCTCCTATGAGCATTCCTGTATAATGTTTAACATGGGTAATCTTTTATTTCTATTGGATAAATACCCAAGGATGGAATTGAGGTATCATATGGTAAGTGTATACTTAACTTGAGCTTTACTGTAAAACCAACTACTGAAGTGCTTATACATCTGACTACCATGTATAAGGTTTTCCTTTGTCCCACTTTTTTGCCAAAATGTGATGTTGTCTTTTTTTTTTTTTAATCATTCTGCAGGGAATATAGTGGTATTTTATCATTTTTTGATGCTTTTTGACCTTCTTAACAAGTCTTTTTTTACTCCAAGTTAACAAAGATTTTCTCCTTGTTGTCTTCAAGAAATGTTGTAGATTTAGCTTTTATGGTTAGGACCATGGTGCATTTTGTATTAATTTTTTTGTATAGTGTGAATGAAGGGTCAAGGCTGATTTTTTTCCTTAAATGGGCATCCAGTTGTTTCAGCATTATTAGTTAAAATGACTTTATGTTCCCCATGAAATGCTTTGGTACTTTTATTGAAATTTAATTAACCCTATATAAACATGTTTAATTCTATAGTCTTTACTTTGTTTCTTTGGTTTCTAAATCTGTCCTTGCATCAATACCATATGGAATTGATTCAGTAATCTCTTTGGAGATGTTCTGGGTGATGATCCATTTAAAAGCCCTTGAATAACCACTGAGAAGTAATTTCCCAAGACATGAAAAACTGGTTTTAAAGAAAAACAAAATTTACCATAGCATTCTGAAAATGTATATTCAGGATGCTTGCTGTGTGGTAGACTTTTTTTGGTTGTTTTTTGCTTGTTTGCTTTTACCATCTAGTAAGAAGCTATCGTGGTTCACTTTTATTAAAGGCCTATATTATTTAAAAATGGGAAGGAATGTCACATAAATGTCATTCTGTGTTTCTCAAACTGATGCTTGCATTGCAAAGGCAACATTTGTTTCCCCATAATCAGACCTCTTCAATCACTTAAAGATGTGTTTACTTTATTATCAGCTGTAGTATTATATATTTAATATTTTATATAATCTCTCTTAAAATCTAAATATTTTAAGAACATAAATATTAAACAATATTTTAATCACTACTGAAATGGAAAACTTTTTAAATATGCATTTTCATAGTAGATAATTATTGAAATAACATAATGTCATCTTGGTACAATCTAAAATCATCCCACAAACAACTCCTGGTATCATAATCTGAGAACTACTTGAGGCCTATCAAACTAATGTTGATCTTTTAGGGAGATTTCCACAGAAAAGTGAATGATACTGTCTATATTCAGTAAGTTTTATTATTAGATGGCAAAGAGTCCAAGTATTTATGATTTGTGTCTCAAGTTTTCAATATTAGAATTTGAGTCTCCTTATTCCAAGTCTGCTTTTTTTGTCAATTATACCACCATGTGTAGAATACACTTTTCTCCTCCATTTACTTCTTGAAACATGTGTATTCAAACTGTTATTTGCCCAATTTTTATGAGAATGCGTACAGAGCTCAATTGGTAAGTCAAGTTATGCTTTTGAGATTTATGAATTTATTATCCACAGAAAACTCCAGATTTTTTGGTCTGTTTAAATTATATTTCTGGAAGCAATAAAATAAAACTTGAAATCTTATAAATGGGAAAGATAAATTTTCAATTTAATTATTAACTTTTGACTCCAGTTTATAATTTCTAATTTTTCCTGAATGCAGTCAATATTATTAAGGACTGTTCATCCTCTGATTGTAATAGTATGCTACTCGCTACTCATTTTTCAAAAGAAAATAAAACTTTCGATGAGAGGAGGGGCAAGATGGCAGAAGAGTAGGGTCCCCAAATCACCTGTCCCCACCAAATTACCTAGATAACCTTCAAATCATCCTGAAAATCTATGAATTTGGCCTGAGATTTAAAGAGAGACCAGCTGGAATGCTACAGTGAGAAGAGTCCAGGCTTCTATCAAGGTAGGAAGACGGGGAAAAAGAAATAAGGAAACAAAAGGCCTCCAAGGGGGAGGGGCCCCGCAAGGAGCCGGGCTGAGGCCGGGGCGAGTGTCCCCAGGACAGGAGAGCCCCGTCCCGGAGGAGCAGGAGCTGCACCAACCTTCCCGGGTGGAAAGGGGCCCGGAGGGAGGTGGAGCAGGACCCAGGAGGGCGGGGATGCCCTCAGGCTCCCTGGGACACTAACAGGCACCTGCGCCCCGGGGGAGTGCGCCGAGCTCCCTAAGGGATGCAGCGCCTGGCAGGACCGGGAGCAGCTCGGGAGGGGCTCTGGCGGCGGCTCCGCGGAGGGGGCTGTGCGGCCGGAGCGCGAATCCAACAGCGCAGGCCCCGGAGCACAGGGTGCCGGGACACAGCCCAGGATCCGGCCTCCCCCCGGGACAGGCAGAGGCCGGGAGGGCCCAGGACGGCAAGGATGCTCCTGCCCTGTGCTGAGCAGATCAGCGGCCCCGCCCCGGAGCCTCCAGGCCCTGCAGACGGAGAGCCCCAGAGTTACTGCGGGAGCTGACTCCAGGGCTCCAGAGCTGCCCCCGCCACTGCGGTTGTTCCTCCCGGGGCCTCACGGGGTGAACACCCCCCACTGAGCCCTGCACCAGGCAGGGGCAGAGCAGCTCCCCCAAGTGCTAACACCTGAGAATCAGCACAACAGGCCCCTCCCCCAGAAGACCAGCTAGACCGACCAGTTCCAAGAGAAGTCAAGGGACTTAAAAGTATATAGAATCAGAGGATACTCCCCCGTGTTTTTTGTTTTGTGTTGTCTTTTTTTTCTTTCTTTTTGATTTCTGATTGCTTCCCCCACCCCCCTTTTTTTCACCTTTCTTTCTTTTTGTTTCTATTTTTCTTCTCTTTTTTCCCTTTTTTTCTTCTTTCTCTTTTTTCTTTTTCTCTTTTCTTTCCTTCTCTTTTTCTCCTTTTCCCAATACAACTTGTTTTTGGCCACTCTGCACTGAGCAAAATGACTAGAAGGAAAACCTCACCTCAAAAGAAAGAATCCAAAACAGTCCTCTCTCCCTCAGAGTTACAAAATCTGGATTACAATTCAATGTCAAAAAGCCAATTCAGAAGCACTATTATACAGCTACTGGTGGCTCTAGAAAAAAGCATAAAGGACTCAAGAGACTTCATGACTGCAGAATTTAGATCCAATCAGGCAGAAATTAAAAATCAATTGAATGAGATGCAATCCAAACTAGAAGTCCTAACGATGAGGGTTAACGAGGTAGAAGAACGAGTGAGTAACATAGAAGACAAGTTGATGGCAAAGAGGGAAACTGAGGAAAAAAGAGACAGACGATTAAGAGACCACGAAGACAGATTAAGGGAAATAAACGACAGCCTGAGGAAGAAAAACCTACGTTTAATTGGGGTTCTCGAGGGCGCCGAAAGGGCCAGAGGGCCAGAATATGTATTTGAACAAATCCTAGCTGAAAACTTTACTAATCTGGGAAGGGAAACAGGCATTCAGATCCAGGAAATAGAGAGATTCCCCCCTAAAATCAACAAAAACCGTTCAACACCTCGACATTTAATAGTGAAGCTTGCAAATTCCAAAGATAAGGAGAAGATCCTTAAAGCAGCAAGAGAAAAAAAGTCCCTGACTTTTAAGGGGGGGGAGTATTGGGGTAACAGCAGACCTCTCCACAGAGACCTGGCAGGCCAGAAAGGGCTGGCAGGATATATTCAGGGTCCTAAATGAGAAGAACATGCAACCAAGAATACTTTATCCAGCAAGGCTCTCATTCAAAATGGAAGGAGAGATAAAGAGCTTCCAAGACAGGCAGGAACTGAAAGAATATGTGACCTCCAAACCAGCTCTGCAAGAAATTTTAAGGGGGACTCTTAAAATTCCCCTTTAAGAAGAAGTTCAGTGGAACAATCCACAAAAACAAGGACTGAATAGATATGATGACACTAAACTCATATCTATCAATAGTAACTCTGAACGTGAATGGGCTTAATGACCCCATCAAAAGGCGCAGGGTTTCAGACTGGATAAAAAAGCAGGACCCATCTATTTGCTGTCTACAAGAGACTCATTTTAGACAGAAGGACACCTACAACCTGAAAATAAAAGGTTGGAGAACCATTTACCATTCGAATGGTCCTCAAAAGAAAGCAGGGGTAGCCATCCTTATATCAGATAAACTAAAATTTACCCCGAAGACTATAGTGAGAGATGAAGAGGGACACTATATCGTACTCAAAGAATCTATCCAACAAGAGGACTTAACAATCCTCAATATATATGCCCCAAATGTGGGAGCTGCCAAATATTTAAACCAAATAATAACCAAACTGAAGAAATACTTAGATAATAATACACTTATACTTGGTACTTGGTGACTTCAATGTAGCTCTTTCTACCCTCGACAGGTCTTCTAAGCACAACATCTCCAAAGAAACGAGAGCTTTAAATGATACACTGGACCAGATGGATTTCACAGATATCTACAGAACTTTACATCCAAACTCAACTGAATACACATTCTTCTCAAGTGCACATGGAACTTTCTCCAGAATAGACCACATACTGGGTCACAAATCGGGTCTTAACCGATACCAAAAGATCAGGATAGTCCCATGTATATTCTCAGACCATAATGCCTTGAAATTAGAACTAAATCACAACAAGAAGTTTGGAAGGACCTCAAATACGTGGAGGTTAAGGACCATCCTGCTAAAAGATGAAAGGGTCAACCAGGAAATTAAGGAAGAATTAAAAAGATTCATGGAAACTAATGAGAATGAAGATACAACTGTTCAAAATCTTTGGGATGCAGCAAAAGCAGTCCTGAGGGGGAAATACATTGCAATACAAGCATCCATTCAAAAACTGGAAAGAACTCAAATACAAAAGCTCACCTTACACATAAAGGAGCTAGAGACAAAACAGCAAATAGATCCTACGCCCAGCAGAAGAAGAGAGTTAATAAAGATTCGAGCAGAACTCAACGAAATCGAGACCAAAAAAACTGTTGAACAGATCAACAGAACCAAGAGTTGGTTCTTTGAAAGAATTTATAAGATAGATAAGCCATTAGCCAACCTTATTAAAAAGAAGAGAGAGAAGACTCAAATTAATAAAATCATGAATGAGAAAGGAGAGATCACTACCAACACCAAGGAAATACAAACGATTTTAAAAACATATTATGAACAGCTGTACGCCAATAAATTAGGCAATCTAGAAGAAATGGACGCATTCCTGGAAAGCCACAAACTACCAAAACTGGAGCAGGAAGAAATAGAAAACCTGAACAGGCCAATAACCAGGGAGGAAATTGAAGCAGTCATCAAAAACCTCCCAAGACACAAGAGTCCAGGGCCAGATGGCTTCCCAGGGGAATTCTATCAAACGTTTAAAGAAGAAATCATACCTATTCTACTAAAGCTGTTTGGAAAGATAGAAAGAGATGGAGTACTTCCAAATTCGTTCTATGAGGCCAGCATCACCTTAATTCTGAAACCAGACAAAGACCCCACCAAAAAGGAGAATTACAGACCAATATCCCTGATGAACATGGATGCAAAAATTCTCAACAAGATACTAGCCAATAGGATCCAACAACACATTAAGAAAATTATTCACCATGACCAAGTAGGATTTATGCCCGGGACACAAGGCTGGTTCAACACTCGTAAAACAATCAATGTGATTCATCATATCAGCAAGAGAAAAACCAAGAACCATATGATCCTCTCATTAGATGCAGAGAAAGCATTTGACAAAATACAGCATCCATTCCTGATCAAAACCCTTCAGAGTGTTGGGATAGAGGGAACTTTCCTCGATATCTTAAAAGCCATCTACGAAAAGCCCACAGCAAATATCATTCTCAATGGGGAAGCACTGGGAGCCTTTCCCCTAAGATCAGGAACAAGACAGGGATGTCCACTCTCACCACTGCTATTCAACATAGTATTGGAGGTCCTCGCCTCAGCAATCAGACAACAAAAAGACATTAAAGGCATTCAAATTGGCAAAGAAGAAGTCAAACTCTCCCTCTTCACCAATGACATGGTACTCTACATAGAAAACCCAAAAGCCTCCACCCCAAGATTGCTAGAACTCATTCAGCAATTTGGTAGCGTGGCAGGATACAAAATCAATGCCCAGAAATCAATGGCATTTCTATACACTAACAATGAGACTGAAGAAAGAGAAATTAAGGAGTCAATCCCATTTACAATTGCACCCAAAAGCATAAGATACCTAGGAATAAACCTAACCAAAGAGGTAAAAGATCTATACCCTAAAAACTATAGAACACTTCTGAAAAAAATTGAGGAAGACACAAAGAGATGGAAAAATATTCCATGCTCATGGATTGGCAGAATTAATATTGTGAAAATGTCGATGTTACCCAGGGCAATTTACACGTTTAATGCAATCCCTATCAAAATACCATGGACTTTCTTCAGAGAGTTAGAACAAATTATTTTAAGAGTTGTGTGGAATGAGAAAAGACCCCGAATAGCCAGGGGAATTGAAAAAAAAGAAAACCATAGCTGGGGGCATCACAATGCCAGATATCAGGTTGTACTACAAAGCTGTGGTCATCAAGACAGTGTGGTGCTGGCACAAAAACAGACACAGAGATCAATGGAACAGAATAGAGAACCCAGAAGTGGACCCTCAACTTTATGGTCAACTAATATTAGATAATGGAGGAAAGACTATCCATTGGAAGAAAGACAGTCTCTTCAACAAATGGTGCTGGGAAAATTGGACATCCACATGCAGAAGAATGAAACTAGACCACTCTCTTTCACCACACAGAAAGATAAACTCAAAATGGATGAAAGATCTAAATGTGAGACAAGATTCCATCAAAATCCTAGAGGAGAACACAGCCAACACCCTTTTTTAACTCAGCCACAGTAACTTCTTGCAAGATACATCCACGAAGGCAAAAGAAACAAAAGCAAAAATGAACTATTGGGACTTCATCAAGATAAGAAGCTTTTGCACAGCAAAGGATACAGTCAACAAAACTAAAAGACAACCTACAGAATGGGAGAAGATATTTGCAAATGACATATCAGATAGAGGGCTAGTTTCCAAAATCTATAAAGAACTTATTAAACTCAACACCAAAGAAACAAACAATCCAATCATGAAATGGGCAAAAGACATGAAGAGAAATCTCACAGAGGAAGACATGGACATGGCCAACATGCACATGAGAAAATGCTCTGCATCACTTGCCATCAGGGAAATACAAATCAAAACCACAATGAGATACCACCTCATACCAGTGAGAATGGGGAAAATTAACAAGGCAGGAAACCACAAATGTTGGAGAGGATGCGGAGAAAAGGGAACCCTCTTGCACTGTTGGTGGGAATGTGAACTGATGCAGCCACTCTGGAAAACTGTGTGGAGGTTCCTCAAAGAGTTAAAAATAGACCTGCCCTACAACCCAGCAATCGCCCTGCTGGGGATTTACCCCAAAGATGCAGATGCAATGAAACGCCGGGACACCTGCACCCCGATGTTTCTAGCAGCAGTGGCCACAATAGCCAAACTGTGGAAGGAGCCTCGGTGTCCATGGAAAGATGAATGGATAAAGAAGATGTGGTTTATGTATACAATGGAACATTACTCAGCAATTAGAAACGACAAATACCCACCATTTGCT
Source organism: Vulpes lagopus (assembly GCF_018345385.1). NCBI lineage: Eukaryota > Metazoa > Chordata > Mammalia > Carnivora > Canidae > Vulpes > Vulpes lagopus. The sequence continues at coordinate 24,661,417 of NC_054842.1, read as the reverse complement.
TCAACATGGATGGAACTGGAGGGATTATGCTGGTGAAGTAAGTCAATCGGAGAAGGACAAACTGTATGTTCTCATTCATTTGGGGAATATAAATAATAGTGAAAGGGAATATAAAGGAAGGGAGAAGAAATGTTGGGAAATATCAGGAAGGGAGACAGAACATAAAGACTCCTAACTCTGGGAAATGAACTAGGGGTGGTGGAAGGGGAGGAGGGCAGGGGGTGGGGGCGAATGGGTGACGGGCACTGAGGTGGACACTTGACGGGATGAGCACTGGGTGTTATTCTGTATGTTGGTAAATTGAACACCAATAAAAATTAATTTATTAAAAAAAAGAAAATAAAACTTTCAAAAGATCTAATCCTTAAAAAAAGAATAAGATGTGTGATTTAAGATTTTAAAAAAAACATTTTTAAAAAGATTTTATTTATTTGAGGAAGAGAGAGAGAGTAAGAGACAGTGGCAGATGGAGAAGGAGAGGCAGACTTCTTGCTGAGCAGGAATCTCCATGTGGGGCTTGATCCCGGTATCCTGAGATCATAACCTGAGCCGAAGCAAGACACTTAACTGACTGAGCCACCCAGGCATCCCTAAGGATTTTAAGTAATCTCTATACTCAGTGTGGAATAAGAGGTGATTTTAGCTACTTTCCCTGAAATTCTTCCACATGTGGTTAAATAAGCATTTAATAGCAATTAAAATTGTTAGATGTTCCCGTTTTGTTGCCTTTGGCAGTGAAGAATGAGTAAGCTTACAAAATGCTATCCAGGGGAGTATTTAACAGTTGAAATTCGAACTTAATATAAAGGAGCTGCAGTGTGAGCTTGTTGATCGATAAAAATACTTCTTCTTTTTCAAAGGATTCTACACTTCTGCACCATACAATACAGAAATAACACATTGAGCCAAGGCACCTGCCACTTGATCCAGAAGTACTTGATTCCATACATTCATTCATTCATTCACTCATTTTTCATTGAAGCAATCACAATCTCTATGGCACCTGAATCACTTTGTGAATGGCTTTTATTTTGAATCATTTTGTTCATTAAGCACAGATGTAATATTGATCTTTATGTATTTTTAATGAGAAGAGCAAGCAATTGGGGGCTTAGCCCACTCAAAATATATCTTAGCATATCCAACAATTTTTTTGCTTTGTTTCTCCAGATCTAACCTCCCTCCTCCCAAAAAGGATTGTGACTGCCATGTCAAACTATCACCTAAACGAAAGAAATGAAAAGTTAACTACAAATTATACTCCTTAAAACGTTGATAATTTTAGGGGTACCTGGGTGGCTTAGTTGGTAAGAGACTCTTCCTTTGGCTCAGGTCATGACCCTGGAGTCCTGAGATTGAGCCCCACTTCAGGCTCCCTGCTCAGTAGGCAGTCAGCTTCTTTCTCTCCCTCTGCCTGCCACTTGTGTTCTCTCTTTGTCTCTCTCTCAAATAAATAAATACATAATCTTAAGTAAATAAAACATTGATAATTTTAGTTTTTAGGAAACAATTTCTCCACAATCTTTGTCTTGCAATGTTGACAGTGTTGACATTTTTTTTTTTTTTTTTGGTGAAAGAAAATAAATCCACAATGTAAAGATTTAAAATTCTAATGACTTCATTATTTCAGAAACTGTATTTTTTCACATTTTATTTTTTCCTTTTAATTGAAACCTAAGAATTATTTTTCTTTAATGTTATAAAAAGGGATTTTTTATGTGTGTCACTCTTAGAAAAAATAAAATGAGATGGCATATAGGATTATGTAACTATGTAATAAAATTATCAATCAATGTGCATGTAAAAGTTACTGATCTATTAATGGTTGTACTTATAACCCACATGCATAACAGGCTTTATTGAATGTTCCATCTATTTTCCCTCATATCAGCAATTTCAAATGAAATTATTCTTCAAGGTAGCCTGTAATTGTTTCTTTCTAATATTTCTTAGAATTTAAAATATTTTCAAAGTGCTGTACCTTCTCAATTTTTGTGGTTCCTGCTATGGCATAGCTGGGTCTTCATATATCTTGGGGCAGTCTGATATTTCCTTTACCTCTACAAATGGTCTTGATAACTATGCCTTTTTGTCATCCTCAGTAGATATTCTACATTTATTGGGTGGTAATATGTATTGTGCTCAGTAATCTGCTAAATGGTAGGGAACTCAAATAAATGAGATTGACAGATTGAAAGTCAAAGTTGAAACACAAGCTACATAATAATTATAGACAGTTTCATAAACTGACATTGCGGATATTTTGCAACTCACTGGATAGTCTTACATCCTCTAAATGTCAACTTTTTGTCTTGAGACCTGCTAACCTCAAGGAAGCCTGCATGTGTATTCCAGGAAGAACAGCTTGTAGCAGTGGCCACAACATTGAAATTTTAAAAAATAAAAATAAAAAATAAAAATAAATAAATAAATAAATAAATAAATAAATAAATAATTTAAAAAACCCTTTTATTAAAAAGGAAATATATAGCTTCACTTTAATATGAAAATCAAGTTTCTAGAAGATGGGCCTTCTTTATCCTGTGGCTTTAGAAATAACTTTACCACATACCATGATCCATCAGGGCACAAATACTTCAGGTTGAGAAGCTTTAAATGTGATTTACAAAAGATGAGCCGCCATGAATATTTTATCAGAAGAGCTACAACTCAAAGGAAAAGAAGGAAATTAATCTTCTGTGGCCATGTTAAGGGTGTGAGCATCAAGAAGTACACACCTTAATAATCCTTCATAGTTTGAAAAAATATTAATCCAGGAAAAACAGAGATATAAAGAAAAGTCACAAGGGTACTTTGCTGAGACCATTTATATATAAGTATTCTCTCTTGAATTGACTGTTTGACCTTGAAAAAGTCATAGCTTAGTGCACCACTCTCCTCTACTAGACTCAATGTATGGTCTCTGTAGTCTAGTTTTGCCATCCTATGATTCAAAATTGTACTGAATTTCTTGTCACTTTACCGCACTCCACTTTGAATTAATGAACACAGCAGAGTGGCAATGATCCCCAAGTGCCAAGCTCACCACCAGAAATAGCTTTAGCCGTGTAATTTTGTTTTATTTATTTGAGAGAGAGAGAGAGAACAGGCAGTGGGGAGGGTTAGAGGGAGGAGACAGAGAGAGGGAGAGTGAGAGGGAGAGCGAGAGCGAGAGAGAGAGAGAGAGAGAGAGAGAGAGAGAAGTTTCCCGCTGGGCAGGAAGCCTGGTATGGGGCTTAATTCTAGGATCTAGAGATCATGACCTGAACCGGGCAGATGCTTAACCAACTGAGCCACCCAGGAGGCCCTACCAGTGTAATTTGAAAATATGTTTTGACTGCCTGAAATTTTAAGGCAGCTACAAGGGGAAGAAATTAGTATTTATTAAGCTATTATAATATACCAGTCTTTGCATATTCCACAAAATGAAGAAAGTGACTCAACACTTTTCCTTACAAACTATTTAGGAGCAAAATTTATAGAATAGAATTACATAAGAATGTTTCAAAACTGGGAAGCAGCAAAGGAATAACTGAATCTTGAAAGTTAAAGTGATGGCCAAGGTGGGAAAGGAGTAATAGAAGTCTTTCAGAGAAAGTGAATTTTGAGCTGAATCTGGGAGAAGATGATACTTAGCTAGTAAAGTAGATGTGGAGGTGGGGAAGTAATAAAAAAAATGCAGTTGAAATGAATCTGCAGTTCAAGGATTTTGAATGAAGTAGTGGAATGAAGAAGTTGGCAACATAGAGATCATAGTTAAGTTCCTTAAACCAACCCACACTGTGTAAATAACCCACTATTTTTGGAGAACACATAAGTCTATATTGAAAACCTCTAGAGATCAAAGTTTAAGTTAGGTACCATGAAAGACACAAAGCATCTAAAATACAACGCTGGTACCTAACATGTCTCTAATCTGGTAGAAGACCCAAGGCATGCAGACTTTGGAAGGTAATGAAACTAAATTTTCTAGAATGAAGATATTGAAAGAACACATGTCTTGATATTTAATGAGACATTACCAAATACAGAATTTGGATAGTGCTACTACAATTCAGAAAAGAAAGAGATCACTGAGCCAGCACTATGAAATTAAACAAGAAATAAACAGCATGATGTCTCACTACCAGGAACTTATAACTTTTAAACATCTACTTCATCAGTTAGAACAGTTCGACCCTTCCCTTCCCCCTCTGTATCCTTTTATTTCTGTTTTCCATTAGCTGAGTGATGACGGCATTGCCATTTACATCAGCACTGAGCATCTATTCTCATCTTTTGCTAAAACATTGGGTTTTAAATACATACAAAAGAGCAGCAGGAGACTTGAAAAAGACTGACTTTATATATATATTTTTTTCTTGTGTGAAAGTCTAAAAACAGAAACCAGGATAGAATCTAGGAAGGGAAGGAGGGTGTAAGAGTCACTCTTTTCATCTTTAATGCATTAGGCAAGAAGACTCTGCATTGTCTCTATCTGTATGTGAGCAAACGGATACAGTTTTTCTTCTAAGTTCTCAAGGGCAGCAGGATTGTTGCAAGGGTTCAATTTTCAAGTGTAAATACATGACCCCTTATCTTATTTTGAAATATTTTCCCTAAACACGAATCACATTATATTAAAGCTGGAAGGGACCTTGGAGAGCCAAAGCTTCTCTTCCTTCTCTGTTTGTATGAATCCCAGAGAACAAATCCCAGATGATTTGTTCAAAGTCTCAAAATTAGTTGAGAATGAGTCTGTAGTGGAACCTGAGTTTTTGATGTCCAATATCTTGTTATTTCAATAAAACTAAATGATAGTTTCTTCTTGGAAAATGATAGTGAAAAACTATCATTTTTGATACTTGGAAAAAACTAAATAATAGTTTCTTTTTTAGCACCAAGACAGATTTTGATCTCACCCAAATGACTGAGATACTTATATATTAACCAAACCCTATTTTGGCCTCTACTTGACTCAGAGCTTAATTTAACGTTCAGATGAGTAAAATCACATTTCTTGTACAATAAATTGCTCTTTCCTTTATATAATTTTTTTTTCTTTTCAGGGCTTGAACCCACGACTCTGAGATCAAGACCTGAGATGAGATCAAGAGTCGGGTACTTAACCGACTGAGCCACCCAGTTGCCCCTCCATTATATAATTTCTGATTTTTCTGAGTGTGTTTTAGATTTCATTATAGAGTAATACATATTCATGGGAAAATCTGGAAAACATGTCAAGCTATAAAGAAGCAATAAAAGTTCTTATAATCCCACCACTCATATTATATACTGCATTTAAACTAACTTTCTGTGTCTGTTTTAAATAGTGAACTGTCTTGAAATAGTTTTAAAAGTAGGAAGACATTACTTTATGAATAAGTTCATTTTATCAAGGAGAAATTACATCACCTCACTTTTCCCATATATTCACTTATCTGTTAATATGTGTAGTCCATTCAACTTAACAAACATTCAACAACTGGAACCCTCTTTTTAAAAATATGGGTGTCATATGGGTGTCCTGTACTGGGAGCAGTACAGAGTCATAGGAGCTTGCCTTGGATTCATTGTGAAAGGTTATAGAAGAATGATTCTATAGCTTGAAATTTTTGTGATTTAAAGAGTGTACATTATTCTTATGTACATTAGAAAGTGTCTGTTGTATAAATATACATTAGAAAATGCCTGCTCAATAATCTGATCAGGGAAGTTTAGATCACATACAAACTCCTCTCTTCATTTTCTGCCTATAAATTATCAATCCAGCAGTATAGGGAAAACACTCGGAATATTTTCTTTAAGTTAAAATGTATGTGGTTTATAAATCAATAAATCAAAAGGGAACTCCCACAACCACACACCCACACCTACATTCAGGATATCAGTGAATCAGGGAAAGGAGAAGAGATTGAATAGCAAAGGGAATTGTAATGAAGGAGCTGTGAAGTCAGTGTCGAGATTTGCTGCTGAGGAAGACCTGCTATAGAATGATTTCATCCATCCATTTATTCATTATTCATTCATCAAACATTTTAAAATACACCTTATGCCAGATTTTTTTTAAATAAAAGATTGGATAAGACAGTCTTCTTAAGATAATAAACCTTCAAAAGCTTGGTGGGGCAAAAGACGGAGAGATAAACTAATAAATAGAAAGTAATATATGGGTGAAATGAATGAACTAATAATTGTGATAACTAACTTTTATTCTTTCAACAAGTATTTACATGACTACAATGTGCCAGAGATCATGTTAGTTACAATGGGAATACCACAATGAGTACATGGTGGACATTGGCCTTGTTGATTTCTTTGTTTTTTCTCATTTATCCCTCACAATTGCTCTGTGAAATGTATGTTATTATAATTCCCATGAGATTCAGAAAAGCTAAGTAACTTACTTAAAAGCACAGAAGTAAAACTAGGTCAGATTATATACAACTGATATACAACAGCTGTTCTGAAAGCAAAATGACTCCATTTTAAGGTGCATCCAAATTAGGCGGGAGTAGAACGTGGGTATGTGTGTGTTAGTCATGCTAAGGAGGTTTAAAAAGTGCTTTCCAGGAAGTGAGGATAGTATGATCAAAGTCACAGGCTCCTGAAGAGCACTGCATGTTTTGGGAACTTCTAGGAATTTTGTTTTCCTTGCACAAAAAATTTGAGTATGATGAGAAATGCATCATGAAGAAATAAACTGAGCTCAGAAAATAGACATTTGACTTTACCCTCCGGACAGCATGAGGAGTGACATGATGGGCTTACCTTTTAATGAGATCAATGCTAGCTGGAATGTCAAGAATGGTTTTGAGGTAGATAAACTTTTAGGTAAGGGAACCACTTAGGAGGCATTGCAGGAGTTCATAAGACATGGGAAAAGACCAGAACTAGGCATTGATTAGATGGAAAAATTAGAGATTCTTTAAGATATAATTAGGAGATAAAATAACGGCCTAAGGATATGATGGGTGTTGGGACTAAGCTATAAGAAGGGAGGTCCCTGGTTGGCTCAGTCCATTGAGTTTCTGACTCTTGATTTCAGCTCAGGTTGTGATCTCCAGGTTGTGGGATCAAGGCCCATGTCAGGCTCTGCATTCAGCATAGAGCCTGCTTGTCCCTCTCCCTGCTCTTTCTCTCTCTCTCTCTCTCTCTCTCTCTCTCTCAATCTCTCTCTAATAAATAAATAAATCTTAAAAAAAAAAAGAAAGAAAGAAGAGGGATGTCTTCCTACTTAATGATGGATACAAAAGTTTGTGTGGGAGAAATAATCAAAGTGTAAAATAAAACACACAGTTGGATGTTGTCAGAAGCTTAGAGGAAAGGCCTTGGCTTCATATTAAATATTTGAAAACTGTTTTCATAGAGGAGATATTTCAGATATGACAGCACTTGAGATGAAAATATTTAGTAATCTAGTTTATGGAATCTTGAAGAATGATGAAATATGAAGAACAGTTGAAGGAAAGCTTTTTTTTTTTTAATGAAAATTAAAAATTCAACAGGTAAGAGTCTTTTTTTCCAAGACAAGAAAGTTTGCTATCTTAGAAATTTATGAAGTAGAGAGTTTTAAAAAAGAATTATTGGCAGGGTCAAATGCAGGGAAAAAAAACATCAGGAATATATGTGCTGAAAATGTCCATTAGTTTAGAAAAATAAACTAATGACTTTAACAAGAGGTCATCAATGGTCATCAATGGCTTTACAAGAGACATCTTGGTAAAATGGTTGAAGAAAAATCCAGATTATAGAGTCACCTGGGTGGCTCAGTGGTTGAGCATCTGCCTTTGGCTCAGGTCGTGATCCCGGCATCCTGGGATAGAGTCCCACATTAAGCTCCCTGCAGGGAGCCTGCTTCTCTTCTGCCTAAGTCTCTGTTTCTCTCTCTGTGTCTCTCATGAATAAATAAATACAATCTTTAAAAAAAATTTCAGATTATAAAGGGTTGATAAGGAAATGAGGAAGTAAGAAACTGGTCATGGTAACTAAGGGCTAATTTTCAGGAAATTTGAATGTGAAGGAAATGTGAATAACTACATAAATCAAGGAAGGTTATTTATAAGGTTGGAGAATCTGGAATATTTATAGGTTAAGAGACTAAACCACTAGAGAAATAAATACATAGGGGAGAAGGGTTTGACAAATGGAATACAGTTCTAGAAGCCAACTATGAAAAATTATGGGGGTTGTATGATACTCTTACAGAGAACACTTAATCTTTTGGGAGAAAAGGAAAGGTGGTAGGATGAATGAAGTTATAAAATCACTGGCAGATGAGAGAAGATGAAATTGAAGGTGTTCACCATTAAGATCTGATGAAATTGAAGCAGTGTTTCTTTCAAGAGGCCTGAGCAGAATGTTGAAAACTTCGGATGGGCACTAAAGGACATAATGTTAAGTTTCCTGTGACAGAATATTCCAAGGTAAGGAAAAGATAGTTAGGTTTAATAAATGAATAAAGCAAATATTAGCTCCAGTTTTTATTGTCCACCCTCTGGAAAAGGCTCACATAAACTGAACGGCAAAGTGGTCTGGATTATACTCTTGGCTGTGTGACTTGAATATTGTGAAAATTTACCAAGAGTTGAGGATGCTATTAGATGAATCCCTGAACCCCTAGGAATCAGCTATCTGACTGCTGCCCAAGGTTTGTAGTGACCTAAGTTCCCAAAGTGAGAGTCTGCACAGGACAGCCTAAAATAATATCCTATGTTTATAGAGCTCTTACTATGGATACCATTATATGTGTTTTATATTATTAACTCATTTAATTATCACAAGGTTCAAGGTAGAGTATGAGTATTATTTCTCTCTAATAGATGAAGGTTCACACAATACTTCCAAAGCTCTCCATCTTACAGGTGAGGAAGACCATATGCATAATTGGTCAATGAGCTTATCTAAATCTCTCACATCAAGCTAATATTTCCCCTGCCCTAAATCACAACAGGGCCAGGTGCAACCCCTGTGGCCTAAATCCCACAACTATTGAAACGAGCCAATCTTAAACTCTGTCCTGCTTTGCCTTTCCCACAGAAATCCCAGTAAAAGCTGTGACCTAGGAGCTCCTCTCACTCTTGCTTCTGTTTCCTTGGTGTTCCCTCTGTGGCTCTGCATCATGAGTCTTGTCTCTCATTTCTAGGGAAATTGTAAGTGATATTAAACTTCTCTTTCAATGGCATTGACCTCTCTGTCATCACCTTTATAAATTAAGACTGGGTACAAAACAAATTGTATTTTACCACCCTTTTCAAATTCAAATTGTCACATGACTCCTTTTACCCATTAGGTTGTGAGCAGAGGTGTTAAAACAGTGTATGTTCTATCATATTTTCTTTTTCTTATCAGGGAAAACATTTTGAGCAGAGTTTCCATCAATCTGGACCCTAGTAATGAGCAGAGGTACTTGCCAAGTCATGTTGGAAATGTAGAGTGAGCAGGAAATAGCATTGCTGTAAAAAGCCACTGAGATTTTATATTTTTATTGAAGTATAATCTAGATTATCCCGACTGTGATCATAACTCTGGAAGTTTTTGCCAGAATATTCCAGTTTCTATACACATTGAATGTATTTTGGGAACAGGAGGCAGTGACCATACCACCAGAATCCACTTTAGTTGGATCACAGCAGGACAACTCAAGAGCATTAGTAAAAGAAATGAATGAACTTGATTTTCCTTCTGAGCTTCTAGAGTCATTTATATTTAGAAGGAAAAACTCAGAAGCCATAGGTTGTGATGGGTTATTAATACATGAATGTGTTCTGAGTTAATAAGACCATATATTGTAAGTCAATGATATTTATTGTGTATAAATAACTTTGAATTAGGCGTTAGAAAACAACAAAAATGGAGAAATTGATGTTTGTAATAATGCTTTATATCATGTGCTGCACATTACAGGTTTCAAAGATTTTTCACAAATATTTTCTTCTACTCGGTGAAGAAGGTAGGGAAAGTATTATTTCAGTTTTACAGATGAGGGAGTATTAAGTCACAAAGATTAAATGACTTTCCCAAGGTAGTGACAAAGTCACAAAGGGGATAAGTGGTAGAGGTAAAACCAAAACACCACACTTTTGAGTAGACATTCTTTTTTTTTTTTTTTACCAGCCTATAAATTAAAATAGCTACTTCTCCTCTGAGGGCAAAAGTTCTTGTTGCCAGAAAAAGTTTAACAATGTTTTCAAAGCCTATGGACATCAATGAAACATTTATTTGTACCATGGTATTGAATGAATGCTATAATTTAAAACTGGACACGAAGAAGACCTAAAACCATCAAACAGATGTGGAGGTGGGTGGGTGGTTTCTGAAGCCCCTTTTCAATTTCATCCAGACTGAAAAGACAGCATGAAATGTTGAGATGTTGTTTTGAAACCTCAGGAGTTCCCCAGGTAAAACCTTAAATGAATCCTGTATGCAGAGGGCAAGGAGAAACCAAAGAAAAGGGCAGGCCACTCCAGATTAGTAGGTGGCAGGTTTAACCAGCAGAAGGACTTACATACTAGGCTTGTCTTGAGTAGCTGCAAAACGAATAGATGTTGGCATCCACCCACCAAAATCTTAGCTATGGCTTAGAAGCTTGCTTTCTCAAGTCTGTGCCATTGAAAACAGCTCCAGGCTGTGGGAAAGGTAGGCAGAAAATACTTTACAAGGATAGAGGGAAAGTGAGGAGTCTCTGATTGGAGACCAACTCCGGGGTCAACTAGTGGTCACATCCTCTCCATGACCTCCACCAACATGAGAGAACAAACATGAAAGAAAACAGTAACCGTTGCCATTTATACATGGTTTTAGTTCTCAAGGGATTTCAATGTATATTTTTACACTTGTGTCCTTTTTTTTTTTTTACACTTGTTTCTTAACATTTTCCGTATAAAGAATTACGGACTCGAGCCAAGATTTTGTACCCCTAAATCCTAAACTGTCATGGAAATATTTAGAATAGGTGAAATTAGGTTTTTAAATCAAATTTTGGAATACTGTCCTAAGGCAATCTCCTTTGAAACTTGAAATACTAACAATCGATTTGGAGATTTTTAATACATGGATTTCTGTTCCTTCCCTTTGAATCTGGATTCTGTGCCTGCTTTAGTCCTGGCAGTTTCTGGACCAGGTAGTTAGAAATTGGTGGTTCCTAATTCCTGTCTCTTGGGATACTCAGGGAAGGCCTGGATTCCAAGACCAGAGTGGTGATGACGGTCTTGAAGACTTCTTGGCGGGGATGTAAGCACGTAAGAGGTGGTGAAAGCCGTCTACTACAGACCAGTAGGATTCAGTATGATCCGAGGCTGGAATATGATTTTAGGGGAGGAATCTTGTCATGTCTAGTACAGTCCCTCACACACAGTAGGTAGGTACTGGAGAAACGACTAAGACAGTGAGTGATAAATGCTGAGCTCCCCCCCCCCCCCCCAAAACCCAGGCTTTCTCTGGGGTTGCCATTCTTTTTTTTTTTTTTATTTTTTTTTATTTTTTTATTTTATTTTTATTTTTTATTTTATTTTTTTATTTATTTATTTTTTGGGGTTGCCATTCTTAAGCCCCTCTCCTTTCTCGTTGCATGCGTTTGGCAACGAAGATCAAGCCCACGAGCCAACCGTTCTCACACAGACCCCCAGCTCTACAGTGCAGGTTTTATGAACCCGAATTCTGGTTTACACCTGATGTTATTTCATGCTGAACTTCAAGCCACTAGCTGCGGGGCGTTTTCCAGGCTTTCACATCCACAGCGGCAGCCCGGGTTTTCTAGGACGCAGTGCACCGCCCACACAGAAGCAGGGGCTCCCTCTTCTCTTTCCCCACTTTGCCCAGGAGGGAGCCAACAGAGCCGCCCGCAGTGGCCTGGGCGCGCCGCGTGGGGACACCGCCCCCGAGAGCTCGGTTTCCGCACAGCGCAGCCGGCTCGGGGCGCGAGGCTGCGGGGGGGGCGCGCGCGGCCCGCGGGGGTCCGGCGGGGCGGGGCCCCCCGGCCAGGGCCCGGCCTCGCGGTCGCCGCCCCGCGCCGCCCACGCAGGAGTCCCCTCCCCGGCCCGCGCCCCCGGGCCCCGCAGGCCGCGCGCCGCAGCCGGATCTTCTTGAATTTCAACACAAAGGGAATCCTCGGCCGCAGGAAGTGCATCACCGCGACAGAGGGCCTGGGGGCGGGGTGAGGGGGACGCTTCCACCCCGCCCTCCCGGAGCCCCGGGCGGCCGTGACGACACCCGCAGGGTCTCCCCTGCGCCCCGGGAGCCCGTCCCCCCCCCCCCCCGCCCCGCGGCCCGCAGCAGCGGGAGGCCCGCGCTCCCCACTCCGGCCGCGCGGGGGCTCGCAGGCGGCGGGCACGCGAGCTGCCCCTCGCCGAGGCTGAGGCTCGCACACCTGTTCGCTCGCCCCCCCGCCTTCCGGGTGCGCCAGCACCTGGGCTGACGTTCGTCGTTCGGTCCCTGGGCTCCCCACTTCTCCTCCACGTCTCCTTCCCTTCTGCGGGGCCGTCGGTTCCTAGCGCGGGCCTCCTCCGCGCCCCGCACGGCTGCGCCCAGGCGTGGGCCGGGCTTCCCCGGGCGGAGCGCCCGCAGCCCCGGGGGCCCCGCGCGGCCGAGGGGACCAGGCACCGGAGCCCACTTTCGCTTTCCGCCACACCTGCCGCCCCGGGGACTCGGCCAGGCGTTCCAGCCGGAGGCTCGGGTGCCGGAGGAAGCCTCGCCGGGGGGCGGGGTGGGGGCGGGGCGGGGGCTGGCGGGTGGAGGGGAGGAGGCGCGCCAGGCGCCCGGCTGCGGAAGCTGCTGGTTTGTTTTACGAGGCAGCCTTGCTGCTTGCACTGAACGGTGCATTTTGCAAATCAATAAAAACAGAAAACTTTTCTGGGAAGGTTTTATTTACATTTCGCCCGAGAGTGAGAAACCGGTTACGCATTGTCCATTAAGAAACAACCCCCCACCCCCCGCCCCCCCCAAAACAAACCTCTTATTGTTTTCCTTTAGTTTAGAACGGCTTGGGAAGGCCACGGGCAATTTGGAGAGCGGGACCGAAATACCCGCTTTTGAACCCGGGGAGGAGAGGTGGAAAAACCCAGGAGCTTCGGACTAGTTTTCAGGCTGAGAGACCCGGGTCACTGGGGAGGGGGCCGCGCGACTAACTCGAAGCTGCCGGGCTCCAGTCTCGGGCGCTCGCAGCGGCAGGTGTGCCGGGAGGGGGCCACCTGCCCCTCGGTCCGCTCGGACACCACGGGGGCTGCCCCCTCCCAAGCTCCCGGGTACCTGCCCCGACCTGTCTCCTCCCCTTCTCCAGTACCACACCCACGGGACTCCGGTCTCCCCGGGAGAGGGACGGAGCGGGAACAAAGGGGTCTTTGTTCACTGGCTCCTGGGGGTGGGAGTCGTGCTCGCGCGCGTTTCCCCGCGCCCCTCGGAAACCGCGAGGTTGGGCGCCACCCGGCCTCGCCCTGCAGCGAGCGCCGTCCCCCGCGACCCCAGCGCCTGAGGTCAGGGGCCTCGGCGGGCTCTTCCCGGGCGGGCGGGGCGGGGGGTGCGAGGCTGCACTCGGCGGGCGGAGGGGCGGCGGGGGGGCTTCGGCGGCTGGCGGAGGTGGAGGGGGCGGGAGAGGGAGCCTGCGCCGGGCTGCGCCTGGAGGTGCGGGGCGGGCTGGGAGCGCTCGCGGGAGGCTCCGGCCGGGGCGGCGTTGGCTGGAGCGCGCTCCCTGCCTGCCTCCATCCTCCCCCCGGAGGGGCCCCAGCGCCGCGCCAGGTTGCCCTCCGCTGCCGTCAGCACGCTCCGCTGCTCCCTTCGTGGCGCCCTCCTCTTGAACCATCCTTCTGGACAAACTTTGATGGAGAATTTCACACCACGCTGGAAAAATGCCGGTTATGAAAGGATTACTGGCGCCCCAGAACACCTTCCTCGACACCATCGCCACCCGTTTTGACGGAACACGTAAGTCTTGCACTTCGACGAGTTGTGTGCTATTTTCCGAGAATGCTTTTTCGCGTATAAATTACTTTCTCTCCCACCTTCTTTTTTTTTGCACCGGCGGAGTGAAATTCTTTCGGTTTTTGCAAAGGCGTCTTTCCTTCCACCCATGGTTCGTGTAGCATGAACACTTTGGATTGGTGTAGTTGGTCCCCTTGACTTCCTGGGTTTGTGAGAGCCAGCAAGCAGCTGAAGAAAGACCGACGCCCGTGTTCAGTGTGGGACCTGGATCGGGCACTTCTTTATGGGACTGTTTTTTTCCTTTTTTTTGAAAATTTTTGAAAAATTAAAGAGGTGAGAGCGGGAATGTCCATGCTAGTGAATTTCCACCTTATCTTCCTAGAGTTTCAAGGCGGTCTCGATTATAGGGTGAGTTTGAAATGTTAGGCTTCCATGGAGCATCATTCCTTGAGGTCTTTCGGATAGGCATGGGTTCCCATAAGAGTTTGGGACACGCAAACTAGAATCAGGATTGCCAACTGTAAGCTTTCTGTAGAATTCTAAGCGTTATGAGTTTGTCAGAATCTTGATTCCTGCCTTTAAGCTAGAAGAGCGAACCTCTCAGTCCTGAGATTATCCTCACTCTAGGATATACTGTTGGGGAGGGATGAGCTGGGCATTATAAAGGCTGATCGTATGAGAAAGTTTCGACGTATTTTTTTTTTAGGGTGAGTATTATTAGACGTTTAGCTTGTTTCAGCTATAGTTGAAAACAAGGGTATAGTTAGTGTCCTGTGGACGTTTGGAGATGTTTGGAATCACCTGCAGGTTGTCCTCTTTCAGGACCACGGTCAGGTCCCCGTTCCTTCCCAGGCTCCTGGAGCTCTCTTTATTGAGCCTGTTGGTCTTCCCAACAGGCTTAGGAGTCTGTACTCTCACCCCTAAAAATGCTCTTAGTTGGTTTCAGTATGAATATCCTCACCTTCCTCATAGCTTATGTTGCTTCTGTGTGCATCCTTCTTTCTCTTAATTTTTTATAGTATTAATTCCTTGTGCAAGACAAAACTATTTGCAAGTCTTTCCTTTTTCTGTCTCTTACACAAAACTCATAGAAACTCCTTTATTCTAGAGGCTTTTCTGTGGTTCAAGTATCATTGTTTTTTTACTATGATGGTGTGTTTCATGGAACTGGCATGAGCGATCACCTCTAATTCTATTTCCACTCCAGTAGTCTATATACACATTCCCATTATGGTGAGAAGACAGTCCTGGACTTTGTGCTTTAGGAATAGTTGGAAAAGTTTACATGGGAGGGAGACGAATAATTTACCTGATTTTGTTCATTTTTTACTTTTGATATCCACCCTACTCAGGGCAAAAGGTGTGGCTATTCTTACAGTGTTTTTAATTCTTGGCTTTAGTCGTTCTCTTCCCTTTTATATTCTACATGTGTCAGACAGTATTGGTGAAGTGCAGCCCAATGTGTCTTCTTTGGATAATAAGAGAAAATACTGTAATAAAACTTACAGCCCCTGCCACTGCCATTACCTTCACCACCCAAACAGCATACAGAATCACCCTTGCTCTCTTTAACCGTGTGTGAACGTGGGTACTATTAATTGTTACCTTAGGAGCTGATTAGTTTGGTTTGTCTGTTTCTTCTTGAAGTTGCAAATTTAAGCCCCAAAGGCTCTCAACATGGATCCCAAAAGCATTTATTAAAAACGAGGTTACTGGTAAATGGTAGTTGCTTATCTCATTGTCATTTAAAGTTGAATGGAATGCATAGTGTAGTGAATCATCCCAGCATAGCCCTGAGAATTACTGCAGCAATATATTTAGATATCAGTTATAATGAGAGGGGCTTTAGATCATCAGTACGAGATACCTTTGCCTCTTTCTGTCACTCTAACATTTGATGACTGGAGCGCATGTAGATGGGTGTACTAGTGAATAGCTCCTTTTTTAAAAAGCTAAACATTAATGTTAATTAAAATGGATGATTAGAAATTTTAAATTCTTATTTGGGAAGACCATCATTACCTACCAGCATTTAGAAAACAAAACCAAAAGCTAAACCTAAAACTGTTGGAGAACATGCTTGGTCTGTGCTTGGTTGGGACTTGGGGGATTCCTGTAGGGAACCACTTTGTATGAAATCAGTGAAACAAATTTCAAAATGAGGAGTAACATGAAGGTTTACTTTGGCAGGACTTTTTTCTTTTTACATCTAATGAATACCCTTCATCCCAACAAACCCCACTCCAGGGAAAAAGATTGTATTTTTCTCATTTACTTCTCTTTTGAATTGTAGAATGACTTGAATAATCTGAAATTTAAAAGAATACTTTAAACACATTTTTAGCCTCAAATTTTGCTGTATCTAGAATCATGGGCATACCATTTCCCTGGCTAAGTATTTTATCTTATTGTGCTATCTTTTCTGTATTGACAAAATTTTAAGTATACTTCATTCCCTGAAACTCTTCCTATGATCATCCTTCTTTCTCTTAATTTTTTATAGTATTAATTCCTTGTGCAAGACAAAACTATTTGCAAGTTTCAAATTCACCAAACTTCAACCTACCTAAATAAAAATTCTACAGAAAGTGAATGATGTTATTATACTCAAAATGTAATATGTTTACTTGGTACATTGGTTTATTTGTTAGGTACACTTTATAGTCATCTTAGTTTCTTATTTTATTTTATATTGCATAACCCTGATGAAAAAAATGAAGAGAATAAACAGTAACCCTGGCAAACCACCTTGTTAACTTAACCACCATGCAGTATTATTATTAGCCTTACTGACTTAATATTGTAATGGAAAATAATAAAACCTAAAACATTTAAAGTTTCTCCCAGGAAAAAAGTAAGTATACAATAATAAAAGCTCATAACACAGTCTTACTAATTTATTAGTTGAAATATTATCACAGGGCAACATAAAAGAAGTTAATAATATATTTTATCACCTGGTGACACCTTATTGTTTATATAATAGTTATTTCTTCCTTTTGATATTTAAGTGAGCTCTTTGTCAAGATTGAAAGACAATTGTGGGCCATTAATTGGAAAAATATTTTTCTCATATCCAATATAATTTTTAAAAACTATTGGAAAATATGAATCTTTTAATGGTAAAACTACCCTAAAATACATGTACTTTTGAATTATGTTCTCCTGGTTTGTGTTTAATTGAAGTGCAGTGAGACTGAGAAAAACTAAGAACCTTGCAAACATTGACTACATATACACTATTTAGGACAAAAAAGTAATGCCAATGAATTTTTTTGACTCATTACATGTAGCCACACTTCTCACCGGAAACACTCTAAAACAGACAGGCAGATAGACAGACAGACAGACAGACACACACACACACACACACACACACACACACACTAAGTTTTAACATCATAACCTGGATCTAATTCGTTTTTCCTACATGGTTTTTCTTTAAATATATTTGATGTATTTAAAAAAATCTTCTATGAGTGGACTTCTTGCATTAAGCACATGAATATTAATCTTGCAAAGAGAAAGTAGTAGAGAAGACATAAGTACATATGTTAAAAATAGTTTTTAGTACAGATATTTGTCATGGAGTACCTTTTGAGCAAAACACATTTTTTTTTTGAGGATATAAAACTTTCAGAGGCAAGTGTCCATTTTCAAACATAATGGTATATTAGCCTGCGTTTTCAAGCTGTAAATTTGCCTACATATTCTAGTCATATCAAAATTTGGCCAGAATACTTCTCCTTTGGGGTTAGTGAAACAAGATTTAAACTTTAAAGGAAGTTTGTAGCCCAGTGACTCTATCAAGGACATTCTAGTCAAAGTATTCAGGATAACAATAGTTTAGAAACTCATTCATATTTGCATGTACTTTATGTACTTCTGTATAGCCTGTTTAAAATGATCCAAGGAAATTTGTTAAAATTGAAATACTTCCTTTACAGAGGTAACTACAATGGTTTTTCTTTTCATATTTCCTTTCTTCTTTTTTTCCATCTTTCCTTTTATGCTTTCATCACGGAACATAGAGCTCTTAACTTTATAATCATAGAGAGAAGGGTAATGAATCCAATGCTGCAGGAAGGTGGAAGAATAAGGTAGGACAGTGGAGATCTTCCTAAGTCTTTGCTGGGTTGTATTTTGGAGAATACCAGCAAAGGCATTTAGCCAATAAAAAAGAATAAGCTCCATTATGTACGAGTCTGTCTATAAAAGGCTATTACATGAAAACATTCAAGGAAATAGCTAGAATTCTAGAGATATCTCTCCCCAAACAGAAGTTTATAAAGACTCTTAAAAATTTTTTTATTTCTACTTGTAGTCTCTTTTATTCTTATTCTTTATGTTTAAAGAGATAGTTCTTTATTAGTTTTCTTTTCCTGTGTAGTAAATTGCCACAAACTTAGTGGCTTAGTAATTCACATTTTCTGTAGGCCAGACATCTAGGCAAGGATAAGGTGGGTCTTCTGCTCAGGGTCTCACAAGGCTGCAAACAAGTCCTCAGCTGGGGCTATGGTCTTTGCAGAGGCTTGAGGCCCTCCTCTAAGATCATGTCGTTGTTAGCAGAATTTAATTCCTTTCGGTTTTATGATTGAGGTCTCTGTTGTCTTGCTAACTATCAGCCAGAGACTTTTCTCAGCAACCAGCAGCTGCTCTCAGGTTGATGCCACATGTCCTCCCCTATAGGGCTTCTTACAACCATGCAGTTTGCTTCTTCTAGAGCAGCAGGAAAGTCTCTCTTTTAAGAATTTCCCTAAGTCAGGCTTACCTAGGATAATCTCCGTTTTGATTAACTCACAGTCAACTGATTATGGATCTTAATCACATCTAAAATCATCTGTTCTGCTCACACTCAAGAGAAAGGGATGAGACAAGGTGTATATACAAGGAGTTGGGAATTGTGAGGGCCATTTTGAAACTGTCTACTACAGATGCTATCCACCATTGTATTATCATACAAAATCCAATGTTCTGACATTTGTTCTAAAAAGTAGATTTATTAAGTGAACTCTGCAGTTCTATATGCATGAAACCCTGTGGAGTTTACATTGGGAATCTTAGTGAATTCCAGCCTACTAGAGGGAGGGTTTTGCTCACTATCTGGCGGTGGCACAGGAGTAAAACTAGTCTAGTTCATTTTAGTCAGCTGTCCTGTCATACTCTTCATTCTCTGATCTAGAAGTGATGTGGGAAATTTTGGATTGTTTCAGGATATTAATCTAGTCCCTTAACAGAGGGCTCCCTCTTTATGGATAAGAAATGGGACCTGTTAGTCTGTGTACTTGGTTCTCTTAACCTGTACTGGATGGAGAGACAATCTAAGAATGTGGCATCTGCAAAGAATTATAGCCAAAGCAGGGCACTGCACTCTAAGGGGACTGGGGTATTTCTCCCTTACTAATTAAGGCCTATTTCTTGGCAAACTAAGTGAACTACTTTGAAAAAAATATGTTTTCCATGTCTTTCTCATGCCTCTAGCCATGTCTCAGATTTAAGAATCTATGCATTCTTGCATTGAAGTTGGCTTATGTTCAACTAAATAATGTTCTTTATTTAAATTTATTCTAGATTTATTGAAAATTAGAAAGAAAAAAGAGAGAGGGAAAAGGAGAGAGAGGAGAGAAGAAAGAAGGGCGAGTAGGGAATTATTTATTCTCATGCTTTGATGTTGTAGATGAATTCTTTACTCTGCAAAGGATTTACCACAGCACTTCTCATAACTTCCATGCAATGAACAAAGCATTTGATTATAAGAATTGGATTTATGTCTTTATCAGACATACATTTCTTTTGATGAGTGAAATAGACAAATAATAAGAAAATTTTTATGATATAGTCTTTAAAATATCATATAATTTTGTTCTGACATCAATATATAGAGGAAAATTGATAGCCAATATGTTAAAAATGGAAGTTATGATCATTATATATTTTTCTTAGGTTCTGGCTTTTAGTATCACCCCAGACCAAAGGCCATGGCATGAACCTCTTCTGGCATGAGAAACACATTGAAGGTCCTGAGTTACCCATTTCTGGGATATCCTAGATCTAACATATTTCTAGAATGATACAGTCATTCTGATGAAATCTTTACTTTAGTCTCAATAATCAATCAATCATTTCTTCAACAATATTTAAGCAACACTGACTATATACACAGCCATTATGCTAGGATCTTTGGAGTAAACCAGGTTTGTCCTCCTCTCAAAGAAGATGATAAATGTATGCAAAAAGTATTGTAGGATAGGTTGGAAATGGATAAGAATATTCAGGGGATATAGGCAAAGGGCTGTGCACATCTGGATGAAAAAGGAATAATTTCTGTGGGTGAATGATCTGGCAGGGTTTTATATAAAGAATGGCTTCTGGGGAGGAATTATTGGTTCAAATATAATAAGAACAAAGACAATATTCTGTTTGCTAATTTGTGTAGCAGGGTCATTGAAGCTAAAAAGGGGAAGGGGTGTCTTTGAGTATCTTAGAGGATGTGAATGGCAAAAGGTAGAGGCAAGAGGAGAATGGAAAGTAAATTAGGCCAGACATGGGACGTCTCTAAGTCAGAGTACTTTGTCTTACTAAGCCGTTGAAAGTAATAGATTCATATCTTCGTACGATAGTACGGTGCCATCTATGCCTGTGTAAAAACTCTCAACCTTTCCATATTCCACAGGCTGATGCATAATGTAGGAGAAACATCTACCTTGAAACCTAAGAAGTTTCTTCTTACTATCTCTTCTAAAAATGCTTTTACACTTTGACAAGGGTCCCAGAGAATTCAGTGGATTGATGTGTTCTTCATGTTTTTACAAATGTCTGCTTTGCCCAGGGAGCTTAACTTTTATCTCTTGGGAAAGAGAGAGATTGATTTCTCACCACATAGCTGAGTACTCTTCTCCTCCAGGGTTGTGTTATACTATAAAATTGTGCCTGTGGAGAAGAAAAAGAATTGAGGGTGTGCTAGCATTCAGTCCTAGTGAAGTCAATTGGAGAAGTGCCAACAGTAAAAGGTACAGAATTGCAACCGCTGCAGAGATAGTAGAGTTCAATCTGACAATGTATATTTGCTGAGATAGTCTAAATACTAAGTTTTAAATCCATTTTGGTTTAGTAGAGCCTACAAACAAAAAAGATGAGACTTCAACTTTACCTATGACATAGTTCATATTTAGCAACTGGAGCAGTTGAAGAGCTTTCTCAGTAATTTAAACAGTCAAATACAGTTCTTGGCTTATGCATTCCCTGGAAGATATATTTTGGTTTTCCTTCATAGCTGTTAATGCAGCTATCTATCTCCCTTAAACCTTTCAAAACTCACATGTCCCCAAATGAACTAATAATCTTTCCTGGCCTATGAAACCTATTTGTCTTCTTATGTTTTCTGGCTTCGTTATTGACATCACCACCCATCCATTTCTCCAAGCTAGAAATCTGAGTTGCCCTCAACTGTCCACACATGTAATTGGTTATCAAGTCTTTGAGATTTTCCTTTAGAAATCCCCTAATCTGGCTCCTTACCTCCTTCTCATTGCTTCTTCTTTAGTTTGGATTCTCTGGTTTTTTATCTACACAGTTGTAACATTACTCTAACTGGATTTCTCTGGCGATAGGCCCATATCCTGCTTACTCCCTACCCTTCAGCCTACACTGTCCCCAGAGTGACTTCCAATAAAAGCACTATGATTTAATCATTTAACCCTCCTATTTAAAGCCATCTATCAGCTCCTTGCTACCTCTTGGAGACTGTCCAAAGTCCTTAGTGTCAAATGACCCCAAGATGATGCTGCAGAATCTTTTCAAACCTTTGTCTCCCAGGCTGCAGACCTACTCACCCTGAATCCCTTGTTCATTGATGTCTTTGTGCCTTGGCCAGTCACTTGAAGAGCAAGATCCATTTTCTTCAAGACCCATCCTGGGGTTACCTTGTATCTAAGCTCTTTCTATGAGGCTTCAAGTTGAATTAAGTGGCATTTGTTCCCTGCTTCTGCATTACCTGGCCTGCTTCTCACAGGTGTTCTGATTCTATGCTTTCATATTCCAGCACTCCATTCCTTCAAGTTTTGACTTTATTCTTTTGTCTTTATTCGTTTGTATCCCCCTTGCTCAGGCTTACCTTTGGAACAAAGTTATGGCTCAATAAATGATTCTTGGTGTAAAAGAATTGCAAACTCCTTGAAGGCTAGAGTTGCAGAGTAATTATTTCCCTTTGGTGCTGATTTTCCTTATATTCAGTATTATGTTGTTTAACTTTAGTTTTGAAACATAATTCTAGACTAGCTTCTAGCCTCTCATTTTCACATGGTTCAAGTGCTAATTTTCTTTATTAAAGTTTAATGATAATAGTGACTACCATGTTGGGCAGGTCTACATACACTCTGTATACTATGCTGGTGCTTTATTTGTTCCTGCCACAACCCAACAGCCCAGCAAGGGGGAAGGCAGCCCCCCTTTTTGTTACAGATGACAAAACTCAAGCTCAGCATTTTTCTGTGTTATCACACTAGCCTGTGATTTTTCTACTATAGCCTGTGATTTTTCTACTATATCACACTGCCTTTAAAATGTGTTTTTTTTTATAGCAAGTATAAACAAACTAGGGCAATCTGTGGTATCATTTCTAGTTTCTAATTCTTGCCAAAAGGCATTTCTGCTTTAAAGTTTTTAGCCCCTTCTAGTCTATGTGCTGTTTTTTTCTTCCCCTTTTGATATATTATGGTTTAAGTACTTGTCACTTAAAGAATGTTTTTAGATTGGTATTTAAGACTCATATCTGGAACTACTTAACGCATTCACTGTACAGAGCAGTTTTGCTCATCAAAGAAAATCTACTGTCCATTTTTTTTTTAATAAAGAAATCCTTTTTCTTTGAGGTTTTGGTGCTTAGAATTTGCTGATTTTAGAACTTGTGATTCTTTTATTGTCAGCCTAATCTCTCTATAGAAGATATTCTAATTCTCTTATCTATTATAGTGACATCATTTTGTGTTTTTACCTTGTTAGTGTCTTACGGAAGAAATTCTTCTACCTATTTTGAGTCTCCTTTTATTGGGAGAAATATATTCTCCAGTGTCAGGTACTGTTGACATCTTTTAACAGAGATCATTTACCTTTTCTCCACAATGAATTTACAGGAAGAAATACAAGTACCTCGCTCTCCAACTTGCAAGTATAATCTAAATTCATTTCTTTTCTTTTTTTTTCATTTTTTTTTTGTTCTCTTATGTCTTTTAGATAGGCTTCCTTATTGTACCTGTCTGTCCAAATGAGTTTCTCATTCTAGTTATTGAACTAGAAGGAACTCAGACCAGGGCACTTACCAATCTTTCCATGTTCTGTTTGATTTTCTAGAAAAAAGGATCCACATAAGAAGTTCACAGGTTATCAAAATAGCAAACACCCAGTTTGACAAGTAGAGTTGTCCTTAATTGTGGTGTTCTAGTTATTTCTTCAATGAAAAGAATAATGAAGTTAAAAGTGGGTGTATTTTTGACCTTCACACCTATGATTCCATAAATGGTGAAAAGAATGCATGTCTTGGCACTGCAGGTTTTGTATTGTATTAATGTGGTACATCTTTGGTTAAGTTATAGTTCCATCATCTGAAAATAAGCTTGCTACCCTCTCTCAAACAATATGTGGATTCAGGTTTTAAGATACAGAAGTAATAATCACTGAGGGCTCTTGTCCATCTGTATAGTGCTCTATATCTTATAGTGTATTTTTGGTTCAAACAAACCAAAAGTTATAAAATTATTTGAAAGATAGCATTAATAGTATTAATAGTAATGTTTGCATAACATTTCAGCGTATTCATTTTTTATCCTTTTACTTAAATTACTTTTCAATTTAAGATTAAAAATGGCTTCCTATTATAATTTTGAATGTACCTTTGTTTTCTGTAAGTGAAGTTCAACATTTAATTAAAGTCTACTTGAGTTTCCTTTCTTGGGCATTATTTGTCCATATTCATTGCCCTTTATTGATTGGATTACTGGTATTCTCTTTTTGACACCTGTGAGTTTTTTACATAGTAACAAAATGAATATTTTATAAGTGATGTGAATTGTATATGTTTTTGTTTCCAATTTTGGTTGGTCTTTTGATTTTTACGTAGATGAATTAATCAGTTTTCCTTATTGTGTTTTTTATGTCATACTTAGAGAGATATTTTCTATATTAAACTTGTTTTTAAGATATATCCTATGTGCTTTACCATAGTTTCATTTTATATATTCAAATTTGTTCTCCTCCATTCTAAGTTCTGCAATTTAATCTATTGAATATATATGATGTAGGGATCAAAATTTATTCTTTCTAGATGCCTATCCATTTTCCTAACATGATTGTTTAGTAATTCATCTGTACTATGCTTATTTCTATGCATATTTTCTATGTCTAGTTTATCATGTTCTCTTCTGCACTCCTATATGTATATTTATAATATTTTATCATTCTATATGTAATTTTTCTATCTTATGACTTTCTTTTTTTTATATTTTTATTTATTTATGATAGTCACAGAGAGAGAGAGAGAGGGGCAGAGACACAGGCAGAGGGAGAAGGCAGGCTCCATGCACCAGGAGCCTGATGTGGGACCCGATCCGGGGTCTCCAGGATCGCGCCCTGGGCCAAAGGCCGGCGCCAAACCGCTGCGCCACCCAGGGATCCCATGACTTTCTTTTTTTATCTTTTTTTTATCTTATGACTTTCAATCCTACTATATTCATCTCTTTCTTTATATTAGTGTCATAGTTTTAATTATAGGAATTTTACAATATGTTAAGGATTTTATTTCACTATTTTTTTCCAGAAAAGTTTTAGTTGGCTAATCATACTTACTTGAAGTCCCTATGAATTTAAGAACCAGATTATCTAGCTAAAAACAATCTTGTTGGTATTTTTAATGGAATCTGTATGAAACATGACATTTTTATGATGTTGAAAATTTATATCTAAGAACTTGTTATGTGTTTCTATCATTTATATCTTTTTAGGGGGTTCTCCGTAAAGTTCTTGAACATTTCTTGTTTATTTTGTTCCTAGTTATTTAATCTTTGTAGTTTCTATGTGGAGTCTTTTGTTCCACCATTTTGTTTTTCTAATTTAGTTATGTTTGTTTATTTGAAGGCTATTGATTCCTGTGTGTTATTATTTTTTTAACCAGCCAGCTTGCTGAGTTTTTACTATCCCTTGCAATAATTTTCAGTTGGTTTCTTGGGGTTTTCAACTAAGAAATAATACTATCTTCAACTAATAAAAATTTTTCTTGTTTCCAGCTTTTGTAACTCTTACATATTGTCCCCTTAATTTTTTTCTGTTATCTAATTGACTTTTGGTTAGTATTATAAACATTATAAATACTATTTAAAAATGATAATGGTGGGCAGCCCAGGTGGCTCAGTGGTTTAGCGCCGCCTTTGGCCCAGGGCATGATCCTGGAGTCCCCGGATCGAGTCCCACATCAGGCTCCCTACATGGAGCCTGCTTCTCCCTCGGCCTGTGTCTCTGCCATTCTCTCTCTCTCTGTCACTCATGAATAAATAAATAAAATATTAAAATAATTATATAAATAAAAATGGTAATGGTAAAGAAAATCCTTCTTATTCCTGACTTTCAATGGAAATTATTTTAATGTCTTTCTAGTAAGCATTTTTCTGGCTTTAGTTTGAGGGATAGATATTTTCTTATATATTTCCACTTTATTAAGAGACTTTGTTATATGTTCCTATTTCATCGAGCAATTTTATAAATTGGCTTTTCATCATCTGTCTAAACAATTCTAGGTTTCTTATTGAATCAATTAATATAATAAATTCAATTGAACCATCCTTGCATTCTTTTAATAAAAGTTACTTGTTCATGTTACTGGGTTTTACTTGTTAGTGTTTAATTAGAATTTTTACACTGGAAACACACACACACACATAAACCCACAAACATACATGTATATGTATGCACGTGTTTATAATACTGACATTAATTTTCTCTTTTTGTATATGTATTACTGAATTTTGGTGGAGTACCCACACATCCATATTTCTGCCTATTAATGTAGTCCCATTTAGTTTAGCACTTGCACCAAAATTTTCATTTTTAATGTAGTATCATTATTAATCATTGCATTAAAATAAGTCAAAATGGGTTGGTAGATCTCCAGTTGGTACTTAAAGGTTTTTTTTTTTTTTTTTTTTTTTAATTTTTATTTATTTATGATAGTCACAGAGAGAGAGAGAGAGGCAGAGACACAGGCAGAGGGAGAAGCAGGCTCCATGCACCGGGAGCCCGACGTGGGATTCGATCCTGGGTCTCCAGGATCGGGCCCTGGGCCAAAGGCAGGCGCCAAACCGCTGCGCCACCCAGGGTTCCCTACTTAAAGGTTTTGACTATAGTCTTGTCTAATGTCTCAGGAATCTGTGTAGGGAAGATGGGTTTTATTTTAATGTGTATTTAAGTCTGAAAAACTCCAACAATGCATATCTTTTATGCCAATGCTTTCCAGATGCAAAATATTTAATAATAATGTGTATATACAGATTATATATGTATATAAACACACACACACGTCCTTTCCTAGGACAACATGTGCATTGTATACTAACCAGCAGCACCAAGGCCTGTGAGATGCATGGAGTTGCCAGGGCCCAGGTTAGTGAAGTCGGTAGGAAGCACAGGAAATTATCATTTAGGTATACAATGAAATTTAAGTAGAATGTAGCTATTTTTGGCATTTTTATTTTTATTTTTATGTTTTTTATTTTTGGCATTTTTAAAAGTTTTTTGCAGTGAAACTTTTCTGCCATCAGTGACCTCACAAAAATGAAAAATGTGTTTGATGAAATATTGAGTTCCCATTTCTTTTCTTTTTTTTTTAAGATTTTATTTATTTATTCAAGAGAGACACAGAGAGAGAGGCAGAGACATAGACAGAGGGAGAAGCAGAGGGAGTGGGAGAAGCAGACCCCCACTGAGCAGGGAGGGAGCCCTATGCAGGCTTGATCCCAGGACCAGGACTCTGGGATCATGACCTGAGTTGAAGGCAGATGCTCAACTGACTGAGCCACCCAGGCACCCCCATCAGAGTTTTTGATGGAAAAGCAGTTAATTTTAATAATGCTTGAGTTTTGTATCTAATTTATGGATGCAAGTAAAGCTTTTCAAAGTTTATTCTATAGAAGGTGAACATACATTATTATAAATGTCATTGTAAATTCAGTGAAGTGGACCATTAACAATAAAGTTACTCAGTGGTGACAAGAGAAATGTAAATTTTAGTAAAGCATAATATCACAGTAAACACAGTGTTTATTGAACTTAAAAAATGTATGAAGCAGAAATGTGCTTGGATTTGGTGGTGCTGTACATTTGATTCATTTTTGTGTCAAAAAACAATGATAATCTATCAATTACTGAGAAGCTATAGTGGTCAAAACTGCCAAATATTTTTATATATGAGAAATTAGTTATAGTAGTTACACTACATGATATATGTTGTTAAATGCAGAAAAATATTTGTCATGTCAGTGCATGGTTTACTTTTTTACTGGCTCCATCATTTAGAATCTTAAAATATATGAGTCTTTGGTGGAATCTTTCAGGTTTTCTACATAGAACATCATGTCATCTGCTTGTAGTGGAAGTTTGACTTCTTCCTTGCCAATTTGGATGCCTTTTATATCTTTTGGTTGTCTAATTGCTGAAGCTAAGACTTCCAGTGTTGTGTTAAATAGTAATGGTGAGAATAGACATACCTGTCTTATTCCTGACTATAGGGGAAAGGCTCTCAGTTGTTCACCATGAAGGATAATATTAGCTGTGGGTCTTTCATATATGTTGATGTATGTTCCATCTATCTTGGTGAGGATTTTTTTACCAAGAATGGATGCTATATTTTGTCAAATTCTTTTCTGCAACTTTTTAGAGGATCACATGATTCTTATCCTTTCTTTTATTAATGTGGTGTATTACACTGATTTGTGAATATTGAGTCACTCCTGCAGCCCAGGAATAAATCCCACTTGATCATGGTGAAGAATTCCTTTAATGTACCATTGGATTCAATTTGCTAGTATCTTGTTGAGAATTTTTGCATCCATGTTCATCAGGGATATTTGCCTGTAATTCTCCTTTTTAGTGAGGTCTTTGGTTTTGGAAGCAAGGTAATGCTGGCATCATAGAATGAGTTCAGAAGTTTTCTTTCCTTTTTTTTTTTTGGAACAATTTGAGAAGAATAGGTATTAACTCTTATTTAAATGTCTGATAGAATTTCCCTGGGAAGCCATCTGGCCCAGAGCTTTTGTTGGTTGGGTTGATTACTGATTCAATTTCTTTGCTTGTTATGGGTCTGTTCCAATTTTCTGTGTCTTCCTGTTTCAGTTTTGGTCATTTGTGAATTTCGAGGAATTTGTCCATTTCTTCCAGATTGCCCAATTTGCTGGCATATAGTTTTTGATAGTATTCTTTCGTAATGGTTTCTATTTCTGTGGTGTTGGTATGATCTTTACTCTTTCATTCATGATTTTATCTATTTGAGTCCTTTTTTCTTTTTTATAAGTCTGGCTAGGGGCTTATCAATTTTATTAATTCTTTTGAAGAACCCACTCTTAGTTTTATTGATCTGTTCTACTTTTTTATTTGTTTGTTTCTATATCATTTACATCTGCTCTAATATTTATTGTTTCCTTTCTTCTGTTGGCTTTAGGCTTTCTTTGCTGTTCCCTTTTTAGCTCTTTTGGGTGTAAGGCATATTTAAGACTCCATCAAAAAATTACTAGAACTGATACATAAACTTGGCAAAGACACAAAATATAAAACCAACATGCAGAAATCTTTGCATTTCTATACACCAATAATGGAGCAGCAGAAAGAAACAATCAAGGAATTGATCCTATTTGCAATTGTACCAAAACAATAAAAATACCTAGGAATAAACACAACTAAAGAGGCAAAAGGTCTATTCTCTGAAAAGTATAGAACACTTATGAAAGACATCGAAGAGGACACAAAGAAATGGAAAGGCATTCCATGCTCATGGATTGGAAGGACAAACATTCTTAAATGTCTATCCTATCAAAAAAAAATCTACATGTTTAATGCAACCTCTATCAAAATACTACCAGCATTTTTCACAGAGCTAGAACAAATAATCCTAAAATTTGTATGGAACCACAAAAGACCCCAAATACCCAAAGCATTCCTGAAAAAGAAATACAGAATTGGAGGCATCACAATTCCGGATTTCAGGCAACATTACAAAGCTGTAGTCATCAAGACAGTATGGTACTGGCACAAAAACGGACATATAGATCAATGGAACAGATTAGAAAACCCAGAAATGAACCCACAACTACAAGGTCAACTAATTTTTTGACAAAGCAGGAAAGGATATACAATGGTGAAAAGACAATCTCTTTAACAAATGATGTTGGAAAAACTGGATAGCAACATGCAGAAGAATGAAACCAGAACACATTCTTACATCATCCACAAAAATAAATTCAAAACGGGTGAAAGACCTAAATCTGAGACAGGAAACCATCAAAATCCTAGAGGATAACACAGGCAGAAACCTTTTTGACCTTGGCTGTAGCAGCTTCGTATTAGACACATCACTGGAGACAAGGGAAACAAAAGCAAAAATGAACTGTTGAGGATTCATCAAGATAAATGAATTCATGAAGATAAATGATATCTGCACAGTGTAGGAAACAACCAATAAAACTAAAAGGCAGCCCACAGAATGAGAAGGATATTTGCAAATGATGTGTCTGATAAAGGGTTAGTATCCAAAATGTATAAAGAATTTACCAACCTTGACACCCAAAAAACAAAAAATTCAATTAAGGAATGGGCAGAAGACCTTTATAGACACTTTCCAAAGAAGACATCCAGATGGCTAACAGACATATGAACAGATGCTCAACATTACTCACAAATACAAATCAAAACCACAAGAAGATACGGTCTTATACCTGTCAGAATGGCTAAAATTAACAACATAAGAAACCACAGTTGGGGAGGATGCAGAGAAAGAGGAACCCTCTTAAACTGCTGGTGGAAATGCAGGCTCGTACAACTACTCTGGAGAACAATGTGGAGGTTCCTCAAAAAGTTAAAAAATAGAACTACCCTATCATCCAGCAACTGCAAGTTTTTACCGAAATACGGATTAGTAGGTTTTTACCCAAATACGGATTAGAAGGGGTACATTCACCCAGATGTTTATAGCAATATTATCAACAATAGCCAAACTACGGAGAGAGACAAATGTCCATCTACTGATAAATGGATAAAGAAGCAGTATATATACACACACACACACACACACACACACACACACACACACACAATGGAATACTATTCAGTCATTAAAAAGAATGAAATCTTGCTATTTGCAGTGACTTGGATGGAGCTAGAGTGTACTATGCTAGACTTGGTAAGTCAGTCACAGAAAGACATACCATATGACTTTACTCATATATAGAATTTAAGAAAGAAAACAAATGAACATATGGGAAGGGGGAAAAGAAAAAAAGGGAGAGGGAAACAATCCAAAAGAGACTCTTAATAGAGAGAGAACAAACTGAAGGTTTGGATGAGGAAGGCACGTGAGGGATGGGTTAGATTAGTGATCGTGATAAAGAGGGCACTTGTTCTGATGAGCTCTGGGTATTGTATGTAAGTGATGAATCACTGAATTCTATTCTGGAACACAATATTGCATTGTATGTTAACAACTAAAATTTAAATAAAAGTTACAACAAAGACAAAACAAATTAAAAAATAAAATATCTGAGTCTTTGAATTCATGCTTTGTAAATAATCTAAGTGTCCACAAAAGTTATTAGTCCTTTCTAAGTGGAATTTTATTTTTTCTTTTCATTTTGTTTGAAACATTTGAAAATATTTAATCAGGGAGACTGGCTCAGTCTGTTTAGCATTTGCCTTTGGCTCAGGTCATGATGTTAGGGTCCTGGGATCTGAGCTGCAAAGGGCCCTCTGCTCGGTGAGGAGTCTGTTTCTCCTGCTCCCTCTGCACTCCCCACCCCCTTCGTTCTCTCTCATCTCTCAAATGAATAAATAAAATCTTAAAAAAAAAGAAAATATTTAATCAAAGTACTAAATAAACAGCATACACAAAACTTCATTTTAGTGTATAGCAACTATTGTAAACAAATCAAAAACAGAAATACATCGAAATGTATCTCTAGATAAGCAAAGGGAAAAAACAATAACTCAAGCTATCCACTAGATTAATATTTGAAATTCTTTAATTTTCCTTTGGAATATTTCAACTTGACTCTTTTGATGCAGATTCTATTTTTAATTGGACATATTTATGTTCAGACTGAAACTGAATGCAGTCGAAAAGAACTATGATTTTGCAGCACCAATATTTGGCAAAACCCCAAAAATAATCATGAAGACACCTTTTATTTATTGATTTATTTAAGTAAGTTCCGTGCCCACCAAGAGTCTTGAACTCACTTCTCTGAAACCAAGAGTCTCATGCTTAATGGACTGAGCCAGCCCGGTGCCCCATAAAACACCTTTTATAACATATTTTTGTATTATAGAAATATTTTTTGAAGATATTTATTCTGAGTAAGGCAAAATGAGAACCTATGAAGTTTTTAGACTGAGATATTTACATCTTTAAATATAGAAGATAGAATTGAGATATTCTCAATGAGGCAAAATTTTGAGGAAAAATGGAATCAAGAATATCACCCATTTAGCAAAATTTGCATGTGCCTACAAGGTATTTCAGCAACTACAGACTATTTTTTCAATTATAATTTTTTATGGTCTATAGTGAAGAGTTAATTGAAGATGTCCACAATTTCAAATTTATTAACCAGAAAATACACCATTGAGGAGAATTACAGGCAATTTTATGAAAAAAAAAAGGTAATAATACTATATACAGAGAAAAAGACATAGTCTTTAAAACAGTAACAGCAACTTAGTGAAGGAGACAGATATGACTAAGTGAAAGACTTAAGTATGTGAAAATATAATGAAAAGATCATTGTGCTTAGATTATTATGTTACTTTCTGGTAATAAAAAATATAGATATTATGTTATAGAAATACTGTGTTTCAAAATAGCTTTGGAAAAAAGAAATTTTATACATTCATTAATATAACTAAATCAGTCGAATATAAAAAAAACAATGATTTTTAATATTATACAATTATATTCTTTAGTACCTATTTTCACTCTCAAAGGAGTCCCTGCCTCATCCTATGTTATGTTCACCTCATATCAAGATTTTCACAGCTCTTTGAAATAGGGCTTTTTAGCCTACCCCAAGCTGCCAAATATAAATTTCCTTAAATTAGACTTCTTATATAATTTACTTAAATTTTTTTCTTTCTTTTTTTTTGTAAGTAATCTCTACTCCCAACGTGGGGCTTGAACTCACGACCCTGAGATCTAGAGTTGCATGCTGTACTGATGTGCCAGCTAATCACCACCGCTGTAATTTACTTTTTTATTTTTTTAATTTATTTTTATTTTTATTTTTTTCCTGTAATTTACTTTTGATATTATCTTCTAAGGTAGATTGATAGACTTTGGGGAAAAATTTATCCCACAATTTTGAATGTTAATATAAATATTAAGAAAAATATTTAATGGTTTATATAATGTTTGGTATATCTTTAATTTTAATATGACAGAAACTTTGATATGGAAAGGACTTGAGTCTTTATTGGCCTGTTATTATTCTAGATATTTGTATTGTCCTCACTTTAGAGACAGAGGCAGAGGACCCTAGAGAGGCTGTTTATTTTGTCCCAAAGCTACTACATGGGAGGGCTGGGTTCTAACATTTGTCATTTAATTTCAAAACCCATGTTCTTTTAGTTTTACTCTGATTTTACTTTGAAAAGGGAAAAAGGAAGAGATCTGACATCTAATGAGCAACAATACACCCAATGCTGTGTCTGATATTTTCACCTACATCAGTTTATTTAATCTCTGCAACACTGCAAGTTGTTTTTATTCTTATTTTATGGACAGAGAAATTGAAGCCCAGAAAAATTGAATATATTATCAAATGTCATGCACTTTATAGTGATGCAGGAGTTTATAGACACAGTTTTGACTATAGTAGTCTATATTTACTAAAAAGACAAAAAATTGGAACTAAAGTGTAAAGCATTACATTTACGTGATTAAGATCTTAATGTTTGACTTCACATTGAGACACAAAACATTTTCATGCTTTGTAAGAACACACCATTATTATCCAGCACTATTGTCCTGGATTTTCCAGGAATTTGCCTTCCTTGTTAGAATAAGTACCAAAAATCGTTCTTACCTAAGGGGTCATGAACAACTGGTGGTGGCGATCATTTGAGATCTATGCCACAAGCCCAGAAGTTTGACGACAGTAGATTCAGAGTTTTCTATAGAACAATGCCACACTAATTTGAATGTAAACATACTTCTGGCCAATCAGTGGTTGCTTAGGCATGGGAGTGGGGTGGAGAGAGGTGGCATTACTAAGGAGTTTGAGAAAACTGTTGGGGGATGATGGGGACTTATCTACTGAAGGGACTATCTCAAGGCTGGCTTTGAAGCTACCCTTCAGCTCCCTTGGGGCCCTGGCATGTACCTGCCCTTCCTTGTTCCCCACACCATCCCTCCCCCAACTAGAGCAACTCTGAGATCACCTATTTTACACATTGAGCTTTGCAGCAGCTTTCCTTTGAAGAATCTCTGTGGCTGAAAACAAATTTTGAAAACATCAGAACTGGCACCTAAACATTATATAGTTGTAGCTGTCACCGTATGAGCTCCCCAGGGACCAGTTGTTTCCTCCCACGTGGATGAAATCTATGTCAAGTTCTGTGACATTCTGGGTTAATATTAAGTAATGAAAAGATCTTTCAGTTACTATAGTCTCAATAAAGATCCAGTGCAATATATAGTCACAGTTTTCATCTTCTTTGAAAAGTTAGCTCTTCCCTCTCCCAGCATAAGTCCAGCCTGTCTTGGTAACCTATAGTAGGAAAGATCCCTACTATTGAGATTCTCCTCCTCCCCTTCCTCCCCTACCCCCATTCATTAGGCTGCCTCGGTTTCTTCCAGGATTGAACCTGGAGGAGAGAGGAGATATGTGGGACAGAAGAGTTCTTAGTCAACAAGTATTATTGAAAGCTGTCATTGGCATTTTGGAGTAAACCTGGTGTTCATTTAATATGTACTGTTCTAGCCAAATTGGTAGAAGCCATGTTGATTGGTCACTGCCTTGTTTTGATTATTTGGCGAATGTGCCATCTGATTATTACATCTTTGGAGTATGACATGTGTTTGGGGATTGTAGTGAGGCTGGTTCTCTTATTTGGCACTTTCTTGAGTTCTTAAGATCTCTTCTCACTCACATGCACATATACATGCATACAGAGGCAGCACATCCCAAGGGATTTATCAACTACTGTTTCCTTGGCTTGAGTGATCACATTTTTCTCTAGCTTATGACTATTCCATCAAGACACCCAAGGTACACCTCCATCTTCTTTTAAGAGGGTCACTGCCTACCTACAAGGGTCCCTCTTGTACAGGATCTTTGATAACCCCATGCTGGCTCCCTTGTAGGCCTAGATTGAAACCATGGAATCCACAGGGAACACTTTCATGTTCTCTGCAGATAATCTCCTTTCATTGTTCCAGCAGTGCAGCTGGTCTGCTACCATCTCTCACTTTTTAAATTTTTTACCCCAAATCTCCAGAGGACATTCTTTGACTATGCTATTGAAGGCTGATTTCCTGGGCTTGAGGTAAAAGCCTAGCCCCTTCTATCTTTTGAAACCTCTTTGTAGTCTCTCAAACGCCACTGTTTCATAACTGGTGTGAAAGAAAGGCTTAATGTATGAACAGCTGTTTTTTGTTAACCTCATTTTAAAATCCTGTGTGTAGTTTCTTACCTCCTTTTAGAATGTGGAGACGTTAACACTTAATGTTTTAGGACCTCAACAGAAATGGGAAGTGATATGGGTACATTTTATCATCCTGTTACATAACAAAGATACCTAGCCTAAAATTGTCTTTCAACAAATGCATAGCTTCCACTAGAGTGAATCTTATGGATCCTATCAGGAATCAGTAAATACTCTCCTGATGACTGACAGATTGTCTATATACATCTCTTGTTTCCTTGTCAAAGAATTTCAACATCAATTTCATGTTTTACATTATGTTGGTGGAAAGTATTCGTAAGTACTTTATCATAAAGCCACATATATTACCTCATTTATTTTTTACAAACACCAGACTAATTTGGGAAGGAAATAGATATATTTCTACTTGAGATCCATGGAGGAGATTCATATATGTGTGTTCCAACCTTACATCTTACATTCTTTCCTTATGTCACCTTATGTTAATATTTTATTCTATCATTTTTTTTGTGACACATTGAAAGAAATGACATCATTCTTATTTTGCAGATATGGATATTGAAGAAAAGCCATCTTCTCTTAGATAAAGTTCAGGTGCTATACTCTTACCTTCCTGTTTCTTTGTTTCCCTTCTTTATCAGTTCCTCAAGCTCTGTCCCCAACACACGCACTCATGCATGCACATGCACATACACACAACTATTTATAACTTAGTATTACTTCATTTAAATGTTAATTGTTCCCAAAGTATCATATCTTGTATAATGTAATAGTGTCTCAGGCTTAAAGAATTTACATTTTCCAGTATCAGAAAGTTAGATGGGGAAGAGATATGGGGAATATTGTGAAACTGACCATGTTTCCTCCTTGCACAGGCATAAGAGTGTTCAAAGTTGAATGTTCAGCCTTCCTATAGCATTGGTACAGACTCTTAAGTAAAAATAACATTAGCTACATAGTCTCTTTATTACTCTTACTTGTTCTAATTTCTTCACTCATTTATTTATTTTAATAAATTATATATATTTTTGTGAGCCACATAAATTATTTCTTTTTTGGAACATTTCATCATATTAAAAAAAACCTAAGTTTTAAGAAAACTTGTTTTTATACTTTCTCAAGAAGCTTCCTCACTGGCTTAGAGATTTCTAGGTTAAATTAGGTCCCTTGGAGGATACAGCTCATATTTTTTGTTTCTATTAATTTATTTCTATGTATCATCTTGTTTTTCAGTGACTAGAAGGGTAATAACAGGAAAAAATGAATGATTCCTGCTGGCAATATATTTTTCAAGTTGTCATTTTTTAAGAGTTGATGCAAATGGTAGAGATACATGGCTTTTCTTCAATTCTTCTTCAGTATTCAAGTAGGTACTCAGTAGCTTGAGTCTATAGATAAATGAGCCTATCAGAGGTATGCCATGAATGACAGATCTGCTCCTCTGATTACTAAATTCACTTCAATAATTTCATGTATACTTTTAAATTAGTGGCGTTTTTTTGAAGTCAGGAAGGAAACGTGCTAATTGCTTCCATTACCGAGTTTATGGATAAAATGAGAAATATCCCATTAACCCAGAGACACATGGCTCTGAATTTCCTATGTAAAGTGAGAAGCTGAGATTGTTTTGAAATCTAGAATAACTCACAGGTAATTTTGCTCTGTTGGTGTGTTGGTATTGGTTAGCTGATTGAGTATTCTCTGCTCATTGAGTTGTGAAGGATTTTCATTCTGGATGTGTGTGAGAACTTGACAATGTTTGCACTCAAAGTGTGAAAATAGAGTAATCTCATCTGAGTAGAGGAATTCCCTTTTGCAATCATGAAAGAGGAAGCAGGAAAGGCTTCTGATCTTTGTAGTTGCTGTCCATGAGTTTTCTAGGTACACATATGTCTCTTTGTTTTCTGATATTTTTTACTTCACAGTAATGGGAATACTTTGACTATCTTCCTGGGTTGGGCAAGTTTCAAAAGAGTAATATTGTAAATCATGTTGCTAATCTAGGTATCTTAACAAAATTTTTATTTGACATTATTGCTTAGAGAATGATATAGCCTTGTTCACAGTCATTATAGTATTACTTTATTATTATATTTTTACTTACATACTTGCCTCTCACACAAGAGTACATGTTCCTTGAGATATCTCTTTTTTATGATTGTCTTTTGGTCTTGCAGAGTGCCAAAAATAGAGTAGATATACAAAAAAATTTACTAAAAGTTTCAACTGGTTAAGTATGAAACAAGACTTAATAGGAAGTGTTTTTCTATTTAATTACTTAGGTTTTTCAAAATTCCTTGATCACTTATATTCAAAAATCATTACTATTTGTCATCATCACTGCATCATTATAAATGCCTGCCATTTGTTGATATGTATTATTCTCTCTGCTCAGCATTTTTTATACATAAGTTCATTTAATTCACAAAAAGACCTTATATGGAATTAGCCACATTTCCATCTCACAAATGAAGACATTGAAGTAGGGAGAAGTTAAGCAATTTGCCCAAGTGTCACACTGCAAAAGTAACAGAATCAAGATGCAAACTCATGTCTGGCCTCTATATGGTTTTAGAAGGCATCACCCTCCCCTCAAATTTATGATTGCATAATAAATTTTTTGTTGTTGGTTTCTTAAGTCCTCTAATTCCATCCCCTGCTATTTGCTTAGTTATTTCCTCCTGTATTTATGTTATACATTAAAAAGGAAAAGATTGTCTGAGTTAACTGACAAGGTAAAAATAACAGATCTATGTTTACACATTAAGAAACCTAGGAGATTCATTTCCTTCTAAGTAGTTCTCAACTCTGGCTGCAAAACAGAATTGCCTCATGAGCAGCTGAAAGCTGCAGATCACCAGGCTCTGTCCCAGAGCTGCTGAATCAGTATCTCTGATTCTGGGGGGAACCCAGGCGTCTGATTATAAAGAAACAGATGACATGGTGTGTTTCTTATGTGCAACTGGGATGGAAAATCATGGCTTGGATCTGTGAGATGAGGTTTTGAAACTTGCCCTCTGAGCAACGGACCATTAATATGTGAGGTATTGCCTTGAGAAATAGGTGTCTGGACAGCTCCCAGGTTTTTCCCAGGTTTTGGAGACCTCTGGTGGGGGAGGGAGGTGCCCGATGGGCAACTGGCAAGCCCGGTGGGGAGCTGAGCTGTCCTTATCCTCTGTGCGTGCCCCTGGATGGCACATGCAGAGAACCGTGCTGGGGCTCCCGTAGCAGGGATGGGCCATTTCAGGCCCCAAGCCCTTTCTGGGCCACGCCAGAAGCTCTTGTTGGTGACCACCAGTCCATGATGCTCTGGCTGCAAATTTTAACTGTGATTGAGCTGAGCACTTTTCTCAAACATTTTGAGTGATGATTTTTAGCTTTGTTTTGAAAACAATAAACAGAGATGAACCTGAAAAAAAATTCTAAAAATATTTATTGAGTATCTACTATGTGCCCAACAATGTGTGAGAACTTGCACTCTCCAAGTATAGAAAGCAGGAAATAGTTCAATGACTTGAACTGTTCTATTTTCTTTTCTTTTTTTTTTCAATATATCCCACTATTTTTTTTTAATTTTTATTTATTTATGATAGTCACACAGGGAGAGAGAGAGAGGCAGAGACACAGGCAGAGGGAGAAGCAGGCTCCATGCACCGGGAGCCCGACGTGGGATTCGATCCCGGGTCTCCAGGATCGCGCCCTGGGCCAAAGGCAGGCGCTAAACCACTGCGCCACCCAGGGTTCCCTTTCTTTTCTTTTTTTAAAAAAAGATTTTATTTATTTATTCATGAGAGACAC
Organism: Vulpes lagopus; assembly: GCF_018345385.1. Lineage (NCBI taxonomy): Eukaryota > Metazoa > Chordata > Mammalia > Carnivora > Canidae > Vulpes > Vulpes lagopus. The sequence continues at coordinate 24,622,819 of NC_054842.1, read as the reverse complement.
AGAGAGAGACACAGAGACACAGGCAGAGGGAGAAGCAGGCTCTCTATGGGGAGCCCAATGTGGGACTTGATCCTAGGACCCCAGGATCACACCAGAGCCAAAGGCAGATGATCAACCACTGAGCCACCCAGGTGCCCCTCTATTTTTCTTTTTAATTCACGTTATGAAGTAGATAGACTGTGTCTACAACTCACTCAGCTTCTCATTTTTTAGTTCTTTGCTCAGCTTGTAAATGTTGCAGAGATAAAGGATTGAGAGAAGAGAGAGTGGAGAAAGACACAAACTGTGTATAGACATATATATCATGGCAGAAGAACATACCATTAACATAAGCTCTTCACAATGTATGATTTATGAGAAAATGATAGAACATTTAACCAATATTTAAATGAGTTAAGCTAAGAACAAATAATTGTGTATATGTGTATACACACATATATACATACATGACTCTAATTATCTTGATTACTGAATATTCTATATATTTATCCTAAAGAAAATAATTCTCCTTGCCTCCCCAGGACTCGTGTGAGCACAGATTCTGGGCAGCTGTGTCAGGTTTGGCACCCAAAAGTTCCCATAGGTGACTTTATTGCTTTTTGGTATGGTCTAGTAGGTAGCACCTATTTGTTATGTTGCCATTCTGTTTCCCTCTCAGTGTCTCCTTCCCTTCAGTACCTTGGCTTCTACCCCATCATGACATTCTCTTTCTTCTGTGGCTGAAAGAAAAGAAGAAAGATTGGGGGCAGACACCCTGTGGCAAGTGGTATTCCCTTCTTAACTCTCTGTGGCTTCTGACACAAAATGGGTTTCTTCCCTTAGCTCAGTAGTGTTTTGATATCTTTCCATTTGACCTTAGTTCTAGGCCCTTAGAAAGCAAGTATATTTTTAAGGATTTTACCTTCCATACATTTTCAAATATATTTGAACAGAGTAATGAGTAGAAACACAAATAAAAAGGAGGCCTGGGTGGCTCAGGGGTTGAGTGTCTACCTTTGGCTCAGGTTGTGATCCTGGGTTCCTGGGATCGAGCCCCAGATTGGGCTCCCCATGGGGAGCCTGCTTCTCCCTCTGCCTATGTCTCTGCCTTTCTCTCTCTGTCTCTCATGAATAAATAAAATCTAAAAAAAAAAAAAAAAAAAAAAAAAAAAAGAAACACAAATATAGTGATTTTCTCAAAATAGTATTTAAAAATGCCTGAATGATTCTGCAGATACTAAGAATTAAGTTTCTACAGATCTCATGGCAAGATCATAAATCTCAGTGTTTCCAAATAAATAAATAAATAAATAAATAAATAAATAAATAAATAAATCTCAGTATTTCCTCTATCATTTGGGCAACAGAAAAACATCCTGTGTGAGGTCAAGCAAGTTAGTCAAGGATTTACTTTAAAAGCTTTAATTTGGACCTTCAAATTTTTAAGTAATAGGGATTTTTAAAAATGTTCTCGATTCTAAGAACGAAATTGAAGCTGAATCTTCATATTTTAGTGAGTTGACTTTTCCATTGTGTCATAAAGCATGTTTCTTATTCACCTTGCCTGGCACCTCTCCGTGCTGTAGAATGTGATTAATAAAACTATAGTCACTATCTCAAGGAGGTAGCGTAAGAGATAGATATGAATGTTATTTCTAATCATAAAGTTTAGAAGATGTTATAAGGGAGAGATTATAAAATTTGAATTATTTTTAAAAAGATTTTATTTATTTATTTGAGAGAGAGAGAGACAGAGAGAGAGGTAGTGAAAGAAAGAGATATCTTGAATGGAGGGAAGAGTAGAGGGAGCAGACTCCCTGTGGAGCAGGGAGCTGGATGCAGGACTCTATCCCAGGACCCTGGGATCATGACCTGAGCCAAAGGCAGATACTAGCCAACGGAGCCACCCAGGAGCGCAGATCTGAATTATTTTGATTTCTGTATAGTAAAAACTTTGTGCCTGTTTTTTTTTAAGAAGAGGAATTTTGAGTCTATCCATAATTGTTTTCTTTCTATTAGTGGAAAATACTGCAAAAGAAAGAAAGAAATGTGCTAATCTGTCCCTTTGAATTAAACACCAATCGTTTTATGTTTTATTATGTAGAGTCTAGTGAGAACATAATATAATCTCCTTTTTTTTTTTTAATGATGAATTTGGCTTTCTCACCCTAGATGAAGTGCTATGAGTTTTAATATTAGGACACTATCACCCTGGGATAAATACTTTCTGAGTACAAATATTTGATAATGGATTAACTTGGTCTGAATATCGTAATTCAGAAAAACCCTGTATGTAATTAGTCAAAATATGTGAACTCAAAGTAGTAATTTGAAACATGTATAATAACTTTTTTGTCACTTTATCAGTTACACTTTTTCTGTGATCATTCTTTTATTTTATATTAGTCCACAAATGACAATGAAAATATTATTCTTTATGTGACTCTAAATAGTTGAGATGCAATTTTATGGAAGTATCTTTATAAACTTCACGAGAACATGAAGACCAATTTTTGCACACCTTCTAGTATGTTTCTTCTGGAAATACCACGTTTTTCATCACTTTTAAAATGAAATTTCGTTCATCATATTGGTTCTTTAGCTGATCATATATTTATCCAATTAAATGTAAAGGCTGAATGTAAACTAGTTCTCCTAATACTCTCTATGACATTTCAGAGGGAGGAAAAAAATCTGTGAGCTATTTTTATTTACATATGAATTCAAATTCAAGTTTTCCCATATGTACTCAGACTTCACATTAGACATTTTCTTCAACTAATAAATTTACAGCAGCTGTCTGGGAGTATAGGATCAATTTAGCTACATTAGCTTGTTTAGAAATAGTGCTACCTGAAATAATAAAATTCAAATTATGATATCAGTGCTTTCCTCTGGACTTGTTTTCTATTATTAGAATTTTCTCAGAATATATATACTGCTGAGTTGGGGTGAATATTTTTTTTAAAGATTTTATTTATTTATTCATGAGAGACACAGAGAGAGAGAGGCAGAGACACAGGCAAACAGAGAAGCAGGCTCCATGCAGGGAGCCTGACGTGGGACTTGATCCCAGGTCTCCAGGATCAGGCCCTGGGCCGAAGGCAGTGCTAAACTGCCGAGCCACTGGACTGCCCTTGGGATGAATATTTATTCACATCTTGTCCTTTAATATTTCACTCTTGTGCAGACTCAGAAGGCCTTTTTTGGTAAAGTTCTGAAAGAGATCTGAAGAATTATCTTGTTTCAACCTCTAATTTGAAGGTAAGGAAATGGGGCTTAGAAAGGCTATGTGACTTGTCCAGGGTCACACAGCTGGTCAGAACCCGTGCTTCTTCTCCAGTGTCATGACCAACCTATAGGCAAATAAGTGAAATTGGCAAGAATATTTGACTTTGAGACTCTGAAATGTCTTCTCTACATAGACTTTTATTCCATGGGAATTAACCTTTAAGATAATAAAAGTCTTAGGAGTTATGAGATTTGCTTGGACAACAATGACTACAGTGTTAACTTTTTAGTATTTTCTTTGAAATGACTTTGGTGTAGACATTGTAAAGTTGAGGTTAGGCAAAAGGAGAAATGTGAAAAAAACACAATGAAGACTCTCTAAAAAACAGAAGACTTATTAAGGTTATGCAATATGATTTGGAGTTTTCCAGATTTCCCATATAGGCAGTGCCTAGCTTAGTAGAAGTTGTTCTATAAGAACATTCTATTAATTTTTTTTCAGTTAGATAGAACATCCTTGATTATTGGTTGAATTTAAGCCTCTTACTGAGTGTTACGCGTGTTCTATTGGGTACCACTGTTCTCTTAGGTTAAAATTTTCTTTTTGTTCTCTGAAGCAAAAGTAACTTTTAGTACCCGACCCTGAAGGTGCACATGAGGTAGGGAAAGAAAAAAAATCACTTTTTAATTTTAATCTTGACAAATTAAATGCACCCCATTGCATCAGTGTTTTGGGATTTGGATTAAGGCTCCACTATCCAAAACTAATAAAAAATTAAGTTAAATATTTGTGTTCCATGTGGCATGAATCTGTTGTTCTCTCTGTGGATAGTCACATCCTAGCCATATAGTGATTTTTCTTCTTGTAAGCTTACAGGAGTTCATCCAGCACCATTCCAGTACTTTCTTTGGGGGCAGGCATATGAATGTGGACATGACACTATTCTTGACCACTTTAGTTTATTTTTATTTTTTTTTAAATTTTTATTTATTTATGATAGTCACACACACAGAGAGAGAGAGGCAGAGACACAGGCAGAAGGAGAAACAGGCTCCATGCACCGGGAGCCCGATGTGGGATTCGATCCCTGGTCTCCAGGATCACGCCCTGGGCCAAAGGCAGGCCCCAAACTGCTGCGCCACCCAGGGATCCCGACCACTTTAGTTTATAAGACTCTCTCCCTTTCTCCCCAGTTCCCATAGTACTTCATTATGTACTACTTTGTAATATGCATAACTTATCTTGTATGGTGCAATACCATACAATATTTTTTAGAGTGGTGTTTTTACTTTTTTTCTTTTTTAAGATTTTATTTATTTATTCATGAGAAACACAGAGAGAGAGAGAGGCAGAGACACAGGCAGAGGGAGAAGCAGGCTCCATGCAGGGAGCCTGATGTGGGACTCGATTCCAGGTCTCCAGGATCAGGCCCTGGGCTGAAGGTGGCACTAAACTGCTGAGCCACCCCGGCTGCCCGGTGTTTTTACTTTTATTTTTTAAGTTCAGGCATTGCCAAGTTAGAGCAATAATTCATTCAATACATGTTCACTGAGTGCATACTATATCCCAGCACTGTTTTAGGTACTGGGTATATAACTGTGAATAATTCAGGAAAAGTCTCTTCCTTCATGAAGCTTATGTTCTGATGGCAGGGGTGGGTGGAAATCCTAAACACACAAATAAAATGAGTTTAGAGAGAAACACACAATAATAAGAAAATAGAAGAGAAAAGGGAGAAGAAAAGTAACTTGGGGAAAGAGGTTCTTTCTTTTGAAAAGATGATCATAAAAAAGGTCCTTTAAATGACCTTTATGACAATAATTGAATAATGAGAACAAACCAGCAGTGGAAATATTGGAGGTGAGAAGGGAACATTCAAGACAGACATGACAAGATTATAGGTTGGGGGTGGGGTGGAGCGTAATATGAAACAAGTTTTGAGTGGTAAGAAACTGGATCATGTCGGGCCATATAAATCATTGTGGAAAGAAGTTTGGATTATGTTCAAACTGAAATAGGAATCCAGTATAAGATATTAAGAAATGGAGTGATATTATATAACTCTGGCTATATTGGGAGAAAGCACCATAGGTGCATGTGAATGGAAGCCATCTATTCATATATTTTATTATCTTCTATTGATCTGTTTGGAAAGGAATCTACTCTCTGGATCGTGTGTGTGCATTTGTGGATGTGAGGGTGCCTTGGGAGAGGTTAGGCTTGGGGTACTCTTCTTCATGCATGGGTAGTTAGAGATCTGGAGTCAAAAATGATCTTGATGCTTGGAGAACATTAAGACTTGAAGGAAAAGATGGATTGTATTTGAGGGATGCCTGAGTGGCTCAGTTGCTTAAGCACCTGCCTTCAGTTCAAGTCCTGATTCTGGGGTCCAGAGATCGACCCCCACCCCAGCAGCGAGCCTGCTTCTCCCTCTCCAATCCACTCGTGCTCCCTGCTGCTATCTCTGTCTCTCTCTTTCAAATAAATAAATAAAATCGTTAATAATAATAATAATAATAATAATAATAATAAAAGAGGGATTGTATTTGAGAAAGGAATTCAAACAGGCCTGATGGAGGAGGCATGACGCCAGGCAAAGGAAGAGTTGCTGACCTCAGTCAGGGAAGGCAGGGAATTCACTAAGGTAGGGGAGGGTGAAGGCCAACTTGGGATAATTTAATGAACACAAATTTTTGTATTTTCTTCTGTTTTCCTCCTTTTGTTGGGCCAGAGCTAATATGGGCTAGAGTGATATGATCTGATCCTGCATAGTCATATATGTGCATAAAGTACACATGCGCACTTTACCTGCATTGTCATTTATTTCTCTCAGCAATTTAAAATTGTATACTACTACTCTACAACCCCTTATCCAAAACCCTGAGGATGGGATGTGTTTGGAATTAAGAATTTTTCAGATGCTAGTTAAGACATTATGGTGTGTATGCTAGATATTACCTAACACCCTACTGGAGTATGAGGTGGCACCCTGTAACCAAACATATTAACATTTCTGCAACAAAACACACTGTTATTTGCACAATATGGAGAACATTGAGAATGCAAATAGTCTCATCTCAATTCAGATGCGGCTTGTAGATAAGAGTTTGTTTTGAGCTCAAAAAGCTTCTCATTTCTAGTATTGGGTTTTTTTAAAAATTGGGATTGAGATTCTTACTGAGGAGGAAATTAGGGTTTAGAGAGGTTAAGCAACTTGGTAAATAGTTGGGCCAGAATTTAAATACTGCATTGGCTGACCACAAACTCTCTGTTCTTAACCATCACGTGATATCGCCTGTTCAGAAATGGTGAGTCCTGCTTACAGATACCTGTCTTGTATGTAAAAGCACATACCTGTGTATTGAGAGACAGATTGCTAAAAAGGAACTACAGTAAACAATGGCTACTAATAAGTTTAAAATCTAACCATTTTGAGGGTATAAAGACTATGTGTCTGTAAATTGTTTTATGCTGTTTCTATCATGGTGGCATTATAATGTTAATAATGAAAAATTATCTATTAATACATTGCAGATTGAATTATGATAAATGTGATTAATGACTTAATTAAATAACTTAATTTGATAAATGATTTAAATTATGATTATTATTCTCCATCATCCCATTGATTAACAGAGAGAGTTTTGCCTAAGTTGTGGATGAAAGCAACCTCATTTATTTAATTTCAACAAAACTTTAGAACATAAGTTAAAGTTGTTAAGGCTGGAAGTCATCACCCATATTGAATATGTATTCTGCTGGATATATCCAACTAAACAGTATGGGGCCCTGGAAACATTGAATAAGAATATTCCCATATAACAGACATCTCTTTAGTTTAAGTAAGATCATTCCAGAGATGGAAAATGCTGGAAAGACCTGGAAATGCTGAGATTATTATTGGTGTTATTATTGTAATTGTTATTAATGCATTTAATATTTTATGCCACATTTTAACGTAGCAACTAAATGATTTCTTTCTTTCCTAAGATTCTTTTAGGACTGTTTTCTACTTGAAACGTTATCAAAGAAATTAATAGAAAAATATTCTTCCTTTTACTGAAATTCAGTATATATTAATTTGACTAAAACACACTGATTTTGAGCTGGAAATTTTATGTAGTTAAGGAAAAGCAATGTTTCTTTAACATTACCTATGTTTTGCTTATTTAATTTTGTAACTTCATTTTAGACTATTCTATTCCATTGTGTGTGCAAATGTGTAATTGTGTGTGCATGTTTGTGTGTGTGTGCATGCATGATATATAGCTGATTCTCATTATTTGAAGTAGTTATGACCTATAAAGTTCCCATGGACACTGAATTAGCTAATACTGAACCAGTGCTCCTAGGGAAAATACAGGGTTAGTTTCCAGTGAGCCTCTGATCAGAACGTTAACATTGAACTCACAGCCAACAGCACTATAACTCATGTCCGAATGAAGCTTGTCTAGCACACACATTTTCTCTGTAAGATGCATCATAGCTTTTTTTCAGACTTAGGAACACGGGAGAGCACTAGGCTTGGAGGTCATTTTATTTTTTAATCTTCTTTAAAGATCTTATTTATTTATTTATTCATGAGAGACAGAGAGAGAGAGAGAGAGACAGACAGACAGACAGATGGACAGAAACATAGGCGGAGGGAGAAGCAGGCTCCCTCTGGGGAGCCTGATGCAGGACTTGGTTCCGGGACCCAGAATCATGACCTGAGCCAAAGGCTGATGCTCAACCACTGAGCCAGCCAGGTCTTGCTCGGGGGCCATTTTAAATAGCAAAATCACCAACAGAAAGCACAATAAGATGAAAAACTTGGCACTAAATAGACTGAAAGAGACACTTGTTTATAGTTTAAGAGCTGAAACAAGAAGGCAGAGAAAGACCTTGTTCAACCTCAGGTAGGACCATGCCAGGTGACTCATATTTGTCAGTGCTCTGTGCATGTCTGTGAGTTCTGTTAAAGCACCATAAGTATTAATTTGGTGGTTACAGATATGTTTTAGTGAATAGACAAATTCCCAAATAAGGAATCCACTAGTAATGAAGATAGACTATATAGGGATGCATCTGTAATATGTTTTGGTTACTATAGGGTAGGAATTATCTTCTGTTACATTTTATCTTCTAGTTCATAATACTTCCTGGATAGCCAGGCCCATTCTGTGTTTCCATCTGTTGTTAGTTATAGGCAAATATTTCTAAGTGTAAAATTTATTGTCTTTAAATACATGTGTATTAAATACTTGAGTATTTAAGGGCATGCATATTTAAATACATGTGTATTATTTGTATATACATACAAAGATAGAGCAAGAATGAGTGAGAAGACAGAGTAATGACATGTTGATGTACAGAAGAAAGTCATTTTTAAAAGTAATGAATGTCCTAATTATTCATGTGTTAGCGCAGCAGCCTGCTTAAAAATTCTTTGAAGTACATAAAATTGACTTAACCTCTTCTGTTTATAGACAATTAAAATGAAAAGCTTCATAATTAATATAATCTTAACATTATTTTAAAATGCAGTTAATGGGAAGTCATCCATCTTCTGACATAGTTAATTCAGTTTTTGCCACACTTACAGCTACTGAATTTGAACATGTCATTATATATTAGAAGGTGGTGTTTTGCTTTGCTTTTTTCCCTCTTGTTCTTATTATGAAAGTCAGAAGACCGTTTGCTTAGTATATTACCAACTCAATTCTTTGTTCATTCATCAAAATTAATTTATGCCTTCTAGTAACACTGAATAGCACAGGAAAGTAAATACAGTAATTGGGTGACTTTTTCCAGAAAATTCTGTATTTGATTGTTAATAAGATTTGGAGTTGAAGCCTCTTGGAAATAAATAAATTCACTGGTTTGTATTATGTTTTGAACCTTGAGATTTTTCATTGCCATATCTTTGGAGAACAGAAATACTTGGTCTTCTGAAGTTTTTGGTTTATTGAAAAAAATAATTGAGAATAGGGGATAGGAAGTGGGTGCCCTGTCCATCCCTTAATCTTGAGGCTCTAATTCAGTGCTTCAGACATGAGTTCAACAACTACTTATACAGGTCACTATGTCACATATTGTTGAGGGCATGACTGAAACAGAAAGATAACTCTTCCCTCCTTCAGGACACTTACACTCTAGTGACAGAGGAAAGATTGGTATGACTAGAACACAGGGTAGAATGGAAAGGTTATAAGAGCACTAGTTAACAAGGATTGTGAATTGATAAACAAAGGGAAGGATGCTTCTTAAAGAGAACAGAGAAGAGAGCATTTAGACTGGAACTTGTATCCTGAGTAGAAACTGTTAGGTGGGAAGGGGAGATGGTTCTCCAGAAGATTTTGCTGGGCCAGGGCATTTGTGAAGTAAATAGCAAAGTGGATAACTCTAGGAATGCTTGAATGGTAATTTGGACATAATAGCTCATGTCTTGGAAACTAAGTAATGTGGTTGGACTTGAATCAGACCGTAGAGAGCTACTGCAAAGTATTCAGCTGATAAAGTCAGAGCCTTACTTTGAGAAGTGCTCTTTGGCAATGGAGTTTTGGTGGATTAGAAGACATGAGATACTAGAGACAAACTGGTTAGTAATTGGGTTACTGGTATCAAAGGTCTTGAACTGGGGAAGAAAATTTGAACTAGGAAGTTGGGGATGAATGAGAGAGACATTGTTGAGAAAGAATGTGTTTTTAATGTCATAAATACTTTTTACTTGGATGAGAGATCGTTTGCTCCAAACATTGAGGTTTTGTAGAGAATGTACTCCTGGGAATTGTTTTTGTTCTGGTTTTATTTAGAGTGGGGAAATGTTTGTTATTTGTTTCTTGAAGTTTTGCCAAATGTACTTATCTGTGGTGTTCATCAGCTACCATATATGAACTATCTGTTTTTGAGTAATAGGGACAAAATATAACTCTAAAACTATGTTGATTAATAATTTAATCTTTATTAGTTATTCAGAAGATACTTTCATATATGAAACTTAGTGTCAACATTAAAAATATCAGTTATCAAAAATATATCAGTTATCATGATTCTTTATTTTCTATAGCATTTCTGATTAACAAAATTCAGAGGAAAAATTTAGAATAATATACTGTACTTAATCAGTAATCTACAATAATCTGCTTCAACTATCTACCACAGAAAAACTTTTTTTAAAAAGATTTTATTTATTTATTCATGAAAGACACACAGAGAGAGAGAGAGAGAGAGAGAGAGCAAGACACAGGCAGAGGGAGAAGCAAGCTCCATGCAGGGAGCCCGAAGGCAGGTGCTAAACCACTGAGCCACCCAGGGATCCCCCAGAAACAACTTTTAAACTCTACTTTGTTGCTTATTTGTGCTACAGTGATTGTTCTCCAAGATGAAAGTTAACAGAGACAATCAAAATACTTTCTGGCATATATTTTATTTAAAAGTAGAAACATTTTGGGATGTCTGGGTGGCTCGGTGGTTGAGTGTCTGCCTTTGGCCCAGGGCGTGATCCTGGAGTCCTGGATTCGAGTTCCACAGCAGGCTCCCTGCATGGAGCTTGCTTCTCCCTCTGCCTGTGTCTCTGCCTCTCTGTCTTGCTCTGTGTCTCTCATGAATAAATAAATAAATAAAATCTTAAAAAAATAAAAATAAAAATAAATAAAAGTAGAAACATTTTACTATATCTCAGAGACTTTAGGAAATTTAAAAGGTGTTTCACGAGTAAATTGCATAAGAAAGACTCAAATAAATATCTTTGAATAAGTTCAGCAGTGCAGTGAGTTTAGCAGAGCTAGATAATAGCAGCAGCAATAAATAAATCCCACAAAAATACAATAATAGGAATTTGGTTTTTTTAAAGATTTTTTTTAAGTAATCTTTACGTCCAGTGTGGGGCTCATACTCAATAGTCGCATGCTCCACCAACTCAACTAGCTAGGCACCCCTAGAATATTGTTATTTAAGCAAAGCCATGGGGGAAACAGGTATTAGTTGTTGAAAGATGCTAAAAGTTACAAAGAGGAGAAGTCTGCATCCAAGCACATTGGACTCCATATCTCAAATTTAATTATTGTAGAGAAGATCAGATGTAAACAACATTCATAATAGTATTGCAATAGAGTGAGGCATTTTCTATGCAGGAAATTTCTTAAGATGATTATCCTATTAAAAGTACTTAATGATGCATAGAAAGAGAGCTGTGTTTCTGTTTTGAGACTAAGCTTTTAAACATGACCAGAATGATGCTGGAGGGGGGAGGTGGGTGAGTGGGGGAGAGGTAATTGGGTGATGTGCATTAAGGAGGGCATGTGATGTGATGAGCACTGGATGTTATACGCAACTGATGAATTATTGAACATATATCTGAAACTAATGATGTACTATATATTGCCTAATTGAATTTAAATAAAAAATAATAATTAAAAAAAAGCATGACCAGAATGAGAGTACATAGATAAAACAGAGATGCTTTGCATCAAAAGTTTTCATCAATTTGTGCCAATTACTTAATACTGAACCTCAAAACATTTAAAAGTCAAAATTATCACTGTTCATCAAGATCCTTCTTTTCTACTGAAAAATTTGAAGCATATGTTAGGACAAACTAGAATGTAACACTATAAAATATTTTATTTCTAAAATCTGCCTACTTTTAAGCTTTGTAAAGGTGATCTGGTATGACTACATTTGCCCACAGAGCCAAGGCCAGTTTTTCTAATAAAGGTAAAGGTATTTTGAGCATATATTTAAAAATATTCTGAGTTTCTATTGAAACAATTATGAAAACCACTGTTGAACTGGTTGATATCATTGGATAAGCAGGAGGCTGTCAAAGTGGAAGATTTGCTATGTCTTCTCAGCTTAACTTCAAACACTCAAAATTGCTATTATGGCTTTATTTATGTAATTTACTTTTTAAATTGAAGTATAGTTGACATGTAATGTTATATTAGTTTCAAGTTTACAACATAGTGAATAGACAATTCTATATATCCGCTATACACATAGAGCAAGTCAGTACCAAGATGTTTCTTTATTTTTAAAATTTGTTTTGTTTTTTAAGTCTCCCTAAAAGACTATTTGACAGACTATGAGGATGTACTCTTTGTAAAAAATTCTGTGAGAGTTTATTTTTAGATTGTTGCACCAAGTCTAAAATATTTATTCCTAAATGGAATATGTGGTTGCCATATATAATTTCATAGAGTTATCCAGGGAAGGGATATTGGGTAGAGGAAGTGGAATAAAATAGAAACTAAATTATTTTAGTTAAATAGAGAATATAACATGGTAATATAAAAATATGCAATTTTGGGGATGGTCTGATTATTATCTTAACAAATATGAACTAACTTAAGGAGGATTACATCTTTATCTGGTTTTTATTAGAAGTGTTTATTTCTAATAACATGGCATATCTTTAATTGTTGAAGTCAGTTTTTGTGAAAGACATTTCTAGTCATACTAAGACAGAGAATTCACCCTAAATAACCATTCAGAAAATAATTTTTAAAAGATAGACTTTATCAGGAGAAAATTGAACCTGGAAGGGTTGTATGCTAGTCCTTGCTTCATTCACTTTCAGATCTATTTCTTGTCATTCTCCTTTGTTTTGTATTTCATTTAACTACAGAAGGTAGAAAAAGAAAGAGTAAATCTTAAGAAAGGAGGAAGAACAAAAATGGGTAAGAAATTTTCAATGTAAGGCAAAGAAATAGATGATCAGAAAACCAAAAATTTAGGTTTTTGAAGAAGTTAATGATACATAAATATATGTCAAGACTGATCTAGAAAAAGAGAAAAGACACAAAGAAAAAATTAGAATAAAAAGATATTATTTAAATCTCTATGACCAAATACCTGGATATCTGTATCATAGAAAAACTATGTTTTTACCTTAGAAAAAACTGTTAATGTAACATGCTACATTAATAAAGGAGGTTCTAGACTGTAGAGAATGACATTCATTCCATCAAGAGGTAGTATCTCGGTCTCTACCCTTGAATCTGGACTTGGCCATGTGACTTGCTTTGGTCAATGGAGCACTAAGAAATACGATGAAAGAGGCTTAGAAAGTGCTCCTGCATTAGATCTTCTCCTTCCTTGTTGCCAGGAGCCCTGATGACATTTTCAGAAGTGTGGGCCAGCCTCCTCCAGAATGAAAGGACAAAAGGAGAAATACCCCAAACTTTTAAGCTGAGGCTTAGTAGGCCTGCTTCATGAGGATAGCCTTCTGATTGAGTCCAAGTGAAAGCAGCAGAGCCATTCCGCCAGCACACAAAATCACACACAAAAAATAAACCATTGTTGTTTTTAAGCCACAAAGTTTTGGGGGCATTTTGTTACTCAGGAAAGGGTAAATAATACAGTATGGTATGACCTTATGTTGGGAAAATTTTATTATTTTTGATGTTTCTTCATTAGAAATGCCATAGCAAAATAGCAGAACTTTCTTGGTTTGATCAAAGGTATTCATCTAAAACTTACAGTTAATGTATGTAGTCGTGAAACTTTAGAAGCAACCTCACTCAAATTTGGAATCCATCAAGAATCCTGCTATTACCTCCTCTGTTTAATATTTATGAGAAGTTCTAGCCAATGTAATCTAATAATAAAAATGAAATGAGTTATACAAATTAGAAAATAAGTCAAAATAATGTCCTTAACATTTCATCGAGAATGTAAATACCAGTAGAACAGAAAGCACACTGTGAAGACATGTTGAAGAATAACAACAAAGTGTGGAGATCTGCTCTACCAGATGGCAACATTTATTGTTTGTTAACTTAAGCAAGTAGATTGCGAGGTCGTATGCAGGTATACAAAAATGACCAACAAAAAGAATACAGAACCAAGAAACAGACCTAGATGTTTATAAGGGCCTAATTGACATTAGAGATGAGCTGGGAAAAGGTGAACTCTTAAATTCTAAGTGAACTAAATTTAGGTAAATAAATAAATAATTTTAAAAATGAAATATAGAAGAATATCTTTATGGTCATAGGGAGGTAAGCATTTAAAATACACAAAAAACCCCAGAAACTTAAAATAAGATTGACAAATGCAATTAAATTACAACTTAAAAATTACTTGACAACCACTACAGCAAAACCTACCAATAACAAACACAGTTGAAATGTGAACTACACACTGGGATTAGATATTTGCCACCAATAGAGCTGACAAAAGAGTGCATACCAAATTTTAAAAGAACTCCTTCTATTAGTCTAGAAAAGAAACAGACAAAGGCAAATCACAGAGGAGAAAACTCACGGTAAGTCAACAGGAGAAAGAACAAGAGAAAGATGCTCAACCTCACTAGTAACCAAGGAAATGTGGCTTAAAACATTTCACATCTATATGGCTAGTGTATTGTTTTGAAAATTTGAAATTATATATATTGGTAAGAACTTGGAGAAACAGGTTTTAAACATGCTTATTATGGTAGAGTGACTTGGAGCAGCCATTTTAGAAGAGCAATTTGGCAAGCTATAGTATATTTAAACATGGGCATGCTCTTGGACACAGCTATTCCACTTCTAGAAATATATTCCAGAAATCAATCCACTACCAGCACACAAGGAGATATGTCCAGAATGCCTGTTGCATCATGATTTGTAATAGCAATATGTGGTCTAATAAGTAAATTTTGAATGTAATCATATAATGAAATATTACCTTATGAAAGTGAACCATCCATAACATAGAAGAATCTTGAAAACACAATTTTGAGAGAGAAAAGACAAATATATTATTGCTTATACAAAGTTTAGTGATTATGTAGACAATACCATATATTAATTTTAGATATATATATCTGTAGTAAACGTAAAATAATAGGCATGGGAATGATAAACATCAGTTTAAGATAGCGAATATCATTAAAGAAGAAGTGATAGAATTTGGATACATCTGCATTTCAACTATATATGTAATATATTTTATTCAGTAAAATCTGAAGTAAAAATGAACATTTTTAACACTTAAAGCTAGTTGAAGAATACAAGGACATATCATTCTCTATAACTTTCTGCATGATAATGATGCTTCATAAAAAACTACTGTTAAATAAAGTCAAATTGTGTTGGTGCTGATGCAGAACTTATCAGATCTTTGTTATGCTGGAATGGCCTGTGCCTCTCAAAGAGGTAAATGTAGAACACAGCCCTCTTCAAACGTATTTGGCAAGAAAATGAATTTTGAACATGTATATGGAGATACTAGATTATTGCAGAACGTGGGAGAAATGCAAATCTAGAGACAGACAGTGCTGTTGGACAGTACTTTCCTAAGGAGATCTCTGGGGTCTAGGATGAGCATCTGCCTTGTGGTCAAAATATTTAGCCAAATGGATTAGGCTTTGTTATGTATGGTTTTGTTATGGGCAAGTTAGTCTAAAAATTATTCCAACTTGTGCCATAAATTATCTGTGGAATTTTACAAGTTTTCACAGGTTTTTTTTTTTTTTTTTATCCTTTCATTGACGTCGAATTTATATCCCATGGTGAGTGTACAATGCAATGATTTTTAGTCAATGGATAGAGTTGTGCCACCATCATTGCAGTGTAGTTTTGAAGTATTTCCATCATCCACAAAGTTCCCACCAGTCTCTTTGTAGTCAATCCCTTTGACGACCCCCAGGCAACACCTGATTTTCTTTCTGTTCCTGTAAGTTTGTCTTTTTTGAATAGTCCGTAAAAATAGAATCATATGATATGTAGTCCCTTGTATCTGGCTTTTTACATTTAACATAATGTT
The DNA here is from genome assembly GCF_018345385.1 of Vulpes lagopus. Taxonomy (NCBI): domain Eukaryota; kingdom Metazoa; phylum Chordata; class Mammalia; order Carnivora; family Canidae; genus Vulpes; species Vulpes lagopus. The sequence continues at coordinate 24,606,876 of NC_054842.1, read as the reverse complement.
TTTGAGGTTCACCCAAAACTCACTGCTGCTGTGTAGGTCAATATTTTGGTCCTTTACGTTGCTGAATAGTAATCCATGCACGGATATGACACTTTGGGTTTGTCCAATTACCACTTGATGGTCATTTGAATTGTTTCCAGTTTTTGCTTATGAACAGCCTGTTTCTTTTTCTTTTTTTAAAAATATTTTATTTATTTATTCATGAGAGACACAGAGAGAGAGAGAGGCAGAGACACAGGCAGAGGGAGAAGCAGGCCCCATGCAGGGAGCCCGATGTGGGACTTGATCCTGGGACTCCAGGATCACGCCCTGGGCCAAAGGCAGGCGCACTAAACCGCTGAGCCACCCAGGGATCTCCAGAACAGCCTGTTTCATAATGCTTCTATGAGTATTCATGTACAAGTCTTTTGCAGACACGTGTTTTCATTTCTCTTGAGTGGATTCATAGAAGTGGAATTGTTGGGTCATTGAAAGTTTATGTTTAACTTCTTAAAATACTGCCAAACTATTTTTAGAGTGATGGCACCACTTTACATTTCTAGTCGTAATGTATGAGGGTTCTAGTTTCTTCACATCCTTGCCAAACTTGCTGTTGTCTAGGTTTTTATTATAGCCATTCAAGTGGGTATGTTGTGGTATCTTAATGTGGTTTTAATGTATATTTTTCTAATGATGAAAGATGTCGAACAATTTTCATGTACTTATTAGCTGTTTGATATCTTCTTTGCTGAAATGTCTATTCAAGCCTTTTGCTGTATTTTAAATTGATTACTATTATTGTTGTTTATTGAGCTGTAAGAGTTATAGTCTAGATAGAAATCTTTTATCTAATTCAAGATTTGCAAGTGTCTTCATCCCATAAGAAAGTAATTTTAAGTGGGGCTTTATTTTCATGTGTACCATATCTCTCGCATGATCTTAATTTGGGCAGAAAGTACTGCTGAGAAGTCAATTTAAAAAAGAATCATTATGACTATAGCTGTTACTTTAGCTGGTTAGCATATTTGTGCTCCTATGATTTATTGGCCCTTTTTCTCTTCAAAGGAGTATTGAGTGCTATGAAAAATATAGATTCAAACTTATTAGAAATCATGCATTATAATTACTAGTGATTCTGTCAAAGGACAGTTGATTCTTAAATATTGCAGGGGTTAAGGATGTTGACCCCCCTCACCATTGAAAATCCATATATACCTTTTGACTCCCCAAAACTTAACTACTAATAACCTACTGTTGACCAGAAGCATTAAAGATAACATAAAGTCAATTAATATGTATTTTGTATATGTATTATATATTATATTCTTACAATAAACTAATCTAGAGAAAAGAAAATGTTATTAAAAAGATCATAAGAAAAAGGGGCACCTGAGTAGCTCAGTCGACTAAGCGTCTGCCTTCTGCTCAGGTCATAATCTCAAAGTTCTAGGATATAGCCCCATATTAGGGTGCCTGCTTGGCAGGGAGTCTTGCTTCTCCCTCTCCCTATGACCCTCCCTCCAACTCATGCTCTCTTTCTGTCAAATAAATAAATAAATAATCTTTAAAAAATCATAAGGGAAATACATTTATAGTACTGCTCAGGACTTCTCTACAAAATCTGTAAGTGGTCCTATGTAGTTCAAACCTGTGTTGCTCAAGGGTCGACTGTAATTATATTTACTATCTTGATTTATTCCAAAAATATAATTATTGTTCAAAACATTGTTTGAAGTTTTCTCATGATTTAACAGGGCATTCCAAACCCCTGTTAAGCCCCTGTGCACAGAGTATCTACACACACTCATACATGTTCATTTTTTTCTATTTCAAGATATAAGTTAACGTTTTGCCAATTGCAGATATTACCCTTGTAGTAGTTGGGCAGAGTCCAATTGGCGAGATTTTTGTCTCATGGAAAATACAAATTTAGTGAGAAAACAATAAAATTATCCATACGTAGTCCTTTAAAAAAGAAGTAGGAAGTAACAATTCTCGAAGTCAAAGCCTTCTGAAGGAACTAGATTAATCAGCATTAAAACTTGCTGGGGTAGGTAACTGGCTTCCTGAATCACCTTCTCAGACTGTTAAGGAGACATTGCTGCAATGACACAATCGGCTGGGGTGCATTCTCCCACAGTTTTATGCAGTGTTCCTCTCCAAAAAAAAAAAAAAAAAGTTCTGCAACTTGCCCTTACTGACTTGAAATGAATGTCCTTTCCCCTTGAATATGCCTTTTGTTTCATTTTCAAAAGTCTCTCCAAAAGAAAACCTTGTATAAACACCTGGCATTTCACAAATTATTGTGTTGCTTAAGGGCACTTTTCCTGGGCCTAGTCTTTTATTCCTATATTGAAAGGGCAGAGCATAAACAGATCACTTTTGTATGCTCTACTCTCACGTGATGTTAAAGGAGGGGCAGGGAGAATAATACATATTCTTTGATGTGTTCTTTTTATTCTGCTGAAGGATAAATTTTAATAAAGGAAAAATCATAATTCATACAGATACGTAAATAAGTACATTTATACAGATATAAAATAAACATGTGTTAAAGATTTTATTTAACCTATTGTTAAAAAGGGAACTATGCAGACATGACAGGGTTCAAAGAAAAAGTCAAAGAATCTCAAATTCATATAGAGTAAAGAAATATCAAAATGAATTCGCAGAAGAGGTAAAATTGGCTTTTTCCGTAGGTGGTGGTGAAGGGGTGGGAAACAAGCCATGGTATTGCATTGGAGACATCTGGTAATCTTTTCTGCGTATTCCACATTTCTGTATAGTTTTAAGCAGAGCTTGTTGAATTTTTCTGCAATGTGCCAGATAATAAATATTTTAGAATTTATGGGCTTTATGACCTCCCACTCAATTCTGCTATTATGACATGAACACAGCCATAGATAACACATGAGCAAATGATTGTTAAATAAAACTTTATTTATAGACACTAAAATTTGAATCCTATATTATTTTTCTGTGTCATGAAATATTATTATTTTTTGTTTTTTATTTTCCCCCAACCAAATTGGGATTACAGGCCAAATTTGGTTAACTTTGAATCTACAGAGAGTAAAAAACTCATTGCTAAAATTAGCACAGATTTTCCAAAATATGTGATCTGTGGTAATAAATTACCATACATAATAGTAAATATATTTAGTATCTATCAATACAAATAAATTATAGTAATAAAAGAACAACAGGGGATTCCTGGGTGGCTCAGCAGTTTAGCGCCTGCCTTTGGCCCAGGGCATGATCCTGAAGTCCCGGGATCAAGTCCCACGTCGGGCTCCCTGCATGGAGCCTGCTTCTACCTCTGCCTGTGTCTCTGCCTCTCTCTCTCTCTCTGTGTCTCTCATGAATAAATAAATAAAATCTTAAAAAAAAAAAAAAAAAGAACAACAGTAAAGACTTATGCTAAAACAACTGGAAAAAACAGGATTGGCTCAGTAAAGGTTACTTTACCTTGTTGATGACTTGGTATCACCCAGTTTGTTATCCATTCTGCTCATAAGACTCAACTTCATATAATCCAGTTAAATCTGCTTTGAAAGTAAAGATCCTGAAGTGATTCTCTTTCAGAGTTGCCTTTACTAAACTCCTATGGAGTTCCAAATATACTTGGAATATGTAGCTTTCCATAGTACATGGGGAACAGAGCAATATTTAATACCCAATTGTTAATAAGTGCTTAAGAGATACAGTCCTCTATATAAGCTGAACTGTAAATATTTTCCATTTATTAAATAATACTTAAAATTGCACATATAAACAATCAAAACAATCCTTGAGAATAAACTTTTATCCGCCCTCACCTACCCATTGGCTGAATAAATTGATGATTTTGATGATTCTATAAATCAGGAACAGCTCTGAATTTTTTAATATATCCATGTTTACATAATCTTATTGTCTTTTACAATTGCTATGAGAAAACTTGGGTCATTAGAAATATTCTTGGAGTCTATGAATTAATGAACTATTATAAAAATAGTTTAAAAAATAGTTTAAAAAACCTATTTAAAAATAGGTTTTTAAATATGCATTTTTAATGAATGCTCAAATAAAATTATAAGGATATTTTCTATTATCTGGAATCCCCATTTATGACCAAGCACTGCTGCACAATTTTTGTTCTATACTTGTGTTTATTTATTTATTTATTTATTTTAAAGATTTTATTTATTTATTCATGATAGACATTGAGAGAGTGGCGGGTGCAGAGACACAGACAGAGGGAAAAGTAGGCTCCATGCCAGGAGCCTGACGTGGGACTCAATCCCAGGACTCCAGGATCACGCCCTGGGCTGAAGGCAGCACTAAACCACTGAGCCACCCAGGGATCCCTCTTGTGTTTATTTTTTGGTGGGCTTTAGCTGATATTTTAAATATTTAAAGTGTAATCATTAACATAACATTGGTCTAGTTAAGACCATTGGTCCTTGTTGTAGGATATACAAATGTATTCTAGAGCAGAGGTCAGCAATCTTTTTGTGAAGGGCCAGGTCATAAATATTTTTGGTTTTGTGGGCCTCTATCATAATATGATAATCCTCTATCATAACTATGCAGCTGGGCAATTGTAGCCTGGAAGCAGCCACCGACAATATGTAAATGAATCAGTATAGCTGTGTTCCAATAAAGCTTTATTTACAGAAACAGGTGGTGGGTTGAATTTAACCTAAGAGCCTTAGTTTGTTAACTCCTTTTCTAAGAACATCTAATGATTCTCAAAAGTCTAAGAAAAATTATATACTACTTTAACAAGATTATTCTGTAAGCTAGAAATAATAAATTTAGGAAGCCATTATTTGCTGACACATGATCCTTTTTAGAAGTATAATTAAAATTAGGTCATTAATAATGCTTTATAAAATAAAAGATTCCAGGGTTTTTTTTTGTTTTGTTTTGTTTTTTTAAGTAGGCTCCATGCTAAGCATGGAGCCCAGTGTGGGGCTTGAACTCACAATCCTGGGATCAAGACCTGAGCTGAGATCAAGAGTAGGGCACTTAACTGACTGAAGCACCCAGGCACTCTTAAATTTTTGTTTTTTAATAAAAAGCTCATTCTTAAGGAAACCTGGCCTGCATGCTACAAGTTATTTTTACACAGACTATGGGTAGCTTTTCCTTTTGATTCAGCCATAAACCATTTACACATTTACCTATTTGAGTAACTAAATAAGTTGATAACCAGATTCCTAGATATAGGACCTATCCTTTCATGCTCATCTTGCAAGTGCAGGATTATTAGAATCAGCCAAATCAGAAGTGTTTGGATGAAGAACTTTTAGTAGTTAAAATGCAATGGTAGGTCATTCTTTGGCAGATCAAAAGCAAAGTTTAAAAGCCAATCAGTTCTCCAAAAATCTATTTGCTGGATAACTGATTTACAGAATTTATTGTTAAATATGCCATCTCTTCTTGAATATATTAAATGAATATTCAGTTGCTGAGTTGAATAATTTTTATGATTGCATTTATAAACATTGTTTTATTTACTGTTTTTAGATGAATCTAATAAAAGTTTCATTTGGGAATTATTTAGCTTATAGTAATCTCTTTTAAATTCCTAAATTTTATATTAATGTTAAAGGATCTTTTCGTATTTAAAGGACCTTTTTATTTTTATTTTTTTATTTTTTTATTTTTTTATTTTTTTATTTTTTTATTGGAGTTCAGTTTGCCAACATATAGCATAACACCCAGTGCTCATCCCGCCAAGTGCCCCCCTCAATGCCCATCACCCAGTCACTCCAAACCCCAACCCACCTCCATTTCCACTACCCCTTGTTCATTTCCCAGAGTTAGGGGTCTCTCATGTTTTGTCACCCTCACTGATATTTTCACTCATTTTCTCTCCTTTCCCCTTTATTCCTTTCATAAAGGATCTTTTTAATTCTCAAGTAACATTGATTTAGCTTGTTATTTAGTTGTTTATAAAGATATGTTTTATAGCAGTGCATTTCATAGGACTACATTAATAGTTTTTAAATATTACTGTAAATTTTAGCTTATTGACTTTTTTGTCCTCATAGTTCTAAAGCCACAGAGTTGAAGAGTATAACATGTAGAATATAGTAAATAATAATAACTTTAAATGGTGACAAATGGTAACTATACAGCCTAATGTATAGAATTATTAATATAATAAGTTGTACAGTTAAAACTAAGATAACATTATATGTTAACTATACTTAATAAAATCAATAAATGAATGCTTAAAAATTATTTGGTTGAGAGATAATATTTTAAAAAGTCATAGGATGAATTAGTTTTCTTATAAATACATTTAATTTTCAGAAATTTATAATTCATATTCAACAACCAAAATTTAGACTAAAATTACTACCCCAAATCTAATTTACAGTGGCTTACCTATAAGTATTACAAAGAAAAAAAATCGGGTGATTTTGCTAGTAATTACAGAATTATGGCTCATATGCCAATTGGTTAATTAATGGCAAAAACTTAAAGCCTGAACTCTAGGGGTGCTAGGGTGGGTCAGTCAGTTAAATATCTGTCTTCAGCTCAGGTCATGATCCTGGGGTCCTGAGTTTGAGTCTCTCATTGTTGGGCTCCCTGCTCAGCGGGGAGCCTACTTCTCCATAGCCCTCTGCTGCTCCCTCTGCTTGTGCTCTCTCTCTCTTGTGTCAAATAAATAAATAAAATCTTAAAAAAAAAAAGCCTGAGGTATAAAAAATGGAATTGCAAAGAATGTGAAACAACTGAAAAAAAAAAAGTCCAAAACAATTCTATTGCAAATGAAGTGCTGAAATTTTATATTTCAATTGTTATAAATACAAAATTAAGGCCTATGTATTCATATGAGATTCATAAACAGATTATGTAGTCATTGACTGTAATTTAAAAATTCATGAACATATTCCTTAGAAGAGTTGATACATTTGATAAAGGTTGACGATTATTTAATTAACTGACTTTTAGCAAAACTGAGCTAGAACCAGCAAAGATGGCCCAGTTTTGAGAGAGAAAACATCTGTGCTTGTCTTGAGGGGAAAACCTAAGTTGGGGCATCAGAATCCATGGTTCTGTGAAATCTAGTCAAATCAAGTGAACATTTTAATGCTTGTACCCACAGGTTTTCCACTGATTCAAGAAAGTAATAAATGCTTTTTTCCCTCCCATTTTTCTTTTTCAGCTACATTAGTTCTAAGATAAAAATTTTATTCACTGTTCTCTTTATTGTATCAGCAGCTGTTTGTGCTGGTAACAAATCTACATCCTGGTAGTTCTCAGAAGAAACTCTAAGCCCCTTCTCACGTACACTCTCATGGAATAGCCCTTCTCATGAGTGGTATGTAGGTGCTGTTTGTAGGTCCCCATCATTCCATTCCAATTTCTCTTCAGTTCTGGCACAATAGCCTAGTTAGAAGCTCCATGGTTCCTTTACAGCAATTAGGAAGTTTCTTTCTTCCCTGTTTCATCTTCTCCTCATCTTATCAAGAGCATAAGTTGAAAGTATTTTAAAAGTGTAAACAACCCAGGTGAAATTAATTTGACCTTTGATGAGGTAAAAGGAATAAAATTTATCTCCCTGGTTGCTTTGAAGAGATGTTTTTTCCCCCCTATAATAGCTTTGTGGGGAATAAGATGTGTCCAATTTATTTATAGCTAAAGAAATATTAGCTGCATGGGCAAGAAGCCTAATGACTTTAATGTGAAATAAAATAGGATGCTGTTGGTGGTTAGCTAATTTCTGAAAGCAACAAGTGGAAATGACAATGTAGCAATAGCTTGGGGTTTACATTATATAATGGATGGTGGGGCTGGGGGGTGGGTGGCTAGGACAGGACGCACAAAGAAATATTCATTGGCAACCTCTTTGAACTTCCTGTTTAAAATCTCTCAAATGGAAGCCTTGTGAAAGTAGGAGGCCATACACAATTTGTATGGCCAGCCTGTTTTAAGTATGTTGTATGAATTTTATTTTTAAGGATATATATTTTTACAGAAAATAATGATTTTTATATTTATTGGTTAGTGGTTTTTGGTACAATTGTCCTTAATTTTATAGAATGACTTTCCTCAGCCCTGCAGACAAGATTATTTTGAGGACTTGCTATGATCATATCTTAAAACTCTCAAAGAAACTTGTATTTTTGTAAAATAGTAATAGACTGCCTATTGAATAATATTTTTAAATCATAAAACTAAAACATAAGTGTATAATTCAGATAGTGCATACATACATGTACAAACTAAAAAACAGAGTCCTTCTGACTCCAGGACTTCTTTATCTGCACATACCCCTTCCTCACACTTGCCTGATAATCCCATTCCCCTGTGCAAAAGGTTTTAGTATGCATCTTTACACACCTTTGTTAGGCATCTGTGTTCATGTGTATAATACAACTGGGTTCATACATTGATATTTTACAAATTTTTCCCACTTCATAGATCCTGGAAATCTTTCTATACTACTAATATATATCTCTTCATTTTTTTTTCTTTTTAAGAGAGGGAGGGGAAGGGGCAGAAGGAGAGGAAGAGAGAATATTAAACAGGCACCATACCCAGTGCAGAGTTGTAGGCAGGCCTCAATCTCACAGCCTGGAGATCATGACCTGAGCCATAACCAAGAAACAGACGCTTAATTAACCAACAATGAGCCACTCAGGTGCACTTCCAGTTCATTTTTAACACCCTTCCCACAGTGGTAGCTGTTTCAAGGATGCAACTATTTTTTTAAAAGTAAGCTCTGTCCCAATATGGGCCTTGAACTCACAACCCAAGATCAAGAGTAGCATGCTTCACAGACTGAGCCAGCCAGGTGCTCCTTAAAGATGTAGCTTTGAGAGAGTAAGGTGTTGAGACTATCTGGATGGTATACATGACTGAAACCATATTTAGGCCTCTGCATACATTTTTAAGATTCTAGTAGGTAGATTCTTTGTCTCAAGACAAGCCTCTCAAGTAAATTCCCTTGCTTCTTTTTCTTTTTTTTTTTTTTTAGGTTTATTTATTTTAGGAGAGGCCAAAAGGGGAGGGGCAGAGGGAGAGCTGAGGAAGAGAATCTCCAGCAGACTCCTGTTGGGCCCTAAGTGGGGCTCTATCTCAGGACCCTGAGATCATGATCCGAGCCAAAACTAAGAGTCCAGTACTTAACTGGCTGAGCCATCCAGGTGCCCCAAATTCCCTTGCTTCCTACACTTGCCACTGACCAATCTGGAGTGGCCTGCCTCCTCTATCTCTGCCTGTCCTTCACATATGGTGAAGGACATATGGTGGTAATTGTTCATTAGCATAGTTTTTTGCTTATCCTTTTATATCTTTAATTATTGGCAGATTTAGTCTCTTTATTTTTAAATATCAATTTTATTTTATGGAGTTTCTTGAAGGCATTGGGAAATTTTCTTCGGTGTTTTTTTCCCTTTGATGATTTGTTCTTCTGTTACCCCTCTCTAAAACTCCTATGAGGTAAATGGATGTTAGCCTCTTAGCTCTCACTATGTCTTGTAACTTTGTTCTCATACTATTCAACTTTTGTCCACTGCATTCAGCTGAGAGGTCTCCAGAGTCTGCCTTCTAGGTCACCAGTTTTTATCAGGCCCCCCTCTGCTGTTTTGTCTACAGACTTTTAGTCTTAATTTTAGTCTTAATTTATGCTTTTTTATAGCTACCTCTTTATAACAACCTAATTTTAAACCATTTTTTAGTTTATTCCCTCTATGCTGTGGGGTATTAGTTCTGAGGGCATTAGTTCTACTCATTTTTAGTGTTTCTTCTGTTTTGTTCTTAACTCTGTTTATTTGGATTTCCCATTGGGATAGTAATACTTTTTCAAAGGTTTGGTTTTCCTTCCTAGGTCTCAAATTGTACAGTCTCCGTAGTGTCCAGTATATTTTTACAGACTGGGTAATAACTGTTCTTTGTTTTGCAGTAAATTCTTGTTTTAAAGATAGGAGTTTTTCCTGTGGCTATTGTGTGTGTAGAGGAGCAAATGGGCAAGGTGGTGACCTCGAACCAGTTGAAGCTTTCTTCAAATTTCCTAGGAAATGCTTTACCTAGGATTTTGTCTCAATTTCTAGGACCTATCTCCCATGTCAGAATTCCTACTTTGATAGAATATACTCGTGTTTGTTTTTTTTTTCCAGGTAGCAAAAATAATAGTTACTGACCTTAAGAGTCATTGGTATTCAACCTTCTGTACTTCTCTTGAGTATCAGCCAATTCTTCTCCAAAGAGTGCCTTCATCTTGGGGTTGTTTGAGGTTTTCTCTGGTTGAGATAATCATAACTCAGTTGGATTTTGACATCGGTCTGTTCCTGTCTGCTTTATATCTTCCAGGAAATCCATAATTGATTCAAATTTCCAGTTTTCTTTTGTATTTACTTATGTTTTTCAAAGAGAGATGGGGAGTGAAGAGATTTGTTCTGTTAGCTCTCTTTCATTTTGATTTAAGAAGACCATGTTTCTTTTATTATTGCCATAAATGTCTCTAGTTAAACAAATAATGCATTCATCTTGAGCAATTGATTCTATTTTGCCAAGTTACTCCTTTTCAGCTTTCTATGGATTTGGCTTGGGTTTGTGGTTGAATTTGATCCTACTATATTTATTTTCACTCAGTCTGATTCCAATAAAAGACATGACTACCTACCTTGTTTTGAATTTGAAATACTTGTAGCAGGTCTGTTTAGAAATGGTCTGCAAACCTGCTGGAAATTTAAGCCAATCAAATATTATTAGAAGCATTATTCTTCACTTTTTTTTCTTTTTTTACTGTTTTAAGTGCAGGATTGCAGCTGATTGTCATAAAAGATTTAAGATTTCCACATCACTTTTAGAAAGATTCATTTAGAGACACTGAAACTTTCTCATTTTAAAGCATCAGTAATGAGAGAAAGTTTTACTTTGAAAGCTGAGGCTGATCCCATGCAAGGATTATTTTCAGTCCCTATTTCACTGAAAGTTTTAGATTCTTAAACATATGCCATTTTTAAAAATAGTGAAGAGAACATCTTCTAATTCCAATATTTAATAAGTCCCCTCTTTGCAAAACCTGTAATTTAGTGCTCAACACAAAGTATATGTGTGAGAATTGAATATTAATGTAATTTAGTGAAGTTTCTGCACAGAGAGAAATAAGAACAATCTTCTGTATCTCCATGGACACTAATCTTTCCTTGCATTTGAGTCATATCATTCTCTCTCTTTCCTCCATGTTTTTCTTTACCTTCTTCATTCACATTTAACATTTATACAATCTCTCATAAATACCAGGTACTGTGTTAGTACTAAGAGATACAAAGGTGAAGAAATAAACCATGATTTTGACTTTGTGTCTTTTTTTCTTAAGTTATTCAGTTAGTTTGTTTGTTTATTTGTAAGTAATCTCTACCCCCAATGTGAAGCTCGAACTCATGATCCCGAGGTCAAGAGTCACAGGCTCTTCCGACAGCCAGCCAGGTGGCCCTTAACCTCATGTCTTAACCTTTGAGTGTGTCCAAATTCAAAAAAGATGGTAAGTGTGAATATGCTTTTGCAAGCTGTAAAGTGCTCTCTGAATATAGGGTGTCATGGAAGTTTCAAGTATGTACAGAACTTATCAATTTAAATTTTGGATAGAGATAAAAACAATTTGTAAAATTGTTTTTGAAACAATTTTTTGTAAAATTGTAAAAATTTGTAAATTGTAAAATTTGTTTTGAAACCCAAAAGGTTTCAAATTGTTGTCTTAAGTTATGAGTAGTAAACTGAAGGTAATTATGCTATTGCAGGAAGAGACGTTTTTTTTTCTTCCAAGATGTTATTTAAATTCAAGTTAGTTAGCATATAATGTGGCATTGATTTCAGGAGTAGAATTTGTGATTCATCACCTACATATGATACTGAATGCCCATCACAACAAGCGCCCTCCTTAAAGCCTGTCACCTATTTAGCCCATTCCCCCCACCCACTTCCTCTCCAGCAACTACAAGAGGATACTTCTTAAAGAAATAGCTGTTTCACTCAAGAATTTTGCTTTAACGTTAAGGCTTCAAATATTGTGGGGAGCTTATTAGGTATTAACACTTTACTTTCGTAGTTTTTGTGTGGGTACAAAGATCAAATGAGACTATAGGTGTGAAAGTGTTCTGTAAACTGTAAAATCATGTATAAATATAAGTTGCCATTATTGTGAAAAGAGGTGGTATTAAGAGATTATGAACCAAATTGGATAAGGCACAGAATATGGGCCATATTGGGGTAGGAAAGGACAGCAGAGTAAGATTTGAGCAAAATTACAACTATCTATATGATATATTTTCAAGCATTCTGGAATGGATTCCATTTCCAAAAATATCTTCCGTCTCTACAACCTGCTATGGCATTTGAAGTTCTGCTAGGGAAATTGCTTCTGTTTGATGCTAATTGTATATAATAGAAAGTGTTCAGAAGTAGCATTTTTATAATGCAGTGGTTTGACATTTGCAAGTATTTTGCTCTATTTTTATTAGCTCATGATAGCATTTTGAGCTAGGTGTTGGTGATGATATGTTTATCTTTACCACCTTTATTGTTCCTTTTTTCACTGATGAAGAAGTAAGGATCAAAAGTTGAATGAACTATTCATCCTATATAACCAATGTGTGACAGGCTTAAACGAGACTGTCTCTCTTCTGTGTTCTTTCTGCTCCATCATGATCAAATCCTTGATGAAAGTGTTGATGAAGCATCTGTTACAGAGTTAGGGAATTTCAAAGTCTGATGGTAGTTTCTTCATAGGGCCCCTAAAATGACTGGAGAGACAGGTTATGGATCAGAATCAGAGAATGCCAGAGACAGTGTTTGATTTTAAGTACTAAATTGTGCTTAACAATTTGATTAATGGAGAAAACTATATGTATTGGTTTAGGTCAGGGAATGCTTTGCAAAGAGTTGGGACTGTCTATTTTAAAACGTTAGGTAAGAAGATAGAGACCCTTTCAAGGTAGGTTAAGTGTATTAAGAGGAAGGCCATCATAAGTGAAAGTGGCAGTAAAACTGATTAATAAAAATGTATGTTTTAGGTAAGAATACCAATAACTTGTGCAATGCAATGTGTCCCTGAGCCTCACAAGCTATGATCATAGGGACACTCCTCTTACCAGCTTGAGGCCCTAGGTAGTGCCCCATGCATTTTTCCTGTTGTCCTCACATACACCTACACGGGCTGCTGCATGACTGCCTGCAGTTCTAAGACTCAGTATGTTCATTCTTTGTGTGTGTGTGTGTGTGTGTGTGTGTGAAATGATTCCTTTCCCTGCCCTTTTCTACCTTTTTTATTATTTTTTTAAGACTTAATTTATTTATTCATGAGAGACACAGTGAGAGGCAGACATAGGCAAAGGGAGAAGCAGCCTCCCTCTGGGGAAACTGATGTGAGACTAGATCCCAGGACCCCAGGATCACAATCCAAGGCAAAGGCAGACACTCAACCACTGAGCCACCCAGGTGCTCCCTTTTCTGTCTTTTTAGAAGGAACCCTATACTAGAGCTGCTTGACTCTGGCATGATGGGATTTTCCTCCCTTGATTCCTGTAGCTCTGTTCTTCCTCAAGGTGCATTCATGCTGACAGAGTAGATGAATCATAACAGATTCATATCCCATCCTCTCTCCATACCCAACAGAGAAGTTCTCTCTGGTCTCAACACCCAGATAGGCCTGGACAGTTGCTCCATCGCTTGACAGTGGAGTATCTATTACCCTATTTGTCTTTTGGCAGAAATTACCAGTGTGTATTGATTTGGTTGGCTGCAGTGTTTTGCCTCTCAGTACAAAAGTGAAAGAGGGAGATACTCCATCTACCTGATAATTCCCTAGAAGCCAGGGCACAGCGTGTGACCCAAGCTCAGCCAATCAGATGTCGCAGCCTGAGGCCGATTCTGGAACAAGTGACCCAGGAAAAGAAGGGTCATTTAGGAGCCACGGTGAATATAGCTAAGTTCAGCACTGACAGCAGTGGCTTCTAGCAGCGGTCACCTTTTGCAGAAGCATTAGAGTCTTGTCATTGGACTTGCTTCTTTCTTGGTCCTCAGGCCTAGATCTTTCCTGTGTCCTGCTCTTTTTTTCAGTTTGCACCTTCCTCTAGCCTTCTTTCAGAATCTTTCAAATCTAATATATTTCCATCAAATGTTCAAAAGATAGAATGTTAGAAAATGTTCTTTTTTTTAAAGATTTGAACACTTGAAAAGACATCCTTGTTCTTTTTTTTTTAAGATTTCATTCATTCATTCATTCATGAGAGACACACAAAGAGAGAGAGAGAGGCAGAGACACAGGCAGAGAGAGAAGCAGGCTCCATGCAGGGAGCCCAATGCGGGACTCGATCCCGGGTCTCCAGGACCAGGCCCTGGGCTGAAGGCAGCGCCAAACTGCTGAGCTACCCAGTCTGCCCTGTTCATTTGTTTTTTTTTTTTTTTAATATAGCTCAAATTAATTTATTTTTCTTATAACAAAGTACTGACTCAAAACAAAAGACTGTTGCCAACTCTGGCTTACTGGACAATGCTGACTTTCCTAGTGCCAGCTTCTCCCTAAGAGAACTCTGGTGTGCCCTTTGAGCTATCATTTTCCTTTTTTGCCTGGGAAGTGGCCAGGTATAACTGCATATGCCTGATCTCATAAAAGACAGTTCTATTCCTTTTCTGAACCTGCCAGTTCACATGCATAATGAGAAAATGATCTCACTCAAAGATGAGAAGGAAAGTACCACCTAATTCCATGTGTTAGGAACTTTGCATTTCTGTTCTGGTCCAATATTACTGATATTCTCATTTAATGCTCGCACCAATGTTGAAATGGGCACTTTGACCCAGTGAAAGACTCTGAAATGGGGGGAAAATTACTGAAGTTTTCAGTGGAAAACTAGGTGTTCTTTAGCAACTTCCTCTTCCTGGATATCTGGTTACATGGAGGTCTCTCTGTACCTTTCATTATCTTTGTGAATTTAGGCAATTAAAAGTGCAAATAATTCTTATTCCTAGAGATACAAGTGCTTAAACACTTCCCTGGACACATAAAACCCTATATAAAAGCTTTTGATAACTCTCTATATACAAATAAATGTTTTTAAATTGACTTCCTTTCCCCTTCTAGGGAAAAGGCCAGTTTTCAATCTATTTTTAAGTTCATTTCAGCATTTCTTACTGCCTATCTGTCTAGTTCTTTGGATTCTCCTTTGATATAGTTGTAGCATCTGACTGGTTATCTCATTAATTAATAAGTTAAGTAGGGGGATCCCTGGGTGGCGCAGTGGTTTAGCGCCTGCCTTTGGCCCAGGGCGCGATCCTGGAGACCCGGGATCGAATCCCACGTCAGGCTCCTGGTGCATGGAGCCTGCTTCTCCCTCTGTCTGTGTCTCTGCCTCTCTTTCTCTCTCTGTGACTATCCTAAATAAATAAATAAAAATTTAAAAAAATTAAAAAAAATAAGTTAAGTAGGAATATTGGGCAAACAAGGATCCCATCACTTTTGTCCAAACCTGTAAAATAGTATTGTAAGGAGCTTCCTGTTTCAGTATCTTTCTCTTTGATTTTGCTTTACGATCCACTAACAGATTATTATTCTGAAACAATGCTTTACACATTTTATCTTTGGCCATTTCTCCCAATTACTTCTAGGGTCAATTAGAAAGATTTTTAACTACTGACTTTAGAATTTAACTCCCCCCCACCTCTGACCCCACACATCTTACCTACGTGCTCCAATGTTATCTCCCAAACAACTTACCTTGTATTTACTGATCTTTGCTTTCTCTTTCGGGAGGCCTTCTCCCACTCTGCTTTACCCAGTCCAGTAAATCCTGAAAAGTCAATTCCATTTTACTTTCACCTCTCCCATAAGATCTTTCCAAATCTAACTGGCATAAAGCTATTGTTCCCCACTGTAAAGTGATAGCATGTGTCTATTCATTCATTTGGCAGTCAACCTTGCAATTGTTTTGGGGGCGTGGAAACATTTATGAGTTATGTTCTTAGAGGTAATATGGTGCAGTAACTAAGAATATAGGTAGGAGCCAGGCTGCCTGGCTACAAATCTCAGCTCTGCCTTTTCTTCCTTCTACAAGCTTGGGAAAGTCATACAACTTCTCAGTGGTTTGATTTCTTCACCTCTAACAAGATGATGGCAATTACTGTATAATTACATGACTGAATATATGAATATATGTCAATTGTTTCTAAATATATTTGGTTCAAAATAAGTGTCATATAAACTTTACCATTATGGTTGACATTTTTTCTGTTTTACTTATTCTTGGCTTATTTTCCCAACTGAATTTTAAATTATTTGAGGAAAGAAATAATTTTTTATTGAAGTGTAATTGAGATACAACATTGTATTAGTTTCAGGTATATAACATAATGATTCTACATTTGTATATATTGTGAAATGGTCACCACATTGTTTATTTACCATCTGTTACCGTACAAAGTTACATTTTTTTCTTGTGATGAGAACTTCCTAAGATTTACTTTCTTAGCAACTTTCAGATTTGCAATAAAATATTATTGACTATAGTCCCCATGCTGTACATAATATGCCAATGACTTACTTGTAACTGGACGTTTGTACCTCTTTATCTCCTTCACCTATTTTGCCTACCCCAACTACCTTATCCTCTGGCAATCGCTAGTACACGGTGTCTATGAGTTTGGTTTTGTATTGTTTTGTTTATTCATTTGTTTTGTTTTTTAGCTTCCACAAATAAGTGAAATTATATGGTATTTGTCCTTTCTCTGTTTGACTTATTTCATTTAGCATAATACTCTTGAGGCCCATTCATGTTGTTGAAAATGACAAGATTTTATTTTTTCTTATAGCTAAGTCGTATTCCATTGTGTGTGTGTGTGTGTGTGTGTGTGTGTGTGTGTGAGTAGCCCACATCTTTATTCTTTCATCCTTTAGTAGACTCTTGGCTTGTTTCCATATCTTGGCTATTGTAAATAATACTGAAATGAATGTAAAGGTGCAAATACATCTTCAAATTAGTGTTTTCTTTTTCCACATGTAGCTTTAGATTTGTTGTGTCTTTTGGAGGAAGTGACTTCAGAGTCTTCTATGCTTCCATCTTGAATAGCACTGGGAGAGAAATTATTAAAAAACAAGCAAAAAACCTTTTGTACTATGTATGTCACAAATTTGATGCTTCATCACTTGGTAAAAGGGAGTTATCAAAGGCTTTTGTATAGGATTTGATGTGTCCAAGGCAGCGTTCAAGCACTGTGTGGAAAGATATTAGAAAGGTTGGTTCAAATGGCAAAAGACATGAACAGAAATTTCACAGAGGAAGACATAGACATGGCCAACAAGCACATGAGAAAATTCTCTGCATCACTTGCCATCAGGGAAATACAAATCAAAACCACAATGAGATACCGCCTCACACCAGTGAGAATGGGGAAAATTAAACAAGAAAGGAAACAACATATGTTGGAGAGGATGTGAGAAAAGGGAACCCTCTTGCACTGTTGTTGGGAATGTGAACTGGTGCAGCCACTCTGGAAAACTGTGTGGAGGTTCCTCAAAGAGTTAAAAATAGAGCTACCCTATGACCCAGCAATTGCACTGCTGGGGATTTATCCCAAAGATACAGATGCAGTGAAATGGCAGGACACCTGCACCCCAATGTTTATAGCAGCAATGTCCACAATAGCCAAACTGTGGAAGGAGCCTCAGTGTCCATCAACAGATGAATGGATAAAGATGTGGTCTATATATGCAATGGAATATTACTAAGCCATTAGAAATGACAAATATCCACCATTTGCTTCAACGTGGATGGAACTGGAGGGTATTATGCCGAGTGAAGTAAGTCAATTGGAGGACAAACATTATATGGTCTCATTCATTTGGGGGATATAAAAAATTAGTGAAAGGGAATAAAGGGGAAAGGAGAGAAAATGAGTGGGAAATATCAGTGAGGATGACAGAACATGAGAGACTCCTAACTCTGGGAAACAAACAAGGGGTAGTGGAAGGGGAGGTGGGCGGGGGGCTGGAGTGACTGGGTGACGGGCACTGAGGGGGGTACTTGATGGAATGAGTACTGAGTGTTATGCTATATGTTGGCAAATCGAACTCCAATAAAAAAATATACACACACAGAAAAGAAAGGTTGGTTCAAGGACTACTTCAGTAATTCCAAACATGCAATAGTTTTTTATTCATCTCTAATCAACAGACGTTTATTGGGTATTCACTGTGTGCCAGACATAGAGATCAATCATAGGGATTCAGAATGAATAAGTAACCATTCTGATCTTTAAAATACTTTACATACAGTACAGGAAAATTAATAAGCAAATGAATAGGGGCAGATCATTGCTGAACTTTATACTGGAAGTATGCATAAGCAGAGGTTACTGTGGGAAACAAAGGTAATGACAGAAATGGTTTCTCCAAGGAGGTGATTTTTTAAGATTTATTTATTTATTTTACAGAGAAAGAAAAAGCATGTGGGTGAGAGAGAGGAGGGGAGGGACAGAGGGAGAGAATCTTCAGATAGGCTCCCTGCGGAGCCTGGAATTGACGTGGGACTCGATCTCATGATGCTGATGCTGATATCACGACCCCCGAGATCATGACCTGAGCAGAAACTAAGAGTCAGATGCTTAACCTGATATCCAGGTGCCCCCAGGGAGATGATTCTTAAGCCAACCTTAAACAGAAGGCATTGAGAGGTAAAGATTATGGGAGTGTTCTGAGAAAGCAGAGCACATTTGCGGAGGCCAGAATGAACATGGCAGTGTAAGAGAACTTCAGGGATAAGGCTTGGCTACTGCACAAAACAAAGCTGGAGCAGGGCTCCATTGTACCATAGAAAAGATTCAGATCATTTCCTATGGCAAAAGAGAATGTGTGGAGATTTAGATTTGTATAATAAATGATTAATAAAATTTATAGACTCTTGTGATTCCAAGTTATGCTTCATTTTAATATTACAGAGATAAAGATGCATCTTTTTTTAAAAAGTTTTTTTAAAGATTTTTTTTATTTGTTTGACAGAGAGAAAGAACATAAGCAGGGGGAGTAGTGTGCAGATGGAAAGGGAGAGGCAGACTCCCTACTGAGCAGGGAGCCCTAAGTGGGGCTTGATCCCAGGACTCTGGGATCGTGACCTGAGCTGAAGGGAGACACTTTACTGACTGAGCCACCCAGGTGCCCCAAGGATGTTTCTTATGTGAGCACAATTGATGTGATAGTGATTCCCAACATCAAGAACAACAAACTTCCCCAACCAGTAACCACCAAGCAATCTCCACTCTTCAGTGATGTTTTCAACGTTTTCTTAATACAAGAAAATACACTATATTAGGGTATCTCATATAGTAGCATCTTAGTTAAGTATGCCATAGCTTATGAGATGAATTATCTGGCCCACTGAGAATAGGGATTTGCAAAAAGAAGGTAAATCTCAGAAAGTATTGAGGGAGGAGAGATGGGAAGAGAGGGATCTCAAGCAAAGACTTGGAAGAGCCACAGACTAACCAGAACTTCAAAGTAGTGGTCTGTGGCAGGTAAGCAGATGATGAACACTGGCTGGCTGACCAACATCTGCCTGGCATCAGCCTCAGGTTTATGGCATAAAATTATGAAAAAAGAAAATGCTGTAGGAAGGGATGGCTTGCCATTTTGAAAAGCTGTTTTTCTCTCCTCTCAAATATTTAACTTCTACCACGCTGCATGTTCTTATATTCATTTTATTGTATCATCCTATTAATATATAAAGTCTGATAGTTATTCATTGCTAATCAGGTTGAAATAAATCATGTTACACGTTAAACTGAGCTTAATTTATCCTCTTTTTTGCATCTGACAGGGTGCTTTTAGAACAATAAGTTCCACAAATGTCAGAGCACAAACAAACCTTCATTAGAAGCGGTTCTCTACTATTACATAAACTATGATGAGAAACAAAGGACATCACGTCCTAAGAGGCAAACTTTTCAATCATCTAACAAAAGGATACTCCCTCAAATTTGTAAATATGAATTCTTCGCTTGCAATATTAAAGCTCTTGTAGCTGCTGGATAAAAATTGTTACTCAGATAATTCATGCAGCGAAAATGTGCTTGAGTCATTAGTTCCTGGGAACAATTCATGTGTATTGTATATTTATATACTTATATAAAACTAAAAAAAATGTATCTAAAGAGATATATTTTTAAAATCCCCTAGTGATAGATAATTATCTAATTAATAAATTATCTAATTGATAAGTTTCTAATTATAAGGAACTGTCTTTTATCCTCATAAACAAAGCTGTATTCAGTATGACATGTAAATCACCAAGTCTTATGACAAATGACAGATGTGGTAATAAAGCAAAGTAGTGAGTAATATAATATTGCTGTTTCAATTTAAAAAGTGAGTAGTCCTGTCTGTCTGGATGAACTGCGTTTTATTCAGTTGGTAGCATGATCTAGTGCTACAATTAATAATGAAGGAGTTTAGAAGAGGATGTCTTTTTAAATTGTTTTGCTATAAACTCTGATGTGATACAAATAACTTGGTACAGATTTTTATAGTGAAACTGAGGAATATGATGTCTTATTCAGTGAATTACTAAGTAGGTCTGATTTTAAAAAAGCTAATTAATCAACTGATTCTCTACATCATTGCAGAAACTAATACTAGGCAGCTTTCAGAGATATAAATAACCGATTAAAAATAAAATTGTTTTCCATATAAAAAAGAAAAACAAAACAAAAAATTGGTAAAGGAATATGAGTGAAGAAAAAATAAAAGTAGAAAATAAGGTAAAGCCTTTAAAGATCAGCTTGATGTATGAGATGATTTTTGAGAAATTGCTAAATGTGGTTTAAAAATATATCCAGATCAAATAAATAGTAAGCACAAATAACTTGTAGATTTTTGTCCTTTAAATTTTTAAATTAATATTAGTTCAGCTTCAACTTTATCAATTAATTTTTGTTTAACCCTATAGTATGTAATAATGTCACTTCATAAGAATTGTAGTTTTGGCTTATGAGTTTTAAAGATTGATTTATCTGAGAGAGAGAGAGAGAGAGAATGGGAGAGGGGCAGAGGGAGAAGGAGAGAGAGTCCCAAGCCAACTACCCACTGAGCACAGTGTCTGACAAGTGGGGCTCCATCCCAGGACCCTGAAATCATGACTTGATCCCACAATCCTGAGATCATGACCTGAGCCCAAATCAAGAATCAGATGCTTAACTGACCAAGCCATCCAGGTGCCCTGGCCTGTGAGTTTTAAAAAGACAAGTTTTGAGATACAAAGTTCCCAAGCCATTACTTGTACAGTGAGACTTCATTGATGAAATTATATCCTTAAAGTTGTGTTGTTTAATTTATGCATAATACATAACTGGGATCTTTTCAAGTAAGTGAAATACAATTAACAATTACCTTAAAAAATTCTATTAGATACTCATAATGCTAACAACATCTTTATCACAGTGTTTTTATTTTGTTCTCCAATTCTTTATTTCCATTTAATTAATTTTCAACATTCAAATTTCAACAAATATTTATTTATTTATTTTTTAATTTTATTATCAACAAATTTTTTTTAAGGGCCTATTATGACCCATTGTGTCATTTAAATCTCACCTTCTCTCCCTCATGGCCGTTATCCAGATAAGAAAACTGTCAAATTCTTAAGTGACAGAGAAGAGGTAATTAAAGATAAACTTGTAAACATTTTTTTAGCATAATACTCTATTAGCTGCTATATAGCATATTTCTTCTTAGTTATGCTCTTAGTGGATGCCATAGTTGAGTCTGAATTTTTATGTCCCTAACTTTGGGTCACACACCTCAATTCATCAATCTTGTGGAGGTTTGAGAGCTATCCACACCAGTATTCTTTGAATCCTCAGTTTAAGACAGAATTAGCATACAATACTGTAACTCTCCCACCTTAGAACCTGTGTTTTCTCTTCAGTAAGTTCTATGCATTTTCTCTTTAAATGAAGAGAAATATATTGTTAGTTATACTGATACTGATACATAATCAGTACTTGTATACATATATCAGTACTTGTTACTTGTTACTTGTATTGTTACTCAGGGGATAACAGGTTGATTGCTTTCCATTTTAGATTAAAGCCATTGGATGTTAGTTTATATTCTCCAAAAACAATTAGTTAAATTCTTTTCCATTCTAGAAACAAAATACCACTAACAGAATAAAACAAAATGAGAGGTCAATTCATCTTATTTGACAGATGCACCACCAATTTCAAAGATAAAAACTGACAATCTCAGTTTCATTAACAGATCTCCTGTACCATATTAGTGAGTTAGGAGAACTCAGGTTCTTGAATGCAAGCTGGAAGTGCAAACTGGCTTAATGAGGCCAGCGATCATATGTTTGCCTGGTCTAGTCTTGACTTATACTTGTCCTATCATTTACTCTGGTTTAATGACTATCCAAATTTTTCAATTTTTATGGAAATGTTATTCATTTTAAGATGAATTAGTTGGATTGTGTTTCATAGATTTCTGCTTTGCTTGCAGCTTCTGCCCTAGTCTGGTCTAGTAGTTTGTGATACCCATGTGGAGTGAAAAGATTTCCCACTCTAATATGTGGTTAAATCTGAAAGACAATGATCAGCCTGTCTCTCTCTACTCCAAGCTTTTCCAGCTTCCTTTCAGAGACTCTATGCATTTTGCTTGCTGATAAAACAAAGAGCTCTCGGACCTCAGGGACTAGGGACAGCTAACTCCTTCTGTGCCAGGTGCACAAAACTGCCAGGATACCAGTCATTGGGGCTAGTAGGAAATGTACACAGTTTTGCTCAATGTATGAGAAATATGTATGAAAAATAGAGGGGGAATAGTCTGTTTCATAGAGAGTTTCTTTTCATTTATTATATGGCCTAAATCTACAACCATATTTCATGGTTTGAAAAATTTTATATTGGAATAAACTCCTTTGGCCGCAACAACAGAAAAAGAGAAATGAATGTTTAATGAAATATTAGGTACTGAATATACAGGTCTTAAAAAAAGAGTTGATAATAAACATGTAACTTGCACACAAAGTTTATTTTGTTTATTACCCATTGTGGAAACCATAGGTGTGTCACTAACCACAACTTCTGATGGGAAGATGAAAATTTGCTGAAGAAGCACTAGTGTTCACTTCAAATTCCTTTTGCCTTTTGTTAAAAATTAGTTAGAAATTTAGAATCAAGTATTCAAAGAATGGACAGGCAAAAATATTCATATTTTGGACATGTAACAAACTCTAATTATTGAAACAACGCTTCCAAAAAGAACACTTTGAAATGGCTCTTTACAAAAGGAGAGGCTAAACAAATTAAATAATGAGAGCTCAACCACCATAAAGACTTAATTTTGGAATTTTATACTGCACTTTGGAATATCTTGGGTTTTGGGAAGAATGTTTTGTTGGCACTTCTCTCTTTGAATATATTTATATATTTTGAAGTATTTAGATTTGGCTTAATATTCAAAACAGATATTTGTTGATGTATCAGAAATATTTTGCAAAGAAAGTTATTATAAATAAAAGGAAAACCCAATATCTATAAGAATATTTACATGTTTCAATATAAAAATATTATAATTGAGATTATACTCCATGTAGCATAATTTGCTTTTTATTTACCAGGTACCTTAGTGTTTATGGAGAGAGTATTTTTTTCCAGTTAAAATTTTTATGGTGTACAAAAGAGAAGATTTAAATGTCCCCAGTTTCTTGTGTATTATCCATAAAATGCATCTTTGAAGAAGTTTGCAGGTAATTTTACACAAAATTGAAAATAAGAAGATCATATAGAAAAAGTACATTAAAAAAATACCTGTGATATGGTACTCGAGATATATATAAATAAGAACCTGTTTAAAGTACCTAAATATGTACATGAATACTTTGTCTGCTTATACTATTTTTAAACTTATTTCTCTTGGTAAATTTTCATAGGAAAAAATACCTAACTCTTTCAGAATGTACTTCCTAAAATCAAGGATAGTCACTGATGAAATAATACAGCTATCAGAATATGGAAATGAATGTTGTATATATTTAATATTCATATAAGATAAGGAAGATAAGGAAGTTTTGCTAAGGATATGTGCTCTTTTTTATTTTTAGGAAGGGTTTTATTTTGAAAATAGTTACTGAATAGAATTTTTTATTGGTTCATCAATATATTGAAACCAAATTGTCAGTTCTTAATTAAATATTTTTAAATTATATAATTTTTTTGCTTCCATTCACTGCTAAATGTGCACCAATTTGCATGACAAATTATATGGTCTACCTGCTTATTTTTAAAGAATATGTGAAAATTGGGGCACCTGATTGGCTCAGTCAGTAGAGTATGTGACTCTTGATTTGGGGATTAAGAGCTTAAGCCCCATGTTGGTCATAGAGTTTACTTTAAAAAAATAATATATATACATTTACATATACATATGAAAATTAAACTTATATAAAAAAAAGAGAGAGAAGGGCATTCTAGGAATTTGATTCTACTGTGAACTGAGGTTACCACTCTCTGTCTCCCCTCTTTGTCATAATTATTTGTGATCTTGGAAATGCAGTTATGTTGATTAAACATGACTGTGAAGCCTCTCTATAATGGAACAGATTCAGAGTTGGCTGGTTAGAAGCCCCAAAAGCTGACCTGAAATTGCAAATAATAGTTTTAAATTATGACTCCCTCTTCCACAAATGGAGGGAGATAGAGTTCTCATGGAGATTAAATAAAAAACAACAACCAGGGATTAGAAAAACAAAAAAACTCCCACGTCACACAAATGGTTGTCAGGTTTTCTTTTCTTTTCTTTTCTTTTCTTTTCTTTTCTTTTCTTTTCTTTTCTTTTCTTTTCTTTCTTTTCTTTCTTTTCTTTTCTTTTCTTTTTTTCTTTTCTTTCTTTTCTTTTTTCTTTTTTCTTTTCTTTTCTTTTTTCTTTTCTTTTCTTTCTTTTTTCTTTTCTTTTCTTTTCTTTTCTTTTCTTTTCTTTTCTTTTCTTTTTTTCTTTTCTTTTCTTTTCTTTTTTTTCTTTTCTCCTTTCCTTTCCTTTCCTTTCCTTTCCTTTCCTTTCCTTTCCTTTCCTTTCCTTTTCCTTTCCTTTCCTTTCTTTATTTTTTAAAAAGATTTATTTATTCATTCATTCATTCAGAGAGCGAGAGAGGCAGAGACACAGGCAGAGGGAGAAGCAGGCTCCATGCAGGAAGCCTGACGTGGGACTTGATCCTGGCTTTCCAGGATCACACCCGGGGCTGCAGGCGGCGCTAAACTGCTGCGCCACCGGGACTGCCCAGGTTTTCTTTTAAATTGATATTTGTCCAAAGTATTTTTTACAGTATTTAACCAAAACATTTTAAACTTGTTGGGAGAAAAAAAAAATGATATTGAGGAGGAGAATCACACTCCATTGTGAATGAGGTATTGGAAGAGATCTTATCTTCATTCTTATAAAGGAAATCAAGGGGCTTCTAATGAACTTCAGAAACATCGGACTATTCATTCAGTGCCTCAAGAAATCTTTGTACTTGGTCTTTCTGAGTCCTGTCAAAATAGAGGACAAATATATATACAAAAAGACCAAATAATGAGGTACAGAGAGTGTTTTCCTAGCCTTATTTCATGAGTAGATGGTTATAAAAATAAACCAAAAGAGAGATCAAATGAATACAGTATTTAAACTACCCTCCAACTTGTCAATCCATTCATCCATCTACTTATCCATTCACCCACCTACCCATCCACCCAATCATTCATATGTTCAACTAATAGTTAATGATCGCTTTTTTTTTTTTTACATATTTCATTAGCAAAAACACAAACACCTGGCTTTGATTTTAAATCGTGTACAGTCTAATCCAGGGATTAAATGTCATTGAGTATATTTCTGTGTGGCTAGAGGATTTATGCTTACCACTATTTGGGGGCAAGATGAGTTCTTTTCTGAGAATTCAGAAAAATGTTATCTTAGAGTTACTCTCTATGTTAGTAACATCCCCATCCTTAGGTAAATACAGTTAATCTCCACTTAACTTCTCAAGTTCATTTCAACAAATGCTTATCGATTACTTACAAGCCAGGCATGGGGGTACAGAAAAAATTGATGAAACACCATCTGTGCACACAAAGAGAGCACAGGAACCCATGGATAACCTGAAAACCATCCCACTGATGCTCTAACCAAGGTGTGTGCAGTGTACTGTGGGAGCACAGAAAAGGTGCACCTAATCTGACCTGAGAATGGTAGAGAAGGGAAATGGTATCAGAGAATACCTCTAGGAAAAATTTTAAAGGATGGATGAAAATTAACCAGATTAAAAAAAAAAGAGAGAGAGAGAGAGGGAAAGGAATTCCAGAAGTGGGCAATGTATGAACAGAGGCACAGAGGTAATAAAATGTATGATGGAGAATTACAAACAAACTGGTGCTGCGAAAGCATAGAGACAGACTGCCATTGTGGGCAGGGGACAAGCTGGAGTGGAAGACTGGGATCTGTCATGCAGGAACTTGCGTGGGCTTTTGAGGAGATTGAAGCTTGAGACGTCATTGAAACAGTTTTAGGAAGAAGAGAAAGCTATCAAAGACAAGGAATGGGCAGGGGTAAGAGAAGAGCTAGGAAAGTGTGACATCATGTCTGCCAAGGAAGCTTTTCAAGAAGGAAGCTATCTTAGTAACAATTTACAGAAATGCACATCCAAGTAGGGAATGAAAAATGTTTTTTGGATAGAGCAGTTAGGGAGGAAAATATAAGGCTAAATGTAGACTGTATTATTCTGCTCTGTAGACTTGGGGGCTGGCATTAAATGGGTGTTCAAAAAACGTTTGTGAGACAATGAAAGAATAAATAAGTAAGGTACAGTTGAGCAATATAGGGGTTAGGGGTGCCAATTCCCATGTGATCAAAAATTCGTGTGTAACTTTGACTCCCCCCAACACTTAACCACTGTAGCCTAGTGTTGACTGGATGCCTTACCATTAACATAAGCAGATTAACAGATATTTTTTATGTTTCATTGTACTGTATTCTTACAATAAAGTAAGTTAGAGAAAAGAAAATGTTCTTAAGAAAATCATAAGGAAAATAATATTTATGGTACCATACTATGAAAACCTGCATGTAAGTAGACTTGCACAGTTCTAACCTGTGTTGCCCAAGGGCCATTGCATATTAAGTTATGCTTAATAAAGGACCTCTTTTGAGAATATAGAAGCACGTCTCTGTGCCTAGATTGTAATAATGGTCTAACATTGTAACAAGTATTATATCGAAGAAAATGGTGATAATACTCAATTATGTTATAGTAATACAAAATAATCTGTTAATATCTATGAAGTATTTTGAGACTCTCATAAGTAGGCATTGCATTGCAGGGATATATTTTTATTATGTCCCTTCCTATACCAATATGCACAAATAGATGGCTGAATTATGCCAGTGACAAAATAAGTCCAATGTGCAATTGGACTCTTTTAATTTAGAAATGATCATTTGTATGTCCTGAAATATGCCAAGTTGTGTCTAGAAGGCTGTGAACAGCTGTCTTGTGTAGCTAATGGCTTTTCTCACCAAAAATGTAAGAAGTAGATATAATAGACATGATGTGTTCTGGATATTGAAGGTGGAGTAGAGAGAGACTTCCTTGCACAAAATTTTAATGTAATTGGCATGGGTTTAGGATTGTATTTTTCTACATATAGTTCAGGGTATTCAGTGTACCTACTGTCAATTGGCAATTCTACTAAGATTTTTAAAAGTAAGAAACTAATTATAGCTGGACTTAATAAAACTCTAACAATACAGCCTTTGCCTGTTTATCTTCTTAGTCTGCAGGTTGAGAGAGTCAAATGCTAAATGCTCCAGAAATTAATTTCCCAAGATTCAAATGCAGTTTAAGGAAATGAGTCATTTACTCTTCTTGTAAATGCTGCAAGAGAGGAGCTCTGCAAAAGTTTGCCAGTTTGAAAATTTCTACATTGTGTTTTTACTCATAACGGGACATTTCGGTCTTTGTACTTACTTTCAAAAAGTACATATTTAATGTTTCATATGTCATTATTTCTATTGCATATCTTCATTATATAATAAACTATTATGAATGATCATTTAGAAACTGTCCGAATGTTACCAAGCAATAATTCTTAGGTTTAAATTAACACCCTAATTCTATGGACATGTTTTCAAGGACATGAAAAATTGAAAACAGTGACGTTTGATTTTCCATCAAGGTCGTGTGACAGAGCACTTGTCTGTATTGCAATATTGCTGAGTATCACAAATAAGTAGAAGTTATAATCCTTATTCTCATGAGTTTGATTTATGCTTTCTTTACTCCTTCATTGACTATTTTAGTAGTGGCTTTTTCTTTGGTGTTTGAAGCATTATGACTTTTTACTTTAAAAGATTCATTGTGATGGCCATTGCAAGCAAACCAATAACCTCTTTTGTGCTTAGAAGTTTATTTACTAATGAAAATGCATCACTAAAACATTCTTTTTTCATTTGGTAGAATAATTTGTGTTTCTTGAACACAATGTCATTGTACTTCCTGAGGCCAAAGAAGTATATTCATCTAGAAAATAATGCTGATAAATTTTTAAAAGGATTTGAATCATTTAAAAATAGAATAGGTTCTAGAAAGCAAAGCTAGTGTAATCTTTGGGAGTTTGGAGGATTATTTAACACTTATCCAGCAATTGGTGATTACATTGTAAAGCATTCAAACTAGTCATGTGGACTATATCAAATTATCCAAAAGATTTAAATTCCCTTGCAGAAGTAAGCAAATGATCCTGTTTTCACATCTGTCGTCAAAGCACAGCTCCGTCTACTGGATTCCAAGCAAAAAGCAGCTTTGCTTATAGGGAGATGTATTGTCATTGGTAGTGTGAAACTTGAGAAAAGTACTGCTTGTTCACTCCAGTTGTCAACGAAGGAAGTCACATCCATGAGCCATTTGCTTGCTGAGGAAACCAGCAGAACAGTAGTGGTAGAATTGCAGGTTTCTGATGAGTTATCCATCATCTGTGTAATATATACTCCTGTTTTCTCACTATTACTACTACCTGGCCTGGAATGAGAAGGGAAGGCCTCAGGCTTTGAGGTCGATGAAGGGAATTCTTTTTTTTTTTTTTTTTTTTAATTAACTTTTATTGGTGTTTAATTTACCAACATACAGAAAAACACCCAGTGCTCATCCCGTCAAGTGTCCACCTCAGTGCCCGTCACCCATTCCCCTCCAACACCCGCCCTCCTCCCCTTCCACCACCCCTAGTTCGTTTCCCCGAGTTAGGAGTCTTTATGTTCTGTCTCCCTTCCTGATATTTCCCAACATTTCTTTTCCCTTCCTTTATATTCCCTTTCACTATTATTCATATTCCCCAAATGAATGAGAACATACACTGTTTGTCCTTCTCCGATTGACTTATTTCACTCAGCATAATACCCTCCAGTTCCATCCACGTTGAAGCAAATGGTGGGTATTTGTCGTTTCTAATTGCTGAGTAATATTCCATTGTATACATAAACCACATCTTCTTTATCCATTCATCTTTCGATGGACACCGAGGCTCCTTCCACAGTTTGGCTATCGTGGCCATTGCTGATAGAAACATCGGGGTGCAGGTGTCCCGACGTTTCATTGCATCTGAATCTTTGGGGTAAATCCCCAACAGTGCAATTGCTGGGTCGTAGGGCAGGTCTATTTTTAACTCTTTGAGGAACCTCCACACAGTTTTCCAGAGTGGCTGCACCAGTTCACATTCCCACCAACAGTGTAAGAGGGTTCCCTTTTCTCCGCATCCTCTCCAACATTTGTTGTTTCCTGCCTTGTTAATTTTCCCCATTCTCACTGGTGTGAGGTGGTATCTCATTGTGGTTTTGATTTGTATTTCCCTGATGGCAAGTGATGCAGAGCATTTTCTCATGTGCATGTTGGCCATGTCCATGTCTTCCTCTGTGAGATTTCTCTTCATGTCTTTTGCCCATTTCATGATTGGATTGTTTGTTTCTTTGGTGTTGAGTTTAATAAGGTCTTTATAGATTTTGGAAACTAGCCCTTTATCTGATATGTCATTTGCAAATATCTTCTCCCATTCTGTAGGTTGTCTTTTAGTTTTGTTGACTGTTTCCTTTGCTGTGCAAAAGCTTCTTATCTTGATGAAGTCCCAATAGTTCATTTTTGCTTTTGTTTCTTTTGCCTTCGTGGATGTATCTTGCAAGAAGTTACTGTGGCCAAGTTCAAAAAGGGTGTTGCCTGTGTTCTCCTCTAGGATTTTGATGGAATCTTGTCTCACATTTAGATCTCTCATCCATTTTGAGTTTATCTTTGTGTATGGTGAAAGAGAGTGGTCCAGTTTCATTCTTCTGCATGTGGATGTCCAATTTTCCCAGCACCATTTATTGAAGAGACTGTCTTTCTTCCAATGGATAGTCTTTCCTCCTTTATCGAATATTAGATGGCCGTACATTTCAGGGTCCACTTCTGGGTTCTCTATTCTGTTCCATTGATCTATGTGTCTGTTTTTGTGCCAGTACCACACTGTCTTGATGACCACAGCTTTGTAATACAACCTGAAATCTGGCATTGTGATGCCCCCAGCTAAGGTTTTCTTTTTTAAAATTCCCCTGGCTATTCGGGGTCTTTTCTGATTCCACACAAATCTTAAAATAATTTGTTCTAACTCTCTGAAGAAAGTCCATGGTATTTTGATAGGGATTGCATTAAACGTATAAATTGCCCTGGGTAACATTGACATTTTTACAATATTAATTCTGCCAATCCATGAGCATGGAATATTTTTCCATCTCTTTGTGTCTTCCTCAATTTCTTTCAGAAGTGTTCTATAGTTTTTAGGGTATAGATCTTTTACCTCTTTGGTTAGGTTTATGCCTAGGTATCTTATGCTTCTGGGTGCAATTGTAAATGGGATTGACTCCTTAATTTCTCTTTCTTCAGTCTCATTGTTAGTGTATAGAAATGCCATTGATTTCTGGGCATTGATTTTGTATCCTGCCACGCTACCAAATTGCTGTATGAGTTCTAGCAATCTGGGGGTGGAGGCTTTTGGGTTTTCTATGTAGAGTATCATGTCATCGGCGAAGAGGGAGAGTTTGACTTCTTCTTTGCCAATTTGAATGCCTTTAATGTCTTTTTGTTGTCTGATTGCTGAGGCGAGGACTTCCAGAACTATGTTGAACAGCAGTGGTGAGAGTGGACATCCCTGTCTTGTTCCTGATCTTAGGGGAAAGGCTCCCAGTGCTTCCCCATTGAGAATGATATTTGCTGTGGGCTTTTCGTAGATGGCTTTTAAGATGTCGAGGAAAGTTCCCTCTATCCCAACACTCTGAAGGGTTTTGATCAGGAATGGATGCTGTATTTTGTCAAATGCTTTCTCTGCATCTAATGAGAGTATCATATGGTTCTTGGTTTTTCTCTTGCTGATATGATGAATCACATTGATGGTTTTACGAGTGTTGAACCAGCCTTGTGTCCCAGGGATAAATCCTACTTGGTCATGGTGAATAATTTTCTTAATGTGTTGTTGGATCCTATTGGCTAGTATCTTGTTGAGAATTTTTGCATCCATGTTCATCAGGGATATTGGTCTGTAATTCTCCTTTTTGGTGGGGTCTTTGTCTGGTTTCGGAATTAAGGTGATGCTGGCCTCATAGAACGAATTTGGAAGTACTCCATCTCTTTCTATCTTTCCAAACAGCTTTAGTAGAATAGGTATGATTTCTTCTTTAAACGTTTGATAGAATTCCCCTGGGAAGCCATCTGGCCCTGGACTCTTGTGTCTTGGGAGGTTTTTGATGACTGCTTCGATTTCCTCCCTGGTTATTGGCCTGTTCAGGTTTTCTATTTCTTCCTGCTCCAGTTTTGGTAGTTTGTGGCTTTCCAGGAATGCGTCCATTTCTTCTAGATTTCCTAATTTATTGGCGTACAGCTGTTCATAATATGTTTTTAAAATCGTTTGTATTTCCTTGGTGTTGGTAGTGATGTCCCCTTTCTCATTCATGATTTTATTAATTTGAGTCTTCTCTCTCTTCTTTTTAATAAGGTTGGCTAATGGTTTATCTATCTTATTAATTCTTTCAAAGAACCAACTCCTGGTTCTGTTGATCTGTTCCACAGTTCTTTTGGTCTCGATATCATTGAGTTCTGCTCGAATTTTAATTAACTCTCTTCTTCTGCTGGGGGTGGGGTCTATTTGTTGCTTTTTCTCTAGTTCTTTTATGTGTAAGGTGAGCTTTTGAATTTGAGATCTTTCCAGTTTTTGAATGTATGCTTGTATTGCGATGTATTTCCCCCTCAGGACTGCTTTTGCTGCATCCCAAAGATTTTGAACGGTTGTATCTTCATTTTCATTAGTTTCCATGAATCTTTTTAATTCTTCCTTAATTTCCTGGTTGACCTTTTCATCTTTTAGCAGGATGGTCCTTAACCTCCACGTGTTTGTGGTCCTTCCATATTTCTTGTTGTGATTAAGTTCTAATTTCAAGGCATTATGGTCTGAAAATATACAGGGGACTATCCCGATCTTTTGGTATCGGTTCAGACCCGATTTGTGACCCAGTATGTGGTCTATTCTGGAGAAAGTTCCATGTGCACTTGAGAAGAATGTGTATTCAGTTGAGTTTGGATGTAAAGTTCTGTAGATATCTGTGAAATCCATCTGGTCCAGTGTATCATTTAAAGCTCTCGTTTCTTTGGAGATGTTGTGCTTAGAAGACCTATCCAGGGTAGAAAGAGCTAGATTGAAGTCACCAAGTATAAGTGTATTATTATCAAGGTATTTCTTGAGTTTGGTTATTAATTGGTTTAAATATTTGGCAGCTCCCACATTCGGGGCATATATATTGAGGAGTGTTAAGTCCTCTTGTTGGATAGATCCTTTGAGTATGAGATAGTGTCCCTCTTCATCTCTCACTATAGTCTTCGGGGTAAATTTTAATTTATCTGATATAAGGATGGCAACCCCTGCTTTCTTTTGAGGACCATTTGAATGGTAAATGGTTCTCCAACCTTTTATTTTCAGGTTGTAGGTGTCCTTCTGTCTAAAATGAGTCTCTTGTAGACAGCAAATAGATGGGTCCTGCTTTTTTATCCAGTCTGAAACCCTGCGCCTTTTGATGGGGTCATTAAGCCCGTTCACGTTCAGAGTTACTATTGATAGATATGAGTTTAGTGTCATCATATCTATTCAGTCCTTGTTTTTGTGGATTGTTCCACTGAACTTCTTCTTAAAGGGGAATTTTAAGAGTCCCCCTTAAAATTTCTTGCAGAGCTGGTTTGGAGGTTACATATTCTTTCAGTTCCTGCCTGTCTTGGAAGCTCTTTATCTCTCCTTCCATTTTGAATGAAAGCCTTGCGGGGTAAAGTATTCTTGGTTGCATGTTCTTTTCATTTAGGACCCTGAATATATCCTGCCAGTCCTTTCTGGCCTGCCAGGTCTCTGTGGAGAGGTCTGCTGTTACCCTAATATTCCTCCCCATAAAAGTCAGGGACTTTTTTTCTCTTGCTGCTTTAAGGATCTTCTCCTTATCTTTGGAATTTGCAAGCTTCACTATTAAATGTCGAGGTGTTGAACGGTTTTTGTTGATTTTAGGGGGGGATCTCTCTATTTCCTGGATCTGAATGCCTGTTTCCCTTCCCAGATTCGGAAAGTTTTCAGCTAGGATTTGTTCAAATACATATTCTGGCCCTCTGTCCCTTTCCGCGCCCTCGGGAACCCCAATTAAACGTAGGTTTTTCTTCCTCAGGCTATCATTTATTTCCCTTAATCTATCCTCATGGTCTTTTAATTGCCTGTCTCTTTTTTCCTCAGTTTCCCTCTTTGCCATCAACTTGTCTTCTATGTCACTCACTCGTTCTTCCACCTCGTCAAGCCTCGTCGTTAGGACTTCTAGCTTGGATTGCATCTCATTTAATTGATTTTTAATTTCTGCCTGATTAGATCTAAATTCTGCAGTCATGAAGTCTCTTGAGTCCTTTATGGTTTTTTCTAGAGCCACCAGTAGCTGTAAAATAGTGCTTCTGAATTGGCTTTCTGACATTGAATTGTAATCCATATTTTGTAACTCTGTGGGAGAGTGGGCTGTTTCTGATTCTTTTTTTTGAGGGGTTTTCCTTCTAGTCATTTTGCTCAGTGCAGAGTGGCCAAAAACAAGTTGTATTGGGAAAAGGAGAAAAAGAGAGAGAAGGAAAGAAAAGAGAAAAAGAAAAAAGAGAAAGAAGAAAAAAATAGGGGAAAAAGAGAAGAAAAAGAAAGAAAGGAGAAAAAAGAAAAAAGGGGGGGTGGGGGAAGCAATCAGAAATCAAGAAGAAAGAGAGAAAAAAAAAAGCACAAAACAAAACAAACAAAAACAAAAACAAAAACAAAAACAAAAAAACAAAAAACAAAAAAAACCACGGGGGAGTATCTTCCGATTCTGTGTACTTTAAGTCCCTTGACTTCCCTTGGAACTGGTCCGTCTAGCTGGTCTTCTGGGGGAGGGGCCTGCTGTGCTGATTCTCAGGTTTTAAAATTTTTTTTTTTTTTTAATTTTTTTATTTATTTATGATAGTCACAGAGAGAGAGAGAGAGGCAGAGACACAGGCAGAGGGAGAAGCAGGCTCCATGCACCGGGAGCCTGATGTGGGATTCGATCCCGGGTCTCCAGGATCACGCCCTGGGCCAAAGGCAGGCGCCAAACCGCTGCGCCACCCAGGGATCCCTGATTCTCAGGTTTTAGCACTTGGGGGAGCTGCTGTGCCCCTGCCTGGTGCAGGGCTCGGTGGGGGTTGTTCACCCCGTGAGGCCCCGGGAGGAAGCCACAGTGGCGGGGGCAGCTCTGGGACCCTGGAGTCAGCCCCCGCAGTAGCTCCGGGGCTCTCCGTCTGCAGGGCCTGGGGGCTCCGGGGCGGGGCCGCTGATCTGCTCAGCTCGGGGCAGGAGCGTCCTCGCTGTCCTGGGCCCTCCCGGCCTCTGCCTGTCCCGGGGGAGGCCGGATCCTGGGCTGTGTCCCGGCGCCCTGTGCTCCGGGGCCTGCGCTGTTGGATTCGCGCTCCCGGCGGTGCAGCCCCCTCCGCGGAGCCGCCGCCCGAGCCCCTCCGAGCTGTTCCCGGAGCCGCGCAGCCCCCTCCGCGCGGAGCTTCTTCCTCTGCGCGAGCCGCCGCCGCTGAGCTGTTCCCGGAGCCGCGCAGCCCCCTCCGCGGAGCCGCCGCCCGAGCCCCTCCGAGCTGTTCCCGGAGCCGCGCCGCCCCCTCCGCGGAGCTTCTTCCTCCGCCTGAGCCGCCGCCGCCGAGCTGTTCCCGGAGCCCCGCAGCCCCCTCCGCGGAGCTTCTTCCTCCGCCCGAGCCGCCGCCGCCGAGCTGTTCCCGGAGCCCCGCAGCCCCCTCCGCGGAGCCGCCGCCCGAGCCCCTCCGAGCTGCTCCGGGTCCCGCCGAGCGCTGCAGCCCTTAGGGAGCTCGGCGCACTCTCCGGGGCGCAGTTCCTCTGTTACTGTCCCGGGGAGCCCGAGGGCATCCCCGCCTTTCTGGGGATCCTGCTCCAATTCCCGGGGAGCCCCTTTCCGCGGGGAAGGTTGGTGCAGCTCCTGCTCCTCCGGGCCGGGGCTCTCCTGTCCTGGGGACACTCGCCCCGGCCTCAGCCCGGCTCCTCGCGGGGCCCCTCCCCCTCGGAGGCCTTTTGTGTCTTTATTTCTTTTTCCCCGTCTTCCTACCTTGATAGAAGCGCGAACTCTTCTCACTGTAGCGTTCCAGCTGGTCTCTCTTTAAATCTCAGGCCGAATTCGTAGGTTTTCAGGATGATTGGATGGTTTTCTAGGTAATTTGCTGAGGACAGGTGACCTGGAGACCCTACTCTTCCGCCATCTTGCCCCTCCCCTGATGAAGGGAATTCTTTGAGGAGGCACTGGATAGCCTGAGGCTGGAGACCAGCATTCCAGACCTCCCTTTGACAAAAGTAACCAGTGATTTTGGACAGTTTACACTCTTCTGTGGTGTTCTCTTCCTTGCTTTGCAAAATGTGGAGTTTGAGCTAGATGATTTCCAAGATCTCTCCCAATTCTAACAAAGGCCCTTTTAGAATTTCCTCCTTGTTTCTAAAAAAGCCTTTAACATTTCAAGAGTGAAGAAACTTGCCATTGCATTTAAGAATGAAGGGAGAAAGGCAAGGATGGACAGCAGACCTAAGCATTCAACTATGATTCCTTTTCTATCTCCTTGCTTTCTCTTCTGCCCATTATCTGATTTTCTCTAAAGTGACATTACCCAAATGCATAAAATGAAATTATATCCTTTAAGATGGTACACCTCATATGTGATGATTAACATCCTGATTATTACACAAGGCTTGGTAGAAAATGATGTGAGAGCCCTATAGCTGGCTTGGATGAAGCCTTCTATTTGGTGTTCCAATCTCATTTAAAGTGTATGATGTGAGAGAATTCATTTTACTATTTTACCTTCTTTTGTATGATACTGTTTTTTTTAAAACCTTACTTTCTTCATAATTGTCTTTATATTTCTGAAAATTCACTTTAGTGGGTTCCAAGCCATTGTGAAATGGCTGTGTTAGTGTTATAGCAGGTTAAGTTTTATACACCTATAAAAAAAAAGATAATAAAACTGGGCAATCACATATGTCCTAATAAGGGTTATTATCATTTTCAAGCAAGTCAAATGAGAGATAAAAGATCTTGGCCAGAATGTGATGGTTGATTCCTTTGACAGCACTACCTAGATAGAGCTCTGTTAATTCCAGAGTCTGGAAACATGGTGAATTTCTGATAATGGGGCTAACAGCTACCTTTTTCACAGTAATAAGAAACCAAAATTATCTCAGGAAAACTTTCCTTGCTGCCTAATATTCAAATATTTTTATTTCAGTAATGCCTAGTTAATGTCACTATTCTCGGCCCCCATTTATATTTATCTAAGTTTTCTAGTATGATCATAGTACTTGATATTTTCATTGACTACATGTTGTAGTTATGTATTCTACATATATTTATGACATACCTACCATTTTCCAAGTATGCATAGGATAATGTGGGCAGCAAAGACAGAGTTCTCACCCACAATAACTTATAATGGAGAAGGAGTAAGGAAAACCTAGATAATGATAAAAATGCAATCAAAATGCCAGTATGATGGTTATAGAACAAATGTCATAAGGAAGTGCATGATTTATTTCCAAATGAGTTAACACCAGGAACTTTGATTTATAAGCAGAGAGCTTAACTGCTGAATGGAATAATCAAGGGATGCTCCATGGAAGAGATAGGGCTTGAAAGGGAGCACTGAAAGACATGGATTGGAATAAACAGAGTGGGCAAGACGGTATGAACCAAGGTGATGTTTCTCAAAGGCTCTGTACAACTGCAGATATGCACAGTATCTAGAAGTAGCATTAAATAATATTTGATAAGTGACAGTGACAGAGTTTTCTCTTTCCAAACATCTTTCAATGCTTTTATTCAGGAAAAAAAGGCCTCAATTTCATAGTGATGCATCTGTAACCCCTTTCTGTACTTGCTAGTTAACTAGTCCCTCTTTCCTCCCCTTGCTCTTTGATGTATTGACCTAAATATGATAGTAGACTACAGTAACTAGAATTCAACAAAAAGGGCTTAAATTGCACTTAGTTTTTAGTTCTCTTCACCTTATGGGAAAGGAATGCTAGATTTTTATTTAGAGTTGTATAAAATATTGTAATTAAATAAATGTATTTAAGTGAAAACTTCAATAATTCAAGAAAAATGCAGACAAATACTAGTACAAATGTTATGTAGATAGTGCAAAATTTGTTTGGGTGGTATATGAATGACTTTGGGAAAACGAATTATAATATAATTTATACTTGGGATGGCAAGTAGTTCCATGTGGTAACAAGGAGAGTCATAATGGAAAGTAGCCAGAATAAGATTTAAAAGATAGGCTGTGAATAGATCAAGGAGATCAGTGAATACTAGATTCATGAACATTATTCATATTGTATCTTTTCTTGAGATTCCATTATTACTTCTATTATTGAAATATTAATAACTACGGTTTGCTGATTCCTTCTTAGATACCAGGTATTAAGTATCTTACATACAATTATAACATTTTTTTTTATCACAAATATGGTAAGAAGAAGGTATTAGCCTGAGTTTGGAGTGAAGAGTCTTATCAAAGAGTAAACAGTAAAATGCTAATACAGTTGAGTTTGGAGCCCAGACCTATTTGATTACAAAACTTCTATTCTTCATCATGCCTAGAAACCCTACTCATCTTCAGGCCCTGACATGAATACTAGCTTTTTCTGTTTAAGCCCAACTTGCCAACAGATGGCCATTCTCCTCTTTGGTCTTTCTACAGCTAGCACTATGCATTTCTGGGTAGTAATTTTCTTCACTCTTTCACTAGAATTGCATATCCAGCCTCTCTTGACCAAGTTGTGAGAGCCCAGATGGCCTGTTCACATGTCTCAAGGCATCCAGCAGTGTACTTTTCTCTGGATCAAGGCTTCTATTATTTAAATTGAGCTAAATTTTCTTCCTTTGCTATGGCTTATCACAGAAGTACAGCTGTATCACCTCAGAGTGGAAATAGGAATAGGGGCTCTGGGGAAGATAACTCAGGAGCTACCTGGAAAGGCTTTGCCTTGTCAGACTGTATGAATCTAATTAATTAATTTTGAACAAATCAGCAACTCTTTGGAGTCATTAAATCATTTTGGATTTTTTTAATATCTGGGTTTTATAATGTCTGGGTTAAGCAGAACAGAAATGGATCCCTGGTAATTACAGACTTTTAGATCTCAGAAGAGAATGTTAAATATCTTATCCAACTCCTTTATTTTATCAATAAAGAAACTGAAGACTATGGAGGTTTCATGAGTTCCTTAAGGCCACAGAACAAGTTAAGGGCAGACTTTTAACTAAAGATCTCTTGATTCCTAGAAAACTATCTTCTATATTGATGGCTTTGAACTTGAAGATCATGTGCTCCTTCTTTTCACCCAATGTTGGAATCCCTATAGTATCTCTGACTGAGGGCAGCAGATGCTGCTTATGAACAGGGAACAGGAACTCATTATTCCATTTTAAATTAAAATTCCCTCTTTTAAATTCAGTATAACTTCACAATCGTGTCTATTGCTCTAGACACCAGAGTATTCCACGGCTTTCTTTTTGGAAGCTATCCTCTTTACATCCGCATGCACTCTTGTGATCCTGTCCTTCTTAAGACTTTAAATACATCTATGCATTGAGAACTTTCAAATTCATATATCTAGACCGTTCTTTTCCTGTGAACTCTAGATCCATGTACAATTGCCTGCTGGATATCTGCCTTTGAATGTCTAGTAAGCATCTCAGATTTAATACCGAAACACAAAGTTTTGATTATATCTTCCCATTAAAAAGCCCTCCCCTAGGGCAGCCCCGGGTGGCTCAGCGGTTTAGCGCTGCCTTCAGCCCAGGTTGTGGTCCTGGAGACCCGGGATCGAGTCCCACGTTGGGCTCCCTACATGGAATGGAGCCTGCTTCTCCCTCTGCCTGTGTCTGTGCCTCTCTCTCTCTCTCTCTCTCTCTCTCTCTGTGTGTGTGTGTCTCTCATGAATAAATAAATTAAATCTTTAAAAAAAAAAAATTCTCCCCTACACCCTAGTCTTCTTTACCTTATGAGACTATTTTTTCAGTTCGAGGGGCCAGAAATCTGAAGTCATCCTGATGTGTCTTATTCTCTTTCGTTGTGCATCTAAACCACCATCTACCCTATTGGCTCAGCTTTAAAATTACTTCCAGGGATCCCTGGGTGGCGCAGCGGTTTGGCGCCTGCCTTTGGCCCAGGGCGCGATCCTGGAGACCCAGGATCGAATCCCACATCAGGCTCCCCGTGCATGGAGCCTGCTTCTCCCTCCGCCTGTGTCTCTGCCTCTCTCTCTCTCTCTGTGACTATCATAAATAAATTAAAAATTAAAAAATAAAAATAAAAAAAAATAAAATTACTTCCAGAATCCAATACATTCTAACCAACTCCAGTGTTCTCATTGTAGTCCAGGCTACCAATTTATCTTGCACAGACAACTTGCCCACCACCCTGCCTGCACAAACTATTTTCCTCACAGCAGCTGGAACATAAATCAAAGTCCTCACAGTGGTCTGGAATCTCCTCTGCATGATCTGAAAGCTCACCTTTCCTTCTGCCTTTGTCTGCCACTCCTCTCCCTCTCACTTAGTCTTGGCTAGGTACCACGCCTCCTCACTGTGGCTTGAATGTGCCACTTAAACTTCATCTCTAGCCCTTTGCACCTGTACTTGCAGACCCTTTGATTTACACACTTTTCCCTCTGATGTGCCCACCCACACCCACTCCCTCAGCTGCCCTCACTTCTGTGCCCACCTAATCAGAGAAGATTTTGCTAACTACTGTCTCCAGTACATTATCATAATATTTGATTAATTTATGTGCAGAGCATTCATCACTATCTGACAAACTATGTATTGACATGTTCGTTTGTTTTTTAGCCTCTGCATATCATACAAAAAAGTGTGAGCTCAATGAGAACTAGGATTTTTGCTTTTTTGTTGTTGTTGTTTTTTGCAATTTCCCTCTATATCTAGAATAGTGTCTGCAAAATGTAGGGCAATAAAGAAATATTTGTTAAACGAATTTCTTCTTCAACTTTGCCATTTAGTCAGATCTTTTATTTGTATTGTGTTGTTTCTGCAACTCACACGCAGGAATTTGCCTTTATTCTGATAAACACTATCATTTTAGTTTGGGGTCATTAGGCAAAGTTGGCAAAATCTTTTTGAATCTGGATTTTTGCCATCCTATGTTAATTTATGATGATTATTAATATTAGCCACAGTTACCATGTGGCTAATATTACCATGTACCATTGAACACTTACGTGACTAGCACTCTGACAAGTATTTTACAATATTATTTTACTCGATCCTTATAATGACTCTGAGTCTACAGCTTTGGGCAAGAAGTCTCTACTTACCCTCTTTATGGCAGTGCTGGAGGTGAACTAGATGTTTGGTGTTTCTAAAAAGAAGTAGAGAGGAACAACCTGCCATTTCTGTGAATGCTTTCCATTGCTTGATATCACATGGAAATGATGAAAAGACCAATAGCATTTGCTACCATCTGTCAAGTACTTACTGTATGCCAGGTACTGTGCTTGATACTGTACAAAATCTCATTTAATATGCATAGTAATTTTTTATACTGGATGTTACCTCTGTTTTCTAGAAGAGGAAACTGTGAAGAGTGGGCACTGGTAGGATCCATTGAAACTCCATCCAGTTCTCCTTTCCTGGACTGAAAGTACTATGTCCATTACCAATTTGTTGCCTCAGCTCCCAAAGCACTTTTCAATATATGCTCTGTGTTAACTGAATTCCAGTAGAGGGTGCTACAGAGACACTGCAGGTGTGTGTATTGGGGGGTGGGGTGCTTTTCTGCCCATTTCAGGGGGTGTTGGAGGTTGGTGATGTGAATGCAGACTTAGCCTAGCCTTGATCTTTCTACAGCCCTCTTGACAAAAACCAGAGCTTCAGTGGGGCTCCTACCCGACCCCCTGACTCCTGCCAGCATCCAGATTCCCAACACATACACACCCACATTATCAATGCTGGTCATCCACCCCTGGCTTACTCTGCACTCCAGTGGGTGGTGGCCTATTGCTTGCCCAGCAAACCAACCATATTTAGCCTGACCAAACCAGTGTACTTCTCTGCTCTCTGGTGGGCTGAAACACATTTTTCTTCCAGTTTGCCCCTTCTAGGATATTCTCTTTCAGTCTTAGCATGCTATACAGTTTAATCATAGTAATTATTTATATTAAAATTTTTCTGTTTAACCTACTGTATAATTTCTATATCTAGATTGGATCCAGACTACTATCAGCCTATCCAACAGCTGCTACCAGCATTGGCTGGTAAACTCACAGCTTCCCCTTTCCTCAAATAATTAATTGCCCTTGTCCAGGAGGTTAACAGACTCTGCCAATCTTTCCCTTCTATCTGTGGGCCAGGGCCACAAAAGCCAGCTCCTTGGACGATAGGCAGGGACAAGTCTGTCGTGTATTCACCTTCCAGAGGTCCCCTATTGATCAGGTCAAGGTTACATTATCAGAAACCATGTCATTTCTCCCCTTCTTAATTCTGTTCCCCTTATTCTCTTAAAAGCTTTTCTTGAAAGCACTTCCTCAATAAATTAGGTATATCTTAAACTTTGTTTCAGGCTCTGCATTTAAAGAACTTGACCTCAGACATGTACCAAGCACATAGAGCTAGAAGATAATAAAGTTGGTGATTACACGAGGCTTATCTGATTCCAAATCCTGTATTTTTAACCATTAAGTTCTCATGATTGAGATAATCTCCCTCTTCTAGCATGTCCTCCCTAACCCAGTATGTCTTCTATGCCGAGCCATCTTGGCTTTGAGGATGGACTGTCACTGGTTCTGAGGGAAGTTTGTGATTACTGTTCAACAGTATCCAAGGCCTATGCCCACTGTCATCACGAAAGGTCCACGTGCCCCTTATCTGC
Source organism: Vulpes lagopus (assembly GCF_018345385.1). Lineage (NCBI taxonomy): Eukaryota > Metazoa > Chordata > Mammalia > Carnivora > Canidae > Vulpes > Vulpes lagopus. The sequence continues at coordinate 24,564,388 of NC_054842.1, read as the reverse complement.
TCCATGGAGGCTTAAGCACCTCCTGCTGTTATTGCCTTGATCCTGTATCTCTCTCCCTTTCTCCACCAAAGAGTGTAAATTAACATCCTGACTGGAGCTCTACCTTTCCAGTTCCCTGAAGCGAGTCCGCTTGTTTAAGCAAATCATGCTGCACTTCTCCAGTCATGTTTATTTGGGGTAAACTCGTTCTCTGTGCCTTAGGATTTGTGCTCTGGCATTCGCTGAGGTTCAGAAACTTAGGTGACAGCTTGACAGTTGAATCCCTTTTAGGTAAATGGTAGTTTTTATTGGGGGCCTTAGCAGCTGGTTTATTTATAACTCCTGCTACCACACACTGGCACTTAATGGGGGTTGTTGGGGGAGAAGACAGTTGAAAGGCTGTTCCCGGACCTAGGAGAACTAGGAGGGCCTAGATTTACCAGAGATTGCGTCAATCTTGAGGATAATTGGGCCAACACTGCATGAGAACAACTTGAGCCCATTCCATTTTCAGATGCTCTAACGTGTAGTGAAATATTCAGCAGACAAGTCAACAAGTCTTGTATTTAATTGTGTCTTTTCCATGATCCCAACATGTATTCTGGTTCTGTGTTTTTTTATTTGACCAACATATGCAGATTCTTTTGAGAATTTCTCAGCATAGCCAATGCTCCCCAGTTGACCCTAAGGGACTCCTGTTTTCTCATGTGGTAGTAATTACTTGACAGTGACACAACTTCTCTCCCCTCCCCCGCCAAACAAACTGATAAATAAAGAACTGGTATTCTTCTCAGTAGGCCCTCCTTTCTTCAGAGAGGCAGTCTATTCCATTGCAGAAGGTGATTCCACTCTTCAGCACTGCCACATTTCCTTTGTGGCTAGATGAAGTACGGCTGTAGCTAATTCAGTCACATCTTTAGTTGTCCCACAGTTAGATGAAATTATTAGCCATCCCTACAGAGTGTCAGAAACTGCAAATAGAATGTGCCTTTGAAGGCAGCCGAATCCAACTGGGAATTAAGAAATTAATAGGAATTTAGAATAATGGGCATGCTTGCAATGAACCATTTATGGGTTCAGGAACCTAGTTCCTCTGATAATTTGAATGAGCAGCTTTGCTAATAAAGTTTGTCTATGTTTAGTGAACCTGCTGGCTCTACCTGTCATTCACAAACAACTTGAATTATCACTTTCCCATCAAATTTTGCCCTTTCTCTTAGCTTGCTGGCTCTTGGAGCTGATTTTCTCCATGCCGGCAAGGAATGGAGAGAGAAAAAAACAGGAAGAGGTTTCAGCACCAGCTGGGGCAGGCTGGCTTCCCTCTACATCAGGGTGAAATGTGTTTATTTTATGCAGGTAATGGATGAAATTCAAATGGTGCCACATTTATTTGAAGATTTATTTATATATTATTTGAGAGAGAGGGAGAGAGGCAGAGTGTGAGAGTGCGAGCAGGGGGAGGGGCAGAGGAAGAGGAAGAGAGAGAGAATCTTAAGCAGACTCCCTCCTGAGCCCATCACGGGGCTTATCTCAGGACCCTGAGATCAGGACCTGAGCAGAAATCAAGAGTCAGTTGCTTAACTAACTGAGCCCCGCAAGGCGCCCTCGTGCCATGTTTATTTGGAAGGGCAGATATTCTCAACTTGAAATTCCCAATTATGATCAATATCTACCGGTAGCTCCTGACTCTTTTTCTTAGATCTGTACATGTCATGATTCCTACTCTTCTGATTATGGTGGATTTTAACTTCAGGAAAATGAGCAAACGTCACCGGCAGCTTCAAAAGTGTTAATAATTACAGTGATTCCTCATACAGGAAAGCGAGTCAGAGTCGCCGGCCACCTTCATTCACACGCTCCGAGCCCCTTTGGTAGATCTTCTGTTTTCCCCACTGAACAGAAACGTCTGCCCTCAAGGAAACACAAAGCGCTGCCCACTCCCAAATACATCAGGAACCCCTTCTGCGCTCTCTGCAGCTTCCCCAGCAGCCAGGGAGGCATTCTCCAGGAAACAGCTTTCAACAGGATTGATTTTTCCATTTGGCCGCTGAGATTGCGGCAGGGTGGCGGCGGGCCAGGTCCTGGGTGCTGAGGCTCCCGGGGCAGGGCGAGGAAGGAGCAGGATCCGAGGGCCCTGAGCAGGGTGAAAGCAGGGCTCTGTGCGCACAGGGCAGAGTGGTGAAGAGCTCAAACTCGGTTTCCCACCGCCTTGTAGCTGTGTGAGCAGAGAGCAGGTATTTCATATCTCTGAGACTGTTTCTTCATCTTGAAATAGATGATGATGGCAGGGTGCACTTCCTGAGGTTCTCGTGAGGATCAAATGAGGGATTCATGGAAAGTCTTAGCACCCCTTGTAGACGGCTAATACTTTTGCTTGTGTACAGCTACCATCACCGCTAATACGGGGGGGGGGGTGCAGTCATTACTTTTGTTGCAGAGCATTCTGTTTTAGCTTATCTAGCACAGATGGCTTAAGAAATTTCACCTTGCATTTCTATAATTTATCAAAATCTGTCATGTTCAAACTTGTAAAGGAGGTGACCATTTGGTGAGTGGATGAGCACTCATACCTATGTATGAGTAGTTGTAATTAACACAGACATTGCTTTCTAGAGGCAAAACATTTTAAGAGCTTGAAAAAATTTTCTTTAATATATGTTTTTTCTTTTATAAGCAACTTAATTAGTTTCGTCAAAACTCTTGACCAGGAAAAATACATACTGGTTTATATATTTAACTTAGTTTATATATTTAACTAAGTTAACTTAGTTAACTTAGTTATATTTAACTCAGTTTTTACTGACTGCTAAGTGAGTTCTATGTCCATACAAATATTAACTCAATCCTTACTATACCAATATGAAGTCACTTCTATTATCTTCTATTATTATCCCCTTTTTACAAATACATACATTGAGGCACAAAACAATTAAGCAAATTGCTCAAGATCCTGTAGGTAGTGAGCTCTCCAGGCAGGATTCTCATCCAGGCAGGCTAGCTTCAGAGTCTGTTTTGTAGGTGTCAGGCTAGGCTAGTCTAGCCTGTTTGTATCGTGAGGCTTTTAAATGACAGGAGCTGGGATTATTTAAAATGTTCTGTGTCCATCAATATGAGATTTCAGAGTTGACATACAGTCACTTTATTTAGTTGGTTTAGGACCATGGCAATAATCAAGAATTTCCCCTCTGGGCAGCCCTGGTGGCTCAACGATTTAGCGCCGCCTTCAGCCCAGGGTGTGATCCTGGAGTCCTAGGATCGAGTCCCACGTCGGGCTCCCTGCATGGAGCCTGCTTCTCTCTCTGCTTGTGTCTCTGCCTCTCTCTCTGTCTCTCATGAATAAATAAATAAAATCTAAAAAAAAAAAAAAGAATTTCCCCTCTGCATAAGGCCATTTAGATGAGGAGTTAGGGATGCAGGAAATGCCATGAAGCGGAGTTACAGACTTCCCCTTAAGATCCTGTGTGACAGATATTAGGACCACTGAAGCTGAGTGAATTCATCTGTTTTCATTGACCTAAGTGAATCTAAACTAGATTCTGAAACCTTTGGTATTCTGAACCACCTATGAATCTCTGCTTGGTGATTCCAAGTAATTCCATTCAACACAAATAGAAGAAGCCCTATACAATGAAACCAGATATTACCTCTTACCTTCTTTTTTTCTTTTGATAAGTGATGTCTGAATTTTAAGAAATTAAAAAAACACCACTAACCATAATGGATTCCATGGACTTAAGAGGGTAGTTTTTTTATTTTTTTATGCTTTAACTGGCTCTTTGTATGCTTTTGAAGAAGTTGATGGAGTTCTCCCTTTCCTCTTCACTGGTGACCCCTGATCCACTGACAATGGGCTGCTCTTACAATACCATCTGGCCATGATCTTAGTTTGAAAAGTACCATGAGCACTCCCTGCTGTACATTCTCCTGATTTTTCTCCTGCATCACTGGCGACTCCTTGTCAACTTCTTTGCCATGTTTTCTCCTTTTCTGAGACTTCATAAAGTTGAAGAACTCAGCCTTTGAGCAGATCATATAACTCCTCTGCTGAAAATGCTGTCATGACTCTTCATCCAAAGTCCGTGTATGAAAACCCTTTATCATCTGATCCTTATTCTCTTTTTGGCCTAATTGCCTATTGTTAGTTTGCTAGGGCTGCCATAACACAGTGACACAAACTTGAGTGTCTTAAAAAACAGAAATGTATTATCTCACAGTTTTGAAGACTGGAAGTCTGAGATCGAGCTGTCGGCAGGACTGTGTTCCTTTCCTCAGAAGGCTCTAGGGGAGACTCTGTTCCAGGTCTGTCTCCTGGCTTCAGGTGGTTTTTTGATTTGCAGCTGTGTCACTCCAATCTTCACGCTGTGTTCTCCCTGTGTGTGTGTGTATGTGTGTGTGTCTGTGTCTGTGCCCAAATTTCCCCCCTTTTTAAGGACATTAGTTCTCCTGGACTTGGGGCCTGCCCTACTCCAGTATGAGTCATTTTAATTAATTACCTCTGCATTGATTCTGTTTCCAAAAAGGTCATATTCTGTGATACTGGGAGTTAGGACCTCTGCATATAATTTTGGAGGAGCACAGTTCAACTACTACCACTACTGTGCTTCGTCTTATTCACTGGGAGGTACCATGCTACCTTTGCTGCTCCTTGAATGCTTGGATGTGCTCCTGCCTTAAGGCCTTTGCGTTGTCTGTTCCCTTGCCTGGAGCATCTCCACACCCTGACTGTCCACATAACTCACAAGGTGCCCCCTTCTCAAGTCTGTCTTCAAAGAGGCCCCTCTCAGTAATGCTTCCCTCTCCTGATCATCCTATTTACAATCATAACTCTGCTCCATGCCCCCAGTTACCCTTGTATACTGTTGTTGCTGTTGTTTTCTGGACTGCTTATCATCTTCTAACATACTGGTAATTTGTTTATTGCTAGTTTTGCTATTTATTGTTTTTCTTCTCCCCACCTTGATATTGGAATATAAGCCCAATGGGGCTCTTTGTTTTACTCTCTGATGTATTCCAAACACCTGCATGACAGATATTAGGAGCCACTGGAGTTGAGTGAATTAAGCTGTTTTCATTGACCTAAATGAATCTAAACTAGATTCTGAGACCTTTGGTATTCTGAACCATCTATGAATCTCTGTTTAGTGATTCAAAGTAATTCTATTCAACACAAATATTATGGGCCATAATAGCACAATAGCAGCTCAAAAAATATGTGCAGCTTTCTCATTTTACTTTATGGATTTAGTTGTAGAGATGCTTATTTTAGTACATCGGTTAAGGCAGGCGGGAGGAGAGTGAAACATAAACTATGTTATTGAGCACTGTGGCACGCACGGCTTTCCTGTAGGACCCTGCATTTGGGACTTTCAGCCGAATGTCACATTCGTGATTACTCTAGATCTGGGCAAGTGCTTGCCATCCCTCCCTTCTGAGAGCTCAAGGCCTTTTACACATACAGTATGAAACCAAAACTCTTCTGATGAGACAGTGAGAGGCCTCTCTTGACCTATTTCTACTGTCATTTAGTATGCAGAGAAGCAATCAGTGAAGCTCCTGGAAGAAACTCTAAGGTTGAGAAGTTGGACATCATGACTTGCTGTGATTTTCCTACTAGTGTCAGAAAGCACAATGTTCCTAGAGTGACCACAGAGTGCTCTGGGAGACATTTCTTTGGCTTCGCTAGAGTGGAAGGGGTTTAAATGGCCCACAGATGTCACATCCAGTTTTCTTAATAATCTCATCAAGGCTTCTCCTAGGCCCCTGGTAGCCAAATGTCAGGAGTGATTCCCAGCAGAATCACTGAGGTAGCTCACTGTGCATTTCTTGGTCTTGAACTCCATTATTTTATATGAAAATTACCTGTGATCGTCCTTTGTCCTCATAAATATTGTTTATTTTGTAGGATGTAGACATTGATTATGGCAAACATGTCTTACCCAATGCTGGTTTTCATTCTGGTGCCAGCTTAGATGCTGGCCCAGAGTAGATGGCTCTGAAATACTTTTTAAACTCCATCTGAAGTACAGCTGCAGAGCACAGCTCACATCTCATTCAGGCTGCATCTCCATCTGGTCTTGCTGTGGCCATTTTGGCTGGTTTTTCCTTGAACTCAGGAATGGCTTCCAAAAATAAATGCTAAAATATCACTTAAAGACATTTACCTGTCAGGGAGAAGACTTGGAAGTTTGTAGAAGAGCATGAAAGGGTGTTTCTGACATCATGCAGCCCAGAAGGTGAACCTTCTCAACAAAGGCTTCAAAAACAGGAGATTTCACAGCGGAAGTCCTGGCCACACAGATGTGGGAAACATGCCATTGATTTTTTTTTCCAGCCACACTCATTCATGGATAGCAACATTATCCATGACTGACCATAAAACAGAGGGGTATCAGGAGGTAGAAGTTGACTAAGGCAACACATTTGATCCCTGAATCCACAGGTAATAACCCATCTTATTCCTTTTCAGCCACCTGTCATATGCTTCCTGAACTGTGTCTCTTTTTTTCCCTCTATTCTGTTGGTGCTGTCCACATGAACCATCTAGAAGAAAACATTGTGTGTGTTTGACTCCAGACTTAGCTTTTTTTTTTATTTTTAAAGATTTTATTTATTCATAAGAGACACAGAGAGAGGTAGAGACATAGGCAGAGGGAGAAGCAGGCCCCCCCACAGGGAACCCAATGTGGGACTCGATCCCAGGACTCCAAGATCACGCCCTGAGCCAAAGGCAGATGCTCAACTGCTGAGGTATCCCCAGAGGTAGTTCTTTTTGATGGGGATCTTTCTGCAGATGAGGTTTTATCAGAAACTTAATGAAACTTAAGCTTTCAGGGCCTTTCATTTGGCTTGATAGCAGCCTTAGAATATACAGTTAATCCTTTCTGTTTGTAAAATTTTCAAAAGTAATGTATTTTAACTACAACAGTTTCATTGTACTGTTTCTTTCCATTCTAATTTTCCCTCCACCACACTTGCCTTTGTGTTTGCTGCAGGCAGTTTTGGGATCCAACTAACGTGGAAGTTGAGTTGGGAATATTTATTTAGTTTAGGTTGAGCAGAATATCTTTATGTAGTTTTCAGTAATTTCCAAGTATAGCTATTGCTAGTTATCTGGTATAGGAATGAATGGCTCGCAGGAATACTCAGGCCACCCACTCCATGACTCATCAGGTGTCAGGACACATAAGAGCAGGGCTAGAGATTTTGCTGTGGGACAGCAGCTCCTATGATGCCCCGAACCCCACTTACCTGAACAGAGGGGGTAAAAGGGGGATTGGAACAGACAGAACCAACATCTTGTCTGTAAAAAGTATCACAGTATCTTTTGTAAGTATCCTTACAAAGGACACCTTTTGTCCTTTTTGTGATTATTCTCATCCTAAATAAGTCTTTTCCTTGACTTCCAGTATATTTTCTTTTTTTTTTTTTTTACAAAATTCCCCCTATTTTTTTTAAAAAAGCTTTAAACCCACCCCTGACTTATCGAGTCTTTATAATTCGTTACATTTTAACAAGTCCTCTAGGGTCAAATGTACACTAATTTCGAATAAAGTTTATGTCATTCTAAGCTAATATTAGTAATAATATCATTGAAAAAAATTAGTAATTTCACTAGCCTCTACATCTTCTAAAAAATATGTATATGTTAAATAATTAGTTTTTATCAAGTCTGTAAGCATGAGAAAAAAATAACATTAGCATCCCATTTTTATAGGACAAACAAGTGGAGTCAGGCAACTTGAGTAGAATTTCATAGCCTTAAAGCTTCTATAAATTACTCAAGAATGCTTATCTATCTGCCTTCCAAAAGGGACCATCTTCCTCTACATAGAAAATTACATTTTTACATTAGAAAATATTTTTTTCTAATTATTTGCAGATATGAGAAAATTGTCAAATGCCAATTTTGCTGAGTGCCTTTACTCTCTGTATATAGTATCTACTTCAGTTAAAATAAATGTTTTATATAGCCAAAATATCTTCAAAATTTCTGGGAGAAAAGTTCGTGGTGAAATGTTTAATAGTATCTACCTGTGGGGCACCTGGGTGATTGAGTGTCTGCCTTTGGCTCAGGTGGTGATCCTGAGGTCCTGGGATCGAGTCCCCCACCAAGCTCCCCGTGGGGAGACTGTTTCTCCCTCTGCCTATGTCTCTACCTCTATCTCTGTGTCTCCCATGAATAAATAAAATCTTTAAAAAATAATAATACTATCTATGTGAACTAGGATTGATTAATTAAAGTAGGTCCAAACCTGTGCAGTTGTGTACAGAGGATAATTTTGTTAGGCATTTCCAGTCAGTATAACTGCAGTAAAGGTTTCAGAAAATAGCAGTAATGCCTTATAAAACTGGCTGTGGTGTGACAAATAGTACCAGCCCCCACCTTAAATAAATTGCACTCCAATAAAAATAGTGATAGTAAGCTTTGATAAAAGTAAGTGGTTCAGATGAACTTTCCAACTCAAATGTAAACCAGTTGTAGAGAAGTTAAAACCTTTGAAACTTCTGCTTCAACCATGGAGAAATCTGCAGCAAGATCAGAAGCATGCATTTTGTTCAGGATACTTTTTAGGATGAAGCCCATATGGGAAATAAAAGAAAGCCTCCATATTATGCTTTTCTAATGAAAAAGACCTGTATTTCCTGTCCCTAGAGACTTCCCAAATGACTCCAGTGTGCACTGCCTTGTGCACAGAGAGACCTTGATCAAATCCCTGGACTTTTGGGTTTTAATTCCTCATTTTATAAAACAAAATATAGGGGCCCCAACTCCAATTCTCTTTCCATCTCTGTCACAAATATTCTCTGGTCTTTATCTCTTTACCTATGTATTAAATGGGTCAGATTCCTAAGGGAGAAGAGTAATTAGCACTCTACATGTAATAGATGCTGTGGGAGATGAAGATACCACTGGAACCCTTAAGATTCCACTGCATTATTATTGCTTGACACTTGAGCAAGGGTTACTGGACAGGATAATTCTGGCCTGAGATCAACAATTCCAAACATAGGGCATTAGAAGAGTGGCACTTTATACAGCAATTCTCTGCTAAAATCTCTATATAGGATTAAATTTGCATGTGATTAAAGTTACCTACCACCGTCCCCTCTGAAGTAAGTCTATTGCGGACTGACATTTTGTCTTTTACTAACACAGATTTTCCCCAGCAATGAACAGGTAACCAACGCTTGACTTGAGCTTCTAATAAAGTAGTTGCCGTATGTTTTGGGGCCACATTATAATTTTTTTAAAAAGGCTTATCTTTGAAACTATTCCAACTGAATGGAATAGTTACCTATACTATTTAAATGCTTGCTTCTTTTTCCTCTCTTTTAGATTATTTGATTATTTATTTACTTATCTACATATCAATGCTGAACTTGTATATTAAGTTTGTGTAAGTTAAATGTGCTTATTTCGGATTGGAGTCCATTGTACTACTTTTCATTTGAAGTCTTAAAATTTACTGCTTATATAGCATGGGTCTGCTTCAACCATTTATTACCAATTCCCATTACCAGAGTTTGTACAGCTCACCATCTTTGCCTCCTAGTCTTCCATGATCATGTGGGACCATAAAACTGCAAACTTCTGGCTCAATTACTCAAGGGCCCACCATTTACTTACCATTTTCTTCTATTTGTTTGGAAAAAAAGTTTTAAATAATTTCTGCCTTTTTAAAGGTTGTATTGCTACATCACTTTGTAATTTCATCTCAAATACTTTAATGTCTTTTCTTAGACAAAAAAGATATGCAAAGTTAAGGATTGGGAAGATTTTTTAAAAGTTACTTGAAATCATATTTGGTAATGCAAAGAGGAATTAATAAATGCAGATTAAGACCTATAGTGACACACCAATAAAAAATAAATTTATATAAAAAAAGACCTATAGTGACACATCTCTATTGATTATTCTTATTCTTCCCAGGAGGAGAATATGTGCATATCATAAAAGAGAGAGTGAAGATTTCTGTTAAGATTAACAAAGCAATCTGTGATTATTCTCTTAGTAGAGTTCTTTTTTACATGGGGAATAGAGTAACCTAACTCAAACAGGAGTTTTTTGTTTTTTTTTTTTTAAACTTTGAATAAAGGCAAATCCTGACACTTTTCAATGGTGAGTACATTATATGTTCCAAAATAGAAAATACTAAATTTTATCCAGCCATTAGGATTTTAAAGCACTTGACAATGAAGTTCATTAAGAGTTGCTGTGAAGCCTATGAGAAATTAGACTAGTAATGTTTTTCTTGTTTCCTGAACTATGCTTGCTTTGAAAATTATGAAACCTAGCCATTCTAGTTTAAAGATAAATAAATAAACCTTTTACAATAATATGAAATGTTTAATTCTCTCCTTTTCAAAGGCATTCATTCCCATAAGGATGAGAAGAATTGACGTTTGTTAAGGCTCACCTTAATTTTTTAAAATTTAAAAAATTTTCTTAATTTTTTAATTTTTAATTTAAAGGATTTTTAAAATATAGTTGACACGATGATACATCAGTGTCAGATATACAACATAGTGATTAAACTTCTGTGTATGTTATCCTGTGCTCACCACAGGTGTAGCCAATGTCTGTCACCATACAACACTATAATGATATCACTGATAATGTTTCCTATGCTGTGCCTTTTATTCTCATGGCTGATTCACTCCATAACTGGAAGCCTCTATCTCCCTCTGGCAACCAACAGTTTGTTCTCTGTATTTATAGGTCTGATTTTGCTTTTTGTTTGTTTACTCATTTGTTTTATTTTTTATATTCCATATATGAATGAAATCATATGGTATTTGTCTTTCTCAGTCTGACTAACTTAATTTAGTATAATATCCTCTAGGTCCATCCATGTTGTTGCAGATGGCAAGATCTCATCCTTTTTAATGGCTACATAATATTCTATCATATGTACGTGAGTGCGTATCACATCTTCTTTATTTATCTGTTGATAAACACAGGTTACTTCTATATCTTGGCTGTTGTAAATAATTCTACAATAATCAATCACAGGGGTGCATATATCTTTCTGAATTAGTGTTTTTGTTTTCTCTGGGTAAATGCCCAGCAGTGGAATTATTGGATCATAAGGTATTTCTAATATCAACTTTTGAGGGAACTTCCATATTGTTTTCTACAGTTACTGCACCAATTTGTGTTCCCACCAACAGTGCATGAGGGTTCCTTTTTCTCCACATCCTTGCTAATGCTCATCATTTCTTGTCTTTTTTATTTTAGGGATCACTGGTTTTGATTTTTAACAAAAGTATACATAGACTTTTGGTTCTTTGCCCAAGATTAGAATCAGTCACCAGTCATTCTCAAGGATATATTTTGGACAGGGTGTTGCTGGCTATTGTACTAATGGGTGCAACCAATGCATAAGGCCCACCCTGTGACATTGAGGAGCATATAGCTTATAGTGATGACGGATATATAGAACTCTAACAAAGAGATGGTTTTGGGAAGTGATAGAATGGAGCAAAAGTTCAGTTGAAGAAAAAGGAAGAAAAACAGAGGTAATCATGATGAAAAGCAAGAGAAAAAGAGAATCTGAGTCAAACATTGGTGTAGTTTCAGTAATAAAACAAGAACAAAGGTGGAGGCAAAAGCTGTCATCACTATATGGAAAATTGAATGCAAACCTGGGAGGTTTGGGCTTTATTCCTAGTCCCTGAAATTAAATACTAATGTGAAGGAAGATTTGAAGAGACATAATAGAACAGGACAGGTCTATAAAAATCCAATCCATTGTTTTAAAGATAAGGAAACTGAGGACAGAGAGGTTGCATAAAATATTAGTAACACAGTAATATCAAAAACCTCTTTGCTGACTCATATCCTAGAAATCTTTTCATCACATCCTGCCATACTAGGCTACTCAAGGTCAAAAACTTCAGCAGTTACTGCTTCTTGTATATGCAGTAGATTAACCTAATAGTCATTGTTTTTAATATCTGTTTTTTACCTAAAGACTTCAAAGAATGAACACCTTTTCCCTGACTCCTGAATGTGGCATGTATATTCACTGTAATAACTTGCCCTTCGTGTGTAAAACTCCTAATTTTCCTTCTTACAAAATGGTTGGCTTACTGCATGGCTTGTGAAAGGTGGCATGTTTTATTGATGTGGACTTGACAATTCTTTATAAGCCTTATACTGTAGAGCATGCTTTTTCATCTATTCTGGGAATCCTTGTATTTTTGTGGTCCTACACTTATAGATAATTGATTTGGACAATATTTACCTCCATGATATGTGACTAAAGTTAGGACAAAATTTAGATGGTTAAAATACTTGTTATTTTCTTCCATGAAATATTTTGGTTGTTGTGGTAGGTCAGGTGTACATATAATCCAGTGATTTTAAGAGAATATACTGTTTGTTTATTCAGATGTCTATTATGACTTTCCTGCCTATGAAAAGTGATACCATGAGTAAACCACATTGTAAGGAACGGAAATATAAATTCTGAAATAATCTTTTGATTTGAAATTCCTTTTGACCATATGGAACTTCCTGTAGTCTTGGATATTCCAATAATATAAATATCAAATGCCTATCTTTCAAGCATAACTTGAAAAATTCTTCCAGCATTCATACTGGGAATACTTATTTTATTTACCAATGCTTCAACTACCAGCAGTATTGGTGGGATAGTTTTAGGAAAGGCAGTGCCTACCACATTATTTTTATAAAACGTTTGCATATGTTTGGTATAATTATATATATTTGCGTGTGTGGTATGCATGTATGTGTGCGTGTCTGTGTGTGAAATTTCCATCCTGGGTCCTACAGAAGGTAGTTTTGATCAATCATGTTTGGAATACCCAGAGATTTTTTGCCTCAGACTTTGGAAATGGTATTAGGTGTTTGGTATTTTTGTGGAAAACAAGACAAGAAAGTATAGTTTCTATCATCTTTGTTTTGGCACTAAGAGACCAAGTTACACTTGGAGGCATCATGTGTTGTTCAGCATTATGGTTTGTGTTCCAGCACTGCATGTAAACATACATACACATGCACACACACAAGGGAAAATTCATTCTGCAGGGAAAGCAGCTGTCTACTAATGCTTGGGCTACGCAGGCTGTGCTCTGCAGAACTCCAGCAGGTGCCATTTACACGAGACTATGATAGTCTGAATAGTGCCCCCTGGAGCTCTACAGTATTCTTCCAGAGGACTACTCATCTTAAAATGTTGCTAGATTTCCAATAACAGGAAACAGCACCAGTGCACATGAGGTCTGCAGCTTAGGCACAGTTCTGAAGATCTACAGTGTCCCATTTTCATATCCCTGACTTTTCCACAAGACCATATGATTTAGGGTCTGTTTTCAGAGCCATACTCACAAGTCTCTACCTGGATTCTTCACTGGGCTTCTTTTACCTAGATTCATCCAGTGACTCCTGCAAATCACTGCCTGAAATTCATTGTTTGTACTCACTCAGCTATAATATAGGAAGTGTCATGGTTCTCTCCTAGAACCAGCATCCCTCTTTGGATGCCTCAATCTGGTTTTCCCACTAACTTTGAAGACTAGACAAAACATTTCCCTCCATCCATGCCTTTTCTTCTTCAGGCTGTCTTGTCCTTGACCCTCTCCTTTTACTAATTTCTTCTCAGCCCAGGCAAAGTTGCCAATCCATAGTGTTAGTGTTCTCTATTTCTGGTAAGCCAGTATTTTATTCTCTTCAGATACCTCAGAGAAATGGGGAGGATCTGAGGGAGTAAGATGGTTATACTTGACACTTTTCCCTTCTTGAGAACTTTTGCTCCTAGAGAAGACCCAGTGTCTAGATTGGAAACTAGCATATACATGAGAACTCAAGAATTCCTGACAATCACCATGGGTTATATTTGAATGTGAGTGCTTTGTTCCCAATACAGAGCTTGACCAGAGATACACACACACACATACACACATCTGTTATAAGTGGTACAACGATATAAAGCATGTCAGCTACTTATGTCCTAGGAAAAAAGAGTTTAGCATAAAACAACAATAACCAAAATTTTAAAAACATCTTGTTCATGTCAGGAACTCAATGAAACAGTCAGTATATACTATACACCAGACCCTCACAGGAATCCTGCTTATAGGCTCAGTGTTACATCTCAGTAATGTGGGTAAAAATTAGTGGTTAGGATTTGGGTGAAGGTCTGTCTGGATTCTAGGATCTTATGTTTCCACTATACAGGATGCCCATAAAAATAAAAACACTTAGATGGGAAGGGGCCTACCATTTGTAGCTACCCTCCATGCATAATGCAATGCACTTTTGTATATTCTCAGGTCACATAACACTCACATGAATGAGGTACAGGTTATTGTTCCAGTTTAAACTCAAGTGGACAGAGGAGACTACTTCACTCAGGTGGCACAGCCAGCAAGGGATAAAGCCAGAATTTGAGTCCAGACAGTATGACTCTGGAGCAGGGATCTGGAAACTGCTGTCTGCAGGCCCTATCTGGCTCCCCTCCTGTTTGTGAACAACATGTGAGCTAAAAATAGGGGTTGTGTTTTTAAATAGTTGAAAAGAATAAAAGAATATCTCATAATACTACTTGTTTTTGTATTTTCTATGGCTTCTTTTGTGCTATGACAAGGTTGAGTATTTGTTACTGAAATGAGATGGTCCTCAATGCTTAAAATATTTAGTCTCTTGCCTTTTACAGAAAAAAGTTTGCTCATCTCTGAGAGCAATATTTTTAACCTTTAAGCTATACTTTTTTCATTAAACCATGTTATGCTTATATCGAGTACTATTAGAACTTCTAGATTATTTTGTATCATGTGAGACTTTCAAAATGAAAATGATAGTCATCTGGGACCCATTGGATGAGAGTAGCACAGATGTGAAATTTTAGAAGCAGCTCAATCAAACCATAAAATAGATTCTATATTGTATTATAGGAAATATAATAAATGTTCTATTCACACCATTGCTAGCTCTATGACTCATTAGAAAAAATTTATCCCCAGTGACAAATAAAATGGTGGTTTATTCATGTGCTACATCACCAGTATATTTAGCTAATTGGTATTCATTTGTATTCATCAGGTTATTTTCCAAAATAGAAAAAAGTAGAACATTAGCTGGAAAGTCATGAATAAAGCCACATACTTAGTGGTTTGGCTAAAAAGGTCTATGAGAGAGGCTACAGAAACTGTCCTAGCTATGAAAAAGATTGTTATCCAAGATACCTACTCTATGCCATGCACTCTTATGAGTGGTAACTCATTTTATTCCTACAACACCAACTCATAGATAAGGGCACCAACACTTTAAAGTACAATAATTGCTGTAGTTCAGTCAACTAGTAAATGATAAAGCTAAACGAGGTCCTAAACCAGATCCCTGAACTTCAAACTTGGCATCTTTTTATAGAACAAATTCTAAGACATTTATCATTTCAAGTTGTGAACTAATCTAGAATTACTCTTCCAGTGGGGCAATTGATTCTCATTCTAAATGTGGTCCATTATTTGGTCCTGTTACTTCTCTTTGTAGTTTAAAAGGTAGGAAAGTAGTTGAGGAAGTAAATAATATTGCCATCAATTTGTGTCTGTCACACACAGAATACTAGAAAATGTTGACCAAAAATAATGTGTTTTAATAATTTGAGTTTCAATGAATTTTATTCCCAGTTTTTATAGAAGTTGTAGAGATAATTTTCTTGATTTCCATGTATATGAATACTTTTTACTTGTTATTGGTGGCTAACTCAATTTTATAGTTGCAAAGAGTAAACATAAAAGTTTAATGAAGCCTAAATAATCAGTAGATGATTTCATGCTACTTGAAACCAGATACCTACTAGGTACAGGTGCCTACTGAAGAGAGGTGAAGACAAGTCAGTTGCCATGCCATCTTGATACATCATGGCTTTAGATGGTTGTGATAAAAGATTACAGCAAAGTGCATAATGTGTCATTGATTACATGATACCAAAATTTGTGTTTTCTTTGCTTTTTAAATTTTGAAACAGGTTACCTTTTACAATCAGATGAAACCAATCAAATCTGGATCTTTATGTAATATAAGCACATATATTTTAAACATATTTTATTTATTTATTCATGAGAGACACAGAAAGAGAGGCAGAGACATAGACAGAGGGAAAAGTAGGCTCTATGCAGGGAGCCAGATGCAGGACTTGATCCTGGGACTCCAGGATCATGTCCTGAGCCGAAGGCAGATGCTCAACCGCTGAGCCACCCAGGTGTCCCTATAAACACCTATTTACTGGTGGCTATGAACAGATTGTTTACACTTAGATAATTTTGAAACCTTGAGGAAATCAAGGACAGTGTAAATATTTAAGAATGTGTACTTGTGTATCTTTTAAAATACTCAATTCTAGGTGGGCATTTAAATTGGCACAATGCTTTTCTTTGGAAAGCAATTTTGCAGTGTGTGCCAGATGTGTTAGAAATGTTCTTACCCTTTGAACTTCTAGGAATTTGCCTAGGAACAAATGTGAAAGATCCACCGTTACGTTAGTTAAAGAGTGAAAAGGTTTAAATGCTCAGAACATACAAGCATTACAAAATGATCAACAAATTGTAGTATATCCAAAGCATGAACTACTTTGTAATCTGTAACATGATAAACATATGTATCTACTGTCGAGGGCTCAGTCAGTTAAGTGTCTGACTCTTGGGTTTGGCTCAGGTCACCGTCATCACATGGGTTTTGAGATCAAGCTTGAAGTCAGGCTCCATGCCCAGTGGGGAGTTGAGATTCCTGAGATTCTCTTCCTCTGCCCATCCTCTCACTTGTGCCTGCACACATGCTCTCTCTCTCTCTCTCAAATAAATACATCTCTAAATATATACGTATATGTCCACTGTTATAGAGAAAATTTACATTAACTGAAAATGAAGGATGCAGTTTCACAAATTTCATTGTATCTCAATATAAAATATGCATCTGTACCTCAATGATAACACTGATTTTTTAAAAGATTTTTCTTTATTCATGGGAAACACAGAGAGAGAGGAAGAGACACAGGCAGAGGGAGAAGCAGGTTCCCTGTGGGGACCCCAATGTGGGACTCAATCCCTGCGCCCCGATCACACCCTGAGCCGAAAACAGATGCTCAACCACTGAACCACACAGGCGTCCCTATAACAGTGATTTTTTAAATTATCCTTTGTATTTATACATGTTCCTTATTAGATGACACATAATTTGAGGGCAGAAATTGTCTTATTCAGTGTATTCCTTTTATTTTGAATATTCTTGGTATGTTGTAGACAATCTATAACTTCTTTTGAATGAATGAATGATAAAGGTGAAAAAATGATCTGATTAATTTTAATAGAATCATGATTTTTCTATATTTTACATTTTATTTAGTAGCTTATTACTTGTAGAACCAGAACAGATCTATTTTAAAAATCAGAAAAATTTTTAAAAATAACAGTAAGATTATATATTAGAGAAGAGAGGGGGCTTCTTTTCTGTGGAATTGCTGGTATCTATCGTGGAAATGGTTCATTGTAATTTGGCTCTAGTTTAAATAACCCTCTCTTAATGCGCCAGTCTACAAGAGCAAATCTGTTGCTTGGCTTCCTTTCTACCCCAAGGTATTCTTTTACAGAATGAAAATACCCAACAATGCAAAACTAAATCATTATTAGCTTTAATTTGGGGGATTGAGCCTTGAAGTAATGAGTGTTTGGGGTCTGATTCTGTGAGTGCTACTCACTGTCAGCTTTCCTTTCATCAGAGGATTTCATCTACATTTGCAAACATTCCTTTTCTCCTAGAATCATCTTCCACAGTGCTCTAGCCAGGTAAATACATCTCTGCCTGAGATATTAAATCAATACAATAGATTAATTGTAATGAGTTGAGACTTGACACCACAAGTGAATACACAATATCTAGCTAAAGTCAGAGGTCCCTTTGCTAAAATGCTTTAAAATTTTTCAAGTCACACATTTGAGATATTTGCTCCTGTATCTCAGTTGGAATTTATTTTTAGCAAGAGAATAAGAGGAATTAGTACCACAGATTTTTATTTTGTTTTGTTTTGTTTAGTTTTAAAGAAAAATACGTGGTCAAATGGAAGCCTCCTGTGTGATTGGCAAACAAAACACACCTTACAGGTTTATTAAATTCAATCAATAGATTGCAAATATCCTAATGTCACTGGAATACGTCATCTCTGCTTGGTTGCCAAGAAGA
Source organism: Vulpes lagopus (assembly GCF_018345385.1). Lineage (NCBI taxonomy): Eukaryota > Metazoa > Chordata > Mammalia > Carnivora > Canidae > Vulpes > Vulpes lagopus. Next base: position 24,546,207 of record NC_054842.1, on the reverse strand, counting down.
TAATCTTACTCTTGCTTTTATTTCCCCAGCCATGTCCTTCACTTAGAATCCAGAACTGAAAAAAACCTCTCAACAACTTCAGCAGAGGGATTTTTGTTGTAGAAAGATTTGAACTACAAGAAAACCAAGGGTCCCTTCTAATAGAGGAAAGTCATCATTTGCATGTGCTATGAAGGTCCAGCTCACAATTCCCCTCCATACACGGCTCATTTTATACTTCAGTTCTCCAGGCTTGTATAGAATTTAAGAGATGGTCAATAGTAACCTACAGAGTGCTTTTGTGAAAATTTAAAAAATGCACATCTGGTGGACAGATCCATTAGAAAAAGAGACCTCCTTGAGTGGTGTAAGTATCACCTTGTGGCATGAGGTTGATCACCAACCCTGAGCCTTCCCTTTCACTGAGATCCTTTGTGAAGTCACCAATGAACAACTCTGGCTGGCAGCCCGTGATAAAGGGTGGATTTCCACCCATTAGCGTGAGAATGGTCTGAAGCATCTAAGAGGTATGATAGGAAAGGAACACTTCTAAATTTTGATTGGTATGGGTCACACATGCTTTGGGCCCTTCAGGTCTCTTAGAAATAGTTCTTGACTATTTCAGAAAATATCAATCCTGTTAATGCCAAATCCAGAAAGTATGAGTAACAGCCTATTTTTATGTATTATCAGTTTTGACCTACAAAATGGTGATTTTCTATATTGCATCCTAAATAGCTCCCCCCATCATCTGGAAATTTTTTGATGTTCTGATTATAAATGCTACTTGCCTCTTATCCTTATACCTCATGTTCTCATTTTCTTTCTCTGTATGTGAACCAAGCTGGTATCTTAAGTGGCTTCCATCTCTGCCTGGCCCAACAAATGTTAACTCTTGCTACTGTTGAAAACAGCTTTGATTTGATATTATTGTTGTTGTCAATACACTGAGTGGATACCAATTTCAGGATACCATAGTAGGTGAAGAACTTTTGTAAGTGGAAATTTTGTATCAGAAGGGTCACCAGCATCCTTTGTTAATTATACTTAGAAAAATGAAAGTAAGTGGATTAATTGTGGGATAGTTTGCAAGATACATATGGTGCTTTTATAGGTTATAATGCTTAGATATGGTTCAGCAGTTTGTATGGGATAAATGAATTCTTGTCTCCTAATAAGAAAGGTTCTTCAATTTGCTATTAAAAATGTAAAGTAACAGTGAACTTCTAGAAACTCTGACACTTATTCTCATGCGCTTTGCTACTTTATTACAGGAAGAGAGAGGAAGGAAAGAAGGAAATTAAATATCCATCTATAGAGGAATAGGTAAATTAACTGTGATATATTCCTACAGTAGTTAAAATGAAACAATTAGATGTATAGTTATCAATGTGAATTGATATGAAATACAAAATTTACTGGTGTTGGGGGAATAGATTTCAGTATGATCCATAAAGAATAATATAATTTTGTAAATTTTACAAGCACATAAAACATTTCTATATGTTTATATATACAAAAAATGATGAAAATATAAAAACAAAGGTGAATTCGGTATATGCCCATTCCAGAATTTTGTGTGCTTCTAGGGGAGGATGAGAAGGCCTACCATTGACAAAGGCATGTCAACTGCATCTCTAATATTGCAAAATTAGAAATATGGAAATACTTTAATATTCATTAATTTTGTATGATTAGGATCTAGGTTTTGACACATTACTCTTTAATTTTATATTTGAATATTTTATAGTAAAAGCCATGTAACAGTGAGCATCCGTGTAAACCTGTTATAACTGAAAAAGATAAATATTATCAAATAAATAGATTTTTCCTAAAACTGTGGGGGCTGAATGCAAATCTTTTTAATGCCCCTAAATGTCTCAGCTACTTTGAATTCACAGAGTTACAGTAACCTAGGGTGCTGAGTGAAAAATATGCTAGTTGGAGTGACCTGATCTTTGAAAATAATTATTTCAGGGAAATGGCTAAATTAAAGCTAGCAACAACAACTTTTGGCAAGGATGCAGTTGTGCACTCTTTGGGAAGCAGACATTGCAAATTTGTTTGATAAAGTAGATTCCAACATGTGGACTTGTATGTAGAGATAAGTTAAAAGAAAAGTCATTGAATAAATAATATTTGTGTCCACATGGGGAACTGTGGTGGTGAAAGGCAGGGAAAAGCCTGGTGAAACAGTCCTGGACCTCCTGGTATAATTAAAATAAGCATCTTATGGGGACACTAGGGGGCTCAGTGGTTGAGTGTCTGCCTTTAGCTTAAGTCATGATCCTGCAGTCCTGGGATCAAATTCTGCATCAAGCTGTCTACAGGGAGCCTGCTTCTCCCTCTGCCTATGTCTCTGCCCCTCTGTCTGTGTCTCTCATGAATAAATAAATAAAATCTTTTAAAAAGTAAAAAAATAAAATGAGCATCTTTTACTAGTATGTGAAGGACTCCATAGATTTCCCAGAGGAATTTAAATTGTTGATGTCTCTTTGAATCATTTGAAGTCTTTCTTTGTATGGGGTTTGGCTAACAACCACAACCACAACAATAACAAATGTGTAGTTAGTCATACCTTGATAAATCACATATTATCTATTCTCTTCTCCCTTCATCCTGTCCTCACTACCCTTTCCATCTGTTAATGTATTTGAGATGAATTACTCTACTGTCTTTTGTGGGGGAGGAAAGTAAAGAGGAAAATTCTGATATGTCCACCTGTGAGTGTTGCATGTGTTGAGGTAGAGTAAGAGGGCACTGGTTAAAGTTTGGTATATAAAAGAGACAGGAACACGAAGATTGGAGAAAATGATGTAATTTGTGAATCTTGGTGTTTTGGAAAAACAGTCCTGAGTTTCATTTTTGCTCTCATACTACACTTTGCTCTGACACCACATGTATGGGTTTTTCTGCACATGAAGCAATTCTGCGCCACCAGCTGCATGTCCTACAATATAACATCATATCCTACAGGTTAAGGGCTCAGTCCAAAGATGCCAGTCCCAAGTTCCAGTTGTTACCTGTTCTTCTGACTCACTGGCTGTGAATCAGAGGTTCCCATGACCTATTCCTTGGGTTCAATTAATTTGCTAGAGCAGGTCATAGAATTTAGTAAAACATTTAACTTATTACATTACTGGTTTACTAAAAAGACATAACTCAGAAACAGCCAAAGGAACAGACGCCTAAGGCAAGGTGTGAGGAAAGGATGTGAAGCTTCTGGGCCAGCCTGGTGCTCCATTCTTCCAGCATTTCTATGCATTTGCCAACCCTAAAGTTCTTTGAAACCCATCTTCATGGGATTTTTATAGAAGCATCATTATATAGGCATGGTCATTAAATCATTGGTCATTAATGATTGGTTCAACCTCTAGCTCCTCTATCCTCTCTGCAAGTGAGGGTGAAGCTGAAAGTTCCAAACCTCCAATCACATGATTAGCTCCACTGGCAACCAATGCCCATTCTTAGGGGCTTTCCAAAAGTCACTTCATTAGCATAAACTCAGGTATGGTTGAAAGGGACTGGTTCAAAAAGACAGTTTTTTTCTGCTTAATTCTTTCATCTTTATTATCCTGGAGCTATTTCACTCCACAGGTATTTGAGGACACAAGATCAAATATTATGACAAAAGGTTCCCATTGATCTTACTGCTTAGGAATATTGCAAGAATTTTAGGAGCTCTGTGCCAGGGAGACCATATATATTTCTTATTATATATTTTTTTTTATTTCTTATTATAAATCACAATATCCCATATAGAATTGGATAAAACTATTACAATGTAATCATGTTATATCCCCGTTTCACAGAACCAGGAAAGGGGAATATGGTGTAAGTTTGAGCAGTGCATTAAATTATTCATCCAAATTGTAGCCTTAGAATGACACGGTCTCCATTAATAGTTGTCTATATAGAACATGACTAAATGGAGAGAACTAAGACAAGAAAGAGGAACATAAAAATGTAATTTTAAATATAGAAATTATTCATACTTTTTTGTAATACAATAGATTTCAATATCCTGTGTGCCATATATATATGTATTATGCTAAAAATATTTTAATACAATTGTTTAAAAAATCAGTTGGTTTAAAAATCCAGTTGAACTTGATGTTATTACTCTCCTTTGACTAATTGTAATTCCTCTGGAAGTCACTTAACTTATTTATATTTCAGTATCTTTATCTGTATTACAGAAGAGTATGAGATTATATGGTATGAATGTGTTTTCCAAAGTCAAGTTAAACTATGCTGCATTAGCATATAGTAGTAGTACAGGCTTTTTTCATTTGTTTAATTTCTATAATTGTTATTTGTAAATCTTATGGGACTAGCCATTTGATGAAAGATATATGTCTAGTGGACATGACCCAAAATTAGGGCTCATGGCTTAGTGAGCTGAGTGCAGGCTGCATTTCAGTCCCCATATAACTGACAGTTGGGCACACTTACTTGGGACATGACCTATTCAATTGTGTGTGGCATCCTGGTTCTCTCCAAAAGCCATGATGGTTTATAAAACCCTGCCCTTGACATTAGCACAAGGACCAGACACTTGAGTATTAGATGGCAGCCATAGTTGGCATACCCATTGGATAGCAATGCATTTATTGATTTCATTGATCTACATGAATCTGTACAGAAGCAAATATCAGTAAATAATAAGGGCCATATAAATGCAGGCAATGAAGATCTTGTACTTCATGTAGTGAACTTGAAGCAAATGCAAACAACAACACTGAGAAATCTGTGTAATTGGTATATCCTTTGATTCTACTTTGAGTCCCACAATGTAGATCCAGGGTCTGTGTTTGTCTGTGTGTGTGTGGGTGTGTGTGTTTATACCTTTCATTTCAAAACAATTTAAATCTAAATTGTATCCCATTGCATAAGAAAAATGTGATGAAAAGGTCCATTTTGAAACTATTGGTTATGGGATAAATATATACATAATACCCTATAAATTTTATAATGAGAAATTTAGCATTTAGGTTTGGAGTACTTTATTTCTATATCTAGATATAAAGACCAGAATCCAAGGCTTGGTAGGAGGAAAATCTTCAACAAAGTGGCAAGATTATCTCTTAGAGTTTTTCAAATGATCTTAAAAGCCATCTAGGCCAAGTTTCTGCCACTCATTGTAGTCCCTTTCTGCTAAATCTGTGTCAGTCATCCGCTTCAGTGAATGCTCTTAGGAAGCTCAGTGTACTTGAGGTAGCTTGTGACCTTTTGGGTAGTGTTAGATATTGGATACAATTATATCTGTGCTAAGATGAAATCTTTTCCCTTGTGTCAATCTATGGACACTGCTTTTACTTCCTAGGCAAATATAGAACAAGACCACTCTTCTATGTGGCAATGGTCCCAATATATCAAATAGTATAATTTTCCTGTCAGTGGACTGAGAAAATAGTAGACTAGACAATCATGAAACAAACTGAGAAAGGAAAAAAAATCCAGGAAGTAAAGATTATTCCAAGCCTTTGTTTTTGCAACACTTGCACCCCTCTCTGAGAATTCTTATTGTATAGAATAATAACTGTTTTTTGGTTTTATCACCACATGCTGAGCAAATACATCTTGCTTTCCTAATATGGATGAGTAGCAATGCCAGAAGAGCCTTTACAAGGGCAAAAGAACCAATTACCTAACATCCCTGTCTCTTAAATTGTATTCTAACATAAAACAGAGAAAAACAACAACAGGATTTAGGATGATGCTATTTCATACCATATGTTTATATCATGAGTTACACATCTTAATTTTTTCCCTCATTGGACTTTTGTTAGAAATTACAGAATTTGGTAGAGGTCTTCAGGATCAATTGTTATCAATAAATGTCTAGTAGTAGATGACTGGGAAGGGTATTTTTAAATCTTTTTTAATTCTAGAAGATATATCCAAAATACTAACTTTAATTTATGTTAACATCAAAATCTAAAACGTTTCTAGAAAATATATACATTTAAGAAGTGATTAGCTTAGTAACTTTGGTATATTGATATATCATCTTTCAAATTATGTAGATAGGGATCCCTGGGTGGCGCAGCGGTTTGGCGCCTGTCTTTGGCCCAGGGCGCGATCCTGGAGACCCGGGATCGAATCCCACGTCAGGCTCCCGGTGCATGGAGCCTGCTTCTCCCTCTGTCTGTGTCTCTGCCTCTCTCTCTCTCTCTCTCTCTGTGACTATCATAAAAAATAAATAAATTAAAAAAAAAACAAATTATGTAGATAAAAACAGGAATACTGGGATGCCTGAGTGGCTCAGTGGTTGAGCATTTGCCTTCAGCTCTGGGTGTGATCCTGGGGTCCCGAGATGGAGTCCTGCATCAGGCTCCCTGTATGGAGCCTGCTCCGCTCTCTGTCTGTGTCTCTGCCTCTCTCTCTCTCTCTCTCTCTGTCTCTCATAAATAAATAAATAAATAAATAAATAAATAAATAAATCTTTAAAAAAAAAACCCACAGGAATACATGGGGAAATATTCATGATACTGTGTATTTCAGTTAGGAATGTTTCCCTTTTCAAGTACCAGGAAATTCAAATATTAGTGGTTTAAATACATAGGAATTTATTTTTCATAATTAAATGTGGATATAGGTTTTTGCTGGATGAAACTCTCCGATCAAAAGATGTAGAATGGTATACTTACCTGGTAGGGAACATACCATGATCATAAAAGACACAGAGTGGCTAAATGAATAAAGAACAAACAAACAAACAAATCAAGACACATCTATATGGTGCCTACAAGAGACTCACTTCAAATATAAGAAAACAAACTCACTGAAAGTGAAGAGATATAAAAGATATTTTATACAAATGGAAACCAAAAGAACTGGAGTAGCTACATTTATACCAGACAAAATGACTTTGAAACAAAAACTATAAAGAGACAAAGATAAATGTTACAAAATAATAAGGGGGCCAATCCAACATTTGTAAATATTCATGCACCCAATTTAGAAGCACCTCAGTAAATAAAGCAAATATTAACAGACCTAAAGGGAGAAAAATATAGCAACATGATAATAGTGGGGTCCTTAACACCCCATTTACATCAGTGGATAGATCATCCAGAGAGAAAATCAATGAGAAAGTATTGGCTTTAAAAGACACATTAGATCAAATGGATATAACAGACATATATAGAACATTCCTTCCAAAAGCAACAGAATACACAGTTTTCTCAAGTGTGCATGGAACTTTTTATAGGATAGATCATGAATTAGGCCAAAAAATAAACCTTAGTAAACTTAAGAGGACTGGAAGCATATCAAGCATCTTTTCTGAACACAATGATATGAAACTAGAGATTAATTTCTAAGGAAACTGTAAAAGTCATAAATATGTGGAAATTAAACAACATGCCACTGAACAACCAATAGGTCATGAAGAAACCAAAGAAGAAATTTAAAAAAAATACCTTGATACAAATGGAAATACAACATGGGATGCAGCAAAAGCAGTTCTAAGAGGGAAGTTCATAGTGATAAATGCCTACATTGAAAAGTAAGAAAAGTCTCAAATAATTTAACTATATACCCAGAAGAACTAGAAAAAGAACAAAACAAGACCAAAGTTAGTATAAGGGAGAAAATAACAGAATAGAGCAGAAATTCAAGGTAGACTAAAAAGACAATAGAGATGGTCAGTGAAAATAAGAGCTGGTTCTTTGAAAAGATGAACTGAATTGACAAGCATTTAGTTAGACTCACAGAGAATGAGAGGGCTCAAGTAAAATCAGAAATGAAAGAGGAGATGATACAACTGATGCCATAGAAATACAAACGGTCTTAAGAGACTATTATGAATGATTATATACCAACAAATTGGAGAACATAGAAAAAAAATGGATAAATTCCTAGAAACATATAACCTACCAAGACTGAATCATGATGAAATAGAAAATTTAAATAGACCAATTATTGGGAAAGAGATTAAATCTCTAATCAAAAGCGTTCCATCAGACAACATCCAGGACCGGAGGGCTTCCCTGGTGAATTCTACCAAACATTTAAAGAAGAATTAATACCAATTCTTTTCAGATTTTTCCAAAAAAATAGAAGAGGAGGGAACTCTTCTAAACTTACTTTTTGGGGCTAGCATTACCCTGATTACCAAAAGCAGACAAGGATGTCACAAATAAAATTACAGGCCAATATCCCTAATGGATATAGATGTAAAAATCCTCAACAAAAATGTCAGCAAATTGAATTCAGCAATACATTAAAAAGATCATAGACCATGATCAGGTGGGATTTATTCAGGGATGTCGGGATGGCTTAACTGCATATCAATCAATGTGATGACACTTCATTAACAAAGTAAATGATAAAAATTATATTATCACCTCAATAGAGATGAAAGAACATTTCACAAGTTCAACATCCACTTAAGATAAAAACTCTCAACAAAGCAAGTAGTAAGGGAATGGACCTTAGTGTGATAAAGGCTATGATAGCCCTCAGCAAACATACTCTGCAGTGAAAAGCTGAAAGCTTTCTGGAACAAGACGAGGATGCCTACCCTTACCTCTTTAATTCACAGCAATTAGGCAAGAAACAGAAATAAAAGGCATCCAATTTGGGAAGGAATAAATAAAACTGTCACTATTTGCAGATGACATATTATATAATAGAAAATACTAAAGACTCCACAAAAAAACTTTTAGACTAATAAATTCAGTAAAGTTGCAGGATACAAAATCAATACACAAAATAAATTATGTTTCTATACACTGATAGCAGACTATCAGAAAGAAATTAAGAAAATAATCTCACTTATGAGAGCATCAAAAAGAATAAAATGCTTAGATATAAAGCTAACCAAGGAGGTGAAAGATCTGTATGTTGAAAACTACAAAATATTAATGAAAGAAATTGAAGAAGACACAAATAAATGGAAAGATATTTACGCCCATGGATTGGAAGAATATTGTTAAAATGACCATAAGACTCAGGAATTTACAGTTTCAATGCAATCCCTATCAAATTTCAAATTGCATTTTTCACAGAAATTGAGAAAATAATCCTAAAATTTGTATGGAACCACAAAGGATCCTGAATAACCTAAGCAATCTTGAGAAAGAATAACAAAGCTAGAAGCATCAGGATCCTTGATTTCAAACTATATTACAAACTAGAGTGATTAAAACTATGGTATTGACATAAAAAAAAAACCACATACAGATCAAGGGAGCAGAATAGAGAGTGCAGAAATAAATCTACACATACAAATTTATGACAAAGGAGCTAAGAAAGTACAAAGGGGAAAGAACAGAACAGTCTCCAATAAATGGTGTTGGGAAAACTGGATGACCACATGCAAAAGAGTGAAATTTGACCACTTACACCATACACAAAAACTTACTCAAAATGGATTAAACACTTGAACATAAGACCTGAAACCATCAAACTTACAAGAAGAAAACATAGCTTCTTGACATAGGTGTTGGTGATGACTTTGAATCTGACTGACATAAAAGCTAGGGCAACAAAACCAGAAATAAACAATAAAGACTTTTGAAGATTTTATTTATTTATTCATGAGAGACACACAGAGAGAGGCAGAGATATAGACAGAGGGAGAAGCAGGCTCCCTGTGAGAAGCCTGATGCTGGACTCTATCCCAGGACCCCAGGATTATGACCTTAGCCAAAGGCAGATGCTCAACCACTGAAACACCCAAGCACCCCGGCAAGTAAGACTATATTAAACAACAAAGGAAACTGCCAACAAAGTGAAAAGACAACATACTGAATGGGACAAAATATTTGCAAGTCATTTATCTAATAGGGGGCTAACATCCAAATATATAAAGGCTTCATACAACTCAACAGCAAAACAAACACAGAAACAAACAAAAAACAAGTAATCTGATTAAACTGCAGGCAGAAGATCTGAAGAGACATTTTTCCAAAGAAGACATACAGATGGCCAACAGCTATAAGAAGAAATGTTCAGCACTAATCATCAGGGAAATGCAAATCAAAGCCACAATGAGCTATCACCTCACATCTGTCAGATGGCTAGTATTAAAAAGACAAGAAATAAAGAGTGTTGGCAAAGATGTAGAGAAAAGGGAACCTTCCTGCACTGTTGGTGGGAATATAAATTGGTGCAGCCACTATGAAAAACTGCATGGAGGTTTCTTAAAAAATTAAAAGGAGAACTACTGTATGATCCAGCAATTCCACTTCTCGGTATTAATCTGAGGTATACAAAAATGCTAACTCAAAAGTATTTGTGCATCTTTATGTTCATTTCAGCATTATTTACAATAGCCAAGATAGGAAAATCACCTGAATGTCCATTAATGGATGAATGAGTAAAGAAGTTGTGATATAATTTTTAGCTATAAAAAAGAATAGGGGATGCCTGAGTGGCTCAGCGGTTGAGTGCCTGCCTTCCGCCCAGGGTGTGATTCTGGAGTCCCAGGATCAAGTCCCACATCGGGCTCCCTGCATGGAGCCTGCTTCTCTCTCTGCCTGTGTCTCTGCCTCTGTGTGTATGTGTGTGTCTCATGAATAAATAAATAAAATCTTTTTTAAAAGGGTGAAATCTTTTCATTTGCAGCAACATGGATGTATCTCAAAGGACACTATGCTAAATGAAATATATCAGACAGAGAAAGACAAATACCATATGATCTCTCTTATACTTGAAATATAAAGCACCCCTCCCCTGAAAAAACACAACAACAAAAAATCAAGTTCATAGATACAGAGAGAAGAGATTAGTGGTTGCCAGAGTGGGGGTAAAGGGTGGAAATATTTTTTTAAAAAGAATGTGGGGCTCATGGGTGGCTCAGTTGGTTGAGCATCGGACTCTTGATTTTTGAGTCAGGTCATGATTTCAAGGTTGAGAGATCCAGCCCTTGTGTTGGGCTCTGCACTCTTGGGGGAGTCTGCTTCTCTCCTCTTTCTCCCTCTGCTTCTGCCTCTCCCCCAACTCAAGTGCATGCATTCTCTTTCTCTCAAATAAATAAGTATTTAAATCCTAAAAAAAAAAAAAAAAGAATATTACCACAGACAATTGGTGAGCCTCATGGTAACTACAAAACAAAAACCTTAGTAAAGACACAAAACAGAAAGAGAAAGAATATAAGCGTACCACTAAAGAAAGTCATCAAACCACACACACAAAAAAAGAGCATGAGACAAGAAACAAAACCTATAAAAATAGCCAGAAAACATATAACAAAATGACAATAAGTATTTTATCCATCCCACATACACACTTACTTTATTCATAATTACTTTAAATATAAATGCTGGCATTAGTTTCGCTATTCAAAGATGTAAAAAATCCAGACTCATTCCATCCTTTAGTTCTGCCATTTGCAGAAAAGCTCTCTTGAGGCCTCAAAATGATATAGCTCTAGATATCACAAATAAGTTCCAAAGCAGGAGCGAGGGGTAAGAGAAGGTAAATGGGCATAATGCCCTGGATGGTAAAAGCATTTCTCTTTTCATATTGCTTTTTAATGGAAATGAAAATATCTTACTAGATATCTTCAAACTGACTTATCCAAATATCTCATTAGACAGAACATATTAATTAACCTGGCCACGTAATGACAAGTGAATAAAACCAGGTTTACCATTATGATTATTCATGATTGTTTAATATGTGAATGGCAAAAAATTTTAGAAATGAGTTGAAAATTATTACCTTAACTGAGAAGGGTCAGATGATGGGTAATATGTTTATTTCTTCTCTGATTTCCTAATGCTTTGTAATATGGCTAAATTAATTTGATGATGAAAGGATGCCTTTATAGTAAAAATAAATTCACTTGAACTAAACGTAATTAGACTTTTGCTGAAAAATTCATTGATTTAGCACCTCATCTCACTTCCCATCTTACATATCTGCACTGAGCCAGGGCAGGGAAAGGGGTGGGGAAGTCACACTGCTATCTTTAAGGTCATTCTTTTAAGTAGAGTGTGTACAATGTCACAGTGAACATCTTCTCTAGAGCCTCCTGACTCAGAACATGATTCTATTGATTCATTTAAAAATCTATACTGCAAATCATATTTAAAACATAAAATATACTTAACATTGACCTGGAAATGTGTGATTAGTTTGCCTGCTTTCATGACCTCCTTGGTTCTCCTCCTATCTTACTGGTCATTCTTTCTCACTCTTTTTGGATAACTTCTGATTTTTCCAACCTTTAAATGTTGACATCTCCTGTATTTAGTACTCAGACTTCATCTTTGCTCTACTTATATTCATTTCCTGAATGATCTAATTCCTGCCAAGTCCACATTTATATCTTCGGCATAGATAACATCTTTAAATTTTAGATTCATTTATTCAGCTGCCTACTTCACATCTTCTCTGGGATGCTTAATGGGCTTCTTAAATTTAGCATATGTAAGGCCACACTCTTAAAGTCTCTCAAATCTGCGGGGTTCCTTTTTTTCCCATCTCATAAAATGCACCTCTACCCTTCTAGTTTCTAACCCAAAATCACTGGCATTATTTCTTGATTCTTTTTTTGCTCTCCCATTGAAGTTGAATCCATTAGCAAATGTTTTCAGCTATTCCTAAAGATTCCTCAGGTTTGGCCACTTCTCACTACAGCCATTGCTAACCAGCCTAGTCCTCTTTTAAAATGGACTCTTGAGATAACCTCTGACTGGTTTTGTCAGTCTTGCCAATGTTCTCCTACAGTATATTCTATACAAAATAGCCAGAGTGGGCTTTTCATTATAGAAGTAAGACATGAACCCAGGCCATCCTCCCTCCTTCTCTCCCCTCAATACTTAGCAGTATGCCTGGCACATAATATTTGTTGAATAAATGATGCATGTATCCCTAGAATTAGAATAATACAAATTAGTTTCCTGAATCAAAAACATTTGTTCACTTTTTAACTGATCTCAGGGTCATGTTCTAAAAAGGGAAATATTTGAAAATAATTAAGGAAATAATAAAATTATGATTTACTGAGCAATATCTTTACATGCTAGGCATTATGTTAGCTATTTTATGTGAATGAACAATCACCTCCTCTTTACAAAAGGAAGACACTAAAATACAGATAAGTTAGCTTATCTTCTTCTCAAAGGTAAAGAGTGGCAGAATTTGTCTCTGACTCTTAAGTGGTCACTAGTATCTCATGCAAATCTTTTACTGAAACTGCAGAATAATTCTGGTTTGAAATATTACATGTCGTTCTAAGATGCTTCTTTTGCTAAATTCTAATATTCAAGCTCTTTTTCCTTTTGTCTGTCTTTCATTTTTTTCTCTCCCTCTCTCCTTCCCTCCCTCCCTTCCTTCCTATCTTTGGTTCATAAGATTAAAATTACATACAGTATTTTAAGTCACTTATTACAGTCACTATGTTCCAGTCACTGTTGACACATATTTTGGTGCCCATAATTCATTGAACTGCATGTGTCTGAGCTGGAAAGGATCTTGGATATGAATTTCCTCACTTTCCATATGAAATAAGTAAGGCCCAGAAAGAGGAAGTGACTTGGGCACAATCATACAGCTTATTACTGAGACAGTGAGAATCTGATTTTAAGATATCTGGTATAGTAGACCAGTGTTCATCCAAAATGTAAAATTCCACTAGATATGTTATACTTCATATTTATATCTCCTCATGACTTAGGTCTAAAAGGTGCTTCACCTAAAATCTAAACATTAGCATAAATGAGTTTTCTTATGAAAAGACAGTTTACTATGCTGCAAGTTAGGTGGCTACCATAGTGTCAGGACCGCAGAACCCAGATGTACTGATACCATTCATAGAGGGAAAAGATGTGAGTGTGTGTGTGTGCGCGTGTGTGTGCACATGCATGCATGTCTTAGATAATATTCACTTAGAAAAAATACACACCCACATAATATGTTCATGTTGACCTTCTGAGAAATCAATAACCTGGATGCTATGCTACTCCCGCGGTTTCTTTGCCTTTAAGCGGTTTTTTTTGCCTTTAAAAGATGCCTGTAATTGCTAATCGGGGCTCTCTGCCACCTCTGAGGCGGAGAGCCCGTTTGCGCAAACGTTCAATAAACCCTCTTGCTAATTGCATCTGCCTGTCTGGGGTCTGAGTCTCTGGGGCGTCCACCGGGACACGTTGGCACCCATGAGCCAGGGTCCAACAACCCACATAATGTGTTTGATGATAGGATACACAAGACAGATCTTTTCCTTATAGAGTTTACAGTTTAGTGTATGTTTATAGTTTTGTGCATAGTGGGCTGAAGTGTGACTAACTAATAAATCATAAATAAACAACCCTATGTGTTGAAATATCAGTAAAAATGGTAATAGTAATAAGGAAAGAAAGGGCTACAATGATAGAGAAAGATGAGGGGTGACCTATTTAGATAAGATGGTCAGGAAAGAACCTTCTGAAAAGTGAATATTTAATTTGAGACCTAAAATGAATCACAGGGAGAAGAAATGCATGAGCAAAAGTCTGAAGGCTGGAAAGAGCTGGGAAGAACTTTCTTTTTCTTTCTTTTTTTTTTTTTTTTAAGATTTATTTATTTAAGAGAGAGAGAGAATGTGAGCAGGGGAAGGGACAGAGGGAGAGAATCTCAAGCAGACTCAAACTGCTTGGGGCCCCATGCAGATCCTGATCCCCAGACCTATGAGACCATGACCAGAACTGAAACCAAGAGTCAGATGCTCAACCAACTAAGCCACCCAGGCGCTCCTGGAAGAGCTCAGAAGAACATTCTTAAATGTCAGATACCAGAAAAAAGTAAGTGAAACCTTAGGTAGCACATTACAGACCATGGTAGAGAGCATTTAAGTTTCATTCCAATTACAATGGAAATCCTTTAAAGAGTTTAAAATGGTAGAGTGGCAGGACACTGGATGGTTCAGTTAGTTAAGCTTCTGACTCTTGATTTCAGGACAGGTCACAATCTCAGGAGTGTGATATCGTGCCCTTTGTCAGGCTCCACACTGAGCATGGAGCCTGAGTAAGATTCTGTCTCTCCCTCTGCCCCTCACCCTCACTCTTAAAAAAATAAAATAAAACAGGAGAGTGTTAGGCATAATTTTCTTTACAAAGAGTATTCTAGGTAATAAGACCAAAAGCATGTTTTAAATCTGTATGTGAGGTAGGTCAGTACCTTTTATAGTCATAGCAAAACATCATCAGTTTGTGAAACAGTGGGGTTCCCATCCCTAGGCACTGGTGCAACCAAAAAATACAATGTTGTAGAGGAGGATTAAAGGACTATAGATTGGGCCATATACTGACCTTCACAATTCTCTGCAAACTTTGAACTTCAATACTTCTATGCACTGAGCTAATTATTGAAAGTGTCTCTAGGAATTTTAGAAAACCATAAAATCAAAAGGGTTATTATATAGAATGGAATCCTCCCACACCTTAAAAACTGAGTATGTATTCATCTACAAAGGAGATACCTCTTTCTCAAATTGGGGTTAGGGTATATAATCAGAACCTCCTTCCATTAGGGCAGAAGGTCTCAATTTTTGTATAATAAACCAGACCTAGTGATTTGATTTAAAATGGAGATCCTGGGCTCCCATACTTTGGAGGTTCTAAGTTAATAGACCTGAGGTGAGGTCTGCAAAACTGCAACCTTAATAAGTGAACCCAGGAGATTCCAATGGACAAGCTAGGCCAACGCTGCACTTGGAGAAACTCTGCACTCGGTGACGAGGAACGCCTACTCATATCCCAGCTCTATTCACTGCTGCCTGTCCTCCACTGAAATCGGGAATATTGCAGCCCTAAGGATATTTTAACTCGCTTTGGAGCATTGTTAGGTTAGTCAGCCTTTCTGAGCTGAAGTCCCTACATCTATAATGACACAGTAAGATGCTGTTGTGAGGGTCAAAAATTTAAAATGCTGAACACTGACCTGAGCGCCTGGGCATATCACAGCAGTTTAATAAACAGCAACTCTTATCTGCTTTATTTCTGCCTGTCTAATTTATTTGCCTGCCTCCTTTCTGCTCATCTGTTTCCTAATGCAGAGGCAACATTCACCTGTGTTGGTTTGTTTCTCAGTTTTTGCCATCTTCCTCTGGCCACCACCTCCTCTACGAATTCTCAGAGATCTGTCTCTAGCAGGTATCACCTTAATTAAAGTTTTGCACTCTCTGCCTTACTACAGAAGACACTAGAATAAAAGCACTAATATTACAGCCATGGAATATCTGTAACTATCAAATTAGTTTACTCTTGTGTTTCCTGCTATTTAACTTACAATTATCTCTTGCAAAACCACTCGTCTTTCCTGTTTAATCTAACATGAGTACTGTGAAGCAGAGAAGATTATGCAGTGGACAGATGAGGTTCTGGAAAACGCTACCAAATTATGAAAAACATTTGAATTGCATTAGCTTCCACAGAGTATAAACAATGCTTGAGTGGGAAGGGAGAAATCAGTCCACCCTGTGGCAGTGAACACACTATATAGTTTGTCTTCAGAAATTCAAATGTAAAAGTCCTTTAAGTGTAAAAAATAATGAAATGTGGCTAAATTAATCACTTTCTTTTAAACCTTTATGTATATCTCAAGTAAAGATCCTGTTCCAGTCTCTTTGAAATTAAAAGGAAATATTCTTTGAATTAAACATAATTGCAGGCAAACTCTAGGTTGTGCTGGAGGATAACCAGGGGATAAGTTAAATTAAATATTTTGGGAATCTGGGTATTCATAGAACGTGGCTAGTTTCGTTTGCTAGGTTCCATGTAGTCTGCCTTTCAATAGGACAAATAAGATGACAAAATAAATAACTCGGTTTGTCAGAACAAAAGTATTGTCATGTGGTCTTACTTTGTCTTTAAATAAACTAAGAAAGCTTTTGCAAAGGTATAAAATTTAAACCACGATTAGCTACATATTTGGTAATTTACATTTATTTAAGGGAATAAAATTGAACTAAATGAGAATTGGGCCAGAAAATTCAGGCCCCACTACTGGCAATGCACAAAACCTTCCTGATCTTTTATTGTCTAACTACCTTACCCTCTGGGGGAGTTGGCATTGTTAGATCATCCAGTCGTGTATATTGAAAAGAGGGAAAGAGTGTAGTGAACATGGTGCTTTCTCTTCCTCTGCTCTTTGCAAAAGCAGGAAAAAAACCTTGTCCTTTCCAGAAGACTCTCCCAAGGTTCATATTTGATTTTGGGGAGGGAGGTAGGGTCGGTCGGACAGGAGTTATATGCAAATACAGGTATAATAGATATGCAAATACAGAGATATTTACATCATACGTAGTTCTTTTCCCTAGGCCCTGTTTGGAACTGACTAGTCTCCCTCCCCACACTAGGGTAGTGGCCAAAATATAGCATCCTGGATTAGGAAATCACAAAGTACCTTTGAATGATCCTAAAGAGTCCCTAATGATTCCAAAATGCTGATTTACGTTGTTGTAAAACATGGTAGTTTTCGTTACTAAGTAGAAGTGCCTTATAATTTCTTCATTTTATGTTTTGGAGAAAGGGCCTAACATTATTTAACCTACTGTTTTTGCTTAATTGATTTTCTAATAGAAAATGAAGTTGTTTATTTCTACTTACCAAAGACTTTGCTAAAAGTAGCATGTCAGGATGAAAAAATAGAGGTTTATCTGGTTGACCTGGTTTTATCTTTAAAACAAAGATGCTAGTGGGGAGCCTAGGAGGCTGAGTTGGTTGAACAACTGCCTTAGGCTCAGTCATGATCCCAGGGTCTGGGATAGAGCCCTGCTTAGGGCTGCATGCTCAGTGAGGAATCTGCTTCTCTCTCTCCCTCTGCCTTTCCCTCCCCTGCTCATGCTCTCTCTCTCTCTCTCTCTCTCTCTCTCTCTCTCTCTCTCTCAAATAAATAAATAAAAACCCCCAAAAATATTTAAACAAAGATGCTATTGCTACCTGATAAAACAATAGATTGAGCTAAACATTGACTTCATTTGGTATACTGTAATAAAAGCTTATACGTGTTTATTTCACTTATTTGTTTAAGAATTGTTGAGCATCTACTATATGTCAGGCACAATAGAGGTTGTAACTATATTAATGAACAAATAAACCAATCCCCTATCCCTTGCTGTGTGCCTCCTAATGGCAGAGTATAGATAGTTATACTCATTTTCTAAAAAGTAAACAAATGATGTGAAAAGATAATTTTGTCTAAAAGATTAACTCTGTAAGACAAGACCTAGAGAAAATAGGGCACATTTTAATATTATTTCAAATGTGTTTGTAGGGAATCAAGTGCAGATAAAATACTAAGTACATTTTATTATTGTCTTTGAGATTTTATAAAGTTTCTCCTTCATTCATTTTGTTTTTGTAAGTACTGTCACCCTGTCATAAATAAAAATCATTCTTTTTCAAAATTCAATGCATTTCCTCAACTCTTAATAGACCATACACCTAAAATTTAGTATAGCTCAACATTGAAGCTCACACCACTGAAAAAGTGGAATTTGCAAAACTTAGTGACTTTGCAGTTACCAAATTATGATAAAGAGTGAACCAAATTTGCTTAACGTGTATTTGCCTTAATGAGCTTTTGGAAATTTCAAAATCTGTTTATCTAGATTTTTTAACTTCATCAAGATTACTACTTGTTTTTATCCAAGTTATTTTTATTCAACCATTTAGGAAAATGGTGAAATAAACTTTAAGAAGATAATTTTGAATAGGTGTTACATGTATATACTACAAAATTCACAATTTAAAGAGGTATACCATGAAAACTAGGTCTTTTTTTTCCCTGTTTTTGTCCTGAGCCACTTGGGTGCCCTCTCTGTCATTAACTGTCACTAGGATCTCATATACCTCTCCAATGATATTTTAAAGGAGCTTCTCAACTATTAATGTGCATGTGAATCTTGTTAAAATACAGATTGTGATTTAGGGGGCCTGGGATGAGGCTTGAGAGTCTGCATTTCCAAGAAGTTCCCAGCTGAGGCTGATGTTGCTGGCCTAGACCACATTCCCAGTGACAAGATGGAGCAGTGCATTTGTTTATATTTGTCTGTGTGTTTGCTTACTGGACTGAAAAGACCTAGATAGTCTCATTCACAGATAGAGCTTACTGCTCTCTACTACAGCTTCAGCACTAGAATCCCAGCTTTGAGCTTTGCTTTATGATAGTGTTCTTCTCATTTTTGTCTGTTTGCAGTGATAATTTATACAGTTTTTAGAAAATCAAACCATAAATAACGGATGAAAGCTACCAATGTAACCATCTGAAGCATGCTATTAGGTGATGCATAAATTGCAAGGACCATGAGATTCCCTCTTTGCAAATTTTTCAACTACTTTTTTTATAAGGTTAGGAAAGTCCTCCATCCAAGCAACCTCCTAAATTTGGGTACAAAGCACACTGAGGATTTTAGCTTGCAGCCAGTACCACCAGTCTAATAAAGATGTCATCATACTTGGAAATGATACAATTAAGTTCCCTGAAATCGATATAAAGTGCAAAGATGACTTAAATATTTTAAAGTCGGGGATATTCATAATCTATTTGCTTGAATAAAGTATTCTCTTGAGATGACAGTGATCAATAACACAAGGGAGACAGATGTTGTCTATCTTGGATCTGTATGTAAATGTTACTCAGAAAGCATGGGGCAACTCCTAAAAGAACTTAAAAGTTAATGTTTGTTTCTTGTTCTCTGCAAGAATGTGAGTGCTGGAGGACTCAGATTTGCCCATCTACTTTGTCTGCAGAGTATGTTCATAGAGTACTGGCTAGCATGACACAAGATTTGGTTTTAAAAGAGAACCAGTACCAGAAGCACATTTCAGAAAGATTTGGACCATCAAAGTCTCTATTTCTGTGCCATTGTCAGAAAGAGCCAAAGGAATACAGAATCCTCCTTGATGCCAAGTACCACTAACTCCTTTGGTTCAAATGATTCCAGGGGTCTGCCATAACGCAGAATTTTTAGACCGGATACAGAGATGGTTGTCTTGAAGTATTCGAGGCCTCTGGAACGGGTTGCTTTGGATCTAATTTTTTTGGAGCATGCCCTAGTCTATGATGTAGAAATCCTGGAGTTCGGAACAGTCAAGAAAGAATTCTTGGGACATCTTCAGGCAAAAGATTGTTTTATTAAAGCACAGAGACAGGACCTATGGGCAGAAAGAGCTGCATTCAGATTGTGATGACTGACTATACACTTTCAAGTTGGGAGGGGGTTAGGGATAGTATCAACCTCCAAGGTCTTTTGAAAACAAGGTTTCCAGGACCCTGAGGGGACAGGCCATTGTTAGGAAAAGGTCATTTATTACTGAAAACTTAGCCATGAGACCTTTCGGATATAAATCAGATATGTATATATTAGCTTGGAGAATGACTGTTAACATATCTTGGGGGGTAGGGATAAGGAAGTTTCCAAAGGAAATTCTGTATGTTAAAGAAGACTTACAGGATTCTGGAGGTCAGGGTAATGTTAAACTAAGATTTCTTTCTGCCCTTAGCGAAGTAATAATATTGAGGCAGCTGAGCTCCCAGAGGGAAGGTCACTCTACCCTTTTCAAGTACTTGTCGGGCGGGCACCTGAGTGGCTCAGCAGCTGAGTGTTTACCTTCTGCCCAGGGCATGGTCCTGGAGTCCTGGGATCGAGTCCCACATTGAGCTCCCTATATGGAGCCTGCTTCTCCCTCTGCCTGTGTCTCTGTCTCTCTCTGCGTGTGTCTCTCATGAATAAATAAATAAAACCTTAAAAAAAAAAAAGGACTTGTCAATAGACTGTAGGCAGTAAGGAAATTGAATTTGTTTCTTTGCCTTTGTTTCCCACATCAGTCTACCTTCCATCATGATTCTCAAGCATAGGTTATATTGAGGTATGCTAAATGGTATCCACGAGAGTCATAGAAAACAAATAGCACACCTTCCTGAAGTTTCAACAGTTAAAAAGTTGGCAGACTCATATTAAAACAAGTCAAAACTCCTCAAACATGAATATACAACACAGTAGAATATGCAGTTTTGATAGGTTTTTAATCATCATGGGGCTTCAAAAACAGTATTGAACTTAGATCTATGCCCCAAGATCCCTTAGAATACAAATTAATGGCTTCAGCCAATGGAAGGATATTTTAATGGAATAATTTTGTAAGTATTCTGATCTACACTGAAGGGCATGAGGTCAGAAACCTGATCTGTTGAATCGCAGCTACATTTCTTTGCCTCCTGGGAGGAGGCCTGTGCAAAATATTTTGGAACCAAGAAAGTCGCTGTCATAAAATACTGATTTTCTGGAGAAAATGAGGAAGTGACATGGAGGTTGCTAAGAGACTCAAACTGGCTTGGGAGATGTCATTAATGAACTTTGTCTTAAAGCTGAACTTGGTATTTTATTTATGTATTTGTGTATTTTATTTATGAGTTGATATATGTCAATGATTGGTTCATAAATGATCTCTGTAGAGAAAAACTTTCAATTTGGGCTGTTGGCAGAACAGAAGAGGTAAACATTTTCTAGAATAACCCATTTTCTAGAATTAGCTTTAAACTATTTTCTAGAGTCATTTTTTTTCCAGAATTAATCCATTCCTGCTTGAAAATAGAGAACAAGTCACTTCTTTGCAGAAAGAATGCAGGATAGAGTAAACACAGAACCAGTTTTAATCCCCCTGGACCAGAGGCTAAAGTTCTCCAGGCCTCAATGTTCTCATTAAAAAAAAAAAAAAAACCACAAGGATGAAAGGAGTTAGTTGTGGTTTGACTTTTGCCCTCTCTCCTTCTTTTCTTCTATACCTTTCCATTTCTTCCACCATTCCCAGAAAGCCTGGGGAGCTGACAAGGAATAGTACAACTCCATTTGAACTGGAAAGTGGTGCCTGTGTATTAGGAAGTCAGAACAAAGGACCTGGGTCTCCCAACCCTGAGATTCCCTCTGATGATCTACACAGGCTTTTTGCTAAGGAAGTATTTAGAGAAAGAATCAACTGCCTAAACTGTAAACACATTTAGATCCTACTGTTTACTCCCGGTTCAAAAATAAATTTGCACGAAAGGATGACCTAGAAATAAGCAGGGAAAAGCTGTGTGGCATTTAGATGCATATCACATATACATAATTGATTCCTTAAAAGGTTAAATATGCTTAGCATATGTATGGATAGTGATATAGCCATGATGGGTTCATAATCATTATGGCAATGGCTTTGTTTTACATAATTCTAAAGTAAATGTCATGTTTCTTTGGAGATTCCAGGACTGGTATTCTGAAAAGCATATGTTTCCAAGTAGATAGCTGGGTAAGAGGTACTCTTTCCCAAACAGAAGGACTATTCTTGTAACAAGTACACTAAGCTTTATGAGGCACGGAGACTGCCACTAAATTCTCTTTGGAATTGAAATGCAATTACATATCGAGGACAAATGCTAAATATAAACAGAAAGGCCAAATACATGATTTTTTTTTTTTGCTTTGTTTTTGCAGTATATTTGCAGGAAGAATTAAATACCCCAAACAGAGTATAATCCTTTTTTTGTTTATTTTTTTATTGGAGTTCTATTTGCCAACATATAGCATAACACCCAGTGCTCATCCTATCAAGTGCCCCCCTCAGTGCCCGTCACCCAGTCACCCCATCCCCCAGCCCACCTCCCCTTCCATTACCCCTTGTTCATTTCCCAGTTAAGAGTCTCTCATGTTCTGCACCTTCACTGATATTTCCCACTCACTTTATCTCCTTTCCCCTTTATTCCCTATCACTATTTTTTATATTCTCCACATGAATGAGACTATATAATGTTTGTCTTTCTCTGATTGACTTATTACTTCACTCAGCATAATACCCTCCAGTTCCATCCATGTCCAAGCAAATGGTGGGTATTCATTGTTTCTAATGGCTAATATGCCATTGTATACATAAACCACATCTTCTTTATCCATTCATCTTTCAATGGGCACCAAGGCTCCTTTCACAATTTGGCTCTTATGGACATTGCTGCTATAAACATTGGGGTGCAGGTGTCCTGCTGTTTCACTGCATCTGTATCTTTGGGGGTAAATCCCTAGCAGTGCACTTGCTGGGTCTTAGGGTAGCTCTATTTTTAACTCTTTGAGGGACCCCCACACAGTTTTCCAGAGTGGCTGTATCAGTTCACATTCCCACCAACAGTGCAAGAAGGTTCCCCTTTCTCCGCATCCTCTCCAACATTTGTGGTTTCCTGCCTTGTTAATTTTCCCCATTCTCACTGGTGTGAGGTGGTATCTCATTGTGGTTTTGATTTGTATTTCCCTGATGGCAAGTGATGCGGACCATTTCCTCATGTGCTTGTTGGCCATGTCTATGTCTTCCTCTGTGAGATTTCTGTTCATGTCTTTTGCCCATTTCATGATTGGATTGTTTATTTCTTTGCTGTTGAGTTTAACAAGCTCTTTATAGATCTTCGATACTAGCCTTTTATCTGATAGGTCATTTGCAAATATCTTTTCCCATTCTGTAGGTTGTCTTTTAGTTTTGTTGACTTTCTTTTAAATTTTTTTATTTATTTTTTTATTTATTTATGATAGTCACAGAGAGAGAGAGACAGGCAGAGACACAGGCAGAGGGAGAAGCGGGCTCCATGCACCGGGAGCCCGATGTGGGATTCGATCCCGGGTCTCCAGGATCGCGCCCTGGGCCAAAGGCAGGCGCCAAACCGCTGCGCCACCCAGGGATCCCCTGTTGACTTTCTTTTGCTGTGCAGAAGCTTTTTATCTTGAAGTCCCAATAGTTCATTTTTGCTTTTGTTTCTTTTGCCTTCGTGGATGTATCTTGCAAGAAGTTACTGTGGCCGAGTTCAAAAAGGTTGTTGCCCATGTTCTCCTCTAGGATTTCGATGGAATCTTGTCTCACATTTAGATCTTTCATCCATTTTGAGTTTATCTTTGTGTATGGTGTAAGAGAATGGTCTAGTTTCATTCTTCTGCATGTGGGTGTCCAACTCTCCCAGCACCATTTATTGAAGAGACTGAGACTGTCCTTTTTCGTGTGGATAGTCTTTCCTGCTTTGTCAAATACTAGTCAACCATAGAGTTGAAGGCCCATTTCTGGGTTCTCTATTCTGTTCCATTGATCTATGTGTCTGTTTTTGTGTCAGTACCATACTGTCTTGATGATCACAGCTTTGTAGTACAACTTGAAATCTGGCATTGTGATGCCCCCAGCTCTGGTTTCTTTTTCAATATTCCCCTGGCTATTCGGGGTCTTTTCTGATTTCACACAAATCTTTTTTTTTTAATATTTTATTTATTTATTCATGAGAGACAGAGAGAGAGAGAGAGAGAGAGGCAGAGACCCAGATGCAGAAGGAGAAGGAGGCTTCACGCAGGGAGCCTGATGTAGGACTTGATCCTGGGACTCCAGGATCATGACCTGGGCTGGAGGCAGCACTAAACTGCTAAGCCATCCAGGGATCCCTGATTCCACACAAATCTTAACATGATTTATACCAACTCTGAAGAAAGTCCATGGTATTTTGATAGGGATTGCATTGAATGTGTAAATTGCCCTGGGTAACATTGACATTTTCACAATATTAATTCTGCCAATCCACGAGCATGGAATATTTTTCCATCTCTTTGTGTCTTCCTCAATTTCTTTCAGAAGTGTTCTGTAGTTTTTAGGGTATAGGTCCTTTACCTCTTTGGTTAGGTTTCTTCCTAGGTATCTTATGCTTTTGGGTGCAATTGTAAATGGGATTGACTCCTTAATTTCTCTTTCTTCAGTCTCATTGTTAGTGTATAGAAATGCCACTGATTTCTGGGCATTGATTTTGTATCGTGCCACACTGCCAAATTGCTGTATGAGTTCTAGCAATCTTGGGGTGGAGTCTTTTGGGTTTTCTATATAGTATCATGTCATCTGTGAAGAGGAAGAGTTTGACTTCTTCTTTGCCTATTTGAATGACTTTTATTTTTGTTGTCTGTCTCAGCAAGAGGCTAGGACTTCTAGTACCATGTTGAGTAGCAGTGATGAGAGTGGACATCCTGTTGTGCTCCTGACATTAGGGGAAAGGCTCCCAGTATTTCCCCATTGAGAATGATATTTGCTGTGGGCTTTGCATAGATGGCTTTTAAGATGCTGAGGAATGTTCCCTCTATCACTACATTTTGAAGAGTTTTGATCAGGAAAGGATGCTGTATTTTGTCAAGTGCTTTCTCTGCATCTGTTGAGAGGATCATATGGTTCTTATTTTTTCTCTTCTTGATATGATCTATCACGTTGATTATTTTACAAGTGTTGAGCCAGCCTTGCATCCCAGGGATAAATCCCACTTGGTCATGATGAATAATCTTCTTAATATACCATTGGATACTATTGGCTAGTATCTTGTTGAGAATTTTTGCATCTGTGTTCATCAGGGATATTGGTCTATAATTCTCCTTTTTGGTGGGGTCTTTGGTTTTGGAATTAAGGTGATGCTGGTCTCATAAAATGAGTTGGGAAATATTCCATCCCTTTCTATCTTTCAGAACAGCTTTAGTAGAATAGGTATTATTTCTTCTTTAAATGTTTGATAGGATTCCCCTGGGAAGCCATCTGGCCCTGGACTTTTGTGTCTTGGGAGGTTTTTGATGACTGCTTCAATTTCCTCCCTGGTTATAGACCTGTTCAGGTTGTCTGCTTCTTCCTGTTCCAGTTTTGGTAGTTTGTGGCTTTCCAGGAATGCGTCCATTTCTTCTAGATTGCCTAATTTATTGACGTATAGCTGCTCATAATATGTTTTTAAAATCGTTTGTATTTCCTTGATATTGGTTGTGATCTCTCCTTTTTCATTAATGATTTTATTAATTAAAGTCTTTTCTCTTTCGTTTTTAATAAGGCTGGCTAATGGTTTATCTATCCTATGAATTCTTTCAAAGAACCAACTCCTGGTTTTGTTGATCTCTTCTCCAGTTCTTCTGGTTTCTATATCTTTGAGTTCTGCTCGAATCTTTATTAACTCTCTTCTTCTGTTTGGTGTAGGTTTTATTTGCTGTTCTTTCTTCAGTTCCTTTAGGTGCAAGGTTAGCTTGTGTATTTGAGTTTTTTCCAATTTTTTGAGGGATGCTTGTATTGCATTGTATTTCCCTCTTAGGATTGCTTTTGCTGTATCCCAAAGATTTTGGACAGTTGTATCTTCATTCTCATTAGTTTCCATTAATCTTTTTAATTCTTCTCTAGTATCCTGGTTGACCCTTTCATCTTCTACCAGGATGCTCTCTAACCTCCACTTGTTTGAGTTTCTTCCAAATTTCTTCTTGTGATTGAGTTCAAGTTTCAAAGCATTTATCATCTGAAAATATGCAGGACAATCCCAATCTTTTGGTATCGGTTGAGACCTGATTTGTGACCCAGTATGTGGTCTATTCTGGAGAAAGTCCATGTGCACTTGAGAAGAATGTATATTCAGTTGCGTTTGGATGTAAAGTTCTGTAAATATCTGTGAAATCCATCTGGTCCAGTGTATCATTTAAAGCTCTTATTTCTTTGGAGATGTTGTGCTTAAATATGTCATTTGCAGGAAGTTCAGTGTTGAGGTCTCCCAGTGTTAGTGTATTATTATCTAAGTGTGTCTTTACTTTGGTTATTAATTGATTGATATACTTGGCAGCTCCCATATTAGGGGCATAAACATTCATGATTGTTAGGTCTTCTTGTTGGATAGATCCTTTAAGTATGATATAGTGTCCCTCTTCATCTCTTACTACAGTCTTTGGGGTAAACTTTAATTTATATGATATGAGGATTGTTACCCCTACTTTCTTTTGAGGACCATTTGAATGGTAAATGGTTCTCCAACCTTTCATTTTCAGGTTGGAGGTGTCCTTAGGTCTAAAATGAGTCTCTTGTAGACAGCAAATAGATGGGTCTTGCCTTTATCCAGTCTGAAACCCTGCACCTTTTGATGGGATCAAGCCCATTCACGTTCAGAGTTACTATTGAAAGATATGAATTTAGTGTCATCATAATACCTATTCAGGCCTTGTTTTTGTGGATTATTTCTTTGGGCTTCCTCTTTCTTTTACAGAGTCCCCCTTAATATTTCTTGCAGAGCTGGTTTGGTGGTCACATATTCTTTCAGTTTCTGCCTATCTTGGAAGCTCTTTATCTCTCCTTCTATTCTGAATGAGAGCCTTACTGGATAAAGTGTTCTTGGCTGTATGTTCTTCTCATTTAAGATCCTGAATATATACTGCCAGCCCTTTCTGGCCAGCCAGGTCTCTGTGGAGAAGTCTGCTGTTAATCTAATATTTCTCCCCATATAAGTTAGGGATCTCTTGTCTCTTGTTGCTTTAAGGATTTTCTCTTTATCTTTGGAATTTGCAAGTTTCACTATTAAATGTCAAGGTGTTGAATGGTTTTTTATTGATTTTAGAGGGAGATCTCTCTATCTCCTGGATCTGAATGCCTGTTTCCCTCCCCAAATTAGGGAAGTTCTCAGGTATGATTTGTTCAAATATGCTTTCTGGTCTTCTGTCCCTCTCAGCACCCTCTGGAACCCCAATTATATGTAGATTTTTTTCCTTCTGAGGCTGTCATTTATTTCCCTTAACCTTTCCTCATGGTCTTTTAATTGTTTTTCTCTTTTTTCCTCAGCTTCCTTCCTTGCCATCAACTTGTCTTCTATGTTACTCACTCTTTCTTCTCCCTCATTAACTCTTGTCGTTAGGACCTCCATTTTGGATTGCATCTCATTTGATTTTTAATTCCTGCCTGATTACATCTCAATTCTGCAGTCATGAAGTCTCTTGAATCCTTTATGCTTTTTTCAAGCGCCACCAGTAACTTTATAATTGTGCTTCTGAACTGGCTTTCTGACATCGAATTATAATCCAAATTCTATAGCTCTGTGGCAGAGAGTACTGTTTCTGATTCTTTATTTTGTGGTGAATTCTTCTTTCTAGTCATTTTGCTCAGTGCAGGTGGCTGTATGAGCAGGCTGCATCAAGAATATCAATCAAGACCTAAGTAAATTTCACCCTAGATGATTCTGCCGAGGTCAGAGACCAGAAATTGAAAACAAAGATCAGAACAAAATAAAGCAAAAGGACCACTAAAGAGAAAAACAAATTGTAAAACAAAATAGTAAAAAATAAAAGGCCAGGAATCCTAAAGAAGAAAAAGAAAGAAAAGAAAGAAAAGAAAAGAAAAGAAGAAAGAAAGAAAGAAAGAAAGAAAGAAAAAGAAAGAAGAAAGAAAGAAAGAAAGAAAGAAAGAAAGAAAGAAAGAAAGAAAGAAAGAAAGAAAGAAAAGAAAAGAAAAGAAAAAAGAAAAAAAAAGGAGAAGGAAAAAAGGGGGGACCGGGAGATGGTGGTGGTGAAGAAGTTGTAGTGGAGGGAGAATGTAGTCTACCTAAGGGGTTCTAGAGGGTAATCCTCTTGTTTCTGAGTATATTAAGTTCTGTAACCTAGAAGATGCTTAGTTCCAAATTTATATAACCCAGAAGGGCTCCAACATTGACCACCAAAACATAAATAAGATAAAAGAGGGGGGCAGAATGGGAATGAGGAATCTCACAGAATGGCATACCACTTGGTTCTGGGTGCATACTGGTCATGTTTTAGAACGTATTAACTTATGCCGTTGTAGAAATAAATGAGACAGAGAAAACAAAAAACACAAAACAACAACAACAACAAAAATATCTTGTATATCTCCCAAAATTAAGTTGAGTATGTTGAAGGGAATCTAGAAGTGGAAAATATATCTAGGACCTGTAATTGTAGAAATATCAAAGTCAAAAAGGAAGAATCTTTTAAGAATCTTAAAAATGAAGAGGTGGTAAAATATTATAGTTAAGGTGGGAAAAGAGAAAAAAATTGGAAATTACAGTCTGATATAAAAATGAGTTGTACTGGAAAAAATAAGGAAAAAAAAAAGAGGGGTACCCTCTGGTTCTATATACTGGAAATCCCTCGACTTCCCCTGGAGCTTTCCAGCACTGCTCGGTCAAGAACTTGCTCTCCCCTGCCCTTCCAGCTGGCCTGCTGGGGGAAGGGCTGCTGTGCTGATTCTCAGGTGTGTGCACCTGGGGGATCTGCCCCCCCCCCACCAGGTGCCGGGCTCAGGTGAGCTGTTTATCCGGTGAGGCTCCTGTTCCCTGGCAGCCCCCCCCACGTCCCAGGCACAGGGTGACACCAGGAGGAACAACCACACTGGCGGCGGCCAGCTCTCCAGCCCTGGAGTCGGCTCCCGCAGTAAATACCACAGCTCCCAGTGGGCACTGGCCTAGATGCTCCCAGGGCGGAGGGTGCTGACCTGCACAGCTCGGGGTGCCCGGTGGCAGGACCGTCCTTGCTGTCTGTCCTGTGCCCTCCCCGCCTCCGCCCATCCTGGGGGACTGCAGGATCCTGGGCTGTGTCTGCTGGCGCCCTGGAATCCCGGGCCTGCGCCGCTGGAATATCGCCCCCAGGGCCGGGGCTCCCGAAGGCATCAGGGCGCAGCCGCCTTGCCCGGAGCCCCCGCCTGACCCACCAGCTTCTCCCGAGGCCCCGCCGGGCGCTCCAGCCCTTTACCGAGCTCCCACCGGGTGTGTGGGGCGCTCTCCCCAGCGCCCTCCTCTGCCAGTGACCCCGGGATCCTGGAGGCCCCGCTGCCCTCCTGCGGCTCTGCCCAGGTTCCCTGCTGAGCGCCTTTTCCGGAAGAATCCGGTGCGGATTCTCAAAGTTCCTGCTTCTCCCGGCGGGGGCTCTCCTGTCCCCAGGCTCTCGTCGCCTCCTAGTAGGGGCCTCTCCCCCACTTGATTCTTTTTTATATTTTTCCTGCCTTCCTACCTTGTTAGAAGTGCAAACCCTTCTCTCTGTAGCGTTCCAGCTGCTCTCTCTCTAAATCTCAGGTCGAATTCGTAGGTTTTCAGGATGATTTGAAAGTTATCTACCCAAGTTGGTGGGGCCAGGTGCCTTGGGGACCCTACTCCTCCACCATCTTTCCTCGCCCCCAACACAGTATAATCCTTAATTGAACACACAGTTTAGGCAATTTGGTGAGTCCTTTAGCAGCTTTTTTCAAAAGCTTATTGTAGCTCCAGAAGGGCTGGTCTCTTCTTATGTAAACAATTATAAGGACGCTAAGGAAATTGATGAAAGAACGAAGTCACTAAGAACTATGTAGAAGGAAATACTGTAGTGTATGCCATAAAATCGGGGGAAAATAGGCAATTTGTTGTGTAAAGATACATATGTAAGTGGTAAAATATGAATGGGAATGGTTATTACAAAAATTCAAGCTTTGGGTTTCTTCTCTGGGGAAGGAGGGAAATACAATCTGTGTGGTGCACAGAGGGAGTTTTGCTGGATGTATGATCTATGGTGGATATTTATTGTTGATGTTAAATATTGTTATACAGTTTTTTAGGTAAGTTATATTTCTTAAGTTTTGAGAATGGAAAAGGCAAAATAATGGTGAAGAAAAGCACAAATTAAGTTAGTTGGAAAACAATTTAAGATAGTAATAATGATAAGGGTAAATATATTGATCTTAGGTTGATCGAAGTATCTTCATTTTGTAGTTTTGAGCGGGGAGGGGCAAAGGGAGAGAGAGAATCCCAAGCAGGCTCCACTCCCTGTGCAAAGCCCCCCTGCTCTCAGGATCCTGAGCCCAAATCAAGAGTCTGATGCTTAACTGACTGAACCACTTAGACCTAACCCGTTCATACTGTATTTTTTAAAAATTTAAAACGTGCTATGTACAAGACACAACTAAAAGAGATCCCCAGAAGGAAGGGTTGAAAGTAGTAAGATAAGAAATATACCAGATAAATACTAACAAAAGAAAACTATTGTAGTCCTTTAAATAATGGGAAAACTGGACCTTAGGACAAAATGTGGTGTCGTTTATTTCCTGTCTCCAATGGCTGTTCTCTATCCTGAGCCTATTCCATCCTGGCATCTGCTTCTGACCTTCCAGGACTTTTGGTTGATCATCTCCACCTATTTCTGTCTTACTCCACATTAACCATTTTCAAAGCTCAGAATCTTTAATCTCTCAACTCTGGTAGTACATATCATCAGTGTACCATTGATTTGGTACCTATCATAAGCTGTGTTTTAGTGTTATTGATATTCATGCATTTCTTTAATTAAATTGTAGTAATCTAGAGCTAGAGACTATACCTTCTTCATCTTTTAACACCCACCCTCATCTCCCCATAGGTCCTGCCATATGGTAGAATCAAGTCACCTGACATATAGTAGAAAGTCAATAAACATGTCAATAGTCGACTAAAAAATGGCTTCTGAAAATGCATTAAAAGCTCTTTCAGGATGCTTGAGTACTTTGCCAATGCTATGTATTTACATTTTCTAAGCAATCTCTCAGCCAAAGTTTTAGAATGGGAAGAGGAAAAGACATTGTGGTTAGAGAGTGATCCATAGTTGTGCGGAGCTATGGGTGAAGACCATTAGCCAGTAGAAGGGTGCCCACCTCTGGACCTAGCTGGGAACTCAGGCAGGCTCATTACTGATCCTCAAGCTCAGGGACTGCATCCAGTAAACTTTTTGTCTCTACACCTGTAACAAAGTCCGACATGTAGTACACAGTTAATAAATGCTTCTGCAAAGTGTGGCAGAATTAAATATTAGTCTCAGATAATTTAATTCCTCCTGTGGCTTTAAAACAACATGCTGTCAAAGGCTTCCCAGTGTAGGACTTTAGCTCTGGCTTTTTCCCCCAGGGAGAGGGTGACTGGGAGGGTAGACAAGCCAGCCCAGCTAAGGCAGGATGCAGATGTTAGCACTAGAATTGGTGCTCTGGGCTAAGGGCTGATTGGAGCAAAGTGGGTAGAATGGATTTGGTTCTCATAGCTGATAGTGGGCTATGGAAACATGAAACAGATGTTTAAAAAAATGATGAGGAAGCTCATGGAAGAGCTCTTCAGTGTTTGTGCTACTGAACAATGAGAAATAGCTGGAATTCCTCCTTGCTCAAGATAGGCTGTCTGCTGGAAACATTTTTAAAACATTCTGGTTTTTGAATATGCAATATATAAAGCATGTAGTGTAACTTTAAAAGTGTATGGTAGGTGTATGGTAAAAATAAGTGTGCCTACCACCTTTGCCCAATGTTGTTCTCTCTAAAGATATCTACAGTTGCCAAGGTATTCCACTTATTTTTGGGTACACACAAGCATTTAATATTTGGATATACATATATATGTTTATATGTGTTTATATATTTTCAGACAAATAGTTCATCTAATAACATATTATATTGAATCTTGATTTTTTTCATCTAACAACATACACTGTGGTACTTTGTATTTTTACTTGTGTTATTTTTAAAAATCCTAGCCTCTAATATTGTCTAATATATTGTCCAACATTTGTTTTGTGAAAGAATGAATGAATGATATAATAATAATCTCTAATTCATTCTGAACCTAAAGTCACCTACCAGCAGATTTTGTAAATGCCTTCTCTTACAGCCCATCCCCAAT
This sequence comes from Vulpes lagopus, assembly GCF_018345385.1. NCBI lineage: Eukaryota > Metazoa > Chordata > Mammalia > Carnivora > Canidae > Vulpes > Vulpes lagopus. The sequence goes on along the minus strand of NC_054842.1, from coordinate 24,513,849 downwards.
ATGTGTCTTTTTGCTTATAAATATATTCAAACCTCAAAATTAATCTCAAAAAGATTCATCCTATAGGAACCTTCCCTAAATGTTGCCTTTCACACTGTCTTGTAGAGGTTATCTCCAAGCACTTAACACTCTGCTATTTTTGATTGTCCTTTGATTCTTATTTGTTAACATAATGACCATAAAGATGTGAATAATACTCAACAATTTTTGTTGAATACTTATTTGTGCCACAGACTTCACAAAGCACATTATGTACATTTCTCATTAATCCCTATTACACACCTTTCTCTCCTCTTAGTGAGAAAATTCCATGTTGTGGTCCTTGGTCAATTCTAGGGTCCCTGTATAACCTCCCACCTGCCATAGCACTAAAACCCTTTCTCCTACTTTTTATTACCGTTCCTGCCTTCCCTTTCTCAATTTCCTACTTTCTTGCTTCCTGAAATCACTTGCCAAGTAAATGTCTTACACTCAAATCCTCATTTGGAGTCTGCTTTTAGAGAAATCAAACCTAAGGAAACTGAAGTGTAGTGTGTGAATAACTTGTTCAAGTTTATGTATATACATCAAGCAGCAGATTCAGGGCTTGAGCCCAAAATCATGCCCAATAGTGCCTACCTGACTGCCAACTAGATAGTTAAGTGCTTTGAAGAGGCCAATGAAAACTGTATTCCTGCTGTAGTGTGTTTCAAAATGCAAGCCAGAATCAGAGCTTAATACATATTTCTGCTGGTCGCTGTTTTAGACTGTCTTTTTCTCACCCCAGCACATCAGGACATGCGTTTTAGGCACTGTTAGCTAAACACATGTGCTCATAATTTCTCCTGAAACTATGATTTTAAAAAAGAGTTCCTCATGCTCATGTAGTGCCTGAGTGTCTTCTTGTTGTTCTACAGATAGCAACTTCATCCTTGCGAATGCCCAGGTGGCTAAGGGGTTCCCCATAGTCTACTGTTCTGATGGCTTCTGTGAGCTCGCTGGATTCGCCCGGACTGAAGTCATGCAGAAGAGTTGCAGCTGCAAATTCTTATTTGGAGTTGAAACCAATGAGCAGCTGATGCTTCAAATAGAAAAGTCATTGGAGGAGAAAACAGAATTCAAAGGAGAAATTATGTTCTACAAGAAGAACGGTGAGTGGCTTTCTGAGACTGGTGCTCATTGGGCAGTTGTGAAGGGTCACCTGCTTTCAACTCAGTAATTACTCCATAACTCACATTCAAGCTTACTGGCATTTCCCATAAATATACACTGTTATTGAAGTTCCACGAACGACTTGAGCAATAGTCATGTTTTATCCATTAGCAGCATAAACTGCTTGAAAATTTAGCATTAGAATTATAACTGTTCAATGTTATATATTAACTGAATGACTATATGTTAAAGTGAAGTGTCTTATAATTTCACTAGGTCATTCTTAAAATACATATTAGATATGATAGTTGTTAATATATTACTAATAGATGATCTTATCCAGGGATATTCTCCAAATTATGTGCCTTTAAGAACCACATCTCAACCACAGTCATTAAGACAGAAATCCGAGTGTTCACTGGCAGAAGAGGAAGTTAATGCAAAGGACAGCATAGGCATTTTCTCTTCCAGTTCCTTGTCCACGGAGCCTTTCTCACTACTTTTTAAAAGACAAAATAAGAGGCACGTGGTGTACCTCAGAATAGGAATAAATTTGCCTAGACTCAAAATTGCTGCTGAGGAAAGTGTTTTCCTGTGGCTGGTTTTGTGTCTCTTTTCTAAATAAAAGAAGATGTAGGGACCGGTATGGTATCTGCAGTGCTTGGGTCTGAAGTAGGAATTGGTTTCTTTACCTCATGGGTCCTGGTAGTTTGGATGAATCCAAGAGGCATGATACTGGGGAAGTGCCAACTCAAAATTAGAACAGATTGGGGCACCTGGGTGACTCAGTGGTTGAGCATCTGCCTTTGGCTCAGGTCGTGATCCCTCTTCCTATGTCTCTGCCTCTCTCTCTGTGTCTCTCATGAATAAATAAATTAAATCTTTTTTTAAAAAAATAGAACAGATTGTTCCAATTTCTAAAATTATTTTTCTTTAATAGTTTTCCCTGAAATAGCATCGCTGTCTGAGATTTATTTCCACGAAGGGCTACCAAGCTAGAGAATAGACTTCCTCACCTCTTTTGAAGTTGGGCTGGGTGTGACAAAATTTTGGGCCAGTGATATGCAAAAGAATGATTTATGTAACTTTTAGGAAAAATGCCTAAAAAATGCAATTGTTTGTCGTCTAACTTTTCTTCTCCCTTCCCATAATATTATGGACTGTATTGTGTGTCTTCAAAATTCGTATGTTGAAGCTCTAACCCCACTGTGACTGCATTTGGAGGGAGGGCCTTTAGAGAGGTGATTAGAGTTAAATGAGATCATAAGGGTGGGGCCCACATCCAATATGACTAGTGTCCTTATAAGAAGAAGAGATAACAACGATACAGGCACATGGATGACAGGTTATGTAAGTACAGGATGAGAGAGGCCTCAAGATAAAACAGCCCTGTCAGCACCCTGATCTTCATTTGCAGCCTCCAGAACGATGAGAAAATAAATTTCTCTTACTGGAATCATTTCATTTTGGGGTCTTTTTGTTACAACATCTAAGTTGCATTCTAACTCTGGGTTTCTCGGCTACGGCACTGTTGATTTTTTGGGTTGGTAATTATTTGTTGTGGGAGGCTATCCTGTGCTTTGCTGATGATTAGCAGCATTTCAAGCCTCTATATTTTGCTCTCAGCACTTAGTATTGGGGTCACCTCAGGAAGAGGTGTAGCGGCCTGAACATGGGAACCTCATCTTCTTTTATAACTTATTTGTCTTTGGAGGACAGTCTTTGATCATGTGAATTTTGGATACATGGTAGTCATGAATTATTGGAAAGTACCATTCTAGGAGGAACAGAATATCCAGTGCTTTTGTATTAGGAACATAGTTCAGACCTTTGTGTCCTTCCCAATGTCAATAGATAAGGCCTGTGTAGCAAATATAATAAAATAAAAGGACTCCAGCTCTGTGTAATTATACCACAATCACTGAAGAGAGCCTGAGATAGAAGAAAATAGGAGATGCCATGGAAAATGCAGACTGGTCAGGAGTGATAAAACCACCATCTGGTGGAACAAAGAGAAAAGGGATATTCTTTGTCTAAATTATCCGCTGACTGCAGATTTGTCCTTCTCAAGATAGGTGCCTTGTATAGGTGACTCCAGATCCATCTGAACGTCTTCCTTTTTAAGCCAGCTCAAAATATCTAAATGTGGCACCACTGAGAAAGGTTTAGGCCAAGGGGCAGAATCTAGATGGGAAGCCCAAAGGATGGAAACTTTAGAGGCCAGAAAAGTAGAAAATATGGAGTACGGTGTGAGAGTCAACACCCAAAAGAATTTCCTGAGCCCAGGATTTTATAAGATGTCTATAGCCTTGGACCTCCTTGGGTGGAAATCATTAAAGGCACCAGTCTGCTGTAACTCAATCAATATGGAGAATTGTCTGACATTTTGAGCCAATAAATTGATCCAATTATAAGTAATTGAAAATTGCTCTCTTCCCTCTGATAATCATGCTGTATGTTAGCTAGTTTTGTAAATATCTCTCTCCACATACAATGGAGAACCTTTGAAGCACAACCAATAAATACATGAGCTGTTGCAGCATGTCCGGCAGGTAGAGCTTGAGTTTAGAGCAGGGTCCATCAGACAGTTAGTTCGCAGGAAATGTTTGCTGAATGGAATTGAAAGTGATCATTAGAGGGACTTATGGATACTTCAGAGGATGTCTGGATTTCTGATTTTTAAAACAAAGCTTATGCCCTCAACAGTCCTCCTTCTTGCCTTCATTTGGCTATTATTGATAATGCTGCTATAAATATCAAAGTCCATATACCCCTTCAATCTGTATTTTTGTATCTTTAGAGTAAATACCTAGTAATGTAATGCCTGGATCGTAAGATAGTTCTATTTTTAACTTTTTGAGGAAACTCCACACTGTTTTCCAGAGTGGCTGCACCAGTTTTCATTACACCAATAGTGCAAGAGGGTTCCCCTTTCTCTGCATCCTCACTAATACCTGTTGTTTCTTGTGTTGTTAATGTTGTTAATTTTAGCCATCCTGAGAGGTGTGAGGTGGTAGGTATCTCATTGTGGTTTTGATTTCTATTTCCTGATGATGAGTGATATTGAGCATCTTTTCATGTATCTGTTAACCATTTGGATGTCTTTTTTGGAAAAGTGTCTATTGATGTCTTCTGTCTATCCTAAAACAATTTTAAAAGAGAGATACTTTTACATTGTCATATTACAGATGAAAAGGCCAATATAAAGAAAGAATAAGATTTTTAAAAATTAAGTAATAATTAGGAAGACAGTTTCACAGATAAACATAATATAAATCTACATTTGGTATGCTATGGTGAGCATAGCAAAATGTGTATAATTGTCAAATCAGTATATATTTGAAACTAATATAACATTTTATTTCAATTATACTTCAATAAGATCATCTATTTTCAAAAAATAAAGCAATTGCATAATTACCATAAAAAAGTAATCACTGATTTATAGAATTTGTTCAGTATTGTGTTGTCACATTGTATGTGTTGTCACACATACACATGATTGTATTAAGAATCCCATTTATTTCAAGTAAAGCACCTACATACAATTCACACATAAAAAAAATACAATGCAGACTTTTCTTTGTCTAAAATGGGATAATATTTTACACTTTCATGTTTAGTAGTTAACATTTCTCATTACTTATCCTCCCTCTAGATAGTCAAGGGTCTACCTATATCAGAAATGAGTACCATTAAGATGCCTTTTCAAAAAGCAGTCTCCTCCACTTCTATTGATATCAAAAGGCATTAACTCGGGCTATTCTAGGCAAACAGATGTATGGCTATCAACCAAGGCTAACCATTTTATTAATTTGTGTTCATTCTATCATTGTTTCTTTTAATATGCGCGCAATACTAAAATCTTTGTGGCTTTCTCCTTTTCTTATACAGAGCATACTTTGCACACTATTCTGCACTTCAGCAGAACAGTATATATTCTCTAGGACTGTGTATACCTTGTAGAACAATGTATGCTAAAAGTCATTCATTCTCTTTTATAGCTGCATAGTATGATATCATCTGAATCTATCATCATCTATTCAATCATTTGTCTATTGATGGACTTCTGCGTTCCTACTGGAATGTGGTCTGTTTTCTTTGCCTTTTCTGCCCCTCTCTCTTTTAAATACTTTTATTACTTAGAAAGTTTGTGTCTTTTTCTAAAAGCTATCCTTAACATGAGGCATTTATTTACCTTTAGGGTACTTAGAGTCCACTTTCTCAAGATTTTGTCTTCATTTCCTACAATAAACAATGTTGTGACTAGCCGGGAGCCAATTCTTCCTTCTTATCCTTTCCCCTGATTATTTAAAGTAATATTTTTTGTACCAGTTATCATCTATAAGACAGCATGCTCATTCTGCTCTCCTCGTAGTCTCCCTTCTTCCTCTCTGACCTCTTTCATAGTTATATTTACATTGTCAGCAAATAACAGTTGCATATATTTTGTCATTCTTATACTCTGTCATTTAATCTTACTGCTATTGTTAAATATGCTTAATGATAACCGTATATCCTTAGCCCAAAGCTTCTCCAATCTCTTCTTGATTTCCTGAAGCCTGCTCTCTGAGCCATCTCAGAAAGAGCTCATGGGAACTGTTTTCTCTGAATTCTTGCTTGTTAATAACTGTGCAACTGTGGCCTTTAGACTGGTAGATCAGTTTGGCTGAAAATTAAGCTTTTGGTTCATATTTTCTTCATTTAAATATCTCAATTATGTTATTCCCTTATGTACTGGTATAGAGTATTATTTTACCTTAGAAGTGTTGCTATTTAAGTATCTTGATGTTTTGTCCTGGATGCTCAATGAATTTATTTTATTTCATTTTTATTTATTTTTCATTTTAATCCAGTATTTTTACTGGTGTATATTTTGGCATAGGCCATGGTGTATATTTTGGCATAGGCCATAGATTAAATACTATATGTATTGCAGGCAATCTGTCTCAAGTACTCCTTTCTGTCACTGTAGTGTGAAGCAGCCCTGGAAAATATGTAAATGACTAGGTGGGCTGTCTCACAATGTGTCTATGTTGACAAAAACAGAAAGTAGGTTAGATTTGGCCTTCAGACCACAGTTTATGGATAGTTGATATAGAATGTTTAGAGTTGGATTTTACTTCTGATATGTTATATGTCCTTTCTTATTTGTTTAAGTCTCTTTTATTGTAGGAAATTTTTCTTGAATTGTAATTGTCATTATTATTTTTCCTATTGCTTTGACTCTCCTCTTTAATAACATCCAATTATATCTATATTGGGTCCTCTTTGCATGTTCTTTATCACTTTGTCTTTTTCATTTCTTTGTTTTCCTTTTTTTTTAACCATGTGTAGTTTATTTCCTTTCCCTTATTTTTGTGGTATGCATTCACAATGTATTTCTTCTCTTTAAAAATCTTCAATCCTTTGTCTTCTGTTTATGTGCCCTCCTGAGCTCAGTTTGCTCATATTATTCATATCATTCTTTGCCTAGTACATTAGTTGCTAGGGCTGCCATAACAAAGCACCACACACTGTGAGGCTTAAACAACAAGAATGTATTTTCTCAGTACTCTGGAGGCTGGAAGTCCAAACTTAAGATGTTGGCAGAATTGCTTCCGTTTGAGGTCTCTCTCTCTGGCTTGTAGATGACTGCCTTTTCCTCTCTGTGTCTTCATATAATCTTGTCTCTCTATGTTTTGTCCTAATTTCTTCTTTTTATAAGGAAACCAGTCAATATGACTCGGGTACATCCATATGACTTCATCTTAATTAATTCTTCCAAGATTCTGTCTGCAAATACAGTCACATTGTGAGGTCATGGGGATTAGAATTTCAATATACAAATTTTGAGGGAATACATTCATTCTGTAATACTTATTCATGTTATTTCTGAGTCTTTAAGTTACTGTGTGTTGTTGTTTCAAATTTGGTAAGGTTTTCTTGATTACCTTTGCTTTATTTTGAAATGTTTTGGTTTTGTGTACTCCATGGAATATTTTGGGTGTGTTTTTACTTTATGTAGGTTTTTTGGTCAGATAATTTTTTTAAAGATTTTATTTATTTATTTATTTATTTGTTTGTTTGTTTATTTATTTATGAGAGATAGAGACACAGGCAAAGGGAGAAGCAGGCTCCATGCAGGGAGCCCGATGTGGGACTCAATCCTGGGTCTCCAGGATCAGGCCCTGGGCTGAAGGCAGCGCCAAACTGCTGAGCCATCCAGGCTGCCCTGGTCAGATAATTTTTGTCTTTATTCTTCTCTTTTATCCTTGTCTGTTGTTTGTTTGAAAAATATGTTTTCTTTGACTTTTAGAAGAATATTGGAAATAGAGGTATGCTTGGAAAACTTTTCTAAATCTATGGCTCTAAGTCCCTTCTGCCATTACCAGAAAGTTTTTTTCTTTTTTATTTTTTTTAAAGATTTCATTTATTTATTCATGAGAGACACACACATAGAGAGGCAGAGATATGGGCAGAAAGAGAAGCAGGCTCCATGCAGGGAACCTGATGTGGGTCTCGATCCTGGGACTCGAGGATCATACGCTGAGCTGAAGGCAGACTTTTAACCATGAGCCACCCAGGCATCCCAGAAAGTATTTTTTCTTAATCACTTTTTAGCACAGATACATTTTTGCTACTTCCTGAGGTTGGTTTCCTCTCCTAGCATGGCCTCTCCCACACTAGTATTTGAAATATTTTCTTTCCTTACCCTGATCTTCATGCTCTGACCAAGTAGAGTTTTGGTTCCAACAATTTCCAAGAAAGATTTTCTCAGAGTGCTGAAGGGTCAGGCAACCCCATCACCATCCTATCTTTGTGTAGCCCACTTGCAATCACTGTAAATTGAAGAATGTAAAGCTCCTTTGTATTTTTTTTAAGATTTTATTTTTAAGTAATGACAGCCAACATGGGGCTTGAACTCACAGCCCCAAGATCAAGAGCCCACCCTCTAAGCCAGCCAGGTGCCTCTCCTTTCTAGTTTTAATTGTTTTCAGATCTGTCTATGAAGTCCTCTACTTTCAGAGCATTTCTTCTTTTGGGAATAGAGATACCTTTTGACAATTTATGAGACCCCCCTAATCTCCTAGGCCTATTGGGAATTCTCCTTTTCCTATCCTGTTTTTTCCTATGCAGCTGTTGTTCCTACAGAATCTAGCTTCTTAGTCAACTAATCCTTCACAACAGAGCCAAAAATACACAATGAAGAAAGATAATCTCTTCAATAAATGATGTTGGAAGAACTGGATATCCACATGCAAAAGAATGAAACTGGACCATAATCTTATGTCATATGTAAAAGTCAACTCAAAATCGAGTAAAAACTTAAATGCTAAGGGTATTGCCCTATCACTCTGTATTCTGAGGTCCCAAGGGCCCGTTGTCATACAGTTTGATGTTTTTCATGGATTTCTGATTTTGCTACCTTAGTTACTTTTACTTTAATTTTGTGAAAGGATTGGGGATATCTCAAAAACCAAGTCCTTACCACTATGGCTCTTTCATGTAATAGTTTAAACAATTTCTTTAGACAATGTACAGTTGCTTTGCTGATATAAGCCCAGTCTGTGAGAGTTTCCTTCTCCTTCTTTTTTTTCTTCCTAAATGGTGATTTGCATGGTTGGGATATGAGGCTTAATGTAGAAAGGGTCCCTTCACCTCTTGTTGACCACTGAGTCATGCATGGCTTCTGTCTGATGTTCCCCTTATAGCATTACAGCTGAGTTTTGTAGCTGGTGGTACTCCCTAAATCACTTTACCTCCCCTTAGCTCTTAAAAGGTGAGCACACTCATCCTTCATACAAAAAAGCAAAGAGAGTCTCTGAGAAAATAAACTGGAATATCCTTTGTGCTCTCACATTTCCTCAAAGGTAGGCAGCCACCTCCATGTTGATAAAGAGGTATCTTGACAAGCAGTTTTTCTCGAGTCCCAAATACAGAAATAAAAGGTCTCTAATGTCTTCAGTGTTTCCAAAAAACTATCCAACACAGCTTCTTCCTGCTTCAAAGCTGTGAAGCCTCAGAGTGAAGAGATTATCTCTAGTCTCCCATATTCCTTTTCACAATCTCACAAACTGAAGGGACACCGTAGTATATCATGTCATATTGCCATCTTCCAGACTCTAGCTTCTTCCTAAGGTTTTAAATGGTAGAAAGTTATATCCTCCACCATGGTAGATCATCATGATTGGCTGTATGGGTCCCAACCTTTACATGTTAATCTTAGCATATCCTCTACAGAAATCTTACCTTTCAAGTCTATTTTGTTTTTCTTTTAATTTATTTTTTATTTAAAAAATTTTAATTAAAAAAATAATTCTAGTATACTTAACATAATGTTATTAGTTTTGGGTGTAAAATATAATGGTTCAACAATTCCATACATCATCCTGTGCTCATCTTGACAAGTACACTACTTAATCCTCATTATGTATTTCTTCCACCTCTCCATCCACCTACCCCCTGATAACCAGTAGTTTGTTCTCTAACAGTTAAGAGTCTGTGTCTCGGCTTATCGCATTCTCTTTCTTTTTAAAAAAAAATCCTTTGTATTGTTTCTTAAATTCCACATATGAGTGAAATTATATAGTATTTGTCTTTGACTGACTTATATTGCTTAGCATTATACTTTCTAGATCCATCCATGTTGTTGCAAATGGCAAGATTTCATTCTTTTTGATGGTGGAATAATATTCCATTCTATCAAGCCCAATTTCATATTAGCTAGATCCCAGGAAGAAAAAGGCTGGAGGAGAATAAAAATGTCAAAAGAAAATTAAAATGGTATCATTAATTTTGCAAATATCATGTCCCGATGTATCAGTTTGTTAGAGATATCACAACAAAATACCACACAAACCAGTGGCTTAGGCAACAGAAATTTATTGTCTCTCCCTTCTGGAAATCTACCATCAAGGAGTCAGTTGAGTTGCTTTCTTTGAGGGCCGTGAGGAAGATTTTGCTCCATGCTTCTGCCCTAGCTTCTGGTGGTTTGCTGGCAATCTTCAGTGTTCCTTAGCTTGTAGAAGCATCTTCTTGATCTCTACTTTCACCTTCACATAGTATTTTCCCCATGTGAGTGGCTGTGTTTGAGATTTCCACATTTTTATCAGGACACCTGTCATATTTCATTAGTGCTTACCTTAGTGTCCTCACTTTAACCTGATTACTTCTGTAAAGACTCTATCTCCTAATAAGGTCACATTCTGAAGTACTAGGCATTAAGGGTTCTATCATATCTTTTTGGGAGATGAAAGTAAACCTAAAACACCTGGTTACATTCACATTAAATGTATTACAATTTGCCCCAAATTGTCAACTAGTAAACAAAGAAACCAAGTTACATAAACATCTTCTGACTTCAAGGTCCTTGCTCTTAAGCCACTGAATCTGTGGAAAGGAGATTTGTACCACCTCCCAGGGACTTCTCTAGGGATGTTTGACTCAATAATTGGGGGGTGTTGCTTTTACCATCTAATGGACAGGAGTCAGGGATGCTAAATGTTCTATAATGTATGGGTTGGTCTTGCAATTGAAGAATTGTCCAGTGTCTAACATAGCTTTCTTTCTTTTTAAATTTTTAAAAATTTTATCGAGGTATAATTAGTATGCCAAAATTACACATATTTAATGTATATGATTTGATTAGTTTGGACATATATATATATATACCTGTGATACCAGAGCACAATCAAGATACTAAACATATCCATCACCTCCAAAAATTTCCTTGTATTCTTGTGGCTTGTTTATTTGTGGTAAGAACCCTTAACATGAGATCTATCCTCTTAACTTTATAGAAAGTGAAATAAACCATTCACAGAAGGACAAATACTACATGATTCTACTTACATGAGGTATCTAAAATAGTCAAACTCATAGAAGCAGAGAATTAATTTTTTTCCTAATGGTTGAAGGGAAGAGAAAAAAGGTAGTAGCTGTTAGCTGGATATAAAGTTTCAGTTTTGCAAGATGAGTAAGTTGGAGAGAACTGCTGTATGACATAGTACCAAAAGTTAACAATATAGTATTTTGCACTGTATGACTTTCTAATGCCCCATCAGGTTTTCCAGGAAGTGAACACTGGCTTCTAATTATCTGAACAGTATTTTGAGGAAGGCTTTAATTTCCCATTGAATTTCCAAGAAGAAAACCTTAGTGTAGTGAGGAATGGTTAAACTTTTATCTTGTTTCGAATTTCACCCATTTCAGATAAATATTGTCACTGACTCATAGTACTTGTCATGGATGTAGCACATCCACATGGACTCTGCATTCCGAGCTCTTGCATTCCCTGGAATTCTGCATATCGATCCAGTTATCCAGCTGCCAATGCACATCTTTTGCTGCAGGCAGGCACACCTGAACACTTCATGTTGAGATCCATATTAGTTTCTCAGAGATGACCTCACTTTAATTTTCTGTTAGATTACAGTTAATAATACTTAGTGCTTTTTTCTGAAAACAAGCTATATAATCATATTAATTATGATTTTTCAGTTCTAAATAGAGAAGAGGGAAGTACAAATATTTGTTACAAAAGGGAATCTTGAGTCTGGTAGAGTTTTAGATAACTCTTTTTCACTCACAAATTCACTCATTCCTGGGTTACCTTCAAGAGTTGCTATTTATTTCCATGTACCTTCTGAACTATTGCTTACTGTTTTTCAGTTGACTCACTTTATTTTTTGTATTTATTTTAAGATTACATAAGATTTTATGTATTTATTTGAGAGAGAAAGAGCACAAGCAGGGGAGCGGCAGACAGAAGGAGTGGGAAAAGCAGATTCCATGCTGAGCGCTGGGCAGGGAGCCTGATGCGGGGCTCAATCCCCCAAACCTTGGGATCATGACCTGAGCTGAACGCAGACACTTATCTGACTGAGCCACCCAGGTGCCCCTAGTTGATTCACTTTATAAAAATTCAAATTGCAGGATCCCTGGCGGCTCAGCGGTTTAGCGCCTGCCTTTGGCTCGGGGCGTGATCCTGGAGTCCTGGGATCGAGTCCACATCAGGCTCCCTGCATGGAGCCTGGTTCTCCCTCTGCCTCTCTCTCACTCTCTCTCTCTCTCTCTCTCATTAATAAATAAAATCTTTTAAAAATAATTCAGATTGCAAGCAAAAGAAAACTAAATCACTACTCTAAATGGAAAACTGAGATCTCTCGCCTCAAAAAGAAGGTAACCATAAATAAATATGCAATGAGGGGCACGTGGGTGGTTCCGTAGTTAAGTGTCCAACTCTTGGTTCTGGTTCAGGTTGTGATCTCAGGATCCTGAGACCGAGCCCTGTGTAAGGCTCTGCGCTCAGTGGGGAATCTGCTTGAGTTACTCTCTCCCTCTTCCTCTGTACCAGCACACATCCCTTCTCGTGTGCACATGCATGCACGATCTCTCTCTAATAAATAAATGTTTTAAAAAATAAATATGCAGCAAAAACATTGTAATTTCATTTCTTGAAATTAAAAAATATATATATACCATGAAATCTAAGTAACAATAAATCTAATTGATTATAGTGTGCCAACCAGCACACTTTTCTTTTCCCAATAAGAATTCAGGTAAAAAAAAAAAAAAAAGAATTCAGGTAAAATGAATTGTCTCACATTTACAGATAAGGAAACTGATGCACAAAAATAATTTGAACACAGAAGTGTGTGTTATGTGATAGTCCTCAGCTTGTCAAGACATGGAAAAATGCCTAGAAATATCAACGCTTTTTAAAATATATATATATAGTTAGCTTTTCAACATTCTGTGGTAATGGACTTTAAATATTTGTGACAATAAAAACAATTTATTTACAATTTACTATTTGTAAATATTTGTTTAAGGAGGATTCCTGGGGGGTGAGGAATCCTTTGTTTATTTGGCTGCTAGATGTATATTCAAATGCAAATCAGAAGCTGAAAAACTAAATTGTTCAGTAAATAAAAAGTAGCATTGGAGTTAGGGGAAAGCTGGAACCTTGAAACTGAGGAGCCTTCTCTTGGGTGACCATGGGTGGAAGAAGAGAGGTAGGGGAAGAGGAAGAGAAGATGAGAGAAGGAGAGTGAGAGAAATGAGGAGACATTGGATGTTATCTTGCTCATTTCCCTCAAAATGTTTAAATATAGGTTGGATGTACTAGCTGCATAGTTCTGTTTCAATGCACATTAAAACTAACAGATATTAAAATGTAAGGTATTTATATGAACTACCTAAAATAATCTGTGTCCTACGAAGAGTATGCCTACCACTAGTTGGGCAATACACTGTCTTTACTCTGGCACACATATGAACTGTCAGAATCAGGCATATGCTTATTCAGTCTTATGAGGTCAGTTCATGATCAAGAGCAAAAGGAAGCAGATTTCCTCATGAACTTTCTTTTTCTTTTTTTTTTTTTTTACAATGAGCTGCTCATAGCAGATAATTATAGTAAGGAACACCACTTTCCTTCCAACACTAAGTTTATATGTAAGATATTCTTAGTGAGTTCTGTTACACTCAGTTTTTCAAATGACTTTGCATATGATTTTTAGAATATTTGATTATGCCCTCCAGGTACTTTAGAATTGGAGCTCAATATAGGAAAAGAGACAAAGCCTTGGGGTTGTAAAATGTCAAATGATTCTCAAAATTAACATTTTAAATGCACTGGCATCATTTCATTCCCATTCCTGTTAAGAGATGGCTTGTAGCATTGCAAATAGAATGGTTTCCACATAAGATCCAAATTTCAGAGCAAGGGGTGTCATGCCCATCCATGTAATAAGAAAATGCACTTTAATGGAAACTGTAGTGTCTTCTGTGGCTGTGGGGGTTCCCAGCATGGGCATCACTCACAGTCGCTTTACATTTCTACCACATCCAAAGAACAATGAGGCAAGCAGTGGGCCAGGAACCTATTGCAACAAGAGTTAGAGAACCAGCCTTGAGATTACAGAAAAGAAAAGAAACTTTATTTTAAGGTGGAGCGAGCCCTGGGGTGGAGGGAAAGGTAATTCTGAGTGAAGCAAGATCATTTTCCTTCCTAGCCCTCCCATAGACTCAGACCAGAGTTCCCAAGAAAGGCAGCACAAAGGCAAGTGCTATCCTTTGATAGACTATCCTCAGGCCGTTGAGATTGTCAAAGCCATGAGCATTAGCCTTGCTTGAGATGGTCCTTTGGCAGCAACTGAAAGCTTCGGAGTGAGCCTGGAGGACAGTGAAGAGCTTAAAGTCTTAAATTGTTGGAAGCCAAGAGGACTAGATTGTAGAGACACTTCTGGATTTTTTTTTTAATTTTTATTTATTTATGATAGTCACACAGAGAGAGAGAGAGAGAGAGGCAGAGACACAGGCAGAGGGAGAAGCAGGCTCCATGCACCGGGAGCCCGACGTGGGATTCGATCCCGGGTCTCCAGGATCCGCCCTGGGCCAAAGGCAGGCGCCAAACCGCTGGGCCACCCAGGGATCCCACACTTCTGGATTTTGGAAGTATCTGTGAAGAGCCCGGTTGGGTTCACATTTCCTGAAAAGCTAGTGAAGGTCAGAGCTTGGAAACTTTTTTCCTGTGAAATGGATAGAAGCAAATTCTTACCTGCAGGCACGTGGCATCAGGGAGGCACAGTACAATTTATATAATGTCCCAGTTAACTATTGCTGTGCAACAGCTACTTCAGAATTGAGTTGCTTACAACAGTGGCTGTTAACAGCTTATAGGATTGTGGGTCAGGAATCCAGGCTGGGCTTGGTAGAATGATTCTTCTTTCTTTTTGGGGTTGGCAGAGGTTGGTTGTTAGGTGGTGTTCAGAGGGACGATGCTTCCATGTTCAGATTGGAGAACCTTGAATGACTTCACTCACATGTCTGGCATCTTAGAAGTCTAGGATTGATTGGGACAGAAAACTGAAGTGTTTACACAGAGCCTCTCGTGGAGGCTTCCAGATAATCTACTGGTCCATGAACCAGGCAGAGGCTGTGAGACCTTTTGTGACCCAGTTTACGATGTCACCTGCATAACTTCTTCCGTGCTATATTGGGATTGTGTTTGGAGCAGCTGCAAGGCTACCCACATTCATGAGGGGGGGACCTAGATCCCAATGCTTGATAGAAGGAGTGACCAAAAATGTGCAGCCATGTTTTACAAACTCCATATCTAGATTTGTTGAAACACATTTATTGAGGAAGAGAGAGAGTAGCAAGAGGCAAGAGGACATTTAATTCTGATGCTTATAAAATGTACAGCTTTCCTAATGTCTGAAGGGACGCAGAAAGGGACCGTGCTTCCCACAACTAAGTGTATTCAAGAACTGTAGGTCAGCTTCTTGCTGCTTGCTCTCAGCTACTTTCCAGTCTGATTCTGCTGAGGTTTTACTTTAGACTTTGCATGCCCCAAAATAGAAAGCCTTTTATGATGCTTTTATGATTTCATGATGATTCTCCAATATGTCTGTGCAGTCTTTTTAATATTTTGTGTGTGTGTCGTTCAGTCTTGATAGAAGATTGGAATTTTATATTTCCCTCCTGTGTCTTTTGTATTCAAGATGTGGGGCTCAGTAATGCAGCCAAAAACCATAGGGTGATGTAGCCGGAAGGTGAAGGGCTCTGGGACAGCACAGTGCACACCAGACTGGCAGGGCCCAGGTGGCCTGAACTGGGAGGCTGCCTGGCAGTTCATATTTTCACTTACGTGTATTCAGGCTTCGTCCTTGTAAACATAGGCAGCTCTCCTGGGCTAGGTCTCATACATCTGAACAAGCTACTCTAAGAGAAAGCGTGCTGCTCTTTCTGTGCCCACAGTGAAAGTTGCTTTGTTGAGTCACTGAGCAGGAGTTTTATGCCAGTCCTTTTGTTGACGTGCTCACTCAGGCTCTCCAGCCAGGGTGATCAGAACAAAGTGAGGCAGGGGTGCCTGGCTGGCTCCGTTGTGTTAAGCATCTGCCTTTGGTCATGATCTCAGGGTCCTGGGATTGAGTCCCACATTGGGCTCCCTGTTTAGTGGGGAACCTGCTTCTCCCTCTCCTCCCTGCTGTGTTTGTTCTCACTTTCTCTCTCTCTCAAATAAAGAAAATCTTTAAAAAAAACAATAACAACAAAGTGAGACAGCCCTGCAGATCAGGCCTCCGTGCATTCAGGAACCACATAGCTCTCCGGGTTCTGTGGAGACTGAGTGGTCACCGTTGCCACCTAGCCAGTCCTGCATGCCTTCCCTTCTTCACAGTCAGTCTTGTTGACTAAACGTAGTCGACTTTGTGATAACAGCTCATATTTCCTGTGTGTTTGCTGAGGGCCATGCTCTGTGCTCTACACTTTGCCTGTGTTGTTATTCCATTTACTCCTGGCACCAGTCCTTTGAGGCAAATCCTATTAATACCCCATTTCATAGTTAAACTCATTCACAGAGAAGTTAAGTGGACTCCCGATGCATGTGCTCTCAGACACTAGGTCATGCTCGTGGGCATGGCAAATCTCAGCTTCCGGCTGTGGACCCCGTGACTCCCCCTCACCGGCCCCTGGGTTATGGGAGAGAGCAGCTTCCTAGATGCTGTACTTAACTCTCTGGGAAGAACTGGCAAACTGTCAAAGAAAGAACCCTATTAAGTGACTCATTTTTGTACCTGTGGCTATTCATTATTTCATCTTTATGAGCCGGAAATGAAATGTAACCACAAACAAGTTTGAGACTCTTTGGAGTGAAACAAGTTCCCTTTGCTGTATACTAAGTATGTACGCTAGTTAAGTGACTTGATTTGTCTGAGCCTCAGCTTGACCTTCTCTGACACAGATAGTGGTGCCACCCTCACTGAAGTCTGATGGAGGACCAAATGAGATAACCATTGCCCAGCACCCATTATTAGGAAAGGTACATAATTTGTAGGATCCATTCCGAAGTGAAAATACAGACCTTCCCCCAACCCCTCATGTTTAAAAAGTTCTACTAAAAATTTTAAGATAGTAATAGTGGACCATTTCATCAAGACCTGGGGCCCTCCTGAGTGCGCAACCTGTGCAATTGCACTGGTTGCATGCCCATGAGGCTGGTCCTCAATGTTATAACCCTTCAACAAACACCCCTTCCTCCCCTGGCATGTTTCTCTCCAGAAGAGCCTGCCTGCTCCCATTTCCTGGAGCGCCAGACCTTCAGAACCTCCCACTTAGATGTCTGAATCCAGGGTCAGAACCCTGGCCTGTTGCCTGGTTTCTAGTCCCTCCTCACCTCACTAGAAAAGCCATAGACATGTAACCATCTTCAAAGGGATCCCATAAAGATTCTATGATGTCTTAGCTGAGAGGCTGTATGGCATCTGAGTTGTAGGAGAATTACAAGGCTAACACAAAAACTTACACCATTTTCGACCTGCTATACTTTTACCATGAGTAATTATATAATATTGACTGGTTACAACTGTTTAAAATAGACCTGTGCTTTATTTCTCAATGATGAGCCTTTACTCTGTGATACTCACCAAATTTAAACACTACCTGGTTATCAGAACTTCAGATCTATAGGGCACTCCATGGATCCTTTTGCCCTGATGAAGAAAGTCATTCTTCCTGCTGCCGCCTTAGTTGAGACTGCGATGAGTTGGGGCCTGAGTTTCAGTGGTATTTATTTATTTACTTACTTATTTATTTTTAAAAGATTTTATTTATTTATTCATGAGACACACACACACACAGAGGCAAAGACATAGGCAGAGGGAGAAGCAGGCTCCCTTTGGGGAGCCTGATGCGGGTCTCCATCTTAGGACCCCAGGATCATGATCTGAGCCAAAGGCAGACATTCAACCACTGAGCCACCCAGGTGCCCCTCAATAGTTTTATTTAATCAGGTGTCCGATCTACAATCTGTTCTCTTCCCTGCCTCCAAGTTGTCCCCCTCAGCATTCCTCTGACCCTTCTTCACTCCTAAGACAAAGCCTTCAGTGATTCCTCCTTGTCCTTGAGAGTAAATGCAAACTCCTTCGCCTGAGGTGTAAAGCTACCTAGCTACCTCCAGGAGCTAGCTCTGCTGTACAGTCTACCTCTTCAGACTCAGCCTTTCTCTTTTCTGCCCACCTTTCTCTCCTCATTTCTCATCATCCCTACTCCACACAGCCTCGCTTCAGGCTGACTCATCATTTTATAATATTTTAAAAAATCCCCCATGTCCTGACTTGCCTTGTGCCTTTTTACTTGGCCCTCGCCTGCTGGGAACAGCATCCCCACCCTGCCCACACACTCACATTAGACCAGTAAAATCATCATAGTTCAGTTCAAGCTTGTCTCATCTGTGAGGACTTCACCAACTGAAACCTTCTGTTTCACATCATGCTTCCGTTCTTCATAGTAGGCACCTGCAATGAGCTGAATGTGTTTGCTCAAAATGTAGGTGTTGGAAGTCGAATCCCAATGTGATGGTGTCAGGAGGTGAGGCCTTTGGGGGTGATTAGGTCATGAGGGTGGAGGCCTTGGGAATGGGATTGGTGCCTTTATAGGAAGAGGCCAGAGAGTCTTTCCACTGTGTGTGGACACAACGTGAAGTTGACCGTCTGTAACCCAGAAGAGGACTGTCACCATAACCAGACCGTGCTGCCTCCCTCATCTCAGACTTCAGCCTCCCAAGCTGTGAGAAATAAATTCCTGTAGTTCTGAAGCCTGGTCTAGATACTTTGTTAGAGCAGGCCAAACTGCCTAATAGACCCTTTGTTACAACTTTCCCTTTATACATGTATCTCTCCCAGGAGATTGTGGGTGGTTAAGGGTGGCTTTTTTTTCCCTGGTGCTATATTAATTAATCATGGTATCTGCTGTGCCTAGAACAGTCGTTGGCACATAAGAAATGCTGAAATACTTGCTGACTGAGTAAAAATGTTTGTTTTACTGTTTCAAATAAAGCCCTGTCTTGCTCCCTACTAAAACAGCCTTGAGACATTGTATGAGTCTATCTGTACACCCTCCTGTAAACTCATTTTGTTCTTCTGTTTCAGCCTTCTGGTACCTCTCCTTCCAAATCTCTCCAGATCTCTGACCTCAACCTCCCCTTTTCTTTCTGTTTCTACACATTGGTTCTGTTGCTAGGATATTTTTCTTTTTTTCTATCTGGGGAACCTCTTCTCATTCTCTGTCTTGCAACGATAAAGGGAATGGCATTTTGGAGTTTTCTGCTGGATTGATAAAGCAACATCTATTTGCATGGGAGGTAATGGGGTTGTCCTGAGGCATCTTAATCCAAGAATGCAGGATTGGAGGACTGGATTATTCATTGCATCCTTCTGCTTTTAGCCCTTCTTATGCCAGTTTCCTCTGAGAGGTTGAGCCAATGCAGACACATTTATTTATTTTGAGATAAATAAGGCAGCTAAGAGGTGAGTGTCTCTGGAGCAGCTAGCAAGAAAAAGCAAGGGGAATGCAGCTGGAGAGACAGCCACCAGAGAATGCAGAAAAGACCAGCAACTTGCACACAATTTAAGGATTGTGTTGTGCATGGTGTTGGAGACAGTGGAACCCCTCTGAATGTGAAAGGAAGTATTTGCTCTCCCTATAGGCTCTGGCATGTGAATATCTCTCAAAGCTGAAAGAACTGTCTGAGAAGTACTCCAATTGTTGGCCGCTAGGAACTTGGCAAGATGGTCACATTAATTCACATTTTCAGATACATATTTGAGAACAGAAATGTAGTAAAAATTATCTTATTGTAGAGAGCACTTTTGCCCATTTCCAGCATGTCTTAATGGAAGGAATCATGAGTTGTGTATGTGAAGACTTGAGTTCAAGTTCTGACTCAGGACATGCTGAACACGACCTTAGCCAAGTCATTCTACTCTCCAATCTCTAAATTTGCCTGAAAGAGGCAAAGATAATATTTTATATCTTAAAGCTGTTAAGGGGATCAGAAAAAGAAAACAAGGGATAGAAAATAAAGAACCACATAAATTCTAGCAATAATGATTTTCAGAGTCCAGATTTGTATCCACCAGGCAAAAAAGCTGCCATTACTTATGAATTATGTGATTTAGAGCAGTAGAGCAGTTTACTTTAACTTCCTGAGCCTCAGTTTCCTCACCTGTAAGATGGCAATAGCAGTTAGAGCATCTACTTTTTAGGTTTAAGTGAAATATTGCTTGTAAAGTGCTTTGCATGGTGCCTGGCATATGGACGCTCAGTAAAAGTTAGTCATCAGTTTCTCAACCAATAGTATTATTATTATTGTAAAGTTGGAGTTCATCTTATAAAAATTAACTTTGTTCTTTGAACACCAATTGTAGAGCTCCTACAATGTTCAGGCCAGGCAATCTGCTTTGTACCTGGGGGAGTACAAGAGAAAGGAAGTCATAATAGTCACAATCCTTGCTCTCCTATACCTTAGAATCTACTGAGAAAGAAAGACTAATCAAATAATCATGGACCTTTAAGTAGTTTGCAAGCTGCTATGGGATAGAATAATAGGGGTATCTGATCAGATCTGGGAACAAAGAAGAATTTATCAAGGAATTGAGTTTTGAGTTGAACTTTGGAGGATGAGTATAAGTTGACTACATGGAGGAAAGAATAAAGGCATTCTAAACAAAGACCCCTGTGTGCAAAGGTTCTGAGAAAGACTACCCCATCTGAGAAAGAGAGAGAAAGCCAGTGGCACTGGAGAACAGGCAGTAAGGTATCACATCCTATAGGAGTGGAATAAGGATGGAATCACAGGCTTTATAGACCATACTCAGGTTATGGCCAGTTAACTGAAGGCAGTCAGAGTTGTGAGCAGGGAAGTCACATAATGAATATTTAATCTTACAAAGATCATTTTTTTTTCTGCCATGTGAGGCAGGTAATCCACATAAGCAATGCTTAAGTGTTATTGAAGTATGACCAGTAATGAGGATGTCACCTGCAACTTGTGAGAAATGCAAATTATCAGGCCCCACCCAGACCTACTGAATCAAATCAGGAGGTGGGGCCCTGCAACCAGTGCTTTCACAAGACCTCCAGGGGATTCTGTTGCATACTAAAGTTTTTGAAGCCCTAGTTTAGTCTAGGATGTGGTCAATAGAGATGCAAACATGAATGGATTTAAAACTCATTTCAAAGGTTTAGCTACTGGATTGACAGGATTTAGTGATCTCTTTGGTTTGGGGGTAGGAGGATGAGAAAAAAGGAAGTCTCAAGAATGACTCCAAAATGTGCATCTGCAATGGAATCCCCTAACCTGGCCTTTTATACTTTGTTGGGTTTGTATGTTTTGAAATGAGAGGGGAGGGAAAGCTGGAGCATAGCTTGTTTTTTTAGCATGTCTATTTTTTAATATTTACTAATCTACAGAGCACTGATGACCAGATCCAAAAACTATCATTATTAAAAATGACATCAAGTGAAAAAAAAATTATGGCTTAGAGCATCTCTAGTAATGGGTAATGTAGCCAAGCTCTAACTGGAGAACTGATTTCATCTATGATGAGGACAGCTATTTTTCTTGAGGTCTTTACTTCCCCAGAATTTTTCAATGCTGAGTCCACTAAATTATCTTTTGAAACATCATCATGTTCCACTATTTAAAAAAAAAAAAAAGAGTACTGTGTTTCAGAAATTACAGTAGGAGTCAAACAGCAAAAGAAATCTTGTTAACAATGCTACTAAGATACTATTAAAAGGGAAAACATTAAACTTGGAATGTGCTTGATTTAAAAAAAAGATCCCCTTTTGCTTGAACTTGTTTCATTGTGTATAGTATCTGTAATATATCTATCTATAATGATTTAGAAAACTACTGGTTGTTTTATTTTTAACATTTTATTTATTTATTGAGAGAGAGGAAGCACAAACATGGGGAGCAACAAGCAGAGGGAGAAGCAGACTCCTACTGAGCAGGGAGCCCAGTGTGGGACTTGCTTCCTGGGATCTTGACCTGAGCCAAAGGTGAATGCTAAAGGCTTAACCAACTGAGCCACCAGGCGCCCCAAACACTACCTGTTTTCCTCCAAGCATAAAAAGAGATAGCCAGAGTAAAAGCTTCTCATGCATTTGATCTTTTAGTTGCTTTGGCCTGAGTCTGCACAGACTCCTTGACCAGTCTCCATTTGACTCCTTTCTCCCTTGATTTGCATGTATTTTGCTTTTAGGATGCAGCTCACAAAGTTTGTACTCAATGTCATAATACCGACATAGCTTCTGTTAATGGAATTGAAAGACATGCCTTGTCAGAGATCCCTCTAAGGTTGTTAAGCTTTTTTATAGGTGAAGGATAATTAAGTATATTTTCATTATCAAAAGTGAAAGGAAATGACGACCCTCTATTTAGTAAAATAGGATCATCTGGATAATCTTTTTTTAGAATGCACCCCTATGACATTCACAGTCTAGGTTCTACTTGGTTCTTGCACTAACATATAGCACTTCTTAAACAGTATGGTAGTATAGAGTAATCAAAACTCCCAAAGAATGAAGAATTAACTCTTGGAACACAGTAATTTATAGACTTCTTCCTAAGGGGTTGGCAAAGTATGGGTTGTGGGTCATATCTGGCAGGATGCCAGTTTTATACAGGACATTTTATTGGAAAATGGCCATGCTCATTTGCTTATGTGTTGTTTATTACTATTTTGTCACTACAATAGCAGATTTGAATAGTTGAGACACAGACTCTATGAACGGCAAAGCCAAAAATATTTACTATCTGGCCCTCTACGGAAGACGTCTACTGACCTCTGAAGATGAATGTACCAAATCTATTAGCTAATATCAAATTGGAGGCCCACATGGTTTAGGAGAATTCTGAATTGTCATGTTTTAATTATATGCATAGGATCAAAATGTGCTTTTGTTGGTGTTGGAGGAAAATGCCTATAATCATATGGAAGCTAGTGAAAAAATGTTATGCATGAATTCAGATTTCACAAAACAGTGTCTGTCTTGGGGCAGGCTTGCCAATGCTAATAGCTCACCTGAGCACGAAGGGTAGGGCAGTTTTCACCTGGAATAGGGTTTGACCTCAAGTTCTGATGAGGTATTAGCTCCGTTTTAGGGGAGGAGCAGTAAGTTAAGGAAGCATCTAACTGTTTTGCTTCAATATGCCTGCCAAGTTGTGACTCAGGGCAATCTGGCGCTGTGTTCATGAGTCTTTGCTAAAAGTCGAGTTTGCACAATGGAAGAAATGTTCAGTATGTTTGTTGTCTACATGTTCTTGGAAAGTGCTAAAATGACACCTAAAACTGCAACCATGTATTTATACACTGGAGAATTGTCATGAGATTCTTAACTGCTTCTTTTCAATTTCTATTTCCTTGTTTCCAAATTCTCATCTCAAAATTTCTGCTTTTTCCCATAGAACATATTTGTTATCATTTTTATCTCACTCAACAGATTCTAATCCCAAATCTACTTAAAACAAAAACTTGATTGAGGTGCCTGAGTGGCCCAGCCAGTTAAGACTCTGGCTCTTGATTTCAGCTCAGGTCATGAGATCCAGCACCATGTTGGGCTTGATGCTCAGCTCAGCTCCGAGTCCACTTCTCTTATCTCTCTCTCCCTCTCTCTCGGCCCTTCCCTCTGCTTATCATTAATATCAATAATTTATGCAAGTATAATTTTTTCCTTTTCAGATATCAAAATAATATTATTCACTCATGTGATAATTATTCCTTAGAGATTTCTTTTAATGTTTGTAGAAATGCACTGTGTTTTAGCACAAAGCCAATGAAACTGAAAGTCATATGACTTTTGAGGTATACAGCCTCACCTCTTCCAACAATTAACATTAATCATTATGAATGGTTTACTCAACCACTCTGAACTCAAGATTTTCATCTTTCCAGTAGAGTTTCATCTCATCATCTCAAAGATCTTTCTAACCCCAGCAATCTGAGCTGACTTTATGTTACAACTTAACACTAGCTTAGATGTTCAAGTAAATACTGAATAATTCTCCATTTTCCAAAGTAATATGTTTCCTTAATTAAAAATAAAATCATGAAATGTTTCATATGTATGCAGATTTTTATAACCAATACCCACCTTATACCATCACTTAGCTTTAACAAATATTAATATTGAACCATAGTTGTGCCTGATTTTTTAAAAAAGATTTTGTGTATTTGAGAGGGAGAGAGAGCATGCACACAAGGAGGGGGAGGGGCAGAGGGATAGGGAGAAGCAGAACAAGGAGCCCAACAGAGCTTGATGCCAGGACCCTGGGATCATGACTGGAGCTGAAGGCAGATCCTTAACCGACTGAGCCACTCGGGCACCTTCCTTATTGTTTTTTAATAGTTAAAGGATGGAAGCATTACATATATAGGTAAAGTCCTTATTTTATATAATTAGTCAAAAAGGGTAAAATACTTTTGTACACATTAGCCTCTTCAAAGCCCTTAACCATGAGAAGTAGCTGTATATTCAGTATGCAGACGTGGTTCAGACAGGTATAAAAATTATATTTGAGCATACTCAGTGAGTAATGTGGAATCCAAGACTCAACTACATGCAAGGTCATCTAAGCCCTGATTTTTCCCATTATACCTTGACTCTCCTTTTCTAAACATAGTATTTTTGTAATTAGAATTCCTCATAAACACCACAAATTGATTATGGTTATCTTAATTAAAAATACTAGTTTATTGAAAACATATGTTGCAACTTATAGACCCAAAGAAAGCAATGAGCAGCCAGCTCTTGAAAAAGATAGGAAGCAGTAATTTTCTGTAAGGTCTAGGTGGCAGGAATAACTGGAAGGATTTTTCTGGCCTCCATTGTTAAATGAATCTGCTTCCTCCATTTTTTGATCTTGGGTCCCTCTGTTCAAGACCAAAATTACTGGAAAAGAAACTGATTGGCCCGGTGTAGACTATTTGCGTATCCTTCCAGTGAGGTGCTAGAGTACTGGGCTTGATGGTTCTATTAGGGCTATGTGCAGAGGGGTGTTTTGGTTTCTGGTGGAATATGGTGGTTCAGTGACAAGAGGAAGGGCACGGATGCTATTCTGCCAAAAAAGTGAGATAATCTACTCTGCTAATTGTGGCAACCATGAGAACATGCATCTTGTGTCTCTGATTACAGGATAGTAATTGGCTAATGGCCCCAGCTGCTATGCTCTGAAACCATTTCACTGTGTTGGCACAGAGGCCAAACTTTCTACAGGCTGCTTCCAGCCAATGACTGAATGAAACAGAGGTGCTAAATAGTTCTGTTCCAGGGAGATACAGAAATACCCTGATGGTCACCTTGGCTGGGTGACTCCTTGATGACCTTGGTGAACTTCCATTACAACCGCACTGCAGGCTAACACACTGTTGTCAAATTTTTCTTCCTTCTCTTTCTCCTTTTCTTGACCTGAGACCTGCTTTATGTTCTTCTCATCATTAGCTTCTAAGAAGATCCGCTATGGCACACATCTAGTCATTAATATTCAAAAGCAATACTAAGTAGCACTTTCATGAATAATTCCCTAAGAATATTATTCTTCCTTTCCTACATTTTTTAACCCCCTCTTTGTTGTTGTTGTTCTTAAAACATTTAAAACCTTCTAACAAACTCTATGATTATTTGTTGTTTATTGTTTTTCTTTCCAAAGTAGAATATAAGGTCTCTTGGGGGTATAGGACGGAGATCTATTCTGTTTTGTTTACTGAGGTAAACAAACACATAAAACAGTTCCTAGCCATAGAGGGCACTCAATAAATATTTGTTTTTTTTTCTCTATGTGTATCAATAAATATTTGTTGAATGAATAACTAACTTTATTTCTAATTGCTTGCAACGTAATCTCCAAATATTTTCTTTTGGGTCCTAAACTAAGTAATCCTAGAGTCCGAGACTCCCTTACCCATGCTGGATTCATGTGGGCATTATGATTATTATTGATACCAACAATTATTCCCATTACCCTACAAAGACCATAGATTCCGCCAACTAAAACCTTGTGCAATTAGAGTTAACTTGATCCTCGAATTCTCATTTAAAGCAAGTTCTTTTTCACTGAAAAACAGCAAGTTTGAAGAAATATTAAATTGCTTTTCTTAAAGTCAAGTATCATGGGGGCAAGTTTGCTTCAGTGTCTTGTTCCCAAAAGGAAGTAGCGATCACGAAGCAAGGCCCTTTGGATCAGACATTTTTCTGCTCACTAACAGTTGTCTGTCACATTTGGCCGCCTTTCATCCAGAGGATCGTTGAAATAGAGAACAACAGCTCAGAGTTGATTGGGGCTCAGGGCTCTTTGTTTTTTCCAGTCTTAGAAGAAGAAATGTATCAGGGGGATATCACTGTGTGTCCTACTAGAGCTGCCACAATACAGAGATGACCATTTCTTAAGGTTCCTAAGAAAGCAAGAGAAAAAAACATATCAGGAGGATGTGTCAGACAAATGCTTTCTGAATGAGGTCAGAATATGGTGCTAC
Source organism: Vulpes lagopus (assembly GCF_018345385.1). Classification (NCBI taxonomy): domain Eukaryota; kingdom Metazoa; phylum Chordata; class Mammalia; order Carnivora; family Canidae; genus Vulpes; species Vulpes lagopus. Next base: position 24,487,411 of record NC_054842.1, on the reverse strand, counting down.
ACACATCAACGACTTAGGTTACTACCCTTAAAAACTGTTACCAGGAAACTTTTCTGAGTACATTCTCTTTATCTCACCATGGGGACTGAAAGTAGTACGGTAGTTGGTTTTCAGATCCCAGTGTCTCACTGGCTACTGAAGGAACTTTAAGAGTTAGAGCCATGTGTATCTTAATAAAGAATGTATTCCAATCTGAAACTAAAATAGCTAAATCTTGTCTCAAAGAGAGGTCTGGGCACCTGGCTGGCTCAGTTGGTGGAGTGTGCAACTCTTGTGATCTCTAGGTTGTAAGTTCAAGCCCATGCTGGGTATAGAGAGTACTGAAAAAAATAAAATCTTAAAAAGAGAGAGAGAGAGAGAGGTTCTACTCTTATTCTTGGTTGAGAGAAATTTGTGGGTTATCCTAAGCCTTTATTTCATTTTTTTCTCTTATACTATGGTATTTAAGAAACCGTTTGTATCATTATGTCCTATAGCATGTGGAGAGAACTTAAATGACAGTGAAACTCCATTCCTGAACATTGTTTATAGAATAAAAATATGCCCAGAATATTATAATAAAGCAAAATTTGAAACACAACTGAGGCTTGTGTTTAAATTCTGCTCTTTGGCATTTAAATGCTGTGTGAACTAAAGAACATACTGCATATCTCAGGTTCCACATTTGTAAAATGTGGTTCAGTGTGGTAAAATATTGGTCATGTTGCTCAATGAGAAGTTCAGATATAATGCATGTAAAGCATATGGCATAGTGTGTAGCACATAATGGAAACTTAAATTATCACACTAAGTTCTTGCTGCATGCATTATATTGTTTATATTATCAGGACTCCTTTTATCTCTATGGAGATAGAGATAGACTCATTGGACTATACTCAGTTGTTCTGGCTCCTCCTCTAAACCCATCCCAGCTGAATTTGTGTTTAACCATATGTGGAAAATCCATTCAATTTCAGGTAATAATTATCTCTGTTTACCGTCAGAAGCAGTTTGGTTTTCTTAAAGCAAGTAATACCTCTACTGGTCAATAACATAATCAATGATTTGTTGAGCAAGGATGGTGCAACTATTGATAAAATCACATCTTGGGGATAATTTTTTTGGCTCTCAAGTTCCCGAACTCCCCTTTTTCCTAATGATTAGAGATTTCTTAAAAAGGGCTATACATACTCCTGGGAGAGGAATACGGTTTTTATTTAAGGAGAAAAGGAACTTGGAACAAAATGGAAAGAAGAAAAAAAAAAAAAACTTGGCACATTCAAATCAGTTAAGCGTTGCATGATTTGATATCTATTCTTCTTTCTTCTCTCTCTCTTTCTCTCTTTTCCTCTCTATCTTTGGGGTATCTGTTAAAATTTAGATCATTGGAATGTGTAAAAAGTGATCTCCCCAGAGATATGACCTCATCACCCTTATTGCCCTGTCTTAAATTTTCAATTTCTTACCTCAAACCTCTAGAGTTGCCAGAACCCCACTATATGTTTCTTTATCCTTATTCTATAAAAACTGAAAATAAAGTTCCTGAGAAGGAAGGAGAAAAGAAAAAACAATAATTCCACAAGCCACCGCTATTAATATTTTGTGTGCATTCTTACAAGCTTTTTTTTTTCCTACAAAGAAACAAATGTTAAAACACATTGTTTTTATGCGATCCTTCTTTTCATTGAATATTGAAATGAAAGGTATCTTTAGCCACTGCCCAGCTCAGGGATGTCTCCAGCTGGTTCTGTTCATCGCCCCCCAACTCCACTTTACCCTCTGCTGCTACACAGGTGTCAGTGTCCTAGTGCCCTTTACTTTGGGTCACTAAGATCCTGGGACATATGGAGGAAGGGTTCACTCCAGGAAAATCCAGTGGGGACAGGGCAAAGACCTGAAACATATATATGCTGCACTGTAGATGGATGACCCTTGGAAGGGTTCCTTGAAGATAAGGTACAGCCTTTACCTGATATTTCACAAAAGAGTCTTTGCTTTTATCCCTTAGTATAGTACAAATGCCAAGAATGGTGAGATTGCTATGGAGCCACCCCATACAGTTCTGGGTACTCCAGGGGACTTCTCTTTCCTTTTTAATATGACTCTTCCTTTAAGTCACCTTTTCACAGTACCCATTCTATGCCTGTTTTTTTTTTCCCCAGTCCCTTGAAAATAGTCCTTCCATATTGATAAAGAATCTGGAATGTTATGCTAATACTTTAAGCAAGCAGTGAAAAGCCATTGGGTGTTTTTATTCAATACTCTGTATTTTCACAGCTTATAGGAAGCAGCATGAGAGGAAACCTAAAGGCAGGAAGAACACTTTTGAAGAGTGGATGAGAGATGATGAAGGCCGGAACAAAGCAATAGTAGCAAATGTAAAGAGGAAGGATAGTTAAGAGTTCGATGATAGAATCAGTTGGTATTCGCATTACTGCTGCAGCCTTTCTGCTACAGCTCTGAGTGTCCCATCATCCATTACTATCAGGAATAGCTTTGTTTACTCGTCCACAGTCTCTTTCCAACCCCTGCCTCAATATGTACTCCCTAGACTAATTTCTAAAAACTGTCAAACTTGTCACCACATCACTAAAAAAGTAGCACTAAGACAACAGTTTTTGGAACCAAAACTCATCAGATTCAGTGTGAAATATGAAGAACACCTGAAAATGTTTAGGTCACATAATATTAATGCTGTTAACACTTGAGGTATTATATTACTGTAGTAATAGTTTCAAAAACTCAATGTCACACATATTTATTGTGAAAAATCCAATTAAAATCCAGCTTGATGATAAGAAACATGAGGATATGCAAAGCGTCCATATCCTCCTTTCTGCTACTGAGTTACACTGGGAAATGCAACTTGTATCTCTCATAACAACAGCAGAGTCATTAAAGAAAAGGGAACAACTCACAACTCAATTTGCTTTTATATCTGTACCTCCTTATATTAAGTTATCAAACTTTGAACTCCTACTGGGAACCTTATCTTTTTTTCTTTTTCTTTTTCTTTTTTTACTTATTGCCAAATATAACCTGTTGGGGGTTTGTAGAAAGCATATATAAGTCTTCTTACAATTGTGAATAGTAGCAAGTCAGATTCTCCAATACCCTTGTTTCCCAGTGGAGAAAAAGGAAGTACCAAAGTGGAGACATGGGACATTCCACCGGATTTAAGCTCTGTGTAATTATTTATGCAATTCCAAAAATACATTTTACCATATAGGGTATAGACTCTGTTTTCTCCCTGTGAGTTGTATTCATCCATGGAAGTCTAAGGTGTTATTAACTTAAATCCTGGCAGAGCCTCATCTGTTTTAGCACTCAACAGCCCACATGGTAATTACTGCTGCTATCACAGAAGGACTTAAAATTGACACAGGATTTCTGCCCTGTAACCTGTTTTAAGAATCCTTCATCTCTGGATTTGAGGCTGAGGAATGTGCTGCCTCCCATCTTAACCTTCTGAGAGATTTATCACAGCAGGCTTGAATTACCATTGACTGGAAGATGTTGATGATCATTATTGTGCCCATGGGTAAGGAAGGAAGAGGCCAACCTTGGGGAATAGCTTTGAATGATTATAGTCCTCCAAGGTTGGAGATTTTGTCAGAGAGCCAGGGCAGAGGGCCTAGTAGAGAAATTCAGGAAAGCCAGGGAAGGGATGCATAAATGAGCAAATTAAGTGTGAAGGGTCTTGCCTACCTGCTTGGTAAGTGTTGGCATCTTTCCTCTTTTTTGGGAAGAAGCAAGTGGCATATGCATTGCCTTCTAACTCTAGAGATAGCCAGAACTGTATTTGTAGGGCAGTTGATATGGATAAATCTGAAGGAACAGTTGAAAGAAGAAAGGAAGAAAGAAAGGGAGGGAGAAAAGAAATAAGCCTATAATTCCCTTATACTGTTTCTCTTATACAGGTATACCTCCTTGTATTGTACTTTATTGTACTTCACAGATAATTGTATTTTTTTTTTACCAATCAAAGATTTATAGCAACCCTGCATGGAGCCACTTGATTGTGCCATTTTTCTAACATTTTCTCGCTTTGTGTGTTCACATTTTGGCAATTCTCTCAATATTTCATACTTTTTCGTTATTATAATTGTTATAGTGATCTCATAGATATTAGTGAGCTTTGATATTACTATTGTAATTGTTTTGGGGCACCAACAATGCTGCTCATATAAGACAGCAAACTTAAATGTATGTGTTCTGACCCCTCCACCAGCTGGCCATTCCCAGTCTCTTTCTCATTCCTTGGGCCCCTTTATTCCCTGAGATACAACAATATTGTAATTGGGTTGATTAACAACCCTACAGTGGCCTCTAAGTATTCACATGAAAGGTAGAGTTGCATGTCTCTCACTTTAAGTCAAAAGCCTAGAAATGGTTAAGCTTAGTGAGGAAGGATGTTGGAAGTCAAAATAGGCCAAAAACTAGCTCTCTTATTCCAAACAGCCAAGCTGTGCATGCAAAGAAGTTCTTGAAGAAAATTAAAAGTGGTACTCCAGTGAACACACAAAGTGAACACACTAAGAAAGTGAACACACTAAGAAAGTGAAACAGCCTTATTCTGGTGTAGAGAAAGTTTGAGGGGTCTGGATAGAAGATCAAACCAGCCAAACATCCCTTAAGCCAAAGTCTAATCCAGGGGAAGGTCCTAACTCTCTTCAATACTATAAAGGCTGGGAGAGGTGAGGAAGCTGCAGAAGAAAACTCTGAAGCCAGCAGAGATTGGTTTATAAGGTTTTTTTTTTTTTAATAATCTTTGCAGATGTAGTTTTTTATTTTTTTAAGATTTTATTTATTCATGAAAGACACAGAGAGAGAGAGAGGGAGAGAGGAACAGACACAGGCAGAGGGAGAAGCAGGCTCCAAGCAAGGAGCCTGATGTGGGACTCGATCCCGGGTCTCCAGGATCACGCCCTGGGCTGAAGGCGGCGCTAAACCGCTGAGCTACCTGGGCTGCCCTGGTTTATGAGGTTTAAGGGAAGAAGCCGTCTCCATAACATCAAAGTGCAAGGTGAAGCAGCAAGTGCTGAGGTAGAAGCTGCAGTAAGTGATCCAGAAGATCGAGCTCAGATAATTCGTAAAGCTGGCTGCGCTAAACCACAGATTTTCAATATAGATGACACGGCCTCCTATTGGAAGAAGATATGATCTAGGATTTTGATAGCTGGAGAGAAGTTAATGGCTGGCTTCAGAGCTTCAAATGACAGGTTGACTCTTCTGTTAGGGGTTAATGCAGCTGGTGACTTGAAGTTGAAGCTAATACCCATTGAACATTCCAAAAAAATCCTAAGGCCCTTAAGAATTATGCTGGATCTATTCTATGCTCTATACATAGAACAACAAAACCTGGATGACAGCACATCTGTTTATAACATTGTTCTCTGAATATCTTAATTTTAAACCCACTGTTGAGACTCACAGAAAAAGAATTCCTTTCAAAATATTACTACTCATTAATAATGTAGCTGGTCATCCAAGAGATGTACAATGAGACCAGTGTTGTTTTCATGTCTGTTAGCACAACATCCATTTTGCAGCCCATGGATCAAGGAGGAATTTTGACTTTCAAGTCTTATTAATTAAGAAACACATTTGGGGGTGCCTGGGTGCCTCAGGCGGTTAAGTATCTGACTCTTGATTTTTGCTCAGGTCATGACCTCAGGATCCTGAGAGGGAGCCCTGTGTCACCTCCATGCTCAGCAGGGAGCCTGCTGGAGATTCTCTCCCTCTCCCTGCTCACACACTCTTCCTCTCTCTAAAATAAACAATATTTTTTAAAAAACAAAACATATTTTGTAAGGCTATAGCTGCCATAGATTCCTCTTTTGCATCTGGGAAAAGTAAATCGAAAACCTTCTAGAAAGAATTCACCATTCCAAATGCCATTAAGAGGGAAGAGGTCATGGAAAGAGGTCAAAATATCGACATTAACAGGAATTTGGAAGAGGTTGATTCCAGCATTCATGGATGCCTTGGAGGGATTCAAGACTTCAGTGGAGGAAGTAATTGCAGATGTGGTAGAAACAGCAAGAGAACCAGAATTAGAAGTAGAGCCTGTAGATGTGACTAAATTGCTGTGATCTCATGATCAAACTTTAATGGATTAAGAGTTGATGAGCAAAGAAAGTGGTTCTTGAGATGGAAACTTCTCCTGGTGAAGATGCTTTGAAGGTTGTTGAAATAACAAAGGATTTAGAGTATTACATAAACTTAGTTGATAAAGCAGCAGGAGGGCTTGAGAGAATTGACTCCCAATTTTGAAAAGAAGCTCTACTGTGGGTAAAAGGCTATCAAATAAGCACCACATCCCACAGAGAAATCACTCATGAAAGGAAGAGTCGATTGATGTGGCAAATCTCATTGTTGTCTTATTTTAAGAAATTGCCAAAGCCACCTCAACTTTCAGCAACCACCTTCCCTTTATCAGTCAGCAGCCATCAGCATCGAGGTAAGACCTTCCACCAGCAAAAAAGATTGCAGTTCATTGAGACTTCACGTGATGCTTAGTATTTTTTTAAGAAATAAAGTATTTTTAACTAAGGCATGCACATTATATTATTAGACATAATGCTATTGCACACTCTATAGACTACTGTATAGGATTGTTTATCCTAATATGTTATGTTATGTTAGGTTAGGTTAGGTTAGGTTTTAACCTAATTTCATTTAACCCAGGGTCAGTTGGTTGGGAGGCCAACTCTTGGTTTTAGCTCAGGTCATGATCTCAAGGTCCTGGGAATGAGCCCACATTAGGCTCCATGGTCCGTGGGGGAGTCTGCTTCAGGATTCTCTCTCTCTCTCTCTCTGCTCCTCCCCCCTGCCATCTCCCCCCTCTTTCTTTCTAAAGTAAATAAATAAACCATTTTTTAAAAAAGTCATTTATCCCACTTCATTGCAGTGTTTACTTCATTGGGGTGGTCTGGAACCAAGCACACAGTATCTCTGAGGTGTGCCTCTACACATTTTTTTTGTCATATATGCAATGGGAAGGCAGACATCAGCCTAGTGCATGCCAAATCATTAGAAAATTTGAATTTAAAGGAACCCATGTTGAGAACTTTTGCTGAATTTATAAAATGTCAAAGGTTATATCTCATTGTAACTTAAGAGACAAATCTCAAAGTGATCTTTCAACTGCTCCAGAACATGATGTGAAATGACTGCTGTGTGATTAGAGATACTGTCAGGTGGGCAGCTCTTTCCTTGGCTCTCTCTCACCTGATATGCTTTTGCCTCTCTCTAAGATGCTTTGGTTCACCTGTTCAAAGTCTCTGTGGAGACAATAATGATGCTTATCTGAGTGCATAGATCAAATGTATTTTCAGGAAAATTAATAGCCTCTGTTCTTATTTAGATGATGTTTTTCTAAGATAGCTAACAGAGAGATGCTTTAAGATGTGATCCAAATATCAGATTCATACTGTTTTGCCATGTCCCCGCTATTACTATGTCCAGGGTCTGATTGATAGCTTGCCCTGATGGTTCTTTTTGTTCCTACCATAGCTACAGCATCAGTGAAAAGAGCTCCCAACTTGAAATGATGGCCATCGGAAAAGTTAGAATTAAGAGCCATTCTGGGATGATTAGGATAGTAGTGTTTGGCCAGGAATATGGCTTATTTATGAGTTTTCCCCATTAGTCATAGATGATAGAGTTGATTTATTGTCTTATGGTTTTTGAGTTGCTCTATTACCACTGGACTGATGAATGTGAGGATATTAGAATTGAGGGAACCAAGTTAATTGGAGAAGAGTAGTTAATTGATACCCCCCATGGTCCAAGGTTAGTTAATGTAGGAGCTATGTTTAGATCCCAGGTCTCCTGGAGCCTGGTGATGGGATATTGAAATAGGATTGCTGTTACATAGCTATTTGGGAAGATGAATGAAAGGAAATCATAGATCTGAATCAAAAGAACAAAGGAATTCATGATGCTGAAGCTATTAGGAAGATGTGGTGGAACAGGGACGCAGTCTATGCATACTTTATATAGTAGAAGCACATTATACACACTTTTATGTATATTCAACTACACTTTTCAAAAAGTACAACAGCAGATAAAATAAAATGTGATTTTTTTTTTTTTTATGTCAGATGGCCCCTATATCAACTCTTTCATCTGGTGCTTAACTAAAGAAAAAAAATTTGTTAGATTCTAAGGTTGGATAGATATCTCAGCCTGTTTTGGAAATTATGAAATATAATACAATATGTACAAAACAACTTAAAATATCAGAATATCAGTATTCTGACTGTTATTTTTGTCTTATACCCAACTTAGGTATCAATTCCCAAATAAGGTGTATATTCACAATAGTAATAGTTTTTTCCCCCATCAAAAGAAAAATGAAGGAAAAATGTATGTGAATAGATGAATAGTTTTGTTTTTAAGCAGTAACTTTATTTGCCATTTTCAATTTCCTCTTTTGCCCAGGAATGCTTTTTAGTAGGATCTAGTATAAGAATTTTAATATACTCTTAAAATGTATATCTTAATATACATAAAAACATTTTAAAATATGAGCCTTGGGTTTGAACCTAAAGCTACTAATGATATTTCTCAGAGTTCTTTTGTGCAAAAAATAGAATTGAACTTGATTATCTCTTTTTAAAATATGTTCATTTTTTTAAAAAGATTTTATTTATTTATTTGACAGAGAGCATAAGCAGGGGGAACAGCAGGCAGAGGCAGAGGGAGAAGCAGGAACCTAAGCAGGGAGCCTGATGTGGGGCTCTATCCCAGCACCCTGGGACCATGACCCATGAAAGCATATGCTTAACTGACTGAGCTACCCAGGCGCCCCTAAATATGTTCTTAAAGTAGAAAAATAGACATGCATAAGTGTAGAGTTTGATAGGTTTTCAAAAACTGAACATTCCTATGTAAATAACATAAAGATCATAAAGCAAAACTTGACCAGCATCCTAGAACTCCCCCAACCTGTTTCCCCTTCAAATCACAATCTCCTAAACTACCAGCCTGACTTTTAACACTGTAGGTGAGTTTTGACTGTTTTGTACTTAATGTATTCTACTCGTTTGTGACTGGCTACTTTTGCTCAATATTATGTTAGTGATATTTATCCATCTGATCGTTGATTATTGCATAATGTTCATTCACAGTGCTGCCTAATGTTGTATTGTGGGAATATATCTTAATACTGCCATACAGTTTTTAAAGTATATGCACTAATTTGCAACCAGCTGGCATGTAGGAGAGTTCAAGTGACTGCATTTCCCTCAAAACTTGGTATTTCCCATCTTTTTTACGTTAGCCATTCTGGTGGGCAATCATTGATTTTTAAATCGACTAAATAAACCTCCAGCAAACTCCTACCAAACAAAGGTCTTTATTTAGCAACCCATTCGTGCTGGGGGTGGAAAGGGGCAATGTTTCATAAAGTGGAATGCTTCAACATCAACAAGTTCAAAAAAGAAATACAGTTTGAATTACATAAGCAGAAATATCTCAGCACAGACAAGTGTTTTTGTTTAAAATACAGCCTTATTTTCAAAGAAAGCATTTCATTTGGGATTGAAGAGATATGCATATGGGCTAGTCATTTATGGAATCTGAAAACTGACATTTTTAAGATTTTGGAGGGGAGGTGTGGGATAGAAGAAAACAGTAAGGACTTTATTAACTGCACCAGTAATGATTAAGGTTTTCATAAGAAAAACACGAGGCAGTGGTTGATTTGTATTTTTATTACTGTTGCAGGGTCTCCATTTTGGTGCCTATTGGATATTGTTCCTATAAAGAATGAGAAAGGAGATGTGGTACTTTTTCTGGCCTCATTCAAAGATATAACAGATACAAAAGTGAAGATTACTCCAGAAGATAAAAAAGAAGGTTGGTACTGTTTTCAGAAAACATTGACAGATGGAGCAACATTTTGAAATTGTTTACTCAAAAACTCTGGGAGGGAAAAAAAACTGCCTTTTTAATAACAGCAACTGATAAATATTCAGAACTGTTAGCAGTCAGTATTTGGTGCCTATTCCAAAATCACAGAGACATTACATGAATTTACATTCTCGTCTGAGTAATAAAGACTCATTTGACAGGAACCAGAAGTTCATATTCCTATGCAAATAGAATGAGAATGGAAAATAGTTTACTAGAATATAAAGCATCATACCAACTTGTTTTATTAGGGAAGAAAATGAGTCAAGAGCAAAAAGTGAACTTAAAATGATGTGATTAAAAGTTTATCTGTCAGTTTCATCTAAAGTGAAGTAGCTCAAAACCTAGAAGTGAAAATTTCACGTGCAAAATTAAGAATCAAGTTTAATGGTTGCTAGAGTGGACTGTCGGAAACAAATGTGTATCTGTATCTCATCATATAGAACAGTATAATTATTTGTTTTAAGGTATAAATAAGCTTTTAATGATCTTTAAAGGAGTCTAAGGCTCTATGTTGCTTTCCTTTTCTTTATGCTTTTCCTTCTCTTTATACTTATTACGAAATTTCTTGCAATTCATGCAAACTGACAAAAATTGATGCTGAAAAAATGTCAGTTTTGTTTCACTTAAACAGGAGTAGGATTAGATACTTTGGGGTGACCAGAGAAAAAGCAATCGTCATTTCAGGGATGTCCTATGTAGTAAATTCTTTATGAGAACCAGCTATTTGACATTCAACAATTATGTCTTTTTAAGAATGAACTCTTACTCCGGTTCTTTTAAAACATATATGTTAGTGTTTTAAATATAGAATGTCTCTTGAAATGACAACCCAAAAGAGAGAACTATCATGGTACTCCCACCCCCACTTCCATCATTTAAAATGTTTCCAAATACACAACCCTTTTCCTGTGTGTTTGCATTACTAAATGGTTAGGCATATTTTACATACTAAAGGAAAGAACAGTCTTACAATGAAAGTTACGTGGATATTATAGCAAGTGTAACATCTGTCCAGTGAGAGAAAAGAAAATGTGGGAGTCAATGTGCAGTTTTGTTTTTAGTTTTGTTTGTTTGTTTTTGTTTTTGGTATTATAGGAATATGGAAGGTGAGTATGAATTGTATTTGCTCACCCCACTTGTTGACACTAAGTGTGTGGATTTTCTCCATACCAAGAACCAGTTCTCCAACTTTATGGACACCAGCTAGGGGGTCCTATCATTTAATTCAGCTCTGACACTACTCAGAGTTAGTGTCAGACTCCACAGGTTTATGGGTTCATTCCCACAAGACTGCCCTCAATTCAGATGCTAGTCACAAATATGGGGAGCCCAGGGTACTTGTACACTTCTGTTCTACTTGGCTTTAAAGTTGGAGGCTCTGCTACCCCACATTCCCCACTGCGAATATGGTAATTTGTTAGAATAGCTCCCAGCACTCAGGGTAACACTTTTCTTATATTATCACAAAAGGATACAACTCAGAAATAGCAAAATGGAAAAAATGCATAGGGCAAGGCATGGAGAGGGGGAATCTGAAGGTGCCATGGTCCCTGTGGGTGAGCCACACTCCCAGGACCTCAGTGTGTTCGCCAGTTCAGAAGCCCTCAAGCCTGCTGCAGGAATTCTTACAGAAATTTCATTATGTAAGCATAATTGATTACATCATTGGCCATTGGTGATTAACTCAGTCTCCAGCTCCTCTCCTCTCCCAGAAGGTTGGGCATGGGGTGAAAGTTCCAACTCCCTAATTTTGCCAGGGACCCCCAGCCACTAATCATTCATCACTGAAGCTATCTAGCGACCCCCCAGCCACTAATCATTCATCAGTGTATAAAAGACACTCCTCATCTCAGAGATTCCAAAAAATTAATAGTTGTTTGCCAGGAACAGGAGAGAAAGACATTTATATACATATTTATATATACACACATTTATATATATATGTATATATGTTTATATATATTTATATTTATTATGCCACAGTAAAGAATATTTAAATAAAATCATTATTCATATATTGAATATGTGTGTATATTATGTACACCCATATATGTGTAGATAGATAGAAATATAAAACTAAAAAATATATGACTACTACTTTTCTTTTTTTTCTTTTTTTTTGCTTCAAAGGGAGCAATTTAATTAATCTGACTTGCTTTAAACATGAGAATCATGTGTCATGGTTTTATAAAATTTAACTCATCACCTTTGTCTTAGGTCTGTCATGTCTGCTCTGCAGATAGGGAGAAATTCCTGTCCTGGAAGACTGAAATTGATAAAAAGACTATACTTACTCACTTGGGGTTTGAAAGAGCTCAATGAAAACGCTCCTTTTCTCCACCCAAGCGCTGGACCAACTCACAAGGGAATAAGAATAAAGCAGATGGGAGACCAGCATATCACCTTTCTTTCTGATAATACTGATAACAGAGCATCTGACATGTGTCATCTACAGCAAGTGAGCTTCCCCTTTCTCAGCTCTGGATTTAGGCAGAGTTACCCTTGGTCAAGCTGTAATGAGGCAAGGCAGATCTCCCCAAATTATAAATTCAAGCTCAAGGACCAGAGCAGATCAGGTGTTCCCCAAGGCAGCTGTGCCTTAATACCGTCCTTCCAAATGCGATCCAATTAAGTTCCTCTTCTTTCCCTGGGAAGAAGTAAGTAAAGGAGCAGAGGGAGGCCACATGTTTCACACTAACAGAACTGCTTGCGCATGAAAGACCGCACCTGCCATTTGGGGGTGGAAGGCATAAATTTGGATACTCTGGAACCAGTAACAATTTTACTAATTCAAAGTTCTTTTTTTTTTTGTAATATTTTATTTATTTATTCCTGAGAGACAGAATGAGGCAGAGAGAGAGAGACACAGGCAGAGGGAGAAGCAAGTTCCATGCAAGGAGCCTGACGTGGGACTTGATCTCGGGTCTCCAGGATCAGGCCCTGGACTGACGGCGGCGCTAAACCGCTGCCCCTAATTCAAAGTTCTATCTTAAAAATGAGTTTTACGTTTATATTTAAATAAATAATGTTCAACTATGCTCAGTAATAGTCCAGTTTGTTTAGGGAACGTGTACAATCATGTTCTATCACTTGCAAAGTTTAAAGCAAAAAATATCAACAAAACATTTTTAACATTAACTATATAATGCAAAGTATGACTTAGGAATTTTGAAATATTTGATAACAGTCCCTAAATTTGTATAGCTTTATAACTTTTTCCTCAAATGATTATTACTTTATAGGAGATTATGTATTATTTCCAACATGTACTGAGCACTTAAGAACATTTTCTTCTGTTACTACCTTATTATAAATGTCCCACCAATAAGGTTATAAAGCCAATATGGTTATAAAATGATCTTAAATAATAGATATATATTTCTTTTCTTTATTTTTAACCTGCCATTAATAGAGAAAAATACATTAAAATTCACCAATTGATGGCATGTCTTGCAGGAAAGGCACATCTTAGCGTATGATATTTTTAGAACTTCAGGATAAGTGTTTGAAAATCATTAAAATGTCACTGTGTAACTGGAGCAATATTGTTTCATAGCACTAGAAAACTCTAAGTGAGCCCGATTGACCTGATATTGCACCTCATACAAATGTATCACTGAAGTTCACTGGGTTGTAGAAATAAGATTTGTGTTAATTAAATTAATTTTTACCAAGGCTCAATGATGGACTTTAAGAGGTATAACTTGTGCACTTCTATTTTTAAAAAATACTTTCATCATTAATATCTATATTGCTTGAGGTTTTCTTAAAGATTTTATTTATTTATTCATGAGAGACCTAGAGAGAGAGAGAGAGGCAGAGACACAGGCAGAGGGAGAAGCAGGCTCCATGCAAGGGAGCCTGATGTGGGACCTGATCCCAGGACTCCAGGATCATGCCCTGGACCCAAGGCAGGCACTAAACCACTGAGCTACCCAGGGATCCCCTTGGGGTTTTATTTGAAATGAAGAAAAACATATTTTATAGAAAAGGCTTGCGGGATCCCTGGGTGGCGCAGCGGTTTGGCGCTTGCCTTTGGCCCAGGGCGTGATCCTGGAGACCCGGCATCGAATCCCACATCGGGCTCCCGGTGCATGGAGCCTGCTTCTCCCTCTGCCTGTGTCTCTGCCTCTCTCTCTTTCTGTCTGTATGACTATCATAAATAAATAAAATTAAAAAAAAAGAAGAAAGAAAGAAAGAAAGAAAGAAAGAAAGAAAGAAAGAAAGAAAGAAAGAAAGAAAGAAAGAAAAGGCTTGCAAGGTATGAGATACAAGGAACAGCATCAATCAGAGATTAACATAAAATACAAAGTACTGTATGTAGGTGCACCCGGTAGCTCTCTGAGATGTGTGTTGGGTAGGTGATCTGGGGGTGTGTTTTTGGTGGGGAGAAGTAGAAGAGAGGGACGGAGAAGGGAGGGAGGGTATGGAGGACTTCAGCAGAAATCTGGTGATTTTTACTACCTAATACCCTCCTTATTTTGGACATGTATTTTACTTCCATTCTAAAAATAGTGTGTAAACCACTAACTTCTATATCCATTTCCAGCATTACAATAAGGTGAGACTCTGTTCACGTCTTTTACTATCAGTAAGAAATGTTTTAATACAACTTAAAAGTGGATTAATAGTGGAGTAAGTAATTCAACAAATACTTATTGAGTACCCACTCTGCCTTCAGATTTGTATTATTAGGGGATGTCAAAATGGAGATGCTTTGGATCATCTATACTTACCTGAAATCCTGGTTCCACCACATGTTGGGTATTAGATTTTAGACTAGCTGCTTATCGTCTCAGAGACTGAATTTTCTCATCTATAAAATGGGGTAATCGTACGTGTCTACATTTGTTTTAGATTGTCAAATGACAAAGATCATGGAATTTAGAAATGGATTTGATGCCCTTTATTCAAGGGAAAACATTCCATGGATTGGGAGTATACAGTGTGTCACGAGCAGTGGGTCACTCGGATTTTGGACAAGAATGAGTTTTCTAGGGACATAGTAGGGGCAACATGGAAACAATGTGATTGGCTAGGAGATAGGGGATTTCCTTATGAGGCTAGCAAGGTCCTATGTTTTAGGATAAGGTAAGCTAGCTAAAGCTGATTTGGAGGATAGTGCTTGGTGTATATTAGGATTCCTTGACTGGTATTTCCCCTAAGTACAGCCTAGCATAGGTTTAGATGTCAGGGCACTGGGTCCCATTTTGTGAGTCCCAATATATGAATCAATTTTATTGAGAAATAATATATGCAAATCATATAGGACAGAAAATATGGAATACGCTCAGTAAAAGAGAGTTGTGGTCATTGTTATATTCTCTGTATTATTTTAATAGCTAGCTGTTATTGAGTCTCTGCCTCATACTAACACACTTCATTTATTTCTCATTATAACTGTGTGAATTAGGTATTATTCTTATTTCCATTTACCAATGAATTTAAGTGCAATAATAGTTGATAAAGTTGACAGAGTAAAAAAAAAAAATCTTAATATAACTAAGATTTACATTTGTATAACCAAATCAAAGTCCAGAGTGTACATTCTTTTCTTGGGATTTTTTTTTCTCTCCCAAGAGCTTGTGATCTTATGAAGGACACCGATCCAGTATTTGTGATACAGTGTAGTCAATGACAGTAGAGAGGCAGAACTGGTAAATCCTTTCCAGAAAAGGGAAAAAGATAGGGTGGGGCCAACAAGAATTGGAGCAGAGCCAAGAACTTCATAGGGAAAATAATATTTAAGCAAATCTTGAAAGACGAGTGGAGTTTGATGCACCCAACAGAGGGATGTTAATTTCAGGAGCTGAACTAGCAAATAGTTGACATTTTTTGGAAGCAGATTATGAAAGTCAGGAAGCTGAAGTTTATCTCTATGTAAGTAGGCAGAGCTTAAGTCTTAAATATTGTATTACATCATTCTTTATTTTTTCTTCAAGTTTTTATTTAAATTCCAGTTAACATTTTAGATATAGATGGTGTGGAGTGTAGAAGATGTGGAGCTAGAGTTCACAGTTAGAAGTAGGACTTGACAGGAGATGAAGGCAGAAGACTGACTCCAAGTTTCTGGCCTGGGGACAATTAGGGGCTGAATTGTGTGCTTCCCAAATCCTATGTTGAACAGCCTTAAATTCACTACCTCCGCATGTGACGGCATTTGGAGATAGGGCCTTTAAAGAGGTAATTAAGATGAAATGAAGCCATTATGGTGGGCCCTAATCCTGTCTGACTGGTGTCCTCATAAGAAGAGTAGATTTAGACATAGGGAGACATGAGGGGTGTGCACGCACAGATGAAAGGCTGTGTGACCCGGAAGTAAGGGGGCAGCACCTCCCCTTTTGACTCTCAACAGATGTGCTTTTATGAAAGCAGGTCTTACATTCTCATCACCCCTGCAACCCACTTTCTAACAACCATTCATGTTAACCTTCTTTTTTTTCTTTTAAAGATTTTATTTATTTATTTGTGAGAGACACAGAGAGGCAGAGACATAGGCAGAGGGAAAGGTAGGCTTCCCTGTGGGGACCCCCACCCCTGCTATGCAAGACCAGATCCCAGTCCTCCTCATGTTAACCTTCTTGAAGTCTCTGGACAAACCAAGCTGGTTTATTCACACTTAACTAATACAATTCATCCTCATTTTTCTGCACACCCATTTCTCAGATTTGCCCTCAATCTAACCACCTTTGTCACTCCTCGTCACCAGGGGAATCCTACTTCTTTTCGTTGTTGTCAGTTTGCCTGAACCACCTGAGCTCAGGGTGGGGGTCCTTCGCTTGGACAGCTCTGTGTTTTCTGCTGGCTTCATTCATCTGGCTTGTCTTTCTCAAACTGTGAAGAGGACCTTAAACTTGGCATACTCCTCCATAGTCTTTGAATTTCTGAAGTGCCTGCACATAATAGATAAAGAGGACATACTTGCTGATTAATTGATTTTATTAAAGGACTTTCCCCTACAAGACAATGTTCAGTTTTTTTTTTTTTTAAAGTTCCTTTCCTCAGGACGCCTGGGTGGCTCAGCGGTTGACTGTCTGCCTTTGGCTCAGGGCCTGATCCCAGGATCCGGGGTCGAGTCCCACATCGGGCTCCCTGCGAGGAGCCTGCTTCTCCCTCTGCCTATGTCTCTGCCTCTCTGTGTCTCTTTCATTAATAAATAAATAAAATATTTTAAAAATAAAAAAGAAAGAAAGAAAGAAAGAAAGAAAGAAAGAAAGAAAGAAAGAAAGATCTTTTCCTCTATAGTCAGTTCTATGTGTCTGTTTTCCAAACTTCATTTCCCAGCAGTTCATTCATTATACTGATCTGGTTTTCCATTCAAACCAGTTGCGTACATAATTTGTGCCTTATTGTTTCAGGCACAGGGCCCGAGGCAGTTATTTTTGTTTATTTCTTATAGGACGCCCCAGTTTTGGTTTGAAATGCTGGTTGACACCAAGCTATGCATTATGTAGCAACGACATCACCAGTTAACCCAGACCTGGAGACTTTTAAATATAATTTCTAAAAAAGTGAACACTTCAGATTTGTCTTGAGAATTTAGGGGTTGATGTGTGAAGCGCCTCAAATTATCTTCAGCAGTGATACAAACCAGTATTCAAATGCAATGGCTTTCCTGGTAGCCTCACTTTTGGCAGATAGCAGCAGGTTGTCAGTATTAACTACACTGATGAAAGTTTTACATTGTACCCACCTTTTCCTCTTACTAAGTGACTTCAGAAGAAATAAAAATGAATAGCTGCACTATACAATTAGATATCAATAGCAGTTGCAAGAACCTGAAAACCTAACAGCATAAGCTTAACCAGTATGGGCTTTATTTTCTCATATTGCAAAGTGTCTGGAGCTGAGCAGCCCATGTTTAGAATGGTTACAGCAATACTGGTAGGCACTCAGGTTCTTTTTTGCCTTTCTGCTCTGCTGTCTTCGTGTGTGCTGCTTGTCATTCTCATTCTTTTCATTTTTAAGTTTTTTTTTTTTTTTAAAGTAACCTCTACACCCAGCATGGGGCTTAAACTCACCACCCTGGGATCAAGAGTTGTGTGCTTCTTCCTACTGAGCCAGCTTGCACCTCATTCTCATTCTTGTCATTTCATGGTTCTAAGATGCCTGTTGCACCTTTAGAACTCATTTCTGTTGAGACAGAAAGGATAGTGAAAGACAGGGCAAAGGCTTCTCCTTTTGAGGCTTTGCTTTTGTGGGCGGGAAGGAGTGTCCGGGAATTTCCATCAAGTTGTCAGTGACCATAACTCTTTCACATGGCCTTCTCTAGCTGGAAGAAAGGCTAGGAAATCAAAGTTTTCCAGTCTATTTATAAAGTTTTCACACCTTTGGAGTAGAAATAGCCAAGAGAAGAAGGACTTGGAAGTCAGGTTAGGTCAACCAATCTAGAGTGTCTATCATTTACTGATGATTTTCTATAAGTCAGACAGATTATCCACAGATTCTACTAGAATGGAGAATAGTGAAACTTAAAAAAAAAAAAAAAAAAAAAAAAAAAAAAAAAAAACGTGAAAGCAAGTGAACTGTCCAAAACCTTGGTACCATGAGGAGATGGAGACAGGACTCAAGCCCCAGGACTGCCTGGTCTCAGAGCAGCTCTCTTTCCATCATGCCCTAGGGCCTCCTATGAAACAAAATATAGAAATTTGGAAATGAGGTGGACAGAAGTCTGGGTTTGTTGCAGTCTCTTCTCCAAACCCCACATGTGATTGTCATCAAAATAGAAAACTCCTGCCCCAATTCTTTTTACCATTTTTATCTTAATTATAGTCCTTACTGTTCAATGTGAGATCCAAGGACCTGACACACCAGGCAGGCCCTCATCACCCTCTGAATCAGAATCTGCATTTTAGGGCAGCCCTGGTGGCGCAGCGGTTTAGCGCCGTCTGCAGCCTGGGGCCTGATCCTGGAGACACGGGATTGAGTCCCACGTTGGGCTCCCTGTGTGGAGCCTGCTTCTCCCTCTGCCTGTGTCTCTGCCTCCCTCTCTCTCTCTCTCTGTCTCTATGAATGAATAAATAAAATCTTAAAAAAAAAAAAGAATCTGCATTTTAGTAAGATCCTCAGATGATTTACCTGTGCCTCCGAATTTGAGAAGACTTTGGCCATACACATTTCTTAGAACGGGCTTCTGTGACCACCCTGTCTGAAGGAGCCCACCTCCAGCCATCCCTTACATCAGCATGTTCATTGTCCTCATAGCATTTACTGCCATCTGAAATGAACTTCATCAAAGCTAATTTCTACTGTAATAATTCTATCCTCCATTAAAATTTAGGTTACATCAGGGAACAGGCTCTGCCTCTCTGTGGGTGTCACTTACACTCAGTAAGTTCTCAAGAAATACCTAAGGGATGGATGGATGGATGAATACATAAATGTATAAATGACGTCCAATTTAGCAAGTTTTATTATTCAGGGAGAGCAAACAACATAGCATTCTTGCTTCTTCAAAATCATCAGATCATAACTATCAAAACTGCATGTCTCAGGTGTACATTCTGA
Source organism: Vulpes lagopus (assembly GCF_018345385.1). Taxonomy (NCBI): domain Eukaryota; kingdom Metazoa; phylum Chordata; class Mammalia; order Carnivora; family Canidae; genus Vulpes; species Vulpes lagopus. Next base: position 24,468,001 of record NC_054842.1, on the reverse strand, counting down.
TGAATATATTGTTTGGCTCTTTTGTGCTTGATTTAAATCAAAGACCATTTGACATGTATTTACCTGAGTCAGTTCCCTCTCAAAATGTGTTCTTACTGCTGGTGTTGAATGGCCATTTCACTTCAAATAGAATCTTTGCTATTGGTCAATTTCCTGTTCTTGTTGATATTCCTGATTATCTTTCAGTTTCTGGGAATCTCAATTTGGTCAGTATTTTTAAGGTAACTGAAGTCATTATTTATACACACACACACACACACACACACACACACACACACACAAATATTCTCCAAATCATTAAGCTACTGATCAGATATTAATTACATTTGAGATGATTTTTGTATACATGGAATATTTTCATTTTCAGTGTGGAACATTCTAATACTGTTCCCATCACTTTTTTTGGTTTACAAAGTGGAAGAAACATATGCAGATATCTTAATAGAGAGCAGTTGTCTAATGGGAGAATTATTGTAAAAATTGATACTTTTTTGTGAGGACATCTATTTCTGCCTCCAGGAGATCTATACCAATTCTTTGTCAAATATGTGATGAAATATGAAATGAACAGCCCAGGCAGATGCTTAAGGTGATTGAAGAATCTTCATCTCATCTATATTATCTATATTAAAAGAAAAAAATCCTTTGGGTTTTCTGTACATTTTCACTATCTTCATTTTTAAAATAGTCTTCCAAAGACAAATAGTGAAAGCCAAGATTTATAAGCTAAGTTGCCTTTAGGGACCATGGGATAATAAGATGAGTGAAATCCTGTGATAAACTATGGTGGAAACTGAGGCATAATATACATGTTTTGCTTCACAGAGTCATTCCATTTTATTTTATTTTATTTATTTATTTTTTTTAGAGTCATTCTATTTTAAAGAAAAACTTTTAAAAAAATAAAAAATAAAATAAAATCAAGAAAAACTTAAAATATTCTGCAACCAATTTAAACATATATGTGGACTGAATTTTTTCTTGGAACTTGTCATCCTTGGACAAATCTTTATGAACCTAATACCTTATTATTCTAATTTTTATAAAAGGTATTTATAGTTTTATTACTTCATGAATGGAGACATGATTTTGACCATTTTGGGGGGGGGTGAACTTAACTTTTAAAACATTTTTGCAATTAAATGACCAACTAATTGAAACACTAGACAAATGAGTATTAAGAAGATTAGTAAATTCAGGCTGAGGCTTTAACACTTCCTTCAGCCCAGGGCCTGATCCTGGAGACCCGGGATCGAGTCCCATGTCGGGCTCCTTGCATGGAGCCCGCTTCTTCCTCTGCCTGTGTCTCTGCCTCTCTCTCTCTCTCTCTCTCTCATGAATAAATAAATAAAATTTTAAAAAAATTCAGGCTGAGAATTTTAAAAAGCTATATAACTGGGCCTCTGGTTGGTTATATGCATTCTTAATGATATTCTCTGTATCCAACAGAATTCACCTGGAGGTTGGTATTAGAGAGTGTTCCTAATTCAGGGATTATAGCTGTTATGCAATTGTCATGAATGATATGGTACAGTCTGGAACCATGGACAGAAAGATCCATGAGGTCCTGTGTCTCTGGGATCAGCATCCTATGGAGAAGCATACCTAGGACAGGCAGGACATGGGTTTGTGCTGCAGAGGGTGGTGGTGTAGGAGTGGTTACCCTTTTTGCATTTCTTTTTATATGAGTTAGTGTGGTGATGGCTTTGCCAGTGTGAGAAAAACAAACCTTTAAGTGCCAAGTGCTTAGGTGTCAGCCTTTCAGGTAAGTGCTGGGAAACACTGAAGGGAGGGCCTGGGTCCCCAGTTACAGGGGGTTTGAGTTTAGTTTCTGCCTCTCACATCAATAAAAGTCCACTGTCCATCCCAGCTAGCTTGTTTGCAGACAAGAAGATCTGGGAGCCCCACTGAGCAATCCTGTTTGTCTCTACAACAGGCTTCCCCCAAATTCCATGAGGCTTTGAATGTGTTTATTTGACACATTTTGTGGGGAATGATGTGGCTCAGAGAGAACATAGAAGTTTCACTAGATAAATGTCTACTGAAATGTTCATCTAATTGCTTCAATTTCTTGAAATTATATGGTAACTCAATTTTATTTAATCTACTTTAAAAATACATCTTTCAGTTCTTGAGAAAAATATGTACAGACTCAATGTGGAGAATCAAATTTTTTGCCTAAGTATTAGCATTTCATAGCAAACATTCATATTAATGTTGATGCAAGATGGGAGGTGAGATGAATATTTATTAGCTAGAAAGCTGCTAAAATGACTGATTATATTGAGAAGAAACTTTGGAAGTTATAAATGGTGCATATGAGCTCACTGGTGTGTGCGTTTGTTTCTTTATTGTGTTCCTTTTCCCCTTCTAGACTCTGAGCTGTGTGAAGGCAGAGCCACATCTGATTCACTTTTGAGTGAATTTAACCAGAATGGAGATTAGGGGTGGGCACATGAAAGACTGAACTGAGTGCCATTAAGAGATGCAGAGTCTTGTGGCTATTTGGAATCAGTTTAGAATGATTTTTTTAAACTTATTTATTAAAAGGGAGTTTTTGAGCTAGGGAAACTCCAGCAATAAGCTGAGGCTTAGGGAGTAAATGGGGGATTTTTAAGCATATGGGAAGTCTTACGTAGCAAGGTAAAATAAAGTAGCAGAACAGGCAGAGATAGTAAAACTATTGAAAAGGAAAATAACAACTTCTAATGACTAATGAAGAAAATCAGTGATCCTTGTATAAAAAGGAGAAATGGGATATTCCAGATATATCTGATATAAAATTTTTAATTTATTTATACAACCTTAGTGAAAAGATGGGTAAATATCCCTACTAGATGGAATATGAAAGCCCACATATTATAGCACAATATGAGAGACACATCTGTGAGGGCTCATCTCTCAAGAAAGTGGTTTAGGGTAATATGATCACTAAGAAATGTACTCAGGAACTTCTGAAGGAAGCTGTAAAACCCAACAGAGAAGGAGGGAATATGATAGAGCCTTGAGTCCCATTGAAGCACAGTGTTAAGAAGTAACCATCAGAGTGGCTAAGTATCATGATTTGGGTTGATTTCTCCAGTATTTACTCTCTTACATGTTTAAGGTGCCATAGTATGAGCTGAGAGCAGTCATTAAATGATGGAGCCCAAATGGGACTCCAGCTGTATTTCACCTTGCAATAGAATTTCAGCAAAACCTGAATGATAGATTAATGAAATTACAAGTTAACAAATTATTTAACAACTTATTTATATACATTACTACCTAAGGACAGAAAACCAAACCATACCATTGGATCATGACTTTTTGAGTAAGTAGTCTAGCTTTGTGTTAAAAGGGAGGTTGGCTAAATTAAAGTTAAAATGAAATTATTCCTAATAATATTCTGTCATTACCTTCTGTGCACGAATAGAACTTCAGATAAGCCCAAATATCTGCTGAGGGTATTTTACCCTGGAAAACTGATTTTCAATGATCTAGTCTAACTGCAAAGTTCCTGGGAAAATGCTGGCTACCAGTGAGTAGGAAAGGACTAGAGGGTACCCAAAAATTCTCACATAACCAGAGAACAGGAACATGGTGAATGAAAGGAGTTTCTCAAAGGCTTGACAAAATATTCTGCTCAATTACATGAGCTCATTGGCAGCCTTGGGACAACAGGAGAACCTGAAAGCCAAGAATGCTAATCAATATCTGCAGAAGTACTGCTGGCTGGCCATTTTACTCTGTGCAGTCATTGCTAGATTTGTGGATTAGAGTTATATCCATTATGTACACTAAGAAATGCATTTTTGCTGGTGTCTTTTCATAGTGACTACCACCCTTGTGCAACCACACATCATTGTTAGAATCAAAAGAGAAGCTCTTAATTTGTGAGTATAACAAATGACAGTGGTGAGAAAAAAAAATCTAATGAATCAGATGATCTAGACAAAGTTGGCAAATAAGAGTTACTGTATAATCTAATGTCTTTTGGCTGGAAATAACTACCTAGATTTTATGTTGAAAAGCCTGTTGAGGTGGCATCTTGTCTCACAGGGGAAGGCTGCTATAATCAATTACTGAACTCTGTCTGCCAAGGCCATAGTGAATAGGAGAATAGAAGAAGGTGGTAGTCACAAGCAAGCCAGATATTTTTCACACCTGCTGTCGAGGAAGGAGTTATCATTTTTATAACAAGTAGAAAATTGGACACTTCAACTTTCTCTTGTGGGGTTAAATCATTGATACAAAATAGTATATCTTTCACATATTGAAACATTGAAGTGTCATCTGTGGTGGGGGGGTGGTGAGAGGCCCCAAAGAAGAAGACTTCTTTATCTAAACCTTGGATCTGCGTAAAGCATGAAAAAAGAAAAAGAACATTTTTCATAAGAATTCCTTATCACAAGATCACACTCATTTAGATTTGGGGCTGAATTTGTAACATCTGTTGGAAATTGAGTAAACCTAGCTGAAAATTTTATTTAAAGTGATTCTGGTCTGTGAGATTACCAGGCACACAAATCTTCTCTGATAGGGTATTTCTCTTTTTTTACTGGAAAAGTGGGTTTTATTTCAGAAATATTCTATTGAACATATTTATATTTTTTCAACATCTTTTTTTAATTTAAATTAAATTAACCAACATATAGTGCATTATTAGTTTCAGATGAAGAGTTAAGTTAGTCATCAGTTGCATATAACACCCAGTATTCATTACATCACGTGCCCTCCTTAATCTTCATGTACCCAGTTATTCCATCCCCCTACCCACCACCCCTCCAGCATCCCTCAGTTTGTTTCCTATAGTTAAGAGTCTCTAATGGTTTGTCTCTCTCTTTGATTTCTTTCCATTTTGTTTTCTCTCACTTCCCCTATCCTCTGTGCTATTTCTTATATAACCCCACATGACTGAAACCATGTTAATTGTCTTTTTCTGATTAACTTATTTCGCTTGGCATAATACCTCCTTTTCCAACCATGTTGATGTAAATGGTAAGTATTCATCCTTTCTGATGGTTGAGTAATATTCCATTGTGTATGTATGTATTTATGTGTATATATATATATGTATATATATATATATCACATCTTTTTTTAAAATTTTATTTATTTATGAGACACACAGAGAGAGAGGCTAAGACACTGACAGAGGGAGGAGAAGACTCCCTGTGGGGAGCCTGATGCAGGATTCTATCCCAGGACCCCGGGATCATGCCCTGAGCCAAAGGCAGATGCTCAACCACTGAGCCACACCAGCATCCCTACCACATCTTCTTTATCCATTCATCTGTCGATGGACATTTGAGCTTTTTCCACAGTTTGGCTACTGTGGACACTGCTGCTATAAACATTGGGGTGCAGATGTCCCTTCAGATCACTACAGTTGTATCTTTGGGGTAAAAACCGAGTAGTGCAATTTCTGGGTCATTGGGTAGCTCTATTTTTAACTTCTTACTGTTTCCAGAGTGGCTGTACCAGTTTGCATTCCACCATTGGGTATTTCTAATTGCAATTCTAAAAGAATCCTGAGACAAAGTTCCAAGGAACATGAGCTTACAATGAAAGTCATCAATGCTATGAGATAAATTATCATGAGCAAGAGTCACCAGAAAAAAAAAGAAATCACAAAATTGAATCTTCAAGCCTGTAGATATTAAAATTATCAGATAAGAATATAAGTATGCTTTATTTAATGAAAATTCAAGAGGGCTATAAAATATGATAGAGGGACAAAGACTATCAAAATCACATGTATATTTGAAGAACCAAACAGAACTTTTATAAATGAGAAAGATAATAATTAAAAATAAACTCAATGAAAAAGATGGATAGGTTAGTCATAGAAAAAGAAAAAGGAAGTGAATTAGAAAAGAAGCAATCCAATTATTGCAATGTATTACACATGAAAAAAATCAAGAGAAATAGTGGTTAGAGTAAAAAGATTTTAAAAAGTGGACTTTTAGAAAGAGAATAGAATGATGGGTAATAGGGCAGCCCCAGTGGACCAGCAGTTTAGCGCCACCTTCAGCCCAGGGTGTGATCCTGGAGACCCGGCTCGAGTCCTGCGTCAGGCTCCCTCCATGGAGCCTGCTTCTCCCTATGCCTGTGTCTCTGCCTCTCTCTCTCTGTCATGAAAGAATGATGGGTAATAAACTATTAAGGATTTTTCAAAATTAATGCAACTCAATGTTCAAATTTAGGAAGCCCAACCAATCTGAACAGAAGAAATGTAAAGAAACCAAATCTAGAAATGTCATTGTAAAACTAAAGAATACTATGTACAAAGAGAAGATCTTAAAAGCAGGCTTAGAGAAATGACTTTATCTGCAAATGGAAGCCAATTTGACTAGCATCTCTCCTCTCAACGCAATAAAAGCCTGAAGAGAGTGGAACAATATCTTCCAAGTGTTGATGAGAATCAGTGCCAACCTAGAATGTTTTATCCACTTGAACTCTTGAATAATGGAGATAAGATACAGAAACTTCTACCCAAAATATAGATCATTCACTTACAACAAAACTTTCCTGTTGGACAGTTTAATATTAGAAATGAACAAGAGGAAATGACAGGAGATACAGCAGAGATTAAAGAGATAATATAATCAAAAACTTTATGCCAATAGTTTTTCAAAATTAGGTGAAATGGAAAGTTTGTAGAAAAATTTTTAAAAGTTGACTCAAGAAGAGAAAGGAAATTTGAATTATCCTGTAATAATTAAACCTATCGAATCACTTGCTTAAATATTTTCCTCACAAATATTAAACTCAAATGATTTCATGAATGAGTATTCCCAAACATTTAATAAACATATAAACTCAGTCTTAAACATATTCTTTCAGAGGACAGAAAAATTATAATCTTGGCACTAAACCCAGCTAAGGACAACTTGCAAAGCATGACAAAGAAAATGATAAGCTAATCTCACCATAAATGTAAATGCAAAGATTCTAAACAAAAAATAGAAACAGACTGAATCCAACAATGAATAAAAGCAACAATGCATTCTGAGCAAATTGAATTTATTACAGTCAAGAAAGATTCAACAGTAGAAAGTGTATTAATAAATCTACCATATTAGCTGATTAATTTAGGAGACAATTTGATGATCTCAGTAAGTTCAGGAGTTCCACCACAGTACATATTAAAAATATTTTTATATAGAGCTCCTGGCAAAAATACAAATAAGGGAATCTTCTGCTTTTTGATCAAGGTTATGTCTACGAAAAAAATTGTAAAAAATGACCAATATAATAATCAATTGAAACAACACACTGTTGTTGCCATTTCTGTTTCGCCTAAGTTAGCAACTCTGACTAGTGCCATGAGAAGGGAAAAATAAAAGATTGTTATGAAAGTAACAAAACTGTCATATTTTCAAATGATATAATTGCTTACACAAAAAGCTCAAAAGAATCTACAGATAAATACCCTGCTTGGTACAGTTGATTAGAAGTCTGATTAGAACCTGATTCTTGGGCAGCCAGGGTGGCTCAGTGGTTTAGCGCTGCCTTCAGCCCAGAGCCTGATCCTGGAGATATGGGATCGAGTCCCACGTGGGGCTCCCTGCATGGAGCCTGCTTCTCTCTCTGCCTGTGTCTCTGCCTCTCTCTCTCTCTCTCTCTCTCTCTCTCTCTCTGTCTTAAATAAATAAATAAATAAATAAATAAATAAATAAATAAATAATAAATAAATAGAGACAGACTTTCAAACTTGCCATATTGGCAAAAATAAGCACAGGACACAACTGGCTGTTTTACTTATTAGACTCTCGTTAAGCCATAAAAAAGAAAAGAGAAGAAAAGAAAAGAAAAAAGGCAAAAGAAAAGAAAGAAATCTTGCCATTTGCAAAAAGTGGATGGAGTGTTTTGTGCTAACTGAAATAAATCAGTCAGAGAAAGACAAATACCATGTGATTTCATTCATATGTAGAATTTAAGAAACAAAACAAATAAGCAAAGAGGGGAAAAAAGGAGAGAGGAAAACCAAGACCTAGCCTCTTCACTCTAAAGAACAGACTGATAGTTACCAGAGGGGAGGAGACTGAAGGATGGAGTGGGGGAAATAGAGGATAGGGATTAAGGTTGGCTTTTGTGATGAACACTGGGTTTTGTATGGAAGTGTTGAATCACTATTTCGTTCCCTTGAAACTAATATTACATGTATGATAACTAGCTGTAATTTAAATAAAAACTTAAAAACTCATTGAAAGACATCTATAGTGATGCTTAGTAAACAATTTTTTAAAAAATAGAGGGAACTCATTTAGTTTATTACCTTAGATAATTTTGCTGTGTTAACAGCAGTGGCTGAAAATTTGTGGATAAATACAGCATTATCTTAGTAAAGAAGCAGGAAAGGCATTCACCTGAGTAAGCATGGCTTGATTTCAGTGGTTAATGTATCCCTCAAAATTTCCCTTCTTTTTTTTCATTTAACAAAGGAATATAGTTTTCACTTCTATGTTAGATATTATTAACTTTACATTTAAAAATGAGCTTTAATGTGAATATGTATGTCAAAGTTTATTATTTTAATCTAATGTTTCCCAAAGAGTAGTAGAAGTCTCGAGTATTGTTGGTAGTGCACAGTGATTTTAAAGGACACCCAAAACACTTCTTAAAAAATATATATTATACTATACTAGCACATAGATTAGAAAGCATAATCAAAGTGCAGGCATTATTAAAATGGCCTAAATACAAATAAGTGAGTTCTTTGGAAGTAAATGTTTTAAATGTGTACAAATGTTATATGACAAAGTAAGAAAAACAATAGTTAAATGAGTGTAATTTGGGATACATTCTCAATTATAGGAAGACTCACCACAGGGTAGGTAAGCTGATAAATACAGAAAATAGAAATGCAGAGTTAATCTCAGAAGCATTACAGCTTTCTAGCTATTGATTTGTTTACCTATAACTAAAGGGGGAAATGTATGTCCCTGCATTGGGGCATTTTTGTCATGAAGCTAAGCTGTGTTTGATTTCTGTAGTTTAGAAAACAAAAAGCATATTTGCTTACCATAAGGAAGTCTGGACCCTTGGGTATTCATTAATATTTACAAATTTAGTCTTAGGGGTATTTAAGAGTGGAGATTATATAACTTCTTTACATTTTGTGATTTAAAAAAAGTTAAATAATCTAGTGACTCCTTTATGAGAATCCTGGGGTGATTTATTTTAGGTCAGGATATGAGTTTTGAAAATTTATTTATAGCTACTCTAATTATTATATTCAACCATGTTTTCCTCTTTTTAATTGAACTAGAAATTTAATAATATTTAATAATATGAATAAATAATATCAAATTTTTAGCTCTTTCTGAGTTTCATTTTGTTCTTTTTTACCCTTTGCCTAAATTCTTTTTACTTTTAAAATCTTCCTAATCTATAATTTTGTAAATGCCTTAAATGTTCCTTGGAATAGAAATGATATCCAACATTATTGAATGCTTTCCATAAACCAGTTGTTCTTCTAAATGCTTTTCATATATTTATAAACTTAATCCTGTCAACCACCCTGTAATGTAGGGGATATTATCATCAATGAGTTTAAAAGTTAAGTACTGTGCCCACGGGTCACAAATCTGGTAAGTAGTGAGGCCAGGACTCAAACCCAAGCCTTGGTTGGCTTCAGAGTTTGATCTGTTATAATCGCTACATTAGAGAGTTTCTACACCACGGTATAAAGGAATATATAACCATGGTAATCCCTTATAAAAATGCCGCATAGTCATTCATGAAAAAAAATGAGGAAAATACAGAAAAAAACTGAAGAAATACACGATTCCTAGGTTCATTATACAAAGAAAATCCTCTTGCATACATTCATGGATATAATCCATCCATTCCTTTTTCAATGTAAATTTCAGTACAGGTTTTTAAAACAATAAGCCCATTCTCTAAAAATACTCACTTCTAGGGAATTCTTATGTAAAAACTTCATTCCTGGGACGCCTGGGTGGCTCAGCGGTTGAGCCCCTCCCTTCAGCTCAGGGTTGGATCCTAGAGTCCCGGATCAGGCTCCCTGCAGGGAACCTGCTTCTCCCTCTGCCTATGTCTCTGCCTTTCTCTGTGTCTCCCATGAAAAAATACAATCTTTAAAAACAAAAACAAAAAACTTCATTCCTTCTTGATGAAGTTTAAGACCATTTGATCATGCTTGGGTCCTTTAAGAAGGAAGAAAATTAACATTGAAAGGCCTCCTATCAATAAGGTACTTTTACCCACCTATTATCCCATTAAATTTTCTCAGAAAAAGCACTTAAAAATGTGAAAACAAATGAGTATTGCTTTATATGCTTTAGGGCCATTAGAAAATCATGTAATTCTTCTCTTCTGAATAAACTGTGTGTTTTTCTGCTTACTACTTAGGTTCTCCCTGTCCCCAACCCTATAATTATATTTGCCATTTTCCTTTAAGCCCTCTTGAAGTTCATTCTACTCCTTTTGAGTCTAGAACAGTACATACTAATGCATGTTATATCTCATCGATACTGAGTTTAATAAAAAGATAGCTTTTAAATGCCTGCATTTTATGCATTCTATTCCATCAGGATGGCTGTTAAAGGTAGTTATGACTGTCATTCAATTTGTGAACCACCATGATCCTTGAGATAATGTCTAGTTTTTAATCTATACTTAGTCATATCTTATAATTGCAAAATCTCTAATAACTCCTTCCATACTGAACTTCAATCTGATAGTTCCCCATCACTTAAGAATATATCAACTTTCAAGATATATATTATCTCTTACCTGTTCAACTCTCCTTACTGGGATTAGTGCAACCAGAGAGCTTTAACGATTAATATTTCCGTTTACTCCACTATGGCCTGCAAATAAAAACGTCAGAAGTTCCAAAGGCAGAGTGAAGTCTGCATCAAGAAACTGGCTAATTACATGTACATATTTCCCAAATGTCACTAAAATGACAGTGAAAAGATTTTTTTTAAAGACATAAACTTATAGGTCAAAAATAATAGCAACAAAATTTTAGAAACTGAAAAGCAAATTGATGTGTGCAAACTGAATGGATCTGGGAAACCTAAATCCTAACCAGTCATGCAAAAAGCTCAGAAGAAATGTGATTTTTACTGTAGCACCTTCCAAGACTCAAGAAGAGTTCCTTTTCAAAGTGAGGATGATGGTAAAGCTAAAACACAAAAGTCATTTGAAAGTATTTTTTAAGAAGCAGCTGAATCCACAGATTTCTTCCCTTACTCTGTGCAACCAGACAACTGCCCTCTCCAAACTATTAAGTTCCCTGGGAAGCAAGTATTAGTAGGATCAAGATCTGGGTGAGTGGCAGCCCTGGTGGCGCAGTGGTTTAGTGCCGCCTGCAGCCTGGGGTGTGATCCTGGAGACCCGGGATCGAGTCCCATGTCGGGCTCCCTGCTTCTCCCTCTGTCTGTGTCCCTGCCTCTCTATCTTTCTGTGTCTCTATGAATAAATAAATAGAATCTTAAAAAAAAAAAGATCTGGGTGAGAAGGAAAGAAAGTAGGATGAAGCAGAAGACTTCAGGTTCTGGTATGGTAACAGGATGACCTTTCAGAACTGTCCTGAGTTGGGTGAAGGGCCTGGACACTCAGTGCAACCAATCGCTATACACACGCTGTCCCCAAATAGTATGTGATCATTGGCAAGTGACTCTCCTCAATCATGGCATTCCTAACCGCTGGAATATAAATCTTTTGGTCATGAATGCACAGCACACCTAATAGGTGTCTGATACACTTCCCTGCCCTTGCTGAAAAAATGTGAGACTTCTCCTTTTGTGAGAGTGAGACTGAAGATCTCTGGACTGAAGAAAACCAGGCACATTTGGGGATACAAGTGCTGCACTAAAAGAGGAGGAGATAAAAATATGTACATCCCAAGTACTCTGACCCTGGTCTGATTTCTCAAGTTTGCTCCTAGAACCCTAGCAGCCAAGTGTATACTCTGTTGATAAGAGTTTGGAAGAATCTTTTCAAAATAATCTGAACAGCACAGGAGGAAAGTTCTGAATATGTTGATAGTAGGATTTGCTCATGGAAATAGCTTAGCCATATCACCCTATGACAAAGAACAAATTTGACACATCTTATCCATGTGCTTAGATCTTCCATTCAGATTTATCATGTTCCATTCTTTTTTTTTAATTTTTTTATTGGAGTTCAATTTGCCAACATATAGCATAATACCCAGTCCTCATCTCGCCAAGTGCCCCCCTCAGTGCCCATCACCCAATCACCCCAACCCCCTGCCCACCTACCCCTTGTTCGTTTCCCAGAGTTAGGTGTCTCTCATGTTTTGTCATCCTCACTGATATTTTCACTCATTTTCTCTCCTTTCCCCTTTATTCCCTTTCACTAATTTTTATATTCCCCAAATGAATGAGACCATATAATGTTTGTCCTTCTCCGATTGACTTATTTCACTCAGCATAATACCCTCCAGTTCCACCCACGTTGAAGCAAATGGTGGGTATTTGTCATTTCTAATGGCTGAGTAATATCTTAAATGTGAAGCAGATATCTAAAACTGCCTGGACTTCTACTGAAATCTTTTAATATAAAGGATATAAACCAATATAAACACAGATGAATAATCTACCTTGAGTAAGAAGAAACTCTTTAGGAATAACAAAGCTTAATATTCAATATCTCTAGACACATAAGAATAGATATTAAATCCTAGATATTAAATCCATGAGATATAAATGTAGGATGATACAGGAAAAGAAAATAAATTTTTAAAGAAAAGTTAAATTCCAAAGTTTAAGAAAAATTTGGAATTTTAAAAATAATGATTTTTCTCAAATTTTAATAGAAATATTGGAAGATTAAGTTGAGCAATCTTTCAGAAATTTGAGCAGACTGACAAAGATGTGGAAAAAAGAAGAAAATAGATAAGATTAGAGGACCATCTAGGACTGCACTGTCCTAGAATTTTCTGTGATAATGAAAATGTTCTATATTTGTGCTAATAGGGTACATACTAGTTACATATGGCTATTGAACACTTCAAGTGGGGCTAGTGGGACTGAAGTACTGAATTTTAAAAATCTATTTAATTTCAATTAATTTAAATGCAAATGTGAGAAGCCACAGGTGTCTAGCAGCTGTGATACTGAACAGCACAGATCTAGGAGGTTAAGGAACTAGATTAAAAACAGTATCAAAGAAAGAGAGAGAGAAATAGGAATAAAAAGAAACTAGAGTGAAGGACTCTATTAATCAACTAGTACAAGTTTCTGGAACTGAAGGATGTGAGTTTCTGCAGTGAAATTTCATAATACTGCAAACAAAAAGATTATTCTTTTGGATTCTAGAAAAAAAAGAAAAAAGTAACATACAAGGGATCAGAAACCAGAATGACTTTGGACTTCTCAAAAGAATACTGGAAGCTAAAAAGCAGTACAGCATTGCCTTAAAAATTGGAACTCTCATGCACTGTCGGTGGTAATGCAAAATAGTATAGCCTGGGAACTAGGTGTGGAGGTCCCTCCAAAAATTAAAAATTAAAACTACCATATGATCCAACATTTCTACTTCTGGATATTTATCCAAAAGAACTGGAATCAGAATCTCAAATATTAGCACTCCAGTGTTCACTCTTGCCCTATTCATAAGAGCCAAGATGTAAACAATTTAAATGTCCACTGATGCATGAATGCGTTAAAAAAATGTGTCATATACATACAATGGAATATTATTGAGCCTTTAAAAAGGAGGAATTCCAGCCTTATGCCCAGTGGATTAAGGCAGTCCCAGAAGGGCAAAGATGATATGATCCCACTTACATGAGATATCTAGGTAGGTAAACTCAGGAAAGCAAAGAATAGAATGATAGTTGTCAGGGGCTAGGGTTGGTTGCTGCTAATCAACCAATGTGGAATTTATATCCAGCCGATATTTTTCTCCAACATGAAAGGTCTGTAAAAATCTACTTCCCTTCCATGCGCCTTTTCTGAGGAATCTACTAGAGGCTGTGATATGCCAAAATGAGGCAGTAAGCTAGAAAAATGAAGACATGAGATTTGGCAAATGAAGAGGTAATTTGAAAGAGTGTATATTATCTTAAGATGACAGCTCAGGATAAGAGCTCTGCCCTGGGTTGAGCAAGCCATCCTGCCCAGATCAGAGCAGACAGAGGCTCTGAGGGAAGGGTTCAAGATTAGTTAATATTCCACCTGCTGCGTCAAACTTTACTGAGGGAAAATTCACATAATTAGTGAAGAGATTGGATTTTTATTAGTGATAAATATATAGAAAACAAAGTAAAAAAAATCAGATAATTATTAACTCCAAAGAAAGAAAAAAACTTGTGTGAAGAAAAAATATCATACACCAAATGGCTCAACTGTCAAAATATTGTGAATGCTGAAGACTGATCTAACCAAAGTATCTCTGTAACCATATTGGGAGGAAGGGGAGATGGAAAGAGGTTGTGTGTGCTTGTGGGATGGGATATACAAGAATTAAACTCTCATCTTTTATAGTGAGAAACAAGTCAGTAGCACCTAGAACTGGAAAGTTGAGAAAGTGAAAATATAGGCATTAGAAGTGATTACTTAAAAAAATAGCCAAAAGACATGAAGTTTTGTTTCTGATACAGGAAAAAATGGGATGAGAGGATCTAGAAAATTCTGGTTTTCTAAAAACTTTTGGACTATTGACAGACATGTGCATGTGTAACTTTGATTTTTTTTTAAGGAAAAAATTACTGTTTAATTAACTGCACCAGGTGCACTCAGAAATTGTTAATCAACCTTCTGCTCCATCAGCACTCATCCAAACCTGCCCTAATTTATTGGTAAGTGATGAGAAATTTCCTGAAATCTTTGGAAAAACCTAAACAAAACAAAGTAAAACAAAAATCACTTGCTTTTTCACCCTGTCAGGTATTTAACTTGATGAGATGATGTTTAATAATAGAAAAAAAAGAAGGTCCTGTCTTACTCAGAAGGGAGGAATAACATTCGAAAGTCATCCTTAGGGATCCCTGGGTGGCGCAGCGGTTTAGCGCCTGCCTTCCCAGGGCGCGGTCCTGGAGACCCGGGATCGAATCCCACGTCGGGCTCCCAGTGCATGGAGCCTGCTTCTCCCTCTGCCTGTCTCTCTGCCTCTCTCTCTCTCTCTGTGACTATCATAAATAAATAAAAATTAAAAAAAAAAAAAAAAGTCATCCTTATAAGAAGGGTCCATGTCTGAATCTGTACTGGGTGCCAGCAGGCATATGAGTGGGTGATTTCAGCCTTTGCTGAGGCATCCAACCTAGGTCTAACTCCAAAGCCAGAAGGGGACACTTCATTCTAAAAACAAGCAAAATGAGGGTTGCACAAAGGCAAATCGTTAGTGGAGAGCACTAAAGGAGGAGCCCCAAGCCCCAGGACTAGAATTGTCCCATCTTCCTTATCAGTAAAGTGAAACAATATGCAGGATGTGAATAGGTGGCTCCTTTGATTCATTTTGCCTATCAGGAGGTGTAATATTTCAGTATTAGATATTATAGATCATTTATGTCCTTCAATTTTCAGCAAAAGTGCCATTTTTCAAGTGTTTCTTGGATCCACCAGGGAGAAAAGTGCTTCTATAGTATCAGAAGGTCTATCCTGTAAAGATTATAGACTTTCTAAGACATAAAAACAGGAAATTTTCCCTCAATTTTTCTCAAAGGATAATTAGAACTTCTATGGACTCATATTAGCAGGCCCCCAACTGATCTCCATGTAACAGCTTCAAAAGAAAATCTCTCCTATCTGACCTAAGGCCTGAGTGATCCCATTGCCTGATTTGAATCTGATCAGTCACCTCTCGGGAAAAGAATATTTCACAGTCTGTCAACTCAACAAAATAAAACTTGCTGATTCAATCATGTTTATATATGGGTAAAATCTAGGATATTCAAATTCAATTCCTCTAATCGCAAAAGCTTCCAAATGATAAAAGAATCCAAATATTTTCAGAAATTCCTATTAGCCCTGTTTCCGTCTGCTCTAACAAATACCGGCTTTCTGGCTACTCTAACAAAATACCATAGACTGGGTGGTTTATTTTATTTATTTATTTATTTATTTATTTATTTATTTATTTATTTGTTTGTTTTAGACTGGGTGTTTTTTTTTTTTATTAACTTTTATTGGTGTTTAATTTACCAACATACAGAAAAACACCCAGTGCTCATCCCGTCAAGTGACCACCTCAGTGCCCGTCACCCATTCCCCTCCAACACCCGCCCTCCTCCCCTTCCACCACCCCTAGTTCGTTTCCCCGAGTTAGGAGTCTTTATGTTCTGTCTCCCTTCCTGATATTTCCCAACATTTCTTTTCCCTTCCTTTATATTCCCTTTCACTATTATTCATATTCCCCAAATGAATGAGAACATACACTGTTTGTCCTTCTCCGATTGACTTATTTCACTCAGCATAATACCCTCCAGTTCCATCCACGTTGAAGCAAATGGTGGGTATTTGTCGTTTCTAATTGCTGAGTAATATTCCATTGTATACATAAACCACATCTTCTTTATCCATTCATCTTTCGATGGACACCGAGGCTCCTTCCACAGTTTGGCTATTGTGGCCATTGCTGATAGAAACATCGGGGTGCAGGTGTCCCGACGTTTCATTGCATCTGAATCTTTGGGGTAAATCCCCAACAGTGCAATTGCTGGGTCGTAGGGCAGGTCTATTTTTAACTCTTTGAGGAACCTCCACACAGTTTTCCAGAGTGGCTGCACCAGTTCACATTCCCACCAACAGTGTAAGAGGGTTCCCTTTTCTCCGCATCCTCTCCAACATTTGTTGTTTCCTGCCTTGTTAATTTTCCCCATTCTCACTGGTGTGAGGTGGTATCTCATTGTGGTTTTGATTTGTATTTCCCTGATGGCAAGTGATGCAGAGCATTTTCTCATGTGCTTGTTGGCCATGTCCATGTCTTCCTCTGTGAGAGTTCTCTTCATGTCTTTTGCCCATTTCATGATTGGATTGTTTGTTTCTTTGGTGTTGAGTTTAATAAGTTCTTTATAGATCTTGGAAACTAGCCCTTTATCTGATATGTCATTTGCAAATATCTTCTCCCATTCTGTAGGTTGTCTTTTAGTTTTGTTGACTGTATCCTTTGCTGTGCAAAAGCTTCTTATCTTGATGAAGTCCCAATAGTTCATTTTTGCTTTTGTTTCTTTTGCCTTCGTGGATGTATCTTGCAAGAAGTTACTGTGGCCAAGTTCAAAAAGGGTGTTGCCTGTGTTCTCCTCTAGGATTTTGATGGAATCTTGTCTCACATTTAGATCTCTCATCCATTTTGAGTTTATCTTTGTGTATGGTGAAAGAGAGTGGTCCAGTTTCATTCTTCTGCATGTGGATGTCCAATTTTCCCAGCACCATTTATTGAAGAGACTTAGACTGGGTGGTTTAAACAATAGACATTTAATTTAATTCTCACAGTTCTAGAGGCTGGAAAATTTGATGTCCAGGTGCCAACATGATCAGGTTCTGGTAACAGCCCTCTTGAGGGCTTGCACAACCGTTGCTTCTCACCATGACTTCAAATGGCAGGTGCAAAGATGAGAGAGCTCTGGTCTCTTCCTCTTCTCATAAAGCACAAGCCCCATCATGGGAGCTACCCCCTCTTGACCCCTTCATGACCTCCTCTAAACCTAATTACCTACCAAAGGCCTCATCTCATACCATCATACTGGGAATTAGGGCTTCAACATATGAACTTCGGGTTGGAGGACACAACCATTCAGTCCACAACATGCCCACACATCATGAGACCCTATGAGTGCTGCCTTTGTTTCTACAAGAAGCTCAAGATTTGAATCATGCTGGGTTTTCAGCCACACTTGTGATACATGATGGTGACTCCTGAGGCTTTCTGTTTACATTTCAACAGGGAGTGTGGTCTTGCTCTGGCCTTTGGGTGATTGAGTGTGTCATCTCAAGGGGATCCTGCAGGAGCAAATTATTGGCAAACCTCAAGGCATTATGCTAACTGCTAAAATCACTCAACTTCCCTCCTTTTCAAATCTCTATCACTTTAGGTAGAAATTAGCCACACTATCTCAGAGAAGGGGTTTTACATCTAAGTATTTTGTTGAGAAAGGTATAAATGATCACTTTTAGTTTTAATTCTTTGATAAGTGAAACAGAAAAGTGATTTCAGAAGAAATGACACTAACAAATTTTGTCCCACCTCTTCATGTGAAAAATATGAATCTTTAACTTCATAAATAAGCAGTGAAAGAAATTTTTGTCTTCAAAGGACTAGTTATAGTTGATGAAAACAAAGCCAAATCAAACAATAAAAGGAAAGAAAACAACTTTATCTCTATATAGAGTAAATCAAGTCTGTTTTATAGATGAGAAAAAAATGGAAGATTTAAGTTACTGATTTGCTGGTTCTCAGTGATCTTTTCTACTGACATCTCCCACACACAAGATTTGGACAGAAAAATACTTATTTAAAATGAAACATTTTTTATGCTGAATTGTCATGGACACTGTGCTATGACACCAGATGCCCTATTGCAGGACTGAAGGGTTTGTAGCTTTCAGAAGCATTGCTGGCAGACAGCCCTGAGCTGTTAGCTCCCTACAGGGGTTACCTAAGCTGAAAGGAGGACCTGTCTACGGTGGCAGCTCTTCCCAGGCAACCTTTATCTGATGACTAGTCAGTGGTGTGGGGAGAGTCAGTTTGAAGGCCTAGTTCTTTCCTCTTACTTGGGATACTTCTGAAGGATCCCCCCAGCTCCAGAACTCCCCAGCAATGGCTTTGTTAAGATTGTAACACAATCCTATTTTTTTCTATATCCTATCCTGCTTTGGTCCCTTCCCCAATGAGTGTTGATCCTGAGGGCACTCCCTAATCCTTGATCTGCCTAAAAGCAATTCTCTGCTTCTCTGCTTCAGTCAGCTTCCTTACCCAATCTCGCTCCTTCTCTCTTCCTCTCTCTCTCTTTCTCTCTGTCTCATACTCATACATACACAAACACACATGCACACATAGCAAATTTGCCTTCCATTACCATAAAACCAAGGATTAAATTAAATGGATTTTCAAGGGAACAAGGCAGACTGCCTTAATGTAAACTCTAAGGATGCTAACAAGCAAACATTAGTAATATAGTTAACAGTGTCAAACCTGGAAATAACACCAAATAACAACTCTATAGGGTTCAAGTGGAATCGGAATGTGACAAGATTAAAACTTCATACTAGCCAAATGCTTATTTTCTCCTCTCTTTCTTAGATTTAGCAAGCTTGGTTGTCCTTTCATTCTATATAACTTGAGCTCAGTGGTTTCCAAAATTTTTCAGTCTGTTAGTGTTGTTCTGTTTTCTCTTTCAGAGGGCCCAACTGCAAGGACCCCTGTTGTATGAGACACTAGGGTTTCCCCTTAGCTAAGAGATGAATGCTTACTCAAAATGAGAGTGAACCTCTACTTTTATACAAATTACTGAAGGAGTGGGAAAAGCTGTCTGAAAGGCTTTATCAAACTTGACTCTTTTGGAAAAATTATTTGGAGGTTAAATAGTGTTTCATAAAGTCAGAAAGCATAGTGTCTTATGTGTACTATTTCAAAGCTTAAGATTCAGCCAAAATGCTACCCCTAGATTCATTGTCTTACGTATCAATTCAGCAAAGAATCATCTAACATCTAGAGACACATGGGTGGAAAAGAAAAATTCTTGCCTTTGCCTATTTCTTGCACTATTGGGGAGTGACACCAGTAACTAAAATACATTATTCTATATAGTAAAGCAGAGATCTAGAAAAAGTTCTCTTTATTATTTCTGAGTAGGAATGGAAGAAGAAGGGAGGCATGAGGGGAAGGCTTCTCAAAGGTTGAGAGGTTCAGAAGAAAAATATTTGCATAAGATGGTGGAACATAAACCAAAACCCAGATTTTTGTGACAAGCAGCCACAGCCTTATTGAAAGCACCAAGTTCAATAGTTGAGCTAGAAACTACATGGAAATCTGGTACCCATAGCCACAACAGAGATGGAATATGACAATTTGTTTTGACATGGAGCTCAGTTTTCGGTGGGTTAAGTGTCTGCCCTTACCATAATCTCTGTGTTTTCTTAGGGCTTGCTTTCTGCTTTAAGTAGCTTTTGGATTTTCTATGTGTAAGAACCTCTTGGAAGGAAAGAGGACTTTGGATGGGGACTTTGTATCTCAGAAATGTTAAAATATGTGTGAGACAGGGGACTTTGTTTTCTGGCTTCTGGTATAGTGCCTGCCACCCAGTAGGCATGGATTTGACAAGCCACAACAACCACCACTCCAACATTACTTTGGAATGCACAGGTACACAAACCATCAGTGTATGGACTTTTAAGGCAAAATGGGATGAGAGAATTTTCCTTATGTTTTCTTTACCCAAGTAAAATTCCAGTGTTACTCTACATAAATGACTGCTATAAAGCTAGTTAATTGTACCACTTTGATTGGCTAGGAGATTTTGACTACTTATTTAAAAATAACGTCTTCTTTAACAAAAAGCAACTCACGAAAATAATTATCTGCATAGGTGCTGAATTCTTACCTTCCAGAAAATGTTGCCAAATCTTATCCAGAGATGGATGGAAAATATCATGAAATGTCAATATAAAGAATGTCATTTTGTGTGTTGTTTATGGATTCTTGTAACTTAGGAATCATAACAGCATTGCTCTTATGAAGTCTCCAAAGAGAAACTATGAGAAAAGGGTTAGCAGGTCTGGAGGAGATGAAAGCCATCCAGAGGGTAAGAGTCTTTTGAAGTGAGAATAATAACCTGCAGATCAACACATCCATATTGGCAAGATAGATTGCTGTTCTTGAGTTCAAAGGGGTCAGTTGTTACAATCTGTTTCTTAATGGAGTAATTTTACAAATATTTCATAAACTTCACATGGTGAAGTCTTCACGTAAAATTGTTTTTAGTAAATGGCTTAAATAAAAGGGGATTTATCATTGTTTCACAATAAAGGACCTATAAATCCAATATGAAAAATAGATTTTTTAAAATTACATTTTAGGAGGAAAACAACCTGGCAGATACACCCATGCCCAGCATTTCTGAAAAACTCCTGGCAGCTAAGACCTTGTCATAAGTTTCCTCTTCACTCTAGACAGATTGATTAGACTACTGAGCCTTTTGCTCTTTTTGACCATTACACTTTGCATCATCCAGAATGCCATCTTCCCCCAACACCCGCCCTTAACACAAAGACCCATCCCATGCTATTGAGCACAGGTACACAATTTATCCCACTCTTGATTCCTTTGTAAGTGTTCTCTCCTTCCTCTGATCTTTTAAATACTTACCATTTTTGCCTCTCATACTCAATAATAATAATAATCATGAGAGTTAATGTCGATTGAGTGGTTACTGTGTGTCAGAGACTATTCTAAGCACTTAACATGGGTGTCATCTCATTTAATTATCACAAAATGCCAGTGAGTAGGTACTATTTCTATCTCTGTTTTTAGAGATGAATACATGAAAGCCCAATCAGGTTAAGTAACTTGCCTAAGCTCACACAGCTAAAAAGCGGTAGAGTGATGATTTGAGCTTAGACAATCTGGTTCCAGAGCCAAGTTATTAGCCTCTCCACAAATTTGCTTTCATCTGAACTTTTTGCATATGAAGTAATATTTTTAATCATTTTTATTGTGTGCATGTCATGGACATCTTTTGGTCTCTTGGCCATCTTGTGTTCATTTGCCCTGTTCCCCATACTGTATTTACAAGGAGGGGACACACTGCTTTTCTAGTCTCAGACCATAACTCTGGTGGAGCTTGCCCCATTCCTCATAGATTCTAGGAGTAAAGTCTGACTCAGGCTTGGCAACTACAGCTGTATACTCCTCTGACTCAGAAATTGGGGAGACACACAACCACACCAGAGCCAAGGAATCATGAATTTCAGGCATATGTACTTTCTGCTAGATTTGAAAAAGAGATAACACAAATTCTTAGAGCTTTTCTGAGAATTAAATCAACCCAGAGCATGGACCAAAATTCATTTTTTTCTGCTCTTTATCTGAGTTGATTAGGATTTTCTGGATTTTTTTTTTGTCAATTGCTGCAAAAAGTATCCTAACTGGTATAAGATCAACAGCTTCTTCCAGATTAAATGGTCATTTTCTTCAAGGTAAAGATTGACTTTCCCAAACTCCCTTCTGCATAGTGTTTTGCACTTAGATATCTTGTATAATATTAATTGATCCCATTTTGGAAATCAGCTGAATCAATACGATAAACTAAAATTCATGCTAAGTATACTGCAAATTACATAGACTTAGGTTGAACTTTGTCGTGAGTTAAACTTTCACCTATTTATTTGAAATCACACATTCTAAAAATGCAAATGTTAATAGATAAATTTATGGCATTGAAAAAAGCTAAATTACTTCTATTTCTATCCCTCCTATTTTTCCGTTTTATTTCTTTCCTCTTATCAGAACATAAGGAAAACAGGGCTATGTGACTGGTTTGCTCTAGAAGATTCCATGGCATATTCTGTTGGAAGGAACACTGACTCAGAAATGGGAAACTAGACAAACTGTAAGCTCGAGCTGGCCTTTAATACCCTGACAGGTTTGGGCTTGAGTTTCCTCATCCATACTTTGAATATACTAGATTATATCTCTTCTTGGCACTTACCTTGTTAAAAGGAATGTGAACTATCACTCTATGACATGTTTCTGCCCTCTGTCCTTTCAAGGAAATCCTTCTGATGTTGTCAGTAGCCAATCAGAGCTTCTGGTCATGTGATATTGGTAAATGTCATTCTAGCTAAAGTGTAGATTAGGAAAGTATGCTATAATTATGGCTCCTATGGGTATTATGATGATAAAAATTATTTTTCCTAGGTTTTATGCAATATTAAAGTTAGCTCAAGGACCTTGCTCTAACTTCCCAGGTTTATGGACCATAAAATTGGAACTGTGGAATAACTGCGTGAGATGTTCCACAAGGTCCCTTGCTGCCCCCGCTTCCTGTGAAAAGATACAAGGTGACTGACTGCCTAGAGTAAGCTTTGTGTAGTACCTTGTGTAGTCAACATGGGGCCTCTTTCTCCTTGTTCTGTATCCTGCTCTTTTGGTATTGGATTAGTTCTGGTGTCCAGGTTTTCCTGAAGACACTGCCTCCAGAACTGCCCTTAGCACTTGGGGCTTCTTGAGGACATGCTGGTCTGTGAGCTGTTCTAGAACCCCAGGAATATGAGTAGTGGCCTTGAATGGAGAACATATAAGTAGTTCAGACTTCCAACTATAGGTCATGCTAAGGAGTTTGGTCTTTATTCTTCATTCATTTAGTGGATGAATCCTCCTTTCAAGTCATGCAATCAGAAAGGAGTTTGAGGTTTATGGTTGTCTGAGAACAGCTTTCCTCTACTTCATAATTTTATCTAGTGCAGGTCACCTTGCTAACTCTAGGATATAGTAAAGAGATCCCAGGAGTTATAGGTTCAAGCTGTATCTCTGCCACTAGCTAGCAGTGTGACCTTGGACAGGGCATTTTGCTTTTCCTAATTTCAGTTTCTCCAGCTACAGTATAAAATAATCAGAGGATAATTTCTTAGGCATCTTTTATTGCAAGGATCTGTAATTCCACAGCCATATTACATGACAGGAAATCTTGTAAGATACTGGGTCACAGAGCCTGCTTGTAGACTGTGAACTGAAGACCCTATATTCCAAATCTTCCATCTGAGCTCACCAGAGGAAGAGGACACTCTGTATGTTTGCCACATTCAGTATTACCAGCCAGAATAGCTCTTATTCTGACCTAAGTTCTTGAAATTGAAGTGTATGTGTACACTTTCTTTTTCTGATGCTCCCACTGATTCAACTGGAAAAACCCAATAAATAGCTTTGTGGCTAAGTGAAGAAACACTTACTATGAAGTGTCATGTATAAGTCACTAGATGGTCATATGAAGTTTCCAGTGGTCCCTGGTCTTATTCAGGGAGAAGAAAGACAAAAATAGACTTTAGTATTCGTACTGAATTTAATGGAATTTGCATTTCAATGTCAGTCTTTAAATGGTTTGATTCTCATAAACCCTACATTTTATGGAGTGTTTGATGTTACATAATGGTGAAATGAATAGAATTGGGAAATATTTGAACTTCAAATGTACTTGCTGGTGTGCTTTTTTTTTTCTTTAAACCACCTACATACACAAACCTAGGATCAATTATGCAAAGTTTAATTTTTAAAAGTTTTGATAAAGCTGGGCCATTATGTGTGCTCCTTCTCTAGTGAGTTAGCTCTCACGTGGGAATATATTTGAGAAAATGGTTAGTTCACATTTTCAGTCTCATTTGCTCTTTCTCATTTGATCTAGATCAAAGATCAGCAAACTTTTTCTGTAAAAGGCTTGGTAATAAATATTTTAGGCATTGTGAGCCATACCATATATAGTCTCTACCAAAACTACTTAATTCTTCCACGATAGCAGAAAAGCAGCCATAGACCATATATAAATAAATGAGTGTGGCTGTGTTCCAATAAAACATTTTTTCCAAAAATTATGACTGGTTGGTGGGCCAGAGTTTGCAGATTCCTGGTCTAGATAATTAATTAACAAGTGACTCCTCCTTCACCCTGTACCCAAACTAGATCATTTCATACTAGAGAAAGCATTGGAAGATGGGACCTGAATGCCTTCTAATTATGGGATTTCTAATTACTAGACATGATTCCCTGGAAAGTCTCATTGGTGGGGGTCTGATTTCAGTCATTACATTCAGCACTTAATGTGTGTTAGCTAAGTGCTAAGTGTTGTGCCTTATATCTTGTGTAATGCTTTAACTATCAAATCACAGGAACTTCTATAGCTTTAAGAAGTATACAGGTTGAGGTTCCTGGAAGACCGATAGGTTAAGCATCAGTTCTTAGTTTTGGGTCGTTATCTTGGGGTCATGAGATTGAGCTCAGTGTGGAGTCTGCTTGGGATTCTCTCTCCTTCTTCGTCAGCTCCTCATGTCTGTGTTCTGTCTCAAATAAATAAATAAATCTTAAAAAAAAAAAAAAAAAAGAAAAGCATAGGTCACTTTAGTACTCCGATCAATAGGACCATGCTTCTGGTCTGGAGAAGAGGGAGGAAGGAAGGAAAAGAGTCTCTCCAAATGGTCTTAGAAGCAGTCACGTTCTAGAATCATTAAAAACATGACACAGAATTGCACCGTCTTAAAATGGGTAGTGAGATATTAGTACCAAAAATGCTAAGGAAAATAATATTTCAATTTTTGATTCAAGAGGTAGAAGGGAGAGGCGAGTCTATGTAAGAAAGTTTAAAGAGACCCTAGAGTCAAACTAAGTATTAGAAGCCCAGGAGAGTGATAGATATAACCAAGATAATGAGAAATGGAAATCTGTGAGCTCTACAAACCCTGGTCAGCTTCTTTCTTATCCAAGAATTTCTTTTAATGAACTTTTATTTTTGCCAACTCTTGTTTCATAAGGCTTACAGGTGCATTTCCTGGCATCTAACACATGGCTAATAGATGCACAATCATAAAATGTTGACATAGAGAGATCATTTGGGGGTCTATTTGATGACTAAAAAAGTTATAGTTTGCTACTATGTTGACCCATCTGGAATGCTTCATCATGCCTCAAAAATTCTTGTTTTGTGCACTTAAAGTGTGTTCCCTGACCTATATGAATTAACTTTATGATCTTAATTTAATTCATGGATCACAGAATCAAGACTAGAGATTCAGGGTTTTTATCTTAGATTTTACTGAGACTGTTATAGATTCAAATTCTGAATTCAAGTGAGTAAGACACTATCATTTTTCTTTTAAGGAAAAATCAGGAGATTATCATAGTTTGCCACCATGTTTGTGAGAATTGCTTCAAAAGAAAATCTCTGAAATTATCAGTCTTAGATCATTATTTGGTGAATTGATGGGAATAACTCAAGAAATATGGACCAATTGAGAATTGACTATCTCTGAATTGAATCCTTAAGGTCACACTGATTATTAAGGCATGACCCAAAGCTTTAAAAAAAATTAAGTCATTTATTGATTTCAAGTCATTTGATGTCTATGTAACCTTATTTCCTTATTTTTGAAAAAAATAAATAAACCTGAAAATTTCTTTAGGAGTAGTTCATCTTCTGTGTGTGGAAGTTTGCATCATTTTGTAACTGAATATTATGAAAAGAATTTAAAGTTATGTAAAACGGGCATATAGATAGGTGATTTTTTCAATTCTGGCACTATTGATATTTCTGTGTCAGATAATTGTTTGCTGTGGAAGGCTGTCCTGTGTACTGCAGGATGTTTAACAATAGCCCTGATTTCTACCAAAGATGCCAGTAGCATCCACACCCATTTTGGCAACCCAAACTGTCTCCAGACATTGTCAAAATCTCCCCATCAACCAAACCATCACCCTATAACATATAGCATTAAGAAGATGAGGGATTGTATTAATACCATAAGTCTCTTTAATAGTTAAATTTCAGTGTTGATGAAAACTAATTTGTTATTCAGTATTTTTGAGTGGTGCAAGACTTCTAAGGAAGCCATTCATTTAGAAATAAAGGGCTCTCTCCCTATTCCTCCAACTCTTGCATATCATATTATCAATTTGATGGCTGTGGTTTTAATACAAGGATTGTACTTTTGACTCTGTTCTTCACCTGAAGATTGCATGCCCAGTAGCAATGATGGAGTTACATCTCAGAATGGAAAGTAAATGGAGCCTTATCTTGGGACTTCTGTGAATTAGCTGGATCACTTTCAAACCTCCCAGCATACTTTTTGTCTGGATAAATCAGTTTGCTTACTTTTCCTTAAGGTCAAGAATTGTGAATTATTTATCTTCGTCTTCCCAGCTTAGTGGCTGACACAAAATAAATAGATGCTTTAAAATGGAATGAATAGATTAGATCTATTTGTTGGTCTTGTAGACAAGGAGTTGGCATATTTTTTCAACATCTACTGTTCTTCTTTTCTCCTACTTTGTCCTTACATTTTCATTCCTGGCTATTTCTTGCTGGCCTGAATTCTTCATGGATATTCTATTTTATTCCTTCAACTGACTCAAAGGATGGCCAAGATTCTTTTGCTTTGCCTCCTATAAACTGCGAAGAACCAGAACAAAAAAAGCACTAAGGAATTTTAATGTAGGACACTGGGGAATACCAGTGAGAAAAATATTGGATCATTTCACCACCCACTGTCATTATGATAATGCTACTGCTACAAATTTTAAAGGCAAACCTTTTTAAGTTATTATTTTTTTTACTTTTAATTGATTTCTATATTAGAATTCCTATAAACTTGTTTCTCATCTTAAGTAATTTTTAATGTTTTTAATAACTCTAAAATATGGGCCAATTTCCTATAGAACTTGATTATTTTTCAAAATCAATTACCAACATTAAAAAAAACTGGGGGGTTGACAGTCCTTAAGAAAAAAGTGCCTGCAAATTATGTGACACTGATAAAGGCAAATGGCAAAGTCTTTGAAATTGGACAGAACTAGGTATTAATTGTCATGCTGCCTTTTGTAAGTTACAAAGATTTGAGTAAGTTATTTAAACCTATTGCACTTAAGTGCTATTAGCTTTAAAATGGACCAATGTCTACCTCAGAATGTCACTGTGAGAATTAGAGAAGTATAAATTAAATTTGCTCTAGGATGATATTTACATAAAGTAGATCGTTTTAAGTCAATCATAGTCACAATAGATGATCATGACGGGTGGTGATTTTGGAGATGATGGTACTGGTATTAGCTAGACATGGACCGGGCCAAGCCTTTGCAAAATCATGAATTCTCTATGGAACCTTTCTTATTCCTTATTCTAGATCAGGCTTAAATAGTATCTTTCCCTCTTATCCTGTTCCATATGTTGTGCTCTATTGGCTGTCAGTGAAGCCTTGCTAGGCAGCTAAGTGTCTTTCCAGGGAATATTTATATTTTAATAGAGGTATTTTTAAATGTCTTCTATAGGCTCAAGGATATGAATGAAGACAGAGACTAAAGTGACATTACCCTATTGCTCTATCTTTTCCTGATGATTTGTTTTCTCCACTCTGGGATCTCAAAACTGATAATTAGCCTTTGCTGTATAACAGATTTCCCCCCCAAAAGTGAAAACAATAATAGTTTATCATTTCTCATGATTCTTTGAATAAGCTGTGTGGTTCTTCTGTTACAAATGGATTTTGCTAAAGTCACTCATGTAGCTACTATCATGGTCTTGGAACTTGGCTGGGACTGAAATATCCTAAAGAACTTATATCCAATACCTTAACTGAGGAGGAGAGAATGACAGGGTTGTCTAGGTTTCTATTTCTCTTTTCCTCTATCCCTCTCCCTCTACTCCTCTATCTCTATCGCTCTATCTCTCTATCTCATTATTCAGTAGTTCAGCCCTTGCTGTGTTGCATAGAGGCTGGATGCGAAGAGGGCAAATATAGAAGCTACAGAAGTCCAGAAGTCATACACCATCTCTTTTGCCATATTCTATTGGTCACAGGACCAACCCAAATTCAAGGGGGGAGGACGTAAACTCTGTATTTTGATAAGAAGAGAGGCATGTATGAATAAGAATGTGAGGATTTGTTAGGTGCCTATATTTATTCATAATCTACCGCTCTCTGGGAAGCTAATTCCATTTCACCCCACTTTCTACCTTTTGCTCCTCCTGAGTCCCTCTCCATATTTTTTTCTGGCAGGATCAGGGGAACTAATGGTTTCTCAGTTTATAAGGAGTGAGTGGTTATCATCATTCTCTTTAATGCAGTAGGTTTAGTGGAAGGTTCATGGGTTTTAGAGACATACAGACCTGCAAATGCATGCCAGGTCCACCTATTCCTATTGTATGATGCTGAGTAAAGTACATCAGCTCTCTCACATCAGTCTTCTCATCTGCTAACTAAGTAGAGGAGATAAAACCCACCTTAATGGTTAACATGAGATTTATATTAATATAGTTTTCCCACAATGATTAACTGAAACTTAATAGATGTTCAGCAAATGTTAATTCTCTTCCTTTCTGTTTTTACCTCTCCCTCCCAGTTTTTCTGTTATCTTTTTGTGGAAGAGAAATTTTTTTGAAAATTTCTAAACACTACTTATAATAATCTAACACATTTGTTCTAAACTTTCTAATGTTTCTGAAAAATGCTTCAAGATTTATAGAGAATTTTGACTATTCTATTACTATTCTCTTATCCTGATTGCTCTATTCGTTCCTGAATTTGCCATGTTATTGCTACCCTAAACCTTGGCTCACATATTCATCTTGCCTAATAATCCACCTTCATTGCCTGCTCCTAAATCCACATGAAATCCTTTCTTTTCTAGAAGCATTATCTAATGTTTCTGGTGCCTAATATTTAAAACTTTGTGTTTCAATCTTATTTTATGTTCCTAAACCCTTTTCCCATCAGTTTTATGCCCCGTAATGATTTTAGGGGTCTTTTAAAGCACTTATCTCCCCAGCTAGCTACTCCAAATTCCCCACGCTATAACCAGAACTCGCCCATTGGCAATTTTTCAATAACAACATGCTGACTTGAATTCTTTTACAGAATATCCAAAGAAGGATTCTTTTTTTTTTTTCAAAAAAAAAAAAAAAAAGGCTACAGGGTTTTTATTAACATAATCAACCTTATATCTGTACCTCCTTCACTCCCTCTGGAAATCCCTGTCCTTTTTTTTTAAATAAATTTATTTTTTATTGGTGTTCAATTTACCAACATACAGAATAACACCCAGTGCTCATCCCGTCAAGTGCCCCCCACAGTGCCCATCACCCATTCACCCCCACCCCCTGCCCTCCTCCCCTTCCACCACCTGTAGTTCATTTCCCAGAGTTAGGAGTCTTTATGTTCTGTCTCCCTTTCTGATATTTTCCACACATTTCTTCTCCCTTCCCTTATATTCCCTTTCACTATTATTTATATTCCCCAAATGAATGAGAACATACACTGTTTGTCCTTCTCTGATTGACTTACTTCACTCAGCAAAATACCCTCCAGTTCCATCCATGTTGAAGCAAATGGTGGGTATTTGTCGTTTCTAATGGCTGAGTAATATTCCATTGTATACATAAACCACATCTTCTTTATCCATTCATCTTTCGCTGGACACCGAGGCTCCTTCCACAGTTTGGCTATTGTGGACGTTGCTGCTATAAACATCGGGGTGCAGGTGTCCCGGCGTTTCATTGCATCTGAATCTTTGGGGTAAATCCCCAACAGTGCAATTGCTGGGTCGTAGGGCAGGTCTATTTTTAACTCTTTGAGGAACCTCCACACAGTTTTCCAGAGTGGCTGCACCAGTTCACATTCCCACCAACAGTGTAAGAAGGTTCCCTTTTCTCCGCATCCTCTCCAACATTTGTGGTTTCCTGCCTTGTTAATTTTCCCCATTCTCACTGGTGTGAGGTGGTATCTCATTGTGGTTTTGATTTGTATTTCCCTGATGGCAAGTGATGCAGAGCATTTTCTCATGTGCATGTTGGCCATGTCCATGTCTTCCTCTGTGAGATTTCTCTTCATGTCTTTTGCCCATTTCATGATGATTGGATTGTTTGTTTCTTTGGTGTTGAGTTTAATAAGTTCTTTATAGATTTTGGAAACTAGCCCTTTATCTGATATGTCATTTGCAAATATCTTCTCCCATTCTGTAGGTTGTCTTTTAGTTTTGTTGACTGTATCCTTTGCTATGAAAAAGCTTCTTATCTGATGAAGTCCCAATAGTTCATTTTTGCTTTTGTTTCTTTTGCCTTCATGGGTGTTTCTTTTGCCTTCGTGGATCAAAGAAGGATTAAAGACTTATTTCCAGGGCTACTCCATCTATGAAAGATTCCAAAAACTGCATTACTCAATGTTTTGATAAATCTGCATATGTATATACATATATATATACACATATATATATGAGATTATGAGATAATATGTATATATAATAGCATGATTAGGAATAATTGAATAATTGCAATTTTTGAGAGGACAAAATTGAAGAAAACACATAACTTGCTTCATCAAAATTTCCATAAAAGAAATTCTTAACTAACATGTGACTAAGGATTAAAAAAAACATCAATGGGAGAATTCTGCTCATGCCACATTTTAATACTTGTCATATTTAGATATGCAAGGACTCCTTTCTTTAGCGTGTATTGCTAATTTCTTCATTTATTTCCTTTGTAAATACTGTTAGAACTATATCCTAAAAGAGTAAATAATTAGAGGATGTTCCTACCAATCCATTACAGTTTGTATGGCTAGATACCATCTGTTTGCTCTTTCTGCATCTAAAATCTTCCTTCAGTGCATACTTCACTGTAAATCCAAAAGCAAAAGTCAAGTCACAACTTCGTCTTCTAGATTACTCCAATATTTAAGAGTTAAAATTAAGTTGTTTAGCGTGAACCCCAATAAACTGAGCCAAAAGTTTTCTGTGTCCGTTTTCTACTAAGCTGGCAACAGTCAAAACTGAAAGAAGTAGAGTAGGAAGCAGATTGGTATGTTTATTATTTATTATTTCTGATTTATGTACATACAACTCTTTCAGTGAAATTATTAGTGCTCCTTAAGAGGTAATTACCTCAGCCTTGGTTCAGTTATTTAAATTTATCACTGAAAGACACTTCCATGAATTTGAAGAATCACCTATCAAGGCATTTTCCATTTCATTCTTTTTTGAATATTTATTTATTTATTTGAGAGATGGAGAGAGTGCCATGCAAATGTAAGTGGGGTTGGGCATAAGGAGAGGGAGAGATTCTCAAGCACACTCCCTGCTGAACATATAGCCCTATGCGGGCTTGATCTCATGACCCTGAGCTCATGACCTGACCTGAAATCAAGAATCAAGGCTTAAGGAAACTTAACTCACTGAGCCACTCAGGCACCCCAAAGCATTTTCAGTTTCTATATTTTCTGAAAATTTGTTTCCATCAGTATTGTTAAGAAGCATGGATTTTTAAAAAATAGAAATGTTTACTCTTCTGTTTGCCTCTCCTCAGTCAACTGTTTGATGGATATCTTTTCTGATTTTAAAGTTTACGTATTTAATTTTCAAATGTAGGGATCTTTATGATTCAAAATGGCTAGTGGTTTGGTACCTACATAGATCAATAACCAAAAACTTGGATGTGTTTTTAAAAAAAATATTATTAAGAAAAATTTTAATCCAACAAAAGGTAGAAAGGAAATTATAATAAACCCCAAACAGCAATTATTTAGCTGGAGAATATTAGCATTTAAAAGTCAATAAATATAAATTTACTCTAATGTATGTCAAATGAGTAATTCTCTAGTCATTTTGAAATTTGGTATGTTATATAAATGAATTTTATTGCTTTTTATGGCTATTTAAACTAACCTCAATTCTCACACCTCGTATCTATCATAATTGTTAGCATTTTAAAATTTTCTGAATTCTTGGGGTTCCTGGCTGGCTCAGTTGGTAGAGCATGTGACTCTTGTTCTCAGGGTCATGAGTTTAAGTCCCATGTTGGGCATAGAGATTACTTAAATTTTTTTTTCTGAATTCTTAATATTAGTTTATCTTAATCCCTCACTTTATTTCCTATGTTTTGCTGCTTGGACTTCTCGGACTTTTAAAAATTTATTTTAGTTATTTCAGCTTTTCACTCTCAAGGGAAAGCTACTTGTTCCTGTAATAATCCTCTGGCATTATTCTGATTTCTTCTAACTCAATCAGAGGTCTTTTCAAAGGAAATCAAGTTCTGCCATTGAATTCTAAAACAATTCTCCTTTGTCTTTTTAGCCAATTCTTGTATAAAGGCTCCTCCCAAACTTCCCACAATTAGTGACTTAAATTCCTCACACAGAACAATGAAGTGACTATATCAACTACATGAATAAAGAATCTGGTTAAGTAACTAGCAACATTAGTAACTTACTTCCCTCTATCCCTATACTAAGTAATGAGTAGAAAAATAAATAACATAATACATCTTCCAGACTAGAAATTGTGCAAAGCCAAAGCACCTACTGCATTATCCAATACACTTCTCTACTAAGTGTATATTTTTTTTCTAGTTTGAGAAAGCAGAAAGAATAGTACTCTTTTGTTTTGACCCAAGATTACCTATTTAGTAATTTCCATTTTCTCTAAATGATAGAGTTCTTTCATTGACTAAAATCTCATTCCAAAGCTCATTTTTTATAAAACAGACAAAAAGAAATGGGGCTTCCTGACCTAGTGCATTGCCTGGTGACTTTCTTCTATCCCACACTCACCTATTTCTATCCCTATCACACTTCCTCTAAAACCTAGGAATCTAAAAATCCCAATTAAAAGCCATATTTCCTTAGGATGCCTGGGTGGCTCAGTGATTGGGCATCTGCCTTTGGCTCAGGGCATGATCCCAGAGTTCTGGGATCTGCTCCCACATCTGGCTCCCCACAGGGAACCTGCTTCTCCCTCTGCCTTTGTCTCTGCCTCTATCTCTGTATCT
This sequence comes from Vulpes lagopus, assembly GCF_018345385.1. NCBI lineage: Eukaryota > Metazoa > Chordata > Mammalia > Carnivora > Canidae > Vulpes > Vulpes lagopus. The sequence goes on along the minus strand of NC_054842.1, from coordinate 24,434,559 downwards.
CTCATGAAAAAATAAATAAAATCTTAAAAAAATAAAATAAAAGCCAGAGTTCCTCAATGACTGGTTATTTGATAATATTAAAGAATGTGGTTATATATTTATGTGATATATATTGTGATTTATTTTAGAAACTTTTTATTATATATATATGTATGCATATGTATGTATAGGGTAGGTAGATATAGATAGATAGATATGATGCCTCAAATTTGCCTTAAAAGAAAGTGGAGCAGTGGAGTGGCTGAAAGTATATAAGACCATATGTTTATTCATATTGTTGAAGCTAGGTGATGAGTAAACCAGAGATAGGGTTCTATGGAGAAACAGAAGGCATAGGGTATAGGTATAATTCACACACATATATTTCTTTTTTCTGATTTAGATATTCAAGATCAATACTAACCAGAAATCTAACTGCACACTTTTGATTTGTCTTTTCTTTTTTATGTATGTTGTAGCTAATAAAATGTTTACTTCAAGATGTATATAAAATAAACTGAAGATAATTACAGTAGAAGTGGAATAAAACATACATGACTTTATAAAATACAGAATCAAGTTTTATGCACAGCAATCTTTTGAGGATTTCTGTGGAAAATAGACTAAAAAAGTCGAGAGATGAAAACAGTGATGCTTATCTGATAAGCGTAGCATCTAACCACATTCCCACCAATCAATAGATACTCAAATACATAATGTCATACAATTATATAATGGGGAAATATTTTTCTTATTTTGTTCATTAAAAAAATTAATTACCTATCACATACCAGGCTCTATTTTAAGTATTAATGATACAACAGTAAGTCATGAATGTATAAGATCTAAAAATATACACAGTTGCTTTGTAGATGTGTAAGTTTATATCCTGTTAATGATAAAAATTTCTTGCATATGATAATAAAGTGTCATATTCTAACAAGGTGGGTTCAGTGTAACAATTTTATAATAGATGGAAGTAATATGTGTTGAGGAAGGAGTCCTTTTCCAAATTGACAAACTGTTGGGATGAGCCAGCATCACTGAGTATGAAAAACCAGCTCCAGGCTTTGATGTGGTTTAGATTCTCAAATATTAAAAAAAAAAAAAAAAGATTCTCAAATATTGAAAACAATTAGAAGGCCTCAATGTGTTGTGCTCAAAATAAGTTAAAAAAAAAGACCAATACCAAGACACAGTCTGAAAAATATTTTTCTATTGTTTTGAAATAATTATAGATTTACAGGAATTAGCAAGGATAGTAGAAAGAAAAAAGAGGGGTCCCAATTGTTCACAATAGCTACATCTTATATATTACAATATCAAAACCAGGGAATTGACATTGGCACAATGTGTGTATAGATTTATGCCATTTTATCACATGGGTAGTTTTGCGTGACTACCACCATAATCAAGATATATAACTACTTTATCACCACAAATATCTCTCCCTTGCTACCCTTATATAGTCATAGTCACCCCCTACCCTTCACCACCTGTGACCCCTGACTATTGCTAATCTGTCCTTCATCTCTAGCATTTAGAGAATATTACATAAATAGAACTATAGAAACATCTATTTGTAACCTTTTGAGATTAGCTTTTTTCACTGAATATAATATCCAGGAGATCCATCCAAGTTGCTGCATATATCAATAGTTTGCTGTTTATTGCTCAGAGGTATTCCATGATACAGATACACTACGATTTATTTAAACATTCACTGATTGAGGGATATGGCTGGTTCTTGCTTTCAGTTCTTAGCTATTGTGAATAAAATTGCTATGAACAATTGTGCATAGGTCTTTGTGGGACATATACTTTCACTTCTCTGGGATAATTGCCCAGGAATGCAATTGCCAGCTTGTATGGTTAAGTATATATTTAGTCGTTATTTTTGTTTTTCAAGAAACTGCCAAACTTTCAGAGCAACTGTACCATATTACATTTCCATAAGCAATGTGTGAAACATCCAGTCTCTCTACATCTGCACCAGCAATTGGTATTGTCACAGTTTTACACTTTAGCTGTTCTAGTAGGTAGATAATGATATATCATTTTATTCTCCATTTGCTTTTCCCTAATGGCTAGTGATGTTGAACAAACATCTTTTCACATGATTATTTGACATTCTTACATCCTCTTTAGTGAAATGTCTTTCTATGTGTTTACTCATTCTCTAATCAGATTATTTAAATTTCATGATGTCAAATTTTGAGAGTTCTTTACATATTCTCAATATGTAGTCAGTTTTTTGTCAGTGATTTGGAAATATTTTCTCCCAGCCCATAATTTCTACCATAAATGTGCTAATTTGGAAGCTTACATGTACTACTAAAATTCAACAATAACCACAGCAATTGTTTTGAACCAAGCCCAGCAAAAGATTTTTGGAGGAAGGAGAGTTTTTGTCACTAAAATTACTTAAAATGCCTGCGGATGGTGATGAAAAGCTGACCAAAGGTAGTTGATTTATCATTGTTTTCAAATTGTCCGTAGACAGCACTTCTTCATGCTTACCCTTGGTTTACTCTGCTCCTACTACCCTGTCCTGGTATTCTATGGCTCCAAAAGCCTGAGAGATTATCAGGCTTTGTGATACTCTCAGGGTAAGAAAATTCACTGTAGAGGACTGTACAGTATGTCATATGGAAAATCATAAAGTATATAATCCTTAGATGTCTCTTGAAAAAAAATACTTGAAGATGCATTCCAGCCAATAGAAAGGATTCAAAATTATAAATTTAAAAATGTGGAAGTTACAAATTTGTGTCCTTCCTTAACCAGTGTGGACCAGTTATATATTAGTTCAGAAGAATTCTTCAGTTCAAGGAGTAAACCAGGTCCCAGAGCAATTCACTACGTTTTTCTTCTTTCACTTCTAGTCATTTCTATGTATCAGTAAATATTTTGTTCTGATGCACACCCTTGCCTCACAGTTCAGATGTTAATTCTCACTGTGTCAGATCACCATTGAAACACCAACCTGTTGTATCTATTCTGACCCAGTGATCAGTAGTTAAGCTGCAACACTGCTGATGTAGGTCAGGAGATCTAGGAAGCAGCCCTGAGATGGAGATTGCAGAACATTTATTAGGAAATTCTCTTAGGAACAAAGCTAGAATAAAGGATGAGAAGAGAGGACAGAGCAGAAAGGGCAGTTGAGCAGCAGTGCAGCTGCCATAAGATGTTTTGCTGACTCCCAGGTTCACCATTAGCTAAAACCGGTGCCCTTTGAGTTGGGCAGCAGGACCTCCCATTCCATTCCCATATTGACTGGTTATTGAACCCAAGCTGCTCTGGGAAAGGAAATCACTTTGGTCCAGGTCACTCTCCATAGCTGGGAGCATTTCCAGAGTGGTCTGAGGACTGAGGTAAGGGTTCTGGGCAGGCGCACTCCCAGCAACTACAGACTTAGACCTTTCCATTTTGATTAGGCAACTGGGCAATATAGTGCAGCATGCGCTACAACTCTGCTCCAGAATCACTGACTTTTTTCATTTCCCATCACAGAAGCAAGACTTAATTAGTGGCCAAAGACCATTGCAAACTTTTAAAAAATGGTTATATATATATTTAAAATTTATATTTTCCATTTTTTCCCTTAAGTTTTTATTTTAATTTCAGTTTGTTAACATTCAGTGTTGTATTTGTTTCAGAAGTACAATATAGTAATTTAACAGTTCTGTACATTACTCAGTGCTCATCACCCCAAGTGCCCTCCTTAATCCCCATCACCTATTTAACCCATCTCCCTACCCACCTCCCCTCTGGTAACTATCAAATCGTAAAATTAATATATAATTAACTGAGTTAAAAACTTTTTCTTAATTAGGTAAAGTCCCAGTACCACATCCATTGACAGTCCCACATTCATTGACAGATATTTTCCCTTTTGGCCCTCTTTATTTCTAGGATCTGTGATTATCCCTGTGTTAATTATGTTTAAGATTAGTTTACATAATATGAGGTCAGTAGTATTTAAAAAAAAAGTCTAGAACAAAATCAAAGAATAAAATCATCAGAATTTATGGGACACCTGGGTGGCTCAATGTTTGAACGTCTTACCTTTGGCTCAGGGCGTGATCCTGGAGTCCCAGGATGGAGTCCCACATCGGGCTCCCTGCATGGAGCCTGCTTCTCCCTCTGCCTATATCTCTGCCTCTCTCTCTGTATCTCTCATGAATAAATAAATAAAATCTTTAAAACAAATAAAATCATCAGAATTTAAATTATTTCTGGGAGATGGTGTTATGAAAAATATTCACTTCCTGCATTATGCTATTTTACATTTCTAAATTTTGTAAAATGTACATATATTAGTTTTTGAAATTCAAGGAACAAATGTTATTACTATATAATTGCAATTGAGTTAATAAAAAAAATAAATGAAATAAAAATTTGGAAGAAAATGCAGAAAACTCTTAATAATGAAAACAACCAGGCATTCTTTGTTTTTTAAATTTTCTCTGTATTTTCCAAGTGAAACTTCTAATGTCACTTCATTAAAAATGAGTTTTCCTTGCATCACTGATAAATTCTCTATCAAGTTAAAGACTCCTCCTATTGCATGAATATTACAAAGTTTTCTTTAAAACATAAGAATATTTGTTGTTATATTTTTAAAAATTCGTATTTATTGAGGGACACCTGGGTGGCTCAATTGGTTAAACATCCAACTCCTAATATCAGCTCAGGTCTTAATCCCATAGTCATGAGTTCAGGCCCTAGGTTGGGTTGGACAATGGGTGTGGAGCCTCCTTTTTTTTTAATTTTTAAAGATTTTTAAAAGATTTTATGTATTTATCTGAGAGAGTAAGAGGGAGAGAGAGAGAGCACAAACAGAGGAGAGGCAGAGGAAGAGGTAGAAGCAGACTCTCCACTGAGCAGGGAGCCCTACATGGGGCTCAATCATAGGACCCTGGGATCATGACCTGAGCCAACTGAGCCACCTAACCACCCCAACCTTGTTTATTTTTTAAAACAATATATTTTCATTTCCAAAAGTCTGTAAGTTCATTTACTAATTTCTTTTAAAATCAAGAATTATAAAGGACTTAAAAAAAAGATCCACATGATGAAAGTTTGAAATAGATGGAAGGCTTTTTTATGCACATGACTTCTACATTTTGGAATATTTTTGAAAATGTTTTTGCAGAACAAAATCAATTATGAATGTTCCACAAGCATATGAAAAGAATGGGCATTCTATGTTGAATGGTACCATAGGTATATGTTCAGTAATTATAGATAATAAACACAGATAAATAAATAAATAAATAAATTATAGAAATAAATATAGAAAATAAATAATAAATGACTAAATTTTTCTATAATTTTATTTATTGCCACCATGACCTACCAATTTTTAAGACAGTTAATTATTTCTCTGCAATTTTGATTTGTAAGATTTCTTTGTGGTTTTTAACAATTTTCTGTTTTCAGCAGTATATAATTCAGAGCATAAAATTTCATGATTTTTATGGCTTATAATTTTTTAAACAAGAAGGAGCTTTTGTTTTGTTTTTAAGCCATCTTAACCCAGAAGTCTCTGCCTTATTATCTAAATGGAAATACATACATGCTCTAATATAAACCAGTATATTATAAAAATATTTTACAGTATAAAAGAGGGGATGTGAGGGGCAGTGGAAAGGAAATGGAGCCTAAAAGTGGCAACTGGGGAGGTGGATGTTCCAATGTGTATCTCTGGTGATGCAAAGGAAAGAGCAAAATGAGAGAGAAAAAAAAAAACAGCACAAGAAATGATGCCTATCTAGGATATAGATCCATTCTCATTCAACAGCATAACACAGATAAGTGAAAACATCTCATAAGAAGCTACTGCTAGTTGTCCATAATCTATGGTGACGTGGAAAGAATGGAAGATCATTAAGGATTCAAGGATTAAGGATTACCTATTAAGGATTCAGGGAAGATCGTTAAGGATTCAAATATGAATCAGTCCACTCATTTTGAATTTGGGCATGTTACAGTATTTCTATGACCTTTCATTTGCTTTGCAATGAATGGAAAAAATGATGCTTTAAAAGGGGGGATGAAATGAGAACCAAGACAGTGTTCCTAGCCTGATGCCTAGAACATGAGAGGGGCTAAGGGAATATTGCTAATACATAAGGTTTTGTTGAGAAGTCCTAACTCACTGGAGTATAAATGTAAGTTTTAATTTTTTTTCCTGAAAATTATCATTACTTGGTATTGCTCAATAGCTGAAATTGCTTCTTTCATCATATTGGTTATGAACATAGTACCTCCTCTCCTGTGTTGATTATGTGTCGTTTTATAGCACATACATTCCCCTAAACATAAGTCATTTGCCTTTCATGATCTGATGGTGACTTCCAGTTATTTTCTTCCTTTTGTTAGTTCACTACTATTTTCATTTTTTTTTCTGCTTTAGCACTTATGGTTTATCATTTTAATGTCTCTTGTACATAGACCCCAAATTCTCTTGCATCTCTGTATTTTCTCTATATCTATCTGACAAAGCTGCAAACCCAAAAGGACCAACAATATTTTTATTTTGGCCCAGACACAAGTGGCTGTGAACTGCTCGTATAATACCTAAGTTAGGGAGGATGGGAATCCTCTAAATCCTCTGAATCACTCAAATTTATTTTTAGCAGCCTCAAGTGGGGCAAATTCTCCAACAAATCTATCCCTTCCCCTACTGAGCTTGACAGCCCATCCTCTACAACAAATATTTCAAGCATTCCATCTTGTCTTCAAACTACCAGCTCATGCTAATTACCCCTCACCCTTAGCATCTGGCTGCACCTCCAAAGTCAACAAGAAAGAAAGAAACACAGAAAGGGAAAGGAAAAGAAAGTCCAGGGGAGGAGAGAGAAAGGGAGAAGACAAAAGGAATGGAAGAAAAAGGAAGAAAGAATTTCTCAGACAGGAGCTATTTCATCTTCCTGCCATCAAACCTGTATGTCCACCTTCATGTATATGCCACCAATGTCCTCCTTCCTATAAAAGAAAGTGATGGGATGTCTCTTCCACCTAAGTGGATTCTCTAAGGAGAATCACTCAAAGTGAGGTGTGAAGACATTATGGCCTCTCTTTCTTGAACCATTCTTCTCCCTCAGATTCTCTGACACCACAACTATCCTTTCCCTCCTCTTTGTATTTCTCTTTTTCAAAGTCTTTTTAGCCTCATAGTTGTCCTATTATGTTTTGAAGGGCCTAGATTTTTTCCTGTCACTGTCTTGCAAGATAATTTCATAATCTATTAAGTGACAAAGCCATGCAACTTTTCTTTCTAAATATATTTTGAATGTGTCAGCTTTGCTCCACTTCTACCGCTGGAGCCTGTGTTCAACTGACTTAAAATGGCCACCTGAGTGATTCCTAACGACCTCTATTGACTCTTTCTAATCAGTTTCCACACTGTAGTTTAATGTGCAATTTTGAAAATTCAAATTTTCTCATGTCATTTGAACACTTAAAACCTTGCTATGGTTTCATGTGCCAGAACTGTTAATTATCCCCCAGAACTCATCCATTATTAATAGGACCCTCTCCAGCTTTCAACAGAGATTCAACAGGGAACAAGCCTGCATAGCTAGTGACTCTGTCTCCTCACCTCTTTGTAGCTGAGTGTGGCTAATGTGGGATGAGTAAAAGTGATGGGAGTGACCTCTGGCTCCTGTAGGAAGCTTCATGCCCTCTACTTATTTCCTCTTCCTCCTCCCCCACAGGAGCTGCCTTGGACTCCGAGATGGGGGCCACTTGTGAAGGATGGCAGAGCTGCTCCACCACTTTAGATTGCTAAACTCTGCTTGTTATAGGAAAGGGAAAGACCCACAATACAGAAGGAGAGAGAGAGAGTTATTTTCTTATTCAAAGAGTTATTCAACAATACTCTTACCATTGCACTTAGAGTAAAAGGCAAAATTCTTAATGGGGCCTGAGAAGCCCTGGGTGATGGGTGATCTTTCTGTTCTGCCTACCTCTTCATTTCCCCTTTTACTTCTTTTCTTCTCATTCCCTATATGCCAACTCTCCTGGACTTCTTTCAGTTTTTCAGAGATGCTGAACTCTTTTATGCCCAAGGCCCTCACACCTTTCATTTGCTGTCAGCAATGTTCCTCCCTCTGCTACCCCTTGTATTGTCTTATTAACAACTAACTCTTTTCAGATTGTTACCCTAAGTAATTTTTCTTAAGCGATTCATGTCCCCTACCCCCCAATCTGGCCACTACTCCAAAGAATTGAGTCATCTTCTCACAGCTAAGTGATCCGATACCACTTTAATCTTGTCCTTTATTTGTTGTGAAATATTTTTTTCTTAAAAAAAATACAGTACATATATACTATACATGTAAATTGGTTTCCTGGATCCAATTTTTTTTTTAAGATTTTGTTTTTTTATTTGAGAGTAGGAAAAACAGCTAGAGCATGAGTGGGAGGGACAGGGGGAGAGAGAATCTGAAGCAGACTCTGCACTGAGTGTGGAGCCTGATGCGGGGCTCAGTCTCATGACCCTGAGATCATGACCTGAGTTGAAACCAAGAGTCAGATGTTTAACCAACTGCACCGCTCAGGCACCCACTGGATCTAGTTCTAGCGCACATGTATGTGTGTTGATTATGTGTAGTTTTATAATACATATATTCCCCTAAACATAGGTTACTTAGTTTTACATGTGTGTGAACATTATAAATAGGTTGCCTTGTTGTCTGTGTTCTATTTCTTGCTTTACTCATTATTATGTTTTTTGAGATATTTCTCAAAACATATTATTATGTTTTTTGAGATATTTCTGTGCTAACAGGTGGACACTATTTCATTCATTTTCCATTTATTCCCACATATGTCCGCTAATAGAATTTTAATATTCTATGTCATAACTCTACCACAGTTTGTTTATATATTCTTTTGTTTATGGATATTTGGCCTATTTCGGTTATATGCACAAACACATGTCTATGTTACATATATATGTATATATTTATATGTTTGCATATATGTACAAATTACACCTATAGCTGTCATGAATACTTTGTGTATATATATATATATATATATATATATATATTTTTTTTTTTTTTTTAAATAAGTTGCTTCTTAGTCTATTTGTGTTTTCTTTTTTAAGCCAGGAGCCACCAGCCCAGGAGAACTTTAAATTCATTTCTCTGCTTTGGAGATTTTATTTTATTTTTATTTATTTATGTATTTTCAGTGTAAAAAGGTTGGTTTTACTAAAGCACAGGGACAACATCTGTGGGCAGAAAGAGCTGCCTCTGCTTGGGAGATTTTAGATCACAGAGGTAAAATGATTTTCAACCTCAATTATGCACAAGGATTAGATTGTAACTAAAACTTTTCGAGGAAAACTTTTTTTCCTGTTAAAGCCAGGACAGATTTTTGTTTTTTGTTTTTGTTTTATGTTTCCCTTTGAAGGGCCCCTTTTTAAGACTATAAAATTGCTGTTGTTTTCTTTGGAAGAATCTCAGGTCTTAATTTGATTTCTACAGTGAGAAAGGAATGGGTTTATTATCTGTCATAAATCTCTAATCTGGTTCCTTTGGTAGTTAGCATTGTAATTCCACCTGGAGTTTTGATACCAATTGATTTAATATAAGCAGCCTGCTGGCCTTTGTTACCATATTCCTAAAGACATTGTTTTAAACTCTGGCTGTCTTCATATTTAAATATATTTAAATTTACTCCCTGCTGGATTAATGGTTACATTTTCAAATACAGTGTTCAAGAGTTCTGTGTAGACCAAAAAACTTGAACACACAAAAACATGATCTTAACCTTCAACAATACAATGAAATGTGATTGTTCAGTTTCCAAAAAAATGCCCCTTTTGGTGTTGTTCTTTGTTTTTAAATTTGTTTTTAGTGATCCAAGCTTATGATGATGTATCATATTTTATCTTAAACATTCTTTCAAAATAAGAAGCAAAATGTGAACAATTAAAAAAAAACCCATAGAACATCAGATTACATTTTTGTAGGGAATAAAACACCCCATTTTCTGGTCATTAAAAGCATGCCAGAGTGGAGTGGGAATTGGGTATGTTAAAATCTTTGAAAGACTTGGAGTTCAAGCTTAGATGGGCAGGGACAATGCTATGCATTAGTCAAAATTACATTCAAGACCAAACAGTATTCTTGCTAGGTGCTGCGTGTGGGAGGAGTAGGGACTCGAACCAGTCTGGCTTCACATATTGCCTGTACTGCTTACTAGCTCTGTGATCATATTAGACCTTTCAGTTTTCTCGTCTGCAAATGGAGGATAATAATACTAATCTCACCGGATATTTATGAGGATTAATTGAAATAAGAAATAGAATAAGGCCTGGTACACAATAGCTATCAATAATAGTTATATGGCTTCCCCATTCTAGCAACCAAACCACATCATTTTATGAAACAGAGAAATCAAAGAGGCTTTGTAATACTATAGAGATTGGATGATGAAGCTTAGATAAATAATAGTTTTTAATTTTTATATTTCACAGTCACTGTAATATAGATACAATTTACAATTTGTTTAGGATGGTATTGTATGTTGACTGACTGACCAAATAAAGACTAAATGTTTCTTAATGTTGAATAATATTTTTTTTCTCGTGGACAATAGCCCTTTGGGAAGAAAATAAAATAGCTGGAAATCTACCTAATTTTACTGAACTAGAGTTCCATTTGATTAAAGATTTAAATGTCAAAAATAAAAAAGACATAAAGATGTTGGAAGAGAGCAGGCATAAATTTTTTAATATAATTTTTTAGTGAAGGCAATTTGGCTATGTAGCACATAATGTCTAGACACCACAATGGGTAAAACATTAAATCTGACAAAATAAAAATTTAAAATTTGTATACTGGATAAATAAAATTCAAAGTGAAGTAACAAAAGGAGAGCATATATCCTATTGGCAGGATATATGACAAGAAAATGGCAATTGGTACACAAACAGCTCCTACAAATAAATTTAAAAAAAAGCAATGTAACTTTAATATTGGCCAAAATAATATGAATTGACTTTATAAACATAAATACAAATAATGTGCATATTTAGAATGATTTATAAGTTACTTTGATATGAAAAAATATGTAAAGAATTTTTATTGCAAACTTCCATTTATGCAAAGAAAAAATATATAAATGTTAATATAGTATATATATTAGATATATTTCTAGAAAATAGCAAGAAAAAACATTGGGAGCTGAATTAGGGATATGAATATGGAATAGCAGGAAAATGGGAGTAAGTTTTTTGACTTTTGATTCAATGTTTTTCTGAACTTATACTCCTGTATGTTTTACTGTAATTTAAAAAATTAATGCAGTTGAGATGATGACAAAATATATAAGTTGTAAGGACTAAAATTAAATATATGTCATTAGGAGGCAGCAGATAATTTTAAGTGTGGAAAAATGTGTCCTATGTGCATTGAAAAGGAACTGTCAAAACTTGACTTTCTTGGGATGAAATGACGCATTCATTGATTCTTAATGAGTTTTATTTTCCCCCAGACAAAGCCAAAGGAAGATCAAGAGCAGGCACCCACTTTGACTCAGCACGGAAACGGAGTCGAGCTGTCCTTTATCACATCTCTGGGCACCTGCAAAGAAGAGAAAAGAACAAATTGAAAATAAATAACGTAGGTGGTATGTGTGCACATTGTGAATGCGAGAACTTCCCTTGGTGCCAATATTTGATTCACTAAAGAAAAGCTCCAATTACTCATTTATTGGCTTTCCTAGATTTTTTTGCACTTTGGATTGTGCTTTCCTATAAAGAATAAACTAGGAAAGGTCAGCCATCATGAGGCAGTGCTTAATAGAAGTGCTTAATCATTGTGCTATCACAGCACAGAGATCAAAGTATTGCCATAGTCAGTACACTATGGTACAAGGGACGCTGTGAATGGGGACATATTGGTTACATTTTATGAACAAGATGAGGCACTAAGTCAAATTACACATTTGTAGTTTGTTGGTTAAAATTTCTCAAATTTAATTTTAGTTCATCTATTTGCACTTTATTTAATTTTACTCAATGCTGGACCATGAACCAAAGTCATTACTCCTTTTAAAAATTTTCATCGTATATGAAGCAGAGTTGGAAATTTCACACAAAGGAACATTGGAATTGAAATTCTATGCCTTATATCACACAGTTTTGCCAAAAGTTGTACTTTTAGTAAATGACGGTAGGGCTACTTTCTGAAACCTGGTACTTATCTGTCAAAAGCCATAGCAAATAACTGTGCTTTAAAAAGGTATCCTCTGCAGAGTTTTACATGTGAAATCTTACAGGATTTCACACTAATTTTATAACTGGTTCTTAGCACTGAAAGATGTCACTGAGAAACCCAGAACTCTATTTGGTTACCGATATTCAGAGATAATTTTTCAAATGCTGCTAACATCACTAATGTGCATTGTGGAGTCTTCAGAACATACATCTTTTGGGGTGTGTGACTATGGGACATAGATACAAATATTCAGAGTGCTGACTTGCCAATGACATTAGAAAAAGACACATCAAACAAGCAGAGCTATTTTGGAATCCATCTAGGTCCAGAAGTTCTGGGGTTAGGGACACAAGGGATTTTTTGGCATCTTATACTTTTTACATAGGAAGCTCCAGATTACATAATACACATGTGTATATATGCATGCACAGTCATGCCTCAGACATACAGTGTATCCACTTCTCGATAGTGGACAAAGAAAGATTCCTTAACCCAGAAGAGTAGGAGATCTGACAAGAAGTTCTACAAACCTAATTCTGCTTCACGTGATTTCTTTCTCAAAACCAGAAAGGACCATCACCTGTGGCTGGCTCTAGGACCATCATCTGTGCTGGTGCTGCTGACCTGGTAGCCATCACCATTAACAGTCACACACTGCTTAATTTGGCCTTAGTATAAAGATTTTCTGGGGATACCTGTGCCTTGGTGTCACATTGACTTCCTGAGAGCCCAGGGACAGACTTGAAAGAGCACACACCTCTTGATCTATGGATCCTTCCACTGGTTCCTATTTACATCCCCCTTCAGTTACTAAGCCAGCCTTAGTGACATTAAACAAGTTCCAGGAAGAAACAAAGGTAACCACATCTGGGCTTGATTCTATGCAGGTCAACCAACAAAGCACCTAAACAAATATTAGCCAGAGATTCTGTAATGCCGAAAGCTGACACTGTCTTCTACCCTTTAGTTGAAAATCATTTAAACATAGCAAGTATTACTAAGCTTCAAAACGTATTTGCTGAACATGCTGTTTTTCCCTTTAGACCCAACAAAGTACAGAACAGTACTTAAAAATCTAATTTAAAAAATCATAATGTTCACTGCTTAGCTGATTTGCTAAATTCCCAGTCATTTAAGAAATAAAAACATGAGGGGGAGCATTAAAATAATACCTAGTAAGTAAGGATGTCTAATCAACAAAGTGACTCCGACAATTTAGACAGTATCTTACTTCTAAAAGCAATGTGTAGAATCAAGACTGGCCCTGTTCACTATCTATTTTCAAGGAGAACAGAGTAGAATGGCTAAAGACAGCAGGAAGAGAGAAGGAAGAAGAGGAAAAAGTGACCTGGATCGTTTATCATCTGAGCAATCTGTTTTGGGGGAATTTTGGTTATAACAACATTTACACACACACAAATTCTCAATATTTTTTTACAACTCTTTGCTATTTACAAATCCGTTTTATTTACATCAGATTATTTGATTTTTACAGCAAGCCAGTACTAGATATGATTTTTGTTAGGTTCATTTTAATAATGGAAAAGAACTCATTCAAGATTTCAAAAGTAGAAGCAAAATGTGGAATGCAGCTGTGAATGGTCTAACTCAAAGCCACTGTGCTTTTGCCTTCTCTGATACATTTCTTATGGAATAGGAATATATGATTCATCCACAGGTAAATGAACTCATCAGGTCATTAGAAAGGCTTGAGAATCAGGATGTAACACCTTTTAGTCCTGGTTCTAATTGCCTGGTACATCTTAGAAAAGGTACTTAATTTCTGCTTTCTTTGATTTGTTATTCTATCAAGGACAATGTGATGATGCAAGTGTCTCTAATGCAAGGAAATGTAAAGATCATAAGAGCCTTGGGGCTTCAAAGGAGAGTGCTCTAAATGCCAATATTACCAGCTGCATACTAGTGTGGTCCTGGAAGGCAAGGTGAACAAGCAAAGGCTTTCCTGGGACTTGGTGCAGTGATTATAGAAACATCCTCCCATCTCTTTGCTCATTGGAAAGTTAGTTTCAAAGAAAAGTTACAAAACTGGTTTAGGAAACAGTTACCTTAGTTAGGCTTTGGCTTTAATTTATAATTCATAGAGGTTACACAGCTAAAACACTATTGGTACTAAAGAATATGCTTTGAAGTTAATAAATAATATATAACTAAAATTGAGAATAGTTGGTTACATTTTTCCTCAGGCAAACCCCATGTTTCAGGGTTATAAATAATCTTTTTCCCCAACTTGCTAAAAGCATACTTTCCAATTATAAGAAATTTTTTTCCATTCAAAAGATTTTTGATAAAACTTTACAAATCTAGTTGTGGGAGAAGAGAAGCATCCATTTTTTTACTCAGGTGAGTGTGTCACAATGTGCAGGATTTGAGATGAAAATCCCTTCACAATTTAAGCCTAATCTGAGGTATAATGAATTCTTAGTATCTTTTAAAATAATTTTAAGGAATATGTTTTAAGTACCCTATAAAAATGAAATAGTGTGATTTATTTTCTGACCTGTGGAGATAAATAATATATTGCTGACTTTTTGCTTCAGCATCACTAATGCTTCATGTAATCAGCATAATCCAAAGAAAATACTTCCTGAGTTTTCCCAATCCTCATTCCTAGAGCTGGCATCTCCCTCAAACAAGGTGAAGTTTTAATCTCTTTAAAATGATAGGAAACAACTACTTAAATGATAGGAAACAATTACTCAGAGAGAAATTGAGGTATTCCCCCATTCTCTGTTAATGTCTTATATTTGAAAAAAAAAATATATATGAGAATCCATCATGTCCTTCTTTAAACAGAAGTACTTATCAACCTTCAGGTGATTAATACCAACCCTAACTCTCTCTTCTCCTATGTAC
Organism: Vulpes lagopus; assembly: GCF_018345385.1. Taxonomy (NCBI): domain Eukaryota; kingdom Metazoa; phylum Chordata; class Mammalia; order Carnivora; family Canidae; genus Vulpes; species Vulpes lagopus. The sequence continues at coordinate 24,419,464 of NC_054842.1, read as the reverse complement.
CTGCCTAAACTTTAAATGAGAAGCCCAACAGGTAAACTTTGTTCTCCTCTTCCCAGTTTTATGCCAAAACCCACCCTTTAAACTTGTTTCTGGAAACCAGAGAATGAGGTAAAAGAGGCAGGTCAGGTATCAGGGAATTGAATGGAACTTAGATGCAATGGCAGATGGGTATCAAAGAACCATCTGGGAGTAGTGAAACAGTCCCTCACCATGAAATCCTGGCATTATAAGGCGCCTGTGTGGGTTGAGTGGGAATATTAACAGGAAATAGAAATGTGTTGGAAATGCCTACCAAGGAGAAATGTAAGATAAAGGGTGCATTACTATTAAGGTAGCAAAAATATTTGGTCACTAACAGTTACCACTAAAAAGTTAGGTATTACTGACCTTTCTTGAGTCCTCAAATAGCTTAGGAATCCCTGAACATTCCACATCAATTTTCCCTTTCCTTAATGTCTGAAACAAGAAAACATACTGTGACCTGCAAGTAACACATATTCCAAAACTTTTAACTGTTCACTTCATTCAACTTAACTTTCGAATTTAGGTTTCCATTACTGATCTTGTATTTCTCATTAATTGAGGTCAAAGCAAGGTCTGCAAGTATCTGGTCATAGGCTTGTCGAATTTCCACACATGTTATTGTTGGTTGGGCCTTCCTTTGCCTTATAGCAATAAGAATTGTTCATCAATTTGGACTGCTTTCAAAGTGAAGTGCTTTTGCAGCTATGAAATTCCAGCTATTCTTCTGCATTTCATTGGCTGCAGTGAACACTGCCTTTCTCATCCTATGACTTGAATAATTGTTAAGCAACCATTTCTTACTTTGCTATCTTAACAAGGGCTAGCTAGTGTCAGGATGAATCCATGCCAATCAAGGGTATGAGATATGGGTTCCCAACTTGAAACTTCACCAACAATTACAACGCAAAATGCAAGTAGTTAGCACAACCTGGTTATATTTTGGAAGAAATGTAAATTGCTGTTAACCATAGAATGTTGATCATATATCTCTATCCTTTCTGGGAAAAAAAAATGGTAACTTGATTATTATTAGAAGAATTTCAGTCATTTATACCCTTTAGGTAGTGTCATCTCAAAACTACAAGTATAAGGAATGTCCCCGTGACAATAGGAATATAAATGTATCTTTGTGTTTCCAGTGTGTATAGGATTATACTTGTAACTGTGGATGTTCATAGGCAACATTTTAGGAAATGATCTTTTTGTTCTTAATGAACAAAGTCTAGATTATTCACTTAACATTCATGAATAATCCTGTGTATTTCTGTTATTTATAACAAAGCTCTCTGCTCAATTTTAGTATATACATCTCTACTTTTTGCATCACCAACTTCTAAAAGTCACTTGTAAATACATTGGCCTTGTGTGGATGAATGATCCTCCTCACAGAAGTGTGTTTAAGGCTGTGTGATCCTTGCTTCTAATGTTGTGTCCCCTTCTCTCCTTTTTGTCTTTATCCACAGAATGTTTTTGTAGATAAACCAGCATTTCCGGAGTATAAAGTTTCTGATGCAAAAAAGTCCAAATTCATACTTTTGCATTTTAGCACTTTTAAAGCTGGCTGGGACTGGCTTATTCTGTTGGCGACGTTTTATGTTGCCGTGACCGTACCTTACAACGTTTGCTTTATTGGCAACGATGACCTGTCCACGACTCGGAGCACAACAGTCAGTGACATTGCAGTGGAGATTCTTTTTATTATAGGTAAGAACCAACGGCTGCTTTCCTAGAAGATTTGCATAAAGGAAGTAAGTGTGTTCCAGATTATTCTGACATGAATTTGAACTAAGATCCATTTGCATGGGCATGACTAAACCTCTGATGCAAATTTTGGAGAAGCACATATTTGGATTTCTGAAAATTGCCTCTTCCAGCTTTCTCACTGTTCCTTTAGTCAAACAGATCTAAGCCCATGTTTTGTGTTTCTATCCTTGTTTTGTCAAAAATAGACTAAAAAAGACTATTTTGTTGGTACTCTCACATCCATCATGATCTTAATTGCACAGGGTCAGAGATGGGGTTTGACAAGAACCCATCAGTGGTCTGATAATGGGCCAGTCTTGGGAATGATTCTCCATATCCTTCCATGCCTTTTTGGCATGTTGGTGGTTGTTGCCATAGGTGGCCTGGTTGCAGAATCAAAGGATTACATAAGCCTTACGGTCAATCAGGAGAAGAGGGAGTATCTGATTTTAACTTAAAAAGAGGCCCCATGGGATGCTTGCTAAGAATGTTTATCTCTAGAATATTGGGAACCTCAGCTGAAGCCATCTGTGCTCCACTCTTATAAGCATCTTCCTATCTCCCTGTCCCTTAAATCTTCATATGTTTAGACCAAATCCTAGCTCTTTCTTGTTCTTTCTAAGACAAATCCTTTATCTCCATTAAGGCTTTATCTCCATTGGCTCCCTGTAGAGGGGATGTTCGTGGGTGTGTGTGTGTGTGTGTATGTGTGGTTTTGTTTTGTTTCATTTCATTTTAATTCACAGGAAATTGGGAAGATAGTACAGAAATGTCCCTTGTCCCTTTCACTCATCCCTGTGGTGTTCTTGACTATCATTGGTAACCTGATACCTGCTTCTTTACATGGTTGGTCATGGTTATATAGGGCAACATCCTCATTGTAAAGATGAAAAAATGTTTGGAAAATGTTTCCAAGCAGGTAGGCGAACACAGGAATGAGAAATGGATCTTAAAGTTCAACAGAAGAAAATAAACGAGCCAGATCAAACCCTTATTTCAGTGGTGGTGGTACTTTTTTCTCTATGGAGCTGGTAAAGCTTTGGGGTCAGAGTGGATTCTCTAAATGAATGTTAGCACATTTTCTCTGGATGAGTTTGTATGCTCTTGGTGTGGCTTTGGCACCACTATTACCATTGCATTTACTGAGACCCCCCCTCAAAGCTATGTTAGGACCCCTGCTCCCACCCCAAAAGTGGTGGCTGTAGTATGAATAGACCACTAGATGGCAATGTTGTCTACCTGGGTAGCTTGGCAAAACTATAAAGTCAAGGAAATATATTTTAATTTTTTTAACTTAAACCATTCTTCACTGGGAAGATGTAACCATAGTAAAGAGATATAAAATCGCTGTTAAATGGCAAATAACAATATTCCAGCCTGTGAACAAATTGAGTGTATCCATATGCCAATCCATTGTTTTATATCCTTTTACTTTGTTAACCTTCCATGTCTTCTCCTACCTGCCCAAGATGCATGCACAAGTTAGCACTCTAAAAAGACTCCCTATGACATGTTCATAGTTTTCAAGAACTTGAGCAAGCAATCTACATGTCTATTATGCCTGAGTATCTGCTTAACAAATATTTCATATCATTACTATTATTATTATTATTATTATTATTATCAACTTTGTCATAGGGATATGGTTATATCTTGAACTTTCCACCCTTCCTTGTCCTTAGATATTTGAAATTCTAAGTGGTTACCACCACTTCTGTACTACATGCTCACTGGCAGATGATGATGTGTTTACACCAGAACTGACACTTATGAGAAAGATATTTTATACAATTTCGGAGCATTGACTTGGTTGGTTGGCTGCTTTCTTTAAGACTGCTTTCTTCTACTAAACCAAAGGAGTCTAGCTTGCCCCCTGCCAGTTGCCCCTATATTTTCTGTGTTCTTTGTGACTGACATTTCTGCTATGCTCAGGGCAGTAAGATATTCTTCTAAGTAGGCAGTACCCACTCTTTAACTAGCAGCATGACAAGGAAATGGAAATTCACTCCTGTTTTTATGCAGTTTGCCTTCTACAAAGATTAGTTTAGAATTTGAGATTTTGGCCTGCCAACAGTTTTGGAGTTATCCCAGCCTGGAATCCCCCTTGAATGACTAATTTTCATAAGGAGTAAAAACTTTACCACTCTTTGCTATTGTTATCTTCTTGCTCTATAAGTGAGTATCTACAATTTATTATAACAGATTTGGAAAAATAGTTGAAAACTTCTCAAAGTATGTTTCCCAGGACCTTTATTCTGTGACATATTTCACAAAGGTAACCTAAAAATGATCACTGAGAAATAATTCAAAATAGTAGGAATAAAAGAGTGCATAGCCTGTAATACTGTGTTTTTACAATACTAATTAGGCAGTGCTTGTACCATTTAATAGTTATTTAAGTTGGTAAGTGTGGCAAAATCTCTGTGTATTTAACATGTTTATTTTCTATTTAAAGATAGTGTTATTAAATTGACATCTTAAAATCAATTGGATCAGAACTGTTAAGAAGTACTTTAAAGAGATTTGGGAAGGAAAGGCTTTTGTATAGCAAAACATGATACTTTCAAAACATTTTCTTATTTGAACCACTCTACAAATGTAAGATGATGTGATTTTTTTTCTAAATGAGGAAAATTAAGTATTCCATAAAAAATATATATATAGTCAAAATGAAACTTGGAAGATAATATATCTCTTTTGGTGATTCAAAATGCACATTAGCTTTATAAATTCTCTGAGAAATTCAATGTTAAAGAAATATTTAAATGTGATTAAACCAGCACCTTCTAAAGATATTTTTACTTCTGAACTCTCTTCTCTGGGCTGTTTAATAATACTCTTTTGGGAAGACTGACTTAAAAATATTCTTCCCTGATAAATTCACAATAAAGTATCTGAATGTTATTATTCTAGTAAAACTATAAATATGAATGGTGAGCTTGAATCTCTCCCAACTACTCTCTTCATTTTAAAATAAATTTCTTTGTAAATTACATTAATACTTTAGGATCAATAGGGCACAAGGTTTGTTTGTAAGTTACAAAGTGGTTATAAAATTACTTTTAGTTTGAAAACCATCATGTATAATTTATCTGCTGTCTCAAAGCCTTACAGAAACTTACAATGAGAACTGACCTACTACTAATTTATCTAATCCAATCTTTCTTACTTTATGAGTGGGAAACTGAGCCTTCGTGATATGCCCAAGGCCCTGTAATGAATTGGTGACACACTCAGGTTTCCTGGTTGTTGTATCAGGTTTCTTAAGAATAGATAACCAGGGCAGCCCGGGTGGCTCAGTGGTTTAGCGCTGCCTTTGGCCCAGGTCATAGTCCTGGAGACCTGGGATCGAGTCCCACGTCAGGCACCCTGCATGGAGCCTGCTTCTCCCTCTGCCTGTGTCTCTACCTCTCTCTCTCTCTCTCTCTCTCTCTCTGTGTGTGTGTGTGTGTGTGTTTCTCATGAACAAATAAATGAAACTTCTTTTAAATGCTTTAAAAAAATAGATAACCAATATGATTCCATTTTCTGAAAAATTCTACTCAGCTTGCTTTCTTTTATTCATAGCAATGAGGCAGAAAATGAGAAAAAGAAGTGCCAACTTCCTTTTCTTTCTTCCATGAATGCAGAAATTAAGAGTTTTAATCTCTGAAATCTTGGTGGCAAAAATTGTGGTATACCCATAGGTCCAATAATCACTTATCCCATTTCCTTCTCAAAACCCAAAAGGGGGATGCCTGGGTGGCTCAGTGATTGAGCATCTGCCTTCGGCTCAGGTTGTGATCCCAGAGTTCCTCAATCGCGTCCCACATCTGGCTCCCTGAAAGGAGCCTGCTTCTCCCTCTGCCTGTGTCTCTGCCTCTCTCTTTGTCTCTTATGAATAAATAAACAAAATCTTAAAACAAAACAAAACCCCAAAAGAACTCAATTTTGTGCAAACAGCAGTATCCCGGACCCAGGGAATGAATTATGAGAATTCCAAGCCAGTGATATTTCCTATCCCCTTAAAATATGTGACCAATTCTATCCAATAGGATATATAGAGATGGTTTCTATGGGGCCTTTTGGAAATTATGTTTTTACCCTGAAAAAAGCAGAGAGACATACAGGGGAAAATATTTGTGTCCTTATTCCTTTCTTTCCCATAGGATGTGTGGATAGAAGGGTATGATATATTGTAATTACTGCAGCCGTCTTTAATCATGAGGAGTGACATAGGGAAGAAGATGTGGACTCCTTGATGAGTGATATAACAGTATTTCTGTTATTGGGACCACTGTTAATTGGATATTTTGTTATTGATAGCTATATCATCCTAAATTTTTTTTTCAAAACCACTCTCTTGTCATCTTTGATTCCTTACACTAGGCCATTTCAGAGGTTCAATGATAAATCCCTCCCTGAGGAACAGAATGCTCTTTTTTCTGTTTGTCATTCCACTGTGAGCCTATCTAGGTTGTGGTTTGCACATACTTCTTATCAGCTGTTATAATCACAATGGCTTAGAATCATAGGCTATGCCATAAAGCTGTAACTCTGACTTGGTTTCTCTGGGAATCCTCAGAAAGCTAAAGGTCAAAGGAAACATGGTATGCAATTGTATTTTCTATTTACCTCATATTCCCCTTAGTCATAAAAAGACAGTTGAAAGTCACGGGGGATAAATGGCAATCATACCTTGTGTAGACCATACTGGCCAGGACTGAACATCTAGCATCCTTACTACTCACCACAGACCACCAATGCTCCCAGTTATTATGACAACTGAAACACCCCATACATATTCAAAAGGTATTTTTTCCTTGATGTTATATTTTTAAGGTTATACTTTGTGCTGATTTAGGTAGTTCTGTTTCACTGGTTCTCAGTGGGCACAGAATCACACATAGGAACTATTTTAGAAATATGTAGGTTTGACTTTAATTCACTAATCAGCACTACCATCATTTGGTGTTTAATGCTTTTAGATCACAATTTACTTATCTACAAATTATTTCACCCCAACTAATGAATAGAATTCCCCTACATGTAGTATGTCTTCTGAGCATATATTTATATTTTCATTTCTGGTTATTTTATTTTTTCTCCTTTGTGATGCTTTATTAATTAATGCTTCTTTTCACTCACATGTCACCAAATTTTGCTATCTCAGAATCTTTACTTCTTCCTATCATTCAATTATTATTATAACCTTGTGACATAATTGAAGCAGGTGTATCTGTTTATAAATAGGAAGGAGAAGAGGGAAAACAGAAAGCAGTTTATCCAAGAACTAGCTGATTATTGACCAAGCTGGGACTAAAACCCTAAAACCAACTTGTAAAATGGGTAGTAGCATTATTATGAGCAAATACTCACTGTTTAATCAGTACTGATAAGAATTGTCAGTAATGTCACCAAGCTTCTATCTCTTCAGTTTGTTTTACTATCCACTCTTTTTCAGAAAACAAGCACTCTTTAATACAAACTGAAACTTCAGCTAATCATGGGAATAAGGTAGACCAGAACATTCCATATCCCTTAACTTTCAAGAACACAAGTGTCTGGGGGCTCATTTACCACTTAAAGGATCTAAGGCTTTTATAGCTACTTCTACAAGTTTGCCTTAGCATCCTTTTAGAAAGGCTGAGAGAAGGTCTCTTACATCTACTTAAGTCAGGCATTCTTTATCAGCATTGATGTGACCACAAATAATCATCCCAGGTGTGTCTCTAATCTTCCATCAGAAATGTAGAAACAGGAAGATAGCTGATCTTCATTTCAGCTCCTCCTCCTTTTTCCTGCCCTGCTCTGATGAGACTGAAAGGTACTAGCTGGGCTTCCAGTAACAGTTTAGAAGAAAGTCATTAGCTAAAGGCTTACTCACTAGCTTTAGAGTAATGGAGACTTCTCTCTGTTCAACAAACTCATAATTTTACTGGATCTGCATTCAATTTCTTTTTTAAAAGATTTATTTATTTGAGAGTGATAGAACAGGGAGAAGTCCAGAGGGAGAGAGAGTCTTTTGAGCAGACTTCACACCTGAGCATGTAGTCCAAATTCAGGACTCGATCTCATGACCCTGAGATCACAACTTGAGCCAAAGCCAAAAATTGGATGCATAACTGACGGCACCACTCAGAGGCCCCTGTGTTCAATTCCCAACAATATTTAGATATGTGTTTGTTTTATAGAACTTCTTCCCAAATCCATCTTTGTTGTGCATAATCTTTATCAATATGCCTTTTCCCATGTAATGTAGAACTGAAGAATAATGTTTTTATACCATTCAACTGCAGTTTGTTGCTGTGATAGAAATTCAAGCCTCAGATGAAATACTTTAATTCTTGGGGCACCTGGATGGCAGTCGGTTAAGCAACTGCCTTTGGCTCAGGTCATGATCCTGGGGTCCTGGGAGCTCAATTGCTGAGCGTCTCCCTCTCACTCTGCATCTCTCCTTGGCTTGTGCTCTCTCTCTCTCAAATAAATAAATAAAATATTTTTTTAAAAGAAATATGTTAATTCTTTCAGCATTCTTGCGTGTCTTTTTCCTTTAGGATGAAATATATAAATTTCAGTGGAACCTGAAAAACTATAGACATTTTATTGCTATTTCATTGCACAAGCCAAGCCCAGCTTAGAGTCATTTTCCTGAAAATTTCAAACAAAGATATGTCATTTTCCAATTTAATCAGATGACTGATATCAAAGCTACAGACTTGGATACTGAAGGGAAAGATTTCTAACAATAAATAAAGTCAAAATTTTGTGGTGATGAGGGAATTCAAATAAATTTTACCATTAAATGCTCTGGGTATCCTGGTATTCCCAGACTACATATTTAAAAGGCTTGAGTAGGCATTCATTTGTCTCTTAATATGTGAGTTCCTCCCTCCTCTCTTCTCTCCCTCCATCTGCCTCATTCTTCCTCTCCTGCCCTTCATGTATGTTCTTTCTCCTGTTCTCTCGCCTCCTTTCAAATGGAAACCTACACAGCCAATTACACCTGTATCTGCACCCCCACATCTCTATCCTTCACATTGATCTTGGATTGAGTAAGAGAGTCTCTTAATAAGGAGAATTCAAGGGCAGCCCCGGTGGCACAGCGGTTTGGCGCCGCCTGGAGCTTGGGGCATGATCTTGGAGACACAGGATCGAGTCCCACATCGGGATCCCTGCATGGAGCCTGCTTCTCCCTCTGCCTGTGTCTCTGCCTCTCTCTCTCTGTGTCTATGAATAAATAAAATCTTAAAAAAAATAAATAAATAGGGAGAACTCAAGATGGCATTTATAGACATGGCTCAGACCTTTGCCTCATGTGGGCATTTTTAACTTGACGACAAGAATATCCCAGTCTCTACATTCCCAGATAATACATCTGGAGAATTGAATAAATGGAATGTGTTGTATCGAGCATTAACCATTAACTGGACATGAATCAATCAGTACCCACCTGACTACTGACCAGTTATTTTCTGGTGAATAAATTTAAGCCTAAGGATACAACAATAATTAAACAGTAACAACAACCAACCAACCAAACAAACAAACAAAAGATTATTTGCCACTTTAGAACCCCACAAAAGTGTAACATACCCAGTGTCTTATCTCAAAAGTGGAGAGATTTTGCTTGTCAGAATGCCTTGGGGGAAAAAAGAGTGCATTGAAAAGTAAAATACTATTGTCATTGTTGTTATTGAGAGCTCCCAAATAAGTTGTCTTAAAAATACTTACTACAGCACCTGGGTGGCTCAGTCAGTTAAGTGTCTGCATTGGGCTCAGGTCATGATCCCAGGATCCTGGGATCAAGCTCCACATCAGGCTGTCTGCTCAGCAGGGAGTCTGCTTCTCCTTCTCCCTCTGCCCCTCCCCTGCTCCTGCTCACTCTTCTCTCTCTCTCTCTCTCTGTCTCATAAATAAATAAATAAATAAATAAATAAATAAAATCTTTAAAAAAAATAAATGAAAGTACCTACTCAAGCACTTAAGCAAAGACTAAAATTGCATTTATTTTTGCAAATAAACTGTCAGTTTCATTGTTGCTTCTTTAGGCTTTTCAGAATAAATAAAGCTAAAACTTTCTTTAGGGGTAGTTCACTCTTTTTTGTATGGATGGTTGCATCATTTTATAATTGAATTATGTGGAAAGATTTTAAAGTTCATGTAAAATGGGCATATAGTAGTTTTTCAACCCTGGCACTATTGACATTTAGATTATGTTAATTACATAAATTTTAAGGTAGGAACAGTGGAGAAACAAATGGTTCTCATTCATACCCATCCCAGCATAACTACTGCTTCCACATTCAATCTTTCTGGCTGCTCTTTTCCCTGTTTATTTTCATGTGGTTTTGATCATAGTCTACACAAATTTTGGTGACTTTTTTTTCACATAAGATTTTAGTGTAAGTATCTCTCTGTGTTTTGTAAGTATTTATAAACATTTAATAGTTGCATAATATTCCATTATATAAATGAACTATTATGTTTACTTAACCATGTCTTGGGATCCCTGGGTGGCCCAGCGGTTTGGCGCCTGCCTTTGGCCCAGGGCGCGATCCTGGAGACCCGGGATCGAATCCCACATCAGGCTCCCGGTGCATGGAGCCTGCTTCTCCCTCTGCCTGTGTCTCTGCCTCTCTCTCTCTCTCTGTGACTATCATAAATAAATAAAAAATTAAAAAAAAAAAAAAAAGAAAGAAAGCCCACCTGACTTGGAATTAGCAGCGCAGTCATCAGAAACCAGTTTCAGCTGTGAAATGGAGATGAGAGAACCCACCTTTCAGGAAAACTAAAAATAATAAATAATTAATGACAATGAGCACCCTGCTAATATAAATGCAAATGTCTGCTTAATTTACATGCAAATGGTCTTTAAAAAAAAAAAAACCATGTCTTAATTGTTACACATTTAAGATGTTTTTTGCTACCTAAAAAATTATAATTAACATCTCTGTGAAAAATATATCTATTTTTTAAACTATTTTTTAGATTTATTTATTTATTAATGAGAGATACAGAGAGAGAGACAGAGAGACAGAGAGACAGAGACACAGGCAGAGGGAGAAGCAGGCTCCATGCAGGGAGCCCGACGTGGGACTCGATCCCGGGTCTCCAGGATCCCACCCCAGGCTGCAGGCGGCACTAAACCGCTAAGCCACCGGGGCTGCCCCAAAATATATCTATTCACTAACTAAACAAACATATGTCAAATGCCTGTTGTTTGCTATTCAGTGTTTTAGTTGGTACAGATAGAATAGCAGAACAAATAGAGATCTTTGCCTTTATAGGATTTATATTCCAATAGAGACAAACAGGAATCAAAACAAGTAAAATGTATAACATGTCAGAGAGTATGGTGAGTTGCATAGAGAATAGTAAAGCAGAGAAGGGGAAAGAAATGAGCTACAATCCTAAATAAAGTAGTCAGGGGTGTGAATAAAGAACATGACATTTAAATAAAGACATAAAGGAAGCAAGGAAACAGTCAACTGAATGTCTTGATGAAGAATATTCCAAGGAAAGAGAACATCAAATGCATTTAGTGTTATTTTAAGGGGTGGAGTTAATGGGCTAAAGAATATTAACATATACAGCTTATAACATGTTTTCAAAGTTTCATTTTTTTAAATCACATTATCTTCAGAGCATTTATTGGTCAGTAAAGCTCTAGTTGAAATACAATTTGTTCATGCTAATATTTTTTATAGTTATAGTGATTGTGAAAAGTTATACATGCATGTCACTTTCTGAATTTCTTTTACTACTAAATAGTCATTTCATTTAATGGAGTAATTCAGATAAAAGAGTGTTATTAATATTGCATCACTGTTATTTCTTTCTTTCTATTTTTTCCCTAGGAGATTAGACATATATATGGAAAATAGAATTGTATTTGCTTGGCAAATACAAAATTTATTACATGATGTGCCTGAATCCATTATGTTTATATCTGAAATGTTTGTGAGTTGGTAGTTTTGGAGGAAAATTATCTCAGCGCAGGTCGGAGAATGATGCTGCCCTCTGACTTACATATTACTGCAAATAGACTATGAGAAGGAGCATGTGCTCATAAAAAATGAAACAATAGTGCTTGTTTTGAACAAGGCAAGGAAATTAAAAATGGAATATTACTAAATTTAGAAACCCAGAGGAAAATTGTGAGTTCTTGATTTAGAAACTTATTGCAGACTAATGAGGATTTTTTTTTCCTTTGCCTCTTACCAAACATGAACTCTGCTATGTCATTCTTTTCTTTTCCCACTTGTTCAAGTATGTTTTCTTGTAGGATAAAAAAATCATATTGTCTAAATAAAAATAACACTACTTATGTGGTTTATATTTCCCACTTTCAACTCATGCATTTTGTGTTTGCCATTTGAATAATCTCCTCCCTAATTACACCAATAGTTTTAAGATAACTACATAAATAATTTTTAGAGCAAATATTCATTGAATGTATTGAGAAGTTGTTTAAACATTTTATTTTTTTTTAAGATTTATTTATAGAGATGGGGGGGCAGAGGGAGAGGGAGAGAGAGAGAATCTCAAGCTGACTCCATACTGAGAGTGGAGCCTGACACAGGGCTTGATCCCACAACCCTGAGATCATGACCTGAGCCAAAATCAAGAGTTGGATGCATAACTGATTGAGCCACCAAAGTACCCCTTTAAATATTTTAGATAACTGGATACATTATGGTCACCTGGACCTAGATGCAACTCATTATGTATTGTTCAATTCATTAATATTTGTTGAGGCCCAATATTATGTCACTCAAATGATTGCTCATGGCATACTCAACATAGTTTTGCAAACCTCCCATGGTCTAGACTCTTAACAAGATTTTATTTTTTTTTAAAGACTTTATTTATTTATTCATGACAAACACAGAGAGAGAGAGAGGCAGAGACACAGGCAGAGGGAGAAGCAGGCTCCTTGCAGGGAGCCTGACATGGGACTCGATCCTGGGTCTCCTGGATCAGACCCTGGGCTGAAGGCGGCGCTAAACCGCTGAGCCACCCGGGCTGCCCTAAGATTTTATTTGTTATCACTTTCTCCTTTTACCTGTGGCTCCAGACATATTGGACCATCAGCAGTTCTTTGTACCATTCCTTACATATTTTGTATTTTCATATCTTTCAAAGTTCCTACTCTCAGGGAAAAAGCGGGGACAAGACATCTCCTTAACTCTCTTTGTCCCATAAAATTCTCCTTATCCTTGAAGTAAGTGTCCTCCTTGGTCTCTTCTTGAAGGTCATCTTTTCAACTCTACTTACCCCATCACCATGAATCTGGGTTAGTTTTCCTTCATCCATTATTTAAATACTTTCCCTCCCTGACTTTTCATCCCTATATCATAATAGTCTATTTCTCCCCCACTCCACACACATAGCATAAATAAACTATGAGCTCCCAGAGGATGTGGACTGGATAATATATTTATTTCCCTGGTTTGTCTAGCTAATATATATCTGACTCATAGTAAGCAGGTGACTAATGTTTACTTACTACCATAGTGCAGATAAACAAAATAGGAAGTATGGCACATGGAGTTGAACAACAGCTTTCTTTCTAAAGGCAAGCCTCCATGGCTTTTTCATGTGGTTCCACAGGTGGCTGTTCTTTACTTTTAAACAGTATAGCTCACTTTAGAGTAACTAATCCTTAACAAGTCAGTGCCATCAAGCAAACAGCAGGTAGCTTGAGAAATCCCACAGGTTGTGGTGCCCTGCATACCTCTTGCAAACTTTCCAAGAACTCCTCAAGGCCCTCCAAATGGTGCACTAGGGTGAGTGTGAAATGAACTCAGAAATTCAAAGAGCTAGGTTTTAGGATGCCGCATCTATGTCTATATGTCTAGGTGATAATCCTAGAAAAGTGACCTATGGATGTGCAGAGAAGCATGGAGATGCTGCAGTCTCAACTTGGCTGGACATCCTGCCTACCAGAAAATTAGAAATCTTTCTTAGCAATTAACTACTAAGAATTATTTAAAGGCAACCCTGACATAAACCTAATATCATACTTTGGTGATGAAAAGTGTACTGAAGAAATTGAAGGCATTCTTCCTATATTTGAGAAGCTTATACAATGAATGGGAAATTTGCCTAAGTATGAAAAACTTTCAGCAGACAGTGAAAGAGCAGCAGTAACCTTGCTCCAGGCTGTATAGATGATGCCATGATTGCAGGAAAGACATAGCTGGTATATTTTGAAATAGATGTAAAGCTGGTAAGTATTAGTCATGGAATGTGAAGGTGTGATCAGAGAGGAGAAGTTGATAGGAAAGTGGAATGAGAAACCATGAGGACTGAGCATCTGGAATGAAGATTAATTTACTAAGGTGGCAACAAGAACTAAACTGTGCTTGTAGTTGTTCATCTATTTGTAATTCTACCTAAGCCTGGCTTTATGGGGAAAATGAAATTCACTGTTGGAATGGAACATTTCAAAAAACCTAACACAAATAGGGCTATTGTATAAAGACCATACTCTCGGGGCACCTGAGTGGTTTACTGATTGTGTGTCTGCCTTTCGCTCAGATCGTGATCCCGGGGTCCTGGGATCGAGTCCCACATCAGGCTCCCCATAGGGAGACTGCTTCTCCCTCTGCTTGTGTCTCTGCCTCTCTCTGTGTCTCTCATGAATAAATAAATAAAATCTTAAAAAAAAAAAAAAAAGGACCGTAACTCTCAGAACGTGAAAACCCTGGATTCCAGGTGTTAGTATACAGTAACTGTGCACTAAATCGATATTGAAGGTTTGAAAGTGAGCATGACTGAGAGTTTACTACATAGTAAATAAGACAATGATTCACTTGGATTGAATCAGATAATGGCCTGAATAAAACATACGGGCTCACCAAGAAAAATGCAAGATATTAAGTCTGATTTTTAAAATTACTGGTGCTTCATTTTTATTGAGAATATTAGAATATTTAAAGAGTATTAATTTACATTTTATCATTTGACATTTAACCCTTTGAGAAGACTGAAGTTGCAAAGAGCTACTTCCTATTTTTCCTATCTCACAATACTGTTATGGTTGACCTTACACAGTGTAGTATAATTAAGAACTTAATTTGTTGGTAATATTCATCCCAGTTTGTAGATAAAGAAACTGAAGCTCAAAGATGGTAAATAACTTTATAAAAAAAGGAAATATAAAGGGTAACAAGTAAACTTCTATCTGGACAGCAGACTCAAGATAAATATTTTCCTAGGCACCAGGATGGATCAGTTGGTCAAGTAGACACTTGACCTTCAGCTCAGGTCATGATCTCAGGGTCCTGGGATCAAGCCCTACATCTGGTTCCCTGCTCAGCAGGAACTGTCAAGTAAATAAATAAAAATTTAAAAAAAGATAAATATTTTTCTACTTATTATTTCATTTAATGGTTATAACAAAGCAAGAGAAGAGTCTTCCGATCACCTGTCACCTCTTTGTCAAATGGTGCTTGATAGTCTTTTTCTAACTACATTTCTTTCCATATTTGATACTAGTGATCCCTTCTCTCACATTGGCGTCCATGGCATACTATGTTCTAGTTTTCCTTCTCCTTCCTCAACATTTCTACTCAATCTCCTCCATGAGCTCTTCTCTCTTTGCCTGTATTTTAGTTCCCTGGATTTTATCCTTGGCTTTCTCCTCTCTCCCTTACATTGCTCTCCCACCATGAGTGTTTGCATCACCTCCTATTAGTTCAGTGTTGGTGGTTTCCAGATCAATATCCTGAACCTGATTGCTTCCAAAACTTCATGCATGTGTATTCAACTGTGTGCTATCTTTCCAGCAAGCACTGCTTCTTCCAATACCACACATCAGAAATTGAATTCATCACCTTCTTTTCCTAAACTACTCACCTTTTCCCTTCCTGCATTTTCCCATATCTGTGATTATGACCCCATGAGCCATGAACATAGGGCTTTTCATAGATATCCCCTTCTCCCTTAATCCCCCAGTAAAATCAAGCTCAGAGTACTGTGTGGTCCACTCCTAACCATCAGATGGTAGGTACACTGTCTCTTCTTATTCTTTATTGTGACTACTTCAGTTCCAATCACCATCAGTTTTGACTAGATAACCATATCCCTTGACTAACTTTCTTCCTTGCCTATACTCTTAGGATCTATTCATTATGCTAGAGGCAAGTTTTTGTTGTTGTTGTTGTTGTTTTAATATAATGCATATCTTATCATGTCATCTGACTGCTTAAAACCCTTCAATCAGGGGATCCTGGGTGGCTCAGTTGTTTAGCACCTGCCTTTGGTCCAGGGTGTGATACTGGAGTCCTGGAATTGAGTCCCGCATCGGGCTCCCTCCATGGAACCTGCTTCTCCCTCTGCCTGTGTCTCTGCCTCTCTCTCTCTCTCTCTCTCTCTAAAAACAAAACAAAACAAAACAAAAAACCTTCAATCACTTCCCATTCTTTTTTTTTTTTTTTTTTTTTTTTTTTTTTGAGAGAAAGAAAGAGAGCATGAGGGGTGGGGAAGGGCAGGAGGAGAGGAAAAATCTTATACAGGCTCCATGCCCAGATGGAGCTCTATGCAGGGCTCTGTTTCATCACCCTGAGATCATGAGCTGAGCCAAAATCAAGAGTTGGTCAATTAACCGACTGAGCCACCCAGGTGCCCCTCTAGTTTTGAACTTTAAATAAATGCATACTTGCAGCCTCCATCCTCTTTCTCCTTTGCCTTGTTAACTCTCATTCATGCCTCAGGACACACTTCACT
Organism: Vulpes lagopus; assembly: GCF_018345385.1. Taxonomy (NCBI): domain Eukaryota; kingdom Metazoa; phylum Chordata; class Mammalia; order Carnivora; family Canidae; genus Vulpes; species Vulpes lagopus. Next base: position 24,402,982 of record NC_054842.1, on the reverse strand, counting down.
TGTGGTCTCCCACCTGTCTGTCCCAAGCCTCACCTTCTAAGTCTTCATCTTCCAAGTTAGCTCCTCCTTCTCGAGTATAGCTATTCCTCCAGAGCACTCATCACATAACTTTATGATTTCCTATTTATTTGCCTATATCTCCTACTAAATTACAATTTCTTTGAATGCATGAACAAAGTATTAGTATTCTTCCCACCTCCAAATCCAGTCAATAAATACATGTACATATTAGGCGATCCATAAATATTGGTTAAATAAATAAATGAAGGGCAGTAATTACTAGTTCCAGTACTTAAATAGAAATTAGAACTTAGAAGAGTTAAAAAAAAAAAAGCAAAACCAATTTTTAAGGGAAACACGGCTACTAAGTGCAAAGGCTGAAATTAGAACCCAGTTATATTTTTTGTAATAATAAATTTATTTTTTATTGGTGTTCAATTTGCCAACATGCAGAACAACACCCAGTGCTCATCCCGTCAAGTGCCCCACTCAGTACCTGCCACCCAGTCACCCCCACCCCCCACCCTCCTTCCATTCCACCACCCCTAGTTCGTTTCCCAGAGTTAGGAGTCTTCCATTCTCATTGGTGGGAGGCCCCTCTTGCACTGTTGGTGGGAATGTGAATGGGGAAAATTAACAAGGCAGGAAACCCAGTTATATTTTTTAAAAGCCATTATTTATGGGGCATCTGGGTGGCTCAGCCAGTTAAGTGTCAGATTCTTGGTTTCAGATTTCATGATCTCAGAAAGAGCAAAAATAGTGTATAGTTACAGAAGGTAATATTTGATCACATCAGTCCCTGCCTTGGACATCTTTATTAAGATAATACAAATGAATCCTTATCACTAAAAGATGTATTTTCATACAGATTGAAAATTCGAACTGACAATACACATGAAAATCCTGATAACAATTGAATTATACAGAATGCATGGTCAATAGCAATCTTGAAGCACATTGAGACAGATATGTTTCAGTCACTCCAATGCAAAGGAAACATTACTTGTACTTAAGTATGTATTCAGAATAGCAGAGAGTTTTTCTGTAGAATATCACTGAGAATACTGTATTTTATTTATATAAACAGCTACAGAAGCAGCAGACATTATATTTTATTTGTATAAACATATACAGGAGCAGTTTCTCCCTTAGACTCTAGAAATATCCTAAAATAAGTTTTTAAAGGATAAAGTGTGTAAGAACTTAAAAAACAACTTTTAATATGAAATATGAACAATTAAAAATAACTAGAAACTTTGTTTCTTTTAAAGCTATAGTTCTAATTGATAACCCTTTGATATTGTACATTTCCAAAGGATAAATTTAACCTCCTAAAGTTCATCTTCTGCCCTGACTCTGAGTTTATAGCTGCATGTTGGTATTAACTGGCTCTGGAATTCTTCCTGTCTCATTCTAGTACTGCCTTTTGTTGTTGAGTTTTATATGTGATTATTTGGATTCTATTTCTGCTTGTCTTGTGATTTCATTTCTTGGTTTTGGTGATCCAGCTACCATGATGAATTGTTGGGTCTTAAATGCCTGGTGATATTGACTTGACTTGTAATTGAGCTACTCTTTCTACTCAAACAACCCTAAGGGAGAATTCATGAAACATAGATATTGTCTTACTTCCCAACTTTCCTTTTTATTTGAGTGACCTGGATTGTAGTACAACTAGAGCAAAGAAACACTTTGTGCCCCAACTTCATCATTATTGCTTGATCTTACTCATATCTTACTGAAATCAGATAGGTGTGGCTTGACATTATTGATCTTTTTATGATTTTACTGTTCAGAAAGACTAAAAGTAGACTAAATTATAGAAACCACAAGTAGAAATGCAATTATGGCATAACACAAATACATGAGCAATTTCTACTGATCACCCTCATAAAAATAGCTATGAAATCATAATGTGCTAAAGTGAGAATCTATTTTTCTCTTAAACATGGTTCTACTATTTCAAATGCAGAATATTTTATTTCAGTTAGATTTTTTTAATATAACATTTCAGATTTGTGACTAATCAACTTTTGTGTTAAAAGTCAAATATATTAGTTATATTTTAAATGTATTTGAGAATCCTTTGATAGAGCTTAAGTGTATCCATTTCTGACTGCATTGGAAAAGCTGGTATCTGACCAGAAACAGATCTATGCATATACGATCACCTGACTTCTGACAAAATGCCACTAGAATACTTTGGAGGGAATGGTAGTGCTTTTTAAAATGGGGGTAGGTCAATCGGATATCTACCTAGGAAAATATAAATCTTGACTCCTGCATCCCACCATACACAGAATCACTCACAGCAAAGGATTGTAGATAAAATGTCAAAGTAAAAAAAAAAAAAAAAAAAACTCCTACGGGGCATCGTAGTAGAATATTTTAATGATCTTGGCATAGGCATAAATTACTTAAACAGAACACAACTCACAATCAGAAAATATAATAAGAATTCTTACAAATTAGTTTTTAAAAAAAGGAAGAAAACATATTTCATTAGACAAAAATCCTGAACTGACATTTCATGAAAGCAGATATCCAAGTATGCAACTACTATGTGCTTGATATCATTAGGAAAGTGAAAATAATTTCATTGTCACTATAATGAGTAGAAAAAAATTAAAATAAATTAAGAGACAAAATTACCAGGGATTGTGGAAAAATATAGAACAATGTGAAATTTCATACACTGTGTGTAGGAATACAAATGAATACAGTCTCTCTTAGACTCTTTGCTGGAATCTATTCAAGTAACAGAAATAACATATATAATTGCAACCCAGCAATTCTAATCGTAGAGTCAACAGGCCTATCTGTATCTACACAAAGATAAGTATAGTGTGTGTATGTGTGTGTGTGTGTATGTGTGTGTGTGTGTGTTTCCAAGAGTATTAGCTGTAATGGCCCATATTGGAAACAACCCAAATTTTCACCAACAATGAAATTAAGAAGTGAATTTCTGTATAGTCATACAATAGAATATTATACAGCAATTTAAAAAAGTGAACGTGATATTAAATTGATGAAAATCATATGCAATGTTCAATGAAAGAATCCATACACAAGAGTATATACTATATGATCTATTTGTATAAAGTTCCTAATTAATTAAGCAAAATTAATCTATGGTAATCGGGACAACAGTGATCTTTTGGAATTAATGACTGGACAAGATCATAAAAGAGGTTTCTGATGTTCTGGTCCTAGTTGTATCTCTATCCTTTTGTGATGACAAAGCTGATCAGCTTTGGAAAAATTGATCACACTGTCCACTTTAGACCTGTGCATTTTGCAGTGTATAAGCAATTCTTAAATTAAAACTTTCTTTTAGAAAAGGAGTTAAGATGGTGGAGGGACCCTAAGCTTGCACTATCCCTGGAGCATAGCTAGATAATTATCAAATCTTTCAGACCACCCAAGAAATCAATATGGGAGAAAAAAAAAACTTGCAAGTCTATTAGTAGAAAAGCAGCCACGTTCTGGAAGGCAGAAGGTGCAAAGAGTTGATTTGGGGGAGATAAGAACTGCAGGTGCTGTGGAGGGGAAGAAGTTTTGCTTACAAAGACTACCACAATGTATTATAAGTGGGGAGCACAAAATCTGAGGTTTTGGAAATCTATCACTATCCCAGTCGAGCCTGCTTTAAAGGTGATCTGGGGGAGAAGCAGGGCAGAGACAAGAGAGTGGACAAAGTGGTCTGAGGATCCCCTGGGTTGTAAGAAGAATGAATGGTGCCAACATTCTGCACTGTTCTCAGGCATATGAGCAGGAATGCTGACTGAAGGCAGTGAGCCTGGGTGCTGGCTTTTTGGCTTCACCTTGCCCTAAACTCTGAACCACTGTGCAGTCAGGAACCCCCTTTTCCTGGGACGGGCCAATAAATGGCAAAGACATGGCAAGACCTTTCCCCAGAGGATTAGCATGGGTCTGCACCTCGAAAATCCCTAAAAATTAGAGTTTTGAAACCCATCTGTGCACATAGGAGTGTGGTGCTACCTGGCAGACACAGACAGGGTGAAGGCAGGGATCTGATGGAAGCTGGGGACATAAGAGGGATGATCGTTTGCTCCTCTGTGAGGGTTTTCTGAAGATTGGTGAGCACAAACTCTCAGTTCTGGGGATGGCAGAGTGGGGCCTCACTATTTTGCCTTCTCCCCATCAGCAAGGACCAACCTCAGTGAGCTAAACAGCACTACCAAGTGGAAACTGGAGCTGCTTACACTAAGCCCTATCCCCCTGCCCCCTGTAGGTGCAAGTCTGCCTGGGGATCAGCACAACAGGACTCTCCCCTAGATGATCAGCACAGACTCCTTGCTCACAAGAAATCCACTTATCATAGAGAACTGCAAAGCTTCAGCTCTAGGAGAAATAGGATCTGGATTTCTTTTTACTTTTATATCTTACTTTACTTTTTAATTCCTTTTTAATTTTTGCTTGCTTATTTATTTTTATTTATACATATTTATATTATTATTTTATATATTTTATCTATTTTTAATACACATATTTTTTATTTTGGTTCTAGCTTCTAACAAGCAGACCAAAACACACCTACGATCTAGGTGTGTTTCTTTTTTCTTCCCCTCTAGACAAAATGACAAGACAGAGGAATTCACCCCAAAAGAAAGAACATTTAGTAGAAGTAACAGCCAAGGATTTAATCAATATGGATACAAGTAAGATGTCTGAACTAGAATTTATGAAAACAATTATAAGTATATTAGCTGGGTTTGAGAAAAAGCATTAGAAGACAATAGAGAATCCCTTGCTGCAGAGATAACAAAACTAAAATCTAATCAGGCCAAGATTAAAAATACTATAATGGAGATACAAACCCAAATGGATGCCAAAACAATGAGGATGGACAAAGCAGAGGAATGAATTTGTGATGTAGAAGATGAAATTATGGAAATTAATGAAGCTGAAAAGAAGAGAGATTGAAATGTAATAAATTATGATGGTAGACTTAGGGAACTCAACAACTTATTAAAATGTAGTAACATTCATATCATAGCAATCCCAGAAGATGAAGGGAGAGAAAAAGAGGCAGATTTATTTGAACAAATTATACCTGAAAATTTCCCTACTCTGGAGAAGGACACAGACATAAAAATCCAAAGAGCATAGAGCACTCCCATTAAATTAAACAAGAGCCAACCACTGCGAAAGCAATGTTAAAATCACAAAATACATAGACAAACAAAGACTCCTGGAAGCAGCAAAGGAAAAGGGTCCTTAACCTACAATGGAAAACAGATCAGGTTTGCAGCAGATCTGTCCACAGAAACTTAGCAGGCCAGAAGAGAATGGCAGGATACATTCAGTGTGCTGAATGGGAAAAATATGCAAACAAGAATATTCTATCCAGCAAGGCTGTCATTCAGAATAGAAGGAGAGATAAGAGTTTCCCAGATAAAAAAAATGAAGAAGTACATTACCTCTATGCCAGTCCTGCAGGAAATATTAAGGAGGACTCTGAGTGGTGGAACAAAAGACCAAAAGCAACAAAGACTAGACAGGAACAGAAAACTCCACCAGAAACACCAATTTGTAGGTAACACAATGGCACTAAATTCATGTCTTTCAATAATCACTCTGAATGTAAGTATACTAAATGCTCCAATCAAAAGACATAGGGTATCAGAATGGACTAAAAACTAAGGCCCATCTATATGCTATGAGCCAAGGCTCATTTTAGACCAAAAGCACCCTGCAAATTCAAAGGGGATGGAGAACCATCTATCATGCTAATGAACATCAAAAGAAAGCTGGAAAAGCCACCCTTATATCAGACAAACCACATTTTTTTGTTTTATTTTTATGATTTTGTTATTTTTTTCTATTTGTTTTGATTTCTTTAAAAAATTTTTTTATTTAAATTCAATTTGCCAACATATAGTATAACACCCAGTGCTTGATTTTTTAAAGACTATTTATTAGAGACAGCATGCACATGCACGTGCACATGAGCGGGGGGAGGGAAGGAGGGAGAGGGAGAAGCAAAGTCCCTGCTGAGCAGGGAGCCCAGTGCAGGGCTTGATCCCAGGGTCCTGGCAGAAGCTTAACCCTCTGAACCACCCAGACATCCCCAAACCAGATTTTAAAACAAAGACTGTAACAAGAAATGAAGAGTATTATATTATAATTAAGGGATCTATACATCAAGAAGACCTAATAATCATAAATATTTATAGAGTATCCAAAAATATAAATCAATTAATAACAAACATTAAAAAACTCATTGATAGTAATACAACAATAGTGGGAGACTTTACCCCCCACTTATGGCAATGGGCAGATCATCTAAGCAGAAAATCAACAAGGATACACAGGTTTGAATGACACGCTGGACTAAAGGGACTTAACAGATACATTCAGAACATTTTATCCTAAAGCAGGAAAATGAATATACATTCTTTTCAAGTACACATGGAACAGTCTCCAGAATAGATCACATCCAGGGTCACAAATCAGCCTTCCACAAGTATAAAAAGTTGACATCATACCAAGCATATTTTCCAACCACAATGCTATGAGATTTGAAGTCCACCGCAAGAAAAAATTGGAAAAATCACTAATACATGAAGATTAAAGAACATCCCACTGAAGAATAAGTGGATCAACCAGGAAATTAAAGAAGGAATTAAAAAGTACATAGAGGCAAATGAAAATGAAAACATGGCAGTCCAAAACCTCAGGGATGCAACAATATACTGGGGAAGTATATTGCAAAACAGGCCTACCTCAAGAGGCAAGGAAAGTCTCAACTAGACAACCTAACCTTATATGTAAAGGAGCTAGAGAAGGAACAGTAAATAAAGCCTATAGCAGTAGAAGGGAAATAATAAAGATAAGAGCAAAAATAAATCATGTCCATACTACCCAAAGTAATCTACAGATTTCATGCAATACCTTTCAAAATTCCACCAGCATTTTTTCACAGAGTTAGAACAAACTATCCTAAAATTTGTATGGAATCACACACAAAGAAAATCCAAATAGACCAAGCAATCCTGGAAAAGAAAAGAAAAGCAGGAAGCATCATGAATCTGATATTGAGCTTTATTATAAAACCGTAGTCATCAAGATAGTATGGTACTGGCACAAAACCAGACACATAGATCAATGGAACAGAATAGAAAACTCAAGAATGGATACAGACAACTCAGAAAGTTAAAAACAGAACTACCCTATGATCCAGGCAAACTATGGAAAGAGCCCAAATGTCCATCAATTGATGAATGGGTAAAGAAGATGTAGTATATATACACAATAGAATATTATTCAGCCATCAAAAAGAATGAAATCTTGCCATTTGCAATGATGTGGATGGAGCTAGAGGGTATTATGATAAGTGAAATAAGTCAGAAAAGGACAAATACCATATGATTTCACTCATGTGGAATTAAAGAAACAAAACAGATGAACATATGTGACAGGGGTGAGATCGAGGGAAACAAACATAAGAGACTCTTAAAAATAGAGAACTAACTGTGGAGAGTTGATGGGGGGTGGTGGGGTGGGGCATGGGCTAGATGAGTGATGGATATTAAAGAGGACACTTGTTTCAATGGGCACCGGGTGTTGTATGTAAGTGATGAATCACTGAATTCTAATCCTGAAACCAGTATTGCACTGTGTATTGACTAACTAGAATGTAAATAAAAATTTGAAGAAAAAAATAAAAACATTTTTAAAAGATGCCAAATAACATTAAATATTAGCAACCCATAGTCAAAATACAACATAATTATCTTCTTATGACTCTAAAAAGTACCTAAATTTCAAAAAGTAATTCATAAATCTGACCAGAAGAATTCCCTTCCTAAGCTGAAGAATTATAATAAAAAATGTTTTGTGGTTGTATACAGGAGACTTTAAATTACAGGTCTCCCATTTTCTAGTTGGGTAACCATGGGCAAGTTAATTCTGAGCCTGTAACCTATCACTAAATGGACGTAATACCTAATTCATAGTGAACATATGAGGATCAAAATAGATAATACATATAAAGCACTTAAAACAAGCCCTATCAGGTAAGAAGACTTTTTAAAATGCTGTTATTATGCTCATTTTTTCAATAATTCTATTGTAATGTTAGCACTATATATCATGTGTATCAGATCTATAAAGTAACAATAAAAGTAATAGTATTAATTTCTTAGACAGATTTAGATAAGTCATTCACTGTCCCTCTCTCTCAGGTTGAAGCCTATAGAATGGTAGTAGTACTACGTATTACTCATATTACTAATACAGATAACAACAGTGGCAGCTAATACCTGCTCAGTGATTTATAACCCACAAAGTGTGACTAGAGATACTCACTGTTAGCTACTCTGCTCTATAGCCTTTTAGGAATACACACCTGTCAGGACGGGCAGTGGTAACAAGTCACTTCAAAATCTCAGTGGGATATAACACAAAGGTTTATGTCTCCCTCATGCTATGTGTCCATTGTGAGTCAGCTGTGAGCTCTGCCCACTGTAGTCACTCAGAAACCCAGGCTGACAGAGATTCCATCTTGCCACATGTTCCCATGATCATCAAGGCAGGGAGAAGAGTACAGTAGCTCTCAAAATTTTGCTCAGAGTGTTTCAGGCTCCTCCTGCTCTCATAGTTTTAGCCAAAGTGAGGCACACAACTTCCTCAAGTGGTAGGGAAATATAATCATAACAGGAAGTAGAGAGGCAGGAATATTTGGTAAACAGCAATAAAGACTGCCATAAATACTAAGGGTACTAGTTTCCTCAAATATGAAAATGATCAGAAAGTGCTAATTAAAATGTGAAATAATATGTAATCATAAAAGACCTTATTATTTAATCTAAAATGTTTCTCTCTTATGAAGATATATGTGTTGGATTTCACTTTGGGGCAAACATTAATCATATCAATACATTTTTATCTATATTCATTGTCATCAATTCTAATTTTTATTACTTGTATAATCAATATTTATTCCATATGAAATTAGTAGATTTAAGTGTTTGGTTTTTTTTTAAAAAATTTCATGACTGGGTACTTATAGACATGACAGTCCTTATACTTTCTATTATACTTAAACTTGGAAATTTTACCCCTTGGTAAGTATAATTATAGACAGAATGTATACACCAAAAGGATTTCTATATTTAAGTGGCATATGCATGGGTCATGATCTTTCAGTAGGTTTATGTTTAATCATTAAATTATTTTTATTAAAAATGATCTGGTAATTCCAAAGTTCAATATCTAATTTAGAGTTACATGTTACTGAAATGAAGTTGAATAATTTATAGGAAGGCAAAATTGGTAGTTTTTACACATACCAATATGCATGTTATGTGGAAAGCTTTTTACATGGTTAACTTATACAATAAAATTAAAGCAACATACAAGTCAATATAATAAAATAAATTAGTTTATAGATAAGAAGTGGGGGGTTTAATAGAGATACATTGGGAGTGTGTGCTTTTTTGATCTGCCACCATATTCAAAGATGGGATTTACTTTTGCACCAAAAGATAGAATGACATCAGATAATAAAATCAGAGTCTGTGGCATGCTTCTTTTGCACATTTTGTCCATCTTTAAATGCCAAGTGCCCTGCATGGGGCAAAGAGTACAACAGGTCACCAGTGGGGTTATTTTTATAGTACTTAAGGATGTGCCAAAGTTGAAAGGGAGAGCTATACTTTTGTTCTTTCAGTAAGGAAAAGGACCAGTCATTTGGGAGCAGTCTGTATGAAAAATGTGGGGAGATTTAAGTTGGCAAAAGTTTGCTTCAACTAATAGTAATATAAGAGGTTTTTTTTTTTTAAGATTTCCAAACAACTTACTAGGTTTGCATTACTAAAAATAGAACCAATTCTAGATGTATTATTAGGAACTTTATACTTCCGCCCAATTGGCAAAATTTTTAAGGTCTGATGACATAAGTATTGGTGAGACAGTAGAGTAACAAGGATTCTGAAAACACTGGTAAGAACATATGAATTTGCCATTGTCCACCACACTTCTGGGTACACCTGGGAATTAACTTTTGTCCTTCCTGATAGAGAAGAGTGACACCTTTGAAAATTTATGCCCTGCTTATAGGCAAATAGGGGCAGGGCAGGGAGCTTTTCTCATTTTTGCTTCTCTGCTATCTTCAGCTCAAAATAATTGGTATGCCACAATGACGTATTTTGGGATATTCTACCCTTTCAGTACCTTCCTTCCAAAAAGACAGTAGTCAAGTACGTGAACGAATTTCTTTTCCTTATTGTGTTAAAGACTTGAAATTCCTTTTCAAAGTAAAAATTGATAGGGTGCCTCACTATGTAAAATGAATAAAAGCTCAGCTTAAAAAGAGGAAGGGTGAAAAGGAGAAGGTGAAAAGCTCAAATCCTGTCTTCATGAGATTTTGTTGTGAAAACCATCAAGCTAGAGGAAAACACCAGGACTGGAAAAATCAGTAAGAGACCATTGAACAAAATGGAGATATTCAACCTGGGGCATGGAGAGAACTTGATGACTGATCTCTAATATTTATAGAAAGGGTTTTTGGGTGGAAGAGGTCAATGCATTTTGTGTTGCTACTTAAGACAAAACTAGAACCAAGGAAAGCAAGGAATAAGGAAGAAGGCAGTGGTTGGAAGAAAGTGATTTTTAGGTCCCTTCCCTTCTACATGGGTTCATGTAATGTTGAAGTTGAGGGTCAAAACCAATGTAGGAGTCCACCATGATAATGCAGGACACACTGGTACAAAACAGAAGTCAATATCAGTATCAAATGCCCCTTGATGCATCTGCTTGCATTCTTCTTCAGGCAATGCTTTTAAGTGCTATTTCTCAGAGTCTGCTGACTTTTTTCCCCATAGATCTCTCATTTAAAGTAAGGAAGAGGAACATATGCTGACAAGATGAACAAGGATCGAGTGGTATGAAAATTTCATCCACTAACGTGGACAATCAGTTACATTCTTAGGTTTGCTAGTCCCTCAAACTTCTTCATTAATTAGCTCTCAGTTGTTCACCTTCCCACACCGAGCTCAATTTGCTGTGACACCATCCTGTTTCAGAGTGCCTCACAAGCAACAAAGAAAGATGGTATCTTTCAAATGAGTCGGCAGCTGGTTTAGTTAAATATCCTTCCACCCACGCTGTACTACATTGATTAATTTTTAAAGAAATGGCTAAATGAAGATATTAATTATTTGTATGTGGTATATATGCTCACATGCACACCATTATATTTTAATTTACTTTTTAACAAGTAAGCCAATATGACTTTTAAATTATTTCCCATCTGGCTTACGTACTAATAAAGAAGAAAATCTATTAATTTGTGCCATATCAAATTCACCCTTTTTTTTTTCTTCTACTTTCTAATTATATGGTTCTCAAAGAAATCAAACTAGAAAAAATGGATTTAACCTTCTTGCTTTTTAGTCCACATATATAGCTGTTTAGTGTGGGAGTGAAAGGAAACATTTATTTTTGGAAGCCTTAACATTATAAAAACAGAACATGTACACGGTTATCTCTCTATTATCTAGCTTTATTTTAATCATGCTTATGTAAAACTGAAATACAACAAGACAAATTGATTATCCTGAAAATAATTAAGTGCCATCTGAATCATCAGAGAATTCAATTATATTTTACCTCATTTTGATAGTGTATATTATGACCATTTTTTTGGAAACTGTATAAGCCACGTAGAATACATATAATGATTCTCTATTGCCCTGGTTATTTACTCATTACACATGATACCAGCACCATGTGTTACAAGGGATTATATACATACAAACACATGAGACATTAAAGTCTTGAGGTGGTAAATTCTTATGAATTAATTTGTTACAGTTTTAGAATACTTTTCCTGGTTCAAACTGTGTGTGTGTGTGTGTGTGTGTGTGTGTATTAATGGACAATTGTACATGTTGATAATAAATGGAATTGAGAAAAATTACATATAGAAATTTGAATAATGAATATGCTTTCAACATATTGAGTATTTTTCAACATGTTGAGTATTTTTCAACATAAAGTCAAAAAACATTGTACTTTGCTTTCCAGATGTCTCAAAATAGAAACCACACTGTTCCCTTTCAGGTAGGTTGTGGATTTTCTGGAGGAGAGCACATTCTTACCGTAACATTTGAATGAGTCATTGATTTAATTGCCAAAGGTACAAAACCTTTGAGAGAAGTGAGACAAGCACGGGGAGGGGGAGCAGCTGCAGCCAATGTTTGCCAAGCTCCACTTTGCTGCCATGATTCTCTTATGAGGGACTACAGATCTGGAGTCTTTTATTCTTTTTCTTCCTCAGAATCTTATTTTATTCTATGCTTCCCTTGTGCTTAGAGAACTTGTGTCACCATCTCTGTCCTTCCGTTTAAGGAGATATTTACAAGCATCGAGTTCTCTTGAACTGTGTTTCTCTCGTGTTTCTTGAACACAGAGAGAAAATAGAGTATTCTCTGTTGTCCCTAGACAGAATCAAAGACAGTTCATTTCCTTACATTCAATTCTATGACTCCTTTGTCACTTCTGTGACATTCTTGTTCCTAGGTGGTGCTGATGCTGAGTTTGATCTAAGGGATATGTTCAGAAATGTGCTTCCCTGCACCAACCTATTGTTATTCTCTCTAAAATATTGGGAAGTGCAGTAAATCTTGAGGAGAATGGAAAGAAAATGGGATCAAGTGTAAATAGATGTCCTATCCTTTGTTGCTTACTCTCTTCATGGCTTTAAACAAGGCCCTTAAGGGACATCTGAGTGGTTCAATTGGTTAAGAATTTGCCTTCAGCTCAGGTCATGTTCCCAGGGTCCTGGAATTGAGCCCTGTCTTGGGCTCCCTGCTCAGTGGGGAGTCTGCTTCTCCCTGTCCCGGTGCTGCTCCCCTTGCTTGTGCTCTCATACTCTGTCAAATAAATAAATAAAATCTTTAAAAACAATACAAAACAAAGTCCTTAAGTCTCTTGAGTCATTGATAAAATAGTACACCTGAGAGAGTTGGTATTGTCACACAAATTAATGAATGTGAGAATATTTTTGTATATCACAATACAACCAGAATTATGTCTATTTTTATGCATATGACAAAAGTAAGTTTCTTAGAAATGAGCTTTCCAAAAATAATGCTAATCATCGAATAAACCTACAGTTTTGCACAACAATAGGACTACCATCCTGGAAATCTTAGAATATAATGTATGTTTAGTTTTTTTACCTGAAAAGAAACCTAAAGTATTCATGTATCTCAGAAGTAGATTTGTATCCATAGATTAAAAAAAGAATCTTTTATATTCTTTAACTATTATTACTATTTGTGTATAAAAGTCTTATAATTACTCTTTTTTAAAACCTAAAATTAGCATATCTCCTTTTTTCACCCAATTAACTCAAATGACTAACAAATTATTTTTTAAAAGCTTTCTAAACTGATATTCTGTAATGATTCATCCATGAAAATGTCTTTTCTATTCAGAAGTCTGCACCTCTTTTATCTTTTAGTCAAACACATAATTTACTACACAGCTTTAAAAATGCCACATCAATCAACCAAAGTCCAATCATTTTATTCATTCCTCTATTCATGAGTATGCCCCAGAAATGTGGATGGTGGCAGTGGGTTTTCTGTGAAATTTGTGGTAGAACAGGTATTCAGTTAGTAAATATGCAAGGAATTTGTTCCTCTAATTTTTTTTCCTTTCTTCAAGTCTTTATTTAAATTCTAGTTAGTTAACATATAGTGTAATAATTGGTTTCAAGAGTAGAATTTAGTGATTCTGTACCTCCAATCTTATAATGAACAAGGAGACTTATCTCGGTCTGTGTTATGGAAACAACAGATCACCCACCAAAGGGCTTGGTAAACAACTCTGGATTTCTCACTCATAAAATGAAAACCTAAATCCCTAATCTGAGCTTTCTTTTGGAAACCAGGAATTTGAAATCCCTGCTTTATTTCAGCAATTAGTGGCCTCATCTGTTGTACTGACTTGCTAATAAAGAAACACATGAGCCCAGAAAGTAAAAGAAAGAATGAGATGTTCACCTGCTACCATAACTATCTGATGGCATTCCATGGTCTGTCCATTCTTGGCAGCTAAGCTTCAATGATGCATTAGTACTTTGCCGTGATAGCACTTTTACTCTGCAGAAGTCACCTTGGGATTGTTTTCATCTTTTTTTTAAAGATTTTATTTATTTATTCATGAGAGAGAGAGAGGGAGGGAGAGAGAGAGAGAGAGAGAGAGAGAGAGAGAGAGGCAGAGACACAGGCAGAGGGAGAAGCAGGCTCCATGCAGGGAGCCCGACGTGGACTCAATCTCGGGTCTCCAGGATCATGCCCTGGGCTGAAGGCAGCGCTAAACCGCTGAGCCACTGGGGCTGCCCCTGTTTTCATCTTTTGTGAATCATTTAGCCACTGCTTCTTCCTTTCACATTCTCAATATTAGCAACAGAACTATTTCAATATTTTTATTTTTTTGCCAAAAATGTGACTGTTAATAATGCCATTTTTAAAAAGCTTGATCATTCACAATAGACTAGAAAAGCCATTGTTTCCTTTTTAAGTCACCTAGAACTTGCTTCCAGACTTGGGGCATGACTGGCCTCTGTGAAGTTACCAAAGCCAAAGCACCGAATTGGAAATTAGGAGACTTGGATTTGAGTCTTGCTCTTCCACTGACTAGCTGAGGAGTTTAATCCTATGCTTCAGTTTCATCGTTTGTGTGACTCTGGACAAATCATTTGAGTTTCTTTGTGCTTCAGTTTCCTCATCTGTAAAAGAGGATAATAAAAGTGCCTACTGTGTAGCATTGCTATAAGTAGTACATGGGATTATGATTATGATTATGAAGGACCCAGAACAGTACTGGGGTTATGCCAACAGCATGTGTGTCATCTGTAATAATGTAACAGTAATCTGTCTTGTCATAGTTCTTGTATTCTCTCTCCTCACAAGGTATAATGAGAACCAAATGATGGAATACATGTTGTAGTCATCTTTGTATTGAAAACTCATATGGCTGTTGGAAGAATTCATTTCCTTAGGATGGAAATTTCTTACTAGATGTCAGCCAGGGGCCACTCTCAGCAATTGGAGACTCCCTACCCTTCCTGCCACATGGCCTTTTCCACATTATCGCAGTTGCCTCCTTCCAGGCCAGAAAGAGCATTTCTCACTGGTTTCCAATCCCTTACCACCTGCTGAAGAAAACTTGCTTGTATAGGGCTTACCTGATCAAGTCGGCCACCCAGGCAAATCTTCCTTTAGTCAGATCCTACATGAGGATGGCATGATATCTTATCATGCTCACAGGATCCACCCTCACTTAAGGGGAGGAGATCATATTAGAGTAAGGGTCATCTTTGAATTCTGCCTACCACAAACGTGAACAGGAAGTGAAAAGTAAATTGACATGCCAAGTGCACATTCTTGTATGTTGCATCGCTGTCATCCTCATCGTGTTCATGATATCAAATTTTTATCATCATACACCCTATTCTTATTTTCAAAGGTTTAAATAAACTGTAAAGATTATTCCAATTCATTCGATAACCATGTGATTCAGCTTTGCATTTGCTTCATAACTCTCTCAATTCCTATTCGCTTTGGTGTATTTAACCTCCAACATTCTCTCCTTTGATCTTTGAGTCAATGACTCATGGCACTCCCCAACAACAAAGTTCATGAAGAAGTATGTTCTGTTGAATTCACTAACCCATAAAATACTCAATCATTATCCCCCTTACATATATATATTCAGCAATCCTGAACTTCCCTATGGCCTGATTGTGCTCAACTCTAAAACAAACTAGGGAAAAGGTAATCTTTTCCGATGCTTTAATGATATTGAACCCAGAGACTAATATAACAGACTCTGAGATGTTTATTCATAAACAGCAGGAGAGAGCCTAAGATGATCCTTGTGGCTCTGGCTGTCATCTGACCAGTGCTCATAAGGGCCTCACATATTGTAAAAAAGTTCAATAAATAATAAAATATAACATAAATTTAAAGTAAGTATGACTATAAAATAAAAATATAATAAAAGAATGATGTAGAGAAAAATTGGAAATGATTACATCATCCATGAAAATGGAATGGGGAAACTGGACCTAGAAATCCAAACAAGAATCCTCTGGCACTTTCTTAATATAAGTGCTTTTAGGGCAGAGATGAGTTTTATGCCTACACAGAAATTAGTAAAACATTGTTCATGAAACAAAGTAAAATTTTATTTAAAAAAGAATACAGACTAGAAATTACATCTGTGTTCAAATTACCTTTGCCACTTTTGATCATGGATGTGTTACTTTGCCTCACTGACCGTTTTGTCTGTTTAATGTGGAGGTAATACTGTCTACTTAAGAACATGTTCTGAGGAGTAAGTGAAATAACCTATGCTAAGTTTTTAGGACAATGCCCAGTACATAATGAGCATTTAGTAAGTGATGACTATTGTTGTTTTGTTATTTTTATTCATTTTAGTTATGTTAACACGTGGCCCAATGTCTGGAATGTATTAAGTGCTCAGAAAACATCACTTTCTTCACTCTTCTTCAGTACCTGTTTGTTGAATTGAACTGGATCTGTAAAGAAGAGTATTTCAGATATTATCAGTCTGGTTACCATTTGTCTAATTTTATTTAATTTTATACAATTTTCTTCCTCCCTCTTCCTCCCTGCCTGAATGCCTGTCTTCCTCCCTTCATCCTTCCTTCTTTCCTTGTCTTTCCTTCTTTACTTCTTCTCTCTGTACCTTCCTTCTCTTTCTCTTATCTTTTTTTCTCAAGCAGATATTATTTTAAATTTCCGAACAACCTATGTCAGCAAGTCTGGCCAGGTTATCTTTGAAGCGAGATCAATTTGCATCCACTATGTCACAACCTGGTTCATCATTGATTTAATTGCCGCTCTGCCTTTTGATCTCCTGTATGCTTTCAACGTCACAGTGGTGAGTACAGAGGGTCCTTCTACATGATCTTGAAGGTGATTTTTAACCCTGTGTTTGTTTTCCACATATTCAGGTTTTAAGCATTTGTGACAATTTGTATGTCCAGGACCTTGTGCCCTCCTGAATATAGATGCCAAAGTGACCAATGGTACGCAGACCATGGAGTTCCACTTAAGAGAGTTGCTTCCTTTTGAAATCTGCATTATCTGTATGAGTTATTTAAATACATAGACCAGGAAATAAGAAAAGCCTGAGTTTATCATCAATACTGACTCACAGAACAAATCCTTTGATAAGGAAACCATCTGCAGGAATACAGGCATTACTATGTATTACTTAGGCAGATATTTACATCAGGAATTTAGTGGAGAGTTTAAGATTTCTTCCAGTTTGATTACTTTTACTCTCTACCTCTTGAGTATTTCATTACTTACTGGCAAAACAAATAAAAGACTGATCAAGATACAGAAGAATATTGAAATTAAAAAAAAATAAAAAGAATTCAACCACTTCTTAGAAGTCCTTATAAAAATGTTGGGTGGGGCAAAAGCCTAAAAGACACTGACCGTGAACTTGAGAGCTCTCTTGGGTTTTTAACTTTTCTCTATGATTGTAACTTCCCTTCTTCCTTCGTGGAAAGCCTTTATCCTCATGCCTCCTCGCAGGAAATAAAGTATGTCTACTTGTGGTAATAGCTATTTTTACTATTGAACAATTGTTGTTCTTAAAAGCATTAAGTGCTCACTTATACATAGAAAGAGTTTTAGGGAGGCATAATAGCATTTTGGGGCCAGTAATGCAATTTGCTGCTACAGTAACCAATTTTAGCAGGCAAAAATTTACTAAACATTAGTTCATATTAAACATATTTCTTACTCAGTTGACAACCCCTTGAGATTCTCTATCAAGAATTTAAAAGCATAGTTTTCAATACTAAAGTGATCAGTGTTTCAAATATAGTCATTATTGACTTCAGAATGAAGATTGAACTGTAATCCTGCCTATTGAGTACAGATTTGTGCACTTGTTAATTACCTATATAATAGTATTTTTTTCTTTTTCTTTCTTTTTTTTTTTTTTTGAAGATGGAAAGTTGAGGGTGTCAACATCTTTAAGAGGTTTATAAGTTAACTGAAAGGAAACCTCTGGAGAAAAATTTAGTATATAATATCAATCAGTGCCACATTGAGTTGTTATCCAGGCTTTTTAAAGTGCTTTTTAAAATTGAATTTGACTAGATAAGTGTGCTAGAATGAAAGTGTAATGACTTAAAACAAGGCTTTGCAAGACTGCAACAAAAAAATTTCAAAAGAAGTACATAATTTACAAAATGCTAAGAAAACTTTTCCACATTCTCCTGGAGAATTCTTAAATAAATGGTGTTGAATAGACTGTGTTCTAAATTAACTTGCTGCTTTGCTACTACATACTAATAATACTTTTTTATGTTCCATTTCTCTTTGGGGACTGAGCAAATAGAATGATTTAAAATATATATTGCATCATTATATTATAAAATCTATAAAATTTTAAGATACATAATATGTTTATATATCCTCATTGCCTAAAATTAACACAAAGGATTTCTGACAAAATCTAATTCTCATATTTTGATGAATTTTAAATACTTGTACGCCTTTACTGCATTCTTGCTCCCTTTCTTCATTCTGCCTTGTGAAATCTGGCACTAATACTTTATAAAGAATACAAATTATAGATCAACATCTCTGTTAGAAAGAAAGGGAAAGGAAGGAATAAAGGAATCTCTCTTATCAGTGATGATTTTTCAGTGTCTCAATGGAGTGAGAATATGATCATTAACAGATTGGCACATAAAGTTGCAATGCCCCCAAATAAATGAGTTAAGATGAAATCGTCTATTTTAACAGAAAAGCTTGTTCAATGTATTATATTTACTTCCCAGGAAAACATAAGTTACGAAGAAAAGTTTATGCGTTATGCAATTTTTTAAAAAGATTTTATTTATTTATTTACGAGGGGCACAGAGAGAGAGGCAGAGATATGGGCAGAGGGAGAAGCAGGCTCCCCACAGGGAACCCGATGCAGGACTCCATCCCCAGATCCCAGGATCATGCCCTGAGCCGAAGGCAGATGCTCAACTGCTGAGCCACCCAGGCTTCCCACATTATGCAATTTCTATACTGCACAGGCTTACCAAAAAAGAAAAAAAAAAAGGAAATAAATCAATCAATAAATAAACACAGGTGTTGGGCTTTCCAGATCTAAAATACATTCAGTGTCAGTGCATCTCTGTAAATGACACTCAAAAATACATTACAACCATCAAAAATATATTGAATGCTCTAATTTTGATTCTGACTATAATTGCTGATAGTAAATGTTTTATATACACTCACATTTCTTTAATAAAACTTACTATGTGTAAGTCATTATGGAAAGGCACTCTGAATGACAAAGTTGTGAATGAAACAGAAAATATGATAAAGTGAAAAAGGCAAAAATATAAATCCTTATATTAGGTCTTAATACTTACCGTCTGAGTGTCTTCCTTGGGGAAGTTAAACATCAAAAATAGCAAAATGAGCATAAAAATGAGCATAAAAATCGCTACAGGGTTTCTCAGCAGCCTAAAAAGGCAACATTTTTATAAACTATCTTGCTAAGTGTCAAACACGCAGAAAGACCTTGGTACATGTTAATCAAATTCTCTCTCTCTCTCTCTCCCCTAGTGGATAGCCAGGGGGTGGTCATGTCCACTTAGTAATAGGGGAAACTCCCATTTGATGGGAGGTACTGATGAGTACATCACACTCTTGTGCCTATCTTTAAGGTGCCTCTAATTTTTATCACTGACAAATTCAGGATAGCATCCCAAAAGTAGAAAGATACTTTGTTTTTTCCAGATTATATATTTCCAACTAAATCAAATATGTCTCTTTCTTCTGTCATTCATTAAGGGACCAAACTCACATTTTATAGCAAGAAGCTATTGACTCAGATGGGAATAAGTATATTTTTTTTCAAAAGTGTCAGCAAAATCACTAAGGCTGTCTCATCCTGGACACCATGTCCTTTATCTTTTCAAAAGACTATTGTTCTCATGTAAGGGCAGCCCCCCATTCTTCCCTTGAACATCTTCTTTCTGGTCAAAGGAAATGGGGAGTTCCTTACATTAGTATTCTATGGTCATTGGTGTCTTAGTCTGCTCAGGCTGCTATAACAAAATATCATTGATTGGGTGGCTTGAACAATAGAAATTTTTCTCCATTCTGAAGTCTGGGAAGTCCAAGATCAAGGTTCCAGCCAGTTTTGTTTTTGATGAGGGCTCTCTTCCTGTCATATAGACTGCTGTCTTCTTGCTATGTTCTCACATGGCAAGGGGAGAGAGAGACATTGGGTTAAGGAGAGAGGAAGTCAGGGAGAAAGGGAGAGGGAGTCAGGGAGAAAGGGAGACATTGGGTTAAGGAGGAGAGAGGATACTCTCTGGGCTTTTCTTGTAAGTGCACTAACCCATCTTGAGGATCCTACCCTTATGGCACCATTTAAACCAAATTACTTCCCAAAGGCCCCATCATCAATTATCATCACATTGAGGGTTAGGATTTCAACACATGAGATTTAGAAAGACAAACTTCAGTCCACAGCAAATGACTTTTTCCCTTTGAGACTTCTGTTTGGGGTTTTATTTCAAGTACAAAACTGTCATCTATCTATCATATTCTTCTACCATAAAACAAACTCCACTGTCAGTAATTCCTCTAAGTTACAAAGTAGATATTCCGAAGTACTGGCATTTAATCATCTGGTTTACAATGAGCTGGAAAAATGACAGATGAGAACTTGGCTGTGAAGGAGATGAAAATAAAACTTGACATAGAAGAATGAGAAAAAGAAAAGCACAGCTAGCTGACCTTACTATTTTATATTTCAGTATAGAATAATTCACAAGATTACAAATGAAAACACTTTAATTGAATTTCTATTATTATATTAAATGTAGAGTGTTTTGTATCTCAATTTATTACCCATCCATTCATTCAACATATATTTATTGAGCACTTACTATATGTCAGGCACTGCTCTAGGTACGAGTTTCTTAGACATAAGGAGAGATGAATAGTGGAGGAAGGAATTGGAAGTCAACTAACTCCAGAGCTAATTATAAAGGCAAATTTCCAGAAGATGCTGGCTGTGTTTATGATTCTGTCTTTAGGAAATACCGTTTTTAGGGGTAGTCATACAAACCACTTTCTTCCCCTGTATTTATGGTTTTTTCCACACCCCTTCCCAAATTAGAAAAAGTTGAGTAATTTGTCAAACTCTATTTGCATATAAGCCTATACTTTATTTGCCTTTTCTATTTTAGATTGCTTATTGAGGCTCATTGAGGTGTGAAAGAGTATACATTAGTGCACCACATGTGTTGTTAATAAGGACATTGACCATTCTGGTTGACACCAATGGTGCACATTTTTCAGTTGGGCACTTGAAGTCAGGAAATAATCCCTTAGCAACAAGTATACTGTTTAGTGCATACAAAGTCAGGACGTAGGAGAGTTTTCAAAATTGTGTTCATTTTATTTTGGTTCTCTAAGCGTATTTGAGAGAGGGCTCAGGATGTATAAGTTTCAGGCACACGTTTTCCCTGTCTATCAGCAATGTTAGAAGGAAGAGAGCACAGCACATGAGACAGAACATGCTACTGGCATTTTTGAGTAGATCTTATACAAGTTTGATAAATCTAATCACTGTGTTTTCTAAAACTAAGTTATCTTTATTGCCACTTCACAGGGTTTTACTTCATCATGTATCAGTTATTGTTATAAAGCCGCTCTTACACTGAGGAAGGGATGTGGAATTGAAAGAAAATGTGTGTAATAGGTGGAGACACCTTATGTTCAGTCCTGAAACCATAATGTGTTTCAGTTGTTTATCGTAATATACAAAATTATATTCAACCAAATAGGTTGAGAAAAACACATAAATCTTAAGGAAACTAAGAATTAATTTAAAGAAATTTTATCTTTTGTTCTATCACTTCTTGATACGTTAAGAAATGAGATTGGTATGGTCATGAAAAATGACCATAGCATTGGGATCATGATTATACTTAATTTCAAGAACTTTTCAGGACATCTGTAAGTTAAAGTAACGTCATAACATGGAATGAGCCCATGGGTCAAGTTGTGCTGCCCTGTCTCCTCCCACAGGTGTCTCTCGTGCATCTCCTGAAGACAGTCCGGCTGCTGCGTCTTTTGCGTCTTCTGCAGAAGTTGGACCGTTATTCTCAGCATAGCACAATCGTCCTGACTCTGCTCATGTCCATGTTTGCACTTCTTGCACACTGGATGGCGTGTATCTGGTATGTCATTGGAAAAATGGAGAGGGAAGACAACAGCCTTCTGAAGTGGGAAGTTGGTAAGGGCTTACATTTGTCACATTTTCCATTTTTAAGTGAAAAGGAAGATTGTCTAGAATTTGGAGGAGGTGAAAGATGAGTCCATAAATATGTCCTCTGACTGTCAATTTGTCTAATAATTTTTAGAGGTGGAGTGGGCTGGGTCCATGATCAAGTGATTTCTCTTGAGAAAGTTTTCTGGAAAATCCTTATATATTTTTTAAAGAGTAATCGGTTTTCAATGAGTTAACTGTTTAAAATGACCAGCCAGGCTATAGAAGTGTTCAGATAAGTAATGTGTTATATTATCTGACATCTCCAATGCAGGGCTAGTACCATTGGATCAGTGGGCAACTGGCCTATGGCCAATCACTGCAGTGAGACAGAGAGAGAATGTATTATAATGACCCACTTGCCACATTTAGTATACTTCGGGAATTTGGGATGATAGAGGGGGCTGGATATCAACAAATATAATTTGTAGAATTTTGTGTCCCCATAATACATGGGAATTTAAGGGAGATTTTTCCAAGGGTTACATAATTCTGCATAAATGAATCTAAAATGTTCTGCACAGGAACACATTTTTAAACTTATGTTAACCACAAGAACTTTACAGAAAATGAAATTCTGAAGGCTATAACCCTCTATCCAAAAATATTTGCATTCTTCTCCCAGTCATTGCCTTTAGAGAATTGTCATAGTACACCGTGTAGAATTCTTTTTTTTTTTTTTTCTTAATCTGACATTTCATCAAAAGAATCTGTTTCTTGGTTGGCTAGAAATTCTTCACTTCTTTTCTCCAAAAATCAATCTTGAACTTTTGGAAGCTCAGACCCTTGCACAGGGATGAAGCCACAAGAGATTCCCGAGAGAGAAAGATGCTCTAACTTTTCATACCCGTACTTAATGGCAGAATGCATTTGGAACATCCCTGGGTTGCCTCTCATAATGCCACCCTTTCACCATAGGGCGTATATACAAAGCCTTCAAAGTATGTCTTTGGAGAAGGAGCTGGAGATCCTATGAAAACAGATTCCAGGGAGTGAATCACCTGTCTATGTTCTTAAAAATGCACCTACACATCTCGATATTGACCCTAAGTTGCACCAAAGCAATGAATGATAATTTTCATCTCAGAATAGTTTTCTCTTCCTTATCAAAGTACTTCTTCTGTGCCTTGCTGTGGATCTCAATTCTCAGAAATGAAGTCAAGGGAGCAATACAACTGCAGAGTGAAAGCAGGAATATCCTACATAAAGAGAATATGAGATGGGATTTGGGAATGGGAGCAGGGAGAGGAAAAGACAGCAGGAGGAGGACAGAGAAGAGTTGATTAAAAGGAGGACCAAAGTCTGGATTGTACTTGGATTAAAACATTTGCTGTCCTTTAGTATTGTTTCCCTTTCTATTTTCTTGTCCTGAAGGGTCCCTCATCACATACTCTGGTGTAGTCCTAATGGTATTCAGTGAATCACAGCATTAGATCTCTGCCCTATGTTTTGAATCCATATTTAAATTCTGACTTGTGGTCAGCCACCTGATTCCTTTCTGGGCCTGACCTAATTTCCTTCAGGCCCCAGACCTATACACTCATATTAATTTGTAAGCCTTGTCTAGTCTGAGAGTCTCCAGATGGGGAAATTCAGCTTATTCACGCTCTCAAATTTAGTTAGATGAGGAAAGCTTTTGTTTCATTTCCAACACACCAGTTCTGCTGCAGATGTACAAGCTAGCTGTTGTTTTTCTTCCCACAAACACACAGAGGTATTGATTTTCTAAGAAAAAAGAAGCCAGCCATCTGAACTGCTTCAGAATTGCCCCCTACGACTCCTACTCTTAAACCTGATGTTATGGTTCAATGTAATGAATGGAAGCTTGTGAAGTGGAAGTCAACCCACAAAGAAAGCACTGGCATAGTACAATGATGGGAAGAAAACATTGGGTTGGGGCAACAGTACTCTCCTATCATCATGGCCCCACCACTAACCAATTGTGAGATTTGCAGTAATTTGGTTCACGTCTATAAGCCTCAGTTTCCTCAGCTAGAATATGAGAAAACTCACCAAATAACTCAAAAGTCTATTTTGGTTTCCATGATTTATGACTTTAATGGAAGAACAAACCCAGTATGGTGTGATTTTTTTTAATCATAGTTCAGTGTCCACATAAACCATCAGTAGTAAACACCAATGTCAACAAGTTTGAGGAAAGAGGATGTGTCAGGAAGTATATCTTGTGATCACAGCACGTTAAAGAATTGCTATGTTTTACTCAGTTATGATAAGAACAACTAAACCTTTATCTTTAGAGAATTAGATTTCCTGTCCAAACACCTCTCAGAATATGACCAGGAAGGTAGTATGCTAATTATGTCTGTCAATACTGGATTTATAGACTTGGCTATAAGGACTTTCCCTTCTCTTAAAATTACTTGCCTTATTGTTCATTTAAAAGATTTTCCAGCTGAGATTTGGACATAAATTAAATAATTATGACCTTTCCTATTTTTTTAAAAAAAAGCAGCTGAGAATCTAGGATAATTTAGTTTTTCCTGTGGAATTTGTATATTAATATTATATTTTATTCTTTCTTGGTCCAACTACCATGATTCAAAAAATTCTTCGAAAAAATAAAGTTTGATTAGAGAACATGTTCTTTATGTTGTGACTAAAGGTAGATGTATAGAACAGATTCATATCTCCAAGGGATAAAATGGAATTTTCTTTCTAATCATCGTTAATTGTCTTAAAATGATTTTTCCCCTTTTTGTCCTTGGCAGGTCTATTACTTATAGCTAGAGAGAGCTCCCATACTTTTCATCAGATCAAATCAAAGCTAATCTTTTAAAAAAACTGTAATATAACTTCTCTATAAGATATCTATTTTTGGAAGGAAGAATTAATATTCATGGATTAATTATACCAAAGGCTGGTTATGAACTAATTTGCCTAGTGTTATTTTTACTTCATATTCTTATACACTTTCATACTGTATTTTAAGAAATTTAAGGTTTGGCTTATTGTTTCATGGAATTTTAGGTTTGGGAGGAGCTTAGTCGAACTTTTTAAATTTTATGGTGAGAAATCCAGCTCTAGGCTATATAAGCTCTGTGATGGTAGGGGTTATTGTCCGTTGTATCACTGCTGTATCTCCACTACAGTGTATATTTCTTTGCACATGGCAAATGTGTGAAAAAAAATGTTGAATGAGTGTCAGTCTTCAAGGCCATTCAATTACTAAGTGACAGTCATGGGACAAGAACCTAAATTCCCTAACTTCTTGTATAGAACTCCTTCTAATAATTTTGAATGTTATGAGATTAGAGGAAATGGTTATTCAGCAAATCTTTTCAGGCAGGAAGTTTGAGAGGGGAAGAATAAATAAAGAGATCACTTAAGAGTTGTTTACTCATTCAAAAAATATTTTTTTGAGTGTCCAGTGCAGGCTTCCTTCACCCTGTGTAAGGCACTGGAGATAGCAAAACAAATATTATACTTAATGTCATGGAACTTAAAGTGCAGTAGGAAGAAGAGACAAATAGCTCGATAGATATATCACAGTGTTATAGTTCTATGACTGGAACATGCATAGAGGGAAGGCAGCTAGATCTAACAAGAATATCATCAAAGGCTTTTTCAAGATGAGCTAGTTTTAAGGGATGAATAGATCTTGTCTCTGCAGATGCTAAAGAAAGGGCATCAGCGAGAGCAGGAACATGGCTACACGAAGCAGTCACTAAGAATCAGCATAGAGGGTGAATGGGGTGTTAAGGTGATGAGGCTAAAGAGGCAGGTAGTCAGGGACCAGATCTTTAAAGACCATTCATGCTAAGCTTTAGAGCTTGGACTTCATCCTGAGGCTACAGTGAAGCATAAAATTCTCTCAAGCAGTGATCCTTTGAATATAGAATACCAGAGAATAGGGGAGATGTTTTGCTCTGCTTCATTTTCAATATCTATAAACTGGTAATAATAATAGTGCCTACCATATTAGAGTTGCCAGTATTAAATTAGGAAATTTATTTGAAGCATTTAATACTGTGCCTGGCACCTAGTATATTTTCAATAGATAGTAGCCATTATAGCCATCATTACCACTTTATTATGATGGTTACTTATATTCAAGAAAGCACTGTGAACTGTGACTAGTGATACTTATGATTTTATATGAGAAGAGTATTAAGAACTGGCTTGAAACATACTGCCCTTAAAGTTTAGTTGTAATGCTGGATGACAAACTTTATGCTTTTGCCTATCTTCAAAATAAAAAAAACCCACACTGTCTATTTGAGTCAGTCTCTGAAAAATTAGTAAATTTCACATAGCCTCACAATTGCACACATACAGATTTCCTCTTCCAGGCTAATACACGTGACAGGCCCAACATCTATCCTGTAAGCTTGTTGAGATGTAGAAAACTTTTATGGAACTTAGTGCTTCAAGGGCAAGATTTAACATTGCATTAAAGAAGCATAACACAGGGCAGCTTTGGTGGCCCAGCGGTTTAGCGCTGACTTCGGCCCAGGGCGTGATCCTGGAGACCCGGGATCGAGACCTACGTCAGGTTCCCTGCATGGAGCCTGCTTCTCCCTCTGCCTGTGTCTCTGCCTCTCTGTGTGTGTGTCTCTCATGAATGAATGAATGAATGAATGAATGAATGAATGAATAAAATCTTAAAAAGAAAAAAAAAGCATAACACAACTGAGTCTAAGTATGCTTTTTATTTTAAAAACGTTTTTAAGATTTATTTATTTGAGAGAAAGAGAGAGAGAGGAAGGGAGGGGTTAGGGGAGAGATAAAGAGAATCTCAGGCAGACTCCCTGCTGAGAATGGAGCCATCCACAGGGCTCAACCTCAGGACCCTGAGATCATGACCTGAGCTGAAATCAAGTGCTGGATGTTTGAGCCACCCAGGTACCCCTAAGTGTTCTTTTTAAATTAATTTTTTTTTATTTTGGCTGCAAAGACATGTTTCAGAATGATCTCTTGGGGAGGGGGTATCTTTATTTGCTTTCTATAAGAAGTCTTCAATAAATACCCAGCTAGATCTGAATAAGAAGACATGCATGTTTCTGTACATCCCAATTAATATAGGGATATATTATTTTAATTATCACTTATGAAGTTCAATAATGACATTTAATTAGTCCTTAAAGAGTTCCTTAGGATCCCAAATAGAATATAATGGTTCTGATTTAAGTTAGAAATATTTGGATTGGAATCTTGCTTCAGGGATTCACTAGGCATGCGATTTTAGCCAAAATGACTTCAGTGTGTGACTTTTTATACAAGGCTCTTTAGTTTCCTTGTCTGTAAAGTGGGTATGGAAGTACCGACCTTCAGTGGTTTTGAGTATTATAGGTGCTCAAGTTGACATACCTAACACAGTCTGGTAAGTAGTATGTTCTTGCAGCCGATAGCTACCACCATTACAAACACCTCCTCCATTCTTACTACTGATTGGTGCTATTCTCCAACTGCAGTTATCTGCTCAAACTTCCATCAATGAGCTCTGTATGCTATTCAAGTCTAGTGAAGAGGTGATATTTCTCTTACAGTCATGATTCTTGTTTGCAAGCAGAAACAAAAAAGGAATCCATCAGCAGGACATGCAGACTCAGAATGAGAGAACAAGACTTAGGGAAAGAACATGATCCAAGGCAGCTCTCCAAGCATCCCAGTGCAGGAAGCACAGTTGCTGACAGTTTGCGAACGTGGCCTAGATGTGTTTCTGCTTCGTAAATGCTACGAGAGACCCCTAACCTTCTGTCTCTAATTTGCAGTCCCTGAAGGGAGAATCCAATTGGCCAAGCTTAGGTCACATGCTCAAATACTGACTGCTGGGGTGAGGAGGACCTCCCACCTTCACTTCCCTGGGGCCCTGTGTCTCTCAGTTTACTATACATGATGGAGAATACCCGCTTCACGTAAGGTTTTAGAGAGAGAGAAATGAATATCTTCTATAGTAACATCTTTACCCTTACATTTAAAAACAAACAGGACAACATACAAAAAGCATTTATTAAAATGCTTCTATGAATCATACCCTTCTCGGACATTGTCATGCCAAATGGAATTAGCTGAGAAAAGGACATGTGGTAGTTATCGATGCTTCTTGCTTACTACAACACAGTCTGGGCTCCTATGTAAACGTCACAATGGCATTCTACTGACCAAGCCATGCTTCCTCGGCTAGACTGCATTGTGGTCAGTAGCTCCGATTTGCAGCCAAAAATACTTCCTTACATTCTTTCTCAAAGCTATCTCTATTTCTAAAACTGTGACATGCTGAACTTTAAAGTAGATGATCTGCTACAAAGGATAGAGATGAGAGTACACTGTAATAGAGAGAAGCTTTTTTATCTTTTAATCCTTTGGCTGGAGTAAGCTTATCCATTGTGGATGCCTAAAAGTATATTTGTACCAATGACCAAAAAAAGAGGGAAAAAGCCCAAAAATCTGGAATGGGAAGAAAAGGATTAAGTGAGATATCATTTTCAAATTTTCATTGACAATTTTAATCCTAAATCTGATCCTCGTTGGATAAAACATCATAAAAGCTGATTGATTTAAAGGGCTCTCTAGTTATCAACTGCTTAGCATTTACAAGCCTCATGCAATGGGCAAAAAATGACCAGCCTTATGATATTATGAGCTGGTTATTTCAATAACTGCATCAATTTTACCTTAAAAAGATAGAACTGACTAGCATTCTACATTTTCAGGTTTTGTATCAAGAATTATGAAAAACTGTTTGAGATAGCCCTTATCTATAGATTCTCATTCTTGGGAGTATATGAAATGAACAAAGAGGAGAAAAAGCCTAAAATGAAGGTTTCCAGCCATTAAAATGTACCCCAGTGTGGGGTACCTGGGCTTTTTGAAAAACAAAAGATCTTAAACTTTAATGTGTACTGAAATCACCTGAGGATTGTATTAAAATACAGATTCTAGTTCAGTAAATCTGAAGTGCAGCCTGAGACCCAGTGTATTTCACAAGCTCCCGAGTGAAGTCCAGGCTGCTGGTTCCCCCACCACACTTTGAGTAGCAAGGTTTAAAAAAGTCTCAGGAATTTCTGTGACTTTAATACTCACGGTTTATAAACAGTCCTAAACCAACAACAACTCAGTCCTTCCTAACCTGTTCCACATCCCTGTCTCTTTTCAATCCTCATCACATCTGTGAATTTATTTGAATATAGTAATGGACCAGGGAGGTCCATTCTCTCAATGGAGGTCCTTCTCCATTGAGAAGGAATTAACCTCAGTGCTGAAGCAATATAACACAGTGGTTTAAATATCATCACCAGAAACAATTTATATTACTGGTAGTTCTGAGAAACTAAAATTAAATGCCATCAGTTTTAAAAGAGTTGCCAGTGCTCTATTCTATTTTGATAAAGGTTTCTAGAAAACAGAAATGTTTCCATGTTTTCTAGAAAACAGAAATGTTTCCATGTTTTCTTTTTTGTTTTTTTAATTTTTATTTATTTATGATAGTCACAGACAGAGAGAGAGAGAGGCAGAGACACAGGCGGAGGAAGAAGCAGGCTCCATGCACCGGGAGCCCGATGTGGGACTCGATCCCGGGTCTCCAGGATCGCACCCTGGGCCAAAGGCGGGCGCCAAACCGGTGCGCCACCCAGGGATCCCTGTTTCCATGTTTTCTAGAAAGATTTTACTCTTTGCCATAAAGAGCAAATGGTTTATTCTTAAAATTGAGTTTTCCGTTGTACATCTGAATATGATACACTTTACTTATAAAAAATTGAGGAAATAACATATATGAATTTCCAATGCTGAAGTTGAATTATCTCTGTCATCTGACCTTGTACGTTTAAAACTTATTTGGGCATTTAGAAAGCAAGCAACACAAAATTAGATTTTAATTGCATACTGTTCTCAATCTTTTGATAGGAAAGTTCTGTGTTTCGGGTAGCAGACTGGGAGTTAATATGATTTCACATTGCAAGAGTTGCCCAATAAGAGGATGTGCTTCACACTTAACAATTAGAAAATACTGAAGCTGAAATATATTCAGAATATTCTTGTACCAGGGTTTCCAAATATGTTTGAGCTTCAGACCATAAACTCCAAGCAATAAATGGTCCTATTGTCATATAAGTTTGAGAAATGAAGGCACTCCATCCCATTCTGAAGGACTGACAAGGTAAATTAGCACAGTGTGAGCTCAGAGAAATCCCAAAGAAACTGTTTAAACTTTATTTAACCCAAATGTTGCATACATTTATTTTACCTCATAACCTTTCCTTTTTGTACTACACATTATTAATATTCTGTTAATCTCTCATGAATTTGGAGTTTTAAAAAAACACACCTTAACAAATTACTAGACTTAGTATCATAGTAGGAGGAATAATTATGATTTCCATCTTTTTAACAATATGGAATACCACCGAATCATTCCACAGTAAATCTATAAGAATAGAGAGAGAGATTATCCTCATCTATAATATGGAGATAACAAAAAATACCTACATTAGAGAGTAGTTGTGTTGCAGGATCACTGAGCATGACAATCAGGAAAAAATTCTTGAGACCTTTTATGGTGCAACTTAAGTTTATTTAGGTAGCATGGGGATAAGGCCCATGGGCAGAAAGAGCTGCACTTTTGCTGTATGAAGCTGGTGTTTATATACTTCATGCTCAAGGGGGAGGGGACATGCAGGGAGTATTAGATCATGAGTGTTTCTTTGAATTTCTACTCCTAAAACTACTTTCACTGAGATCTCTTGGTGCATATCATTCAGCTCACTATTAACTATCAGTGAGAAGTACAGGCAGTCATGAGACCATTTACAAATATAGCAACCAGTACTTATTTGATCCTTATAGAGACTATGCAGGCTATATGTCAGCGAGGGCTAAAGGTGAACATTTTTCTGCTTCTATATCTCATCAGTTGGGTGAGCTTAAGTAAGCTAATGTATATAAAAACATTTTGCAAACTAAAAAGTGATGTAGAATTATGACACATCATTATTGTGTTAATAACATACACACAAACACACATACATATATGTATGCATGTGTGTATCTGTATAAGTGTATCTTTCTCTCTTTCCAGAGAGACATTATGTACATACTCTATACCACAAACTCCTGTCTTTATGTTCTTTCCATGATACTGATCTCAGTATGCCTATGTAGAGAACCCAAGGATCATTTATTTGGGTGAATGCAGGAATGAATCAGTGGACCACAAATAAAGCCTTCTGTCCCATATCAATGGGTCACCCCACTCAGATTAAAGAGGAAGAGGTTCTGGAGTCAGTCTTCCTTCAATGTTCAGAAGTAAGTTATACCGGGTATCTCTTTCTTTATATTATCTTATCATTTATAAAATTAAAGAACAAAATTCTCATTCCTCATTTGGTGAAACTGTATTGCAAAGAAGTATAGATCATACAGTAATAGGAAGCCAGAGAGAGAGAGAGATGAACCAAGAAACACACTCTTAACTATAGAGAACAAATTGATGGTTACCAAAGGGGAGGTAGGTCGAGGGATGGGTGAAATAGGTAATGGGGATTAAAGAATACATTTGTCATGATGAGCCCTGCATAATGTATAGAATGGTCAAATCACTATTGTACACTGGAAACTAATATAACACTATATGTTAACTCTATGGAATTAACATTAAAAACTTAATAAAAAATTAAATAAAGTAATAGAAAGCCAAATGTCAAGATTATATTTCGATTACATAGTACATTATTTTAGGATGTAATAGAAAGCCAAATGTCAACATTATATTTCAATCAAATAGTGTATTATTTTAGGATACTTTGACTATCCAAAAATTTAATTTCTTCAGTATTCAAATCACATTTGAATGGGAGCTGTTTTGTTTCTACGGGAGGGGAAAAATAATTTTCCCTCTACTCTTCTAGGTTCTTGGAGGAGACACCCTGTAATAAAATGACAGACTAACAGAAGAAAACAGAAGCATGATAGCATGCATGTATATCCCCTATATATGTGAGAGAAACCCAGGAAAACTGAGTAACTTGCCAAAATAGTCCATGCTTTCATCTTAAATACTACCCTCAGCTAAAGACAAAGGATTTAGGGAGTGGGGAACCAGATATGGGAGTTATCAGGAAAGCATAGTAAACAAGGGTATGGTTGTGTTAAAAAACAAAAATTCAAATGAGTAAATTTGAAGATCAAATTAACTTTCTCAACAATTCAGGACAGCATCCCAACCAGCAAGTAGAAAGCATTCTTTAGAAGGTATACAAAATGGAAGATTTCTATAGGCAGAAATGGTGCTGGACAAGGAAGTTATCAGCACAAGAACAGAAAGAATTGTTTCAGGCAAGGCCATCTTCCCTTAGCAGAAAGGACAGAAAGTCTTACTTAACATGCAAATGACCTCACTAGTGCTGATCAGAAATTCCAGACTGATTGGTTTAAAATTCCATTCCTGGGAGAAGCTGAAACTGCAGTTAGGTTAGGTATTAAGTTTTGGTGGGGCTTAGCAAAAGTGACTCCATTTTGGATCTCTAGTTTCTTTTTAACAATTGATATGAGTATCAATATCATATCAATATCAATATCCAACTTCAAAACCATATCATTAAAACAAGTTATTCAAAACAAGTTCTAATCACAAATGACTTCATTCAAAACAAGGTTTCAAAATATGGATTTGAAATCATAACAAGTAAGTACACAAGTGGTCATTGGTGACTGATTCAACCTCCATCCCCTCTCCCCTCCCTGAAGGTTGGGGTGGGATGGAAATTTCCAACATTCTAATCACACGGTTGGCTATCTAGCAATCAGCTTCCATCTTTAGGTGCAATGGTTATATCATAGAAAAGATGTTTTAGGAGCTCTGTGCCAGAAACAAGATGGAAACCAAATACATATTTATTATGAATCACAATATCACATATACTATTCAAATATGTAGATTTTAAGGGTCATATTCCTCACTTAACATCTTGGGATTTGTGTGATGTGGCAGTGAATAAGTCAGTTCTTAATTTCCTATTGTGTAGAGTATGATAAGCAATGGTTTCATCCTTATAAGATACCAGAGACAGCTGATCATTTCAACTCTTTCATTCCCTATCCTGATCCTTTTTTTGTGTTTTCTGAATTAGTGAATAATTCAAACATACTTCCATTTTCTAGCTGGAAATAAATTTGGGTTGGTACTGCTATCTTTCATTAGATCCAAAACCCTCCAATGAGCTGCTTCCTAGCCTCATTTTGGCCTCTCAGCCCTTGAAGGAATATGCTTGTTGACCATTCATTGACTTATTGTGCTCCTCCCAAAGGACCCTATGATTTAATCACTAGAAACTTTGCCTACCTTTGACCTCTTCTTTCTACCCTAAAGGATTTTCCTGAGTTTTGTGGTTGTTAAGATCAGGGACAATAATATGTTTCTGGCTTCCAGAGTGCCAAATGCTTCTATACATAAATAAGTTCAAAGTTGAAGATACTAGTTTTAGGGTGGTCCAAAAGGCAATGTGAGCATCTAAAGAAAAGAAAAGGTGGTTAGGGGGAGTTTAATATAGCTGGTTGAGGCTTGGATCTAACTTTTTCTTTCTTTCTTCCTTCCTTCTTTGTTTCTTTGTTTTCTTTCTTTCTTTCTTTCTTTCTTTCGTATATGTGTATATTTTAAATGCCTAAATAGCCTCTCAGTATTATTTATTGAATAATCCATTTACTCACACTAATTAAATATGGCATTTTAATCATACTCAATTATTATGCATACTTATGGCTATTACTAGATTTCATTTTTCTTTCACTGACAGTCTAATTTTACACCAGTATTGCTGAGTTTAATTATTGTACTGTTTAAATTTTTGGTACAGCAAGTAGAATGAGGCCATTCTGACTCATTTACTCATTTAGATCAATATTAGGAAAAATCACCCCTCCAAAAAAATACGAATGGCATTTTAATTGGAATTAATTTCAAAAATTAATTTAGGGAAATTAATGCTTTTATAACAGTGAGATACTTTTGTCATCCAAGGCATGGTACTTAATCTCCAATTATTTAAAAATTTTTATATAATTAAGAGAAAGTATGTAGTTTTCTTCATACAAGTCACACATATTTCTTATTAAGTTTATTTCTAAATATTTTACATTTTTCTGCTTATGTGGGTGGGATCCATTTTTCATTAATTTTGTTCCAGTTATTATTGATATAAGAAAATCTAGTGACTTGAAAATATTGTGTAGATATTTCAC
Organism: Vulpes lagopus; assembly: GCF_018345385.1. Taxonomy (NCBI): domain Eukaryota; kingdom Metazoa; phylum Chordata; class Mammalia; order Carnivora; family Canidae; genus Vulpes; species Vulpes lagopus. The sequence continues at coordinate 24,368,407 of NC_054842.1, read as the reverse complement.
ATAATATGTTTCCAAGTTTTAACTAATTTCTTTGAGTTTTTAGGAACACAGTCTTATAATCTAAAGTACTAATAAATTTCTCCCTGACTTATCCAATGTCTATACTCTTTTTCATACTGGTTTCAGAAAATTATCTTTTTTATTAAATATTTACTCTAACTTCACTAGATGTTACTGAGAAAATATTTTATAGATCACTAACAGACATTCTTATTGATACTTGATACCAAACTTTCAACTCTGGCCCTCAAAAATATTTTTTGTAAAAGAACAGGGTAAGATAGAACAATTCTTAACTTGGAAGTTGGGATCTTCTATCCTAACTGCAGCCCTGCTGCTAGTTAGCTGTATGACCTATGAAATTTTATCATACCATATCTGTGCCAACTATCTCTGTGGAAATGAGATACAGAACTGACTTTTTTCTCTCTCTCTCTTTTTAAATTTTTTAAAATATTTTATTTATTTATTTATTCATGAGAGGCACAGACAGAGAGAGGCAGAGACACAGGCAGAGGGAGAAGCAGGCTTCATGCAGGGAGCCTGATGCAGGACTTGATCCCAGGACTCCAGGATCACTCCCTGAGCCCAAGGTAGGCGCTAAACCGCTGAGCCACCCAGGGATCCCCATACAACTGGTTCTTACTGAGTCTCAATTCTTCTTGAGTCATAAGCCTTTTTGGAAAATGAGTGGCAGTTGTAACTCTGATAAATTCCTACATCTGTTTAAATAGTTTGCATAAAATTATAGTTTGTATATTCTATGATACTTTTTCATGGGTTCCTTGTAAATGGGACAAACAAAAACACCCTAGAGCTAGATGATCTCTAAGATTGTTTTCAACTTGGAGAAGATTCAGTTCCAATTCCTTTAAGAAAATTGCCTTGCACTTGAAACTTGGGTTTTTTGAAGAAATAATACCTAGTCTGTTGACGTATCTTTTACCGAGAGTGAGACTCAGTCAGAAGTGCCCCAACTCAGTAGTAGAACATTTTTTCAACTTTCTGTTCTTTCCAGGGTTTTTACTATTAGAATGTAATTGTATTCTGTACAATAATATACATGCCATGAAAATCCTCTCCTGTAATCCATTTTTTTTCTAAATTTCTTAACCATTGGAAGAATTTAGCCACAGCCATGCACTGTCAATTTTATGATGCAAACAAACTCAATAAACAATTTCACTTTACATGCAACTTTAAAGAATTGTAATGATTTCTTAAACTGGGAGAAAGCAATGCTACTCTCCAAATGGATATAGAAATAACTTGTGATTGAAATGTTCAAATTTTCATTTCTGGTTTAGTCTCTAAATGATAGAAACAAAGCTGATTTCCTAATATCTTAGAACTTCAGTTATTTGGACAGCATTTGATTAGCTCAGCTGGGGAGTCCTTTTGCAAAGCAGCCTTTAACGCCAGCATTTTTTTTTCAACCCCTATACTCAGCAACCTTAGGCAATTGAGTTGGCTCCAGTTGAGTTACTATTTTATTCCAGCTAACCTTGGTTCATAGATCACAGAATGTTAGTGTAAGGAGGAGCCCTAGAGAGAAATATTCTAAACTTCTAATTTTACTTACTTGCTTGCTTCTCATGATGTACTGAGAAGAACAGTGGACTGGGAGTCATGAAATTAAGACTCCAATCTAGGCTTCAGGTTTCATATTTCTTCTGGGTAAAATGAAGTGGTCAGAACAGATGATCTCCAAAATTGTTAGAACATCAACTTATTTTTTATGTGAAGAAGAGGGATACAAAAGATTTTCAATGGAGATTTTCTACTCTAAGGTATTTCTGAAGATAGAAATACATATTTCTATTTCCAAAAATATGTGAACTGATTTTTGTTATTTTTGGCCCTTATTTCAAAGAGGGAGTAGTGTTGACCTGATGTATGTCTTTTTAAAATCACATTTTAGTCTATATATCCCTTTCCTCAAATCCAAATATACTATTTTTAAATTTCCAGGGCTGAAGTGTAAAGATAATATTTTTAAGAAGTAATAGAAAAGGGACACCTGGGTGGCTCAGCGGTTGAGTGTCTGCCTTTGGCTCAGGGCGTGATCCTGGGTCCTGGGATCAGGTTCTGCATTGGGCTTGCCATGGGGAGCCTGCTTCTCCCTCTGCCTGTGCCTCTGCCTTTCTGTGTGTCTCTCATGAATAAGTAAATAAAATCTTTAAAAAAAAAAAAAAAGAAGTAATAGAAAATAACTTGTGATTTCAATGGAAAAGAATCAGGGTGTCAGGATTTTTCTTAAGTTAGTATCTTCTTTATCTTTTTTTTGTATGTTCTCCTCATCACTAAATTCAAGAAAATTGGATCCAGGTAACAGTTTTTCTGAATAGCAACCCTTGATGCAGCCTCTCCCATCTTTCCACTAACATTTATATAATGACCAGGATAAAAGCATCCTAACCATCTTAACCATCATCAAAAATTAGGATCAACCATTGATCTCTTATTACAAGAGACAAGAATTTCCACAAAATGACACATAAATAGGTTTGGATTTTAAAATATAACCAACAGATAACTCGAGCTTCAAATTTTGAGAGATCTACACTAACGGAAGTCCTTCATTCTATACTCATACTCTGCCCTTTGATTCAGAGAGCACAGGTCTGCAAGGAGATGGGACAATTATCTTTGTTGCACAGACATTCTTTTAACGTCGAATAATAGCTCTGCCAGGCTCAGTAGGTTTTCTATTTCATCCAAGATTAGAAGAAAATTTCAAGTATACAAAATTTCTCATCTTAGAGATGTGGGCAGGGAAAGGAGGTACTACAATGTAAATTGTCAATATTAACTGGTAAGTAGAGAATATAGATTAGATAGACTTTTGAAAAACTAAATGTCACCACCAAATAGAATTAAATAGAATTTAAAATAGTGCACATAGCTTATAAATCACACAAACCATGGGACATATAGAAAAAGACAGGAAAAAAGGGAGTATCAAGAAAACACAAGTGTAAGAAATAATACATCATGATTTTAATGAAAAGTTAATGACATGGGGAAAAGCTCGGGTTATTTCAAATGAAGAACTCAAGATACAGATTTCAGTGTATTATATGATTCCTATTTGGGATAAAGGGGAAGTACACACACACACACACAGACTAGAAATAAATTCAGTAAGTAGTGGAGTTATTTGTAAATTTTTCTACATTTTTAAAAACAATAGACTTACATCAAATTAATATTTAGTTATGTATATTTAGTACAAACTACATACATCGTTCAGTGCTTAATATATTTGTGTACATTGTCTCATCTGATTTTTATTGCATTTCCATGAGACAGATATTTTCAACCCCATTTACAAAAAAGAAACTAAAGCTTGAAAAGTTTGAGGTTTCCTAGAAATCTCTTTTTTTAAATAAAGTATTTTTAACATATAAAAAAATTAGAACAAATGGTGTAGACACTGTTTGAGATTATTTTGCCGTATTTGTTTCATTTGTATTTTTAAAATAATACATTACAGATAAAGCCAAAACCCCATTACCCACTAATTCCCACTTGCTCCCTTCCTCAAGTTGGTGCATAAGCTCTTCTTGGATTCTATTTTTCGCCTATGGAAATGTATTAATAAAAAGTGTTTTATTTTGTCTCATTAGGTTCCATATAAATTACCACAAATAGAAGTCATAGTAATAGTAACAGCAGATAATTAAATAGCAGATAGTAGTTGATGATAATAATAATACATTGTCGCAGTGTCTTATTTGGTAGTGTAATATGTGTTCTTTCCCCAGATCATCACCAACAATTACTATGAATGATTTTAAACTTGCAAAAATCTAGGGTCAGGGAGAAGTGGAGGGTAAATGAAATAGCGTCGTGTTTTAATTTCCAATTCCCTAAGTAAAGTAGAAGATATTTTCTTTTTCTTTTTTCTTTCTTTCTTTCTCTCTTTCTTTCTTTCTCTCTTTCTTTCTTTCTTCCTTTCTTTCTGTTGTTGTTTCTTCCTTTTTCCTCTTCTGACTACTACAGCTTCCTCTTTGGTGAATGAGACACTTAGCTCATTAATTTACAAATTCTCTTCTTTCCTAAATAATCTTTCTGATGCTCTATATTTTTAAGTGTTAAATCTTTAAAAATTACTACTCAATGTGTATGTGACTTATGAAGTTAAGTGTTCGTTATTGACTTTTAATTACATGCATTAGTTGTCACAGAATTTGGTCCCTATGACACTGGTTCTTCAGTGTTTGTTGACACTCATTTTGAATATACTCTTTGGTGTTTGGATTAGGACATGCATATATATTTTTTGCATATAATTTTGCAAGGTTTTATATATGTTTATTAGGTCAAGTTTTGAATTTAGTTATACATATGTTATAGATCCTTATTAACTATTTTCTATCAAATATAGACTGAAATTTTATTTGGTTCTCTCTCAGATCTCTGTTTGTTTTCCATGGTGTTTGGTTTCCTTTTAATAATTCTAATTCTTCCTTTATGTCCATTAATTGAATTCAAATATTTTAAATATATTGTCTTAATTTTATTTCCCTTTTTTATTTTATTAATTCGAGTTCATTGTATTTTAATATTTATTTCCTCATGTATTTTGATGTTTTCATTTTCATTGTCAGCTCATCTTCAATAGGACTTCTTTTAGAAATTCTGTGCAGAGGGAGGAATGAGAATATACAGAATTTTGGTTGTTTTTGTTTGCTTTTGCCAAGGACAGAAACATTATTTCTTGGCCTAGGATCAAATTCTTAAAAATTGCTTAGCTTCAAGGTGCCTCATGGATAGTATATATTCAGACACCAATGTATGCAAGGCACAAGTCTGAATTTAAAAAATTTCTCTCAAGAGATTACTTTTTTCAAACTCTAGTTTCCTTGTCTTTTCCATAAGCTGTTGGGTAGATCATTTCTACCTTTATCCATGCATGTGTCGCGGTTGTATACCAGGTGTCAGTTCAGTGTTTGTAAGATTTAGGTATTCTCTCCTGTGCCTGAATGGGTGTGAAATCCAAGGCCATAGACATCATTACTTCTGGTCAGCTTCCTATCCTTCTCTCCCTATCAGCACCATCACCATGCCATCCTTCAAATTTGCTACTCCTTTTTTTGCATGTGGAGATTTCACTTCCTCATTTAGAAGAATGTATATATTACCAGTATTTTCAGGTATTTATATCAGAAAGCCTTACACACTAGCCAAGGTCATTATCTTGCCAGAACTACTGTATCAATTTCTGTCCCAAATACTGTAACCTAAATTCCAGTGTGATCTCATTGTATGTTTTGTTTGAACTATAAGAATGGTTGTAATCTAATCCTAAAAGGCCAATTCAATAAGGGTTAATTACTGAAGACCTGATTCCCACTTATGATATATTTATAGGGGAAAATCATTTAAATGTAAGACATCAAATCTCCAGTCCTTCAAACAGAATTGTTCAGTTACTAGGAAAATGAATTATGCTGCTGTCTAGAGAAGGCATCATCAAATTGCTTGATATAGAATTATTTCTAGCTACTATATTAATCATATTCTTTGGAATAGGTGACAGTTTAATGTACTGCAGATTATTTTCATAAGAGACTATAGATATATTGAAAAATAGAATAGAAAAAGAACTGAGTCTTTGAGATTGTTGCATTTAAACACTACAAGGTTTTCAGTATTTACTATGAAATAAATATTTGTTGAGGACTGAAAAAAGTGCTATGAGCTGCAAGCAATGTAAAGAGTTGTAAATTAGAGCCCCTGCCTTATAGAAGTATACCCTCTTCTTGGAGTGTCAAGAGATAGACACAAAACTACACAAAAAATTATTTTTTAAAGGCTGATTTGCTGTAAATTTGCACACATAAAAATTTCCTGAAGAGTTTTTTTAGAAACGGGGCACCTGGGTGGCTTAGTGGTTGAACATCTGCCTTTGGCTCAGGTCATGATCCCAGGGTCCCGGGATAGAGTCCCACATCAGACTCCCCACAGGAAACCTGCTTCTCCCTCTGCCTATGTCTCTGCCTCTCACTGTGTGTCTCTCATGAGTAAATAAATAAAATCTCTAAAAAAGAGAGTTTAGAAAGAAATAAAAATAATTTTAACTGAATTTCTTTGAGAATGGCATTGAAGATGAACTTTAAAAGGTGAATACTATTTTAGAGGAGAACATTTAGAGAATATTTAGGTGTGGTATACATGGTGTGAATAAATTCATGGAAGTAGGAAATTTCACAATGCATTTGAGGAACAGTTAGTAGATGAGTTTGTGTGGAGTAGAACATTCTTGAATAAAATAAAAAGTTGACAAGAGGAAGTCATAGCATTTATGGATGAGGCAGGTCAGGTGTGAAACTAAAGGTTACTGAAATTAAGTTCTGAAAGAAGTAGAGAATGCAAGCCCTACTTGAGAGAACCAACTATGACCTAAGTCCAGCTACATTAACTGATTTTTTTCAGAGAATTTGAGAGTCAGGATTTTTTGTTAAATGTCTGATATTTAAAAATTGGCAAGCAATGCAGAACTTGAAAAGCACAATGTAAGCACAGTGTAAATAACTGGACCTGATCAAGTCCATAGGTAACCAATTTGCCTTTTCAGATACACAGTGAGTAAAAAGAGAGATAAGGCCAAAATAATGGTTGAGAGTTTTGGCTGAGATGTGCAGATGTGATCTCTAAGACAAGAGAGACCAGAGAAGGTGTGACCTGATTAATAGAGTATTTTAGAAATCTTATTCCAAACTCAAAACAGAGAAATGTAGGCAATACTTCTCTTTGTGATGTTTGCCAAACTGTTTAGTCCAGCTGTACATTCACATGAAAAGGAATACACATGCTATTTTTAGGAAATTTGTCTCACACTTTATATCCTCATGTATATATACTTGTATATGAAGTATAAGCTTTATATACATAACTAATGAAAAGTTTTCTTCTGTTTGTAATCATCATTGTGTGATTACTTTTATAAAGTGGTATTAAATTTATAAAGAATTTCCACTGGAGTACTTTCTCCATTTGAGATTTTAACAAACATGACCATGAGTTATAGATACATGATAAAAGATAATTGGACATTTATGTAAACCAATTAGACATCTGGTTCTTGGTTCTTGTCATGTGTGTATGTTTGGGTGTTTGCTTGTATGTCTTTCTCCAACTAACCACAAATAGAAGTGATTAAAATGTGTTTCGTAGTTTAAGACACTATGGAGACTACTGCTAAAATCTCTTTACTGCCAGGTCATTTACTTGGACAGAGTCTTTTGGTTTTGTTTTTTTTTTTTTTTTTCCACTGAGATTAGTTATGAAAGACAGAGACAAATCCCAAATTTAATTCCTCAGAAACTTAGAGACCAGAACCCTGTTAAGATAGAAATGGTTTATGAAGTCTCTCTGCAAAAACGGTAGATTTGTTTCCTTGTATATTTGTCCATGCCCTTGTCCTCTACACCAAAATTAAATAGACTGGCAGAAACTGGATGCCAGAAGATTCCCTCCGTTGAAATATTAAAGATGGAAATAAAAGTTAATGTACATCAAGCTTTATACAGCTTTCAAACTCTGTATCCATTTTCTCTTATGAAAACATTGAAAATTAATTTTGGGCTGGATAGCTTCCTGTAAACCTATATTTGATCTCAAAAGATCAGATGTCACATGACTGTTTTTAAGAATGTGAGTTCTAGATTCAGACTTCAAAACCTGAATCCTCTGTTTACCAACTGTGTGGGTTTGTGTGTGGCATTTACCTGTCTAGGCACTGGCTCCTCATCTGTGAAATAGAAGCAGGATTAGCTTCTTTACCAGGTTATGAGGGAGATTAAGTGATAGGAAGTGATTATCGGATGCTCAGTTCATGTTAACAGCTGTTGCTGCCACTGCCACTGCTGCTGTTTTAGCTATCATTATTCCTATTACTGCCCTATGATATTTTATTAAAATCATGACTCTCACAGCTGATTTTGTTCTCCAGAAACTTTATGTACTTGATTTATAGTGTTGAAGCCGGCACCCAAACTGCTTGCAGTCTTTACTGAAAATCTGCTGCTGATGGTCAGAGATTACAGTTTTATTTTTAGTAGTCTTTCTAGCCTGAAATGGAATTCTGTCAAGGTTGGCTTTTTTTTAAGTGTCATATATAGAATGGTGGTATTTCTAATTTTATCATTTGCTCATAAAATCGTATTTTTAGTGCTAGTTAATCCCATTAATTTTTTAAATATATTGGTTTAGGCTTACAGATTGCAAAGCTATTCTGTGGCTGAAATGGTATATCGTGGAATATGTGGTGACTGACCCTCTAGGAAATAACCAATGAAATTATTTCAAAGAGCCAATTAGTACTTGATTTAAGAGTATGTCATAAACTGAGGAGACATGATTCCTGTCTCCAGTACAGTGTTTTGTATGTTTCATACAAAAAAATGCTTGTTCATAGCAATGCAAATATATTTGCAAATCCAAAAATAATACCATGGTATAATAGGTTTCTGAAGAACTAGATCTTCTTAAAAGAATAACCCAGTATTATTTTGTTTTTCTGTTGACAACATGCTTGATGAGTGGTGTAAGCAAGTCATATCAGATAGTCATTCTTAACAATTATCATGGCCTTACTGAGTGTGTGTGTGTCTGGGTCGGGGAAACAAACACCAATTCATTGCCACTGCCAACTTAGAGGATTTTACATTCTTTAAAATTGGTGAATCACATATTTTTCATTCCCTGGAAGGGAAAGATTCCATCTTTGAATAGCAAGCTCAATGGAATTATTTTAGTAAAAGTCTCTATTTTCTGAGTCAATAATTGCATTGAAGTATCGATCAAACAATTAAAACATCTTTATTCGACCAAATATTGAACTGATTTTGATGAAGGCGGATGTTTTGATCCTACCATTTTGAACCCCGCATTTTAACTAACTCTGTGGATGTTTGTCCTTACTCTCTTGACCCCTAAGGACATTTCCAATTGTATATTTAGTATACAGACATTTTCACTAGAACAACATTTCTGACTTCTCATCTACAAGTCACTTAACTTCATTATACTTATTTAATTTTTGTATCAAATACCTATACAGCAGTGTTAAATAATTCCTTTCCATTTCCTTTTTAAAATTTCTATTGAAGTTATTTTTTATCAAGGTAAGTTCTTTCCTGTGTGAACTTTGTACCAAAGACTTAATTCATCAATTTTTTTTCAAATCAGATAGAATGAGTTTTCTTTTGTGACATTTCCAGCAAATTGAATTTTCTCAATGTATGTTTTAAAGAACTAATTTTTGTTAAGAAGATTTTATTCTTCCATCATTTTTTGGTCAATAACAATTTTACCTTGTGCAGTTGTAGCTATTATGATTTTTTTAATTGATTATTTCTACTGTATCTAATTTGTCCCTGATCAATGTTCACTGTATTCATTGTTCCTAAAGAATGTTTATTTTCAGTCAGGTTATTTTGTTTTGGTAACTAGCGAATGTGAACATGCTCTCTTTTCAACTTCATCAACTCTATTTGTTTCATTTCTACTAACCATGCTTATTAATTGGATAGCATAATTAAAATATGTTTACGTCTCTGAACAAGGAACAAAGAGCATGAGATAGAACAATGATGGCATCTACATGGAGAGAGGCATCAAATATCATTGCAGTCCAAGCAGTGGGTCAACATGTCCTTCGAATTTTTAGACACCTCACTGAAATTAATCAGGAGACATATGGTTTTGCTAAGTGATGTAATGCCTCAATATGTTTTATTATCTGTCTATATTAATGGATAACTTTATTCTAACACCCAAATTTCCCTACTGGCACATGTCCATTTTTAGTTATATACATGATATATGATGAAAATTAATTGTCAACTCATCTTCTAATTTAGAAAGCTAATTTGTTTTGGAATCATCTAGTTATTTGTGACAAAGTGATGGAAGACTGCAGGAAAGGTGAAAAAGATCCAACATTTTACACAGTAATCACTCCAGGCACCATGACAGATGTTTAACAAAATTATCTTCTTCAAGCCTCTCAACAAACAAGAAGGCATTTTTAGTTCCTTTTTTAGTTGAAGGAGTTAGAACTTAGAGGGCTAGCTTCCCTGAAGTCAGATTGTGAAGTAGTCATGGGGCTGAAGTCTAACCCATTCTGCAAAACCAAAGCCTGTTTTATATTCATGGCAAGTGTATCTATTCTGCAATGATTATGATTGAGAAGGATATGTTTTATCACTTAATAAATATGTATTGGCTGCATATTAGGTGCCATGCCCTGAGTTAGGCTTGGGAATCAAGCGTATAAGATGACAATAATTCCTACTCTCAAGAAACTGTGGTCTAATGGGAGCTGCAGGCAGATAATCAGATGAGATGAAAGGGCAGTAAAGCATCCAGTGGTGGGAGGGGAAGGAGAGGGACAGAGGGCTAAGCAATGGAAATGAAAAATTGATTACATAGATTAGTGCAAAGTGAAAGGGGATAAAAATAAGTCCTAAATGAAATCACTGAAGTTTTGAGAGTTTTGCAAGATCCTTAAAAATGTTTGTGAGTATTGCATCATAGTGATGATGATTCATAATGATTAAAAATTGTAATCTAGATACCAGCATGAGACTTGAATGCCAATAACTCAAACTCTTCAGTATGAGCCTCTCCCAAGACTGAAAAAGTGTTTCTCTTTCTTCTACATTTATTGAACTTTGTCAGACCAAATGACCCTGAGATAAACCCCCAGAGGTTTCTCCAGCGGTTTCTCAAGGCCTTGGTACCTTTTGCCTTATTGTTTCTTCAAAAGTTATTTCTAGATTTTAAGAATGTGCAGTATCTTTTTCATTATGAGTATTCTCAAAATAAAGTTGAAGGAACCATCCCGACTCTAGCAAGAATTATACTAAATTCATCCCCACATTATTTGTGATTTGTTTCTCTGGCACTCTGTCCCTTTCTGTCTTTCTCACTCTCACTCTCACCCACACATGCACACGCGCACACACATGCACACATGCATATACCTAGGAGGAGAATGATTTGACAGTTTTTCCTGTTAATTTATTCAAAGGCTTAACATTCTTGCCACAAAGTAATCCATTATATCAAATGTTAGTCCTTGATGGAGCAGTTTAAACCCAACTTTCCTTTTGGTTGACTGCTTTTGTTGATTTTTGATATCTTGGAAGAAAAGGAGGATAGTTTTAAGTTTGCCAACTTGCAGGCTAAACATACTTTACATGACTTCCTGTCCCATACCCTTCACTTCAGCCCAATTGCATAAACTCCTTTTCTCCATATGTGCATTAAATGTTCCTGGCCTAGTGCCTTTAGTTAACTTCCCAAAATGCACTTTTCCTCCATCTCTGTTATTCTTTGCAGTACAATTTGAATACTCTCCTTCTCTAAACCATTTCTGGTTGCTCCAGCAAGGGGCCCTTGGTTCAGACAAATGTACACTATTATTAGAGTTTCCCAAGCAGACTGCAAGACAATGATGCCCCAGTTCCCTTGTCTTTACATCTCACAGCATCTCAAGCATTATGCATGGTTACTAAATAGTTGCTAAGTGAGTGAATTACTTAATTAATGAATTTTGAGCTATTTAGAAACTCCTGAACAGGTGGAAACAATGAAAGTAATATGTTAGTCTCCCCACTCAAGAAAAGCCTCTCTTGAGGAGTGGTGGGAGGTTAAGAAAGAGAATTGATCTGAATGTACACTCGGCTGGGGACTACATGTAAGAACAGAGCTTTCAGGAACGAAGTCCTGTCATCAAGCAAGTCTTTGGTCACAATTGCTGACCAAAACAAACAAACAAACAAACAAACCAAAATACAAAAATTAACTGCATTCTATTCTGAGACAAAACATCAAAGAAAAGGGAAACCGGGCACAGCAAGTGGAGTCATATGACCTTGAAAAGTGGTTACAGTTGAGCATTGACAACTGTATCTTTAAACATAGAAAATACTGCTATATTTTGGAAGAAAAGAGTAGAAATAGGACCAAAGAGTGGGTAGCCAGGGGAGGCAGATGGGATTCAACCCTAGTCTTAGAGAGAGCCTGGGCTGTGACTACAGGGTAACTCACATGTTCCTGGGTCCTCAGCAGTTGGAACTGGGAGCCAAATCCTGCCTCTGCCACAGCCTGGGCTCACTAGGGTTGTGTACTGCTCCCTCAGCCGTGACTACCATGCTACTGTCTACTCTACCCATGCTTCCTGCCACTTTTTCTCAAGATGTTCTGGTGTCTTTGGACTTCTTTGTTTTCATTACTATGTTCCTCTTGCGGCTTCTGCTCTATGCCTAGAGTGGGACAGCTTTCTCCCTGAATGACACCTACAAAACCTGCCCTGTGGCATTTGAAACACGTTTCCCAGAAAACTGAAGGTATTTCAGAAGATATCATCCAATGAAAGTAAAAACACCTTCTTCCCCCAAATTGCTAGGGTAAGACTTAGGCAAAGATGTAAATACACTATATACTGTACTTTGATTACAGTGTGAGTTAAACCAACTTTTGCATGCCAGGCTGGAGACTAAACCATCTTTTGCCCCTGCTTCCATTGTTTCCAATCCATTAAAAAGGCATTACGGTTGCCAAATAATGAATTTGTAAACAAAGTTGGTATCTGCGGGTGAAATAAAAAGTCAGATGCCAATGAATGGGATGGTTAAAACATGGTTCAAAGTACTTAGTTTATCTGATATTTTTAATAAGGTCCAAGAAACTACATAAGAAAGTGGGTTTTCATAAGAAAAACAAAAGCTGTGTGGTCTCTAATTCCTCCACAACATGGACCTGACCTATATAAAGTCTCTTGCAAAGTCCATGAGAGGATAACCAAAGAATTCTATTCCTGAAAAATGAAACCTTGGGGACTTGCTGAGAGTTCAGGCTACAGTTCCAAAAAGCTTTCACATTCCCCAAGCTTTTGCATACACTGACCATTAACACATCAATTCCCACCAACTGCCTTTAGAATAATAGCTAAGGCTTCTGGTGGGGGTGGTGGGGCAGCAAAGAGCATCACAAAAGTTTCCAGTCTCAAAATAAAAATAACACCATGTCTCCCGACCACATGTCTTAGATGATGGTGACTATAAGCAGCAGAAGGAGTATGGGAAATTTCTATTTGCAGGTGGAAGGGAAAAGCAATGACATAGAAAAATCAATTGCAGCAGCCATTTCTATAAAAGAGACAAAGTCAATCAGGAGCGTGCTAATACCAAAACCTTGATTGACAAGAAGGATCAAAAGGTAGCATGACTCTCAACTCAGACAACTCCAGATTCAAAAGCTGGTCCTTCTCCCTAACAGATGTCTCTCATGTTTGACTTAGCCTTTCCAAGTACTAATATTTTAATATCAACATTTTTAGATTGTAATGCTTGGCTCTTAGAGTTGTAAGAAATTGTTAACACAATCGATGATTAAATTAAATAATATTTAAAATATTCATCACATTTGATGATCAGTGTGTGGTCTCCAGCCACAAAGGCACAAGCAAGATTATTATGACATACTGTTTTTACCATAACAAATCAAGTAACGGCAAAGAAATTGATGACAAAATATTATGAACTTACTTCCTATCGATTTTGTGTCTTCAGTACCTCAATACAGAAAGTGACATTTGTAATACGAATGGTACAAAATCCCTGATTTGCAAGAATGATGTGATTGTGTACGTTATTTCTGCTACCATGTTCATTATTTTATACGGATGGAAATGAGATGGTGGGTTAAGATTTTATACCAATCTTGAGGAATGAAGGATTTTAGAAGTCTGCATTATTTTCAGTAAGACAGAAGACCTTCATTCCTTTCAAACAACGGCAGCAACAATAAGAATAGCTTTTTATCTAGTGCTTGCTGTGGTTAATTCTGCATTCTGCTAAGCCCTTTATGTGAACTGTGTCACTTGACATTACAGCAGCCTATGAGGTGAGTTACTGTCATGTTCTCCATATTAGCAAGAAGGAGACTAGGGCCCAAGAAGATGAGTAAGTTAGCTAACATCACACAACTAAGTAGCACTTTCCTATGCTGCATTGCTTGCCTTCTGAGTTATTCAGGTTTACAGGACTCCTTGGTCAGATACATTTCTCTGTTGTCAAGTTTCTCTTCTGCATTTTTCCTGCATCTCTTGTTCCTTGATTGTTGTCTCTGGGCACTCTGTCTACTTCTCATTTGGAAACATTTCCATGCCACCTGTAGGTGCCTTGGGCACACCTGTGTTAACTTCACATCTGACCACTCAGCCATGTGCTGGCTAAAAACTTATTTTGGAATGTTCATGCAAACTCCCACCACTTACTGTATTTCATTCCCGCATTAAGCCATCAAGCAACGTTAGTTATATGTTTTTAAATGCATTACTGGACATACAAGTCAGACTCACTTCTTCTAAAGGAGAACCAAGGCTGACACTTCAAACTTGGTGTTTTATTTTGACACATGGGTATTTCCTAGAAACTTGAAGAAAATGCCTTTAGAACATAGAAAATGCCTTTAGTTTCAGACCCAACTAAAGGTAAAGAAAATCCAGAGGACTCTTTAATGGGGCATTTGGACACAACATTCTAGCATATTCTATGGCTTAATTTATTTGAATTACTTTTATAATTGAGATGTTAGAAAATGTATTTCCTTTAATGCATTTGGAAGAAAAGTAATTAGAACTTTATTTTGAAGTTCTACAAACCAGAGAAACTTAAGATTCCTTTTTAATGGATATCAAAGCCTATCCTTCTAATTTAAATGACTGCCAGGCAACTACAACAGCTGAGAAATGGTTTGCAAACGTGGGACACGTCAATTCATTTTTCTTCCCTAGGTTTGTAGCAACTCTGAATCTTTGAGACAAAAGAGAAAACATAAAGGAGATTGGGGGCAGATAATGAAAATAAATTTAGCATGCCACAAAAGTAAAATTACTTGGTTGGATTCAATTACTTTTACCCTAAATTATTTTCCTGAAACTTGTTTTTGTCCCTTTGTGCAAAGAATGAGTGCTTCGGATTAGAATTTTCTTATTGAGTGACAAGTTGTCTCTGGAAACGCTACTCTATGCTCAGACATGAATGTATGTCACAAACTCATTAAGCCATGAAAAACATATAAGCAATGACTCAGGAAAAAATGCTCATGGTGAGGCAGATCTGAAAGCATTGTGAACTGTATGAGCATTTCATATAGGATGGTTAAAGGCAAATAGTTCATAGTTTAGGTTCTGTTAACTTAGCCATGAGCCTAATCTTTGTTAGAATTTCCTTTATTTTTAACCAAGATTTGAAAAGCATTTGGAAGTGCCTCAGTTGGTTGGAAACAGATGGCCTGTACTGCCTCTTCTTAGGACCAGTCAGAAAACCCTACAATAGTTGCTCAACTGTGGCTTCAGGTTGTTTCACATTTCGCGTTCTTTCTGGAGGATTTCTGTTTGGTTTGATTTTTTTTTTTTTGCTGCATGTATTAATGATCTATTTTGGTAGTTTACCATAGTGTGTAACCTTTCAATGCATCATTGCTGAAGTGAAATGCTAGACCTTAGTAATCAATAGTCAGGAAATTTCTTTCATACAAACTTCATATTCAAGTAGACTTTAGAGAACTGGCAAACTCTGGACTGGTTTTAGCGCAAGCAGTACATCTTTTTGTTGACAGTATCAATATCACATAATATTGCTTCTGAAAAATTGTTCAGCAGTGGGAATAGAGCAGAAATGATACACACATCAAAATGTGAAAATCTCCCATCCTTATCCCATCAATATTTGTCGATGGGTTATCACTCAAATAATTAAAAACAAATAAAAGATGAATTCATAAGATCATGGGTTATTACACAAGCATTTTGCTTTAAGAAAATCAACCACGTGTGATGAAACATTACAGGATCTTGTTTCATAAAATCTTAGATCTGAGAAACATTACTAAAAGATTATGGAAAAAGAGATTACTCAATCCAATCACCTCATATTCAAGATGGAAAAATGGAAGACCAGAAAGGCTAACTGGCGCTAACTGGTGACCCATATAGGGTCATATATCAACTTAATTAATGGCAGGACCAAGATTAGGATCCCAATTTCCTGACTCAGAGTCCAGTCTCTTTCACTGTATGGTTAATCCTTTTTGTTTCAGACTTTTACCTCGAAAGTAAGTTATACCATTTCAGAAATGTAAGATACTTCCTGGTGTATGAAAACCAAAATGTGCTATTAGTGGGAACTTAAATGATGGAGTTCCTATTCAAATTAGGACCCCAGATTTATTGGTGCCTTTTCCTTAGTGGAATCAACAAATCAGTATCAAATACTACTGTAGCGTGGTGCCCTTCTCGTCTAATCTGCAGTCACATCCTGTAACATGGGATAAAGTAGAGGTGGAGATTGAGTTTTGAAATCTAAGTCTCTGAACTTCTCCTTAACTCTTTCTTACATTAAAATATTGAAAGTCCGTAGTTTAGTTAATGGTAATGTGTCAGTGTTAATTTCATAGTTGGACAAACATTAAGCTATTAATAGTAGAGGAAACTGGGTGAAGGATATATAGGAATTCTTTGTACTCTTTGCAACTTTTTAGTAGTCAAAATTATCCCAAAATAAAAAGTTTGTTTAAATCAAAAAACAAACAAAACAAAAACCTATAGCGACAGGTACTAGTTGAACCTTAAGAAATGGAGATGAATATATAGATATTTTAAGAGACAATGGAGATGAAATCTTAAGCTTTTTTGTAATTTTTTTGGGGGTTAACAACTCCTTTTTGAATATGTATAACAGTAAATACAATACCTGACAAATGCTTTGGCTTTCCAGTACCACACCATCACCACCCCCACAAACCTACATAAACACATGCATACACTCAGACTTCTGACACCTAATTTCATATCTCTCACTCACTCCTGCGGCTGGGCAGGCCTACACCTCAGCCCCTTGTGGGAGGCTGAAGAGATCAGAGAAGTTCTCATGCTATGCACTATAATCATTGTCTCCCATGGCTTTGCCTCTCCCAGTAAGACACCTCCTGCCTTAGGACTCATAAAACAGTGTTTTTCTACCTCTCATCTGAATGAAGTCCAAAAGGATTAAGTATGGAGGGAGGGGAAGCAAATGTTAACTATAGTATTTTCTATGCTTGGAATTTACATTAGAAAGCCTCTTGATCCCTGTTGAAGTAATTTTTAGGTTCTAAATGCCATGTTATCCCATGTCTACATTGTGGATTATGTTTGGATAATTCTTCTATTTTTCTCTGATATGATATGTGCCTTTGAGACACAATCTCCCACTCTAAGCTAAAGTGGCCACTGAAAATGCAAACTTACTAAATATTGGTTTCCACAAGCACAATTAAAAAGATAATTTAAAATTATTACTTCTTTATAAAGTGTAGTATGGTAGAAAGATCATGGATGTTTAGTTAGAAAAGTATGGATTTGCCTCTCAGTTCTAAAACTCCCGAAAAGAAGGGAGAAAATTGCTGAACTTCTCTGTTAGGACTCATCATCAGTTTTTTATTTTTCTTTTGTTTTTAAGGCAGAATAATTGTGATAGTTGTATGAAAATAATGTTATGTGGAAGCGTAGTAAAACATTTGGCATTTAGTAAGTGTTGGCTGCTGTCGAAAATGTTGTTGGTTCTCCACCATGTCCCCTCAATCTATATGATTCCCATCCTTAGGATCTGTAGCTATGTATCCATGCCTGAGGCACTGTCTTCAGGTATGGAAGGCTACTTTGCTAGCAGTCATGGCAATGGTAGGGAATTCAGACTCCCTTGGAGCCGCCCTCAATTGTTGATAGCTGATAGCTGGTATGTATATATATATATATCCCCTGCTCCAACCGAAGTTGTGTTCCACACTGATCCCAGAGGTTCCCCAGTAGGATTAGGCTGCAGTTGTCTATAGCAGTAACTACAGACACACTTCATCGGCTGCTTCCACTCTATGTGCCCCCTCCCTATTGTCTCCCAAAAATATTGACTGGACCCAAAACTTACATAAATTACTTATAGATAAAGCCATGTCTCAGAGTCTGCTTCTGGGAAGGTTTAACTATACTATTTCTTTTTTACCATGTTTGTATTCCATAATAAAGGATGGTACCTCGCTTGTAAAGGCATTCGGTTACACTGTAATGCTGGTACTCTTAGGTCTGTAGCACATTGAGGTACTATGCATAGTGGCCAAGAATTTGAGTTCCAACAGTGAACATATCTGGATTAAAATCCTGAGGATTTAAAATTGACATATTGAGCAATTTATTTAATCCCTCTGAGTCTTAGTTTTCCTACCTTTAAAACAGGGATAATAATTTCTAAATTGTTACAATGATTGGTGAAATAATGAATCAAAATATGGATGATAACCTATCCCATAGAGTTAAGGTTTATTCATGAGTTGGAAGATGTACTGCTCTAGTAGAGTGTCTGGAGCACAGGAAGTCCTCAGCAAAAAGTAAACTACGCTCCAACCTAGTAACAAGGAAACTCTAGCATGGGCTCCATTCTTGCTTCTAGCTAAACCCTAATACAGCATGGTTCATTCATACCCAATTAAGTAAAGTACCATTTTGAATTTTGGTGTAATTATGCATGTGCTAGTCCCTTCTCTCTTTTCTCTATCCATACAAACATATCTTAACACACATATAAATCTGATTTACTAAGCTTATATTTTACTGGGTAGTTTTTATATTCCTAAGGTATTTTATGTGACCAAAGAAATTCACCATAGGCCTTCCTTAAATAGCATGTTCCTATTTCTTTCATTAAACCTAAAATAATTTACTAAATGCTAACCTAAACTAAGCTTTTCAAGAATGCATATGTTGTATAAAGCAGGTCACACCTGTACAAACTGTACACACATGCATTGTAAAAGTAAATAAGTTGGGTAGCCTAGTGGCTCAGCAGTTTAGTACTGCCTTCAGCCCAGGGCGTGATCCTGGAGACCCAGGATCGAGTCCCCACATCGGGCTTCCCTGCATGGAACCTGCTTCTCCCTCTACCTGTGTCTCTCCCTCTCTGTCTCTCTCTGTGTCTCTCATGAGTAAATAAATAAAATCTTAAAAAAAAAAAGAAGTAAGTAAGTTATTGTAGGAAACCTAAAGAGTAAAATAATTAAGAACTTCCATTTAAAGTATGTAATTAAGTGAAATATTGGGCCCATGGTAAGAATACAATGAAAAATATATGTATTGAATTATACTAAGTTACAGGCTCTTCTGGGCTTTGAAATTGATCTTTATTCCAGAAATATACTCTTTTATGTATCTAATCAATTTTACTAATGATAGGATTATTTTATGTTATCTTTTGTTTTTATGAGAGGGGAATGTATTCAGTATATTTCGATTCTACTTTATGTTGTGTATGTTTTTCCTTCAAAATGTTCTTTAGGAAAAAAAATTGAGCAGAAGCAGACAGACTGTTCTAGGACATCCCTTCCTTTAGAGATGAGTTTCTCCAGCATAAAAAAAGATTGGCTTCCAAATTGGTTAAACTGTTTTTTCTGTACAGTACAGTGACATGTTGTCTTGTTACAGTGAACATGTGCTCTCATTTTGGACGAGCTGTTCTGTGAAAAAGTTTTATTTAGCCCACAGATCCAATCCCCAGATTTGTGGGTGTTACCTCTTTTCCGTGTTACCAGGTTTTGTCATCATCATTATTGCTTTCGCTCCGTCAGCTGTAACACAGTTTAGTAGCAACCTCTCTTAAAAAACAAGATGTTTCTGAAAATAGACAGAACAGTTGGCTAGACAGAAAAGAGATATCAACAAAAGTAGGTCTGTTGTTCCTCTGCATTTTGCTCCCTGAATCACTTCTGAGATAGCTTTCTACATTGTAAATGAACAGACATTGGATGAGGATATAATCTGTGTGTCCTAATACAAACTTTTATCCTATTTTAATACAAAAGTCAATTTATATGAGAACTGATTTGTTTCAGAGAATTCTTACGTCTTTTACTTTTATTCAAATTAAGGAGCTTAACCAAATCTATTGACTGGGTTTGTTTGTTTCCTTTTTTTTTTTTTTTTTTAAGTGAGAAAACTGGCTTCTGTAAGTAAATGAATACTTTACTTCAAGATCAGTAGATGGATCCAGTTGTTTCTTCATGGTCTGATTGTATAGCTGATTCAGCCAAGAGGAAGCAGTAGCTTTATTGTTTCTGATTTTTTTCTTCTTCTGTGCATCAAATAAAACAAAAAATAGGTCATGCAATATTTACTCTTTGGCCAAAATGATATTCTTCAGTTGCCCAGTAATTAGCAGAAATGACCAATATGGAACAAAGGGATGAGAGCCCTTCTAATCACTTCCTTGTCCAGTAGAAATAATATGACAACAAACCTTTCAGAGAACAAGTTGGAAGACACATAAGAAACAGCCAACCCACTGGCCATTCAGCATCCTCTCGTTCTCAGATTTGATAGTATTTGGATCAAATGCCAACAGGGGCACCACTCTGAGAAATCAACATCCTGAATATGACAATAAATTCAGATGTTATTTCTGCTTCCTGACTTTTTTCTGTGTCTAGACTGTTTTCCTACAGTGTATATAAACATACCAGTAATATTTTTTAAATGCACGTTTGATTTGCTTTTGTGATATCTCTTCAATTAATCTTGGATAAGTTGTTTTTATTTCTGAATCTTTCTCTATACTAGATTAGACTAAGTTTTATTAAATCTCCTTTATCACTTTTTCTTCCCCCTCACTTAAACTTCTAGAACAGAGGTTTTTAATCTGATATGTATGAAGGGGCTTCAGGAAGCCATGAACCAACTAAAAATGAATACAGTGGTGCAAGAGTCTTCGCATGAATTTTGTTCTGACAAAAGGATCATGTCTCTCTTCAGATTTACATAGAGGTGTATTACTCCTTTTTAAAAACCACTGCCATGTGAATTTTCTCCCTTTTGTTGCTATTAGAAAATGCTAATCCTTACCTTAGGTTCTACTGAATACATGTGGTCACCACCTTTCTTTTCCATTACAGTTCACTGCTGATCTCTTATTTTTTCTTACCTTTCTGGATTGTGTACTTTCTTGTTCAATGTTATCAAGAGAAGCAAGAAAGAGAAAAGAGATATGATGCACCAACCCTCTACCAGTAACGGTGGTTGGCATTTTCATATGTGGCACTTCATTGGATCCACTGCAGCCCTACAAGTTAGACAATATCCTTGTTTTTACAAATAAGAAAAGTGAAACTTAAAGAAGTTAGTTGTTCCTACGGCCTGTAAATTAAAGAGTCCAGATTTAAATCTGTATTGAATCTAGTGTAGGGGAGGAAATTTTTTCCTTCTTTTAGGTTCTTTGGCTGGCCTAATAATAACATTGACATAAGACAATCAAATAAAAGAAAAACAACTTAATTTAGTACATATGGAAGTCTCACATAGACATGAGGAGGTCAAAGACAGGTAGTTGAGTCATATGCCATCCTGAGTTAAACTGAAGGGGGCTTCAGAGGGAAGGAATGCAATTCATTGGAAGATAAGAACAATAAATGTTTGGTAAACAAATGTTTGCCTTTCTGATGTAAAAAGTTATCCCTGGTAATAGCTCTCTTTTTGGTATAGGCCCCCTATTTAAATTATTTTAGGCAATTGAGAGGAAAGTAAAAGGCTCTTCTTGAGTCTGTTAGGCCTTGATTGCCTTCAGCTCAAATAATTCACATGCCAAAGTGGCACATTCTGGGGCAGCTTGCCCTGAACCCCATCACTAGTGTTTATTTCATCACAAAGCTTTCCAGACAGAGTAAATATTCATAGCTTACTAACAGCATCACTTTTTATAATGTAAAACTTAATGTTTTATTATTATTCTCTATCATCAAAACATACATTCATTATTCTAGTACAAATTTACAAATGCGTATATGCTGTTTCATTGCATCAATGTTGTCATATTGTCTCATACTGTGACAGAGTGCAAGAATCATTTATTCATTTCTTAATTCATTTTTTTAAAATATTTATTAAAACATACTTGTTAGTGCTTTGCTAAGTACTGGAATAGTGGTTCTAAATTCTATCTTTGCATTAGATTTTACTGGGGACTTTTAAAAAATACCGGTACCTGGTCTTGGCAACAGAAATTTTCATGCAGTTAGTGGAGACAGCCGTTGGGCAGTGTATTTTTTTAAAAAGTCTTCTAGCTATAGCCAGTGTTGAGAATCATTGTACCAGAGCAGTGGCTTTTCAAAGTGTGGTCCCTTCCATCTGCAGCATCAGCATCATGTAGGAATCTATTACAAAGGCAGATTCCCAGCCCCTACCCAGCCTCCTGAATTGTACCAGTAACTTCCAGGGATGCACTTGGCTATCTCTTTAACAAGCCCTCTAGATGTTTCTGAGGCAAGCTAACGGTTGAGAAACATTTCTCTAGGGAAACAGGATGAATAAGGCACAATACTTGCCATTAAGCAATTCTCTTTGGTCTCAAGGAATTCCCAATTGTTTAAAATATGCATTTTAATTACTTAGTACAGTTCCATAATCTATGACTTTAGCAGAAAAGGGCAGAATTATTACTACTTAAAAAGTATAATGACTTTCATCTCTTTTGGGGCAGCCGTTAAATGAAGTGTTTATAAGAAAGTAGTGGCCAGTGAATAGCATCTCTTAACAAAAGTCTTATGAGCCTTATGGGTTCAACTGAATTGTCATAGTGTTTTGTAACATACATACATACAGTGAGAGAGACAGAATTTTAGAATACAAAATCTTAGAGGATAAATATTTCCAATAAAGGATTTTAAAGTTGTCTTTCTGTTGTGTTTCCATTCTATTACTGTCAATAGCCTACTTGCTATTTCCCATCTTTATTAATATAGTTTTTTATAGCTTTATGACCACATAATTGACATACAACAAACTGCATATATGTAAAGCTCTTGATTTGATCAGTTTGGGCACATATATACACCAGTACTATAAAACAGTTGCAAGGGGCATCCAGTTCTATTACAGAAACCTCTTGGTAGAGCAGTTTTCCCCCTCTCAGCCCCAAATGGCAGAATGGGGTTGCAGAGGAAGATTCCTGAGTAAGGTGGCATGAACTGGTAAGCCAACTAGATGTCAGCCCAAATGAATAAAACAGGGCAAGTTGCACAGGATGAAAATAAAGCCCATCTTGTCTGTGTGAAGTCGAGATTCTTGTGTTTGTTGCTATTTATCATCATGTAGGGTTTAAAAATACCTACTAGACTCCTTTATCTCTTAAAATTCCAATTGAGAAAGGAGCTTAACCACTAGAGAAATAGACAACACTGTTACTGACAGTAACAATCCCAATTTCTCTCTCTGCAGGTGATCTCCTGCATTAGGGGAACCTGTTTAGCTTTGACCACCCATCTGCTCTTGAATGCCCACTTCTCTGCTGGGTCTTAAACAGAACAGCTTGCATAAAAGTGACATTTTTTGCTTTTTAGGAATGGAAACTCATTCTTTGCCTTTAACCTCCTTTTAACTTTTCTCTCTTCTTTCTCCTGAGCAAATTAGTATGTCCCTAAATGTTCATTTATCCTGACTGCCAGGTGCTAATACTGGGATTTTACAATTTGGGCTTACCTTCTCATTCTTCCCTTGCAGGCTGGCTCCATGAGTTGGGAAAGAGACTAGAATCTCCATACTACGGCAACAATACCTTGGGGGGCCCATCGATCCGAAGTGCCTATATTGCCGCTCTGTACTTCACCCTCAGCAGCCTCACCAGTGTTGGGTTTGGGAATGTCTCTGCTAATACAGATGCAGAAAAGATCTTCTCCATCTGCACCATGTTGATTGGTGGTAAGAGAAATTCTTCTTTCACACCAAGAGAAGGTGCCATACTATTGCTGTTCTGTTTATTCTGTCATAAAACACAATAGAGGTATATTACTTAGGTTGGAAGAGTCCAAAAGCACTAATTAGAAAATCAGTGACATGGGATGCCTGGGTGGTTTAGCAGTTGTGTGTCTGCCTCTGGCTCAGGGCATGATCCCAGACTCCCCGGATCGAGTCCCACATCGGGTTTCCTGCATGGAGACTTCTTCTCCCTCTGCCTGTGTCTCTGCTTCTCTCTTTCTGTGTCTCTCATGAATAAATAAATAAAATCTTAAAAAAAAAAAAGAAAAGTGACAAACACTTTAATTTACATACAGATTAGCAGTGAAAGTCTATGATGTCAAAAAATTCCATTTTCTGGACAGATAAAGAAGTAATCATTTACTTAATGCTGATTTTGTTTGTTTGTTTTACTTAATGCTGATTTTGAAAGGGCAGGAACTTTGCTTTCTTAGCATACTGTTTACTCCTAGTATTTGTGAATTACATGAGTCTGAATTGCACGTATGTATAAGTGTGAAACTCCATTTTATAATCTCAAGTGAATGTTATCAAATCTTATTGATACCAATATAGTAGATTAAGGATGCTTGATAGATCACTTAATTAAAAATAAAAACAAAGAAACACACCCAATAAAATAATAAGTAGTCAACATTTTAAAATTGTTTTCATGTTCCATTCTCTGTGCTAGATGCTTCAGTACAATACCCTGAGCAATTCTTATGGGTTGGGCACTATCACTATTCTATTTAACAAATACACAAATTAAGATACTATTGTCTCTGAGTTCCAAACCCACCTTCTGTGCTGTGCTTTGTAGTGCTGGGGTTTGGACTCCGCAAAACTCATTTTTCTTTGCTAGCCGACTACAGTTACTTCCACCAATAGGCGAGCCAAAGGAAAAAAAATAGGGGAGGCCAAAGGGAGAGTGGAAAGCTGGAGGTGGAAAGAGTAGACTGCCTGCTTCTGATGTGTATGATGTACCTTGAGTGGCAGACCACATCGGGCAGCAGCAAGTAGTCCCAGCATTCAGCATCTTCAGGCACTCCCAGAACCAGCCTCATTGGGTCTTCTTCGAGATCCCTGCATCAGTTGGGAGCACCTCTACATCCAAAGTCAGAGCCCTGGTTTCTTATGGCTCCTCTCAGCTCCTGTTTTGGACTTCTGTGTTCTGATAAGTGCACTTCTTCCCTTTGTTTATCCATCTCCAAGGACAGAAGCTCCTTCTTGTGGTAATTATATCGATATTACCTCTATACTCTCTTTTTGCTCGTTTAGCACTCTAGCCCCAGGAAAACCAGTTCTCTATAGTGAGTTTCCTCTGTTGAAACCTTTACTTTAATTTCCCTTTCCTGAACCTCCTAACTTAAAACAGGATTGATACTATTTTTTTCCACATTTTCAGATGATAAATCTAAAGCTTGGAGAAATAAAGTAACTTTCCCAATGCCATACAATCTTTTACAGTAAGTAAAAGAGGCAAGGTTTGAACCCAGATAAATGCTTACTACTACATACATATAAATACATGATTGGATATTTACTGAATTATAAGACTGTTCTCATGGGAGTAGTAGGAGATGTGGTTGTTTAGGCTGGATCAAGTCTTGTCTTCTTAGGTCATTCTTAAACATTCTTCTTAGGTCAGAATTCTTAAACTAGGGTTCTAGCAGTATTTTCTGCCCCATATGATTTGCCACAAAAGCCTGTTTTATCATTCTTTTTTTAAAAAATACTTTATTTATTTATTCATGAGAGGCAGCGACATAGGCAGAGGGAGAAGCAGGATCCCTGCAGGGAGCCTGATACAGGACATGATCCTGGGACCCCGTGATCATGACCTAAGCCAAAGGCAGATGCTCAACCACTGAGCCACCCAGGCATCCCTTATAATATTCTTTTAATGGCCTTAATTCCGGCTATCACTTAGAGTTTCTCACCTTATAAGAGGAGATGGTTCCTACCAGCTTCCTTGCGTGGGAGATGTAAAATGAGTTATGTGGGGCTTTAAGCAATGACTCATCCTGCCTATGGTGAAATCAAACAAGGATAAAGCCAAACTTTCCCTCAAGGAACTTGTGATCCAGCATAGAAGAGATAGGCTGAAAGATGTGGAAGGAGTTTTACTAACAGCAGACTGTAAATGCTAAGTGCCAAATCAGATAGGAAGTTCAGAAGCAGTGAAAAAGCAAGGGCCAGGGATCAGGAGAATTTCTTGGAAAGGCAGTGCTTGTGGTAGAGTTGCTGAAGAGGCATGCTGGGACTATAGCAATTGTAACAGGCTCTTGGCTGACGTACAGCGACAACAGCCTAGGGAGGAAAGAACAGGAACTCTCATTTTTTGAAGAGCTGCAATGTGTCCGACACCATGGTGGCTGCTTTATACCCAATGTTATAACTTCTATAATCGCCAGTCTCCTCAATCACCCATCTTTCAAGTTAGCAAAATGACAAGTGTTTTGCCAATATACACAGTTTATACTTATTTAATATTTGCCCATGTTTCTTCTATTCCTGGTGGAAATTTGAGGAAATGCTCAAATTCTCAAGGCCTAACCTAACTGATCTGACATTTCAAGAATCTGCTAGATAATTGAACTTTTATTCTCTATTGATCCACATACTATATTGTGAATGGTCCTGAATCAGAAATGGTTAAGGCATAAATTATTCCCTGCTATTCATTGTAAGTAGAAAGCAGTGCTGGTCACAGGGCCAAAAGATAGAGGACATAATCAGATAATGTTACTTTGTCACTTGTTAAGCGTTCATTGATCAAATTATCCTGGTGGAAAACCAGGGCACATTTGTTAGTGGCATTAAAGCATTTAGGTGACTTGAACAGCACGTAGGCAAATGGTATCTAAATAATTTGAATTTATTAATTAAAGCTTCTGAAATTTGTGTTTGTGGGAAATAACTCTGTATTATTATGACAATTACCCTAGGCTAGAAGAAATGATGCCTGCATTTTAATATTTCCTAATTAACTAACTAGCTAACTTTGAGAGCTGATCATAAGGGCTCACAATATGGAACATTTTGTTCATTTAATTTTCCTAACACTATGAGATAAAAGTTAATAACACTTTAATTTAGATATAAGGCAGCAGAGGTTTAGTGAGTTTACAACTACCCACTCACTCTCACCTTGGACCAGTACAAAGGCTACCTCCAGGACCTGGTTGAGGACATGATTTTGGAGTCACTGGGGAGGTCTGACCCTTCACTCCTCATCAGTCCTGCCTTCTCATGCCTTAACCTTGGTCAATAAACTGTTTCTTGCTACTGTTTAAAAAAAAACCCAGGATATCCATTGTATTATATACTATAAATTGATTTTATTCCCTTAATTTCTATAAATGTACACAAATAATTTTTTTAATTAGGTGTATGTTACTATGGAATCAAGTCTGAGGTATCTTATTAGGAATCTCCACCCAAGGCTAATGAAATTATTAATGACAGGGATGCAATATTTACTACAAAAGCAGGTAGTAGCAATATTTAATGTTGTAGGTGACTGCCAAGATCCCAGATAATTATCTAGGGCAGTGGCATTCACTAGCTGAGGGAGGAGGAGGGAAAAATGAGAAGGTTGCATGTGAGGATCTGTAATGACAGTGTGTACAAACCACTAATTTATGAGAAGAATATTTAAAACTATCAAGGAAATCTAGCAAAAATAATGGGAGAGAAATCCATATCTGGACAAATTTATGTAAACTTTGAAAATACCCAAAACCAGAAAGTAACCTTAAAAGTTTCAAACACTTATCACAGTTAATAAGTGAATGTTGTAAAGCTACTGGATACAAGTTCAATATGCAAAAATTAATAGTATTTCTATATGATAGTAACAAACAACTGAAAATGAAATAGAAGTAATTATAAAAATATCAAATATCAAATGTGCAATTCTACTATGCAGAAAACTACAAAACATTAGTGAGAAAATTTACAAATGGTTTAAAATAATGGAAGGATTTACAATGGTGATGATTTTAAGACTCAATATTCTAAATATACTGTTTTTACCCAAATTAAAGATTCAATATGCCAATGAAAATTCTAGTACATGTGTGTTGGTGGGTATGTGTGTGTGTGTTTGCAAAATGACAAGCTGTTTCTAAGGATGAGTGCAAATGCAAAGCTAAAACTGGTCAAAGCAATGGCAAAGAATAAAACCGGAAGATTTGCAGTACAGATATCAGGATGATCCGTTGTAACATTATAGCAATTAAGAAAGCACATGTTATGGGCGCCTGGGCAGCTCAGTCAGTTAAGTGTCAACCTCTTGATTTTGGATCAGGTCATGATCTGAGGGTCCTGGAATTGAGCCCAGCATTTGGCTCTGTGCTCAGAGGGGAGACTGCTTGAGATTCTTTTACTCCTTCTGCCCCTCCCCCTGCTCTCTTTCTCTCTCTCCCAAATAATAAATAAATCTTAACAAAAAAAAAAAGAAAAGAAAAGAAAAGAAAGCACGTGTTAGCTCAGGAACAGACAAATAGGCCAGTGGAATAGGAGAGTACAGAAATAGGTCCACGCACATATGGTCACTTTATTTATAACATTGGTGACATGTAGTGTGACGGGGGAATGATGATTCTTTCAATAATGTTGCTGGTTCAAACGTATATCTGCTTATTGAAAAACTACCTCGTCTCCTCCTAAAACTGTACATTAAAATTAATTCTAGCCGGAGCCCTAACCATAAAGAAAACACTGGGTAAATTGAACTACAGAATTTGTATTTATCAAAAAACATGATTTAAGAATGTAAAGAGGCAAGACATAGGATAGGAGAAAGTATTTACAAATATCTATCTGACAAAAGACTCTTATCTATTATAAATAAAGACTGTCTACAAATCCATAAGAGCAGACAATCCAAAAATTCATAAAAACTTAAGAAAATACTTCACAAATAGGTTTCCATGCCAAATAAACAATACAAATCAGTATCATTCATGAGGGGCATGTAAATTAAGATCAAATTAGATAGCATTTATATTCACCGGAATACTATTCTTTTTTTTTTTTTTTTAAGATTTTATTTATTTGTTTGACAGAGAGAGAGCATAAGCAGGGAGAGTGGCAGGCAGAGGGAGAGGTTGAAGCAGGATTCAGGACTCAATCCAATAACCCTGGGATCATGATCTGAGCCGAAGGCAGATGCCCAGTGCCCAGAATGCTATTCTTAAAAACAGTGAAAACCCAAGGGTTTGAGAGGATATGGAACACCTTGACTTCCCCTATACTGTTGATGGGAGTGCAATTGGTACAATAATTTTGTTGATATTTACCAAAACTGAACATACTTGTATTCTGCCACTCAACAATTCCACTTCTAAGAGTATATATCCAATGGAATACTTATATATATATATTTCAAAAGACCGATAAGTGTCTATAGAAGCATCGTTGTTTCTATTACATAAATAAATGAATTATGAAATCAGTATCCAATAGAATACAATACAGTAATGAGAATGAATGAACTATTACATCACGCAACCACATGGATGAATCTTACAATGAATGCTAAGCAGAGAAGTCAGACACCAAAAAGTACGTATTGTGTGACTTTGTTTAAAGAAAATTTAAGGGCAGCCCGGTGGCTCAGCAGTTTAGCACTGCCTTCAGCCCAGGGTGTGATCCTGGAGACCCGGGATCAAGTCCCACATCAGGCTCCCTGCATGGAGCCTGCTTCTCCCTCTGCCTGTGTCTGTGCCTCTCTTTCTCTCTATGTGTCTCTCATGAATAAATAAATAAAATTTTAAAAAAATAAAGAAAATTTAAAAGTAGGCAAAACTTATGGATTGCAATATAATTCACAACTACAGGTTACCTTTGGTAATGGGGCTGGTTAGTGTCTGTGAAGGGGACACAAGGAAGGCCTAGGGTGCTGGTAATATCCTGTTTATTCATCAGGAGGGTAAAACGCTTTAAGAAGTAAACTGTACGTTTAGTATTTGTATAATTTCTTGATGTGTGAATATGAATATCGCCTTGTAAAATTGTAATAGATGAGCTAAAAATAGTAACTACCAAGTGTGGGATGGGAAGGTAGGTAACAGTGAGCTGAGTTCTCACCTTTCATGTCAGGTTGTTTTTAGGTCTTGTCTTAACATGATGATTCAACCAATGGAAGTAAAACTAAGTTGTCTAAAATATTGGTGATGATCACAAGAAGACCTCAAATAAATAATTTTAAAAGATTGCCTTTGGGAGGTGGGATGGGGGTGAAAGGATGTGTTTGGGGCTGAAATGTTCACAATATATTTTCTAAGCTAATTGCTCATGATTACAAAACTTTTAAAACAAAATATCAAATGACCAGAGGTTCACTTCAGTTCCATAAATATTCATGGCATGCTTAAATTATGCCAGGCACTGTGCTAGATGCTGGGGAAACAAAAATGACTAAGACATAACTTTCCTTCGAGGAGTTCACAGTTTAGTAATGGAAATAGGAACTTGGGCAGATGATGTTCTTTCTTTTTCCATTTTAATTCTTCCTATTATAATGCACATTTAGAAAAGACTGAGAAGTCCACACAAAAATTAAAATTACATAAAATCCCATTACCAAAGATAGTCTTTTCAGTCTTTTTTACACATATATTACCCTCTTTTTGACAATATTTACATTAACTCTGCATATCATTTTTGCTGCTAAACAAAATATATTAGAACATTTTCCTATATCTTTAAAAGCTCTTCTATCAGGGCACCTGGATGCCTCAGTGGTTGAGTATCTGCCTTTGGTCGGAGTCCCACCAGAGCCTACTTCTCCCTCTGCCAATGTCTCTGCCTCTCCCTCTCTGTGAATAAATAAAAAAAATATTTTTAAAAAATAAATAAAGGCTCTTCTATCAGATTTACTAACGGCGGCCTCATAGTCACCTAATAAGTAAGCCCCAATGGATGGGTCCATTGGCTCAATCTCGGAGGTCAGATAAAACTTCCTAGTGAAGGTGGCTCATCCCTGAGGACATGCCCCGTTTAAATGAGTCATTGTTGTCCTGAAAAAGGTAAAGTGAAATTCCTAACAGTTAAGGCTTTCCTTGGGTCCTCTCATCCTATATATATTCTCCTGACAGAATTTTATTGGCCCCATATGGGCTATGGTGTTCACAAATTCAGGCTTTTTAAAGATGGCTACACTGCCATTCGAATAGGTCGTTTAGGAAATTGTTCTCACTCTGCTTTCTCCGCCATCTGCTCTCCACAATCCAGTGTACTCCAGCAGGAGTGGAAAATTCTAGGTCAGTGAGTAGGTGGGAGAGAGGAGGAGGGCAGCTAAGATTACCCAAAGCCTGGGCTCTGGTCTCCTTTTATATTAGGGGCAAACAGTCTGCAGGCACTGCAAAGTGGTTGGCTGACGAACTCAGCAAGGATGCTCTACCTCAGGAGAGCAGTGCTGCCCAAGAGGCAGGGAGAGAAAAGGGAAGGGAGAGGGAGGAGAAAAGGAAAGGAGAGGGAGGGAAGAGAAAAGAGAAGGAAGAGGAAGAAAAGGAGACAAAGAAAAAGAAAGCCAGGCAGCCCCTCTAAGAGTGCACTTTCATTTAAGTTCTATTGACTTTCTTCTGAGATCCCAATTACGGAGGTTCCTCCCAAGACCTGATATTAAGACAGGATTTTACAGGATTCGTTTTATACAAAACTCCTACACAAAGCAAAAGAGCCACCCACACACTCAGCAGCAGCCCTAGCATGCTACTTTAAGAATTATATACATCAGATTTGCTAGGAGGAAAAGGAAAAGTGAATGATAACTTCCAAACTGACCTGGATATTGCAGTTCTTGAGTCAAACTGCCATAGCAGATGGAATGATTTGGCCTGACAGTTATCTACACTCTTCACCAGTGTGAAAGTGATAACCAGTGACAGAGAGGCAAAATAACTTTAGAAACTGAAAAATTAAGGGATCTGTGGTTTTATTTTTTTAACTACTTAAATGAGAAGTATTTGCTGCTGCTGAAATGAAACTGTGAAATTATGGTGACTCGGATATAGACTAGAACTTTCCAACAACACTTAGAATGCTACAATTAATCCAGTAATTCTTTTTATTGATAATGTACAATTAGGGTGCTAAATGATCTGAACATATTACTTCTCTTACTTTAAGTGTTTTACACACATTATAATTAAGCAAAGCAAAGTTAAAATCATACACATAATTAAGGAAAGCAGTGTTAAAATAAATGAAATAAAATTGTTCTCAGTACTCAGTTTAATCTCCATGAAAGACTATTACATACTTTTACAGATGGTAGGGCTTCCAAACAGTGAGCCCATAAGTATATTAACTGAGCCTGAAATTGGTGTTTAATTTCTTTGACTTGTAGCAGAATCGTTTCCTTCCTTTGCTGAGTGTTTACCATAAATAGAGGTCTCTTCTTCCAAACAAAGTATTTGACGTCGGAACTACTGTGCTTTAAAAAACATGCAGAAGAATGGAACTCTATTTAGAATTTACCAAGAGTCATTCAATAGTGAGTTATTAGGCAGTATACATCTTTCTTGGAATAATTTTGACCTGTTGTAAGACATTCCATTTTTGAAAATGTAGGGAGAATATATGCTTACATTTGTATGGAGCCAGCATTTTTGAAATATTTCTTGAATTTCTTTCATCAAGAAGTTATTTCCACTAACAAACAATCTTAAATATTTAAGAGATTGCTGTAAAACCTAAACTGAGTCCTTTCCCCATATTTTTACACTATTGGGCATATTGAAAATTCGTCATTACACTTTCCAATCTCACAGGAAAAATGAGCATAAATTGAGCAGCCACTGTTTTTCATACAAAATATTAGGCACTTTAAAAATATATATATTAACTCTTTAAATCTAAAAAAAGTCATATGAATAAGTTACCACTCTTACTTATCCATGGGATTTCTAACACCTTCCCAAGTTCACAGTTAGGAAGTGCCAAAGTCAGGTTTCAAATCTTGATGTGTCTGATTCTGAAGCCCATATTCTCTCTGCAACATTATACTCCTCCTGTGTATAGACCCTAAATTTAGCCTTTTCTAGTAACTTTTCCAAAATGTTGGGGGCTTCCTTATTATTACCATTTATCTTTATAGGCATGGTGACCGTATCTTCCATAGAGAAATGATGACGTATAACCTGAAAGAGTTTTAATTCCAATGTTAGATTAGATTGAAATTAACAAGCCAGTGGTCACTAATTACTGGAGAATGTAGAGGAAAGAGAAAATTTTATTTGAGGCTGTCTTGAAATAGAATGAAGATTCTGGAAGATAGATGCAGTAATATGTTGACACATTTGCACTAATGTATTCATTTTGAGGCTGAGAAACTTGAGTTCCTTGGACATTGAGGTTTTGGTACAAGGACACTTTGATAGGTCCTAATAGACAAACTACTAAATTTTTAGTCTTTTTTTTTTTTTATCAAAAGCTGTTGAAACAGATGATTTCACCCAACCTCTGAGTTGTCAGTCCTGTCCAGGATGGGGATCAGGGGTGAATTCTGAATATCACTGAGAGTTGACCTGCCCAGAAACCTAACTACACCTGACTCTCAACTCTCCCAATGCCATAGCCCTGGGTGGGTCCAAGGCCTTCTTGGATTATCTGCTAGTGTCTGCAGAGACCATTCCAGTTCTGTTTGGCTAATCACTATTTAGTACAAATCCCTGTCTTGCCTTCTTGACTTTAAGATACTTGAGCATTCCTTATGGTGAATAACTCCTAGAAACCACTTTTTTTTTTCAGTAGAAGACCCATCTCCAATCCCCATCAACTCTTGAATTCTTGTGAACAGTCTTCTATCTTATAATCTGTTGGTGGTTTGAGAAAGGGGAAGAGTCAGCAAGAAAGTGGGGATTAAATACCAACTGAGAAATCTCATTAAAACAGGAATCGCATATATATGTACCAACCTGGTTCCTCTCAGAATGGCAAGATGACTCTAAGCAGAATATCTGTTTTTCTCTATGAATGCATTTGTTTCTTTAATGGTCCCAGGTTTTCAGATATCTCCTTAAAATGTAAGTAACCAAAAAAATAAAATAAAATAAATAAATAAATAAATAAATAAATAAAAAAATAAATAAAAAAAAAAAATGTAAGTAACCTCAGAGCTAAAGTGAGGTTGGTGATTGGAGCCATATTAATCTCAGCTTCAGATTGCTCAGAAAATCCTCAGTTACATTTCTAGCAACTTTCTCTATACCTTTATTAATAAAAATGTGTTATATTTAATATGCTAAAACAAATTTTAAGTGATGGATTAGGGGAAAAGACTAATAAAGGTTAACCAGTTATAATAGACTTTTAAAAAAGATTTTATTAATTTATTTTTGAGAGAGACAATGGGTGCATGCACACACAAGTGATGGGGATGGGTAGGAGGGGGAAGGGAAAGGGACAAACAGATTCCATGCTGAGGGCAGAGCCCATTAGGGCTCTCCTGACCCTGAGATCATGACCTGAGCCAAAGTCAAGAATCTGATGCTTAACCAACTGAGCCCCTCAGATACCTCTATAATACACTTATTTTTAAATGTATTTGTTATTATGATAACCATTGAACTGTAACTTTAGAGCTTTTTTATGAAATTATATCAAAATTATTTTATCATGGCTATTAAACTATACCTATTAAAATAATATAGATGCAAAAAGTACAAAATAAAAGTTGGTCATAGCCAGAATAGTAGTTAGTGGATTGTGAGCCAGAGGGGCCTATTTTACCTATTATTGAATATTTTTAAAAGATATTTTTACTTTTATCAAGCCATATGGATTCAAGTGAATGCATCAGGATCCACTCTGTGACAAAGTGGCTGTACCAAAATGCTCATACCAAAACAGTTGTATCAACATGGCCACATAAGCATACTCTGCTGAATTCAGGATATATAAACTGTAAATTTAGACTTAAGGGGTGAGCTACTCAATATTTCTCTCCCATTGTATGCTTTGTTGTCCTCTCTAGCCTTAATGCATGCCTTGGTGTTTGGAAACGTGACAGCGATCATACAGAGGATG
Organism: Vulpes lagopus; assembly: GCF_018345385.1. Lineage (NCBI taxonomy): Eukaryota > Metazoa > Chordata > Mammalia > Carnivora > Canidae > Vulpes > Vulpes lagopus. The sequence goes on along the minus strand of NC_054842.1, from coordinate 24,333,534 downwards.
TATTCCAGGTGGTCTCTCTATCACACTAGAACTAAGGATCTGAAGGACTTCATACGGGTCCATCACCTGCCCCAGCAGCTCAAGCAGAGGATGCTTGAATATTTCCAAACAACCTGGTCAGTCAACAATGGAATAGATTCAAATGAGGTAATGTTCATTTCTCATGTTGACGTTTTCAGGCAGAAAGCACATATTGTTAGGTAAAAGCAAGGTGCTCTAATGCAGGCCTCAGAAGTGAAGTACACACCAACTTCTTTACCTGTATTTTTTAATCCCTCATGAAACCTGGTTCATCTTCTTTCATCGGCTTTGGCTTACATTTTCATGATGACACTCTGGACTGACCATTGTTTTACATTAATTTGCTACTTCGGTCAATCAGGTGGACTTTCATTCTTATTGATCCTCTCTGGAGGAACCAATCAATTTTTATGACCATTAAATTGTGTAATGTTGGATTATTAGATTAACCAAGTTACTGTGTGCCTTTAAAACCAACAAAGTAAAAAAGAAAATGTCTTCTGGCACATGTGTTATCTGTGGACTTCCAGATATACCCCAGATCACCACGTAAGAAAGGTATCCTATAATAATCAACTGTGCTACAGTGCCCCAGTCGAACTGTAATCCCTCTTTTAACTGATGATTTGGTTTCTCCACTTGTGCAGATATGACCACGATGCCAGAGTAAAATACCAGTGGGTCCAAATTCCATATCTTCTCTCCTGAGTCAGAGTCTTTGTGAAAATTAAGTCACAAGAAGCCATACATCTTAATTCTAGAGTCTTTTATTAATGTATCATATTTCTCCAGACTTATTATCTGCTGATTTTTCAGTAGCAACTAACTGGGGTCACAGTCACTGAAAAATCTCCCCAGGGTTCTATGTATTTCCTCTTCTGTACACTAGTTGGTCAAACAGTGGGAAAAACATCCCTCTTCTCTTGCAGAGTAAATAAATTAGACTAAACTTAACCCAACTTGATTTCTTCTTTCATCTTGACAGCTTTTGAAAGACTTTCCAGACGAGCTGCGTTCTGACATCACTATGCATTTGAACAAGGAAATCCTACAGTTGTCCCTTTTTGAATGTGCCAGCCGGGGCTGCCTCAGGTCTCTGTCTCTACACATCAAAACCTCTTTCTGTGCTCCGGGGGAGTATCTGCTTCGTCAAGGAGATGCTTTGCAGGCCATCTACTTTGTATGCTCAGGCTCCATGGAAGTTCTTAAAGACAGCATGGTGCTGGCTATTCTTGGTGGGTCTAAGTTTAAAAACCTCATGAAATTTTACCCTAGAGCATAAGTTGAGAAGAGAAAATGGTGGGGGAACGGAATACTGCTATTGTGAGTAAGGAAATTCTGGGTGAACATATGGAATTAGGATTATTTCTTAAGTGGATTTCATTTGCCAACTATTTATTATTGTTATGCCACATACTGAGTTTACCCTGTGCTAAGTATTACATACAACATATCATTTCATTCTTGTTAAAAATCCAGCAGGGTGAATATTTTTTTAAAGATTTTATTTTATTCATGAGAGACACAGAAAAAGAGAGGCAGAGACATAGGCAGAGAAAGAAGCAGGCTCCATGCAGGGAGCCCGATGCGGGATTCGATCCCAGGACCCCAGGATTACACCCTGAGCCAAAGGCAGATGCTTAACCACTGAGCCACCCCGGCACCCCCAGCAGTATGAATATTAACCCCATTTTACAAATGAATAAATAGTATCTTAGTTAATTTGTCCAAATAACATGATAAGCAAATGAACACAGTTCTTTTTGATTCTTAAAGCCAGATTATTAGTCGTGATACTTGCTGCCTTTTGGTGAAGTAGCCAATCAATTTTAAGAGAGCATTTCTTTATTTCTGTGGAGAACAAATTCAGAGAAGAACATAAAAATTGTTTCATCTGGGCTAGAAATAGTGCAAAAATTATTATGCATTGAGAATAAGCTCTCACTGCAGTCATTAATCCAATATTTTCAAGGTTTTTTTATTTTTACTTCCTGAAAGAAATTTCATAGGATGGTTTGTAAAGATTTTATACCACAAAGTTGACTCCCATTTATTAAGATACAATTGGTTTTCATTAAAATACAAGGTCAGCTGACAAAAGATGATGTGTAGAGTTAATGTTGAAAAATTCCTACTCACAATTTTTGTGTAATTCTTTTAAAATCACTATCTCTTGTTTTTTTTTTTTTGTTCATTCAACTAATATTTATGGATGGCCTAAGAATGTGTCAGGTTGTGACCTAAACAATAAATATATTTTGAACAACAATGTAGTATATTGATGTTTAGAATTTGTGTTAATATAAAAAGGTTAATTTATTTTTAATATAATTTAAGAACTCAGATTTATAAAGCACTTAACCATTTATAAAATATTTTCACGTGCAGGGTCTTATTTAAGCCTTCCTAACACAAAGAAACAGATGGGAGTGGTATTTTCTCTGTTTTTCCAAAGCCAAAGCTAACTTAGGTCTTTTGACTCTATACCCAGTTCTCTTTCCACCTCTAAGCAATGCCTGCTCTTCTATATAATTATTGTAAGCCTGCTATCACTGGATTCTAGTCATAAGCTTCAAGACAGATTATATTTGGGAAAGGGAAGAGAACTAATATTTATTGAATCCCCAATATGAGCCAGGTGTTTTATGTCCATTATCCAACTTAAATCCTACTATCCTGTTAGGTTGCCATGGTTAGTCCTGATTAAAGGTGGAAAGGGGAGGCTAGTGAATAGTGAAATACCCACAGGCTTCTCATTGCTTCATATTCACTCAATTTGCCACTTACCAGAGGAAAGGTAGGGCTTGCTTTTTAAAGTTTTGGTACAACTCTTGATTCATCCTCATGTTTTTTTCTCCTTAACAGAAAGGCTGGAGGGAAGGTACGAGGTTGAGGGATAGGGCAATTGGGTGATGGGCATTGAGGAGGGCACTTGATGTAATGAGCATTGAGTATTATATGCAACTGATTGTCGCTAAATTCTACTCCTGAAACTAATAATGCACTATATGTTAACTAAATTAACTAAAATTAAAAAAAATTTTTTGTAAAGAAAGGCACAGGATAGCAACTGAAAGAGTTCATTTTCAGGTTGGCCAGTTCATTATCAGTGTTGGAGTGAGGCTGTGTTTTTAAAAGGAGAATTTAAAACTCCTGCTACCAACTTGGCAAAGTTAACAACCATTCTATTATTTTGTGATTCTAAATAAAAATTGACAGTTATTTCTTTTTTTTTTAATTAATTTTTATTGGTGTTCAATTTACCAACATACAGAAAAACACCCAGTGCTCCTCCCATCAAGTGTCCACCTCAGTGCCCGTCACTCATTCACCCCCACCCCCCGCCCTCCTCCCCCCTTCCACCACCCCTAGTTCGTTTCCCCGAGTTAGGAGTCTTTCTGTTCTGTCTCCCTTCCTGATATTTCCCAACATTTCTTCTCCCTTCCTTTATATTCCCTTTCACTATTATTTATATTCCCTAAATGAATGAGAATGTACACTGTTTGTCCTTCTCCGATTGACTTATTTCACTCAGCATAATACCCTCCAGTTCCATCCACGTTGAAGCAAATGGTGGGTATTTTTGACAGTTATTTCTAAATTTGCTTCAAAAATTACTTTTAGTCATAAAATAATTTTCCATGGCCTTCCTTAAGACCATGTAAGTTTTATAGCCTGCCTATTAACATAGCCTTCCTTTAGAAGGGCATATAGTTATTTTTCCAAAACTACATGGTTTGATATGCTTCTAAGCAAAAATAATATAACTTGTTTAAATATATATAATCTCTTTTTTCCATAATCTTGGTGTGTTTTACATTCAGTAACTAGCAACAATTCTAGGAATGGAATATGAAGCCATCCTCCATAACATTAGAACATAATAGGTACAAATTCAGTGGCTTCTAGGTAATTAGCATTGTTTGTAATACATAATTCAACTGGATTTTCTTATTGAAAAAAATTCTACTCACATCTGAAAGGCTTAATCCTTTGCCTTATGCTCTTGGCCCCAATTTCCTCCATGAATTATGATTTTCATGATTAACATTTTCACATCTTCATTTCTACTGTGTCGAACATGAAAAGTGGTTTAAATGCAAACTGTCACATGACCATTCTAAATGCTTGTATGTGGTATTGGGACTAAACCCAAACAAGGATAACAAACTGCTAATATTCTATCTTTTTGGTTAACATTATTTCAATGGAGATTGGGTATTTTACTTCCTCTGTGGTAATATTGTCATATAGGGCCAATTAAAAGCAATACTGACTTTAATAAATGTAAGCACATGGCTTCACATTTGATCTTTAGATATTTAATACACATTCACTCTGCCAACAAAATGAATTAATATATAATGTTGTAGGAAAGAAGGATCACCAAACAGCTGTCAAGCCGTAACTTATTCAAGCAACTCAGTTGTCCAGTCGATACACGAAGGCATTTCTTAATCTGATGCCTGGGGAGGCGGTTGACATAGAATCAAGGATTTGTTACGGGGATAGAATTTGTTTGCCTTGTACACTTCCATTTCATGTCCTGGTAATTATGTTTTTCTACCAATTTCTTCACTGATGTTTAAAAGAAAATGACAAAGCACTGATAAATGTGCTCTTCACAGATGGTATTAGTCTGCTTAATTATAATTAAACATGTTATTGCTCTAACCTGGATAATTTGCAAATGCTTCCCATCAGCTTGCCTCACACAACCCCATATCCCACTGCCTGTGGAAGACTCACTAGTTAGCAAATATCAATAATAGAATTCTGAAAAATGGAGAAAGAGATCATAGAAATCATAGAAATCTCTTCTTTAGAAATAAGGACACTGAGACCTAGACTAATTAAGAAACTTATATCAAGGTCCTAAATCTAGATAGTGAGAAATTCACAAGACCATAAAATCAGTGAAGGTAGGACCACATTGTTATTTACCAGTGTACACATACCAAGGCTCAACACAAGGTCCGGTACATGGGTCAGTGCTTCATAAATACTCATTAAATGAAAAATGCCCTGGAATTCTTTCTGTGGTGCCAAGCTTAGAAAGATGTTGATGTTGCTTTTATAGCTGGGGTCATTGTGGCTTAAATAGTCATGCTATGGTCATCCAAAGTATGAATGTGTGATGACCCTAAAGTCGTTCTAAACAGCAGTTGCTTAACAGAATATATAAACACTCTTTGTAGCAAGACACTACATCATGATAAACTCTCCTGAGATATACAAATTTCAAAATTTACTAGATTCAAAGCATCCTGGTATATTTACATCTGGGATCCCTGGGTGGCTCAGTGGTTGAGCATCTGCCTTTGGCTCAGGTCGTGATCCTCAGGTCCTGGGATCGAGTCCCGCATCAGGCTCCTGCAGGGAGTCTGTTTCTCCCTCTGCCTGTGTCTCTGTTTCTGTGTCTCTCATGAATAAATAAAATCTTAAAAAGGCTAAAAAGCAGAGCAGATGGTATATTTACATCTTGCATTGGTACCCAATTTTGAGTTTTTGAGCACCAATTTAGATTTTTTTTAAAGATTTTATTTATTTATCATGACAGACATAGAGAGAAAGAGAGAGGCAGAGACACAGGCAGAGGGAGAATCAGGCTCCATGCAGGAGCCTGATGTGGGACTCAATCCCAGGTCTCCAGCATCACACCTGGGCCAAAGGCAGGCACTAAACCGCTGAGCCACCCAGGGATCCCCCCAATTTAGATTTCTAATAAAATATGTAAGAAACGAAATTGCCAAGTTTAGCAGTATCGGTGACAACAAAAACAACTTGAATTCTCTAGCACCATGTAGTTGTATATTCCCTTAGAACTGTAAGTATAGATTTTAGTCCTTTTTTTCTTTGGTCAAATAGGCTCAGCCTCAAGGTTTGAATTTAATGTTATTTCAAAGATAATACTTAGATGTAATTCAATAATTTTAAATGTTCAATTTTTATCTTTTATATACTTATGACTATTTCAAGAATTCACGGTTAATTTGGCATGTTTCCTTTTACTGTGAAATTCAATAAAACAGAATTTTATTGAAGCCTGCTATAGGTCAGAGACTTTCCTTCCAGAAATGCTGAGCACGATAAAAAAAATAACAATTCATAAGTCAAAAAAATAACCAAATAGGGGACAGGGCAATTTGCTGTATACCATTCCAAAGATATTATTTGTTTGGTGGTTTCTCTGCTGATCAGTTGTTGGTTGTTGATTCCCTGTGAGAGTAAAGTGGCCATTAAAAAAATAATAAAATTTAAAGCACAGGCAGGAGGACAAAGGAAAGAAATTCCAAAGTTGTAGCCATGAATCTCATGCCAGTGTCCTCTGTGAACTTAGGTCATATTACTTCAGTGTTTAACCTAAGTTTGTCTGACGATTGAATGGATTTTCTTTCATGTTTCTCACATGGATGCCGAGTGAATTAATGGCTGTGTCTAAAATCAATCTGAAGGTGCAATCAACACTTATATTTATGCTCGCCTTCCTGCTAAGCTAAACTGATTCAAATCAATTGAAATATTTTAAAGATTCAAATACATCATCTAGTATGATCTAATCAGCAAACTCAAGGAAGCCAGCTAGTTCCCAGGCAGGCGAATCCAACCTAAGACTGATAGACGGAGACTCCGCAGGCAAAATACCAGAAGGTGCTGGGAGTGGGTCGGGCACAGATGACAAAGTGGTGGTGGTAAGTCTCTCTCCTTACAGTGGTGCAAGCCAAGAGCACATAGTTTTTATTTATTTGATTTCTTTTTCTTTCTTTTCTTTTCTTTTTTTTTTTTTTTTTTTTGATGGGAAAATTGGCCCTTTACACTGTTAGAGAGTATTAGAAGTATAGCTTGTGTCTTACATTTTCATTTAGTAGATTCAGTGTCCATCATGTCTAATACTTCTCTCTGCCCCCCAGTTCTGAGGAGAGGGAAGTAGGGCACCTTCTCTCTCCTCACCATCCTGTCTGATAGACATGTTCAGAGGTAAATAAAACAACCTGAGTATGTTAGCAAGCTGATGATGAGGACAATTATTGTGTTAGAATCAAAATTATTAATAGACATTTTAAGGATATGATACAGAGCCTTACAAAAAAACTGGAGCCATTATCATTTCTCTTGAACAGTTGAGGCAACTGTGACAAAAATGTCAACTGCTTTGTTTGAAGTTATTTGTTGAATGCCATGAGGGGTTGTCTGGAGTCATCTATGCATGACAATTGTTGTCTCTGGCTCTCCTAGTCTTTATCCCCTCGACCACTGCTCTCAACCAGGAACAGTCTTGCCTTGCCAGGGGACATTTGGCAATGCCTGAAGATATTTTTGGTTGTCACCACTGGGGGATTGGGAATATGTACATTCTACTGTGTACAGAAAGCCCCCTCCCATGACAAAGAATTGCCAGGGCCCAAATATCAACACTGCCAAGATGAAGGTTTATTTTTCTTTTGCAGGGTCATCTCAGAGAAGTGAAGCCTGTAAGTCAAATGAAGTCTCCAGTCCCAGCTTGCTTTTGTTTAAAAGTGACATGTCTCTTTTTTCACTGTTTCAAGGGAAAGGGGACTTAATTGGAGCAAATCTATCAATTAAGGACCAAGTGATCAAGACCAACGCAGATGTGAAGGCTTTAACCTACTGTGATCTTCAGTGCATCATCCTCAAAGGACTCTTTGAAGTGCTAGACCTTTACCCAGAATATGCTCACAAGTTTGTGGAAGACATTCAGCATGACCTCACATACAACCTTCGAGAAGGTCATGAGAGTGATGTAAGTCTCACTTCTAATTAGTGCTGAGACCTAAAACATGGATCCTCATTTATAACAGTAAAAGCACATGTCATGACTTCACTTGTAAAAGTCCCTGAATGAATGAATATGGTTATTCAGCCAGTAGTTGAACAATTAAATAATTAGGTAGAAATCAAGCTTGGCGTTGGTTATCAACATTTTAGGAAAGTACTGTTTATAGATGACCTCCTTTAATTCAGTTTCTTTCTTGTTTATTTTCATGCGCTTATAACAAGAATCAGTTTTAGTGATATATAGTATTTAGCTTACAGATGCATGATTTCTCCAGAATTTAAAGATTTCCAGATAGAATATATGGCTCAGAGTTTGCTGTGTTTGTAACTGTTTACTCTTCCACTTGCTTGCTAGGGAGTTTGCTTAAGAGAAATCTTTTTGTCAAACAGTACCCAAAATAGTCTATCTTAAAATTGCTAAATATGCATAAAAGGATTCAAGCCAAAGATTGATACACTGAAAGCATAATGAGCATTTTATGAAATTAGATATTTGCTGCGTGTCTCAGTTTATACAAAGAGCTTTCCTAACAAAATAGGTACTACCCTGCATCTTGGGATTAAGCTGGTTACGAATATGACTTCATTAGATGTGTCAGTGGCACAAATGATTTAATAGGAATGATTGTTGAAAGGCAGGCCAGAGCATGCATAATGTTCTGTAACAACAAAAGCCTCGATCGGCCGCCTTGAGTTTTGCCCCAGATATTTGCAATATTCTAGGGGTTTTCTCCCTGAGAGGAACTATTCTTCTGACTAACCCATATTGTGGAAGCATTTTGTTAGTCATTAATATTCCTCGTTCTGAAAGGTAGAGAAAGAATTCCTACTTCTTTAATAAAGAAAGGGGTATTTCTCCAGTTTCTTGAGGGTCAGTGACCTATCTAGGTGAAGGACCTAGACTACCCATCTCCAATACAGCACAAGAGGCTACTGCAAAGTTCAGAGAAGGCTCCTGAGGCAGAAACAAGGGAGTCCCTGAGGACATGCTCTTCTAGCAGCTTCTTTCCACTTGGACATATGTGATCATACTTGAGTGGTTGAGGTGCTGACTTCTCATAGCTACTTAAAACCTTATTTCTTAACATCCTAGTTCCCTACAACCTTGATCTGAGGCACCTGGCTGGCTCAGTTGGTAGAGCATACGACTCTTGGTATTGGGGTCATGATTTTAAGCACCACTTTGGGCATATGGCTTACTTAAAAATAAAATTAAATGAAAAGTTAAGAGAATTCAGAATTACTTTCCTAAGAGGTAACAAAGCCAAAGAAAGTATCAAATTTTTTTTGTAATACTAAAAAGAATAAATTGAAAGAATAGCTAAATTGGAAATACTACTTTTCACTTCCCTTAAATTTAAGATGAGAGGTTTTCAAAAGCCATAAGAGGAATTTAAGCTGAATTAAAAAAAAAAAAACCCTCTTGCAGTATAGATAACGTAATTCCTCTAGTGGTTTGGTATAGTAAGTTGTCTTAAGATGAAAAAGGATCTGCCTTCAAATCTAAACTCACACATGTATTTTCTATAGAAATAGATGAACTCTTACAACACTAAAACCCCCAGAAAGTAGAGAATCAATACCTTTAACCATTATGTCATTCTGGACTGTTATTCACTTCACATTTATTGTCTAGGACATGAGACTACAAACTTCCTGGGTGAAATGAATTTACACGTGGAAAATTCTAGGTCTAGCAAAGCAGCTTATCTCTGTTTATAAAATACTTCATCAAAACATAATACACGGATCTGTTGCACTTACTTAATGGTTAGCTGTGAGGTATATGGTCTCTAATGTGTATGGTCGAATCTGGTTGAGTATATCTCATATTCCTTAGTTAGCATTAGCTTCAGTGGTATCTGAATGTGAATTTATATTTCTGAGTCTAGACCCCCATGCCTTTAATATGCCGAGGTGAATCTTTATGTTGTTTGAGTTTTCAGTAGGCAGCCCCTATCTCAAACACAAATAGCACTGATAAAAGCATCTAATTCCTAAGTTGTATTGAAATGTGTCCATTGGGTCACTTGACACTGGACAGTTTCTTAAATACTTAAGCTGTACTATATCCATGAGGTTTGACTCTGCTTCGTCACTTAGATAACAACAAGGCTGAATAGATCTTTCAAGTGAAGTCTGTGATTTACCAACATCTCTTGCCACCGATGTGACTATATTACAATTTAATTCAAGATTGTACTGAAAAGAGAGCTATTTCCAAAGGAGGGACTTGGTTTAAATTTAGTACCCATTTCAGACTGAAATAAGATTGGGCTACTTGGAAGCAATTTTCCTGAAAATGATTTACCAAATGGTTCTAATTTTAAAAATCATATCCGACAACCTAGATACTTAGCTCTTCAATAGTAGCCTGAGTGTAGGTGTGCATCTGCTAGCTCAGTCTTGTGTAAAAAGAGAACATAATTAATTCTGCACCTTTTTGAGATAATTGTTCTTTGAAAATTGTGTATTAAAGGACTCACATGTTATTTGATCATGTCAGCTTTCCTTGCTATCGGAGAAGCAACAGGTGTTTTGTTTGTCAGTGTATATTTTAAAATATTCTTCCTGCAAGAAATGTCTTCTGGTGAATTGTTTTATGTATCATACACTTTTATGGTGCTTACGATGGTATCAGATATGGTGGAAAAAGCTCAGTAAATAATGGCCTAGAAATTTTACTTGCACCTACCCAGTATATTTTCTGTTCTGAAACTTTTCTCATACTGATCTTTCAGTGGATTCAGAAGTTGCAGCAAACATTACCTTGAAGGAAAAGATCACATTTCAGGTAGTGTCCCCAGGGCCCAGCATTGTGTTTATTATGTTCATGGCTTTCAGTAAATGATGATGGCTGTTGAACTTCTGGCACTTAATGAACATCTTACTTGCTCTGACTGTAGTAAAAAGGCCCTCTGTGTCTTCTTTTCTTCTAGCGATTATGCAGGCTTACTGCTTCATTCCCTCCATTACTATTAGTTTTGTCCCTATCTGTTTTCCCCTGAAAGACCTCAGGGTGGAATGAACTCCACTGGATTCTAAGTTTATATTCCTCTCTACCTTGAAGTTCTCTTGCTCCTGCCTAGTCCCCTGCCTCAGAGAGATGAAGGCTCCATACTCCTAAGAAGAAAAGGGGTTACTCTTCACTTCTTCTCAAAGTACAGACTGATTCTTTTTAAAATTCTTATTTTAGGATAGAGCTAGTGTGGGGCATTGGCACAAGGGCCAGCCTGAGGATCCTGGTAAGTTTGGAGGCAACTTAGAATAAGGACATTGACTATAGGCAGCAAAAATCCAACTCAAATAGAGCATCAGAAGCAGAGGAGATTTATTGTAAGGATTCCAAGTATCTTATAGGATTAAATAAAGTACACGCGCACACACATACATGCAAATGCACACATACACACACCTGAATCTCAGGAATTCTTATAATCAGGTTAGGATTTTCTCCACATTTCTCACTTTTCCTTGCTTCTCCATTTCTCTTTCCTTTGGTCATCATGCCGTCTTTCTTTCCTTGTCCAAATGGCAAGAAATGGTTGCAGATAGCAGCTCCTCAACTCAAGTGGGGAGCAGATTAAGCTGAACTCTCTTAGTCAATTCTAGATTCCTGTAGGAAGACTGAGTGGTTCAGCTCAAGTCAAGTGCCTACTCAGGTTTCATCATTTATTGTGTGTGGGAGTGTTTGTGTGAGGGGGTCAATGATGAAGAGAGATCACACTCTAGTAATATGGTGGTTTCCATGGCAACTCATGGACTGAAGAATTACGATAAGAAAGATCCAGAAAAGTAGTGGGTGGTCAGGGGTAGCTGTTGGACAAATGAACCAAAGCCAGTGATTGTATGAACTGTGGAGAATCACATCATTGCAGGTTATGCAATCATATCTCAGCAACATTTTCTTAGAAAAAAAAAATTTAAACATATACAAAAAATAAAAACAAATAAAGTAGAGAACACATAAAAAGCTTTAAACCACCCTGAGCGGGCTCTTGTATCATCTCTTCTGGATTCTGTCCGGTGTAGCCATTTGTCAGTCAAACAGCATGAGGCATATCCTGCAAAGAGATCAGCCACATTTGAGGACATCTGGATATTTCAGCTTGTGTTTGCAAGTTGAACAGTGAACATTTAGATTTTTAAACTCCTTGGGGGAAAGCAGGGGTTAGCTGAGTTGGAAAAGTCAGAGGATAAAAGGCCACCTGCCATCTCATAAACAAGACAAAAAAAGTCTTTCTTTCCTTACTTTCTTGGCTACTTCCATCCTGCAGGGAGCAGCAGATGTTCAGCCTGAAATAAAAGGTGTCAGATTTGCATACACACACACACACACACACACACAGACACACACACACACGCGCCTGCGCACACGCGCACATAAGCAGGAGTCAATTTATGCACATTCCTTGAGAATAAAAAACTACCTAGAATCCTCAAACCTGCCCCACTGTTGTTACTCAGGGCCCTACATTCCCCACTGCACTTCTGATGGTTGTTTAAGCTACCATCAAAGTCTGGAGCCTGCCCTCAAGTTCTCCTGTAGACTAGGGTAACAGAACCCACCCTCTTGACAAGGTTCTGTGACATGAAGATGATGTTGCTGCTGCTAATAGTATAATAGCTCCTGTGAACAAAGCTATATGGTAAGCACTTTACAAACATTGCCTTCTGTTACTATTATAGTATTCTTGGAGATAAATTGTTAAGTTCATGTACTAGGTAAGAAGACTAATTAAAGAAAAAAGTGGTAAAATCTGGCCCAATCCTTCAGCAAGTTGAGGTCAGGAACTACAACTTCAGTCCCATGCCACCTGAATCCTAAACCCAGTGGCAATGTAGTAGAAGTTTATCCATCAAAACAAAGTTATACATTTTTCCTGTGTCCTTTAATCCTATGAGCAGTGAATGCAAGCTGTATTTTAGGTTAATGGAGCATTCATGGGAAAACATGTTTCCTTGGGAAAACAAGCTTCACACATAAGAGAAAATGAACCACAGAACTTTTTGATAATTCTTCAAACTGTACACTTCTTATTTGTGCATGCTTTTGCATATGTTATACTTTGATGAGAAAGCTTTTTAAAAATAAGCCATTGAGGCACTCAACCAAATTATAAGCGGAGAACTCAATTGTATACATATAAATTCTTTGAGAGCCATAACTATATTTTATTAATCATTGTAATCGTTTTCCTAGTAAAACTGCTGGAACAAAGTATGGGCTTGATGTATTGATTGGAATTTAGTTTATATATATGTTAAAGTTATATATAGTTATATAAACTATATATACATATATATGTTTCCATATTCACAGAATAATAAAATATTGGAGCTGGAAGGGATTTTAAGTACTATGTATTAAAACTCAGATTTTCCTTTGATTTTAAGTGACTTAAAGGGAAAGGCAAAAAATGTATTCATTCACAGAATTAAAAATCCAGTCATTGGTTAGGTATTAACTTAAGTGAATGGTATACCTAAAGGAGTTAGAATATCCCCTTTACACAAAGCAGACTTTTACTTTGGGATGAAGTTTTCTATCAACCATTCCAAGTATGTGTTTCAAATAGGATTCAGTCAAAACATCAAAATTTCTTTCACCATGATTTAATTTCTCTTGTCGACTGCATATTTAGTAGCACATCTGCTGATGAGGAGAGGACGTTAATGTTTATTAAGTATGTATCAGGAGCAAGGGAGTTTATTTACATTACCTCCTTTCATTTAATTTTTAGTCCTTGCATCACCCCTGAATCCTTGCTTAACAGATGAAGGAACTGAGTGTCCCAGCAGTATCCTGCCTGAGATTACAGAATTAGTGAAAGAATCAGATAGTATAAGATTGAGTCAAATGCTGGTATTCTGAATCCCAGCCTTGTACATTTGTCCACTAAAGCACTCTGCTACAAATCAGAACATAATTCTCCTAAAAGAAGTTGGTTTCCTTCAGTCATCCTGACGTACAGCAGGAGCTATACTGAATTTCTAGAATAACATCACTTTAATCTTCTTAACCTTAATGCTATTACTCGTCCTGTCTCATCAAAATATTTCAGGAAAGACATCTCATTAACAAGAGGATGCGTAAGACGGCAGAACTATTGTAGCTTGGCCGTCTGACTTGTCCTTTCCCTTAGTATTTGTGCTTTCATTTGCTCATAAATCCATCCACCTATTAATAACCTAGTCAGTTGGTTTGGTCACCAACTGGCACTCAGAGAACACCTTCCCACTCAAGTACATGCTTTTCAATCTTCTATGCATGTAATGGTTCTTCATCCTTCCTTCATTCCATGTTTACAAGTAAATCATGATCATTTCAGATGTACAAAATAGTATTTCAATTCTTTTCAGATTCAATTTCATCCTTGTAAGTAGTTGGAGGCCTTCTTATCAATTGAAATAAAATGTTCTCAGCACTTCCTTTATGTGTGTGTATGTGTGAGTGTGTCTGTGTGTATATATATATATATATATATATATATATATATATATATATATACATATATATATATGTACAGTTATGGAGGAGGATTAGAATATAGGTGAAGAGGGTGCCAGGGTGGCTCAGTCGGTTGAGCATCCAGCTCTTGATTTTGGCTCAGGTCATGATCTCACCATCCAACTCTTGATTTCGGCTCAGGTCATGATCTCACCATCATGAGATTGAACCCCACATTGGGCTCTGTGCTGGGCATGGAGCCTGCTTGGACTTCTCTCTCTCCCTCTCCCTCTGCCTCTGCCCCTCCCCCCATCTCTCTCACTCATTCTTCCTCCCCCTAACAACAATAACAAAAAGAATACAGATAAAAGAAACAATATTTTTAACATTTCTCAATCAATCTGCAAATACTTTACCTCTGTATGTTAGGATTTTTTGAAAACATAATTTTATTTTTTTTTTAATTCAAGAATTGGATTTCTTGGGTCTTGTTAGAATAATCCTGAATGTTTTACTATAGTATATATTTCACTGTTTGCACTCAGCTAGTCTAATAATATTTCACAGGTCATCCTTGGGCATGTACAACATTTCTTCAGTTAGCCCTTTAATCCCAAACCCAAACTCAATTGATACAACACAGAGTCTGTGGGTGGTATAATTAAAACTGTTCTAAATGAGCTAAGTTGGTAGAAATTAAATTAAAATTAAAAACAAATTACAAAATCCCAGGATAAACATCTCTAATAGTGCTTTTCCCGTGAAGTTCCCCAAAAGGGTGTAGACAGCGGAGACGATGACATATGGTAGAGACAGTCTGCTTACACTACAGCGCAGACTGTGCTCGGCAGGCAGATCTGGAGGCCTTTGGTTCATCAGATTGAAGGCATCTATTTGCTCACCATTTAAACCTAGCATCCTGGGATGCCAAAAGAGTGGTGGCTTTAACTGAAGGGAACAGTAGCCAAGTAGTCAGAAACCGGAAGCAAACAAGATGCCAAGTTAGGGGGGGAAATTGAAGTACCTCAAGATTATGAATTGGCAGGCCAGCATGCAGTACTAATGACAACTCTATAAGGGCAGAGGGATTCATGGAGATACAGTTCTGTGAAATGAATTGGGATTTAAAGGATTTGGTTTCCACGCCATTGAGGAAAATGATTAAGGAAAAATTCTGAGATGAACATCTGCAAGACGCTAAGCTTTTAGTGATGTGGTAATCCCACTTATGTGTTCCACCCAGAAGATTAAGTTCTTTAAAAGCAGAGCATATGGTCACCGATCTGTGTCACTGCATTTTGCCAGGATTCATAAACAGTCCCACGTCTGACTAGGGCTAACGAAGCGTATTTGTATTCCAGGTTGTAGTTTACGTTCTTTTCTTTTATTAGTCACACTTTCATCTTGATAGGACAAAATGTTAGCATTGTATATGGGGAAAAGAATGAAAAACCAAAAGAGGATTCTGTCAAAAAGAAAATGAATCTAGGCATTACACTCAATACATACAACTTGGAGAAAGTTGTTTTCTTTCTGCAGGCCTCCAGTTCCTCATCTCTGGCCTAAATGGTCACTAAGAAACTGTCGGTTGAGTCAAGCTAAATGCTGCAACAAACAACCCCAAGTCCTGGTAACTTAATATAATAAGTAGAATACACGATTTATGCAGTAAAGTTCATTCATATTCCATGGACAGGTGGCAGTTTCTCACTTGATGACGTAGGAATCCAGGCTTCCTCTGTTTGGTGGCCCCATCACCCCCTAGCCCTCAGGGTCATCTGGAACTCAGAGTCCCTCACAGGACACTTCGTATCCAGCCAACCAACCAGTTAAGAGAGAGAGATTGGAGGCTACCCTTGTATTATTTAGGGGCCAGACCCAGAAATGGCACAGATCTCTTCTGCTCAAATTCCATCAGCCAGAAGGAGTCATGTGATTCAGCCTAAGTACACACAGTCTAGGAAATCTCATCAAGCTGCATGTCCAACAGGATGCATGTCCAACAGGATGCATCCAGGATGCAACCATGCACTCATGGTTGAGTATTTGGCAAAAGTGTAAATGCTATGAAACACAATATTCTTCATGCCGAAGTTTCAGACTGCTTTAATTAAAAAGGGTATGCATTTGGGGGTGACTCGGTGGCACAGTCAGTTAAGGGTCTGATTCTTGATTTCAGGTCAGGTCATGATCTCTGGGTTATGGGATTGAGCCCTGAGTCAGGCTCTGTGCTCAGAGTAGAGTCTGCTTGAGATTCTCTCTTTCCCTCTCCCTCTGCCCTTCCTGGCTCATCCTCTCTCTAAAATAAATCAATAAATCTTAAAAACAAAACAAAACAAAGATGTGCATTTGGTCATGTAGAAGCCTGACCTTCTATGACCCCTCTACCATGGTCCTATATAGGCCTCTTATTTTCTCTGGCTAACTGAGCTTAACCAAGGCACTGTGGTTTAAATAAGCAAAGTAGCTCTTTTCGGTTTGCTGATACAAACACTTTTCAACATATAGGGCAGTTCACCTTTTTTTGTTACAGTGTATAATTGACAGTCAGCTTCCTTGGCAGCAAATTAGGCATTTCACATTAGCTTTAGAAGTACCGTTGGGAGTTATGATGTGAAAACTTCTCATACCAGATTGAGCATTTTCCTTCACCAACCTGGTTTGGAACCAAAGTACTCAGCTTGTATCCTGAAACTCTTATGAAACCAGCTATTGTGTTTCCTTACAATTACATAGTAGCTGATTTTACAAGCTAACCAAGGAGCCATTGTACCCTTATCAGAAGCAGGTCATTAGGGGGCATGGAATCTCAGCTCAATATAATGAATTTAAACTGCAAATTCTTTTAGCGCTGATTAACTGCTGAACTCCCAAATCAGGGAGTTGGTACATAGCTCCTGAAGCCTGAAGTCTTTAAAACTCTATGCCACTGTGGAGAAATTTCTAGTTTTTTCACATAATGGTGCATATTTTCCTCCTTTGGCTTTCTAGAATGATATTAAGCACATATTTATAAGTAACTCTGACTCCCTCAAAATCATCCTGCATTTTCTAAGTTCTTAAGTAAGTATTAAGAGACTTATTGGGTTTTCTTTTAATTCAAAAGCCTTGTAATTCATACATTTGAATTTAGAGATAGGAAGTTAAAATTGTGCTTGAGTTAATTTGCATACATTATCCATGTCTTGACTGTATGGACAATTTGAAAGTACCTTATTTTATTTAAGTGAAGCAGATAAAAGGCTTGAGAGAGAAAAGAATAGAATACCAAGTCATTACATTTTTTTAAAAAGATTTTATTATTTGACACAGAGCTTCAGAGAGAGCAGGAGCAGGGGGAGGGCCAGAGAAAGAGGGAGAAACAGACTCCGTGCTGGGCAAGGAGCCTGAGGTGGGACGGGATCGCAGGACCCTGGGATCAGGACCTGAGCCAAAGGCAGACGCTTAACCAACTGACCCAGGCACCCATCCGAGTCATTACTTTATGTAAAGTGTTGTACAAAGAAGAGTTGTATGGCATGGGATGACAGCCCTCGCTAGGAGAGCAATGTGGGGAAAACTCATGTTTAACAAATTTATGACCTCTTTATTAAGAAGTCCTACATATATATTAGTTTCGGTTGGACAAACCTATCTGTGTGAATGCTTGGATATCCATAGCTAAAAATGCCCTATATCCCATTAATCCAATTCAAAGGAAACTTTTCTTTATAACCCATATATCAATAATAATGTAACATTTATTAACAGAAATTAATCACTTTTTATGCCAAACACTGGACCAAGTGCTAAACAAATGCAACTATATGAGGACTTTTTTCACCATAAGTCGTATGTGAGAATTCCTTATGTATCATAAAGTTGAGTGGTAAAACACACTGCTTGGCAGGCTCCAGATGCTTTTTCTCCCTAGAGAAATGAGAGGGCTGGAAGGCATGGCACCACCTAGTGATCAGCTCCGGCAGGAACATTGGGCATTACGGCCGGAGGGGAAGCAAGGAGGAACAGATCCCAGTTTCAGGAAGAGAACTGAGAAAAAGCACCTTTGCTATTGCTAATGGAGTAGAAAGGGAGGGGGTAATTTTAGAGTCTCACTGCAGACTTATCGATAGGTTTATCAAAGGTTTATCAATATATAACCTTTAAGGTTCTTGAAAACACACAAAAAGAATTATTTTTAAAATTACAATTGACTCAGGGCACCTGGGTGGCTCAGAGGTTTAGCGTCTGCCTTTGGCTCAGGTTGGAATCCGGGGGTCTCCCAGAGGGATCCTGCTTCTCCCTCTGCCAGTGTCTCTGCCTCTCTCTGCGTCTCTCATGAATAAATAAATAAAATATTTCTAAAAAATTACAGTTGACTCTTGAACAACACAGGTGTAAACTGCACGGATCCACTTTTATGTGGATTTTTTTTGATAAATACAGCACTGTAAATGTATTTTCTCATGATTTTATTTTTTTTTCTCATGATTTTCTTAATAACATTTTCTTTTCTCTGGCTTACTTTATTGTAAGAATACAGTATACTGTAACTGTATACAGTTACTCTGTAACATATAAAATATGTGTTATTCAACTGTTTATAGGGTTTCTGGTCAATAGTAGGCTATTAGTAGTTAATTTGTGGGGAATCAAAAGTTCTAAACGACTTTCCACAGGGAAGAGGGTAGGCGGCACCCCTATAACTCCCAGTGCTGTGCAAGGGTCAACTGTACTTTTGGTTACTATACATTTTTCTTAATGTCCAATGTGTGGCCAATTGGGTCTCCAAGATTTGTTCAGTTTACATTTATGTATCTCATTTAATCCTCAAAACAACTTTAAATACTATCAACAGGACGCCTGGGTGGCTCAGCAGTCTGCCTTCGCTTAGGGCATGATCCTGGAGTCTTAAGATCGAGTCCCGCATTAGGCTCCCTGCATGGAGTCTGCTTCTCCCTCTGCCTATGTCTCTGCCTCTCTCTCTCTCTCTCTCTCTCTCATGTGTAAATAAATAAAATCTTTAAAAATAAATAAATAAATACTATCACCATTTTTTTAAAAGATTTACTTATTTATTTGAGGGGAGCAGAGAAAATCTTAAGCAGACTCCAAACTGAGTGCAGAGCCCAACATGGGGCTTGATCTCATGACCCTGAGATCAGGGCCTGAGCTGAAACCAAGCATCGGAGGTCCAACCAACTGTGCCACCTAAGCACCCCATCATCACTTTTTAGAGGAAGAATGAGAAATAAAATTCTTTTGGATTAAACCATTAAAATTTACTGAATTATTTGTTACCTCAGCATTACCTATTTTATCCCAATTAATATGTTTCCTGTGGTCACATAGCTATTAAGTGAAAAAACTAGGAAAATCCTGCCGCTTAACCACTATGCCATACTATCTCCTAAATGGGTCCTATTCACCCTATATCCGGACACACAGACCTTTTATCGTAATACACAGCAATGAAGAGTTTGTGTGGCATTTCCTACACTATAGGCTCAGTAGTTAAGCTCTCCAGAACTAAAAATAAACTCTAAATTCAAGTGTCAGTTACTTGACATGTGCTTTCTTCATCAGAAGTGATATTTACTTAGAGGAAAAGAATTCTCTTCTCAGTCTTAATAGTTTGTCTTGACCTCAGGCTCAGGGTGAAATTAGAAAAGTTCAAAATCATCAGTTTTTTAATTAAAATCTCATTTCTAAGTTATACAACAAGCAAAGGAAACATGTTGGCTACTGTATTGCCCACTTAGGGTTTCAGACCAACTTCAAAAATGTCTTCTTGAGAGTAGATGGTAGTGAACTTCTATGAATGCCCCCTTATTCAAAGCCTATTCTTTCTCCAGAGCTTTCCAATTCCTCTGTCTTCCACCTGCCACTGGTGGCATTCACCAAGAGGTTTCTCCACTTAAGTCTACAAGAGAAAGAAGCAGATCAGAAATAAAAATGAGACCTCCTGATTTGCTGCTTGCCCGTATCATATGACAATCATTTAGGTTTTGTAAGAATGGGCATTTTAACTATGTGAGTTACTGAGTATCCTTCGTTCATACTCTTATTTACCCAAATAGCCACCAATATCGGTAATGTTGCTGTTCAGAGAACAAGATAAAATATGTGATGATTCCTTTTTCTGAATGAGGACACATGTTCCTTCAATCTGCTTTTGTGACTTAATCAATGTGGCATTATTAACAAAGCGGAGGATATCATGAATCACTCGAAAAGAAGAGCCTTGTAATTTGCATCTCATTTCCCAATTGAGCAATCAGCTGTAGATAACATTCTTACCAGAGCACTTTAGTGTCTTAGGAGATTCCAGAGTTGCAGACTCACACAGGGACTTATAATTCTGACCTACAAACCAAGTAAGCCATGGAAATACCTTCCTTGGGCCAATGGTCCACTGGGTTATAGTTTAGGATTCCTAGGCCTCTGTGGTGGGTTCTATTTCCATTTGCTACATTCCTACCTCATAGTACTCAACTTTGATGGTTCAGCCTCCTGAAAAGATCTTGAGAGTAAGGAAAGCTTATTGACAATGCCTCACTACTAACGAAAAACCATTCAGCTTCTAAGGGTAGGGCATTAGCTTCCCATGAAATGCTGGACGCCAAATCTTATTGTCACAGCACCATGTGTCATAATTCAGAGACACTTTAATCAGTGGGCAGAAACAGATAAAACAAAGCAAAGAGCTTCCATCCCAACTAAAAGAAAATCCTATTGGCAGGAAAAGTTACTATTAGGGAGTTTAGGAACTTAAGGAAAAAATAAGTTGGATGACCAAGTTCAGGTAGGTATGAGCCTTTGAAAGCTCTTATAGAATGTCTTCATTCCCACACATTTCTTCTCCCTTCCCTTATATTCCCTTTCACTATTATTTATCAGAAAGGGAGACAGAACATGAAGACTCCTAACTCTGGGAAACGAACTAGGGGTGGTGGAAGGGGAGGAGGGCGGGGGGTGGGGGTGAATGGGTGACGGGCACTGAGGGGGGCACTTGACGGGATGAGCACTGGGTGTTATTCTGTATGTTGGTAAATTGAACACCAATAAAAAATAAATTTATTTAAAAAAATAAATAATAAAATAAAATAAAATAAAAAAAGAATGTCTTCATTCAGTAAAATAGACAACATTAAGGAATACAATGGCATTTCTCACATCTAAAATTACCATTAATATCTGTTTGCAGTTCAAGCCCAATAGTAGAATTTTGAGGCCTTCCCAGCACAGTTTTTTGTTTTTTAAAGAAGATTGTGAATTTGTTTTGCTTTTTTGTAGCAGGGTG